>NW_024498906.1:1244727-2540327 GCF_017590055.1 Onychostruthus taczanowskii | reverse complement strand
CGGGCCGGGGCGGGCCGGGGGAAGCGGCGGGCCCAGAGACCCCGCTCGGCGTGTCTGCAGAGCCCTTGGGGGTGCGAGGCAGCTCCAGCCACCCTCTGAAATCCCGTGATGGTGTCCTGGCGCTGAGGCCGCGGGACTGCTGTGTGTCACCTGCTGCCCGCCGTGGGCACGGAGGGGGCCCGCTGTCCCTCCCTGCAGAGGGACCAGACCAGGGAGTCTTTAAAGCCTTTTGTTTAAAGTCTTTTTTGTTCATAACTGATAACTGTAAAGCAGGGGGCTGAAGCCACGGATTTCATTAATCACGTGCAATTACAAGCCCAGAAAAATGGTATCCAGAAGTAGTTAGCTACAGGACTGATCACAGAATCACAACATCACAGAATCAGTCAGGTTGGTAAAGACCGGTCTGAGACACCGACTCCAACCTGTGACGGAACACCACCCTGTCAACTAGACCATGGCACTGAGTGCCACGTCCAGTCTTTCCTTAAAAACATCCAGGGTTGGTAACTTCACCATCCCTCTGAGCGGCCCATTCCATTAACCTTTCTGTGAAGAAATTCCTCCTAATGTCCAACCTCAATCTCCCCAGGTGCAGCTAAAGACTGTGTCCTCTCATCCTGTCGCAGGCTGCCTGGCAGAAGAGACCGAGCCCCATCCATCTACAGTCTCCTTTCAGGGAACTGTGGATAGCATAAGGTCACCTTTGTCTCCTCTGCTCCAGGCCTAACAACCCCAGCTTCCTCTGCTGTTCCTCATGGGACTTGTGCTCCAGCCCCTTCCCCAGCTCCTCTGGACATGCTCCAGCCCCTCAACATCCTTGCTGAATTGAGGGGCCCAGAACTGGGCACAGGACTCCAGGTGTGGCCTCACCAGTGCTGAGAACAGGGGAAGATGTTTGGCTGTGTCAGTCACCAGGAGCTTTGCCAACTGGCAAATTCCTTTAATTTTATTGCATGAATGAGAGTGGATTTGCACAATGCCATGGCATCAATGGCTTCACATGATTTCACAATTAAAATAAGATATTTACAAGTAACTGCTAGTGTGTAATCTAATGTGCTACGGTGATTATTTCCATAACATTCAATAAGTTTTTTTTTCAGGGCAAACTTACAGTATCCCTGTTTTGAACAGTTACAGTTCCACACATAGGCACCCTGAGCAAAGCAGACAAATTCACTGGAGATGTGCATCAGAAGACACACAGACTGTACTAACTATACTTTCTTCAGATGGTCTTCGTTTGACACAGCTTATTCATGAGAAGCTGGGGGATTTTATGATTAATTACCTAAAATACTTTAGGTAATTTGCATGTTCTATTCAATGTCTTTGATCCAATCCTGGGTGTTATGTGGGGTTACATAGTTCTATTTGGGTGGCTTTTGTATCCTTGTTGCCATTGCATCAGGAATTCTGATTTTTTTTTTTTTATGCCATCGTTTTGGTTTTTTTTTAACCAAAATCAGTGCTTCCTTGCTGCCAGCTTCAATCTCTCTACATTTTTTTCCAGACATGCAACTGCCACAAGACAGCCAATAAAATCCCTGGTCTTTAAAATCTCTTACATCTCTCACCTTTGCTTGTGGCTGCTGCAGTGGTTTCACTTACCTCGTTCCATAAAGGAGCTTACTGGATTGATTTTTACTCTCTTCAGTGGGAGCAACGCCTTGTATTCTGTTCAACCTATTACATTGTCTATCCATTGTGGAATAATTGGAAGAAGGTAATAGTGATGCTGCCACCAAAGTGCCTTCAACTGTATTTGTTCATACGTGCTAAGTGCCTTGCTAAATTATGCCCTTACATACACATGAACAACCGTCCTGGGTTAACAGGGAAGGAAAAAAAAAAAGGAACATCAATATGTCATCCAAATCTTTTCCTGGCATTAGTTTTGCAGTTGAAGGCCAACCATTTCAGACTGGCACTTAGAGAAAGTTGAAACATCATCTTTTTAATTAAATTTGCCATTGAAAAAAGAACAGTGGTTTTACTGTGTCCTTTTTTATATTATGAGAATTTTATGATTTTGTAGTGGGCTGAAGAGCTGAAAAGGCTAATGAATTATTACAGAGAACAATATGAAGACTTTCTTTCTTAAATTTTGACTTAAAGGACAGTTCTTATGCATAAATGGCTTTTGCAGCTGCTCATTGGGCTAGGTGGAACTGGGAAAGCTAGCAAAATAACATGAACAAATTCAGTAAAGAGTGGAAAAGAAGAAAAAGAAGAGATTCATCTTGGAAAATTTGGTAGAGCTGTAGGAAAACATCCAACAAGAGGAACAAACCTGCAATATCAGTATGTAGGAGTGAAAGCAAACAGTAAATTACATATGGTTTTACAGAAAAGTGTAAAAACAAAGCCCACAGAATTTAAGCCTCCTTGTGAAGGATCCCATTGCTCCCATTGTGAGGAAGGAACTTACACAATTCTCTACCACTTCTTTGGTGTGACTACTGTGTGCATACTACTTAACTAGGTCATGCCTGGGATATTTTTGGGAGTCTTCCTGTTAGAAAATTACACTGAAGGGATTTTTAAAAAGAGCAATTAAAATAATTAAAGAGATGAAGGGATTGATTTATGAGACAAGATCAAAAGATCTGGAATATTAAAACATGTTTCACAAATGCTGTGGAGTTTGGATGACATCACGTTGTTAAGATTAGCACATACTGTTTGGAAAGAGTTTATTCAGTGTGAGGTTACCTGCGTATTTTGAAACTAGTATAAACTGCAAAAGTGGGAAAAAAGGTTGAGGCAGCAGTGTTTGAAAAGCTTTGTGCTGAAAATCAAGGGCAGAGACCATACCCTCTACAGGTAGATTGGACAGATTAGATAAAAGACACCAGATGATGGGAACAATCTTGCACTGGCAAATAGTTGGGACAAAGGCTTTGCACAGTATGGAGTAACCTGCACTAGATATGTGGTTTAGCCTGCATAACCTCTGTTCTTCATGCAGGACCACAGCAGGCTGAAATACCAAGTCTCAGGTGTTTTTAAGCAGGGTGTAATAGCATTTTTAACCACGGGTTTCCTGTTCATCCTCTCTGACTACATCCACCTCTGTTCATTGTTCGGAAGATATTTCTCCTACAACTGCCACAACCCTGAATTCACCTCAGGAATGAAAGATAAACCAAACTTCTTCTCATACACAGCTAAGAAACATCCTTTAAGAAAAAGATTCTTTTTCCTCATGCTTATAACCTGTTCAGAAATTCATTAACTTTTGATCCTTCTGAGTTCAGCCTAGGGCTCACTAGGTTGTTTAACAATAATAGACTTTTTCTCCTGAATGGCTAAAAACTTTCTAAAGTGATGACACATTTAAGACAGGAGTTCAAAAAGGTTGTGTCCACCCTTGTTTAGAAACACTTGTATATGTCATGACTTTATCACTTGGGAATAATGTGGCCATCTCACAATGCTAACTGAAACCTTGAAATTAAACACATCTATCTAAAATATATATACACATGACTTCTCTCTCCATGCCTGGTCCTGTATATTCAAAGTATTGTTAAACATTACATGTATTAATGCAATACAATTAAATAACCAGAATAACATGTGCAAACACATTACCCCAAGCTGAAGTGCCTGCTAGAAGATAGTACCAAAATGGGAAAAGCAGGGCCTGCAAACAGAAGAGGAGTAGAACTTGGTACAAACCCCTGAAAATGCTTTCATCCTCTTCATTGTTTGTGCATCTGGATCAGTTTTTCCCTAGGAATTTTCTTCTTTTGAACACAGCTCTAGTTCTTAGTATTTGTTTATCATTGACAGAAGTCATGGTAAATTTTGAGAGGTAGAAGAGGGAAGACAATATTTCATTTTAAAAAAATATTGGTGGGGTGGGATGGGAAAGGGTCTTGTAAGTTAATGGTTGTTTTAGAAATTATTTGAGGTGACAATGTGATATCACAATTGTGACCAAACATGAAATTCATCACTTTGCAAAACAGCATTATCTTATTATATAAGATGAAATTTATGTTTTCTAGAGGTGAACAACTTTAATACAGCTAAGAAAACTAAAACTGATTATTGTAATGAATTTACTTCTGTAATTCTTGTTTCTACTTTTGTGCCTGAGCATGTTACTGTTTACTAAAACAGTTTATCCCCCCCTCTCTTTGGATGCTTTCTATCTAATATGTAGGCTTGCAGGGGCATAGCTCTAGAGGCTTAAAAAGAAGAGAGCAAACTGTCCATTGCAAATTAAATTTAGGCAGTTCAGAGTCTACATCTTACTGGAAATTATGAGAAAAATCTCTAAAAACAAGCCTATTGAGTTCAACAGGAAACTTACTCAGGTAGATTACAAGATGAATAAAGACTCTTTTTTTTCCTTTTTTTTTTTTTTTTTTTTTAATTCTGCAAAGAAAGACCCTGGATAGTCAAATTATATCATAGGATGTAAGACTTCTCACAGAACAAGAGAACAATTTCAGGAAGTTAGCAAACTCAGATAAGAGTTAATTACTTAAATAAGTGCTACCATAAATTATAGCAGCTATTATACTCCCTGCTTTTTGAGAACCCTCTGCTGGATTTTAGCCAGAGTGCTGTGTGTGAACCCTTGGGGTTTCCTTTGGTCCAGATAGCCTCTGGTCTGTTTCCTTTGGGCAGAGGTTATTTACCATGGAGGTGAGACCTTAAGTCCAGTCATCCCAGGGTCCTGATCATCCTAAACATCGTCTTCAGGCACACCTTACTTGCATTAAAACACTCACTAATCAGGCTTCAATCTTGACAGAAACTAATGAATTCTTTTGATAACACTGCGAAGTTGCCACAGAAACCACTTACAGACCCCTCCTTACCTTTGCCTTCCCAGCAGCATCCTCTAAACTTAGCCCATGTCGCACCTCTAACCTGCACATATTAGGAGGTTTGGGGTTGGGGTTTTTTTCCAAAATGCCACAGACCTGACAGAGTTTCTTTCTGTGTTTCTGTGTAGATGTTTGACCATTCAATAGAATTCCTCAGAATCCTAATGAGTATTTCCTCACCCCCAAACCAAATACAAGGAAAGGCTGGATGAACGCTGCTTTTCCATCCCAACCACAGTCTTGCCTGTGAACGTACCACATGATGCAGCAAAATTTGATCAAGCTTTTCTCTAACATCTGTGTCGTGTCTCAGAACAATTACAGGCTATAAGAAGACCCTCTTGGTGTTTGAAAATAGACTTTGAGGAACCTTTTTTATAACTCCTATCAGATAGTCTCCCCTATTCGCTCTTTGTCTCCAGTCACCATCTGATCCCATGGGCAGCTCATCAGGTGACTCCCAGTAACACATCAGATTATCATCCTCTTGGATAGCAACCAAAGGACTTGTCTGGCTTGTCCACCATCTATCATGCCTGTCACCTTGTCTGGATGCACCTCCTCAGTCATCAATAGGGTCTGCCAGTGCTAGTCTTCTTTTATCACCTAAGCTATAGAAGTTACATCTGATGGCTGCATCAGCTTGTTAGAATATCTAAACCACCCCCAAGTGGTGACTTACAGAGTACAGTCGTTCACAATCAAAAGAACTAACAGGAAAAAAAATTGGATTCTGATGCTTCATTTCCCCCCACACAAAGCAGAATGACAGCAAGCTCAGGTGAGGTCAGATAACCAGTGCTAGGGGTGGCTGTGTGTGACATGGTTGGGACTTCAGGATAGCCCTTGTTTCCAGCAGCAATACAACAGAATCATTTGTCTATTACATTAAGGTGGTTTTGGTTGTTTGCTTGGGATTTTTTTTATTAATATTTTTTTTCTGTTATCCTTCTGTTTTGTTTATATGTCCTAATAATTGCTGTCACAAAACCAGTAATGCAGATTTCCCCAATCCCTTCAAGTTACAGCATCCTGTCTATTGATTATAATTTCCCATGGTATGCAGGTGACTTCAGGGAGAGGTTACCCCTAGATATCAGAAAACACACTGAATAGGTAAATCCCTTCTTTTTCATCACAGCACTCTGTATCCAGTGGACACCATTCTCCTTTCTGCAGCTACAGTTGAAACAATGTAAATATTATATTGTATAATATATGTAATATGTATAATATATGTAATATATATATGTAAATATTATTTCACCCTGATCAGGGTGAAATAATTTATTTTATACCTTGTAAAACGCTTTATATTAGGGAAAAATATACATGGGGGTATAATTTATAATCCTAGCCTCTCATAACATGAAGAAAATAATATTCCTTCTGATCAAAGTTTTTTTTTTAGGGAGGGAGGGAATCCCTGCACAGAGAGGAATGGATGGTAAATTGATTAAAATTAGAGTAATTAATTCATCCAGACAGCATGGAGGCAGTAGAACAAATGAGCAAAAGACAGGGAGTGTAGAAACAAATACAACAGAAAAGATGTTTTACCTTAACTAGACATCAGTAGTATGTACTTTATATGCATGTTTTACAATATTATTTCTCATGAAGTTGTTCCTTTTAGTTACCTTTTCCAATTCTCTTTTGAGTGATGATGCCTCAGCATGCACTCTGTGAGAAATGCTGATAAATTAGTGTGAATTTTATTCTCGTATCTGTATTGTGTACTGGATTCAGACCTTCTTACATTAAATTCTGTTGCCACTGAAGTCAAAGACAGACTTAATGCTACCTTCAAGGGAGCCAGAATGTCAGTATTTGTCTGCTGCACTGCAGACAAGGTTAGACAAATACTCTTTTTTACCTGGTGATTGACTTTTCAGTCAGAATTGTATGTAACAGCATTCAAAATATAAAACCAAGAAGAATGAACAAAATGCTTAAATACATGCCAATAACTCATACTAGCTACAATTAAGTCATAAACTCAACTCAACCCCTCAGAACTCTATAAGGGGTATTACTGTATTGATGAGTTCAGCTTTCTTACTGTGAGGCAAGGTATTACCATGATTATGCCTGTCCTGAGTGAACCTTTTGATTGCAAGTCAGGAAATGCAAAAATCTGCAAAGGGATTTCCAGATTAAAGAAAGGTGCCTGTCTAAATAGGCCAACATGCCAGTGCAGAACAGCTGTTGCACATCAGGCTCTCCTGTGCACCCTGTTCATGAAACTCATCTCCTCTAACTCAGATGTCTACCATCCAGAAGCCAGTATTTGATCGGGCTGTCTTGACTGCATTCAGAAACAGCAAAAAGCCAGTTTTGAGACGTAGTTCATCTCATCTGCAATTTAAACCAGGTCAGATAAAATGTCTTCTGCTCCTGTCTGTTGCCTATGAACATTTCAGGTGAATTCCACATTCTTGGGGTGCTTTGAACAGATTGAATTAATTTCCTTCTGTTCAGTGACACTGTCAACATGAAATAAGAATTGCCATGTGGTGATGAGAGCCATGATTGCTTTTCTTTAAAGTTTTCTCCTTAGCAGAAACTTTTGTACCAACTTCTCCATTTTCTATTGTAAATAAGAAACAGCATGTGCTTAGGAAAGGGAGATGAGTTTCTTAGGGGAAAAACAATACAGTAAGATAATACTGATCAACTCAGCTGGTCATGATCTCATTTTATTTGCTGTCAGACCATCTTTGAGTTCATTAAATAACATCGCAGAAAAAAATTTGAAAGGACTTTGTGAAAGACTGTGGTTTTCCACAGTCAGTTCCTCTAAGAAGTTGTCAGGTAACACCTAATCATAAATGTGTATGTTTTTAAAAATGCAAAGTAAATCAAAATGTAGAGTCAGGAATATAATCCAAAGTTATTGATCTATAGCTCATCTAAGTGCTTTCACAATTAGAGATAAAATGGATAAACCAAATTTGGAGAAGCAGACAAAAGTCTAGTAGTTAATCCTCCAAAACCTATGGAAAAATACTGACCCCATTAAGAAGGTAATACACTAATAATGTATTGCAATCTGTTACCAAAATTTCACCAGAACTCAATAAAGTAGTTATTGGCAGTAATTACAGCAAAGTGCCTTTTGGAATTGACATAAAAATTTTCAGTCTGAAACAGCATGTTGTAAACATCAGAAAATTTATGTGTCCTTACAACTCAGAAGTTTGTCAGGGAAGATATACTGATGGCAGAAGTTTGTCCCCACTGATATCAGCTCAGTCTTTACTAAAATATCTCAGCTGATACTTTGAGAGAAACTAGAGCAGTAGGTTAGGAGTCAGGAGATCAGTGTTTTAATTCTTAATGATTATTCCACCCCAAAAGTGGTGATAACAGAACTTTCTTTCTCTGTTAGTTTGTACACCCATGAGGATGAAAACCATTTCAGCTGTGACATTTAAAAAAATACAAATTCAACAGGTAGCTCTAAATTCCTCTTGTGAATAACGTATGTGGTATTCTACACAAATTTTCCATCATGGTTCTTTATTATTTGCCTTATATTTTCTGAGTGATTCCTTACACAGTCTTTTATGTATTCTCCAGTTATTTAACAGGTTAGTTTAAATTTCTTATTTAGGTTTTCTTCTTTACTCTGTTAATTTTAAACAGAAAGAAATCCTGCTGAACACAAAATGGCATGTAGAGATATTGTCAATGAGCGAGCAGTTGTTCAAAAGATAACATGCAGTTTGCTTAGAGCTTTTGGCTGCAACACTTATATAATGACTATGATTGCCAGCAACATTAACCTCAAATACAAGAAAATCAGAAAAGTAATCAGATAGGAATACTTACCATATGCAAAGTTCAAATGTAGGTGGTTTTTTTTTCTTCCCAGCATCAGAATTCTGGAAGGTTTTCTTCAAAGAGGTAAGAGGTGAAAATCTTGAGAGGGAAGATTTTCAAATTTTTAAGGGGATTTCCAATAGAACCTGCAGCTACTGGTAACACCTGAGGATAATTTTCAAAGGCAGGACTTTTGAGTACTGTGTCTATTTTGACTTTTGGGCTGAAAATGGTGAAAGAAATGCAGACTTGGAAAAAGAGATAGAGCAAAAGAATTTCTTATACAGAATTCAAATCATCATTAATTTCTTCTGTCTGGATAAAATTGGAAGCAAAAAAACTCCCTTGATGAGAGTTATGTGAAAGCATAGGCACTGAAGAAGCCAGTTGCTTCAATAGACAAAGATTGTTCAGCTACACAAAGGAAGGCTATTCATACAGGGTTCTGTAATTTAAGGACTTCAAGTATCTTCTGGAATAACATGCAATTGTATTTTCTTTATTTTAAACTTTAATTCAGGGTCTTACTTTTGTGAGTGTTGAAAAATCCTGAAAAAAAGGCAAGTAGTTCTTTTGTTTCCTGTCATTTCCCAATCCCAACTAGACCAGCATGACATGCAAAATTAAAAACATAAGTGAATAGGTAATGTCATTAGAATTTCTGGTGTGGAAACATTTTAATTTTTCAATTAAAACTTGACAGAAAGGTTGTTTTTATGACCTAAAGCAAATAGTGGGTAATTTAGTTTGGTCTGGCTCCTCTGCTTTCAGTGTTTTGGGATTGCTCCTATGCAGGGGTTAAGCTGTCAGAAGAAAAGAATGTATTGTACCTGCAGGGTACTAGAAATCCTGGTTAGGTTTCTCTTCTGATCTAGGCAGTGATACGGTGGCCTTGTTTTTGTACTCTGATGAATTCAAGCTGCTGTACTCTGAGTGTTCACTACTTCCTGACCTTTTTTCTATTTTGCTGTCTTTTCAAAGGCTTCATCGGTCATAATCAATGATAGTGTGTTTCATTGTGCAAAAAGAGCTCAAGCTGGTGTCTTGTCAATGCCAAAAGACACTGATTCAAAAAGATATTTGAGAACGCTGAAATTAAACTCTTGGATTATATTTTCTTCCTGATTCCTGTTTTAAATTGTGCACTATTGTATTTCTCTTCATCACATACTCAAGCTGACAGAGCCCCATGTAACAATAAACAATGCAGAACTGCCAGCCTTTAACTTTTACTGTTTGCTAAGGAAGTGTGTGGGAACTAATGACAAAGTGTATGAATTCAATTCTTGACCAATGAATGCTGAATAACAGATTTTGCAACAAAAATGGCTCAGGAAAAGACAAGATACATTTTCTGTGTGACAGCCACTTCTGGGTATGTCAAACAAAGCTGTAAAACTTAACCAATATGTCATGCAGACTTTTTGGAACAAATTATGCAGTTGCCTGACTCCATTCTTCCTGAAAACTTTTCCAAAATTTTATTGCGCTCTGACATGGTTACACTGTGGCACTGAGAGCCAGTGACACGAGGAGCTCTCCTGGTCGATGGGGCCAGTTTTCCTTTGTGTTCTGGGCAGCATAGTGCAGCCAGACTTAGTGTGGAGCCTTTGCTGGCTGCAGCAATGCAGGAGTATAGAAGCACACCCAGCTCTGCTTTCCCACTCCCTGTCCTGCATTGAAACGATGTGGATGGATTAAAAGACTCGGCCCTAGAAGATAACTGCCTATCCTGTCACAAACCAGGCTTGAGCACTGATCCGATCGTCCCTCCGATTCCCAGGCATGGTACTTGCTGCAGTGCTTCCTACTGCTATGGAAAGAAATCCCCTGGGATAACTTGGGAGGGGCTCCAATAGACCTGCAGGAGGAAGACAAGATGGTCAGAGGAAATACTAATAAGCACTTTACTCTTTAAGTATTCTTCTTCCCTTCTTGTCAGCATTTCTACTGTTGGATCCCTTCTAGTTATGAGACCACATGATTCTGGTTTTGCAGGGTAAACCCAAGGGACTGTGAAAAATTTCTTTGATTTCTGAACAAGATAAAAAGCCCATTATTACTATGCATATAGGACTGTTTAGACTACTGACTACCTGGCAACAAATTTGCTTTACTTTCAATTAGATTTATTTGAGGTGCTGGAGCAAGTCCAGAGAAGGGAAACAGAGCTGGTGAAGGGTCTGGAGCACAGGTTTTATGATGAGCATCTGAGAGAGTTGGGGTTTTTTATCCTGGAGAAAAAGAGTCTCTGGGGAGACCTTATCACTCTCTTGAACTACTGGAAAGGAGGTTGTAACCAGGTGTGGGTCGGTCTCTTCTCCCAAGCAGCAATTGAGAGGACAAGATGAAATGGTTTTGAGTTGCACCAGGGGTGGTTTAGATTGGATATTACAAAAAATTTCTTCACTGAAAGCATTGTAAGGCATTGAAACAGGCTAGCCAGGGAACTGTTGGAGTCACCATCCCTGGAAGTGTTCAAAAAACATGTGGGTAGGGCACTGGAGGACATGGTTTAATGTTGAACATGGTGGAGGGACTGGGTTGATTGTTGAGCTTGATGATCTCAAAGGTCTTTTCCAGCCTTAACCATTCTATTGTTTTCCTATTGTTTTTCTTTCTCATTCATGAATAATATCAAGATAAAAACACATGAGATTTGTTTTCCTGTGTTTTGTTCAAAATGTAAATGGCAGTTTTTGATGGGAAAGAGACCATAGTTCTCTGCTTGTAGGCAGTTCTGGTCAAACTGTGTCTTGTGAGTAGCATCAGCTTTAGGCTTACTTCTGTTAGTAAGCCTCACCTATACTTTTATAATAATTCACGGAGCTCAACTTTAAGGGATTAGTGCATGTGTTATTGCCAGAGTAGTCTTATTCATATGACATCCATCAGACATGGCATATTCCATTGCTTGGATCATGTGCAGTCTGCCTGAATGGTAGCCTCCAGGAACACATTTACAGTATATCCTTCTGCTGAAAACAACACAGAGCTCTATTTATAAACTGTTTAGGAGTTAAATATCCCATAAGTGCTCCAGCCCTTAAAAGCAAGCATTTCCACTTCCAATGTATTAGTGAAAGACCACATTTATTCACAAATCATTCTCTGGGCTGGTTTTATCAATTCTAAGCCACAGCTGAATCAATGATATTTTCTCCCTTCATTTGGCTTTCAGTCAAGCCCACAATCACTTTCCCTGTGTGCCTTGAATGTTTAATTGGTAAACACTGCAGGATAATATTTAACTACAAATAAAAATCTATCATTACTGCCATGTTATAAACACATAGGGAAATTCCAGTTTAATTTTCTGAAATTGCTTGCTTGCAGCACTAAATATGTGGGATTAAACTGACTTTGAGAGAATGCTGAGAAGCAATAAGATGCTTTTGGCCTGGTGCTGTTTCTGAAGACTTTGCAAAGATACTATCATGCAGCATTTCAGTCATGGCAGGAATGAACTGGAAATTTCCTGAGAAGAGGTGGTGGGTAGGTAAAAGGTTGCTATAAAACCTTAAACCTCCCCTAAGGTCATATCGCAGGCTGCTTGAAATAACGAATCTTAAAAAACATGTAGTGCAACTGTGGTGTAAATACAAAAGGTGCTGCATGAGTAAGTAGACAAGGAAATAATAAAAAACCACAAAATACCTCAGAATGAGGGAGAAGCAGTGACTATCTATATGACCTCTCTTTAATTCTTGCGCTCTTTTTGCAGTGTCAAGTCCCAGTCATCTCTCCCATTCCCCCTTTCAGCTTCCTGTCCCTCAGTTCCATTCTCTCTTCTTTTCTGTGATCATCACTTTAAATCTTTGCTGACTGGAGGCCTCGTTCTTCAGTACTCTCCCAAGTACTTCCCCTCCACTAACTTGATTTTTCATTTGCTGCATGCTACTCCAGCCCTGCTTCTGTCTATAGCTCTTTGATACTTAATTTACCTTAATATCTTTCATTTATCTCAGCATCTTGATCTGTTATTTTGAAATCAGCAGAGCTTTCTCCATGTTCCCATGCAAACCACTTTTGCCCAACCTGTTCTGAATGCAGCACTGTTTGTTCTCAGTGCTTCTTCCTTCCTTCTTCTCCTAAACCATCTTTTATTCTGTTTGATACCATCATTTGCATTCCCTCCTGCTGAGTCCTTTGTAAGATGTTCATTCTGTCAGTTTCTGATTTCCCTGTTGTTTACAACTGCCTTTTCTTGCTCTCCCTGCACTGTTGCTGACTTCTTGACTGAATTAATTTTCAAAATGCATGCTGCTGTTGGAGTTTGGACTGTGTGGCAGGGATCATGTTTAAGACCTGGTATCTCTTTTCTAAAAATCTATTTTTTCAGTGCACACTACTTTCAAACCATCTTCATATGAGTCCTTGGAGCCCCTCTCTCCAAACAGAGTTATATCCTCACATCATTACACTCAGAAAAGGGAGTTTCTACACAGAGAATTTATTATCCAAATACTGAAAATAAAAGGGATCAGCAAAACACCAAAATGTTATTGCTCCTCTTTCACATGGGCTGAGCTGAAAGTTTAATTCAGGTCTTGTAAAACTTTGTCCAGTTTGTTAATGGTGGAAATATTCTGTTACTCAAACCATCATCTCCCTGGTTCTCCAAGAAGTAAAACCAAGCCTGGGCAGATGTGAAGATTTTCTCAGCACCTGCCATAGTTACTCAGCATCACATTTAAGGTGCTGTCAATTTTGATGACAGATGTATTGCAGGCTTTACTGTGAAGTGCAGTCATCCAGTAGAAACTGGTCCAAGGCACTAAACCAGGCTGCTATTATTTCAGCTGTCCAGGAAACTGCTGTGATTGTGTGTGATAATGTGGTTAGTGCCCTAACTAGCACCTGTCTTCAGTTTTTCCAACCATTTTATTTTTTCTTTCAGTGGGAAGTAAATTCAGCTGTCCAGGAAACTGCTGTGATTGTGTGTGATAATGTGGTTAGTGCCCTAACTAGCACCTGTCTTCAGTTTTTCCAACCGTTTTTTCCTTCAGTGGGAAGTAAACCAGAGTCACATACACAAACACAAATGTTAGTATGTGATAAGCAATGGTCCTGGTATGCAAGCTGGCTCTTCTAAGGCTTCATTTTCTTTTGCATTGGAAAAATAAATCCTTTACACTGAGAATTCTAGAAACCTATCCAGGTTCAGTCGTCGCTTTCCAGAATCTTGGCTGGATCTTTTCATGATGCATGTAATGCTTATTCACAGTAAAAACATCTTTCTTCCTAAAGCAAATCATCCTTCAGTGTGAATCCAGGTTTTTGCCTAATATTACTAATGACCTGAAGGGAGATAAAGCATTAGGCAATAGATTGTATGAAAGTATGTAACCTGGTATATATAAGCTAATAATCTCTGGCCAAAATGCAGTCTTTCAAATAGTTGCCACAGCTGGCAAACCACACATAATTACATAGGGAGTCATCATTCTCTAAGCAGTCCTTGTCAATCATATCAGCACAGTAATTTCTTTTAAAGACATGTAAAAACCAGAAAGTCTGACAAATATATTTGCTAATTAAGTCCCCAGCTAAATCAAGAGCAAAACCCAGATGCCATGCTTCTCCTTTGCTTCCTCCTGGTTGCATAGGAATGGCTTGTTGAGAAATTATCACTTTTTCATTTAAAAATCATGTATTACTAACAAAATAAAGGCAAGCAGCTACTAATAACTCTACAATGTGGTTCTCGATTTGTTAGGGAGAAGTTGAAGTCAAAGTGAGGAGGTGGGAGAGGTGCTGGGAAAGGCAGGAGGTAGAAGAAATTCAGGTTATGAATTCAGTGTCAAACTGGTAATCATAGAATCACAGAATGGTTTGGACTGGAAGGGACCTTAAAAATCCTCTCATCCCAACCCCCCTGCCATAGACAGGAACACTTCCCACTAGACCAGGTTACTCAAAGCCCCATCTAGTCTGGCCTGGAACACTTCAAGAGACATCCCCAACCTGGAAAACCTGTTCCAGTGCCTCACCACCTTCACAGTAGAGAATTCCTTCCTAATACACAACATAATGTGCCCATTTGCAATTTAAACCCTTTCCCCTTTGTCCTGTCACTGTGCACCCCTGTGACAAGTTCCACTCCAGTGAATGAATGGGCAGTCAGCTGTGACAGGGAGGTTGTATCTCTCATTGGCTTTCCAGCCTTCAAACTTGATCTTGGCAGAAAGACAGAGAGAAGGCTAGTGAGCAATTCTGAAGGTAAAAGTGATTATTTACAACTACAGCAGAGATGTATGGTGTGGGAGGTGGACAGGGATGATGTGAGGCCTCACATGTAATTCAGAATGCCTGTTTTCAGGCATACATTTTGCTTATTTCTAAGCCTGTTCTAGACAGGTTGATTTCTAAATCACTATCTTCATCACTTGTACTTTTTAGCATTATTGTTTACTTTTAAAACTCTTTTAATTGTAATTGTTACTTTTAAAAAATAAGAAGAGATTGGTAGCTCCAGATACCTAGCAATTAGAAATTATTCATCATCATGTTTCAGTGATCTTAAAGACACTCACATGTATAAGAAGAGATATTGTGTTACTAGACTAAAATATTTTTAAATTGTGAATGATTAAAACCAATACTTACAAGTTTTAGAATGTATTCTAAACATTCTCTGGAGGAATGTGGTGTGCATGAATAAAGACCTCTTGAGCACGGTAATCAGCCACAAACCAGTGTTTATTCACACAAAGCTTTTTATTCATAAATGTGCCAAAGAAAGAAAGAGTAAATAAGGCAGTGTAGGAACCAACACTCATGATTGTGTTTGACTCTCTACTGCCTGTGTAGGTGCTCTGAGCAATCCTGTCTGTGAATGCAGTCCTGCAGCATGGCTGTGGAGCAGGCTGTGCCCTGGCTGCTCACCCAGGCTGGGTCTGCACTGTGTTGGTTGAGAAGCAGCCCCAGAGCCTGGTGCTCCTCAGATGGTTTATCTGTGGTTGTCTGTCTTTATTAACTCTAGAGAGAGGCCAGGGTGACTTTCCAAATGCCTAAAGCAAGTGACTCAAGCTAGGTGGGGTTCAGTCCCTGAATTCCTCCCCTCACAGCAGCAGCCTGTTCAATCAACAAGCAGCCTTGAAAGCTTGTTACAGCCCAAAGCAAAAAAACCTTCCAAATTCCATTTGATTGCTACATCCTTATGCTTCAATACAAAATAACTTTTACAAGATGTGCTTGAAGAATAGGGCTATGTCTTACACTACAGAAGTAAAGAGCTTTGCAAAATGCACTAACTACAAGAGAAGCCCCTTGCTTCATTCTGTATGTTGGAGCAACTGTTCTCCTTCAGTAGGTCCAGTTCTGACCCTGTTCTTTAGGCCATGCCACCTTATTCTGCTGTCACTTTAACACTCCATACTCCTCTCCATATAGGGCCAGGATGTTTCCCACTAATATCAGTGTAGCCAGACCATGTCTGTGGTGAAGGGTGGAAGGATGGAGTCCTTCATGTTTCCATATTGAAAAGAGCCTTACTGCTCATGCACAATATAGCTCTGTTTTCACATGCATATCACATTCAGGGTCTACTTCAAGAACTCAATTTAATTTGGACCTACAATTTCCTGGTATGAAGTTGGATTGTCTGGCTGCAGTGTTAGATTTCAGAGCATTCCAAAGCCTGGGATGCAAAAGCAAAAATTTCTAGTTTCAGATGCCCACCTGACTAGTAAGTTAAGCTGTTCTTAAGACAGCTGACTTTCCTTACAGCTACACAACAGCAAGCTTTTGGTGCTGCTACAAGAAGGTCAAACATTTGGAGCAGTTGAAGAGGAGACGGCCCATTTCAAAGCTCCTTTGTTCATGGCCCAAGCTGCACACTCCTTAGACTTGGAAGAAAGTTAAAATTTTAAAGTTTTTTTTAAACATTGAAAAGGTATTTCAGCAAATTCTGTAGAAAGGCAGAATAGCTTTTCCAATATTAAAGCAATTTTACTCTTTAAAATAAAAGCTTTTTCCCCCAAAGCTTAAAATTGGCAGCATCTCTCTAACACTCCTCTCCAGCCAGAAAACACCTAATTCTTACACAGTTTGTATGCATCAGCAGATACAGCAAAGATTAAAAAAAAGCCCCAACAACCAAGACACAATTTAAAACACTCCTGGAAACTTCGTGGCTCTGTCCTGGAGATTTTAAGTAGGTCCTGGCCACTCAGAATACTGAACTCACCTACAGTATTACATAAACTGTCCAGTGGTTCACTAAACAGACACTGGATTGTATCTAGGCTGTTTCCCATCTGCTGTATCCTGCTCCCACCCCTGCACACAGCATTTACAAAGACAGAACTAACCTCTGCTGCATTTTGTGGGATGCTGGATTATAAAATTTCACACTGAGTGCTACGCTGAGCCTCAAGCAAGAGGAGCAGCACATGTCATTGCCAGACCCCAGCCTGGATGATGTATGTGAGCTCTTCTCCTGCCAGGGCTGGGCATGTGCAGAAGAGCTTGGGGCTGTTTTGGGTAAAAATCTGAGCTAGTCCTGGAGGGCTGTTGATCTCAGGGTAAGAAAGGTCTTAATGGTAGAGCTTAGTGAGATCTACTGGCCCTAGTCCCTGCTGAGGACTGCAGGGGCTGTCTGAGGCTGCGGGACACACAGGGGAGCACAGTGGGATGGATTCCAGCCCTGCAGGCTGGCCTCACACCCCAGACCCAGACAGAGCTGCTCAACCTCTTTTCTTCACTGCAAGTTGTGTTTTATGGATCTGACAGTGCCCCTTCACTGCAGCTACAGCCTGTGTGGTTCACAGCCTTCCGAGGACACTAACAGTCATTACTTTTATCTCAACTGATGCTAGTGCAGGCCAGCAGAAGTTAACCAAGTGCTTATCAAATTCATATCTCTGGGTATACACAAACCCATGGCAAAAGACAAGAGGTTCATTCTGCCTTTTAACTCCTTTTTGATCTAGAAGAGTGCCTTCATTTAAGGGGCTTTCCCCTTCAATTTATTTACTTATTTGTAATTAATAATAAAAATCATTCTTTTTAAACTTGCATGACCATTAATTTTCTGGATTATTTTTGCTATTTTACATCAGAACATGACAGGTTTGGTTTCATGACCACATATATGAGAACAGTGATTTCTACATTTAGTGTCACGTTTAGTATCACTTTGTTAAATGAATGCAGTTTTATTTTTACACCATCATTTGCACATGCTAAAAGAGATCCTCTCTAAAGTAACCTTGAAAGTGAAAGCTAAAATGTTCTTTCCAGAATGGCTTTTGGTATCTTCAATCAAAATGAAAAAAGAAAAAGAGGTTAAAAATATTGTGCAGTTCCAGTTAGTTAAAATCTCAACTGAAAAACAGGTTTCTGCATTTTTATGAAAAATTACCGTTTGATAATATGCTGAAGTTTTCACAACAATGACAGTAATATTTTAACTTCTGGTCTAACTTCTGGTTCAGCTCCATTTAATTGCAGAGGTCAGTGGTACACAGAGGCCAGGTAGGTTAACTACTGAAACACTCTCCTTAGGAGTACCTTTGAATATGAGTGTTGCAAAAATAACCAGAGCCTTTATCTATAACAAAATAATCTTATCTGTGTTGGTTCACTAAATGAATTTTATTGTAAAAAGCACACTATGCAAATTTTGGGTTCCCCATTTTTTCCTTCCTTCAGCACTGCAGCACATTTAGCACTGCAAGTGCCAGAACATTTCCAGGGAATAAATTCAAGCATCTAATAAAGAGCAGTAAACAGTCAAAGTAAAATAAAAAAAAATTGTTGGTATAACAATTGGCAAGTACCCAGGAACTTATGGTTTATAATGCACATTCATAATCTTTGTTGATTTTGTAGCAATGGTAGAGATACAGGTGGTTTGGCCAAGTATCTGCTAGTTATTCAAATAGCTACAGGAATGAAAACAAAGCCAAGGGGCAAAACATTTAAAAATTTGATTTTCTTAATAATTGCATTTGTAAGGTTAACTCATGCTGAAGGGTGACTGTGGAAACAGGAGAAAAGTTCTGACTTTGCATCCAGACTACCTGAAAGTCAGACTGGTCCTGATCCTCAGTCAGGGAGAGGGACAAAACTGAAGTCTGAACATCCGGCACTGCTGTTAGAAGGACAGGTTTTCATTGCCCCTCTGATCTTGCTACCAATGTGTTTCTACCAATGACTGAAGTTTGTTAGTTCTAGTCAGGTCAGGTCTATAAATGCTTCAATGGGAAGAAAAAAGTAGTAAAAATGCTTACTGTAGAGTTATTAATGATTCTGTAAATGAACAAACCACCTCACTCTGTCACTCCCTTCCCTGACTCTATCCCATTTTTAACTGTCTAATTTCTCCTGCAAGTTAAATCCAGTCAAATGCACAGTTGTGGCACTTGGCAGAGATGATCACAGACCTCTCACATGTCTTGTCTCTACCTGGTGCCTCCACAGCCTGAGACTGATGGGATTTTCCTCATAACATCAGCCTTCCTTTTTCTTGTTGTAGGTAAGGCAGCAACACTAATTTCTGCTGCTTCCAAGCCTGAGGTCAGTGCAGGAGGAGAATGAATGTATTCTGCTAGCCTTTTATAGCAATCTGGATCACACTGTTCTGCATAAACAGAAAAGCTTAGATGAATTTTATGTCAGATATACTTACTCAAAAAGCCTCACAGTCTACTGTAATTCATGAGCCAAAAAGAAAACAATACAAGGAAGGAAAGGAATCTGTTTGGCTTGATTTGTTGCCCACGTGCAAGCATCTGGTGTGATACAAAATGCCCTCAGGTACCTTCCCAAGTATCCAGCAGCAGGTCCAGAATGTCTTTGATCTCCAGTAGGGTCTCACCCACATCTGGAAGCCCCATGTGTGGGTCTCAGAAACCCTGGGACTCATCCACCAAGAGACAAAAGGAGACAAGTGGGGGATGAGCTTCAAAATGTTCTTTCAAGTCAGATTTTTAACCTAAGAACACCTTAGGATATCTCAGACCACACCAGATGCCTGCGTGGGCAACTGAATGAAATTCAGTTGGTTTGGGAAAATTAAAAAAAAAATCTGGTAATATTTTAATAGATGTCCTCAAAGAGCCATAAAAGGTAAAAGGACAGGAACTTTTGTAATGCAATAGCAAATTAAAAGGATGACATTAAAAAGAAAAAAAGTATTTCTTTTCAGTTTGAAAGATTCCTTTGAGGGGGAAATAGAAAAGGATGTAGGACCATGTGTTTTCAAGACAGGCAGCTGTGGCAGTGACATAGTATTCAGCTACTAATATACTTGCAAATAACTAAAAAGAGGTAGAACTAATCATAAATGTAAATAATATGATACATAATTGGTAAGAATATCAAATTATATTTCAACAACACCATATTTAAAAGTATGAACGCAAACACCAGACCCACATCTCTCTGAGGTAAAAAAAGGGGAAAATTTTAGTCCAGCTACAAGACATTTATCAGCTTAGTCCTCATAAATGTTGTGAATTCTCTCAGTTTATCACCATAAGATTAGAATCAAACCTTAAATTTGATTTTGTTGTGTAGGTCACATCAGATCATAAAAATACTTAAAGAATATTTAAGGGAATTCAGTGCATACAGATCTACTGCAGACATTTAGGAATGCTTCTGCTTGCTGGTTCAAACTGGTATGATCACAGGAAGAATTATATTTAGCTTTCTTTATAAAGTCACCAGCAATAAGACTCCTAAATACAAGGTTTCTTTTTAAATTTTACTCTGAAATTACATTAGTGAATAAGGCAACATTCCTCAGGATGACATTAGGATATAATTGATTGTTTTTCCAGATTACAAGAGGGACATACCTCATCACAGTAAAGGATAAGCTTTAAAACCAACTGAAAACTCAGAATTCTCCTAAACACTTACATGCTTCAGGAAAAAAAAAAAAAAGAAAAGAAGCTATTGTATCTACCTTTAACATGGGTAAGAGGAAAAAAAAAGGCATCTCCTCATGCCAGAAAAATGCAATTCAGAAAATTGCAGAAACTGCATAGCAACCTATCTGGGAAATCCCACCAATGTGTCCAATCTGTGCTTTGTGTCCATTTCTCATGGCAATCTCTGGAAACAAAGCCATCATTGCTGGAACAGCTCTGCTTGTATAAAGTAACAGCGTGTCCAATAGGCAACAAAGGCTGGTTCAGTTCTCAGAACAAATAACCTGGCTGGCTCCAGATGAGCTTGCTCAAGGAGCAGCAGCAGCGCTTCCCTCCCACATAGAGCTAGAGCTGGGTGCTAGCACAGCCCAGACTCCACCGGGATACCCAAGGAAACCTCTCCAGAACATCCAGGGAATGGGCCCAGCCCTGGGCTGGCCTGGATAAACAAATCTAAGGTTCTCATATATAAGTTCACCTTTGAAGAGCTGACATTCCAAGCTCTTCACACAGGACTGACCAGAGCAGTGGTTTTGCTTACCTTGACAATGACATCCAGCGTCAAACATTTCAACTACTACTTACTGTGATAAGCTGATAAATAAGGGAAAGTAAAGTTACAGTTATTATTATTATTTTTAGGTAGTCAGACACCAGAAAGGATGGTGTATCTTGTTGGTACCCAGAGAGAATATATGAATCATATATGAAGAGAATGAGAATATATGACAGAATATAGCAATTGCCACTAATAAGGAATTATGTCACTCTACCTTATTTTTAAAAACAGACTTAAGCACATCAACAATCAGACAATGAATTTATTTGCAGGATACATTTATCATACAAAGAAAACAATACTTATTGTTTGGTTAATTAAATAGAGAAAATAGCAAAACAAAACCACAATACATTATTCAGTGTTCCATATATTTGTTAGCTGACATTTTCAAAATGAAGCTTTCTTTTTTTGCTGTTTTCTTAAAAAAACCCCATGATCATGAACAATGCATAGTGGGAACAAAGGGTCCAGAAATCTAACATTCCACAGCTGTGAGTCAGTGTGAAAAATAAGGCCATGTAGAGGGAAAAAAAACCCACAGTGAATTTCTAAACAATACATATTCCATTGACAGGCTTCAGATAAGATCAACTGAGTATATGAAATCTGAAAACAATGTTATGTAAGGAAAATATGAATTAAAAATATTAACAAACAACTTTGAAATAGATTTTCCTAGTGATGGCTTGGAAATAGCCTCCAAACTTTCAACCCAGTATCAATGAACATAAATTATAGTATGATGCTGCAAAAGCCATCCCAGGATGAATATCCAGAGATGAGAAATACCCAAGTCCATTTCACAAAACAAGCTACAACTACCCATGCTACTTATTCAGCACATATTTATCAAAGGAATGACAAAATGTTAAGAAAAAAAGTTTGACCACCAGTCACTGAATGATTCAGTGAAGGGCTGGAAAACATATCTTCTGCTCTGAAATGTTAATTACAAGTTCTTTTCAGGTTTCATGACAATGTAAATGGAATGAAAGGAATTGCAGTGTCATATCCTGCTCTTTGTTCCTGTCCTTTCACACCAGGTCAGCAGTGTGAAAGTTTCATAAAGCTGCCATGAACTGAAGTCCTTCACTGCCCTTAAACGCTGCCATCTGCTCTTCACATGATGGAGGGGACGAGCCCAAGGACCAGCAGTCACAAAGCTGCTGTTTGCTGGCAGGCCCCAGTGCAATGTTCCCAGATGCTGCATTGATGCAGGGTGTGTGTCCCAGGTAACTCAGACACATTAAATAATCAATAGAAATCACATGAAATTCAGGATAAAGACAGTATAAAATATTTGCCGCCTTTGGATCTTACCTATGTTAAGATTCAAGATTGCTTACTCACAAAACTACAAGAACAAAGCTGAGGCAAGACTGGTTGTGGAAATTGGTCTGAATGCAGGTGTACAGAAAACATATTTTACAAATAACTACTTATATCTAGAGTTTAATTCACATATTTTTAAAACAATTAAATACAGACTAGGCTATATAAACCTCTATAGGCCTTCTTCATCTGTCATTAGTGATACCCAGATCTGTATGAAAGCTCTGAATTTGTAAGATATTCATAATTTGTCTTTAAAATCTTCCTACAGGTCACCCTTTGACATCATGTAAAATGTATGGGAAGCTTTGGGAATGCTAGGATTGCTGATATGCTAAACTGAACAAAACATATCCTTATTAAAAGAAAGCTGAAACACCCTGACTGCCGTGGAGAGTTCTATCCTGAAAACTTTATTTCTTCAGTATGCTCTACACAGTGTTGTTCATCCCAGCTCTCCAGAACAGCACAAACAGCAGCAGCAAAGAGTGAAGGCTGACCTTTTTTAGTTGCCCTGAAAAAGCTGTGTGTGTTTACTGTGCTTGTAGCTGAGGTTTCATAGAAATAAGAAACATGCTTTAAACATCAACTGAACAAAACTCATGCATCTGTGGTTACCTCATGTCCCCATCACTTGTCTTCTGTTAATAAAGAAGTTAAAAATTGCTTTTGGGAAGAAAATATAAGTTTCTCATTTCAAATCCAGAGAAAACCATAGAGAGAATTCACAGAGAGGGGGTAAAGAAAAACAAAAGCCTACATTGCAGGATATGGAGGACTGCTGTAAGATATCCCTAAAAAAGCACTAATCCATCCTATGGCTATGTATGTGTCTGTTATACAAATGTATGTATACACACATTTCCACAAATGTAGAATTATCACATTAACTATTAACATGGTTGTTTCATTCTAAATAAAAAGGATGAGTTAACGAATTTTCCACTGTGGCTCATAATTTGGGATGACTAATCTGCAAGTTTGTCTATACTTTTTCTACTGAAGCCTCTTTTATTTAATTTGTACAGAAGCATGCTGGTTTTAAATTCCTAAGTTAGCAAAGAGCACGTAACATCCCCCATGCTAAGGAGTTAGCCTTAGTATGACATTTTCATGTCATATCATGCACTATCAGAACATGCTATGTAAATATTTACTGATATAAAAAACAACTTCATTAAAAAAAAGTAGAACAATGATTATAATTATGGAATTCTTCTGGAAATTTTCAAACAAAAGCTAAGTATATAATTTCTGAATATTAGACATTACTTTTTCCATCTGATACAGATTTAAAATGCATAATATATACATAAATAATAGCAGCCATCCAATCTTTAAGAGTGCTGTGTTTTATAGTCCAGTCAATATGCCCTAAAATTATATTGATGGATTCCGTATTCAAGATTCTGAGGGGCTAATTAGAAGAAGATATAGAAGGATTTAAATGAAAGACTTCCTATTTTTACAAAAACAAAACATACATCAGAAATACTCCAGTAAAAATCCAGTGACAAAAATCACTCTGTACTTTTGTGTTTTCTCTTGCTAAATAAATGACCAAAACACAAGAAAAAAATCGTCCCAGTAAGTGTATGTATGGCACATGCTTATTAGAATGTAATCCATATGTCAGGATTATAGAGAATGAAATGGACCCACTGAACAACTTCTTCTTCAGAGAGTAGTCCAACCTGACTATTACCTTTGTCCACAGTAATCTAAGATGTGCTGGGTCACCATTCATACTCAGTTTGCCTATAAGTCTTGATCTAAAGAACCTGTATATACTTAAATCAGCCTTCACTCAGGCAAATTTTAGCATGTGGAGAAATGGACTCATGAATTATTTTTAAGCATTTCTAGTACTCTCTCTTCCATACATGATATCTAGGGTCTTTAGAGTGCACTAGGGTGTCTGTTTTGCTAAAGCCATGACCAATGTCTTCTCCACCCTCTTAGTGCTTATGAGGTCAGACACGGACTGAAGTTCTACTCAGTAGAACTGTGGCTTTCACTGACTGTGTAAAGTACACTGGCTTTGTTTGATAAAACTTCATGTTTTGGTAGCACACTAAATAACCAAGAACAGCCTGTCAGCCTCATTATAGCAGATGAAATTTCTCCATGCCAATTCAAAAGCTTTGGGTTTTCCTAAATCTCTTACCTACATTTCCATGAGAGGCACTATGCTAAAGGATTGTTCCAATCCATTGTAGTCAGCATGAATAAATAAATAAATATCAAACCTGACATGTTTTCAAAGTAAACAATCCTGTTTTACTAAACTACATTAAAACTTCTAAGTCCAAATTAATTTTTTTGCACTGTAGATTGGATGAGGCAGAAAAAAATCTTATAGAGCCACTGCAAGGAAGAGCTCAGATCAGTAAACAGCCACTGAGGTGAGAGAGCAGTCTGGAACAGAGCCTCAGAGCCAGGCATTGTGCAAGGACCAGGCTGCTCCTGTCCTCCTGCCCACCAAGGGATGGCAGAGTGGCCCATCAAAACTGCTACTCTGAAACCTCTCTGTATTTCCAGGAGTGATGACAAGTTAGAGTTACAGGGTTTTTTAATTATTACAATTACAGTAGTTTGCATTTCTTTTCTTGCACTTTGTTTTACTTTTAATGGTCCCCAAAGGGGCCAGCTCACACTGGATTGAAGGATTCACCCTCTCCTACCAGGACCTGTCCCAATTTGCCTGGGTTGAAATTACTGTAAAGGAGAGGCATAGGCCAGCCACCCCACAGAGGTGAATTTCAAGGGCCCACCCAGCCTGTGGCAGCACTGGAAGGGGATATAAACTAGCCAACAACAAATAAACAAACACGGTTTCTCACTACTGCTTGCATCATCGTAAGAAAGGAGTGCATCTTAAGTGTGAAAGCTACTGTGCAAAAGTACACATCAGTGGGCAAATGCAAACATCATAGAGTTATGAATCTGTGCAGCAACACCAGGAATTGGGCTCAGCCCCACTTTGAAATTACCCAGGCTTTCACCTCAAGTGCCAAAATAATCTATTTTACCTGGTCCTGGATGTTTCAGTACTCCCTGCAGGCCAGGATCTGTGAGCTTAGGTTGCACTTCAGTTCCTGATGGAAAGGCCATTTCTGTAAAGGAACTCTGGGCTGCAGCAGCTCCTATGGGGAACACTGTATGAGGCAGAAATTGCAGGGTATTTTTCAAAAATTTTCTATTTCAAATATTTAGGTTCCCAAACCAGAGCATTTTTGTTTAAATATCAGCCTATATTGAGGCAAGGCTCTGACTGAACCTGATTTAGATAAACTAGGCAATATATCACAGGAGGAAAAGACATGAAATATATAATCTTATTGGGTACAAAACATTACAAACCTAAAGAGCTTCAAAGCACGTCAGACATACTTCAGTCAGTAAAACACTGACTGTTCTTCCACTCTTCATTTAAGAACAAGGACACGGTCTATATTCATCTCAGAAAGCAAAGCCAAATGTTTAAATAGTTCAAGTCACAATCATATTCTTCCTCTAAATAATTAAGATCTAAGACAAGCTAAATATCTTTGTTTGCTATCTTTGAACAGAATGAATCCTAGCAAAGGAAAATTACCCTTTGAAATACAGAAAACCATCAGTGAGTTACTGTACATATTGCATGCATAGCATCAGAAGATAGACACCATAAAAACAATAGGTTTCACTTTCAACTGTGAACAGGTAGAATACAGTATTATTTTCTGAGTAAAACAGCACAAACATTACATATCACTTAGGAAAACTGTGCACAGCATACTTCAGCACTCAGAAACTAAATTTCTGTTATCTTGTAGCTATTGCTGACAAATATTGCCTTTAAAAAATTTCAGCTGCGTCTGATAACATACAACTGAAAGTGTAAGCAACACAAACATGCGGGCTTTGCTGTCCTCCCACATGCTTCATTTTTAGCAGACATTGGCACTTCTCATCTACATCCCGAGGACAACATTCCTCCAGTCATTTTGGCCAGGTGGAAAGGAAAGCCACTAACCCAAATGGCTGCTCTCTCCCCATTAACACATGGTAAGCATTTACCTAGCTTTTCCCCATTTTGAGACCAGACTTTAGGGTTTCTTAAAATCCAGTTTGGTAGAATACCAGACTAAAAAAACCAAAACAAGTCACTGAAGACTATGCTCATTGAGAAATGATCAGAGCCCACACAAACAATTAGTTAAATTATAAAAAAACCTGGGTTTTTTTCCTCCCACTTTACAAATATTTGAGGCAAATTAATTCCCTTATTTTGACATCTGAATTAATGAAGTCTGATTTTTTTCCTATGCAATCTTAAAATGCAATTTCTCAAAATTAATACAGTGCTTAAAGAGTAAGTAAAAAGGCTCCTACTTTTTCCTATTAGATTTCCCATGACCACAGGCATGGTGTTATAAAGTTTTAAATTAAAACAGCAACCACCAGTTGATTGTTCATTCAGTGTCATATTAAGGGAATTATTTCAATCTCAGTACTGGACAAATTTTAAAAGGTAATGGATTCGTTATTTCTGTGTACTTTGAGAACTGATGGAAGAATATCCAATATTCTATCGCGCTGTCACCATCCAAAGTCCCAGTGCAACATTGGCAGCCAAAAGTGCACTACCAGCAAGCAAAATCAAAAAGCCAACAAGCTCTCTGTTTTGTTTTTCTACAATTAGGGAGCTCAATGTGGCTTCCAGGAAGGAATTTAATATCCACTGACCATCCAAAGCGAAGCAGGGTACAGCATTGATAACTGCCAGTGCTCCTGATAGTGAGATGAGGTACCTGGTTGAATGTAGTTAAGGTTCATTAAAAGTATCTGAGAAAATATTAAAAAAAAGTTTTAAAAAAATATATGTATTGTATTTCTAGTATGCAGGAAGAGACATATAAATGTTATTTTTCTAGCTGCCATTCTGTTTCACAGAAATTGTATGAGTAAAATTACTTTTATGCCATAACATACCCACTCAGAGAACTGCCTTTACAGATTTTTATTTTTTAAGGGCTAAGTTTGGATACCTGCACTCCTCACAACTTTAGTGAAAGCAGGACGCAGCAAAACCACCGTCTTCTTTGCTTGCTTTGTGTGGTTTTGGAGGAAGGTTATAGCTCTGATGCCATGCCTGGACTAAGAAGGTATTCTAGACCCAAGTATGAAATCATGATTAGAAATATTTTCCAAAACACTCCCTAGTAAATGACTAGAATATCATCAGACATCTGACCTATCTCTCTTGCTTACCTGTTAGCCAGAAAAGCTGAGTGGATTTCTGTACATGTGTGTGCACGTGAGAATGAGGCACGGGTAATTTTCACTGTTGGTTAAAGGCTTGCTAACTGCAGGACCTACCTCCACCCTGAAAGGCCAGGCAAGAAGACACAGTCAGAAAGCAGCTGGGGCAGTGTGAACCTTGATGTGTTCCCAGAAAACAGGAGCTTACGTGGTACCTTTCCTCTGCTTCTATGGACTTGTTACTAAACTGAACTACACAGTTTAGTTATTCTATAGCCACACATAAACATTTCAGTTTCTAAGGCTAAGAGTTCCTAGATGAGATTCCTAGACATTCAAGTCTACTAATCTATATGTATGTGTATATATATAATCTTGTTCATTAATAAGCAAGAGTTAATTGAATTATCCTGTTTTTTGAACAGCTATTTTCTTTACTTTGGAAGAAAAAAAAAAACCCCACAAAACTACCATATCCTGTTATTTAGTTCAGTATAATAACACAAAAATAATAAAACTCTGATATTGCAAAACTAGCAAGAACATCTCATTTTTCCTGACTTAAATTCAGGCTTACTTTGGCTTTTTTGTCACATCTGTTAAGGCTCACCTTCAAGAGTTAAAAAAAGCACTGACCAAAAATATGCTCTTAAGCACAAAAAAGTAAGAGGTTCATTTTTAGCCTGGCTCATGGACAATAATCAATGCAGAGACAGGATAAAGATGTCAAATCTCTACAGAAATATTTTAGGATATCCTGTCTAAAATGACATCCAACTGAAGTTTTGATAGGTCACTAAATTCTGAACAGTTCCCTTCTTACCTTAAAAGAACAAACACACTTCAAAGGATACTTGCAAAATGTCTCTATCACCACAGGCAGATCGATACTTAGAAAGTTTTGTCGTGGTACAAAACTGCTGAGACTTACTGAAACGAAAATACACAAAGCATGAAAAGTCATTCCAGGATTATAACATTACGAATTTTAGATTATAATTTTGCAGAAAAATCACACGTGAAATGACCCTCTTCCAGGAGAAATAATCAATCTCAATAAGGGTTGGATTGGGTTTTTTTGTTTTTACAAGAGTGCAGCTATTGCATTTCTCTTAAATGTGGCCACTATCACAGTAAAGGCACTACACAAAGCACAACTGGCATTTCAGTAAAACTAGATCTAAAATACATATTTTCAGGGACATCTTTAATCATAAAGACCCCACTGTATGATTCAAGTATTTTTCAAAGAAAAGATATTATAGTTACCAGACTTTTTCAACATATGCAGTCCACGTGCATACTGTGGGTGCACATGTGTATTTTCACTGAAGGCCAGAAAAATTTTCTCTGGCAGTACCTGCAGAAGATCCCCCTAAAGTGAGGCTGAGCTCATGGTGTACAGGAGAGGGAGAGATGGGCAGCAGAATTCTGGAGATTCTCTGAGAAACCAAAGGCTATGAGGGGATGCCACTGATTATCAGAGATACAACTGGGAAGTTCTTTGAAACATTCTATGTGTTTTCCCAGCAGTTTTTAGTATCAAGGCATTATGGTAAAAAAATTGTTGAACCACAAAAAAGCCCCAAAGATACAATTTTTTTTCCCCTTATACCTATTCTACATACAGAATTACTCAACTAAATACAATATTTTATTAAAATACTCTTTTAGTCATATTTTAAAAATTACATTGGATAACCAAGCAGACCCTACAGCTTTCTGCAGCTGGTTACAGGGGCTTGCCCCAGTGCAGGTGCAGGACTTGGAACTTGGTCTTACTGAACCTCATGAGGGTTCTTTTTAAGTTTGTTCAGGTCCCTCTGGATGGCTTCCCATCCTTCAGGTGCGCCAACTGCACCACGCAGCTTGGCATTGTCTGCAGACTTGTGGAAGGTGTACTTGATCCTGCAGTGGGGAGGCCGTGTCCCAGCCCTTGGGTGGAGCTGCCCTATGGGATGTGCTCCCCTGCTTGGGAGGGAAGCTTCCCAGGAGCACCCTGCGTTCCATCCCCACACAGGCCCAGCCTGGCTGCCTGCTCATTCCAGGGCCATGAGGTCACACAGCCCCACGGTGCTCCAGGAGCTCTCCATGAGCACCCTGAGTGCCATCCCCACACAGCCCTGCCCTGGCTGCACGAAGCCATGAGGTCACAGAGCTCCATGGCACTGCACTGGCCATAAGAACCTACTGCTCAGCCCCCACCACCAGCAGCAGCAGCGTGGTGGAAGGGGGACCATGGCCCTTGTTGACCGTGTTTTCCTCTCCCTTTTCATTCTCTTGATGGTCCTGCATTCCGGGGCTGCCAACTATGCTCTACAGAAATTACAAGAAGCAGGTAAGCTGCCAGCACTGGTCCAGCCTTTCATGGGCTTAGGGGTGTCTTCCCACCAATATGTTTTTTCCTCCAGTTCATTAGTGAGGGTTTCCTCTGTGTGAGCACATTCCTGTTAAGAGAGTCCCAAGGGTTCATCTCTCCTCCAGGGCTGTTGCACATTGTGCTTGAACAGTGTTGCGCTGCCAGTTCAAAGGTCCCCAGGTCCTCCTCTGCAGCTTTGGCAATCCACTGACATCTGGCTCCCATGCTGTTATCTGACCCCCATCCAGTGCTTCTGTATACAAAAGCAGATCCCAACACACAATGGAAACACCTCTCTGTGCTTGCTTCTAGATGACTCTCTAGCAGATTCTCTGGCAGCTTGGAAGAAAGATGGTTTGGAGTTTTTGGGCGAGCCTGGAGCACGTAAGTTCTCAACGTCCCTTCCTTTGAAAGAATAATTATCACTAATGTGTCAATATCTTACTAATGAGTAATTTTCTTTAAGATGTTAAGGCTGATGGCTTGCAGAAATCTCCAGTGACCAAGCATATGCATAATCCCACAGGTAAATTAGTTGGAAGAAAGTGCATTTACCTTTCCATCTTCCTTCCACATCAAATGCAAGTTGTTCATCCCAAGGCCGATGCCAGCCTCTGGCATGGCAGTTGCTGTCCTATGGTCAGCACAGGATGGCTGTGTGGCAGCAGGCTCTTTCCCCAGTGCCTACTCCTGCATGTCACATCAGCAACTAAGCTGAAAGTGTGTTAGGTTCAAAACATCTGGATCCCATTGCAGAGACAATGAAAAACAGGAGTCTTGTACAAACATAGCTTCCCCTGCAGCTCCATCCCAGAGCTTGCCCTGAGTACCTAGACGACCAAAGCTGAAAAGTAGCCCCAAGCAGGATCATTCTCATGAGCTGAGGTCTATGTTAATGTTCTGACTCGTATATTGGGCAAGGAAGCTAGAGGGAACCTCCCCATCCTCCATACCTGAGCCATGCTGAGGCTTTACCTGTATCTGCTTTTTGGCAGTGCTGACAAAGTCTGGAGAAAAAAATGCGGACGCGAAAGCTGGTGAATCTCCTCAGGCAGACCCAAAGCACTCAGGTACTGAGCAGTCCTGCTGGGGTCCCTTATGGGGAGACACATCCTGAAACCTGGGAGTGGCTGCAAGGGGTTCACATGCTGGAGAAAAGGCAGACAGGGAGAGCAAGGCTCAAGTGTCTCCTGTGAAGGCCTGACTCCATCCCCTTGGAGTGTGGGAGTTGGCCCAGAGAGGGAGAGCTGCAGGTGGAACTTCCTGATGAGATTTTGCTGAAGAAGTGACTGGCCAAGCAGCAGTGCTCCCCACTGTGCTCTCCTCCTGATCATTTGATTCCGTTCAGAGGGACAACCTGTCCCCAAAGGGTGGGACTATGCCTCCAGGACCAGCACTGGGGGGGAAAACAGAACATTCTGATGATATCAAACATGCTTCAAGTTCACGAGTGGTAACCTGGCAGAGGACAGGCTAACACTTTGAATTGCTCTGCAGAAACAACCAAACAAGTTCCTAAGGCCCATGAGCACACTGAAACTATTTACTGTCAAGGAGCAGGCTGTGTGATAGGCATAGCAATAGTCCTGGTTGCCGTGCTAGCTGGGATACTGATGTGTTCTCTCGCAATCTGCTGGTGGCGTCAGAGAAAACGGTGAGTCATCGATCCCCTCACAGCTCCTGCTTCCTTCAAAGGCAGCTCACAGCCACAAAGCACTTCCAGTCAGGCTGCTGTGCAGCAGCAAGTTAGTGGTTGGTTGAAAAACTCTGCTGAGGCTTTTGCAGCTGTCAGTAGCTTTAACGGGTCTCTTATTTTCTGGGTCTTCTCTTGGGGAGCCTACTTGGACTGGAGCCAGTGTTTGTTCAAACTGAGCCTGCCTGGACAAGAGTAGCTTGACAGGCAGAGGCAAAACAAAGTCAGGATGAGAAAGAGTAAGGGGTAATATTGCTCTAGAAAGCAAGAGATGCATTGGCACCTCCTGCTGACCAGTGAACCTGCCTGGAGGAGTCTCCCTGATTGGCGGTGCCTCTGCCACAGAGTGCCAGCAGCTCCACTCACAGCAGTGAGCCCTGCCAGCTCTGGGCCTGCTGTGGAGGAGGGTCCCTGCATCTCACCAGCAGCTTAGCCACCTCCTCTCTCCGCAGGCATCTCTCTGGAGACCAGCAGGAACGCACCCACCTGATCACACACTCAGACAGCCAGACCAGTTCACCTGAACCAGCCCTGCAACTGCAGCAGACCTAAGAAACTCACACATCTGATCCCTGAGCTGTCCCTGTTCCCCTGCCTCTCCTTGGCTGCCCTTAAGCAGCTGTGGGAACTGCTCAGCCCCAGCCACAACAAAAACAGCCCCTCCACCCCCAAACCTGCTGGCCCAGCCCTCTGGACAAAGCTGAAGGTGGGCATGCCAGGGTAGGTGTTGGGCTGACAGAAACACAACCAACAGCTTCAGGGATTGGCTTTTTGTCTGAATAAAAGGGACAGTCTTCACACAAGTATTTGTATAGTATCAGAATATCCAGAGTTGGAAGGGACTCACAAGAATCATCAAGTCTAACTCCTGGCCCTGCACAGGACATCCCCAGGAGACACACCATGTGCCTGTGAGCATTGTCCAAATGCTGCCTGAACTCTGTCAAGCTTGGTGTCGTGATTGCTTCCCTGGGGAGCCTGTTCCACTGCCGGACCACCCTCTAGGTGAAGAACCTTTTCCTGATATCTGACCTAAACCTCCCCGGCACAGTTTCAGGCCATTTCCTGGAGTCCTGTCAATGGTCACCAGAGAGAAGAGATCAATGCCTGCTCCTCCACTTCCCCTTGTGACGTTGTAGACCATGATGAAGTTTCCTCCAGGCTGAGGAAGCCAAGTGACCCCAGCTGCTCCTCAAATCGTTTCCTGTCTAGACCCTTCACCATCTTTGTAGCTCTCCTCTGGATGCGCTCTAATGGCTTTATATCTTTCTTATATTGTGGTGCCCAAAACTGCCCCCAGCACTTGAGGTGAGGCTGCCCCAGTGCAGAGCAGTGGGACAATCCCCTCCCTTGCCCAGCTGCCGATGCTGCCCCTGATGCCCCCAGGACACAGGTGGCCCTCCTGGCTGCCACGGCACTGCTGGCTCATGTTCAGCTTGCCACTCACCAAGACACTCAGAGGTCTTCCTGCAGGGCTGCTCTCCAGCCTCGCATTACCCAGTTTGTTTGTATGCACAGGTCAAGTGATATCCAAAGCAAATAACTTGTCAAGTTGAAGGCTGGTATCAGAACATCTGATCAAAACTCCTGTTCATGAGCCAAAATAGCAGAATGGCTGAGACAGCCAGTGTATTCAAAGGTTTCAAGAGACACACACTGCAAAACACTGTAGTTTCAAAGCTTGACTGCCTCTTGACAAAAACCTAATGGCCACTACCGTCCTGAACCTGAAATTATGCCTACATTGAGGATGGATCATAGCTCTTCTTCCCTCTTCGTTACAATAAACTGTTGTCACTGACAGCCACTAGACATGGACCTAAACTCCAAACCTTGCTGCTGAAGCAAGCTCCAAACACACAGAAACTCTTCAGGAAGTTGCTGGACTGAGCTCTAGAGACTGTAATATTAAGCAATGAATTTTGTGGTTGTAATGGGTCAAACGTAATGGTAGTAGGCAAATGTCCTCTGAAGAATAACAAAAGAATTACAGAAATTGTGCTCTACAGACTTGTCTTCAAAGACACTGCTGGGAAGAGGTGAACAGCAATGAGCCTGGGTGAGAGAAAACAGTCATTGTTTTCCCACTCTAATTAAACAATTCTTTGACCTGGAAATAATATTTCTTTTGTTGGCTCATGCTAGATGGTGCTGGCAAATATTGAGAAAGATTCACAACAGACACAATTTTATTTGGAAGTGACTTGGAGACTAGGTTGACCATAGAGCTTTTCAAAACTTCCTCATGGGGGAAAGGCCATGGAGGAGACAGACAGCACGGCATGAGACATTTCTGTGTGGTCTCCTGAAGAGCTATATGTGTGTAATCCTTTAAACCTGGGTTAAAAGCAATGAAGGACCATCCTCAGTTATAAGGGTAAACAAGCATGGAAATACTGAGAGAACAGGCTGTACCAGAAAGACCTTCACCATGGATTATGGCTGTTGTTGCTCATAAACATGCCCAAAGCCAGGAAGTGCCTTTTTTTTTATTTTAAAAGACTTGGATACAACACAAGTAGGAGACTGGTCAAGCTTCAGGAAATGATCTCTAGGTAAGTTCCATCTTCTTTTTGTGAAGAAAATCTTACAGTTTTTGGTCTGTGACGGGTAAGAATAACATTTAGGGATATGATATTTCCTCAAGTAGTGTGAATTCCAAATATAAATCCTAGTTACCAGATTCTTCCCAACCAACAAGGGCCAGAGAAGGAAGCAAAAATATTGCAGTATTAGAAATGACATGAGGGAATAAAACCCCTCATGCAAAATAAAGAAGAAATGCTGCAAATTTGCATGTCAGTACTGACAGGGCCCTCCATTTCAACCTTACTGTCCAACAGTGGAAGGGACTCTAGAACATATCTGGCCTGCAATAGGAAGAGTTTAAAAGACTTAATACCATGTGTATTGAACCAACAGTCTGAATTCATATTGGATAACATTAGATACTTTTTACAGAAAGAATACTAATTAGAAGCATTAATATGTCTGTCCCAAACAACATGCACTCCTAATCATCCTTCTGTTTTAGTTTTGGCCAAATCTCCATCCCTGTAAGTTCATTTAGGATTATAATTCTTTAAAGTTTTGCTATTTTTAAATACTGGAAAAATGTGGTGTATATATAGCCTCCATATCAACAACAATATTTTTGCTAGGATATTTTAATTTGAGGCAACAGAAAGACATAATAGGAATAAGCTGTAGATACTATTTCTTCTAAGCAGCTACCATAGATATACTTTTTTTAAAAAAAATATGTAATCTGGAAGTTATCTCCAAATGAAAATATGAAATAATTACTGCTTTTCCATAAATCAGGACTACCATGACAACAATACCAGCCTAAGCAGAAAATAATGCATGCATAATTTTAGAATGTTATTCAAACATTGCTTTAGTGACATTTCTTGAGAAAGTATTGTCATACACACTAGTACTACAACTCCCATATTATGCTGTGCATTAAAAATAGTACCACTATAAAAAGTAATGTTTCCTGCAGGCAGAAAAATCACACTAAAGAACAAGGCATTTCATTAAACCATATTCCTATTTCAAAGCTCACACAGTAGAGGAAGAAATTATTTTCTTTTTTTAACTGCAAAAAACAGTTACCACATTCTAATCAGTCACATTTGGGGAAAAAAAACCAAAACCACACCAAACCTGTTGGCCCCAGCCAGTTCTGTACAGTGCAATGCTAAGCCTGAAGTATTTAGAAGTTGTTTCACTGGAATGAAACTCTACAATGGCAGATTCTCTACAGCAGATTGCCTGCTACCCAAGCCAGCATCCTATCATTTTGGTCTAGTGTTTTTCCAAAGGGAATATAAGAGCATAGATTACATTTGCAGCAAAGTTGGTAATAAAATTAAACTTTGATTTCAAACGAGTACATTCAGTGCACAATTCCAAGAGCAAATCACTTTAAAATTCTACTCCTACATGTGTATGCAAACAGTATTTTTACAAAATAACTTATTGAAGAAGAACTACCTCTTTAAAGCAATAACATCCTTTTCTGACTTCTGAAAAACTGGCAGGTTCAATTCTTCTGCAGAATTACTACAGTGGGAAACACCAATGAAAACTCCATTGCTCCAATGCATTGAAAAGGGAACAACATCAATTGTTCTTCAGTACCAACAGTTTGTATTGTTAAAGACCACAAAAAGAAATTCTGAATAATTATAAAACTCTATTCTTAAAATATGTTGCTGCATTTGAAATAAATATCATCAGATACAGCAGTGTGTGTTGGTAACACACAAGTGAAAAATGTTTTCCTCTTAAATGGCATAAGGCCAGAAGTAACAAATGAAGAGATCATATTTTGGGCTTAAATTAGAGTATATTATAAAAAAAAGTTGAAATAAGTAACTCCTCACAGAGTATCAAATTACCAGTATGGAAAAATAAAGACTGATAGATTTACTGAAAATATGGTATCCAAGAATGTTAATGGATTTATACCACCAGATTTCATCACTGTTTCTAAAACTCTTTTGTACCTAATTCCAGTGCTTATTCAGGAAAGTACAATGCCTTCCTAAGGAGATACTTCCAAGGTAGTATTTATAAAATCACCCCAAGAGTTTCAGCTGTCTGTGAGGAACAGATACCCTCCTCACAGGAAGGGATAGTAATTTAACACTTCAAATTTCTTAAAGCCCATCTGCAGCTGATTTTCACAATCCCACTCAAGTTATCAAGTAGGATGTTGAAGAACTTGTTCATTCTTTCCATACTCACTTCAGAAGCAGAATTACTTTTTATTTATATAAGATGCTCAAAGGAGAGTCACAGTGAACTTCAAAGAAAGGAACTAAAATTTTATATGTTACTTAATTTAGGATAGTCAAATGAAAAAATAAATCAGGAAAAAACTATGTTGTGATAACACTTGTGGCTTACTAGTCATGGGAATCTGTCACAGATACTTGGATATTAGGTGTGATTTAAGCAGTCATGCTAATATTCCAGGCAAGGTGCTGGAGCAAGGTGCCCTAGAGATTTTACAATAGCATTTTGAGACATTTATGTGCTAGGAAAATGCAGACACCTGGTTCCTATGACTAACCTGAATAAGATCTGTTCCAGAAATAGCCCTTTCATAGTCTTCTGGAAAAACAACTATCTCATATCACATATGGTTTCTATTACCTTCATAACTCATTGCACTCTGAACATTTTATTTTAGTAGTCCGTATCTCTCCACTGGCTGTAACAAGAAATGGATTCTGCTTTAAACAAATTAACTAAGAAGCACTCCAAGACCTTGTTTAAGCAGGCAGGCAAAGGAAACCATATTAGAGATTGCTTTTGCTAAACTTTAAATAAATAATACCAACCTGTGTACTGAAGATGCATGGGGTGTCCCACATAGAGCATGTCAATATGGGGTGGATGCTTTACCCTGATTAGCCTTGTTTGGTTCTCCAAAGAAGGAGTCACACAAAAGCTTGGAACGAAGTCCTTATGGCAGTCCATGTTGGATCGACAAACTTTGCTGGTTTCAATAACTTTTCGTGCTGGCAGACAGGCATGCTGCAAAGGGCATATAAAATCATCATGAAAGGGAAAGGTAAGCTATTTTCCAGCAGATCAAAATGAAAGGAACAAAAGATTCCTTTTTAAGCAAAGAAATGCCTCACTGATATAAGCTCATGAAGAGCTAAAATCTGATTTTTTCCCCTGATTTCTTGTTGCCAAATCCTGATGAATCTCTACCTGATGCATATTCAACCTGTCATTCCATATTTTGTAGTGTGGAAGAGAGGGTATGTACATATACCAAAATAAAAGCAAACTATTTCTAGCAAAGTACACATATGCACAACAGAAAATCATGGCATCTAGACATAGGTCAGTGATTTCTAGTGGACAGAGCCTGTATCAACATCCTAGTGACTTACCTGTTCAAGATGAAGTTTTAGCAAATAAACCAACAAACCTACCTGGTGTGTGGTAGCTAAGAAATTGTTCTCAACTCAGATGAACACAGGACTCAATGCACTGCTGTGCCCCAGCTCCTGTCTATAGCACTCTTCCACTCTCTGACAGACCAGACCTTTCTTGCTCCCCACGGGCCAAAGACAGTACAGCAGAAGGGAACAGGAAATTAGTTTTCCCCTTCATGTCTCTCAGAAAATCTCAGTGACACTTTTCCTTTTGTTCTAAAAATAGAAGCAAGGAATCATAATCTACTATTTGCCCTAGGAGGAAAAGCAAAAGTAATTTCTACCTTCTCAGCCTGATCATTGCATTTCCCATAATGCATGAGTGTCAGACCCTCACCATTAGCCTTGATACAAATTCCTTCTACTCTGAGGGAGAAGACACTCTTTCAAAAACTGCTGCATAGCATGGCAAAGACCATTTAAAAAAAATGTTCAAAACTCACAGCCAATCTAAGGACACTTGAAAGTCACAAGGTCTCAAGCTTCCTGATTATTTTATTGCTTCCCTGTTCATAAGTAGCAACTACAAGCTTAAGAATGCCCAGGTTCAATGGGATAGTGATTTATCAAATCTTGCTGGCACTGCCATATTTCAAATGAACTGCTGGAATGTGTTCAGCTCTTAGTGGTTAAATACCCTGGAGTGGGAAGTTTACCACTATAGAAACTGTAAACATAGCAGATTTGGAAAAAATTGTTTGAATCACTTTGGGTATTTATCACTAGAGTCAGAAAAATAATAAACTGCTATGTGTAGAAAAGTTTACACAGTTCATTCATGTGTTCTTCTGCTTGTAAAGAACCAACAGAAATATTCCATCACTGTCAGTATGGAACACATATTTTAAAAAACACTGATGAATTTTCATAGAATCATAGAATGGCTTGGGTTGGAAGAGACCTTAAAGATATCCCATTCCAACTCCAGTCATGGGCAGGGGACACCTTCCCCTAGACCAGGTTGCTCAGAGCTCCATCCAGCCTGGCCTTGAACATTTCCAGAGACAGGGCATTCACACCTCCTCTGGGCAACCTGTGCCAGTGGCTCAGCATCCTCACAGTAAAGAATTTCTTCCTAATGTCTAATTTAAAACTGCCCTCTTTCAGTTTAAAGCCATTCCCTCTTGTCCTATCACTATATGACCCTGCGAAAAGTCTCTCCCCAGCTTTCTTGTAGCCCCTTTAGACACGGAATGCTGCTAAACCCTTTTCTAAGGGAGTAAGGCAAAATCCTACTGAGAAACTTTGTTTCTATGCGACAAGAAAATCAACATAGTGAAAAAGATTCAAGTATGGGCCCTTATTTTGAGAAACTGGGCAATCTCTAGGACCTTCTCCTGCATATTTTTATTTAAATTTAGGGAGCAACACTGCTGGCTTCAGACAAAATAACTGACAAGACAGTTCAGGGCTTTGCTTTCCCTGTAGTGCTGAATACTTTAGAAGACTGAAACACCGAAATAAGAAATTTCAGCTTCTTCTCAAAAGTTGTTTTTTCTCACCAGTACTGTGCATCCAGAATACTGAAAATGACTGAGGTATCTTTCTGCCTAAAGGAATGAGGTGTCTAAGATTTTTTATGATTCTTCCAGTGACTCCCTGTAATAAAGAGACCTTTATTACAAACTGTAGATATTCTTAAACACTTGAGTATGCTGTATAGGTGTGGGCATGTGTATACATATATATAGTATGTGTAGGTGTGGGTAAATAGTACTAATTTCATTTAAAAAAAATTAGATTTACCAAAGAGAATTACCAGTTTAAGTAACTTACCAGATGGCTGTCCAACTTATTGCTGTATGAAAAGCAAATGTCTGTGAGGCTGTTGTTACTACAACATTCAACTGTCCCATCAAGCCTTCTGTAAACTAAAGAACATAGGCATAGAGCAAATAATCAATATTATTTGCTGAAAAAAATAGTCTCTGAATGAAGTAAAACTATTATTACTATTATTAATTATCCTGCAGCCTTCAGGAATTACACTAATTCACAGTCTAGCTGAGGCTCAGTCACAACTACAAGTAAAGCTTCACCACTACCATGTGAATGTCCCATGATTTCAGTCACATCACATACTGATTTTTTCACCTTTATAAATCTTCTTGAGATACTGGGGATCTACCACTGCATTATTTTGAGTACTACAAGTTGCAAAACACTTTTATATTCATTGCCCCTAACCTGCACTAATATTTGGCAGCTCACTTTGTGAGCTACTGCTGTACTGATTTCACTGGCTGGCTATGGAAATGGCCAAGACTCAAAACATACTTTTCACATCATGAAAGCCTTCCAAGCCTTGAAGGCTGCAGCAGTGAACAAATGATGCTTTAAACCACGATTTAACTAGTCTGGTAAAGAACCTTTGTACATATGCTCTTGAAATGAATTAAGCCTAACTTGCTGTCCAGCTTAAACACACACAGATGCAGAAGAATGGTCATGGTAAGGATCTGTACCACAGCAACTGCAGTCCCTTCCCAGGCAGATCAAGCCTGTGATACTGGCTGCTGATTTATCACTGTGCAACCTGCAATCCACTGCCATGCAGCTTTATGCCTGGGGCTTACAGGTGCAAGCACTGTACCGTACAAACCTTTTTTCAAGTACCCTGAGGCTAAGAAACCACATATATTTTTGAATAGCAAATGACCATGAAATTAGTATTCTTATAAACTACATTGAAACCACTTTTTTTTTTTTAATTTCAAGAAGTTCCTTAGGGCATTGTTTTCTCTCTAGCTTCAATACTCAGATAGTTCACTCTCCATTTGTTTTATCTACATTGAAACCACTTTTTTTTTTTTAATTTCAAGAAGTTCCTTAGGGCATTGTTTTCTCTCTAGCTTCAATACTCAGTTCACTCTCCATTTGTTTTACAGTCAACTAGATGGAGTCCATTTGCTATACACATTTTTATCAATACTCTGTATTTATGTCAAGTTCTGAACTGTCAAGATTTTGATAAATGACAGCTGCTCAAGACCAAACAGAGTTCATTTAATTTCAGAGGAATATTTCTCACTGCTGGAGGCTTATGACTCTGAAAATGCAGACAGACTGGTCTGATTAGAAGGCAGCAATAGGGACAATGGGCAGCTAACACAATACAGCAACCAGGCTTGGAAGCAATATTGAATCTCCAGCACTAAGCCTCTAGTATTCCAATCTAAATAGATTAGTTCATCTGCAAAATATGCAGTTTTATTACCCATGACTCCAAAATTGCACTTCAGAGGACAGCAGAATCTGAGGATATATATACCTACATCTGAGAATTGGTTCTTGCCATCCCTGCCCAGCTGAAAGCATGGGCCAAAGTTGCACTCTTCTTCAGAGGCATAATCCAAACTGTCAGACCTCTAAAAGCAGGTTCTTACCCATACTCCACTAGTTTCCAGTTTAAATATTTATCTCAGTACCAGCTATAACATCACTTTCTTTACATAATAAAAAAGAAGAAAAAAACCCACTTTTTCAGCCTCGTGAAAGTTCTAGAGTGCATCAAAACCAGGGACACTCGAGTTGCCAACCTCCTGTTTATTTCCAGTATGATGGAAAAATGCAGTGACAATTTTAAAGCTCTGAGTAGTATCCTACAAGCTTTTCTCAGCAGCAGCCCCTCACCTCTGGAATTCAGTTTCCATGAATTCTTGCATGAAAGAAACTTTAGAGAGCTTCAGGGCACATCACAAGATGCTCAGCTAATTTAACTTGACTGCTCTTTTTTGTTCTACTCAATTCTTGTTTATTGTTCTAGTTTTTGTTTTGGTTTTTTTTTTTTTTTTTTGGTTTCTTGGGGATAAGCCCTTACAGCAACAAGCACTCTAATGTATAAAAGGAAACAGAAGCAGTATGTGCAATCCAGACAAAACTGAGTTTATGGGCAATGATGTAAAACCCTAAAGGGAGACACAGCTGAAGAAGTGACCATAATAAGGCATATCATTGGGTTAAATCATACAATTTGCAATGTCATGCTGATCAAAGCTGTGAGGTAATGTGAAATTTACATCTGCCAAAGACCACTAAGTTGATGCATTTTACAGAACTTAACATAGAGGAGATAATTGTACTACTGCTAAAAACCAAGTTCTGCAATATCCTGAAGAAGCAAATTTTATTATTCAGATCATACAGGATATTTGTACAGGATGACTGAAAGACAAGAGAAATTCCTGTATCTAGCCCTCCCTCCCTTTCAGATTTCACAAAACGGCATGGCACATTGGTAATTGCTTAAGACAGGACAGCAGATTTGAATTACAAGAAATTTGACCCCAACAACAAATTCTAAATCCAAAATAGTCTTTAAGGCATGATTAAATTAAAATATAAATGAATTAACATACAAAATAATAGGAGAGCACCTTAAGTCATACCTCTAGCTGGAAAGCTTAACTGCTGTAGGGTGGCTACACTTACACAGTAGCCGACCTGTGACTTCTCTGCAATGTCTCCCAGACAGGAATTCCAATCTTCCACATTATAAACTGGGCAGTCTTGTAGGTTAGTGACAAGGTCTCCCACAAAAAGACCTCTAGGTCCATTGGCAGGAGAATCCTGAGAAGAGCAGTGAAGTCAGTCATATTACTACAGGAGGATAAACAAGGATTAGTTTACAGTTCACTGAATACTATGAAATCTTTAGGTTAAGACACTAAAAAATGGGGAGGAAGGGGAGGGAAAGGGAAGTCTTCAAGTATCCTGGACACATCTTCAAATTTGAGTAATTGTTTTCATATAGGTCAAAATGGTAAGAAAACCCACAACACATTAAGTTCAAGTAACTTAAATTAATACCCTGAACTTTTCAAGAAAGCAGGTGTACCTATATTTTCAAAGGTAATAAAGCATTATAAATGTCACTTTCTCCTGAGTTTTATCAATTGACTTTTAGGTCCAAGAAAAATTGGATCCTTTCAGCTCTGCTGTTCAACTGTGCTGTATTTGATTAAGTCAGAAAAAAAATCATTCCTTTCCAGAATCCCAGAAGTCTATCTCTGTTTCGCTTCCAGCTGACCAAACAAGGAAATCAGCTCAAAATAATATTTAACATTGAAAACCGATAGCAGTAACTGGAGTGATAATACAGTTTCCAGCAGATTTGCTTTGTGCCAATACTGAAAAACAGTTAAAAACAGAAATAAACCTGCAAACTCATCTCAAATGTCTCAACGGTTTTATAGTATGCTAATTAGTCTATCATTATTCACACTGTGTTCCTTTGTTTACTAATACTATGATACATGAGACTGAAAGGAAAACTTCAAACAAGAAGTTCAGTATATTAGATTCTGCAAAGGGCTGCACTGACAAAATCTGATTGTGATAATATGAGATACAGGTACATTTCAGACCACAAAGCATATAATATAGAAACAGCAAATATCCTTCTTACCTCTGCAACCTCAGTGACAAGTGCCCCAACACCCGTGTAATAGAAAGGGAAAAGAATGGCTGGCAGCAGAAACAACACCATGAAACTGGCAACACCAAGAACAAAATTATGCCACACCCCTAAAAAGAAGGCAAAAGAAGTTTCTAAATTAACACTAATAAAAAGTTGTTTTTTAAATGATCCTACAGCTGCCTTCTCATCAACTTTCCTGAAATTATTACTGCAAGAATAAATGAAAAGTTAATTTGTGAACACAGGCATAGAAGAAGAGTACATAGATTATAAACTTTAGCTTCTAGGATGCCACTTTGTACGGGAATTTTAGAGAACCTCTAAGCCCCTGAGAATTATACTAGCAAAAAAGACAGGAGAGCAGTAAGTCCATTTCTAAGGTGTCATTCTACCTTAATCTACAGATTAAGATTTCATGTACCACTACTTTTCTAAGTATGAGAGGGTAGTGTAACCAGAAGAGAAACTGGGCTTCTGAATCAATTATTAAAATACAGTTTCTATCTAAAGAGTTGTCTTCAATCATAAATATTAAAAAAAACCCAAACAAACAAACAAACAAACAAAAAAAAAAAAAAAAAACCAGGGGAATGAAATATATTATGTATTACCTTCTACCAAAATAAATTGTTGAAATTAATAATCTCAATAAATGGGCTTATTTTTGAATAAATTCTGTACGTTGTAGAGAGCAAGATGTCTGAAATTTACTTGCAATTCAGTATTTGTGATGGTAACCTACATAATTTAAATTAAAATTATTACATGTATATGTGCCAAACAAATTTAGGAAATTATTTGAAAAAAAAGGTTTCTTCTACAAGAAAATATGGACCTAAAACCCCATCAAGAAATAAATTGTACAATCAGCACTTCCTGACATGTTGTTTTGGGGAACATATTTGCAATTGCCATCTTTATAGTATGTGTTTCTCCATAAGAAGCAATGAGCCACTATCATAAGACACAGCTGGTGTTCATCATCAAAGCTTTGTGGCTTTCCACATTCAGGACTACACAAATTTTCTCATTTAGTTTGTGTTCCCAGACAAACAGTTTTGTATGAACAATGCAGGAAAGCATTTCAGTGTTGAAGAGTCTTCATTTCCTTCTAACAGTGCTTCATTCTGTTGTGAGCACTTTGATTCAATTCTATACTTACAGTGCAGTTACAGCACAGGAATTCAAATATATTTACAAATGTATTAAACTGCTGTGTATATAACACAGAAATCATAGCATAGGGCAGACTTATCTCCCCTGTCTATCTCCACATCTCACCTCATCTTTCACATTTCTAATGCTGCAGAAATGAGAGACATTTTTGGAGTCCTTGAAGTAAATTGCCATTTCCACTGGTACATGCTTCTTAAAGTAATTTTTTTCTGTAGTTTTAATTGTATCTCATGGAAAGGCACTCAGATAGAGGAAATGTTTTTGTAATCAGTTCTCCTTATCTCACATACACACATCTATTTGCAACAAATCCAGAAGTAGTGAGCAAATATTTTAACTTTATTGTTTTAACATTTTTATCTAAAAAATATTTTTTCAGCTTAACAGCTTAACAAAAGACAAAAATGTAAAATGGAAACAAAATTCTTTTCAACAGTGTGGCTGCTACACAGAGTAAACTGAAAAAAATCCCAACCCTTAAAATAATAATAATAAAAAAGAGGTGATGGGACTGCTCGAGAGTGACAAGGAATACTTTCAAACAGCTAGATAAAAAAGGGCCTTGCTACCAAAATTGACACCATTTGCTGTGTGGAACACAGCAGGAAGTCTAAAATAGAATGGTTTCAAACTCATCCAAGATGATCCACAGAAAAATAAACATGCTCCAAATCAGAATACATGCAGAGGCACACTGCTCAGTTTGCCTTAAATTCATCTTGCTGAAACAGCCTCATCCTTGGACACCTAACTCCTTACATTTGAGAAGATACACTTTACACAACCCTAAAACACCTTAAAATAATTTCACTACTAATTAATTTTTAATACAGAGGCACACTGCTCAGTTTGCCTTAAATTCATCTTGCTGAAACAGCCTCATCCTTGGACACCTAACTCCTTACATTTGAGAAGATACACTTTACACAACCCTAAAACACCTTAAAATAATTTAACTACTAATTAATTAAAAAAGAAAACCAAAAACATTTAACTCCTGTTAAAGACAAGATGAAATGCATTAAAAATTATCTCAGAAAGTAGTACAAGTATTTGAACTAATTACAAGAAGGTGCTGCACAGAATCCCTTTTCATCTATCTAATAGGCCTGGAATTATGCTATAAATATCACAAGTTTTACAAGAACACTCATTTCCTATTCCTGAACGTATGATGCCATCTGCTGTACAAAAAAGATATTTTTTAATCTCCGGACTATAGCTGGACTACAAAAAGAATATTTGGTACTGGCCTCTAGTCTAGCTCTGTTACTTAGCTGCCATACAAAACTGAGAGCATGTCTCCCTAAATTCAAATTTCTGAACACCAGGAATAGGTTCATTCAGCTGTTCTGACAAATATAAGAAATTGGTTGTTTACTGAATGTTGCATTTTATCATTATCAAACATCCTAGTTTTGAAACGTATCTATCATAAACTGTGAAAAAATGCATTTATTTGTTATACCTAACTGAAAGCAAGCCATTCACGCTGACCAGTCTTGCAACATGTTTGCTCTTGTAATCCCCTATCTCAGGTTTCCTGAGAAACATGAAAAATTATTACAGATGTTTGCTTGTCATCAAAATATGCAAGCAATTATTTTCTATTACAGCTCAGAATTCTATTTTTCTAGGTAATGCCTCAGAAATCTATGTAAGCAAACTATTTTGAAATTCAGTATGCCTTTTCTTTCAGTTCTCTTCCCAGCAGATGGAAATGGAAACAGATTAATTTGAGAAACAGGGCTTCCTAAAAGTTAGCCTATTGTAGTGAATGATTTTTGTTGATTCGGGTATTTGGAATACAGCTATATTTACTTACCTAACATTTGTAATTATTTACTAAAAGTTAGCCTATTGTAGTGAATGATTTTTGTTGATTCGGGTATTTGGAATAATTACCTAACATTTGTAATTATTTACGTGATTTAAGAAAGCTTGAAAAGTGCTTGCAAAAGGCTTCTGTATGTTCACCCTCTATATGATGTTTTAGATACAATATTCAAGAAACAACATTAATAACTAAACATTACAACAGGCTGGCTGCTAGCATGCAACAGATAAAACATCAGTATCAAGAACTGAACCAAGATGATAACTTTTTTATCTCTATTTCAGTTCTTTGGGAGCCACCTTGTCTCTAGAAATAATCATACAAGTGGCAGAACAGAACAGTGTTCAGGCAGAACAACACAGTCTCAGTTTGACTTTTCACAGCAATCAGGCTCTACTTCCCAGTAGCCAGAAACTTCAAAAAAACATCAATTCAAAAACATCTGGTGGTTATCTGGAGCCATAAGGTACAACTCTCTTTGGATGTTTGTGTTTTAACCTTTATTTCTTCCTGATGGCAACATCAAAACACAGTGACCTGTACAATAACACAACTCTCAGGTCAGTGAAAATCACTCACAATACTATTGAAAAAGAGATTGCTCCTATTGCAGAAAACAGTAGTGAATTGATCAAGGATGTTGACCTGTGTTGACAGGAAATCGTTTTTCTCATAGCACCATCCTGGTTCAGTATTTCCCAGCTTCTGTGCTCCAAGGTTTTGCTACTTAGGCCCTAAAATGTGCAGAAACATCCCAAACAAGAAACAAAAAAGACAGAGGAACTTCTGCATCTAGTGCAAAAGCTCTTTCTAATGAGAGGAACATCAAAAACCACAGTTTTTCCCCAACCACACAACCGGAATTTCTTATGCCTAACTATTCTGAATTGGATCTAGAATAGAATAATTTTTCTCAAGACATGAAATTAGCACTCATTTACTATCCTAGAAACTGAAATCTCTAGAAAGCAGCTCAATAAGGACAGTAATGATCAAATAATTCTCCGAGATGCCAATGCAGGTTCAGAACAGAAGGATCACTGTCAGGTAAAGAGAAGCTTTGGTACTTATTCATTCTAAACCTTACATACTTAATCAAAGATTCACAATGATGCCTTGGAATGGTGCTAAGCAAAGACTTAGTAAAAAACCACCAACTATTACCTGCACAAAATATCCTTAACTGCTGAACAGGAGATATCAACTGCAAGTGAGTTGTGAAGAGGTCAACAAATGCTCCAGGATAGACAATGAAGATAAAAATTCCAAATCCATTAAATCGTACTTGTTCTCTTAAAAAGAAGAAAAGTGAAGTGGAGTAACCGAACCACAAACAAACAAAAGAAAAACTAAGAGATTCTACAAAGCACACAGTTTTTGACAACAAGAATGACTAAATTTTAATTATAAAACTACATTATCTTTTTATACTATCAGCAATTGAAAGATAATTAAACCAAAGGATGTTTTCTGCAGCAGTTGCCACTTCTAAGCACTATACATTTTTAAGTTTGGTAAAAACATAAAGGGTACATTCAACTTCTTTTCTGTCTCCTGGTAACAGTGACACATAAAATACTTTTTAAAAACCTACATAACTTCCATGTTAACATATATTTCAACATTTGGAGTAATTGTTCTTTTAAGTAAAAAAATGGCAGCCTGTAGGAAGCAGTTTCAAACTCATCTATGTAAAAATATTTACAAGAATCGATTGCTTTCCTTTTAAAGAAATACTTCCACAGTTCCAGAATTTTTAATTCTGTTTCTCCTAAATGGACCTTAGAGTACTTTGTAAACTAACAAAAATGAGGGAAATTCATCTGAAAAAATGAAAACAAGTCAAGAGATTAAAAGGACAAATGCTAATGCCCTTCCAAACCTTAACACTCCATGATTCTATTTAAATATATTAGTAGCTGACACTATTATACAGATAATATTTTTTTCCAAGGGTTTTGCAATTACTTTCAAATGGAATTTTTTGGACCGAACACATCATGATTTTTTGAAGCTAGAAATTGTACAAGGGACTTAAGAGAGGCATGGCAAAATCATGTTCCAAGACAAACCAGGCACAGACCAGCTAATCCTATATCTTTACTGAGACAATGTACTGGGTCTAACCTTTTCCTTATTTACATTTATCTATTTAATGTGCATATACACCAAAAGAAGACAAAAAATTATACAAAATTATTCAGAATTATGTCTCACACTAATACTGTGGAGTTAACTCATCCCATGCTACCAATTAATAATAGGCAGTTTAATGCCTATTCAGGATTTCCTGACTTGGGTAGAAGATACACAGGGAGGAAGAGAAAGACTTGTTTGGTACAAGCCTTGAATAAGCTAAGGCTCAAATATTTAAGCTCTTCTAGTTCACAGCTAATGCTTTCTAGAACTGAAGTTAGCAAAAGTGTATCAGATTTCAGGAATGCTAAGTGACTTGCCAGAATAATAAAATTTCCCCACAGCACAGCTTTTTAGTGAAGTTGAAACCCTGAGAATTTACAGTAATAGCACTACAGACCCAACATGTGCCAGAAGGAGAGTAAAAAAGCCAAGCAGAAAACAGCAGCAGCCACATTGGCTGCCAATGTACATTGGACCAACCAATTTCTCCTCTGGAAATACATGGAAAAAAAATTTTTTTATGAAAATATAACCGAAAATTAAACGTTCAAAGCCTTTCCTCTAGACCTTGAATAAAGATACCACACCATTAAGATACAAGAATTATTCTTCCTTTCTGCTTAAAAAGAGCTCTGTAGTAACTCCAAGCTTCTCTGCAGTCTGCCAGCAACATGCAGTAGAAAGAAAATTTTGTTGTTTCTTCCCGTGATGGGATAAGCAAAAGGTTCATCCTCCACAGAAAATTCCCTGTGAATATTTTAGGGAAGAAAGCTGAAAGACAAGCAGAGGGTCTGAAACACAGAGGGTCCCAAACTAACCCTTTGAGTGAGAACCTTTGGGGTTACAAAAAAAGTAGTATATGGGTTAAAATGCAGTTATTTCCCTACACTCAGGAAAATCAGAGAAACAACTTAGGGCTTTATGCTCAAAGAAGAGATAATGATGCTGCCCAGGAGAAATGTGGAGGACACCTGATCATCAGTCCCAGTAATCACTGCTTCACCTTCTTATGCTAAAGTGGCATTTAACAGTAATGACTAACCTGTCAAATAATTTTTGTGAAGTAATCATCATAGTTAAGGACATTAAAAATATACTTTTTGATCAAAGCAAATAAATCACTGAGGTTAACAGGGACAAATCACATCTGACCAAGTTATTGCTTCAACCTGTTCATATCTTATTTCATGAGCTATATTTAAACAAATCAATTAAAAATCTATTTTAAAGTATCACCGTGCAATAGCACATGAGTTCAAGTGCCACAAGCACAGAAATGAAACTGCTGTGTAAAAAACAGGCCCACTTAAAAAAAACAAAACTGTTTTAAACCTGATGCTATATTTGCAAAGCCGAAGTCCCTTTGCATGATCTGTATAATAGACACTGTATTAAAACTGTATCCCTAATTGTACATCCTTCCAAACTTCAAATCTAAGGAAGCTATGAATTACAGACTAAACAGACTCTCTAGATAAAACAAAGCAGTGCTAACAACATTCACGGCTACGTAACTGCTCTGGAATATTTGGCTTTGTTGTCAGAGTAGCAGAAAAGCAGAACAGAAATTACCGAATAGCTGCCACCCCATGGCCGACTTCATGTATCACACCGCTGATGAGGATTGCAGAGAAGAAATAGGTCAGCTGGCTGATGGGCAAATTGACACCCGGCACCTGTTGATGTGGGCATGACAACAAAACAAAACACAGGAGGAAAACAAGAGGTACAAAGACAAATCATTCTGCTCCTACATTTGCTGCTCTCACCTCTTCAGATCCACGACAGACCAGGGGCTGTTATCAATGCAGCTGGTAAAAGAGTTTGCACCTCTCTCACCAACTTATTCAGGGTATTTTAAAGTATATTAAAAGCCCTCTCCCTGCCCTATATATTCCTCACAGCTCTGACCCAACGTGTTCTAATCTATATTAAGAGAAGTTTATAAAAATGTACACAGACTTCCATTCAAATTAAACAGGCTTGACAGTGTGAGCATTAGTTTACAATTTCCTGCAGCCAGTCATGTAACTATAAAAATGATCCACTTTTCAAAAGAAAATAATAAAAATTGTATGGCACTTTCAAAAGTATGAACATGGAAAGTTCAAAAATGAGTTGACAGCTAAACAGGCAGTCTCTCCGTTCTCTCTTCCTATACAAATCACAAAATTATCCCAGTTTACAGGGTCAAAAAAAAAAAATTCATCTATTCTTCACGCTCTGGTAGTCTACACATGGCAATTTGACCTTAAAAAAACCCCACCTTGAAATGAGTATACTATTTTAATTTACCTAAGACATAATATGTAGGCCCCTCATATCGTTCCTGTTGCTGTGGATTCCCACCACTCCCAGGTCCTTCACTGTGCTTGTCATGAGACACCAACTGCTTCCAGACAGGCTTCAAAGTGGTCACCAGTCAAAGCATGAGGAACCATCCCCTCCTTCCTCCTGATGCACCTTCATCCTGCTCGGTCCCATCCCCCTCAGCTGCTGGGCTGCAGTGGGATTGCTCTGGGTCATTTCATCCTGCTCGGTCCCATCCCCCTCAGCTGCTGGGCTACAGTGGCATTGCTCTGGGTCATTTCTCCTGTCAGATCTACAGCTTTTTCTACTCAAGGCAGGCTGCACTCCAGTATGCTCACTAGGAACTGATGTGAACACAACCTGAATTGCAATCCAGCCTCACAAAAGAGATGCTTTGGGAAAAACTCCTGGCCCGTCTATATAACTCTATAAAACCCAGCATCATGGAAAACAAAAGGCTGCACATCCAGCTAGGTAGGTTGGATTCTACCTTCGTCAGTCCTGCACATTCTTCACTTTTATGCATTTACCTACCCATGCAGCAGAACCATACAAGTTTGCTGAGACAATCTAGCTAAATTAAATCCTTCAAAAGGATTCATTAATGTTAATCACCTCGCAAATTCTGTCCAGTGTGATGATGACCAAGGAATTTACCTTAACTGGCTCAGCCGTGGTACCTCACAGTATGGAAGACAGCCATACTTCATTTCTTAAACATCATTGCTTGCATTACAGCATCAGCTGGTGGCACTAATGCATCACTTCAGTGGTGATGCCTCTGCAGTGTGAGGACAGATGGTCACAGCAAGAGCTGCCATCTCAACTCCACCATGACTACAGCCTGCTAGAACACAGCACCAGATGCTTTCAGACTTTACGTCAAAGAAGCTATTTCAAGATTCACCTAAAACAGAAGTTACCTCTCATGAAGGGCTCTGTAACCAATAGCAGTATTTTGTTAAAAAGCATGCTGTCTTGTGTTTTATGGCCTTCTGGAAATGCCTTTAGTAAAAGAAGATCCTCTGTAACTAAATAATCTGCCTCTTTCCTATTTTTGTCAGTAGGCAACCAACACGAGAGGGGGCAGCTGAAAAGAAACAGCCCCGTTTACCTATAGACTGGTATTTTAAATCAAGTACATGACTGAACAAAAGAGGAAGAATACAAGAATCTTAATAAAATATAAGTACAACTGTTTCTCCCTCTCTCCAGACACACAGAGGGTAAAGGCTAAACAGCTTTATGCCACAGGCAAAAATTAAGTTTACAAAAAAAAGTGGGGTTTTGTTGGTTTTTTTTTTTTTTTTAACTAATTTGTTCTCTTCCAGGTAGCCAAATACAAGTAAATAATTTAAATTAGAAGGTCCTCCTAAGTCATCCTTCGCCTCTTTGCAACCACATAAGTCTCTTTTTGGTGTCAATTTACACTAGCACTTTCCCCTTAAAAAGAATACTGAAACTTGCTAAAGGCAGAATTATACAACTGTGACCATTCAGAATGAAAGAATGAGGTAAGAAAGGAAGAGAACCACAACTCAGCTTAGGAGAAGTAACCTTATCCCCACACATGACATTACTTTATCCCTATCTATTAAACTGTTTTCAGAGCCAGCCAATCCTTGGTTTGAATGCAGTGAAATTGCCAGCAGGCAGTCACTGAGGAAACAAGTCCACACTGAAATTGTGAAAATTATTCTACTTTTCTACTTTTGTTGTTCCAGTTCACACCAGATTAATTCCAAAGGCTCATCTTTACTTAGGTTGTGTCTGTGTTATTTTCTCCAAAGAGCAATACATTGTCAATGACCACTTTACTCTGGCGTCACAAAAATGGATGGATCCATACAATGACCTCAGAAAATGAAGATGTAAAGGAACTCCAGAAAGGGTAGGACAGATCCTATTGGAATGTAAATTACAAAATTTTCTGTCTCATGTTCAGCTCATGCCCTCCCAGATGCACAGACTGCCCACTCCTGTCTGCCCCTGAAAGTAATTGAGGAGCAGGCTCTGGACAGGGGACAGCAGTGGCAGTGACAGTGGTTCCCCCTCAGGTCTCACTGCCTGCTTTTTCCAACACACACTGAACTTTGTATATTCACTCTGCTTGTGGGAAACACACCCAGCCATCCAAAGGTACGAGTTTATGGCACATGCTAAATCAGGCTTCCTGCACTCACGCCAGTCTAGCTGCATGCAGTCTGTTTAGTGCTTACAGGAAGGTCTGTTGTGCCTGCACACAATTCTCAACATCTGAGTACTTAAACAGAGCTGAGTACTTAAACAGAGTAACATGGCTGGGCACTTCTGCTCTAAGCCATGAAGGCAGAGACAGAGCAATTCCATAACACTTTCTGAATTTCTGGAAAATGACCATACATTTTGGCCACATTGCACTCTTGGTATAAAAAGGTGACTAGGAATCCTTCCAGGTTAAAACTGTTGCAAGGCAATGTCATTTCTTCCATTATTGCCTTGTGATGAGATTAAAAAGACAGTATTTGCAATCTCTCCTATCCTGTGAAATACATTCCATTCTAAAACCATACAACATATTGTCTAGCACCAGAAATGCACAGAACAATTAAATATATCATTGGACTTTGATACTGCCAGAAACAGCACTTGAAATTTCACCAGTAAGTCGTAAGTCCCTGAAGAATCAAAAAATACCCCCTCACTAATGATTCTTTGCTTCTACTATCACACAAAGCTTTTTGCCTTTCTTTCCTTTTCCACTGCTGTTTTGTATTGCATTAAAAGAAGCAGAATTTGTCTCCTCTTGTCAATCATGTATGAGCTCTGCAAACTGTAAGGTCACCAGGGCCTATTGCAGAGCTTACAAGAAACAAGTTCTTAACTCAGTTTTATATGCTTAGTACTATAATTTTATTCTTAGTACTATAATTTAGGGCTTTTCAGAATGATTATCCAATTCCCACTCCTGAGGATTTTTTAAATAAACTCTTCCACATGTTTGCCTTCGTTTTCCCTTTTTCTATACCTACTCTCCCATTTTTAAGGCTGGTAAAAAACCAGCACATTTTCATGTAGATGAACATCAGGAGTTGGGTTATTCTTGCATAGGAATATTTTAGCATCCCATACCCCATTAAGAAGCTGCTTTAGGTCTGTACACAGTTCTCAGACAAAGACCTGAGGAGGGAACACTCACCACAACTTGCAGCATTCGATCATTCTGGGCTTTTGGAGCCTCGGTGAGCATCTGGGTCAGTGTCTGCAGCAGGGTCTTTCCAAGCAGAATAACAGAGCCAAACATGGCAACTATTCCAAACACCATTCCTACACTGAACCTACACAGAGAAGCAAATAGTTCAACAATGCACAGCAACAGCAGAAAAGGGTATCACCTCTGGCTATGTAAATCTCTGCTTTATAGCACAAGTTATTGCACAAAACACAGGGCAAAACTTACCCGATGCTACCACAATTCATCAACAATCCAGTACAAAAGTGCTAAAGGCACAATAATATACACTAATAACACTAATAACTTATATTCTCCTTGTTTAATAAATGTTTTACATACAAACCGTATCCTGATCAATTTTCAAATACTTTTATTGTTACCCAATACATGTAACTCGCCTGTAGCTATGAATATATAAGTTTATAAGAATAGAGAAACTTAGCTAACAATGTATTATTGGCCATGTTGTACCATAGCCTCACATATTTAGAGACCTGGATCAAATTATGGGCCAGCTTATGTACTTATATATATAAGCTTTTTGAGTACATTTTGCATCTTTCTCACAAAAATTAAAATGGGCTAAAGAACAATAAATGAGACCAAACCTTTTTTAAAGATCAATAAATAAGACTGAATCTTTTTTAGAGAACAACTAAAAAGTACAGCTGCAAGACCACATTAACACCAATTTCTTAAGCTACATTGTTCTCCCCACCAATTTTTCATTAAAATCAATGTTGAAAATAATTTCAATTCATGTCACTCCACCTAGTGACAAATTTTTATTCAGCATTAATATTATTATTCTTATTTTACACTGTTCTGTAGCTGAAGGATGTGATAACTCTTTTTTCTAACAAAAAAAAACAAACTTCCATGATGCAAAACCAGCCCATACACTTCACTACCAGTCCTCCTTCTTCTCATGACATCTCATTTTTCTAACAAAAAAAAACAAACTTCCATGATGCAAAACCAGCCCATACACTTCACTACCAGTCCTCCTTCCTCTCATAACATCTCAACTCTTCTACTCTTCTCTTATCAGCCTTAATGAAGCTCACTGGGAATTAGTAGATTTATTTTAAGCAACATGTACTTGTAATGTTAATTAAAGAGACTAGTGGAAACATTATACTGTAATAAATTATACACATTAAAAATTGTAATTGCTATAGAACTATTTCAGACTGATTATTACAAAATCATTACATACTAGAAAAAACAATTTGAAGCAGACCTCTCTTATTACTATCTCACTGAGGATCGCAATACAGGAAATGAAAAGAAATTCAAACCTTAGATTTTTCAGAGAAGATACAAAGTAATGCTAGGAATTGCAACTGAACAATAGTTTTCTAAACCAGTCCACGAGCACCTATATTAGACCACCTTACTTATCTACCCATTCCCAGCACTGTGCAACCTTTGCATGGAAAGGTGTAGGCAGATAAAAGACAGAAGGCAAGCAAGGTGCTCCTGAGCAGGTATCACTGCTGAATGTCTGGGCAATGATTAACTACAGGTACAGCTGGTTCTGAATACTTTTGTAAACTCTAGTGATTGGGAGAGCTAAGTCTAGAGCACTGGGAATGATCTAGGATCTTAGCAGCGGCTTTCAGACCTACTTCTGAATGCAGTATTGCATGTAATAGCTGTACTTTTCAGTATTATGCATACTTCAAACCACAGGTAAAAATAGTTTAAGGATTTCTAGTTTTAAAGAATCTCAATATGCAACTTGTATTACATTTTTGTATTTTTCAGCAGAGGATAAATACTTATACTGGCACAGTACAATTACAGCAACCACTCCAATTGGTTTTATCACTAGCCTATTAAAATATCCATGTCTACCCACTGCCCTTCTAATGCTGACAGGCACCAATGTGGTTCAGTTGTTGACTCTGACAGAAGAAAAAGGACGCTGAATTGATACCATAAGTAGAGAAATTTGGGTTTCCATCTGCCCCAGTTGTAGAACTGGCGGTTGAAGAGCGCCGTTTGCCAGCGCAGGTGAAAGGGAGAGACGCTCAGGCCGTACGTCAGCAGCCAGTCCTCGTACGATGCCTTCAGAGAGTTGGACGACTGCAAAACAACGGAAAACCAGTTTGACCAAAACAGTCTAGGAAGATTTTGGAATGTGACCAAGCAGTAAATGTGACCTGTTTATATAAAAACAGATACATAATTTGAAGTAGCTGTTCTACACCTTGTTTACATTTTGTCATACAGGTAGGTGTGGCATGTAATGTGAAAAAGTTATGTCACTGTTTTGATGCTATTTCCAACAACTGTAGGTTTGTGAGAGAGACTGGGTATCCAGAGTTATCTGACAAACAAGGTCTTGCATCATCTTTCCTAGTATTCAGTAGTTCTACTTTCTGGTTAGAAGGCCAAAGACTGTTGATGGTATTCTTTCAACATGCAACTACATTCCAATAAACATTTTAAAAAACACTATAATGAAAAACACTTTCTTTGTCTCCAGTTGAAAAAAAACCTTCTAAAACAGATGAGATATGGCTTAGTATTGCAGATACCTGTTAGTAAGGATAAAATCAAGGTCTATTTTTCAAACACAAATACTATGCCTAAAGACGGTCTGGAATATCAGATCAGGCTAACAAAAAAACACAAGGAATTTAAAATTATCAACGTGTATTGCAATAGCAGTTTCATTATGGTAACCTCCCAGTATTTCAAGATACTTCCAGTAGTTCCACAGATTTCTCTTTATGAGAAATGTGACCCATAAATGTGACCTATAAATATTTATCTGCAGATTATCTTGAGTTACAGACCAATAGACATGGTTTTTGCAATTGCTAACTTTTCTTTATGGTGCCTGCATTCTCAGTAGGCTTTAGTCACTTGCTTCATAGAAGCTTGTGTCAGAAACCCAGATGAAGGAATGCTTTCCTTGGAGGAACTCAGAGCTCAGGAAAAGCACAGGTGAGCTTTGAGCCTTCTGACATTGCGCGGTTCCCAAGGCAGGAGCGTCTCTGATAAAACCCAAACGAGTCTTTGGAGCTGTCTGAACTGGAGCATTGTTCCCAAGGCTCCCCACCAGCAGCAGCACCTACGGAAGGCATCCAGAACGTGCAGTTCACAACAGGCTCCCTCCTCCCCAAGGAACTCCACAAGTTTCTGGCTGTTGTCCGTGGTCCTTTGAACAAATTCAAATTCCTTTGAACAAATTCCCAATTCCTTGCATTCCTCCTGCTCTGCATCACAGTGGTGGTGGAGGTTGAGGATCTCATACTGCGCAATTGTATTAATAGCTTTTCTCATTTTGTCAAATTAATTAAATCTTGAACACTAAAAGCTTATTTCAAATAACAAATTTCCTCAGTTGTGAGACTCATTTACTTGAGCCATTGTTCACATATCACCTATTGCACTATTTATCCTTTCTGCCTATATATTTCTGTGTCATTTCCTTCTTCTTCACCCTGCTGATTTCAGCCACATTTTTGTTCTGTCAGCTGAGGGCACCAACAGAAATTTTCACTGTAATGCACTCTCATCAACACCACTCACTCCCTACAGCACCATTAAGTTTAGTGTCCACAATCATATCAGCTTTTGCTAATTTTAACAGAAGAGATCACAAAAATTATTAAACTTGTACACAATTAGTGATACATAAGCCAAGGAAACAAAGAAAAAGACCTCCTCATGTAATCTACCAGACAATTAAGAACAAAAATACATACATTATTAAGAACCTCTGATAAGAGAAACTGTCTTTTCTGAATTAAAAAAAAAGGTCCTATTGTTTCACACAGTAAAAAAAAAAAAAACCTCAAAACAACCCTAATACATTATTCTAATAAAGTTAATCAGATACATTGATTTGACACTTGAAAATGTGTTCCTTCTATCTCAGGCAAACTCCACTTTTTTCCCTAGAATTGCCAGAAATTAATCCCTTCAAATTCATTCCAACAGCATCACAGCCCCAATGTCCTAGCATAACATAAAGAAGTATAAAGTTCTCCATGAGAAACATGGAATCACTGACCATACAGCTGTCAAACATGGAAAAGAAAGGTACCAAAACATTTTCCTTTTGTATTTTCCTCTCAAGTTTTGTAAACATTATTCACAATCACTAAATGACTGCAAACTTTTGCAAAATATATTAAAAAGCTCTTTGCAAAGTTTTGCTCCTTCCGTCCTGTTCCCAGGGAGATCACCACATTAAACACACACCCTCATGCCCTGGTATGCTTCATTTCAAGTTGCTTCCACACAGGCCATGGCCCTGCTTCTTTGAGACCTAAGAGATCTTTGTTAAATTAGTATACTATAAAAGCAGTACCTATTTATTTATGCAGCCTTTAAAATGATGGACACCTGCTAAACACTCCAGGAGCTCCACAGGTATCTGCCAGCAAGCAGGAGATCTTAACATTCTTCTCTGCTGGCAAAATCACTTCAAGAGCTCTGAATCATTTCAGCTTCCTGACCTTAAAAGCTGAGAGCCAGCCTTGACTGAATGTGTCTAATGCATCCTTCATTTCTCACAGCAGAAAGGAGGGACAAGCTCCTACACTTCACTCGTTCTTATCCTTCAGGCAGAATGAAATGTGATGACTTAGGATGCTGGGGAGAAGGAATTTAGGGGTCTGAGTGATTCCCTCTTACAGAATCCAAGCTTCAATGAAAACACTGGTGGCAGTGATACAACATGGAGCAACAAGGGGGACTTAACATTCAAAATCCCAGCCTGGTTTGGCATAGCTTTAGTTTCCTGACACAAATGTATCTTTTAGTTCTAGCAATATTATAAAATGTTCATTTATCTGGGAAAAAATACATTGATACACAGTTATACTTTCTATACTGTAGTCTAGGAGTCAGACTGCCAAAATGAAATATTTAAAATATGAAGAAAACCAGTAAGGGAACAAACTGAGCAAAAAACATTGTACACTGAACGGGTTTACAGAACAAACATTAACTGCAAGTTACAGCACACATCCTTCTCTTGCCAAAAATATCAACAGGATCACACATGGAAAAGTGCTCCCACATTATTTTTCACTCATGCTCTGAACATCCTCTTGGTGTACTTACACTGAAAGTGATTTGAGACTGAAACAGTACAATTAATTAAACAGTACAATGTTGCTGTGGTTGCTAGCAGCCTTGGGTTGTGACTGTGGTGGAGATTTACAGTATCAGTATCAGCAGAAAAACAAGCAACCTGAGCTTCCTAATGATATAAATCTGATTATTTAATCCAAATTCTATTTCAGCTTGGTACTCACAGTGAAACCTATGACTGAGATGTACAACATGAGATCCACCATTAAGTTCACTGAAACACAAAAGCTCCCACATAATTCCAGAGAATTAATAACCTTGGTCAACTTTAGTTAGAAGACCACAATTAAAATTTAACTCCTGGATTCTCATGCTTGCTATAGAATTCTAGGCATCCCCCCCTCTTTTTCAACATAAATCAGGCATTAAGTAGGCTCCACTGTAGGGGTTTTTTTTTCCCCTTCCCTTGCTGCTGCAAGAAATGCAGTGGCTCTCCTTATTTACAGAAGAGAATGATTTTATGGTCTAATGCAGAAAGAGATCTTCAGAATCCCACAGATGCAAATGGTCTCAGCATCATGGCACAACAGGTCTGGGACCTGAGCTCAGTTCTTGCTCCACAGCCCAAGAGTCTCCACCAGACACAAAGCTGCTGCCAAAAGAGAAGCAGCAGCCTCCTGGCTGACCTTCCTGGTGTGTCTCACTGCAGTCAGAGCACGTTCTTCTGGAACCTGGGCAATCTCATGTGTTTCAAAACAATGCCTTTTCTTTTTTTTTTAATATTAATTTGACACAGACCTGCTCCAAGAAAATTTGAGAAGTCTATATGTGTTATTGTCATCAGGTACAGACTAATATTTTGCAGTTATGAGCTTTCGTCATTAACAGAGCTACATTTGCTCTCCAATTAGCTGCAGGGGGAGACACTTTTCCAAGTTTTCTAAGCACCTGCATTTTCTTGCATTTCTTCCTATATTTTACAGGAGTGACAAAATGCACATTTTGTACTTTCATATCACTAAACCTTATCTGCCTTGGCAGAAAGAGATGCAATTCCTGGACTGTAAAATTAAGAATTACAGATCAAACCTCTCATTTCATTTCCCCTCATATTTAACCAGCACACAGCCTACTTTGTATGCATTGTTTGCAATTTCGGTCATGTCTTAGAAATCACACCTCAGAATCTTTAAAAAAAAACCAACATCACACCACTTAATGAAACTTGAGCAATGCACAGATGCATCCCAGGTACAACAAATGATGTCTTGGTTATTTTCCTTTTAAAACTTCCCCCCTGTATCAGAAAGAAAAGGATGAGTCTCCTAATACATTCCGAGGACCAAAGTTTGTTTCTTAAAAAGTATTTGTATCGAGTTCTGTCTCAAATTTTCTCCAGTAGAACTAAAGACATTCAAAAGAAATAAATATGCATTGCTTTTTACATTTTTTCAGGAAAATCATCACTATAAGGCACACACCCTACACCGCAAACTTACAAGGTTGTATTTTACGTTTTGTTACTACAATAATAATAAACTCCAGATAGCACGTTAAAATGCCACGGAGCCGCTTAAGCAGTATATTAAAAGCTGTTTTCGCTAACTTTTCGCGGTTTCGGTCCTTTAGCACAGCCCCGCGCCGGGCGGGAGCGGAGCAGGGGCTGCCCGGCCCGGGGGGCGGGGGGGCTCCGGGCCGTGATCGCCTCCCAGCCCGCGGGAGCTGCTCCGGGGCCGGGATCGCCTCCCAAGCGGGCCCGGGCCGGGCCCGGCCGCTCCGCCAGCCCGGTCTCGGCAGCGGGGCCCGGGGCCGCCCGGCGCGGGGGGAACGGGGCTGCCGCTGCCTCCTCCCGGCCCCGTCTGGCTCTGCGCCCTCGGCCCTCACCTTGAGCAGCGTGTCCGCCAGGTACACGGCGCACCAGCCGCCCAGCACGGTCACCACCACCGGCACCGGGATCATCGCGGGCCGCGCCGCGCCTCAGCGCGGCAGCCCCGGAACCCAACCTGCCCGGAACCTTTCTCCCACCGGCTCTGCTGCCCGGGCGGACGCTTCCGGCCGGCGCGTAGAGCGAGGGCAGGTGGCGGCATGACGTCACTGGCCGGGGCGCGGGGCAGCGCTCGGGGCGTTAGGGCGGGGCGCGTGCGCAGTGGGGCGGGAGGGGCGGGGCTGGGCTGAGGGCGCTGGGACTGAGGGGCGGGGCCGGGCTGAGGGCGGTGCGGTTCCCCGTCCTCTGGCTACATTTACCTCCCCTGCCGCCTCCGGTGGGTTCTTGGAAGAGGCTCCATTGGTAGCGATCAGGAGGTTGCGCGGGAGAAGAAAAGTCGTTTGTGGTGGCAAGATCAAAGCACATTGTGGAAGCGCTTCAGTAACGAGAGAGTTACGGGGTTCCCTTTAACCGCTGACGTTCTGTCAGAAATTAGCAGCGACCTGGTTGCACAACAGGATCATTCTGCGAGGCTGCCGGGGAGGATGGCTTTTACGCAGATGCTTCCTGGGCCCCGAGTTTCCTTCCCAGGCCGCGGTCAGTGCTAATTCTCCGGCCGTGTGCTTGTGTTGGGTCAGCTCGGCACGGAGCTCATTTTCCCTCGGGAGCCTCACGGTACCTGGAAGGTGTCGGGAACACACGGGGTGTGACACAGCATCTGCCTGTCCCTGCCACATTGTCCCCATCCGTAGGCAAGATCCTGCGAGAGGATACAGCTGGGACAGCTGACCCAAATTAACCAAAGGGATATTCCATACCTTGTGGCAATAGATTAACCCCCGACCCCCCCCAAAAAAAAACAAAAAAACCCCAACCAACCAAAAAGGAAAAGGAAAACCTAAGCAAAGGAGGAGGAGGCACTTGTTATTTACAGTGTTTGACTTCCACAGCAAGCGAGAGAAAGCAGCCCTGGGCAGCCTCTCGGCATTGGCATTTGTGGGTGCACAGCAGGAACTGATGCCAGTGGTGCATGCTGGCTTTCACTTGTTCTGTTTGCTCAATTCCTTTGCCTTTCGTCTCAGCTCGGGGCTTATCTGCCCCTTGCGTTTAGATTTTCCAGCATTCCAACAACCCCTCGTTCTGATGGAAGCCCTCTATGTTGACTGATGCCTTTTGAGAAGGTTGGAAAGAACTTCATTTGGACATAGAAGCTGAAGAATTACAGGAAGTGTATCCATCCCTGTATGCAACCGAATTATGTTGACTGATGCCTTTTGAGAAGGTTGGAAAGAACTTCATTTGGACATAGAAGCTGAAGAATACACTGAGGAAGTGTATCCAGCCCTGCATGCAACCGAATCTGAGTTTGTGCACTGACATAGATGACTTCCCCAGCATCTAAAAGGACTTATAAACAGTAACAGAATATTGGGATCTGATAATTTTTTTTTTCTGCGCTGCTTCCCAGTCTAACAGATTTATCAAATAATTGAGAAATTATGCAAATATGGTTTATTCTACACCTTACTGGTTGAAAACTCAAGTTGTTCCATAGACCAACATGAGTTTAATATAAGTATACAGACTATAAATGAGTGGTGATCTTCAGAAGCAGTGGAGCGAAATTGTATTCAGTTGAGAAACACAAGTACTTTTTCTCAACTGTAAACATTTGAGAACACAAGTACTTTTCCTAGTGTCATATCCTCACTGAAATAAAGCAAACTAAAATTGACGTGTTTAAATAAACCAGCTGGTGACCAGGTTTCGTAACATTATTGTATTTTTGCTTCCTCATTCAGTTAAGTGTACCACAAAAATTCAGACTTGAATTTTTTATTAAGTTTTCATAGAAATTGGAAGTGCAACTAAAAAAGGAATGAAAATAAAATACACAGCCTGTATTTTACTGCTGGAAAGTTTATCTCAAGAAAAGAAACAGAAATAAGAATTTTCTAAAATGCAGAAGACGGATGAACAGTTCCATCAGTTCTGAGTGAACTGCCAGCCCCAGTTCTGTCTTGGGTAACTTGAGCAGGTGTTTTGCCCATGGCAGAGAGGCAAAGTTTATCCCTGTTCCCATGGAGTTAAATTGTTGTGGACTGTGACGTGTTACACAGAGTGGTTGCGTTTTAAAAGTAAAGGTATTCAGGATTAAAGATTTCCACTTTAGAATGGTTCAGGAACAGTTAGCACAGATTCTGATACACATTCTCCCCCTGTTTGGTTTTACTTAGAGCTGGTATGAAGCTGAAGCAGTGGCCAGAGGGAGTGCCCTGCAGCCACCATGTGAGTGCACAGTGTCCCCACGCTGTTCCAGAACAGTTCAGCTGTCACAGTGTCAGGAGTCACAGCTGAGGGGTGCATCAGGGGAGGGCATGGCTGGACCTCAACAGGGCAAGTATCGAAGAGTGTTGGAAAAGGTTAAACATCAATCATCACACAAGAGTATCTAAGTTCATGCAAAAAGCTTAGATAGGAAAAAAATTCTCTCATAAACAATGCTACTGATTAAATATAATTTATCAAGTAAATACCAAATAGAATCTGTTAATAATACAGTAATTAAGATACTATCAAGTTCAGTTAGTGATTTAATATCATAGGCATCTTTTTCTAGACATGGTAAATGTGTTTATCTTGAGATTAATTAACAATATGTCTAATAATTAATCTCTTCAACTTTGATCTATTATTGAAGTAGATATGTGATTATTCAGATATTTCCATAGGAGACATGTCGCATAATAAAAAGTAAAACTAGCCTCAACAGCACTATCAAAAACTCTTTAAGTTATAGGGCTTTGCAGGGCTTCAGGGAAATTGTACCAATTGCAGTTCATCACAAGCTCAGACCTAAAATCAGCTAAGATGTTGATTTTGCAGTTCATCACAAGCTCAGACCTAAAATGTTGATTTTATCAAGGAGAGGTTGTGAATTTTACCAGTTTGAAGATACTACAATCAGAACATGAATTGATTGGATAAGTGTTTGAGCCTCAGGGAAAGAAAATGGGGTTTTAAATACATTCTGAGTAGTCTGCATCTCTAGATTGTTTGGCATAGAGATGAGCTAAGGGCAGGAAAGAGCTGCTGGGATGAAATGTGATTCTGCAAGTGTTTATGTGCCACTGTAACTTAAAGGGAAGGGGTGCTTTCCCAGAGTACAGGAATGTTTCCAGAGTGAGCCTCCAAGCCTACCTGAGAATTCAAAGTACAGACTAGAATGCATGAAAGAAGAAATGGGTGGGAAAAGATGAAATAGATGGTCCATTTAGCACTTCTGCAGGTTAGGAGATTGCTTCTGGAGGAAATAAAGAGATCAGAATAAAGAAGAAATCTGAGACACAGGAGGAGACATACAGAGACTGGCACAATACAGAGATGTGTGTAGCATTGGTTGTGAAAGTATGAAGGAAAAATATGTTTTCATTACCTTACTACTGTTATTATATAAAAAAAATCTCAAGACAGGGAGAAATTCAGGTAGTGGGAATTACGGAGATAGGTATATGTGTGATATTCTGAACTGAAATCCAAACAAGAAAATAAAAAATGCCCTTTCATCTTTTCTCTTTTTAAAACAGATAATAGCAGAATGTTTCACTGTTTTATTGGTTTGGGTGTTTTTGTGGTCCAATTACAGTGTAAAACAGTCTTGCTTTATTTAAATAGAAATGAGGTCAAAATAATCTGTTAAGGTTCAGGATTTGTTTGCAGTATTTAACCTGGTTACCAAAAATACTTGCTGGAATGGTGGGATTTTGATTCTTAAAACAAATGAAATTTGTTCTCAAGTCACTATTCACATGAAAACATAGGTAAAGCACAAGTCTTCCTAGAAATATGCCTTTACTTGATTAGTATGCAAAAAACAATAGTTGTACATGCTTTTTCACCGGTTGTCTCACAGTGTTGATCTATGGCAAAACAAATGATAATTTTTTCTTATTTTCTGTCAGTTTTCAGCATTTACCCAGCTGTGGTAACTCTGTTAGGCAAATCTCAGATGGAATTACATCTAAGAGAGGGTCCTCCAAAGCTGTTGCATTCCAAGGAGAAATAAGTATCAAAGAAAAGCAAAGGAAGTGGAGGAACTTGAGAGATGTGGCTTGAATCTTATTCTAGAATAAAGTTCCATAAAAATATTAGTTTCAGGCTTATGCTACCCATTTTTAGATTATAGTCTTGCTTGCATCCTCTGTAAAAGTTTAGAAGTTATACATGAGGAAAATCTACTGGAGAACAGCTATTCAGCATTAGCTCTTATGTTGGGAGCCCTTTATCACTTGAAAAGTCTACTCATTAAAGTGAGCTTACCTAAATTACAGGAAATAAAGAACTTAGTCTGAGAAGGAGGAGACCATAAAAGGGCATAATATAAAAAAATTGTTTCAAGGTTTGAGGGATTATTTTTGATTTAAATTACCTGCAAAGTCCCTATGGACACAGTCCCCTATTCTACTGCAGAATGCAAAATAAATTGAATAGTTTCAGTCTAACAGGTATTATTTCATGCCTACTGTAACCTGAAATAAATGCACATGATAGCATTAGACCTATCAACTTTCAACCTCAAAACCTGTAGGGCTGCCTTAAACCTAGGGAAGGGAAAGAGAAAGAAGCACCCTCAGCATAAGCAAGTCAGAGTGAGGTAACAGTTTGAGACAAAGTAGCCTGTAGCTATCATTTCATAGGCTGCATTTCTCTTCATAGAAACATAAATTGGGTTGGGTTGGGTTGGGAGGGGCCTTAAAACCATCTATTTCCAGTCCCCGACCATGGGCAGGCACACCTTGCTCTACACCAGGCTGCTCAGGGCCCCATCCAGTCTGGATTAATCTGCATGTGTGATACTTGGCCGTTCTGAACAACAGGAATGAACCAGTGAGGGTATCCCAGAACTGTTCACTGGGACTGCTCAGATGGCTGAAGCAGCTCCTGAATTGCTTCATCATGCAGCACAGCACTCAAGTTAAACCAGTACTGGCTTTGTTCTACCTCAAGGACAGAGGGGAGCAGCTTTGTGATTACATAGCACTGCACACAGTGGATAAACTAATTTTAACTGGTGTCCCAGTACTACAAATCCACTCTGCCCCTTGTCAGCCAGAGCACCTGTGAACTACCCATGACAAAACTGTGGGTTTGCCTTACACAGACCAGGCAAGGAGTGTTAGGAGCCTAAGATAAGAGCATTTCCTTTCTTACTAATAAAATAAATAGTTTGAGAGCTGGCTGCAATAAAACAGGGAACATCTTCATGGATACTCTAGTAAGAGTATAGTCAGTACCTCACCAATAGCTGGTGGGCACAGGAAACACAGAGCAGACTGCTCTTTTCGAAAGTAGTTTCCAAGACAAATGATTTTCAAGTGTCACTTTTAGCTCTAGATCTTGAGAACTGAACTGTACTTTAAAGAGCTGGTGTTGCACAGCCAGAGGAGATGGAACGATACTGCCTGTCCACAACTCTAATTCATATGGGTGTAAAGTAAGATTTTAAAAACTACTTTGTGTAATTTCCTGAGAAACACTTTTTGATCCTGGAGATTTGATATTGTATTGGAAAACATCATTGCCCAATGGAGCAGCTGGTTTCTCTGCCAACACTGAATTCTTTTGGCAATTTCTCTCTGAAATTGCAATATTTGTATGGCAGGAGGCCACAGGTAATTGAAAAATGTTTCTGTAGCAGATTTGATTCAATAAAAATAAGGTTTAATAGAGATCATGCTTGACTACTTCATAATAGCATGACTACTACATTTATTCATATCTTCACCATGGAAAGCATTCATTCTTAATGGCTCTAGTTTTTCAGAACATTGGAGGTGTGACAAGGTAAGGATTTTTTCCTTATGACTCTTGAGAACTAAGCTTAATGTCCTGATATTGATTCAAACTTTAAAAATCTTCACACCCATGATTTAACTATCTTCATCTTTTATTTTCTGTCCAACAGGTACAAATCAAAGATAGCAACTGATAAATCACATATAATTCAGCAGGTTGGTGCAGTTGTACTTGAGTTTGGTAACTTTTTGTCTAAAGGCATTAATTTATTTATACTGTCCTTGAAATTCTGCTTCCTCCAGCCCATTTCCTCATCTTACTTGTTCTGGGTGAATCTTTCTACCAGAGAGATTTTTAATGTCTCAAACATGTATTTCTTTCCTCTCAATATGCCATTCAGGTGAGAAATCAGCAGAATTTAGTCATTGTTCTCTTTGTTAGACTTCAGATGATTGCACTCACAGTGGGACCACAGCTGCAATTTTTTTGTCATGCTTTATCACAACACATAAATAAGGCACTTTCTGTGGTGCTGAGTCCCCAAGTCCTTTGGTATACCTGTACCTGGTTCTCGTATATACCTCTGTGCTGAGTCAACAGCAAAATTCCCTGCTGCAGTCAGGTATGGTCTTAATCTAGATTAGACAAGATCTAATAGTGCACAGCTGATATGATCAGCTGCTGGGGATGGGCATCGTTAAATAAGTGCGTGATGGGATTGAAAAATACAGTAGATGCTTACTTGAATTATCCTGATTGTGAAAACAATTAGTAGTCTCTGTTGAAAGTTTCAACAGTGATTTAGTCAGTTCCTCTTTTGTCAAAATCACTTGCTGAGAACAGTATCTGATGGTGCAGTATCATGTTTTTTTGTTTTTTTTCCAAATAATTCTGAATCATGACAGTAGACAGGATGTTTACAAAAATCAGCATATAATTTAAATTTCATATTCAAAATCTGACATTAGCCTTGCTCTTTCTTATGCTACCAGCTTTGCCAGATATACTGGTTAAAATTTACCAGGAGAAAAGTGGAAACAAACTTGTTGCTTGTACATCATCATCATCATCATCATCATCATCCTCATCATCATCTTTCAGTTACCAAAAACATTTGGATAACTAGAAATTTTACACAATACCAAGAAACAGAGAATATGGCTTTTGGGTAATAGTGGTCAAAGTTATGATGTTCTAGAATTCGTATGGGTTGTATTAATAAGGCAGTTTTCAGAACTTAATACAAATTCATAGATGATGCTAACAACACTATTAATGATGCTGTAACTCTGAAATTCAGAACAAGGTCACTGCGAGCCTTTAATGAGATCATCTCCTTAATACAAGACTAATTATTTCTCTATGGAGCAGTCTGTGATAATAATCATCATGCTTTTCTATGGAAAAGAAAGAGAATATGCAGGAGTTGAATTAATATTTAGTAGCCCAGAAATGCCACAGAAACAAAATCAGCTAATTTAGATATGTTTTATATTGATTTCCTGCCTTCTAGATAACAGCAAACGTTCTTGCATGCTATTTTATGTCATTCATTATTTAAATAACTTGATGTTATTGTTGTTGGCATAACTATACAAGTAGAAATTCAAAAACAAGTGCTTGATTTTTTTCCTTGATATTAAGAAATAGAGATTGGGCAAAATGGGAAGACATGTACAACCAGTAGATGATACTTCCTCAAACAATATTTTTTCTGACAAAATCACTGAGGTTTGATACTCTTTCTGTAATCTATGATTCAAAGTTGCTTTCTGTTAAAATCAAGCATAGGAATTATTTGTGATGCCAGGTAAAATTGATAGCTCCATGTAGTTTAAATTTCTGTAGTTCTGTCTGACCGCATGTGGCTGGGTACCATTTCATCAAGTCTATGTGCCATGTCATTATTACATGGATGCATCTTTACTAAGAGGAAAGAGCCCAAAAATAAAAATAAAACCTGAGTGACTTACAAAATGGATGGTGAGTCTGGGGTTTTTTTTCAGGATCCTCTGCATAGATGATGCTAACAACACTATTAATGATGCTGTAACTCTGAAATTCAGAACAAGGTCGCTGCGAGCCTTTAATGAGACCATCTCCTTAATCTGTCTCATAGCAGGTTTCTTATTTTTACATCTTGACCAGGAATTTCGGTGTGTTGACTGAGGAGAATAGTTATACTAGTTCCACTGCAACTTTAGTTTGCATATGCTTCATAAAAAAATCAAATTAATGTAAAGACAGGAATTAGTTAGCCAAATACGTAATATCATGGGCCCACTATTCTTCCCTGGTAATAAACTGTAATTTATGGAGCAAAGATTAAGACAGAGAAGCAAAGTTTTTCCTTTCTAAAGATCTATAATATGTTGCTACTGCATGGTAATTTAAAGCAAAGCTCCAGAAGTGTATTTTTTAACTTTTTACTTTGAAGAAGTCTTATTTCAAGTGAGCTGAAGTTGTGATTTCTTATGTGTGGACTTGCATTTTCAACTGTATTATTCTGTTTGCATTACACTGAAACATTGTGGACTACAATAGAAAAATAAGTTCTTTTGGCACGCTCAGGAAGTTTTATCTGTACTCCTGAGGTTTCTCAAAAAGCAAAACATTTACGTAAATGTATTAAGTAGTGACAGCTTTAAAAAACAGTTCTGACATTATGCAGTGAAATATCTCAGTGGAGAAGTAAGACACATACACATTTCTGTTAACCATCAACTTCACTTTCAAAACTAGTTGTGCCAGGAAGCATATTAATTAGACAAGCTTCTAGCAATGCCACAAAAGTCTATTTTTAACTATATTGGGATTTTACACTTCAAATAAATGCATTTCTACTATATCTTTTGGATTTTTATACACAAGACATAATTTTATGCCGTGTGTCAATGTACAGGGCCCTAACTTGCCAGACACTGAATCCATCATGTGAAATGCACATATGTCTCCTTATTTACTTACTAATTCATCTGCTGCATGCATTTACCAGATGACTCTGCAAGTCATGGGGCTATGCATCCCAGAGGTTATTCAAAGGCAATGATATGCTGCAAAATTATGTTGAGTTATTATTTTTCCCTTCAAAATCTACTCAGATCTGCATTTTCTGATATTAGTTATAAGATTTAAGTTTGCTCCTTTTATCCTCACAATTTAATACAGTTCAGGTGTAGTGATAGTTACAGGGTTTTAGGTAGGTGACAGACTCTTTTCTCGTTTACACATCACTAAGAATACTAAATTATTTGTCACTGCTATGAAAATTTGAAGGGAATAGTGTTGAGCTGATATTTCTTAGGCATATTTGCAAGATTAAGAGATTATAAAATCTAAACAGTGGCCCACCTTTGCTTAATTAATGACACATGGAAGAAAGAACTGTGTATTCAAGAACTAGTTTGTAATATTACTATTGTAATATAAATTGAAATAAGTTAATGTACAGGATCATGTTACAAAAAAAATATTGCCTCTTCCATTGCCTTCTGGTACTTTTGTTTTAACTATGAACCTTCTGAAGGAGGTATGTAAAGTCACTTAGTCTGGCTTGTTTTAATGTGCTCTCAACGACCTGGAAGGCAGGGCCTTCAACTGACTGCAGACTGCTCTGTTCTAGCCAAAGAACAGCTTTGTGAGCCCTCTTGGGAACTCCACCACGTTTCAAGCATAGTAGTCCTCTCATGCCTCAAAATATTTGGCAGCAGGCATAATCAGCCTATCTGAGGAACAGAGGTCTCCTTGGAAGGAGCTGATGGCTATGTGTACGTCCATCAGTCCTGGCCTACACAAATGCACGTCCTGGTTGCGTGCCTGCTTCTGTGTTGTCCATCTTCTCGTGGCTGCTTGGGAAGGGGGTGGCTGTAGGTAGTCAGCAATCTCCCAGAGCAAGTCATCAGCTTTATCAACTTCCAGATGACATCATTTTTGGGAAAGACGACAGTGGAGAGTGAGTCACAGGCTTAATGAAGCAGCCTGCTTGGTCACCTTTCTCTTTGAGATGCTTGAAATTAAAAGGGTCATTGGTCAAATGAGTTAAACTCAAAGGAAATCCTTGACAGTTATTGCCCATAATGATGCTGCCTTTGTCACCATTACTCTTATGGAGCCACTGGAGATCAGGTACAACAGAGGAGTGAGGAAGAGGGAAATTCATTCTTGTGAAGATGCACAGATGACAAGGAATTTGCGCTTCTGCAAGTGGAAACCTGAGGATATGCCCCACACACAACTTGTTGTGAGATCTCCATCAGTAGCCCTCACTAAGACAATACTCCAGCCAGCATGAGCAAAATTATGTAATGTTTTACTTCCCTCCTGAGCTATAACAACTCTCCGTCTCTTTCTCTCTCTCTCTCTCTCACACACACACACACACACTCCTCCTTTGGCTTTTCTTCATCCCCATGCCTGCAGGCTCAGCAGCTGGTCCCTCTGTCCCTGCACGCTCAGGAGCCCTCCCTGGTGAGCAGGGCTGTCCTCAGGGGGGAAAGCTCTGCTGACACCCCAGGGCAGCTGCTGGCTGAGTTTGCTCCCAAAGCAGCAGCAATATGGCCACGTTGGCGTGACCTCCCCTAGATAGTTCCTCTGAGGTGATTTCTTCATAATTACGTCTCCATAATTATTTCCTTCTCCGGTGTGGCATAGGGAGGCACACACTGCCCCAAATGCCATGGGAGGAGTTCTGTGTTACCTGCTACCACTGTATGCCTGGCACTTGGGAAAAGCCTGGAATGACAGAGAGAGGGAGGGCAGAAAAAGGACCTAAAGGTGTGTTCCTTCAACACCTCCTGCTTGACAGTTGAGCCCTGCTTTTACCATGGTCAAGTGTCACAGGGGACCAAGTTACAGGGTGAATCAAACTCTATATTTAGGAAGAACAACTGGAAGCTATGACAGGAATTCCCTTTTACACTTCACTTCTCTGCTGAGTCCCACTCCAGCCTGGAGCAGCACTCAGTGCCGTCCAGGCTGAAAGCATCGGAGCTATTTCAGACACATTAAAAGGGTCACAGTCAATACCTCAGCTGGTAGAAGAAGGTACCTCTTTCAGCATCAAAAGGAGGTGTGCACACTCACTTGACGGTTTGGAACTTTTTTTTATATAAGTAAATAAGTTAGCTAATCTTGAAGGGGTCAATTAAAATCTTGAAAGACCCTCATGAAAACTCTTTAGGAATTGCTGTGAGTTTGCTACAGTAGTTGTGGTTTTCTGCCTATTTTAATGTCTCATGCAGTGTATCAGAGTATACAGAGCAGATCACTATTGCTTCATAGTCTGTGGGGATCTAAAAATTGAAAATAAAAAGTCACTTGAATACCTCATGACTCATAAGAATTGTGTATGAGTTTGAATATTGTCATACATAGGCAGAAGGTTATTGTTTTCTGTATGCTTATTATAATTAGTGAAATATTACATTATGGTTTTGATGCAAGAGAGGTTTCTTTCACTAAGTTTAACAGGCAACTGCAACGAAGATTATTGTGTATTAGGGAAAAGTGACCACATTTGCCTAGAGCTTGTAGTAAGTTTTCATGTAACAGGCTGAAAGCTGCAGGGTAGGGGTTTCTCTTCTTTCATTGTACTGGTTAGGTCTCACAGTTGTGTAGTTCCTGTCAAAGTTTTTTAATAAGATAATACACTGCAGTTCTGTCTCCAAAATGCCCGTTGTTCTTGACGCTGTGCATGCAGTGGGGGGAGAGGACAGCTTCCAGCTGGGGCAGGGGGAGGGCTCTTGCTGTTGTCTGTGTGCTACTGTACATCTCTTGTGTGCATTACAAAAGATGGCATTATGATATCTCATCGTGTTTAAAGCAAATTGAATAAATCAGCTTATTATCTTGCTCCAGCCCTGTCAGAAATTATTTTTAGCAGAGAGACAGAAGATAGGTTCCTTTGTTTTACAAAGTTTCACTTCAAAACACTCATTTATTTCACTGCAGTAGTCCTATATTTCACAAGTAGTCCTGCTCGTGAGTACTTTCACTGCAAAGAGGGAATTTGCAAGGGAAGGCTGCCATAAACCAGCTTCAAATTGAACTAGCGTTGCCACTGCTTTCTAAGTTTGGCTCAGCATGCAGCCCATAAAAGGTAAAAGGTAAGGTGTGGGGAGGCCAAAAAGACGCCAGGGAATACAGGCTGCGTGTCTGCATTTCTCTGCCTGCTAGAGATGTGAAATCCTGCTGTGGAAATGAGGGTGAAGTGGGATTTTTTCAAGTCTTCAGAGCTGATTGGAATACCAGAAATAACTTAATACAATCAGTGCAGCACTCTTGACTCACTCTGTCTGAGACACATGGTGAAAGAACAAAGGAATTGATAGAAATTAACTTATCACTTCTGTAATGGATGCTTCTGTAATCTAAGGTTTATTTTCCTGTGATTGATGGTCAGCATTGCTCTGTAAGGAAATTCAGGGAAGGGAGGGAAGGGGAAAGAGCCAGAGATCTATTTTTACTCAGTAGTGTGCTGTTGTCCTGATTTCTCTGGCGGTAATGAGGACAGCACGGTCTGCTAGGAAAATCACCTCCTCCAAAAGCAGTCCTACACAATTGTATCATGCAGCCCTCTTTAGGAACCGGTGTCTGATTGCAGTAATTTCCAACACTGGCTGCCTGTGAACCCAGAGCAGCTCGCTGAGGAACACTAATGCTGTGCTTGTTTCATAGCTGAGGTTCAGGGTAAATCCTTGCCATTTATCTCTAAGTGGCCCAAGAGGTGTGTATGGGTGTTTTTCCAATGCACAGGCATGCAAGATGAAATACATCTTAGCAAGAATTTCTTTGTGACAGTGTTTGGGAAGTAGGTCCACTGTGTTTCAAAGTATTTAATGTTATTTAAACATTTTTAAATATGCTTTTTTCCCCATTTTTCATTCTGATTAGAAAGATGAGAATTTGATTAAAAAATTAATTAAACAATCTGTATTATGACTCCTGTCTTCCCAGTCAGTTGGGGAATTGTTTTGTGTTTATTTTGGAATACAGTCACTGATCAACGGAACAGTTATTTAGACGCCTAATAAAGATTTTCAAAAATAAAGGAGGTAGAGTATAGTAAATCCTGTTGTGGTTTTGAAATGTGTTTGAATTTTGTCATGAATGTCAGTGGCTGAGATTGCATCCCCTAAAGTGAATTCTGAAGTTTTTAAAACTCCCTCTCATTTGCAGATTGTATATATAAAACCACAATATAAAGCTCATTAAAAGAATGCTGGTTTTATTTTGCATAGTGGGATTTTTTTCTGATTTATTAATTTAGTGGAAGCAATTTAAACCCAAACAATTTATGAACATGATTGTCCTCTGACTGAATGCTGTGTTGGTTTCGACACCACTTTTTGCAGCTGAGAGTGTGACCAGAGGGAGACCTCTAATGGCAGGTCATTTGTGTTTTTAATTCTGCTCAGCATTGTACACAGATTTAAAACTGATGTGAGAATATGCAGGAGGAAGTCTTCTAGTCAGCCCCAGCAGTACAATTTCAGGCTGATATTGCTGATATTCCAAGATGAAGCCAACCTACAATTCATCTGTATGGTTTTTTGGGGACTGCCTCATGTGGCAGTTATACTCTTTGAGGTACCCAAGTCTTCACACACTTTTAATTTCTCAGTGTATTTCTGCTATTCTCTCCTATGTCATTTATTTCTGTTCTTATTACTTCCCTTCCTATCTAAAATTAAATACAGTATCAAAAATGTGCTGTAGTTTGGTGGTGATCAGTGACTTTTCTGGTGAATTAATTTCTGAGCTTTTAGAATTACTGCCTTACTTTATATTATAATAGTTAAATAATCAGACTTTGATGAAAGTCTAGTCCAGTTAAAATGTAACTTCTCAGTGAGAGAAGGAAAGGCTGAGATGGTGTTTCAAATAATCTGCTAATAAAATTTCTTCCTTTTTACTTTGGTGTATTTCCCTTTGCTATTGTATATTGATAGTGTATCAGTCTGAATTTCTCCACCTGCATAAAATTATAGGGAAAAATATGTTATTTTTGATCTTATTGCTAAAGAAAATTGATGAATCTATATGATCTAAAACTTTGAAGGGAGGCTACTTTGTGCTCTAGCAGTTGTCAAGGAGAACTTTTCTACTTGACCATCTTGTCCACTCTCAGTCACAGGCATTAAAGATTTGCAAGGATTGAGTCAGAAAATGGTTATGTCTGCAATATTTTCTAACTAGTTACATTTTATTTGAGAGAAGGCTTAAACTGAAAGTTCTAATAATTCCCACATACATACAGTGACTGGGCTAATCACACACTGCTTGTCCTCAAAAGCTTCCTTTAATTCTTACTCATTTTACAGTGCTGTTAATGTTTGAGAGATTCCTTATCTCTACTCATTATTGTTTTTAATGTGAAAGAGATAGCTTCATTTGTGGCTATGAAAGATTAATTGGTGAAGCTCAGGTGTTCTGTCTCCTCCTGATATCAGAAGGCATAACTAAGCAGCTTGGAAACTGAGATGGAAACAGGAGCTTGGCAGGTGAAATGGATGCCTGTCAAGAGGCAGCATGGGTTAAGTTCTAGCTTATCTTCCACAGCTATCAGAATGTCAGAGCCTGTAACACTTTCCAATTTTGCTTGCAGGGATAAGCCTCTGTCGTAAAAATGTCAAAACAACCAGCATCACATGTCAAAGCCATTCAGGTAAGACATAGCATTTAATGTTTTTAATATAATAAAATAATAAATCTCATCCTCCATTGCTTGGCAGACTGCATTCTTACTCAGACAAAGCACCACAGGAGTGCTAGCTGGGGTTATTCTGTTAAAGTGAAAAGCTTAGTAGATATGAAAGCACTGAAAAAGTGTGACCTGGAGATCATCTTTTGATCTGAGCTGATAAAAACTGGATCAGATAGGTTCATTAATCACTTGTTTGTGTGGTCTTTGCAGTGTTAGGTTATGCCTATTGGAGCATCATCTAAGCAAAATATGGTAATGCATCTGCATAACTGTTAAGCAAAAATAATTCCTGCAACCATTAGATTTTCCACAAAGCCAATATAATGCTGGGAGAATTATAGGCTAAAAAGATAGCATGGGTGTTGTGAAGTTTTTCATGTCTGCATTCTTAAGGAGAAAAACCCTCAAGTTCAAATAGTTGTTTAAGAAGTATTTTATTTAGAAGCCAAAGGAAAATGAGAGAAACACTAATCTTTTAATATGAAAGATTCTTGTCTGCCACATACCTCTTCAATAACACATTGAAGGATGATGGAGTTGATTGTTGTATACTTGTTGCTTATAAGGATAGAGTTGATTGTTGCATACTTGTAAAATAAGCAGCTGGAGAATTATTCCAACATTATCACAAAGTAACATCATGAAGAATGTGTTTAGTTCATGTTATCAATGGCTCTTGTCAAAAGGCCTAAATATCTTCGGAACTGAAGAATCTTACAGAATTCTCATGTATTTTGTAAAATGCACTTCCAATGAAATTTTACTATGAGTTCAAGTTACCTTACCTAAGAAAAAATTCCATAAAATGGAATTTCTGAAGTCTTCTTTGTTCTGTTTTCTGGAGATAATACTAATGCAATGGATTGGAGCATCAAGATTAATTAGCCAGCGGCTAAGCAGCATACTGAAGATGCAAGGCACTGTGAAAGTGCAGTCTCTTTATCATCATCATCATCTTCATTATCATCATCAATTCTACCAAAATAGGCATGCTAAATACTATATTCTAATTCTGTTGAAATTAGAAAAAAAATTGCCATTTTGCCAGACTTTTGATTTCACTCAGTTCGAATTTTCATTCCTCTTTTACAGTGATTATAGAAATGTTTGCAGGATTAATGAAAAATTATGGATCTTTAATAGCTGAAAAGCATTTACTTACATTTTTCATTTAAACTCCATAGGTGCATACAAACATTTCTAAGGAATTCATTGGTTTGCATTTTTTTCTTAGAGATGTAATGATAGGCTGCATTTCATTTCTAGGATGGCTTCAACTTCTAAATATAAACAATGCTCCTAGGTTGTTAATTTAAAAATGCATTAAATTTAAGCACTAAGTGTAACATTTTAAGAAACTTTACTTTTTGCAAAGGTAATTTGAAAAGTGAGAAAATTACTGCAAAAATTTCAAATATATCTATTAAGCATTGTGTCAAAGGTGGGTCTAGTAAGGAGACTTGCACCTGAACTGATGCTTGTTACGCTTTGAGCAGTCTAAGAACTGTGACTCAAAATGTCACATTACTTTTATACATTGTGATTCATATCTCATGATCCTTTGCTATTGTGTGCTGGTATAATAGGACTGACGTGCCCTGGGGAATGCACATCATGCTGCAGCAATGGGAATGTATTGGCACCTCACTAACTGAAGTGTTTCATGGTGTTCTGTGCCTGAAATGGGTTTTTTTTCTGACTGTACTAGATACAGACAAAAATGTTCACTTCCCAATAGCTACTAAATACAGATGTGTGAGACTTAAGGGCAGCAACTGGTTCCCAAGAGTAGTTTGGGGCAATAGAGGACTAAAGTATGTTAATTTCTGAAAAAAATTGCTGACCTCCCCTTCTCACTGTGTTAAAGGCTGTGAACAGCTCTGACTGAATATTATTCTATCTTTAAAAACTCGGCTTTGCCTAGAGGTAAGGGTGAGGAGGTTTCTAGGGTTTTTTGTTGCTGTTTGTTTATTTCTGGATTTCATTCAGTTTTCTCTACAGCTTCCCTTCCTTCCTTCCTTCCTTCCTTCCTTCCTTCCTTCCTTCCTTCCTTCCTTCCTTCCTTCCTCTTTTTTAATTAAATACATTTATACAAAGATGTCTTTCCAGATTACTCAGTCATCCACCTGGACAGCCAGGAATGGCTGTGATGCTGTGAAGGACTTATCCATAACAGTCCTCAGCTCATGCACAGCTGCATCAGTTGTATCCTAACCTTAATACTCTCTCTAATAAACAGAAAGAAGAACACACCAAAAAAATCTCAAAGTAACAGTTTGATTGAGTCAAACCAGCAATATATTAGAGTGTCATTTTTACAGGTATTTTTCCTTTGGTCTGTTCAGAAGGGCCCTGGTAGAGTACATCAGTGCACATACCTACCCAATCATTGCAAAAACTGCATGGCACTAAATATGGTACGCCTCTCAAACAAAGGAAGTGCAAACTCAGTAGTTTTCCTAATTAATGTGGTTAAATATAACAATCACACTTAGAAAGTCTGTCTAAAGCAATTATAATTTAGGATTTCCAGAGTCTAGAACAGAAAATTTCCTATTTAGCATTTTACTGGACGGAGATCCCCTAGGGTCATCTTTCCATCTCAACTCACTGGTAACAAAAGTCTTGAAACATATTTTAAAAACACAATTGTCTTTTTGTTAAACAACAGAAGTTGTTAGGCAACACAGCACAAGTCCTTGCAGAGCTATGCTGGTGTACAGAATTTGGCACACCCATTACTCAGCTGCTCATCTGCGAGACAGGACCAGCTCTGGATTAAGAGAGATTTACACCTCAGGACTTTGGTACCTATGGACAGGAATTGTTTGGAAATGTCATATTTTAATTTCATACTGGCAATATTTTAATTTACAGTATGTATTATCAGATCCAAACTGTTTTTAACTATGTCTTAAAGGATGCTCATTTTACTAAGTTATTTTGTCATGACTACGTACTTCTTGCTCGAACTCTGACAGGAATGTTCCTACTGCAGACAAAAAAGTACAAACCGCTTTAGTGTGACACAGATTACTGGGAAAGTGCTGAAGCAGACCAAAGAGTGGTTTGTTGAATTTAATTAGCACTCTGGAACTTAGTGGTTCATTTTTGCTTTCTGAACCACCTTTAGTCACCGTTGGTCTGTCAAACACAGTGGGAAATGCAAGTGCTGTAGTGTTCTGTGGGAGGCTGGCTTCTGCTTTGGCTGCCTCCAAGGGGAAGGAACGTCAAAGTTCAGGATGTGCACCACAAGGAGAGATATCTCTTAAAGTTTCAACACTTCAAACTTGTATGACCATGCTAGCTGTAATTTGCAGAGAAGTTTCCCATTCCAAAAATTGAAGCTGTCTGGAGATACCAGAGCTTGGCAGGGCAGTTACTTAAAACTAGAAACAGCAAAGCTTGTTTTTTTCCACCCATAAATGAAATAATGAGTTAGGAACTGTGAGGCCGAAAATGCCCTCTCTCCTGGGAACTTAAAAAGTGCAGGTGAAAAGTTTCACAATATCTAAAGTAATGGCCAGTGGAAGACTTTTATGAAACAAATACCTGGTTGTCTGTGACCCTGCAGATATTTGGCAGCCCCACTGAAATGACAGCATCATCTTGCATGAATAAGATAATGGGAAACAGGTAAGTAGAATACAGGGAAAAGTATTCATTTCTTGCCAGATGGATTTTTAACTTGCTTGTCATTTGATTACAGCTGTCAGAACAGTTGTTGTGACTGAAAACCGTGAGCTGTTTTCCTGTGGTTGCCCAAGTAGGTCATGATCTGCAAGACCATAACTTGAGCAGAAGGATGGGATTATTTGTCTTCATTTAGTGCAGAGCAGTCAGATGGTAAAGGACAAGAACAGAGCTCGCTGTTAGAAGGTTCTCTGCTTCCGCTCCGTAACATTATCGATTCAACCCCTGGTTTTACCAGTGGGAGTCGTGGTATTTTGATGACATTTCCTAGGAACAGCTTCTCTTCTGAGATCACGAGATAAGAATAAGTATAAATTGTGCATTTAGTTGATCATGCCATTTGACTTTTAAAACAATCTTGGCTGGGTCACATTGGGAAATGGATACTTTTCAGCTGCTCTTTCCTAAGCAGTGTTTTGTGCTATTCTGTTCCCCAAAATCTTTACTTTTAAGGTATCTATTATCAGCCCCATTATGATATGGCTACTGGCTTTCTGCCCCAGATAAAAGTTGAGATTGATGCAGTTGTGTGGGTATAATTCTGGAGGGAGTTTGCAGAAGCTAGGGGCCAGTGGTCTGCCCGGTGTTGGAGCTGGTTCAAGTATTTACAGTTCGTAGCAACCGTGGGTAAATTTTGTTGCTAAAATCACATTTTAAATACTTATGGATTAAGATGACTCAGGGCAGTCTTCCCTTCTAAGATACCTTTGATTAAGTGAGGTGAAAACTGCTGTCATTGGAGAATGAAGAGTGGTCCAGTCATTGGGTGTTATTGAAGGATTTGCATGATTTACTCTTAAATGTTGCTTTTAGCACTCACTTTCTTTTTGACCTTGACCGAACTGAAGCAGACCCAGGTGCCTAAAGACACTTCAGCGTCCAGTACTAAATTGTTTTAAAGTCCAGTGAAATCAGAAAGCATTAGTCTAAAATGCAGAACTTCAAAAGCTTTCTTCTTTGTTTTTTCACTTTCTTTCTTTCTTTCAAGTGGAGATGAAAGCACTTCTCTTTCCAGGAGTGGTGTGATGATGCATACACTGAAGGCATAAGTGCTTGGAAACCATGATAATGTCTATACGCTTGTCCCACTCCTTTCGAGTTTTGCCATTTACCAACTGTATCTTTATTTATCAGTCACCATTCTATACATCACAATTTCCTTCTCACAGGCTAATATTAACATCCCAATGGGAGCATTTCGACCTGGTGCAGGCCACCCTCATAAAAGAAAAGAAGTTACACCTGAAGAAGTGGAGGAGGTAAGCAAAAAAGGTTTTTTGATTTGGTTTTTTCCAAGGAGCAACCCTGCCATAAAATGGAAAAAGCCCTTAAAGTGATCTTGTAGCTCCACATACCAATCTTAGGTACCACAGTTGAACAGGCACTGATCATTCATGGAAATAAATGGCCACTTACTAACACTTCATGTATATAAATAGTTCTGCTTTTGGTGCCAAGGCACCTATAGGAATATAAACTGTGTCAAAGGTGTGTAGCTCTGCTTCCCCAGCGGGATGATATCTGCTGTCAGGAGAGAGAGCCAGGATTTCACCAGCAGTATTTGTCTAGATGGGAGCTGATGAGATACAGCAGGAAAAGTTATAGCAAGGCTTTGGAAGAATTTTCTGTTACCTGTCATCCTGTGGTGTGATTTATTGTTACAGCTTAGCAGTATTGGAACAGGTTTTCAAACACAATGCTTTTTGGAAGGTTTATCAACAAGAATAAATTGAATGTGAAGATGCTTGCAAGTTAAACCAGAAATTGTGAACCCATTTACCTGCCCTGGGGTGAAAATACTCAATTTTAGACTGAATTCTGTATTTTCCGCTTGTATTTTACAGGAAGTGTTTTAACACTGAATTTTGAATATAAAATCCAATTTATACCTTAACTAACATTATCACAAAGGTTATGATTAAACACAGATATCATATTTCTGAATAATATTAAAGCATCTTAATTACCATTAACTTCAACAATAATTGAGACCCTAACACCAACAGTGGAAGAAAAGGTAGTGGTAGATATTCCAAGCAAGACAAAAAAGACAGGTGCTCCTGGTTTCCTGGCCAGTTTACTTAGTTTGGATTCACAATCCCCACATGAGAACTCATCCTGCTGGGCCAGAGCTCCCACTGCTCCTCACAGCCAAGGGAAGGACAGGCTGTAAGACCCAATTCTTCCTTTCCTGGCTCAGTCAGTTTTTTGGTTTTTGGTTTTTTTTTTCTGAATTTTGCCATATTGTGATATAAACTGTGCTCTGTTTACAGAGAACTTTCCCGAAATAATCAAGCCTAGGCTGACTTGGCTCTTAAGAAGATTTTAAAAAGATGTGTTCAATATTGTGGCTTTCTTCCTTGGAAGAAAGGAATCAAAGCATATTCTATTGTCTCTGCAGTAATTAAACTGGTGAAGGAGTGGATGTTATTAAGCAGAAACTAATATAGCATGTGCGAGTTCTAGTAGTGTTTGAGAAATAAATAAATGACCAGTGCTGATAATTACATTTGTTTGGATAATTGAATGTTGCTTTCTCAGCTGCATGAATACTCTATAGGAGACAGACATTATGGAAGTTCTTGGCCCAGGTTTTATGGGCAATACTCAACCAAACCAATGGGGTTAAACACTACAGAAAAAGATCTTGTTATAGGAATAGAATGAAAATGCTACCAGTGAACTTGTCATTTCAATTTTCTCATATTTTTAAGTTTTGCCGTAAGTTTTGCCATACAGCTCATGATTTTTCAGAGCAGTTTTGTATAATGACTGCTAACAGTGCATTTTCCACTGTATTTTAAAGGAGATGAGGGGAATATGGATCTTACTCAAAGGGGGGTGGAGTCAGACAGGAATGTATATTTCTGAAGGTCAGTGGAGCAGACATGTTAACATGAAAATAAATGGATGGTGAGAATTACAGAAAATAACTCGTCAGTCAGACCATTCCCATGCTTGTGTTTTTTAACCCTTTTTCTATATCTAAGTGACTCTTCAGTCTTCCTTCCATAAAACTGAAGGCTTTAGTCTAACCTCAGCTGTGCGTTGCACATGGAGTGAGTGATACAGGGAGCAGTGAGGTCATAAATAGCAAACACCTGAGGCTGGAAGAGAAAGCTGACAACAATTTATGGAGCACAAAGTCTCCAAAATGTGGGCGAAGCTTGCACCACTTGCTCTACAAGAGGAATGGTGTTGCACGTGACTTGAAATGGTATTTTTTACATATTTTTTGCTACGTACTAATAAGTACTACGGGGTTCAGGGAGTGTTTGTTTCCCCTGATTATTTAAATTACCTAGGAAAACTGTCAAAGGAAACAATACAAGCTCATGACATCTTTGACTACTGATACAATTTTGTGCATCCTTCCAAACAGCTTTTGTATCAATTTACTTATTCTCCTGCTGTGCTCTGCTACTGTTTCAGGATGTTAGATTATTAAACCAGATATCAGACAGTACATACAGTTCCTGGGGATGAATTAATGTCTGGGATTTTAAATGATCTAGCAAAAATAATAGTAAAATATTATTAGTATCATCCTGTATTAATTAATAGTGTATTTGCTAAAATGTGAGAAAAGATAATACAAGTGTACCAAGCCAAGAAATGTAATTATCAATTCCATTTTCTTATATCTGGTGATCTTAGGAAAGTCCTTAAAGATCAGATAGGAAGAATATGACAGTTTTCTACAATACCTTGTTTGTTCTAGTTGACATTGCAGTCTTCTTCCTGATTAGCATGTAGTCCATTAGTCAACAGAGAGAAAAAAAAAAAGAGGGATTTTCTGGCCAATAATATTTGACAAGTAATGTTGGAATTTTAAAAATTAAGTTAAATATTAAGAATTGACTGTTCACAGTTAATGTAGCTTTTCAAAAAGGGTGGCTAATAAATCTAAATCATTATTGAACTCTAAAAAGCCCATCACAAGAGGACATTCACAGAGTAATCAAAAATGAAAAAATAATTTCATCATGAAATTACTTATAGTAAAATATAAATTAATCTCTACATGTACTTGATTCCTCCTTTATGCCAGCTTTATAAAACATGCAACAGGCTGGAACAACAATAAACTCATGTCTGGAAATCTACTCCTTCAAAATATTATCCAGTCTAGAGTATAAATGGTCTTAAATACCTGCTCTACTCACCTAGATGCAATAGTACAGCTGAGGAAGTACCAAGGGCTGAAACACTGTGGTCCATTGGGAAATTAGCTGAGTTGCTCACTATTGTGTAATTGCTGTTATTTAACTGGCATTTTTACAGTTTCAGCAAAATAGCCATGCAGCACTACCCTAATTCAAATATAAAATGACAAAAAACCCTTCTGCTCTTGCAACTGAGGTTATGAAAAGTTAAATTTCAACTCATGTTAATCTTGCAGGGAGCTTTTGGAGTCCATAATCTACTATCACAGCTCTTCTCCAGAGCAGCAGAAGTGCATGATGATCTTCCTCTCCAAGCGTCTGGCAATTGTGAAACTATCAAAGGAATTAGATGATAAAAACAGTTTTCTACTTTTTTGTCATCTAAAATATGAAAGACTTGGAGTTGCCTTTAATTCTCCAGTCAGTTATTTTCTAGTAATTGCCTGGCACTGTAAATTCTTACCCATTCTAATTCTCATTCCCTCTATACTGAGCATCTTCTATTTTTTTTAGAATGTTGTTAGACATTTTAGACAACAACTAAAAGAATAATCTATCTCTTCATGACTCCACCCCTTTTCCCACTGGGATTGCCTTTAGTATAAAAATATCATTTCCTGTTTTTCAAATAACTGATCTATGCTCATGTTCAAGAGATTGCTATTGCAGCAGGAAGGTTACTGGTGTCCTTTTGTGCAGAATGCTCCTGCTTCAACAGAGGAGGGGACAGAGAAGAAACTGCTCCCAGGAGCCAAGAAACTTCCAGGTCCTGCTGTCAACTTGTCAGAGATTCAGAACATAAAGAGTGAGCTGAAATACGTCCCCAAAGCTGAACAGTAGCTGGAAGAAGCAGGTGAGTAGAAGAGAGATTCTCTGCATGGCTCTAGGAGAAGCAGGCTGATCCAGGAAGCTCTCTAAGTTAAAAGATGGCTTTTCAATTACTTCAGTGGACCTGGAGTCACACCCCATAATGCAAAGAAAAAATATTAGAACTCATAATTGGGATTTGCTGTTATTTCAAACATGTTGGAGAGTATATCCAGTGATATATGGCACCCATTAACCAGCCTGAAGTAGTCTATTCAGCATACTAAAAATTCAGTGTGTTTGGAATATCAAAGCCACCTTAAAAATAACATAATGCTTCATAAGCACAACTTCCAGTTTTGCAAAATATAGAACTTGTATTTTTACAATATAACTAAAAATGAATGTTTTAAAATGCAAATAAATTTATTGCTGTGATGGGCAAGTAGGTCAGTATTTTTAAAAAGCTGCTTTGGAACTTTAGTTATTTGATATTAATTTATTTATGTAATTCAAAATTGACATTCTAATGGTTCCATATATTTGATCACAGAAACACAGACAATGTTATTTGTGCCACTCCAGGACTTGCTGTAGTCCAGCACAGGAAGGACATGACCTGTTGGAGTGAATCCAGAGGAGGGTGACAAAGGTGAAGGGAGGGCAGGAGCATCTCTATGAAAGACAGGCTGAGAGGGTGAGGTTGTTCTGCCTGGAGAAGAGGAGGCTCTGGGCAGACCTCGCTGTGGCCTTTCAGTACTCAAAGAGGGCTTATAGAAAAGATAGCAACAGAATTTCTAGCAGGTCTTCTTGTCACAGGGTAATGAGTAATGGTTTTAAACTTGAGGACTCTGGATTCAGACTAGATATAAGGAAGAAGTTTTTTACAGTGAAGGTGATGAAACACTGGACCAGGTTGCCCAGAGAGTTGGTAAATGCCCCATCCCCAAAAACATTGGAGATCAGGCTGGATGAGGTTCTGAGCAAGCTGGTCTAGTGGAAGATGCCTCTGCTTATTGCAGATGGGTTGGACTAGATGACCTTTAATGATCCCTTCCAACCCAAACCCCTCTATGATTCTACGATGATTTCATTTAAAACTAAATATTCAGCACTTCAGTGACAACTTCAGAATAATTTATATCTGATTTCAAACAAGACCCATAAGCCTTTGTTGTTCTACATTCTGAACCTTATAGAAATTAATGATAATTTCTGTCCATGAAGTTATCCTCTGATTTCCTTTGAAAAGCCTGAGTCAGTAAAGATGTGTCAGGCACTTACAATGAAAACTCAGATGTACAGAGAAGTTTTAATACAAAACAGCCCTCCACCCTGGCTACAGCAAGAAAAAGATAGTTGTGTTACATAATATTCACCTGAATTGCTAGTTGTGCATACTGACTGATAAATCCTTTTTATCCTAAAGAGAGGCAGAGGAGCTGAGCAGGAGAAAATCATCTTGAATTTACAGAAACATAAATGAAGAACAGAGGAAAACAGAAAGCAATGCAAAGGGGTTCTGGGAATGCAGAAGTGCTAAGAACCAGGAATCTTAAAAGAAATGGTGTATAATTTAAGTGCATTATCCCAGTGTACTCTGCATCATTAACATAATTATTTTTTCTGTACAGTATAAATATGCCATTTGGAAGGAAAGAGTATTGAGTCTTTTCTTGCTTTTACCCTGCTGTGTCATAATGTTCCTGATATTTTAAAGATGCAACAGAATCTTTCTCTTCAGGAAACTTGGGGGGGAAAAATAACATTTTGTAAAATATAACATTCTAGTAATTTCACTAAAGCACTGCCCAGAGAAATATGAATTTTTAATGTCAGGCTTTAAAGAGGTTTTTTCCTGTAAGAGATATTCCGATGTAAATTTAGTCCCATATTTATTCTCAGATGATTGCTATTTTTAACATTTAAAAGTTTTTTAGTTTTTACCTTACTGAGAATGTGACAGAAACATTTAGGGCATGCTCAGAGGTTCACTATAAAGTTTTCAACAGCAAGGTCAGCAAAGTAAAGGGCATCTTGAAAGCAGTGAGGTTATTAAGAAGTAATTTCTGTCTCTGTCCTTCTTTTGATGTATTGGTTATCAGGTTCTGACAGGGATACAGATTTCTAGATTTTGGGTAGTGCAGTCACAGATCATATCTGCAAGCTCAGTTTCCGTAGGATTTTCAGGTACAGTACTCGCTGGAGCCTGTCGGTTTGGATGTTGAACTAAGCATGTGCATGAATTCCACATAAAATTGAGATGCAAATTAATCAGGTGCCACCTCCAGCAGCCTTGAGTGATGCTAAATCTAAGCACTGTCCCCTGTAAGAGGAAATTCATCAGATCTGGTGCTTAAGCTGTGGCCTGCAGCCTCGTATAAAATGTGATATTGTCAGAGAGCTGTTTTATGATTGATCAAGCAAATCTAGAGAAGATTACCTCAGTCTGCAAGAAATTCACAGTCACATATGCCTGATACTTTGCTCCATCTACAAGAAGGGGTTAGAGATCATCTTTGGATGTGATAATCTCAAAAGAATGGTGAACTGACTGATCAATAGAATAGGCCTGTGCAGTGTGTACTGATAGATGAGGGTGTTCTTTGGTTTTCACAGTTTGGAAATTAATTCTCTCTTACATCAGTACTATAATCTTCTGAGATATTCACTATTGAGGGGTTTTCCTTTGATATTTTTTTTTTGTTTCTTGTGGTACTCTGTAGGAAACTGTTTCTACTTGAAACAGAATAACTCCATAGTTTCCATTATTTTGTGATCCTATAATATGATGCAATAAAAAAACCCCACAAATACGCTTTAACATGCCACAGATATCAAAGCTTTTAGAACCACAGCAGTTATTTCCAACTTTACCTCCTGTATTGTCATATTTCATTGTTAGTTTCAGTAAATTGCAAGCTAACATGATGAATTTTGTATTATTTTTGATCCATGTTTTCTTGCTCGGTTTAGCACGCAAACCCAGCAGCAAAAATAAGGAACCTACAAAGCATTAGGTTGGTTCATTATTTGCAAACCCATTCCTACATAATTTTCACTTTGGAGTAACTTCTGTTAAATATCTTTGGTCCTGCTCTTTGCCAAATTAGGAAACATGAATAGACTTGCTAAGATCATAGTAGTGAGTATAACAGTTTGTGGGAGGAATGTAATTAGGGAGATGTCATGAAGCTGGATCCACTGAAGGTCATCAAGTGCTCCTCAGTTAAGATATTACTGTAGTCATCCCTTATGGGGATCTGGTTTACCATCTATAATTAGCTAATTAGCATACTCTACTTTGTCATAAAGGTTTTTTTCTTCCATACCTGTAGATGATGTGTTACATGCAGCTAGTTTTAATATACAATGTGAGTTATGATTAATTTCCCTTTTCTCCATATACAATTTTTTTTCTGCTCCCTTCACATTCTACATTCTGCTCCCTGGACATTTCTACATGCACAGGAATGAAGCATATGCAAAATAAAATAGTAGCAAAATATCATACACTAAAAATATATGCCCTATTGAATAAGTAATGGTAGGAAGCATTTAGTTTGTGACAAATGGAGCCTGCTGTGGCTGAGATTTATTGCCAATTGTTGTGATATCTCATGTGATAACTAGTATGGTGATTGTACTTGAAAATGGGCCTGAGCACAAACTGGCATTTCACCTGAGAACATAGAAAATGTCAGCCAGTTCCTTCTGCAGCTCATGTTCATTCTTCATTCTGCATCCCTTCACCTTTTGTCCTGAAGTGTGGAGGGCTGTGTACCAAATCCTTTTATGGTGAAGGGCCATGGAGTCTAAACGCTGGACTTTGGTTTCAGAGGACCTAAACCTTCAGCTAAAGTGGTCTAGTCCTTTCCTCTTGAAGAAGACTTTCTTAGTGGAAGAACTTCTCAAAAAGCAAAAAGGGAAATTTACTGTCTCTAAGTTACAAAAGTTACTGTGTTTAACTTACAAAACAGTATGTCATGGACATAGGGGCACCACTCCCAGCACTGTATTCTAGTTGTGTTTGGAGAAAGGAATTGTCAGGATTCCCATCACAGTGTTGATAAGATGGTTTCTCACCATCTGATGCAGTACTTGCAGACAAATTGTTGTCTTTACCTGGAGCTCTACTGGGGAGAGTGCTTTGATTGCAGAAGGTATTCTGTTGTCAGGTTACAGAAGCAAGAGAACGGTATTTTGAAGGCTGAAGAACTAGCAAAAGCTTCCTAGGGCAGTTTAGCCTTTGCATTATGCAGAGAATTCTGCCCCACATAAAATGAGAAATCTTGTCAGCAGAGCAGCCTCTGAGATTGGCATCATTTGGAGAAAAAAGAAAGGGAAAAAAACCCTAACAGAAGTCTCTTAGGGAATAAAGGTCTTATATCCATACACACAAGATGTTCCTTGGTGTTGCTATTAATTATTGACATTAAATTTTTTAAAAGAAATTAATTTAAATTTGTCGATCACCCCAGGCTAAAAATGCACCTTATAACTTTGCCCACTAAAGATTTAATACAGTTTCCTGCTATATATTGCTCTAAAGCTGCCCCTCAGTTAGCAGCATGTAGCCATTTGCCTCTCCTGGTGTCTCTGCTGTGACACACAGTTTAGTGTTTGCATCTTATCCCTGTGCTCACGTGGCTCAGAGGGGTACAGTTAAACTGCAGTACAGTTACCTGCAAGGTTATTGCTTTTTTCTCCAAAAACACAGCAGTGCTTTGCAGTAGAGGAACTCTGACCTGCTGTGAGCTCTTGAAAGAGCACTGCAGTTTTAGGAATATGTGTTCGTTTAATTGAGTCCCAGCAGCCAAAGCTTGTGTGAGAGACGGGAATCCTGCATCCAGGGGATGCCAAGCTAGGTCAGGAGATAAGATCTCCTGGAGTGGGAACTATAGGGTGAAGAAGGAGGATGTGCATCAAAAATATCTGCAGAACCCTCCTGCCAAAGTCAGAGGGGTCATGGGGAGATCTCCTCGGTGTGTGTAAGTACCTAAAGGCAGGGTGCAAAGAGGACACAGCCAGGCTCTTCTTGGTGGTGCCCAGTGATTGGACATCCCCCAACATACACACTGTGTGGCCTGTGTTGATTTCAAAGTGCTTCTTGTCTTCTTCTATCTATCAATGGTTTCATACAATCCTGCTGGTTTTGATTCAGAACTCCCAGACCAGCAGCACTTGAGGATTTCATGGCCAGCCATCAATTTTGTCAGGTCCCTTCTTCTTTTTGAGTCTACTTAAGACGAGCTTTCAGACTTTAAAACAGAAGAGCTAGAAATTTCTTTTCAAAGAGAAAAATGGAATGTCCAGAACATAATTTAGTATCAGAGGAATCTTTGTAATCCTGTTACCTCCTTGAGCAAAAAATCCCCAACAAAATGTTATTCATATTTTTGTTTCCCAGAGTTTCTGTGATCAGAACAAAAAATTTAGTTGCCATGGTTTAACCCCAGCCAGCCACCAGGTACCACACAGGCACTCACTCACTCCCCCACCAGTGTTGAGGGGAAGAGAATTGGAAGGGTAAAAGTGAGAAAACTTGTGGGCTGAGATGAAAACAGATTAATAGGTAAAGCAAGAGTCATGCAAGCAAGCAAAGCAAAACAAGGAATTCATTCACAGCTTCCCAAGAGCAGGCAGGAGCTCAGCCATTTCCTGGAGAGCAGGGCCCCATCACACCTATCAGTGACTTGGGAAGACAAACACCAGCACTCCAAACACCTCCTCTTCCTCCTTCTTTCCCCCACTACACACTGATCATGATGCCACATGGCCTGGAACATCTCTTTGGACAACTGGGGTCACCTGTCCCAGCTGTGTCTCCTCCCAACCTCCCCCACCCTCCCAGCCCCTCGCCAGCCCGGTCGTGTGAAAAGCAGAAAAAGCCTTGGCTCTGTGTAATATTGCTCAGCAATAACAAAAACATCGCTGTATTATCAGCCCTGTGTTCAGCATACATCCAAAATTTAGCCCCATACCAGCTGCTGTGAAGATAATTAACTCCACCCCAGCCAAACCAGCCTGATTTCCTCTACCATGGCTTGCAGCTGTCTGTCCTGAATTGAGTCTCTAGCCCAGCACAATGCTGTGGTAAGCCCCAGCACACTTCAGTCCTTTGCAAGTCAAGGAGAGATTTCCTTCTCATTCCCTAGCTGAATTGTGGAAGAGGAGGGGGAGAACAGACTGGAGAGAGTCTGCTTTCTAGAGGCCTAAGAAGGCTTGAAGGTATGTGTTAGGAGGTTAATTTTGCCAAGTAAAGAACAGGACATATTCTAATAAACCACAAATGCTACTACATAAACTAGTTAGGAAAAGATTCTGGTTGTGGTTTTGGAAACTGACTAATAACTTAGAACAAACACTGAAGAATCAGAAAACATTTTGCTTCAAAGCAAACTACAAGAACAGATGCTAATATTTTTTCAAAACAAAAAAAAAAAAACCAAAAAAAAAAAAATTTAAAGTATTTTTTTTCCAAACTGTGTATTCAAGCAGAGCATTTAGAGCTAGAAATTTCTTTTCAAAGAGAAAAATGGAATGTCCAGAACATAATTTAGTATCAGAGGAATCTTTGTAATCCTGTTACCTCCTTGAGCAAAAAGTCCCCAACAAAATCTTATTCATATTTTTGTTTCCCAGAGTTTCTGTGATCAGAACAAAAAATTTAGTTGCCATGGTTTAACCCCAGCCAGCCACCAGGTACCACACAGGCACTCACTCACTCCCCCACCAGTGTTGAGGGGAAGAGAATTGGAAGGGTAAAAGTGAGAAAACTTGTGGGCTGAGATGAAAACAGATTAATAGGTAAAGCAAGAGTCATGCAAGCAAGCAAAGCAAAACAAGGAATTCATTCACAGCTTCCCAAGGGCAGGCAGGAGCTCAGCCATTTCCTGGAGAGCAGGGCCCCATCACACCTATCAGTGACTTGGGAAGACAAACACCAGCACTCCAAACACCTCCTCTTCCTCCTTCTTTCCCCCACTACACACTGATCATGATGCCACATGGCCTGGAACATCTCTTTGGACAACTGGGGTCACCTGTCCCAGCTGTGTCTCCTCCCAACCTCCCCCACCCTCCCAGCCCCTCGCCAGCCCGGTCGTGTGAAAAGCAGAAAAAGCCTTGGCTCTGTGTAATATTGCTCAGCAATAACAAAAACATCGCTGTATTATCAGCCCTGTGTTCAGCATACATCCAAAATTTAGCCCCATACCAGCTGCTGTGAAGATAATTAACTCCACCCCAGCCAAACCAGCCTGATTTCCTCTACCATGGCTTGCAGCTGTCTGTCCTGAATTGAGTCTCTAGCCCAGCACAATGCTGTGGTAAGCCCCAGCACACTTCAGTCCTTTGCAAGTCAAGGAGAGATTTCCTTCTCATTCCCTAGCTGAATTGTGGAAGAGGAGGGGGAGAACAGACTGGAGAGAGTCTGCTTTCTAGAGGCCTAAGAAGGCTTGAAGGTATGTGTTAGGAGGTTAATTTTGCCAAGTAAAGAACAGGACATATTCTAATAAACCACAAATGCTACTACATAAACTAGTTAGGAAAAGATTCTGGTTGTGGTTTGGAAACTGACTAATAACTTAGAACAAACACTGAAGAATCAGAAAACATTTTGCTTCAAAGCAAACTACAAGAACAGATGCTAATATTTTTTCAAAACAAAAAAAAAAAACAAAAAAAAAAAAATTAAAAGTTTTTTTTCCAAACTGTGTATTCAAGCAGAGCATTTTTTTTATTATTATTACTGGAAGAGACAAGCACAAAGTAATAACTTGAAGAAGTCTGTCCTAATTTTTAGAAGATGATCATGTTACTTACTGCTCTATCTACAACATACACGAGAGAGTTTGCAGACGTGGAGATGAACAAGGCTCTACACAGAGACAGGAGAAATGTCTTCACTGAGCCTCTCACTTTGAAACATTAATGCACTTAAAGTAACAAAATACTTCCAATGTGGACCCACAAATCTCTGCTCTGTTCTCAAGTGAGAACCATTTCTATGAGAAAGGGCCAAAAGTTTTGTTTGAAAGCTGAAAATTTTCATAGCTGACTGCTATTTAATAACTGCTTCCCTGTTATCATTCTTTAGTCCTGAACTTTTGTTAGACTCTTTTATAAAATAACCCCTCTCTTTCCATTGGTGCTGTTCATGTCAGATTTTCATAAAAAACAAACTTTACACTCAGTTGCCTGAGTGAGATGCAGTTTCTGGGGTGACATCCCTCAGAAGAAGCTCAGAAAGGCAGGAGGTCTCGTGAGATACCAGATGTTGAGGGATCAGTGAACTGTGAAGAAGGAATACAGTCAGCAGGCTTTTTCTTGCTTATCTCTGCTAGATGTGTTAAGAGTTAGCCCATGAACTACAGCATCTAACAACAGGTACTACTGGAATGTACTCCTCTTGGAAATCTCAGAACAGGATATCAGGGATCCCTAAAACTTCAGTTATCTGCTGTGTGAACAGGTCCAAGTATTTAGCTGAAAGTCCTGTGAGTTGAAAGGCACCTATCCCAAGTCATGTGCATATAAATCCATGCAGAACTAGTTGTAACCAGGGAACTGTGGGCATTAGAAACTGGAGAGCAGGAACAAGATCATCCTGATCACTGCTAGAGAGGTATGAGTGAGATGAGAGAAATGCTGTTTCTCTCTTCCTGGGAACTGTCCTGCCAGTGTTAGATATGCCTGGAGCAATCAGACATTGTTGCTCAGAATCAGACAGAAATCATCTGAAACACAAAATAATAAGCAATTCCAGTCATTCCCACCTTATACAGTTCAAAATGTGTTCAGCACAAGGTTTTCAAGTGCTACATCAGAGTGAAAAGGCTAACTGCTTTGGAATACATGAAGTGTGACTTCCCACATTAGTAACAGCTCAGATAGTTTTATCAAATCTACATAAATTGCAGCCAATTAAGTTGACAGTATGATCTGAAATATCTCAGCTCTCATGTGATAATCAAAGGAATTTTCTTCTAAATTTAGTGCCTCATCATTTTATTTTATAGATTTTATTCATTTCATTTGATAGAAGACTACCTAATTAGGTTTTCACATCCTTGTGCTTTAAAATCACATAAATTACTGCATTACTGTACTTTGTCATCTCTTGCAGAACTGGCTCGATGTGACATGAGCCTTGTCACCCCTGTCCAGGAGCAGGCCATCTACAAGTGTCCCAAGCCTTGCTTTGTACTCAGGACTACACCTGCTTCAGCCACCAAACTGCTCCTGGTGTGCCTTATTTTAAAAAATGTAGCTCTTTTAGTGCCAAGGCTACCTCTGTTTCACACTTGTTTGCAAATTTCTTCAGAGAATAACATTTTGTAGTGTTTGAGCTCGCTGTGTATAGGTAGAACATTGTATATAGGTAGAGCTCACCATGACACTGATCCCAAGATCCATTGACACTGATCCCAAGATCCATTGCCCCACTGTCAACACTACAGAGGAAATAATAAGGCAATGCTAATGTAGTTTGGTTTTGCTGACTCTGTCTGCTGCTGATTTAACCTCCTAATTTCTCTTTGATTTGCCAAAGGAGTCTCAAATACGCTGTATTTCCATGTGAACAAAGGACACAGCATAAATGAGCCTTGCCCTGCAGAAATATGTATTAGTTTTACTCTCAGTGTTGGTTATCATTTATGTTTCAAATTTCATTTGCTATGGGTTTTAGCTAGCTGAAGGGAGACTAACCTTTACTTCAACTTGGGAACAAGTATAATGCATGGGTTTTTGTCCTGCCCTTAAGAGTAGGGCTGTATTTGCTTCTGACTGCAATTGACTGAGGTTCACATACAGACACGAGTTCCATAAAAGCAGAAAAAAGCCCTCAGTCTTGCTCTTCAGAACTTACTCCCCCACCTTGGTAAAGTCGATGTAGCATTGCTTTTACTTTAATAATTCAGCTATTCAATGGATAAAAGAAATAAATTGAGTCCTTCAGCTTTTAGCTCTCCCGGGTCTTTGTTCTCGTTTATTGCCTTGGAGCACACCTTGTCTTAAAATTGCTGCTACTCCTACGTGAATCTGCAGAGCCTTTCAGGGCACAGCGGAGCAACCTCGGAGCCAGTAATGGCAGTGGCCGGGAATGCTCTCGGGGAAGGGAGGGAGAAGAGCGCCGGGATCGCCCCCGCCTCGGCCGGTGAGCCCGGCAGAGCGCCGGGGCAGGAACGGGGCAGGAACGGGTGAGAAAAGGGGCAGAAACGGGGCAGAAATAGGACAGAAACGGGGCAGAAACGAGGCAGAAACGGGACAGAAACGGGGCAGAAACGGGGCAGAAACAGGAGAGAAACAGGAGAGAAACGGGACAGAAACGGGGCAGGAACGGGGCAGAAACGGATTGTGCACAAAGGGACAGCTAAGGGGCAGTGCACAAAGGGACACAAATGGGGCTGCTGAAATTGCTTTCACTGAGGAAACATCAAAGAACAAATAGCTTTCCCCAAAGCCAAACTGCTCCTGGTCCGAGGGAAGGATGATGATAATAACTGGGTATTGCTGTTTCAAAGCTTTGAAACGTGCTGCCTTTGTACAGAAGATGAAACAAACATGAATTATGTACTGAAATGGAAGAAAATGCATATGCAAAGAATTGAAACGAAATATTTGAGCTAAACCAGGCAGAATACAGGGAAAAGAACACCTGCAGTTTTTCTGTGTTTATAAATCACACTGCTCTTGAGTGCAGTATCCTTCCCAAAGATTGTTAAAGATGGGATACAGTATGTCCTCTGCTAAAATTAATGAAGGATCTCAGACCTCCATTAAATACTTAATGAAGGATCTCAAACCTTTTCATTTTGAATTTCTCAATTTCCTTGATTTTGTGGTTTTGTCTGAAAATATTTGAATTGATCTGTCTCTTTAGGCTTTGAATAGAAGCATTTATTTTTGAAAAGTATGTAATATTTCTCTCTTTTAATTCTCAAGAAAAGAAGACCTCTCTCTGTGAAGATGAGGCATACTTTCAGTTTTACAGTCCATTTTGCTGAAAGTAAAGTGAGTCCAGATGGGTATATCACACATGTACCCTTTTTTAATTTAAGCCCTTCATTTAAAAAAGTAACAAATAATGTTGTAGTGCATCTCTTCCTGCTTTTTATATGCTTCTAAATTTTTTATTCTGGAACAGAATCAATATGCTATCATATATGTGAATAATTACTCTGGGGCAAATTAATTCTGCAGCTAAGTGTTGTCTGTCTCCAGTTACTACAGTTTAACACATTACTAGACAACACCCGAGCCACTGCTGAGCTCGTGAAAGCTTCAAAGTCTGTCACAAACCTTTTGGTGTTCTGCCTTACATGCGTAGAGAACAAGAACCTGGCCAGCCCAGTGTTAAACCTGGCCACAGAACACCACAGCTCGCCTGATGAGCCATCATAGGCCATGTCCAAGTGTGAGGTTATCTGCAGCTGGGTTGAAATGATACTGTTTCCCTAAGGCAGGATGGCAAATAGGGCAATCAGCTTCAATGCCTTTCTTTGATAGACACCACAGAGGTGAGTGGAGGCTGGCTCTCAGAGAAGCTTGTGCTGTCATGTGGCTAAAAGCCTCATTTTTGAGCTAAACCATCCTTCAGCAAAGTCAAGTCCTTGGGGCTCCATCTCCTGTGACATTTTTGGCATCTTAACCATTTTCATCAAGGCAAGCCCATGGATGAAAATCACGTGCAATGGCAGAAGAATACCTTCAGCCAATGGAGCCTTCATTCACATCCCTCAGCAGTGCCTGGAATTTTATTAGCAGCACAGGGACCAGGTCCATGTTGGGCAGAATGCTGCAGGCAGCTCCAGACAGCCATCCAGGATGGCAGAGCACACCTTGCACTGCTGTGTTCTGACCTGCCTTGGGGAGACACTTCATCTCCGTGTCTGCCAGTGCTCCCTTTGCCAGGGAGGTGATCCTCTTGCATGATCTACCAGAGGGAACAGCTGCCTGAACTCCAGCTTCTGCAAACACGTACAGGCTGGCTGGCTCCATCACTAAAGAGGGGAGCTGAATGCCTCAGACCCTGAAAGCAGGCAGGCAGGGGTGGAGAGCAGCTGGCCCACATTATGGCACTGCCTTCTGCCTCAGCTCTGTATGCCAAGGGACGGATGAAGGCCAGAATTGTCCCCCCCTGCCAGCGTGCTCTACCATTGCTCAGAGATAAGTCCTTGTGGGATTCACATTCTCTGAACCTGAGAGAAACAGTGAGAGAAGCAGAGAAGAGAATGATCAAAACAATTCTTATCTCATTTGCTGTGCCTGTGTTGTGCCAAAGTAGAGTGTAATATGGAGATTGTTTACCCAGAGGGATGGGGTTTTGTTTCCTTGGCCTATCGGGGCCAAGCATGTGTCCAGACTGTCGGTCAGGAGACAGGCACGAGATTCTGTTCAGCGGAGTTGAGTGCTTGTGCAGGTTCAGTTTAGATGTAATGTAATATAGTATAGTGTAATATAGTATAATAAAATAATTAATTACCTTCTGATATTGATAAAGTCCTCCTCATCATTCTCCCTGCCACGGGGGTTGTCCTGATTTTACGATAAGTCCTGGCTCCTCCCAAGGGGAAATTGGCTGTAAAGACATGTACAAGGTTAGAGAGAGAGGAAAGTGGAGGTAGAGAGTCCTGTCTCAGCTGTAGTCCTTAGTGCTCCTGATCACACAGGTCCCTTCAGAAACTTCTGCCCTGCAGAAACCCACGCTTCTGCCATCTTGAGAAGATGGTTTTGCATGTGCTGTTGTGAACCCTTGAGACATTTCTGCAAGCAGCATGGTGAAGCTTGTGTGGAAAGCTGTTTAGACATAGCTAACAGAAAAAAATTGAAAACAATCAGATTTTTTCCCCTGGGGCTTCAGCAATGTTCTCAGTAAAGCCAGGAGACATTTCCCATCATCCTGAGTAATCAGTGTGAACTGTCTCCTCCAGATATGCTCCAAATTTTTTAAAAAGCAAGTAGAAAAATCTGCAAACATGCAAGAGAAAGGATGTGATGGTGGCCCCTCCCTTCTGCCTTGGCTCAGTGGTTATCATGCATACACAGCCAGGAAACATGAATAAACCAGGTCAGGTCCTTCTTTGCCTCAAAAGGATTAAAACCCACAATTCCTGCTTCCCTGGAGACTGCAGACTAGCTTGGCAGGGGGGCCCTTTCTAGACTTCAAGCTAAAGCTCACCTTCTGTGCAGAAATGAATTAATCTGTGGATAAATCAGCCTCATGGCAGCTTAGCAATGTGGAGCTCAACTGGCACTAAGGAAACTTGCTTCCATGTGCCTTAGCCTGTGGATTGCTGTGCACCATGTCTAAAGGCTAATTTGTGTAGCAACAGACTCCTCAAGCTATGATTTGAAAGAAGCCAGGGTGGCTGCAGCTGTGTTTTTGTGCAGTCTCATGCAGTTGTACAGGTGCTGAGGAGGACAGTCTCTGTGGAAACCCACCAAGCTTCTGGGTGCTGCTCAGGTTTACACATCTCCCTGGCACTCAGATGAGCAGGGTTATTTAAACTCAGGTCATTTTAGACGGGCATGAGCACAGTTTGAGGTTATGGTGTAGATGGTCCATGGTTTTGAGGACCACAGTTCTGGATTTAAGTGCCTGCTTCCCACTTGCACCTGAGGCATCCAGATTGCTGGGACTGTCCTCCAGTGGTAAGGAGCTCAACCCCAAGGTCACTCAGTGGGAACTGTGCTCATGAATCACGTAAGTGGATCTCAAAATCACACTCCAAATTTGAATCTTCAAATTGCATATTTCTCACTGAGTGCTGAGAGTGAGCAGGGCTCTGTGTCTCTGCAGTAAGATTCAGCACCTGTGCTGGTACAGCTGTGTGAGTGCTCCAGCAGGAGCTGCTGCACACCTTCTGAGAGAAGCCTTTCTGCCGAGATGAGCAAAAGAAATATTTTCCACAGAAACTGTAGATCATGGCCATGCAAATTCAAACCCAAAATATAATTGGTCTCTGGTGCCTGGTTTTTAACAGCAGGTGATTCCTCTCAGCTTTTCCTTCAATTTCTCTGTGGAAACATATTCTTTTCCTTTTCAATTTGTTTAGTCAAAACACAATTTTCTATTTTGAAACATGGTGCCGTGAGAAAGTTTAGTCTCCCATATGTCTTCCAGTCAATCTTAATAACTCATTTATAAATGCCCACCTGTCACAGATTGCAAATCAAGTATTAACATGACAGGCAACATGTTGTAACATTTTCATTTATGTTTTGAATAAACTTATCTATTCCTTGGAAAAAGATGGGCTTACCTTTGAAACACGAATAAATTACAAAATTCTATAAACACAACATATATATATATACATATATATATACACACACATACACTGCTTACTGATGTGAAAACACTCCACATGTACTGTAGATTTATGTATCAAATATTAAGCTAGTTGTCCACAGACAAACTGCCCAACTACCTGCAGTAGCTTTGAAGAAGTGAGATAATGTGAAGAATTGAGCATGTCCTGTATGGACCAGATGTCAGAATACACAGTTTTCTGATGCAGTCAGTAACATGTCAAGTTAAATTAGCAGCTTGTATATGATGTCTTGGTTTCATGCTTTTCCATCTCTGAGGCCATCCTCTGGGTTAGGTGCAAGACGGCTGTCAAATCTCCCAGGCTGATTAAGAACTCTCACTTTTTCATGGCAAAGGAGCCATAAAACCTAGGATGAGACTTAAATATGCAGGAGAGGCTGCAGTGAATGTATGTTATGGAAAAATTATGTTGGATTTTGATTTTCTTACCACCCTTTCCTTTTCCTCCCATTTGCTATATTTTTCAATATATTTTGCTTCATACAAAGTGCTAAGAATTTCAGGAAAAGTATTTGCAAAGAGCACAGAGACCACTAAGTCTCGATTTAAAGGTATTGAAAAATAAAACCAAAGCCAACTTTTGTCTCATCTGTGAGTATATTTGCAGGGATGTGATCATTGTCTCAGGCCTTCTCTTTTTATTGCATGTGCCAGTTGTGTTGAAAGAAAACAGGTGGATGATAAGTACCACAATTAATCATAGTTCAGTGGTGCTGTGATATTATTTGCAGGCATATCAGACATACACTATATTTATATGGAACAACACTCACTCACACATTATGAATTCTATGAGAAAAAGGCATATGACCAGGAGAAAGCAGCATTTTTAGAAACTGTAACTAGCACAGAGAGACAAATGTGGGTTATTTGCAGTACAGACTGGGTAAGGTGGCAGAAGAGGCAGAATTCATGATGAATAAGTTGGGTATTGCTGCTCAAATAGAGATAGCTGAGATTTCTTTTGTCTTTCTTGGAGAGGAGCCTCTTCTCAGTGTCTTCAAGATCACAGAGCTTGCTGCTAATGCATTGAGAGCAAAGAAATCAGACGGAGAGAGCTTAGGGATAGGGATTGCTCCAGGTTTGTCAGCACTTGGCTGGCCCCAGCCAACAGTCCCGTGCTGCCCATCCCTGTTCCTGCAGTGCAGCGGTACTGGGCAGACACCTGGCTCCACACCAGCCTCACAGTCCAGAAGTAACTTCCCCTGCCTTCAGAGCCCAGCAAGGACCACTAAATGTCACTTCATCTGACTGGGGTCTCTGGGCACATCTTCTCTTTCAGCAGCAGAGCAGCACACAACGCTGTGTTACCCTCACAGAGCTTCACCCTGTCCACGTGCCCACGATATCCCTGCAGAGTCCCGAAAGAGCCAAAATTGCAGCAGAGCTCTGTTCCTTTCCTGAGGCTTCCAAACAGAGATCCTGGCAAAGCCCTCACTAGTGCTCACCTCTAGGAAGCTTCTGAAGTGGATTCTCTTTGTAACTTTAATTGCAGTTTAGTTTTAAAGTGGGGAGCACATCAGGCAGCAGCAGGGGAGCGTCTGCAGAATGATCCCTCCTCCCAGGGTGGCAGGTGAAGGAGCAGTAGCCCTAAAGTGGGGAGCACATCAGGCAGCAGCAGGGGAGCGTCTGCAGAATGATCCCTCCTCCCAGGGTGGCAGGTGAGGGGACAGCAGCCTTCTGTTCAAAAAGGGTCTGTAGAGGTTACACTGCTGCATTTTTTCCCTTTAACTCCAATAGCGGAAGCAGGTAGGATGTGCTGCTGCCCTTCTGTGTTTCCCTGGCTACCACAGAAATGTGGTTGTTTTACTTTCCCCAGCCTCTTCTCAATAGTAATGCAAAGGAACAGTGTGTCCTTCAGCTGCTTCAGCAATCTGAAGTGCTAAGAATGCGAAAGACTCTTTTCTGACAGTATTTTGTCTTTTTGTGCTTCTGGGTTTGACATTAATAAAGACAATTTTTTTTCCCAAGCACTAGTTTTCAAATGAATTGTGGTTTTGTCAACTCTATTTATATAATGATTTAGTGCAGACCATTGCCCAAAGGGTTAATGGTGAATCTAGTTTATTTACACTGTTGATTGTGGGTAGGATGTGGGTTTGGGAGTTTTTTTTTTTCTTTTTTGGTGGGGGAAAAAAAAAGAGAAATAACTGTTACAGTGAGATAAATCCCAGTCAAAACATATCAGTAAATACTGCATCGTGGCAGTAACTCTTCAGGGAAACTAGAGGGCAAGCTTCTAAAGTACTTTGAGCTCTGCAAACCTGCAATTAGCTATCTCCTCAGCTTCCCAAAGAAACACTAAGTGCCTTACTCCTAGGGGCTTGCATGTTTAATCAGCTAAATGCTTTCAAAATACTGCCCTGGGAGGGCTCAGGAAGCCTGCTGCATAAAAATAATAGTCATTGCTGTGTGTCAGCAGTCAAGCAGCTCCTTTTGTAATTCTGCTGATGATTATACCCAGTTTAACTGAGCTGTCTGTTGTCTATCCCCCCATTTGTCTCAAATTTTTGTGCCATGAATTGTGTCTTATTGTGTACTAGAAATCACTGTGGGCCAAAGAGGGTTTTATTATTATTGTTATCATTACTGTTGCATGTGTGAGTACTGCTTAGCATCTACATGGGGCTTGGCTTCTGACCCATTCATACAAATAATTTTTCACTTCCTATGGGTCAGTCTTTGAGTCTGGGGGAAGCTGGGTATACAGCTCATTTTTAGAGCTTGTAGCTGTCAAAATGAATCTTGAAGGGCAGCACTGAGATGTTTGGCATCACACACTGAATGAAGGTGCAGATCAATGCAGCAGAAGCTGAGATGAGGCAGAGGCTGCGGAATCAGTCTGGGAATGCCAAGTTTATGTTATACTGCAGATTTAGGCTCTGCCCTCAGCTGAACCACAAGGGAGCAGGAATAGCTGGGGTTAAACAATACTATTTACAGTTTAAAAAATATGGATATTTCTCCTCTGTCCAGCAGCTTCTGAATGTTAGGACTGTTGAGCAGGGATTAGGGTTTTTGAGTCTGTCAGACCTGAAACTGCTGACCCTTGGAAGCCTCCAAAGTCAAAGAGCAGCACCAGCCTCCTGAGCAGCTGCTGGGATTAAAGTCTGGCCAGATCAGTCATGCTCAGTGCTCCACATTGCATCAGGAGAATTGCTGAAAGCAAAATGTTTATAAAAAGTTATATTTTCAAATCACAAAACTTTCCCAGTGGAGAAATGTTCCATCAGAAAAATGTTGGACCATTTTGACTCTTGGCATACTCTAAGGTACAAAAACTCATTGCATTTTAAATAAATTTCAGCAGCCTCAGCCCATGCCAACTCTCAAGCAACAAATCAAGCAAACTCGGCTTTTTCTCCAGTAATTATCCAACCTGATAATTCTCTTGTCATTTCACCCTTTTGCTTCACTGAAGGAAGAAAGGGCGTGTTTGCAGCACACTAAGATGTTGTTTGCTTCTATTTCCATTACCCTGGAACTTGAAATTCATAAAAAGTTATGATCTAAATATATATATATAAAATTTTAATCCCAAAGTAAGCATATACAAACAACCCCAAAAATCAATTCCCTTCAGGATACACATGATTAGACTTTGTTTTATAAAACTTTTTTTTTAACATAGTCATTTCTAAAATCAACATAAAATGTGCCTGTTTTTCAGGCACACACAACAGTCTGCCTTGCCAAAGTTTGAGCACATGGTTTTGAAAGTCTAACCAGTCAACACCCAGTGCTTAGACCTTTCTTCTCAACCATTAAAGTTGTATGAAAATGGAAAGCATTTGCAATAAAAAATGAGTGGCAGAGCTAGGAACCTGGAAAATATGTGAATCCCTATGGATAATGAAATAAAAATCTTTGGACAATATTAAAGTCTGATAAGAAGTGAAAAATCAGGCAGTATGGAAGCTAAGGGTGAGTGTTTATGTGTTTGTCATTGCATGTGGATTAACATACTGTACAGTCTGCCTTATATTGTGTTGCCTGAATTTTATGATTCATGGCAATTTTCCTCATACCATCTCATAGCTACAAAATTATGCGTGGTTGCAAAACAAGCACAGCAATGCTGAATCATCTTTTCTACATACCATCAAACTTCTGAAGTAGCCTACCTCACTCTAAGTATAGGGGAAAGAAAACTTGGTATAGATATCTTAATATTTGAATATTAATAATCACCATTAGGCTTCATGTTCAGTCTTGACCGACTAACTGATGCTTAGGTGAGTCATTTATCAACTCAATATTATTTTGTGAAAATTTTTTTGTGAAAAAGAAAAAGCCACAAAAGTCAGCTGTCAACAAAGATCAATGGCACCATAGAAATGCCATTACTGAGGGACTCCATAGGAATCAGCAGCATGCCAAATATTTAACTTTCCACAGTCTTTGTCCCTGCAGATCTATCATCTCCAGAAAAAAAAAAAAAAAAAAAAAAAAAAAAAAAAAAAAAGAAAAGAAATTAACAATTTCAACCTTTTGCTTACAATTTTTTAATTTAAAAAATACAAACAATATTTAAACCCTTCTCTGTATGTGAAAACTACGCAGACACAAAGCAGCGTTGCCTAGCACTGGGCGTGTGTCTCTGGAGAAAATGCCAGTTTATCAGGGGTTTTAAGTGGCAGCCAGCATGACAACAGCAAAAGACATGAGCATTCAGGTGTGAAATCACAGAACCTTTCCAGCAGCAGCATTTTGCTGTGTGATGGGTTGCATTTGGATTTGTGAGAATGTTTCATACATAATTTCAGGTAAAGCTTTAATATTTGATTGGAGACCCAGCACAAATGAAGTGCCAGCATAAAAGAAGTCCAAGGCCAGTGCCTCCCTCCAGAATCTCTTTTGTGCAAAGCAATTTGAAAATCATTGTTCATAATTTAATTATGTAACACAGTTGTGCCTTTTAGAGCTCATATGGCATGAGGCAGAACAATCTTGTGGGTGATAGCCCACCCCTAGAATGGCTTTCATTGCACTCTTTGAGGGACTACAATAAGAGTGCTGAAGGGATTCACATGGAAGAGTCTTTGCCCTACCATAAAAATGTCAATAAAAATAACATCAACTTTCTCCGAATTTCAGCCTCCCCAAATTGAATACTTTTCTAGCAGAACAGTGGGTTTCGAGTGGCCTGAATTTTCCCACAAAAGCACAGAATTTTCAGTTTCCTGAGAATGAATCCAAATTCCTAAACTAAATCAGGCCCTTTTGTCAAGAAGCTCGGATTTGTTAGATCTCCAGCTCTCTGTCCACCCCAAACAACATTTCTAAGTGCTTGCTGCAGCTCTGCAGCTCCAGCGCTTGCTGCTGTGGGTCTGGTGCAGACGCAGGCATTAAGCTCATGATGAAGTTTTCCACTCCCAGCTCCTGGAGGGTTTACAAGGCTGGGAGGTTCCTCACCGAGTGTGCCCCTGTGTGCCAGGCATGGCTGTGGCTGCTGGGCTCTGCTGGGCTCGGCTCCCACGGCCAGGGCTTGGGGGCTGAAAAATGGCTTTGGTCCCCTGATTGTGCTGTCCCACGTGGGACATGAGGGGTGTGAGAAACACCTGCTCACTTTGAAAATTTAAAAGGGTTTATTAAACCTTGGAAAAACACAACAAAAGGGATATATAAGGAAAAATTTGCAGTGCTGGGAACTGCCTTTGTGGATACCACATGGACGGTTCATCTTCAAGATGGATGCTCAGTCTTTTATACTCGTGGGGGTTGCATCTGCCAGCCCTGGCCCCTCCCAGCGTCTGTCAGTCAGCTCTTCTTTGCATTTACCAGTGGAAACTGCTTTCCTGTAACTTGATTGGGGGTCAGGTGTTGCACCCCCTAAGCACCAAGCATTTCCATTCTCCGCTGCCCCAGGTGAGGGACACGTGCAGGCCTCCTCTCTACCTGTCCTAGACAACCCTGGCTGTCTGATGGCAGCAGTGCAGGGGGGGAAATGGAACTATGGGAGAACAGAGGACATGTAAACTAACATAACTATACATCACTAAAGCTCTTCTTAATATTCACACAATAGTTATCCCTTAATTGTGAGAGCCAATCATCTCATTATCCATCTGTAACAGAGGGTTTTACTTTTTGGAGCTGTAGTACTTCCAGTGGGTTCCCTCACCATCCAGCCCAAAGACTATGGCCCCCACACTCACAAGTCACTTCTGAAGCAATGCAGTGTGAGAAATAGCCACTCACTTTTCATAATTTTAGAAAGATTTATTAAATCTTATCAAAAATACAACAGAAAACTGAACAGAGAAAATGTTACAGTGCCAGGAGCAAAGGATTTCCATGTGCTTGCCCACACAATGGAGGTTTTGCCTTTTGACCCTTTAACCCTTCCCAAAGGTCTGACCCCTTCTTCACTGTCCAGTGGTGGAGATCACATCCCCAAATCCTGATTGGAGGTCAGATGTCACCATAGTGACAGGCCAGCCCTCCCAAATGTCCCAACCCTGGCTGTCTCTTGATAACCACGTGAGGGGGTAAAACATAACTATAAATCTATAAAACATTTCTTAGTCTATATACATGATACTTGTTTGTAAATTGTGTGAGTCAATCACCGCATCACTGATCTATCACAGCAGGAATCCCGTGGTTTGGCTGTGTTATTTATTACACACTGTGTTATTGCACATCTGCCTGTGTTTAATCCTGGTTGCAGAGCCCAGTACCAGCAATGGTGTTCCTGCTGCAGACACCTCTGAGGTATTTCCCCACATCATCTCTGGGGTGGGCTGCCAAGTGCTAGCTGCAGGGAACTTCTGCAGCCAGAGCACTCAGCACCATGGACATTTTCTCCCAGCTGGAGGCTTTGTTTTCAGAGATGTGCCCTTGGCTGAGAAGCCCCAGTCAGGCAATTAACTCTCAGAGGGTGCATTTCATGTTACATCACTGCTCTCAGTACAAGAAAGATGTCCCATTGTTTTAAATGCCAGAACTTTTCTTTCACTTCCTGTTTTCATACTTTTATTGTTTATTTTGGGGTTTTTTGTTTGTTTTATTGTTTTTCTGTACTGAATATTTTACCAGCCATTATTTTATTTGTATTAGTACTTCATCTGGTCCCTTCTGTATAGATCTTTGCCTTGCAGACATCACAGTTACCAGTCCATAATGGCTCCTAGCAACCTCTTTTCTTTTTCATGCTCCTCCACCACCCAGGTGCATTGCTACTGGCTATTTTCCACCCTGTGCCTGCAAGCAGCTGGGTGGTTTTGGTTATCATTGGAGAAATCAAAAGGATTTGTTGCACCTCAAAGGAGGTAATAAACACTTCGCAGGATCAGCCATTAGGCTTTGTCTTCCTTACTGATGAATTTGCTACAATGATAATTACTGAAGTTTCACTGTCTGCTGTTATGGGGAATGAAAATGAAAACCAATTAAACTGTCCAAGAAATCCCTCTCTAATCTCACCATCATAAACTTTTTGCTACTTAAGCTCTTTAAATCATTTGGCTTCATAACAGACTCTTGGGGTGCACTTGTTAATGTGGTCAGGATGACACCTGACAACAGTGACCACGCTGTTGAGTGATGCCTACACTGGAAATCCAATGCTTTTTAATGCAGAGATTGTATAGGTGAATGAGAAGCACTTAACATAAACTCAGAGAACAGTTTTCCCTATATTGATAAATAATTGCAAAGAGTAATAATTATAGGCACACACCTGCATGGACTTGGCAGAGCTTACTGAAGTGCTAGAAAGGAAAAGCTTTTTTTTTTTCTCCTTCAGAAGACACTAATTTAAAAGGTAGAAAGTGCTGCAGCATAGTTCTCATTAACAGAGGTAAAAAGAGCTACTGCAGCTCCTTATCAACAACCTTAATCACAGCATATGCTATATGCGGTTAATCTTTGCCAGCCATTATGAATTACAAATTACCTCATACAGTCCCAAAGCAACTGAAGATGGGTCTGCAGAATCTTTTTATAGGGGTGACACTTTGAGTTATGAGAATTTGTAGTGAAAATGTTAATGAAAAGCAGAAAATTGAATGAAAACTTTAATGTGAGGTAAGCATCTGTTACAGCCACTATGCTTTAAACCTGTACAGTATGGAAAGAAAATGTAAAGGATAGCTCCTGAAAAAGTCATTTCAGAAGAAGCAATAATACCAATAACAGAGTGTATACTAGAATTTATATAGGGTTTTCTTTGTAATAACATTTCAAAGTGCTCTGCATAATCAGTCCTTTAAAATTACTCAGTCTCTTTATTAATTACTCAGATATTATAAACTTCAATATGTTTTACTAGGTTTAAGAAACTGTTGGTTTTTTATCTTTCTAGAAAATGTATTTATATCAGCATTTGTAGTGAATCCATTAGCTAAAAAAAAATCCCATGGTCATTAAGGCTCTACTTCATGTAAATGAGAACTGGCAACCCAGCATAATATTTTAGACAGCTTTCTGATCTCAGCCAAGAAATGCCCAAACAAAAGTAAAATTATAACTGGTAATGCTAAAGAGCCTTGGAAGTTCAGAATGCATTTCCATGCTCAAGAGGTTGTAGTGTTTGTACACCACTACATATCCCAAAACTCTTGAATTAGTACTAGTCAAAAGGTAGGGATATTTGTTTATTTTTCACTGATAAGAAAATGCTGATATCTGAGGGGGTTTTTTTTTCATTTTTGGAACTGCTACTTATTGCCAGATCTTGGGCCACATACATGTGGATCACTGGCGTCTGGGTTCCACTTAGAAAAAAAAGCAATATAATAAATGACAGATATCATGTTGTTATGGACATTAGGTCTTTTGGAGAACAAATATTTAGAATTCAAGTTGATCTGAGACTTCCATTTGACAGCTGTCATTTCAGAACCTCTGAGTGAAATTGTGTCTCTTTTGCAAGTTCCTTTGGTGTCAAAGCTTTGTGTCAGTGCAGGTATCAAGAAATTTTGATAACAGCGTAGCACAAGGAATGTTTCCACCTGACTTTTCCTGTGTTAAATAAAAGGGTCTGTTGTGTCTGAGTAGACCTGCTGCAGCTCCTTTGTGTGTGCACTGCCGAGCTGCAGACAGTGAAAGGGTCAAAACTGTGCCTCACTCCCCATGCCACTCCGTCTGAACTGAGATGTGAATTAGAGAAAGAACATTCGCATGTCAAAAGGAGCATACGGCTTTCAATAATTTCTTCATAGTGAAGATAGCAATGTTTGTTATTTAAAAGATCGGTTTTGTGTTTTGCTAGAAAATATTTTTTGCCTAGTGTTCTTTGTCAGACCAATTGAAAGGATAAAAATTCTGACCTTTCTCTTTTTGTTTTGAAACCCTGCATGCATGTGTACGTGCAACCTACATTTCAATTTTCAGCTGCTTTCTTACATATTTTTATTTACTGTAGGTAAAGGGCAAAAAAAGAGAAAGGAGTTAAAAATAATTTTTAAAAATGCATAAATGTTTATCTTTCTAGTATTTCACAGGGACAATGCCCAGAAAATATAAATGAGAGAAAAAACATATTTTAAAAGACATATGACATATGCTCAGCTATATGAGAGTTTCTCTCATTATCCTGACAGAAATATAACAAATGTGTTGAAATAATTTGTAAAAAGAACCACGAAGGAAATTAAAATAGTTTAATTTAAAGTAGGATCTTTCACTTAGTCAACCAGATATCATTGGAAAGGAGTCAAGGGATGAGCTCCCTCCACTTTGCAACTTAAAACATCTCTCTGGCATCCCATCACAGCATTAATATGTTAACCTGGAGCACATTTGACTTCCTACTGCTTCCTCTGGCATCTGTGTGGACAGTGATCTCGATATGACATAAATATTAAAGTAGTTGCATGGCAGAAGCTGATTGCAGCAAGTGCTGCCCATCAAAGGGAAGTGAGGGGAGAGGAATTAAAGCAGATCCCCTGGCACTCCAAGTTACTGTCTCCAAAAGGTCAAGGCTTTTACCAGATGTGCAGGAGAATTAGGGAGTCTAAGGAGATAGTCTGGCTTTATTTCACCTTGACAATTCACTGGAGCAATGAAAAGAGACATGTCCCTGGATTTACCTTTTGCCCAGGTTTTTCCTTCTGTAGAGCAGAGTGTTTGTAATTCTAGGCTAATTCTGCTCCAGACTCACAGACCTTCATGTCCTCTGTCCCCTTCTTACCTTACTGTAACTGATACCCTTTTCATTCCCAGAGTGCTGTCTACTGGGAATGGCCAGATGTCTTTTAAATGACATAATGGGAACAAAACTCTTTCCTAGGATTCCTAATTCCATAAGAAGTCATTACCTTTATTTCCAGCAGGATCTGCTTTTGGAGGGGCATTTTTAAACCCTTTTTATAAATTTTTCCAAATGGTGCAGAATTTTCCTCAAGCAGCCATACCTGTTGTCCGTGTGCAATTCACCTGGTATGTAATAAACACTCAGTAGTTTGGAATTTTTAGAGTGTGGATGACTTAAAGCATTATCCACAGCCTGGCTAAACACTGTTGTGAGGACAAGGGCCAGCTCTCCAACTGTGTCTGCTCCCAAATAGAGCTCTCCTTGCTGCCTCTTTTTGAGGGTTGCATTTATGACTGAGGTAGTGGTGAGTAAGAGATCTATAAATGGGTTCTGGTGAGGAGTAAACATCATGTGGTCGTTCACTTTGGAAGCTTGTGGAGTGGGAGGCATTTACTGAACCTTGGAGCACTTGCTATAATCACTGATCTTCTTCGAAGTGCTAATGTCTGTTTTATCCTGTGTAAAGTTGCTTCTTATAAAAGAGGATGCCTTAACAGAATTTTGGGATTAATATATAGGGCTGGGAACTATTGAAATAAAGAAAAAAAATTATTTAGTGCCCAAGTGATTCATGCATGATCTTTAATTATATAATATTGTCATCAAATGTGGTCATTTTATTGCATATTGCATTGCTTTTGAGACACAGCCAAAATACAAATGGATTTCATATTTCTTCTTCTTTTAGCTAGCATGCCCTCTAAGAACAGAAAACACTGACAACTGGAATTACTAGGTTTTTTTGAGAATAAATATTTTGTGTGTTTGCTGTTAACTAGTGGGGTGTTTTCAGAGAATAAAAGGTAGATGCAGCATTAAAAACTGTAATTCTGAAAAAGGAAAAAAAATTGTGAGATTTTGCAATTTATTTCTTTATTTGCATTTATTTTTGAAGTTACATCTGTGTTGAGCAGTACATACATTAAATAAGTTCTTATATAGAAATAGCTACTGCTTTTTTTCTGTGGTCAGAAACCTCAGGGATCCAGTCTTTTTTATTCCAGAAGCCAACACTGGCATCCAACCGACTGCAATCATAGCCTTGCAGACTCTCAGTCAGGGAATGGAGAAGGTCTTGATGGCTGAAAACTCCTCTAATTCCATGATTCAAAGTGTTTTCTAAGCATGTGCTTATGTCCACCCTTAATCAGGACGACATTTAAGCATTTGCTCTCAAGTATATTCTTTTTTAAGTGGCTGTGGGTTGTTCGGGGTGAGGTTGATTGGAGCAGCGAGGGAGTCTGGTGATAACCTGCAGCAGCTGAAAGAATCACCAGAGAGCAGAACTGTGAGCATTACTAATGTACCATAAGCAACCTATTTTTGAGTTTACAGGCTCCCATGGATCTCTGGAGGAGTTTGTGCTCTAAAAATAACGTGCCTTTGGGAGCTGGGACAGGGAGAATTGCAGCTGGCCAGTGGGAGGTCTGAGTGGATTAGAGCATCACAGGGAGATAATAGAGAGTCCACTGACTGCAAAGGGAGCTCAGGTAGTAATTATAAGCAACCAGAGAGCAGAGAGTATACCTGAGAGAAAGATGATACAGTTACCAGGTGTTAAAATAGCACCACTTGCAAGCAGCATGATTTAGACAAAATTTTAGAAGAGTGGTCTTGATTTTCCTCAGCACCTGAACCCCATGGAAATATTTATCATCATGGCAATTTGTTTTTTGTTTCTTTTGTATGGCAAGTGGCAGGGTTCCTGGGAACTCTAGTTTTTGGGTTTTATTGCTCCTCCTGCTAACTGGCTACTCTTGTAGGCACATGGTCACCTAGAAGGCTGGATTTCCTTTGGCTGGAGCTGCTGTGTCCCGGTTGTGACTGGAAGAACTGGGCACAGCAGGTCTTTTGGTGGTCCATTGCCTAGTGAGAGACCTAGTGAGTGTCATGGAAGGAGGGAAGCAGGGAGGTGCTTGCTTGGCTGGATGGGATACAATGCCAGTTTGGACCTTTCAGCCCTGAGGTCATGAAGGTATTAAGGGATATTGATTTCAATGGGAACTGAAGGTCAAAGCTGTGGGAACTATGAGGAAGCAAAGAAAAGACAAAGAGGTATGTGAAAAAATAGAGCATGTGACCAAAAGTAATCCCATCAACCAGATTACTTGTCTTATTAGCAACATAGTAATATAGTTTATAGCACCTTGCTGTTTTAGTTTGCAAACTCACTGATGGCTCCACAGCCAGGCAGGGGCAAGAGGGACCTTGCACATGACCCATGAATTCACCTTGGCCCTCATGAGTAGAGGACAGCTTCCCCTGTCAGCAAAGCCTCTGCCAGAGTTACAGACTGCCTGACCCCCAAGACCACCTCAAGAAAACATCCAGTCCAATGTCCTGCTCAGGTCATTGCTGGCCATGTCCCATCAGGGTTTGAGTATCTCCAAGGATGGAGATTCCACAACTTTCCGGGGCAACCTAGATTAGTGTTTGACCACCCTGATGGTAAAAGTTTTATTTCCTATCTAGATGAAATTCTCTGTATTTCAATTTGTGCCTGTCATCTCCTTTCCTGTCACCAGACAGAGGAAAGTCTGTCTCCATCCTTCTTGTACCCAAGGGCTTTGTACCCACCTTCTTTGTATTACCACGATCCTTGGGGACTTGATGTGCCCAGCCCAGGATGCTGTCATCAGGAGCTCAGGAAGCAAGGACAGATTAAACTACTTAAAGAAGATCAGCATGTAGCTCCCATGCAAGGCAGATGTATCCTCCAGGCTTACACTTGCAGAAACACACCCTTAAATCTAAGATGCTGAATCTGCTAGAAAGGTACAAAAAATATCATATAATCCTAAAACACAGAATGCTAAATTACAGTTGTCCATCATGCCACAATCTGCCCACGATGTGTGGAGGCAGAACCTGTCACTGGCCTCTTTCAGCAGAAGGATCAGAAAACACTTGTGATGCTGAGGACCGTGCTCAGATTTGCCTGCTGTGCCCTGCACACTCTTTCTCCTGATCCCAGGCTTGGGCCCTTGAGTTCAGTCATAGCCAGCAATGTTTTATTCACATACCGCTTGAAAACAGCCACCCTGTGATACTCAGGAATAGGCACAGAAGAGTTTGAAAGAGAAAAGAGGATAATCCTGAATGCTGAAGCACATGGAGAGTGTGTGTAGGCAGGAGGTAATTATATAGGACAGGATTACTTGTGCATGTGTATCCCAGGGAGCCATCAAATACAGCCCTAAAGTTGGATTTTGTTTTTGAGAGCAGAAAGAGAAATACCTTAAATTACCTGACTGGAAGGAAATTTCAGCTGAAGCAGAACAGTGCATTGCCTTACTGAGCCCAGCTGTGAGATGGCTACGTCCTTTGATTGCTAATGGCCACAGAGTTGGGTGCATGATGTGGTGTTGTGGCCTCTTCACTGTGGACAATGACTCCCTCTCACTTTCTTTCAAGACAATTAACATTTGATTTCTTTATTTAAAGGTTGCCATCTCTTTCAAGCAGTCAGTGTAAGCCATGCAGGGTTTCTCTTAACAGCACCTCTCTTCTCCAGGGAAGAGTTTTTTTCTGAAAGCAAAGCAATCCCAGCCTTCTTTTGCATGTCCCTCCACTGTTTGCTCAAATTGCACAGCCTGCATGTGTTCAGGAGCACAGCAAAAACTCCCTTCATGTAACTCATTGTGAAATATAGAAGGTTGTCATTTTTTATTCTGTCCTGTGAGTTTCTCTGTTTCCTAAGCATTTGTTAAAGGATAGACATATTCCTCCACCTCAAATACTTATATCTTAGCTGATTAAACATGTATGCTGAGAGAGTTAGTGTCTTGACCTTTTGAGAGTTAATTGTAAGACCTGTTTTCATGTTTTCAATATAGAGCTGTCTAGAACCACTGATATCAATAGCAACCATGGTATTTCTTAACTTAAAAGAAAGCAGACATAGGCCCTATGCTGGGCTTCAAATTGGCTGTGACTGTGCAGGAAAGAGTCTGTAGATGGGTCAAAGGAAATTGCTCATCACTCCCCAGACAGAAGCTAAGTACCCCTTCAACCTTTCTTTAGATAAATAAATAAGTAAGTGGTATTTATGAAAAGAACACAGAAAATACTTTGCTACTATTTCTAGAATACTGTCCTTAGTGCTGGTCAGTCATGAGAATTAAAGAAGAAATAGGGGAGAAGTGGAGCTGTGACAAAAGTAGTTACAGGAAGATATACACTACCAAAAGAAGAGAGGCTGAAAATTCCCCAGGACTATTCAGTTTGGATGGAGTCTCACCAGTGGAGACTCTAATGGGCAGAACAGAAAAGGCAAGAGAAGAGGATAACCAAAGCAGTTTAAAAAATTAAAAATGCACAGGCATATATATGTATATATCAGTAAGCAGTATTCAATAGTAAAATTAAATACCATTTTGATTTTTATGAATTGATGCATTCCTACTCCCTGCAACCCAGCCCCACTGCTGAGCCACAAGAGAGGATTTCCTCCTGTGCCTGCTGGAGCAGTGCAGGGCTGCCCTGGGCTGAGTCCCACCCAGGGTGTGTGCAGGGCTGGACCACGCTCTGCTGCAGGGCGAGGATGGGATGGGCAGAGCCCAGCAGCCGCTGCCAAGGACAAAACTCAAGGCTTCAGAGGCCTGAAGTCTCGAGAGAATCATGAAGTTTCATCAGACAGAGCTCTGGAGAGTAGGTGGGAAAAGCTTGTGGATCACAGAGATTTGTATTCCCTGAGCTTGGCTATAAACAAGTGCTGTCAGAGAAGGAAAAGTTGCAGGTGTGGGGAGTGTCCTCCCCCTCTCAGCTTTTCTGCATGATCTGAAAATACCTGTGAGTGCACTGATAATGATTAATTTCTGGTCTTGTGTTTGTTGCACAGGTCTGACTAGTGAAACTGAATGGATTCCAATGAATGGAGAAAATTTCAAATATTTTATATATTTCTATGAAGACTATGAACTTCTCAACTCTTCAGTACCCCATAAGAAGCATCTTCTTTGTACATTTATATCAGTGCTTTCTCATTGTCCATTTTGTTTAACAGAGGAAAGTAGTGCTGAAATAAAACAGAACAAAGCAACTAGCAATGAATATGTGTAGGTACAGGAATGATTTTGACCTGAGAATGGGAGTAGTGTAACTGGAAGTTTGAGCAAAGTAGAAAAAAATTTATTATTTTCAAATATCATTATTTTCAATTAATTTGGTTTATTTCTTTTTGAAAAATATCAATGTGTAAAAAAGAGTTTTTAAATTAATTCACAAAGTGCAGAATAAATGAGGGATATAGCATCTTATGCTCTGCTGTGAGTTCCTAGTTATAGAAGAGGAATCATGTATCATGTGTAATAAAGGAAATGAAAATATTAAAAGCAATGGTCTTTCTGGTGAGTTGAGCTCAATTCTTCTTTGGTTATAGAGACGATTTCTTTTCCTCCAGAGTCTAAAATGCACTGCTGTTCTGATACTTATGCACCACCTTTATGCGATGAATATACAAGATGTGAGGTAGCTGACAGAAAACCTGCAACCTTTATTCAAATAAACAGTCATCCAGCCTTGCTGGAACATGTTCATGAATATAGCTTGAAGGATCATTATCTTCAAAAGCTCAAATCAAAAGGGGACACTGGGATATAGATGCTGGGCTAAAGTAATGTATGATCACAGCACCTCTTCATAGAGTGATTAATCCTTGATGCTTGCATTATATGGACTGTACATGAAAGAAGACTGATGCATATTCCATTTTTGGAAATGAGATCTATTGTAAGAGAAATTTAATACACTGTGTCTCCATGGTCTCTTTTATGTTACTTACTGTAAAGGGATATGAGGAGCTGTTTTTAATAATATTCTTCTAATGTTGATTGAAACTATTCTACATACTCTGAAACTCTCTGCCTGGCTCTTGTTTATTCAAATAAAATAAAGATAATTATTCTGGTTAGAAAACAGATTTCAAGTTGAATATTACTTACAATGACATCCATCTAATTCTTGTTTGCTCCATCAGATAAAACAAGAGCTAACTGAAATGATTTTTGAATTTTAAGTTTCCATATATTTGCATTACTTTGTACAGGAAATTAGAAACGAGCTGTACTCTCTGCAGCTCAATTAAAATGACATTCTTTTATTTTTTGCTTTGAATATGGAATATCAGCATTGCTTACTGTCCTGCTTTATCCTTATATGCTCTGGTTTCCCTTAATGCATTTCTTGGAGGTGAACATCCGTGAAGGACAGGTTGGAATGGATTGTCAAGAGATGGAATGTATCAGGAGCAGCTTTCATTTACATCACAAAGAGATTAACATGTCTGCTCCATGGAAAATGAACAGCTTTCCCCAACACTGCATTATCAGTCACTGATACTGGACTGCATTGTTCCTACTAGTCTGGAAATGATAAAAAGGAGAAAACACATAATCCCTCGATCCAAAATCATGCTGAAGGTGAGATGAGCCAGGGCCTTGGCTTTTCTTTTGTTTACTCACTTAAAAAATACTAATTTCAGAGAACTGGGGCAAGGTAAAGCCTCATTTCCCTTCTCCTTTTATAGTTAGGAAACTTCACAGTGGAAATTCCAGGGGATGGAGAGAGTTGGGGCCACATCCCAGTATTCACACCTGAATGTGCAGGTGAAAGAAAGAAAACCTGTCCCTTTTGTCTGGTTCTTTTGCCAGATTTCAAATCCTTGTTTCCAAATAGAGGGGTACCACGAGGGGCCACTGAAACATTTCAGAGTGGGGAGGGACCAGTCAGAGGCAAAGAATACTTTTTCTGAGCTTTGTCTTTATTTTAAACGAAAATTTTTACACTCCCTTGAGACTGACAGCTAATGGGGAGTGGGGATCAGTGAGAACCCTGAGTTAAGTCTAAGGACTACAAGAAATCCTTAACAGAACGTTAAATCAGCAACCAAGTACTAGGAAAAAAGGAGGCTGTGAAGATTCTCTGTCTCAGCTAGCAAACAGTTTACAAGTGGCCTGAACCATCTTGTGCTAGTGAGGTTATTTTTCATCTAAGCCTTATTAAAGGCTCTGACTGTAGGGTGCACACAGGCCAGTGAAAGATGCCCCAGGCAACTCTGCAGCCTGGTACTTCTGGCATGGGAAATTCTATCCCCCAGACGTTAGTCTGGCACAAATTTAGGGAAGGATTGAGGTCTTACAATGAGCAATGAGCACAGAAATACAAAACAACAGATCATGCTAAAATCATGCCCATTTCCTGTGGCCACAAGGGCGTCTGTGGGTGTGAGGCAGACTCACTGACAGGCATGTTTGAACACCTCCCTGTGACACCCTGAGAGTGGAATGGCTGCCCCAGAGCAAACGCCCACAGCTGGGCCAGAGACAAGCTCCTGCACCTCTGTCCCTGACCCTTTCAGCAGGGGACCCATGACACAAAGCAGGATACCTGGATTTCAGTGTCACCTCTGTGCCCTGGTCTCTGTGTGGTGCTGGCGTGAGGGTAAATCAAAGGGACAGTTCTGCCCCTGTGTCACCAAGCGCTGGGCAAGAAAGGTGGGGGTGAGTTTCCTTTGTTAACTCCCAACCCACAGCTCTGCATTCTAAATTTTTCTTTTTTTCTCCTAATGCCAAAAAAAAGATTTTGTTAATCTAAGAAAAATTGCTCAACGATGTTGTGGCAGCATGTTCTGTTTAGAAAAAACAGAAATAGGTGTCATGCGGTGTGCCCACTGCAAAGAGTTTGGTCTAATGAGACAGCAAGACCCCAGCACATCTGGGAAGAGAGTTTTGGTGAACAAAACCACACTTTAATGATTTTTATAGTTATCTGCCCAGAAAAATCCAAACACATTTAACTTAGAGGTAAAGATAAAGATAGAGGTAAAATAATAATTACTGTTACTAGAAAATTTTGGGGAGTTTGAATGTGTCTCCATTGGTTACTCTGGTTTAATCACTTTCAGTTAAAAGATTATATTGCTTCTGCATTTCTGAGGCAAATAGTGTTATTTGTCTTAAAACTCTGGAGGCTTGGATTTATGCATTAATTTGAATTATAGAACTAAACTGGCAGTTTTATCTTTTCTGTGATGGTGTAAGCTAGTAGTAAAAGCAGGGAGTTAAAAAAAAACCCAAAAAACAGTACTTCCTCACTGTACTGCTTTACATACTTTATCATTAAAACATTTGTAGTTACACACAACTGTGTTTATGGATGTGAGTTCCCCAAATCAGATTCTAGAGGCACAGTTCACTGAGTTCAATGGCATCTCACCAGGACCATGCTTAGTGTACTCACAAGGGTGATAAAGAAGGTGCTTTTATTTATCTCTTGTTTTATGCAGTCTGTAAATTATTTGTGAGAAGGAATTAAAAAATCTGGCACTTTGGCCATTTTTTTATTATAAAAAATTGATGTTGAGAGAAGAGAATCATGGAAGAGGATCCAAGAAAAATAGTTGTATCTTTTCTTTAGCTTTAGGGGCAAAATATTGAAACAATTTTCTTTTGCCCTTGTGACTAAGTCCCAGTTTCTCTAATGTGTGCATATTTAATTTGAGTGAGTTTTTACAGATTAAATAATGTGCTTGGAAAAAAGATCCTAATTTTGGCATATGGGCTGCCTAGTACTACTGGTGCATAAATAATTACAAAGAAAACTTCCCCTAAAGCCAGTTTTTCAGTCCTCAAAAAATACTGCAGCCCCAAGATAAAATATTCTGTAGAGACAAAAAACCCTGAGCGCTGGATATAAGATCAGTCAAACCTGGTAAAATCCAGTTTTCCTGTGTCTTTGGAAGATGCTTCAACCCATTTAGAAAATAAGCACACCCATCCATATGTTCTATTTACCTCCCCCTACATTACTTTGCAGTAATCCATGAGGTGGATGCTTTCAAAGGCATCCTGCAGAAGGCTGGTGACTGACTGCAAGTACAAGTGAAGTGAGAGTTCTCTGGCCCTGCTACCAACTGGGGGTTTATTAAGCACTGGTGGATGTTAAATTTTGTCTGGTAACTAATTAAATTTGATTCCGTCTGGATGTCAAACTGTGAAAAGTGATTTAATCCTTGGCTGTATCTTTAGTGAAACTGGAATGAAATTTGTCTTTCTTACAGATGCTGCATCCACAGTGAATGTTTTTTTACAGGTACTGCAATAGTTTCTGTTGAGAACAATCTTCATCTGATACAGTGGTACTTCATTTCCATCTAATACTTTCCTAGCTGAGCAATTGCAGAGTCCATAACACATCTCCCTTCCAGCAGGAGACTGACAATCCAAGCCCTGGATCTTCTATCCTTAACACATAGCTGTTGACCCTGTGAGGCAAGTTTGGACACAAGGGGCAGGATTTACACAATTTTTGGGCATGAGGAGGATCCATATGAGCAGATGTCACCCAGGCACCCACCAAAGCAGCTCACTCACTCCTCTGCATCTGGGCAGAGGAGAGAAAATATAATGAGGGGTTCATGAGTTGAGGTAAGGACTGGGAGAGATCACTCACCAAATACCATCTGGGGCAAAACAGGCTCAACTTAGAGATATGAAGAGAATTTTGTTATTGCTAACAAAATCAGAGTGTGATAATGAGAAGTAAATTAAATCCTTAAAAACACCTTCCCCCCACCCTTCCTTCCTTTCAGCTCCACCTCCTACTCCAGCAGTGCAGGGAGACAGGGAATGGGGGTTGTGATCTGTTCATCTCCCATGGCTTCTCCAGCTGCTCAGGGAGAGGAGTCGTTCCCCTGCTGCACCCTGGGGTCCCTCCCAAGGCAGACAGTTCTCCATTAACTTCCCCAGCGTGAATCCATCTCATGGACAACCATCCCCCTCAAGCTGCTGCAGTGTGGGTCACTCTTCCATGGGGTGCAGTCCTCCAAGGACAGGATGGGCTGTGGGTGGATCTCTGCATCCATGTGGATCCCCATGGGCTGTGGGTGGATCTCTGCATCCCTGTGGATCCCCACAGGCTACTGGTGCACAGCTGCCTCACCGTGGGCTGTACCAGGGACTGCAGGGGAATCTCTGCTCCAGCATTGTGGGTGATGTGATGGTTCCAGGGTGTCTCGGGCAAAGCCATCATGAAACAATGAAAGTTTTTGACTCTTGGAAAAAGAGCTTCAACTTTGAGAGGACAGTTGGTCACAACTGGTATTCCCTAGGGCTCAACTGTGGAGCCAGTCCTGTTTAGCAGAATTTTCTGATGACATCAAGCTGGGTGGGAGTATTGATCTGCTGGAGGGCAGAAAGGCTCTGCAGAAGGATTGGACGTGTTGGATTGATGGGTTGAGGCCAGTTGTATGAGGTTCTGTAAGGGGAACTGCCAGGTCCTTCACCTGGGTCACAACAACCCAAAGCAACACTCCAGACTTGGAGAAAAATGCATGGAAAGCTGTGTGGAGTAACAGGGTCAGCCTGGGGATGTTGGTCAGCAGAGGCTGAAAATGAACCAGCATGCATCCAGGTGGCCAAGAAGGCCAATGGCATCCTGGCCTGGATCAGCAATCGTGTGGCCAGCAGGACCAGGGCAGGGATTGTCACCCTGTACTCAGCACTGGTGAGGCCACAGCTCAAAGCCTGTGTTCAGTTTTGGGCTTCTCACTACAAGAAAGACATTGAGGGATTGGAGTGAGTCCAGAGAAGTGGTGAAGAATTCACCACTCTTCTCACTACAAGAAAGACACTGAGGGATTGGAGTGAGTCCAGAGAAGAAATGGTGAAGAATTCACCACTGTTTAGTGGTGAATTTAGCAGTGCTGGGTTAAGGATTTGATTTAGTGATCCTTTCTTTTCCAGATTAAACTATTCTAAGATTCTGTGATTCTAAAATCTCAGCTGCCACACCCCTTCTTCCTTCCCAATGTTTCGAACAGACAGCTTGGCAGGTTCACCCAAGCAGGTACAGAGGGTGGTGAAAGATATGTGCTGGACTGAACCATGAGAGATAAACACTTAGAGGAGGCCAAAGACTTGAGGACAAATCTTAAGGCCCTTTGGATCATTATTGTTACTGAACTTAGGAAAAGCATCTTTCTCCTTGCTTCCACCCAACAGTCCTTGTGTGTGCTGAAGTGCTGATTTTGAGATTCTGGTGAGCAATGGAAGAAACAGCTGGGTTTGAGTAAATAGGGCTCTACTTCTCAGTGTTGCTGGTTGCTGTCACCATTGCTGACAAGCCTGGCCCTGACCTGATGACCTAGAATTACAAGGATCAGGGGAATGTCCAGATTTGTGCTTTCCTACAGAAACTAGGTAAAAAGCACAAATTCTAAAATGTCTTATTGTACAGAGAGGTAGCAAATGCACACACACACAAAATCAAATAAAGCAAATAAAGTCCTCTGCCCTGTGAAGCACGTAGAGTCCTCCTCCTCCCTCTTTCCATGACAGACACGTGTCCCTGGAGCTGGGGTATGGTTTACCAGCCGTCTGGCCTTCACAATGTTCTCGGCACTTCTTGTACACTTCCTGCATGCACATCCATATGCTCATCCTCTGTTTTTATTGCTGAAGGTTATAGAGGGTGAATGAAGGCCTCCAATGCCACTTTCTATGGCCAATTTAGAGCTTGCAGATAATCTCCTGTGAGGTCACCCACCTCTTCTAAATGTCATGCACGCATGTGATCTGAAGGCCTTCACAGTCTGTCCTCATGCCTGAATGACATCCCAGTGACTCAGCCACTAACACCTCTGAATGAGGCCACCCCTTAATTCCCTGCTATGGCTGTTTCTCCAATAAAATGTTACTGAGCATCCTCACACTAAGAGCAAACAAGTGGGGCAGTGCGAGGGGTAAGAGCCCCGCGGAGATTAGGAAAATGGCACTGGATGGCACCACACAGTTGGGAAAATTCTTTTGACATCAAATTCAAATGGTCATGATTCAAATGGGACATGTGGGCTCTTCCCTTGCCCATGAGAGAAGAGGAACGTGCTCTGCCTATGCCACGCATCCAGCAAGGCAGCTGAAATCAGTTGTGCTCTGGCCTAAACCCAAAGGCCAGGTCAGCTGCAGGAGCAGGTGAAGCTCTGCTGTTGTGCACCATGGATTTACCACCAGCCTCCACCTGGAAAAGAACCCCTCAGATCAGGAGGTCTGGAGGAGCCTGATTTAAAAGGACATGAGGTGAGACCACAGCCTCCAAAACCCTTCCTGTTGGGATGGAGGCAAGCCAGGAAGGCTCCTCTCCTTGCCTCCTCTTCCCTTCAGCAAGACCCAGGCTCTGCTAGCTCTGCTAGCCTCTCCTGGGATTGCACCCATCTAGCCTGCTTGGCTGAGGCTTCCTGCCCTGCTGTCCTTCAGGGAGCTCCTCACATCTGTGGGGGAAAAGCCCAGTGCCCAGGATTTCTAGTCCTTCCCCACAAAGCTGGGACTATCTCATCCCTCTGTGAGCTTCTTTAGTGTGACTGTGATTTCCCCTGTGAAGTCACTCTGTCCTGCTGGAGCAGCACACTGGGGAAGTGATTTTGCATCGCAGGATTTCAGGAAACACAATGTATGTCAATGTGGAGGCATAATTCCTCCAGAATTTGTCTCGTTGTATCGCAGCAGTCTCACTGGTGTTGCATCGTCTGGCAAACCTTTACTAAGAGCAGCTTCCAATTCTACAAGGGGGTCTCTCTGCTGCACCTCTTTCAACTTGGTATGGTACAGCATGGATCAGAAGAATATGGCTGTTGTTAGTCTTGCTTATTGGTTTTTTTGGCTTAGTGATATTTTGCACAACTTTTTCCTTCTCCTCAAGAAAAGAGAGAAGAAAGTGGCATCCAGAAATGGAAGTTACTAATATCCAGAACAAGAAATGTTCCTCCTCTACCAATACAAAAAAGAAAATTACCTGTTTTATTCATCTCTATGACATGTAGGAGAAAAAAAACAAGAAAAAACTAGCTCTGACATCAGTGATAGTGGAGTTCATTTCCACATTATTGCATTCAGTTGTCAAAAATGCATTTTTTATGGATCTATCTCAGCAGAAGTCCTCAAGTCATGACATCTCTGGGAAGCAGCTTTATAAAGAGCCGTGATGTTGGGCACTGACCTTCCAATGGCTTTTCCTGTGAAGAGAGCCAGTGCTTTCAGGCAGACACTTTGCATGCCCTGGCCTGTATATTTTCAGCTTACTGACATGCTTAGTAAATTTTGCAAACAGCAATTATGATGTCTCCAAAGCATCACACACCAGCATGCATCCCAGGCTTTCTCCTATTTAAAGCTTTTGTTTTTCAGTAAAGCACCTCTATTTAGAAAATCACTTGTGTGAATCACCAAAGCCTGAGGACTTTGTGACTGAATGCTTATTAGAAGCAGAAGATCCTTAAGTACAGCCCTCAGAGGGGTTCAAAATGCCATCTAATCCATCTCCTTGCCTCCAGGACGATTTGTAAGGAATATATTTTTTACAGCACACTTTAGAGATGATGCCATGCAAGATGGCAACCTCACAACCTCCTTAGGCAACTTGTCCTAGCCTTTTGTTATCTTTACTGTTGGAAACTCTTTCCTAATTTAAAGCTGTTATTATTGGCCTTAAAATGAGAAAGTAATTCTAGTTTCCCAGCATACCATTAGCACCCAACACATCAAACCCACCCAAAAGGATAAGCAGAATGAAGATCTCTATTTTCATCGCTGAACACACAAGCTTTTAAAAATAACATGCTGAGGTGGGCCAAGGGGAGAAGAACTTTACCCCCCCACCCTTGCACATATGTCCCATAGTGATGCCTGCTTTTATGGCAGTGCTGGCTGCCACAGGAAGCCAAGGTTAAATACTTTAAGGTTGAATAGCCTGGCTCCCCTTGGAGCTAGCATTTGTGACCTTTAGAAGACTGTCCAAACCACAAGCTGGTAAATACTTGTTTCTAGGAGAAACCCAAACAATTAAGAGCAAAAGGATTTATTGACTGCAGTGATTTACAGCAGTGGCCCCATGGGAGGGTGTTTTCCAGCCCCTTCTGAGTGTTTCAAAAGTGCCCATTGCACACTGTCCTGAACAAATCTGACAGTTTGGTGTCACCTTGATAACAGAATCACTGCATTTCAGTAAGTAGGAGGGACATTGTCATCAGGAGCAGTGGCCATTAGGATTGTTTAGCTGCCTGATGGCACCTTGGCTTCTAACTGCTCTTTCTGCCTTGGAAAGTCACCTGAATACTTTTGTGTCTGATGTCTCAGCTGTGCCTGTTTATCCTCTTGTTTGTCTTTTCAGCTGAGAATTTCAGTACATGGGAAACCACAAATAGCCTGTAGGAAATGAAGTTCTCTGCAATATGTTTTTCTCCTGGACTTATGGCAATGTGTTGCAATTCCAGAAGCTGTAGAAATGCAGTATTTTCTCCAGTAACTCTTTTCTGAAAATAAGAGGAAAATCAGGACAATGCCTGATCTGACTAGCAGGGAAAAAAAAACAAACCCAAGAAATCAACCTTTTTTATGAATTATTTTATTAATCATTTAATTAAACATTTCCAGAAGTTGAAGCAGTAGGAAACAATATTGCTTTTGAAGTAACCCAGGTGAGATCAGCAGGGGCACCCACATAACAGTGGTACCTGAGAACTCTGCTCCCTGAAGCATCAGTGAGGGCTGCAGAATGAGAACATCCTAGCAGAGATTATTGCTGCCCTTCCCCATCCTTGCTCACCAGGGCCTGCTCACTCCATACAAGCCACTGCCAATCTCTACAGAGCAAGAGTTAACCCATTAAAAATAAAGTGCTGTAGGTAGAAACTCACCAGAATCTCTTCTCTAGTATATAAGGGGCTCAGTTGTAAAGGGTCTGATATTTGAAATGGCATTTATTCTAACAGGACCACTGGGAGTTGATTATACCCTGAATATCATGTGAGAAAGCCAGCATATAAGGTTGAAAAATTAAGCTGAGACAGCTTCCCGAGCTTCTCTGTGATAAGAAAGTTATTTCTGGTTGTTCCAGAGTTGATGACAAAATTTCTATTGGCTTTGAAGGAACCAAAACCAGTCTCTACTTCCATATAACTCTGTAAACTTTGGGCTGAAAACACTTATTCAACCACAAGGTTCATTTGAAGAAAATTGCAAAATATAGCTCCCTGCAGAAGATCTGTTAGACTTCTAAGAGCAATTTTATATCATCAAAGGCAAATAAACCTTTCCTGCTTGGGGAAAAACAGTTAGGTGACTTGTATGGCTTTCATATTCTGTTTATACTTTCAACTTACAGCCTCTAAATCACAGTCAAGAGTAGTAGAAATATCAGGGTGTGCAGTTTGATTGCACAGACTGTTTATTTTACATGTACAGCTGGTGCTGTACATGCACAGGTGTGTGTCAAAAGTGAGTGGATATGGCTATTTCAAGGTATGTCCTGAACTTGAGTGTTTTCTTTCCAGACACTGTAATCTTCAAACCCTGGAAATTATGTTATGGTTCTGATGTTGGGAAGTATGGGAGAATTTACCTAATACAATACATTTTTTTAGAAGTTTTGACTTAGCTGGTGTAATGAAGTGCTATACCAGCAGTGCACACAATCTGCCTGTGTAATGATGGGCTGAAAGTTTGCCTCCAGTCTAATTTGTGAAGTTAATATTTTGACTTTTCTTTTGGTGTTTTTTGTTTTTGTTTCCTTTAGTTTTGGTTTCAGTTTTTTTTTGCCAGGGCTGTAGGCATATTCATATGTTACTGTGAGCTAAATGAAGGTCCAGGCTGAGAGACTATCTAGTGCTGTACATATATAAACCTAATCACCTTTTGAAATCAGGTCTCTTCTGACCACATTTGTCATTTTCACAGTGCAAATCAGGAAATTTTCTTTGTGGTATCTTGCTTGTTGGACTGTGGTTCAGCAAAGAGGAAGACTGGCAGACGATGAAGGGTAGGGAAGCCATAGTTGCACCCTTTCAATGTGGTCAAGCTGGCCTAAATTACTGTATTACTGTCCTAGAATGACCTCCAGAAAAAATTAATTATGTCATTACTTGTAATTAAAAAAAAATTGAGGCATATACATTTATTTTTATTCTCTTCCTCCTTTCAATGCTAGGATATGGAATTGACATGATTGTGTGGTAGTTCCATTTAACCACATTTCTCACTGAGCCTCAGCTCTCGTTAGCATCCTCCCCTTGGGCATGACTCAGTTGGGATCAGAGGAGGTTCCTTGACACCAGCGCTGCTTTCTTCAATGAAGGAGGAAGGTGCAACTGTACTGGAGTTTTGTGTGTGAGGACTAAGAATTTTCTGGCAGAACTGGCATCCCGCTGAACTGTATTCCCCATCCTCACCCCCAAAGCCACTGTTTGTTTAGTGCAGGAGGAGCTTTGCCAGCCCACCCCAGACCACACCTGTGGCTGAGCAGCATTCCTGGGGAGGTGTGTGCCTGCCCGGGGGCACTGCTGGCTGCAAGGCTGGAGTGGCTTCCGAGGGCTGCTGACTTACAATGTCAGATATTCTGCTGAGATTCTGCTGAGAGATACCACCCGTGGTTCTGCAGAGATATACCACGTGCCCTGAAGGGATGGGCCACCTGGAAGACCAATGGACCAGTAAGTCTTTGCAGTATTGGCAAGGTGTGTTACTCACAGACATTTCAAAGTTTGAGTTTCCCCCAAGGGGTTTCAGGTCCATCTGTCCTCTTCACCTGCTTTTTCTTCACTTGTCTATGGTTTCCTTTCTTGGGTGTGACAGAAGAACTAACATAGAGCAATGATTTTCCCATTTCAGGCAAAATGCAAAGGTCCCCTGAAAACTCTGCTGTTGTACCAGGAAGATGCTGCTGCACTGGTGCACACTGCTGGGGCTCAGGGCATGAGAGGTCACTCCCTTCAAGAGTCACTTATGTCAATCCTTATCCTAGAGAGATGAGACCAAAATAAACTTGCTGAATATAGAACAGCCTTTCAAGCTGTTTTGGGCATACTGTGTGTTTTTTCTGTGCAGGCAAACCTTTGCACTCCATGATGGAGTCAATATTTGCATTGTTCCTGTCATAAGAACTCTAAATTAAAATTAATAAAAGTGAGCACATAGTACATTAGTTCTTGGAGAGTGCCTTTGAGATGAGGGTTTTGGCTCACTGCTATCCACAGTTTATGGAAATGCACAGCAGGCATCTAGATTGTACCAGGGAAAGAGGGGACATAACTGAAATCCTGCATGGTCTGCTAGGACTCTGGCCTGGGCAAGAAAATTTGGCATGCACAATTTCTGTAACTACCCTAGGAATTTTTTTCAGGAATGGAATTTAGAGACTATATCTGGTCTGGAGGGAGTTGTCTCTCTCCCATTTTGGTGAGCAGGGCCACCAATACCTTATGCCACTATAGACTGGCTCTGAGATCAGCCTGACAAGAGACCAGAGAGGCTTGCTAGTCACACACCAGTCAGTAACTCATGAAGATTGGGGGGTAAATGACACACATCCCATCAATGCCTTTGTCACACTCCAGTACAGCTTTATTCAGTCAGGAGTCATTGAGGGAAAAAAAGCCCTCTAGACACCTGGGAGTTTGTCATCCATCCTTCATCCTTTGGCATGTGCAATTGATTCCAGCTGCACTTCACCCATGGGTGCACTCCCACTCTCAAACCTGAGATCTTGTGAATAAATGAAAAAGGATCAGCATGTGCAGGTGCAATCCTTTCAGTCCCAAGGAGAAGCCTGTGATTTAACTTACACAACGTGGGGGGACCAAGTCCAACTCACTGAGTGATGTGGTGGTGCTGCTGACAGTGATCACAACAATGATGACAATAGTGTACAGCCTTTAGGAATACTTCCAGTGATCAGCTGAGTGTAGACATCAGGATCTCGTTTTCCCATACAGTAACAGCAGCTGATTGCACTGTAACCTTTACTTTGCTCACCAACAGTCCATGTCTTGGAGAACATTTGCATGAATGTGAATTAGGAAATCAAAGAGGATGGTAGAGCTGAATCTTAATAGCTTATGTGAAAAGACCTTGGTTGCAGAGACATGCAGCTTTACTTCAACACTGCAGCTTTACTTCATCTCTATGTTGTCCCTGTACAGGAAAATGTCAGTTTTCTCCTCTGTGGTCTCAGAGCACTGGTTGTGCCTTACATGTCTATTCCTATAAAAACTCATCCTCCTTCTAATTACAAGTAAATGCATTCCAAGATGATTGAACTGTGGGAGGCTAGTCCCCATGTCCTTATCCTTTTCTTGGACCTGAGGTGTGTATCCCAGTTGTAGAGGTTTTGTGCTGGATTGCATGTATCACCATGGAGATCAGGCCAGGGTGGAGTGTGCAGGGGATGCTGTGTCCAGCTAGAGCAGAAGGGAGAGCCCAGCTCTCCTGCCATGAGAGGTCACACAGCCCAAGCTGCAGCTGTTGCCACTACATGTACTCAAGCAGACAAGGGTTGGGAACACAGCTCAACCAGCCCCAAGGTCTTTGGGAGTCAGGAATGCCACATGGGGGTCAGAAATGTTCTTTTTATAGCAGGGGGGCTTCCATACATGCAGAAGGGACCCATGAGCAGAGCAGCTTCAGCTAGGGCTCTACATACCCATGCTGTGCAAGGTCAGCAGCCAGAGGTGTCTGTGAGATCCCTGAGCTGGATGCAGAGGGAAGATGCCCCTGGGCAGGGGTTGCAGGTCCCTCTCTGCCCCAGCAACAGCACATGTAGCACTGTTTGCCCAGGGATGAAAGCCAGGGCTCAATGTAGAGCATTTCTGGTGCCACCTGGCCATCATAGGAACAGATGAACCCCAAGCAGCCCTCCACCCTCAGCTGTGAGATGCTGTGAAAGCTATTAGTGCATCTGCTCTGAAATGGGCTCATTAAAATACACATTCTCCTTCATTATCCTGTGGCAGCAGTGCCTGACTCATCCCACTGCAGTTGCTCTGGAATGGGAACCCAAGTTTAAAATTTTCTAACTCGTTTTTTATCCACCAGGGAAGCTCAGGTCTAACCCACTGAGATGGCAGTGGAAGCTGGAACAGCTTCTGTCTTCATGGGAGGCAAACGAAACCTGAGAAAACAGGGAGAGGAAATAAATGAGGCACTGTCTGATTGAAAGTCTGCTATTTCCTGTTGCCTTTCACAATTTGACACAGGATGCTTTCTTGCACAGGTGTAGCTAGTGCTGGAGTAACCCAGCTGGGACATGGCCACTCCCAGCCCAGGTGTGCCCGTGGTATTTCCTCCTTTCTTCCTCTTTCTCCACAGAACACAGAAGAGTGCCACACAGCCATGGCTTAGCAGCCATGGTCCTGCAGCAAACCGGGATCCCTGCTCTGACTCCTGACCCTACTAAACCTCTTTTCTCCCCACAGGTAGATGGAGCCTTGCACTCAAAGCTTCTGCTGCCAGCACTGTCCCCAGGCACAGACCCCTCTGAGGTGGCACATGGATGGGTACAGGGCACTGGGGCTTTGCAGAACTCCTCTGACAGGCTGGGGGAGGCACTGCCCTGTGCTGCCTTCCTGCTCCCCCAGCTCACAGGGACAGTGTCCTCTGGGCATCACTGGGACAGCGCTTAAAGCCACGGGCAGCCCCAGCCTCCCCTGCCAGAATGGAAACCTCACAGCCCCAGCCCACCTCTTGCGAGCTGGGAACCTTCTCTTTTGCTTTTATGCACAGACATGATCTCACCAGACACTGCATGAAAATTCCTCCCTCTTACTGTTTTGCTCTTAAGGACTGCTTTCCTGGGCTAAACATCCTTTGCTTTAAATAGATGTGCTGACCCAAATACTACTGTGAATGATTATTCAAGGATGAAGACCAGACTGTAGTCCAAAGATTTTACAAGACAACTTAAATCAATATGATCTTTCTGATTAGCACTTCTAGGAAGTGTTGGCTATACTCATTTCTTGGCTCATTTTGCTGTTATTTGTTCATGCAGTACATTACCAAGCATCTGAAATATTTAATCTGTTATCTTCTGGACTGCACTAATTTCTTTTGGAATGAAATGTAGCCTTGTAATCCTGTGCTGTGGATTTTTATAACAAATATTTTACAGTAAGCCACTTGTTAGTAATGAGCCTAGTACCACTTGCACATCTCTTTTTATAATCTTTCCCCTTAAAAAAAATTTGCAACATTTAAAATAATAATTAAATTGTTTATTAACTGATGGCCTACTTGAAATATTAAACTGAACATGGCATTGCAACTTGGGCCATTTTTCAATTTTGTATAGCAAAAAACCTCTGCATGTGTGGAAGCCAGCATTTTTCACAGCACACGTCTGAATGTTTTTTATTTCAGACTGCCTACTGTAATAGAGCAATCACTTCAACAGAAAATATGCTGAAAGCCTGAAATCTAAATCTAATTTAAAGTCTAAATGATGCACATGATTAAAAATGTATTATCTATTCCAAACAAACCAGCATCATTGAAACACTAATATTTCCCTAATTTTAAGCACCATCTAGTGAGTGAAACATTAGATCTGATCTTCCAAATTATACCCAAGGAAAATAAGATCCTGGTTTGACTGCATCCCACTTAGTGCTAGGTCTCATGCTGGGATTTGTAAGTCAGCTGTTTAGTCACCGTCTGTTCTCTTCCTAATGGACATTAAATATTCTTCCAAAGGTGCTGGAGACCAGAGCTTCTGCAGGAAGATAATTTGTTTGTTGACAAAGGAGGGTCTTGGCTGAGCAGGCTCCCTAGTTAGACAAGGCTAACTGCCTGGAAGTGAAGCAGGCAAAAATCTCATTTTGATAATGATTTTTTTTTTTTTAATCACTCCAGAGCAAGGGACTGGAAAGAATGTGATTTTATTTCAATTATAAGCCAAATAAAAAAAAAAATCTCCAGGCAAATAAACAGCTTTATAAGGATCATGATTCTTACTACTTTCATTAGCTGGCTTGCCATGAAGATGAAGTAGGTCTGAGAGAGAATAGCACCGCAAATCTGCATACAATTATGGGACCTTCTTACCTGGCACCGGTGTTAAATCAGTTCAGTTCAGTCAGTGTCAGCAGCTGACCTGTATAAACAGCCACCCACAGCTGGAATTCATTCGGAGAGCAAGTGATGCACACCTGGTTGGGTTACCATGGAATCACTCTGGGCACAGGCAGGGATGCTCAGACTGAGCCTGGTTTGGCCTCTCTGAAATTACAGAGCTTGTAGCTGGAGCTATACTGGTACTTTACACATTCCAGCCAAACTGGTGCTGGGGGTGAGGAAAAGGCACATTGCCTTTGACTGGAGTGCATCACTTGGGAGGCAGGAGTGTCATATGGGGGTCAGAAATAATTCCTTGGCTGCTGCTGGCAACAGCCTCAGCCGGCCAAGCCATACATTTGACCTCTTTCTGGTACACCTGGATGTGGGGAAGGTAGGATTGATCTGTGTGTCCTTGGTGCCAGCTGCCCTGTGGTGCCAGCGCAGCCCTTCAGCAGGGCCCTGTGCACGGGTCTCTGCCGCTGCTGCATCCCCAGCCCCCTCCAGCCACCTCTACATCTGCTTGGGAGTCACACAGTGAGGGAGGCTGACAACCTGGCCTGGGCCACAGAGTCCCCTCTGCTGTTCTGTTTTGGGTTTTTCGCATTTCTCCCTGTGCATCACTTCTGGCTGTGTCAGAGCAGCCATGGCAGCACGGCCTAAGGGCTGGTGGAGGACAAGGGCTGTTGACTTGCACCTCAGGCTCCAGGGAAATTGTGATGTGCAGTGCCCACCTGCTATTTCAAAATAGGGGAGATTTATCTGCACCTTGTGTTATAGAAATCTGGTACCTGGTGGGGTTTAACTGGGGAAAGCAGCATCTCTAGGAGTGGGAGCATTTAAGGCCTGGTCCCTCATCACCAGGACTCATGACTGCCGAGGGGTGACAGAGGTTCCTGGCCTTTGGTCTCTACTTCTACTTGGAATCAACTGCACAGTTTCACTAAGACCTGAAATACCTTAGAGTTCTCCCAACTTGGACATTGGCAAAACTGCTGTGAAAAAGAAAAAAGCATCCCTTTTCTCCTTCATCCCTACTGCCCATACATGTTGTGTTGCTAGCAAAGAGCAAGATCTTTTAGCAAGATCCTGATTTGTGATCTATAATGTCATGATGGAAAGTGGATTCAAGCAGGAAATCAATTTTCACAGCTATATAGCAACAAAAAAAATAATGTTTTTGGAGTCCTTCCCCACAAACAGAGCAGAGCATGTGTAGGTATCAGTCTGTTTAGCAAGACAGTTTAAGCTCACTGGAACAGTCACACAGCATGCACAGTCCATATTAGGATCCAGTCAGCTCCAAACACAGCTACAGGGGTAAGCCAGAATTTCATGACATCACATAAACAAATATAAACAAATACAGTAAAAATGCTTTACCTTGGGCTTAAGCAAAAAGCGATATTTTCCAGTCCTGTGGGATCCTTCTCTGCTCCCAAGTCTGCTGGCTCACAATGCAGCAAAATGATCAGGCATTTATCAACCCTGGCAAGGTCTGCAAGTCCTGATGGTGTTAGACTTGGAAAGAAAGGTGTCGGGAGGAGATTCCTGAACACCTTCACCCAGAGTTACGCAGGGAAAAAAAAAGAAGAAATAAAAGCAAGCTTTAAGAGGTCAGAATGCGTAGCCTACCCAGAGCTGCTATTCCTGTTAGAAATTAGACCCTGAAGTGCCCAGGTGAAAATCAGGGATAATCCCTGAATAAGTGCTTCTAATTGGGACAAACTGAAAGTGAGAAAGTTGAGCAAGACAGTGCTGGCCCACCCCTGGGGGCTCCGGGTTTGTTCCCAGCTGGTAACTGAGAGCACAATTATGCAAAGCCTCCTCTATAAACAGAATTTGGTTTACTATGGCCGAACTGGGGGAATCTATTTTTGTCACCACTTTGTGCAAATATGTTACCCTTGTCATTTCCAGCCAGGTCATTCCAAGTCAGCTGCTTTGGCTGTAGCTGCCACTGGAAGCTCCTCTGCCTGCCCAGTCCCTGGCCCCATTTCTCACCCGCCCGGGGTTGGCTCCCAGGCGAGGGGGACGAGGAGATGAGCCTGTGGCTATTCTGGTAGCTGTGAGCTATGGAAGGGTCACGTGAAGCAAAGAGCCAGAAATGCATGTCAAATCGAACCAGTGACTAATCACGGTATTTTGGTTGTCTTAGTGGCTGCCGGGGAAAGATTTATGGGCTCAGAAAATCTTCCCATAATAATCCCTGGGTGCTGATTTGATCTCCGGCTGAGGCTTCCCAAGACCGTGCGGAAAGAGGACGGAAAGGGGGCTGCTGTCCCAGGGGCGGTGACGTCTAACTGATCAGAGTTCAAAATACAAACAAGAGGAGAAAAGTCAGTGCTCTCTTCTCATCTGTGTCTGCTCAGAGCCACGCGCTGGCAGCCAGAGAGGATCCCTTTGGTCTGCCCGTGGAGCAAGAAGGGTCGGGGGCGACGGCGGAGCAGACACGAAGGGCCGTTTATTGGGACCGTCACCTAGCTCCCTCATCTGTCACCTGATGGCCAGCCAGGCAAGTGCTCAGCACAGCTGTGGACCCTTCATCCTTGCACAACTTGTGGAGGCAAGAAAAGTAAGCATCCTACAGCTGATATACATTCAGCTATTTTCTCTATAAAGGAATGAATTGAATTCACTACAAATCTACTAACTGTCCCCCTATGCCAGGCAAGAGACTGACTTGTGTTTTTTGGGTTGGGCTTTTCTCTAACAGCTGGAAGTCTGCTGGGCATTCAAGCAATGGCTGTTGAGTAAGGCAGCTGTTTCAATATCTAATTGCATTTTAGCTCTAATAGCTCAAGGGAAAAACATTGCATTGTCTGCCATGAGCTACTTCCTGTCCTACTGCAAAGCACACTGCACTGCCGTGCTTGCCCAATACCAGAGCCTGAGATCAGAGGGCTTTCTCTGTGACATTTTGCTGAAAGTGAAAGAAAGCGAGTTTCCTGCACACAAGTCCTTGTTGGCATGCTCCAGCGACTACTTCCGAGCCATGTTCAAAAGTTATACCCAAGAGTCTAAAGCCAGTGTCATTCACCTACAAGTTGTCTCACCCACTGGGCTCCAGCACATCCTGGATTTCATTTACACATCCTTGCTGCCCCTTTCCTTTGAAAGCCTGGAGGATACCTTGGAAGCTGCAAGCTACTTGCAAGTGACTGATGCTATCGGCTTGTGCAATCAGTACTTAGTTAACAATCTTGCCTTGGAAAACTGCTGCTACTCTGCCAATGTGGCCAGGAAGTTCTACCTGCCAGATGCCCTAGCAGCTGCAGAAAAATATATTATCAAAAATGTCTGGAAGCTGCTAGACTTGGATTTGTCGGGACTCCTTGAGTTGAACTTCAGGTCTTTGCTAGCAGTGATTCAATCACCAGATCTCCCCATGGTGGAAGAATGTTGCCTGTTGAATCTTGTCCTGTTGTGGCTGAAGCAGGATAAATCCAGGCTGGATCATGCAAGCAGCCTTTTAGAGCACATAAGATATGGTCTCATCCCAGTGGAAGAGCTGAGAAAAACCTACACACAGTCAGAAGTGTCCCTCTCAGCAGGTATTAAGTGCATGATCATAAAAGCAATAAATTATCACACATCTGTATTCAAACAGCCTGTCCTGCAGGATAAGTCCACCACACTGAGGAACGAAAAAACTCGGATCATTCTGCTGGGGGGAGGCACAGCAAGTGAGGGCCTCGTCACCGATGTGGTGGCCTTCGATGTTTACAATCACAAATGGCGAACCCTCACGCAGCTGCAGGACAGGGTGCAGAACCACAGCGTTTGTGTGGTGGGGAACTTCCTCTATGTCCTGGGTGGGGAAATACAAAGTGGTATCCTGGATGATGCTAAAATTGGAAAGACCTTATTGGTTACAAACAAGGTCCATCGGTACGATCCAAGATTTAACGCATGGACCCAAATCACGGGCATGCTGGAAAAGAGATGCCAGTTTTCTTGTTGTGTCCTAGGCAAGGATATCTTTGCCATTGGTGGAAGGGGTGAGGACGGGTTGCTGCATTCATCTGTGGAAGTCTATGACATCAGCAGGGATAGATGGACCAAGGCCAGGGAATTGCCATGCAGGATACATGGTCATGCCAGTGCTGTTTGCAAGAACATCATATACATCTCTGGGGGTAAGTACTCGGCCCCAGCCAGCACAAGCAATGACGTTTATTCTCTGAGCTCACTTGAAGGGCAGTGGGTGAAACGTGCCCCAATGAGCATTGCTCGGTTTGGGCATCAGATGGCAACAATCAGGGGATCCATTTTCACCTTTCTGGGACTATATGAACCTTTCTCTGAAATAGAAAGGTATGACCCGGATCAAAACCAATGGACTCGGTTGAAACCACTGGTCTACGATCGATTTTCCTATGGCCTGGCAGTGGTAGAGGAGACAGCTCTTCTTATTGGGGGAAAGAAATGGCAAAACTCGCTGGAGGTGTCCACACAAGACGTGGTTGGCTATGACATCGACAACGATGGCTGGGAAGAGATCTGCAAGGCCCCTGTGCCGTGGTGTGGGCTGCAGTGCGCTGTGCTCCAGCTCTCCGAGGTGGCCGAGGAGCAGGACAGCGACAGCCACCAGAAGAAGCTGCCCAACTGCTGAGCTCCCATGCTGAGGAATATCCATTTCAGGAGATGAGCAAGCAGGACGGTCCTGAAGAAGAAAATTGCAGTGGCTCTGAATGTGACAGTGGAACCTTTGCTTGGATAAGCCAAATGCTTGGTGGAAACAGGCAAAAAAATCTGGCTCCAACACAGGAAACACATCGAGGATTTATAAAGCTCGAAGCTGATCTCACTGAGCAAGGATGTAGCAAGTAGCATGCTTAGAGGCGATGAGTGAGAATTGTAATCCTTGACTTTTGGATAATACCTAGATAGCAATTAGTAGGTGTTGCAAGTGGGATTTTTCAAATATTAAAAAATATAATCCGTCTTTTCTGTTTTCTTAATCAGAGGTAATTTTCCCGGCTGGTAAGTGCTATTGAGTTTTTATGCTATGGCTAAGCAAAAGGAAAGAGAGCTGTATAAAGACTAGAAAATTGATGCCTATAAGAATTAGTAGCAAGTATTGCCACGGAAAAGGTATTACTTTATATACTTCTTACTAGGCAAGAATGTCTTAGCTAACCAGCATGAAATTACTGGACAGAAAGCATGGACTTTTCACTGCGTAGACTCAGCTACCGCTGAAAGTTAAAACAGTGTTTGTTTGATAGAAGCCATTGCTCTCTCAGTGGCCTTTGTTGTAGAACACCTTCCAGATGTTTATTTGGTATTATTTTAGAGATGCACGCTACTGGTGTTGTGCATTTATTTTGTGTCCAAACCCTGTGTTAGCTTAGATGGCCAGAGCTGAGTGGGTATCCTTATCCTGAGCCTCCAAGAAGCTTCTTACAGGAGTAACAGGATGTTACTGATGCCTTGGCATTTACCTTGGCACCACATGCTGTTTTATCACACCTGTTCATAAGGGTAAAATGCTTCATTGCTGTTGAACTGCTACGAGAGAACCCTGCAGTCAAAAAAGGTTTACTTTCATCAAAGAGTACAAAGGGGAGGGAGGTAACTGAAGGTTTTCAGAAGTCTTTACTCAGTGTCTGCCTACATACAAACCAGCAATAGTGTCACTCCCTTTTGGCCACACTGGCAGTGTTTGAAGTCACTCTGGGGCACTTTAAGATACATGGATATGTGAAATGCAGACAAAATGGTCAGATGCCACAGAATCAGTCTGGTATGGAGTAAAGTGAATCTTGAGCCATAAATGTTCATTTAAAAGCTAAATTTATTGTACTTCATTTTACAGTGTTCCCTTTCTAGGCTGAGAGTTAATACAATAAAAATATATATAGAAGAACATTTAATAGTCTTAAAAGAAGGCAGCACAATGGAGAGGACACATGTTCTTTGTCACTAGACTAGCTTAAAAAACTGTAATGTTTAATTTTCACCTTTAAAGCAATCAAGCTAACTTTACTAATGTAAAGTGCAGGCAGAATGGCTGTTGCATAGCAACAGATCTAATTCTTCTGAACTGCCTTGATTTTGACAAGGAATCAACTACACAATGTGCATATACATCCATCAGATATAAAGAGTTTTTCATATGAATATATTTACTTTTGGTCCAGTAAAACAATAGCAAGAGAATCTAAATGCTTGGAACAATAGCACAATCCATTTCAAGTCAAGCATTTTTAAAGAGAAATTTACAAAAACCTCACAAATTTAATATACAAGTCAGTACCCATGCAGTAAATAAATGTCCAGTTTATACAAACAATATTCTTCTAATAGTACAAATCTTACACTGGATCCAGAATTCTATACAAACGTTAGTACATGATTTGTCATCCAGACAACTTGAATATAGGATTACTTAAAATGGGCTACAGAAAGGCCACTCTTCTGTACAGTTGTGCAAAATCTGCAGAACATTTGCAATCTAAACCCAATAACAAGGTAGAAAATGAGGGCTAGAAAGAGGAAAAGAAAGAAAACGGGGAGCAAGAGAGAAAAATGGGAGAGAAAGAGAGAGAGAAAGACAAGAAAGAAAGACGAAAGAAAGAAAGAAAGAAAGAAAGAAAGTCCATTCTTTCCTTCATCCCTTCATGGATATAACTGCCAGGAAATATCAGAGTTCATAAAGTTTAAAGTACATTCACTGAGCTGTACAGGCAATAGTCTCAAGTTGGTTAAGAGTACAACTCACTAAAGTATAAAGGAGGCTTCTTCTTTCCCCATGAGCATTATTAAATCATGTCATGAGTCCTAACTTACGCAGCAAAATACTGAAGAGCAGCAGAAATATTTTGTCATGCTCTTAACATTTTTCAAAACCAAGTCCATAAAAAGTAAATATATGATTTAAGAGTTCCCTCCTACTTTTATTTCAGGCATGTGCCTAACTCTAAGGAGCTATTTCCCCTCATATTCAGCAGATAACAAATCTCATGGAAGTTTAAAAGATTTTAATTGGCTTGTGAACTCAGCAGAAGCCAGAGACATCCTTTCCCCTTCAAAAGCAAACCAGAGTCCTTTTTACTCCTCGGTTATTTTTCAGGTTCCGTGCTCAGTTCTGCTCTCATCACACATTATCCCTGCATACAATGCAGCCAAATTTCACAGCTCAGAAAACACATAGGAAACTACTTGAAAAATCCTATTCACTCCTTTTCTATTGTGGAAATCTTCATCTCAGATTTGAAGCATTTCATTGGAAACTTTTTCCACTGCTGCTGTTCTGGTCTAAAGAAACGCTGCTACCAATGATGTTGAAAGTCTGTATTTTCTCTTTTGCAAAATCTGCACATTATACTGATACCTTCAGTGCAAAAGCTTCATCAATCACAGTACCATGACTTTTTTTTTTGTTTTGTTTTTTTGGTAAACCAACCTAATGTGATTAAGAGACAACACACAATTCGGTCTTAATTATAATACAAACCAGCATCCCTTTGCACTGGTGGTAAACCTAAGCAACAGGCTTTAAAAAAATCACAAGGAAATAAGACCTAACCTTTTGACACTTAAACTCACATTAGTCATTTTTTGTCTGCCTATTTTCACCCTTTTATGTGTTTGACAAAACTGAAACACAGCCACTGCATTACACCTTTTTCCTGTTATTTAAGAAAAATCCTAGAGTTTCTCATGGAATACAAAAATTGGTTTTCTCCCACCACCAAAACAGTACCTGCACTCCAAAAATGCAATGCAATACTGGAATTATATAATATAAAATATCATTGTAAAACTGACCTTTGATAACAAAAGCTTTACAGCATGTGGAACTTCCTGCATGAAGGCCACAGTCTTCCAAAAATGCTTTTAAATCCTTTTCTTCAACAGGTAAAGATCATGTTTTATAATTCAGAGAAGGTAAACACAAGCAGAGCAATGGTAGCATATAAAATATACAAATCCTCATTAAAGAAGTGGTGTTGTTGACCATTGAAGGTTTCACACAGCTGAGTAACATTAAAATATAATTCACTAGTGCTCTCACATATTGATATAAAAACTACTTTATGCACTTAAGTAAAGGGCTGGGGTATAGCAAATGGACAAAAAGAGGGACTTTCATACATGTGTTTCTATGTAAGAGTGGGTGTGTGCTAGCGAGGCTATAAGTGCTTCAACCTCAGACGAGCCATTAACAGAGTCCCTCCGGGGGCTGCTTTCATAGACGTTCATGAAGAGATCAAGGTACATTTGTTTCCATTCTTGAAAGTCTCTAGACGTCAAGGCTGGATTATCCAGAACTTTATCTATAATGGCTACTTCTCCTTCCCTGGCCTGTGAGAGAAAAGGAACAAGCAAAGAGTTAATGCAAATGATGAGTCACTGACAAAATCAGTCACTGGGTGGAAGCAGAGAATGGAGGGTACAACTCAAGCCTCAGACCCCTGAAAGCACAGGGACTATCTGATCTATGAGCACTCACACACTGGAGCCCTTTCTACAGGGCGTCCCACATTCCCCTGTGGGACTTGGGCTTCCCTCACCTTGTCCAGAACCCTCAGTAAGAGTTCCTATTCCCCCACCTGCCCCAGAAAAAGCAAGCCCTGCCCTGTTTACTATTAGCTGCTTGCATTTCTCAGGATGGGTTTCACACAACAAAGTGCCATCTGTTTGCTCTTGATCGATCAGAAATACTGTGTGGGTGTGTGGGACACAGCATAGCTACACCTCCTTACAGGCTTGTCATGGGGGCACCTGAGCTCTGCATTGCAAAGGCTTGTGCAAGAGTCCCACGGGAATGAGAGCTCATCCTCACTACAGATCTACTGCATGCCATGGGCTGGCTGGCTGCAACCTCTTCTACCACTGACGTGTCAAAGAGAAGGCAGAAAAAGGGAAAATATAACATTGTTGGTGCCCCCTTATGCACCATGGAAGCAGGGGAAGTGACTGTACCATAAACCCTCTCTGGTGATGGAAACACAGGTAACACACACCTGTGGTTTCCAGCACTGCTCCTCAGCACAGGAATGGCACGGCCACCAGCAATCTCCCCTCCAACCTCCTTGCAAGATGGGTTTCACACTCCTCATGGCTAACTCACATTTTCCATGGCCATACTAGGAGTATGTTAGATCCTTCTGGGTAGCATGGCAAGGGGAAATATGAAGCTGTGTATGATGGGACAGTTCAGAAGGGTCAGAGACATCTTCCATAAGCAGTGCTTTCATTGCTGTGCAAACAACAGCAAATTAACACTACCTGCTAGAATACTCATTTCCAGAAAGAGAGGGCAAGCTGAGAACAAGCTGTGGAAAAGAAATCATGGGAAATCCTGATCACCAGATCTCTGCTTGAGCTGCCATAACTTATTTCTCACAGATTGTGGCTGGTCCCACACCTCTGCTACCAGCCAGGCAGCCCACACTCAATGACAGGAGAATGATTTTGTGTTTTATCACAAGATAGAGAGCACAGGGGTCTTCACTAATGACTTAGAAGATAGGCTATCAAGAGTCAGAAGCAATTTGGAGGACTGTCTCTGGATATTATTATGTAGGATAAAATTCAAGGAGAGTTCAGAACATCAGTGCCAACAGGCCAGTGCAATTGGCTGCATTCAGGAAGGAGAAATCATAGGCACTGATAAAAAGAAAGACTAATTGATTAGGTAGCAGCAGTAGCTACAGGTTGATACAATTGTCAATAGTACGGCAGAGGTGGAGCTCTGGGCTGTAAGGCAGCCAGTCACAAGTCACCATGAGGTCACTGCAAACCAGGCACATTTCCTGCTCTATGCAGAAAACATCAATTACCTGCTCCTTGCTGCCATTACATTTTCCATTATTGGTTTCATGTACATAAGAATGATTTACACCAATCACAGTCCAAACAAGAGTGATGAGAGGCTTAGAAAATATGGCTCATGGACAGAGAACAAAAAAATTGTGTTTGCTTGGTCCAAAGGAAAGAAGTTCCAGAGAAGCACAAAACCACACACCTGCTGGATCAAGAGGCTGCAGTGTTTTTTGGACTTGCCTTAAGGAAAGCAGTTTAATTTGCAGGAAGCCACTGGTATAATTAATCTCAGGTATCAATAACCACTAACAGAGACAATTGAGCATGGCAGCAGGCTGCTGGTGCTGACCCACAGCTGCGGTGTGTCACCCCACTGTGGTACAAACCCACAGCTACAGCGTGAACCTCCTGCCACCCTGATGTGGGGGAGAGCACTGTGGTTTTGTTTCAGATTCTCATGCTTGTAGAAGTCATGGACAGCTGTGAATGTTGCCCTTTTTTGCCAGCCTTCAATCCTGCAAAGACTCGCATACCAAGATAATAATGCAAGTTGCCTTCAAGGAGATGACACAGTACAGAAAGTTAAGCACATGTAGGATTTCTTTTCAGGATGGGAGCCCCACAGCATGAAAATAATATTGTCTAAATGCTTCTCTAGGTGATAGAAAACTAAATTAATTAATGTTTATAAAGCCCTCTTTGATGAAAGCTGTTACAAAATGCACTGTACAATTATCTGGTGGCTTAAAATGTGGTAATTTAATATAGTTAACAGGGTCCCTGAGGACATCCAGCATATTGTTTGCTGAAATCTCTATCAGGGCACAACTGAAACTGCTGTAACAAACAAAGGAAGCTGACAAGGAGGCTAAAAGAGCTGTAGTACATTTAAAGTAACCATATAAATTTTCAAATCTATCATTATCACTACCTATTTAATCAATCTTACTGATTACATACAATGATCCTATCAGTTTACACAGAAAGCAAGCACACAGTTTCCTCCTGGACAAGCACATCAATTAGAAAACAGTCAAGTGTTGCAAGAGATACTGTTCCCTTCTAAAGGCTGGCTTTGTTTAACTTTAGACTTTGGCAATTACAAAGTGAATGTGTTTTGGTAAATCAAAATGTTCAGGAACAAAAAAGGGATTAAGGTTTCCTCCAATAATTTGGTGTCAACTTCTGTTAAACTAGCTAGAGGAGGAGCAGCTGACTGAGATTAAATACAAGAAAATAAAGAAACTAAAACTGATCCCCTCACTTTGACTGCTCCCCCAGGCACATTTTTCCTCTTCTTTTCAAGCAGTGTCTCCCTTGTTTGCACGCTGGGCTCAGCCTGGACTCCAGCTGCACACAATAATCTCTGATTACAATACAGCCTGGTCCAACCCTGGGACAGGATTTTTCCTCCCTGTTTTATCTCACCTTTAAAGTGCTTTTCAGAATTCGCAGCTGGTGCAGTTTTTCATTGACTACTGGATCGCTACATCTCTTTATAAAAGATTTCTTATACTCCAGCTTAGTGGAAATCCGGTGTTCTCCTAAAGGAGACAGGCTGGCCTGCTCCAAGGCTCTGTACAAGTCTTGCAAGGAGTCTGCTGTTTTTTCCTCTATAGTTTCAACTGTAATGAGACAAAGGGAAAAACAAAAAAGGAGGAAGAAATAGAGAAAGCAACAATGTATCATTAATGTGATTACATGAAGACCTATCAAAAACCTTTGCCAAATGTTTATCAGGTTTAACTAGACCATAAACAGAATATTTCACACCTCCTAAGTTCCAGAAAAGAGTGGGGCAACTGCTCCTTCTTGCTATTGCCTTCACAAGAAAGGGAGAAAAACTTTCAAGAATGTAAAATCTTGACATGCAGAGAAAGAGGGAAAAAAGAGAAATAGTGCAAGGTGCAGTAATGTTAGAGTGACTTACTACCAGAAATCAGATTTCTGGTACTGCAGTTACATAGTTCTGGTGACTTCCTTGTTACAAGCAGAGGAAGCCCTGGAAACATCCTGCTAAGGAGCCCACCAGGGATCACACCTCAGACTGAAGTGCTGATAGCAGCACTCAAGAATATGTGATGGTGGCCCTGGAATGACATGTCCTAAGAAAGTCCACTTATTTTTGTCTCTTATTTTTGATACTCAGTGGTGTTGTCCAATAGTCAGTAATGCTGTCACTTATGCTGGTCTGTTACTTTACTATTACCTCATGGTTCAGCAGCAAACTGGAGACAACCATGACCTGGCAGCATGGCAAACCAAAACAGAGCTGTTTGCATTATAGTTTGTTAAAAAAAAAATCAGTATTTATTATGTACTATATCAAAATACAGAAATATGAGAAGTATTTATTTATTACAGGTTTAAAATACTTGTTCTAACTAGTACTGAAAGCATTTAAAAAGAAAAAATAGAAGAAAAAAATAAAGGTTTTGCTTCTTCAAAAATAAAACCAAGCAAAAGCTGGGCATGAAGTGTTAACTCTGATATGAGCATTTGAAATGCTTCATTTAGAAAACTTCAACCTTCCAGACAATGTTTCCCCCAGAGGAAACTCTTCGGTGACTCCGTACAAGCTTTGCAGGCACCAGTGCAGTCAGGATTAGCACGGTGGGGATCAGGATTAGCCAGGGCAGCCCTTGGGACAGTGTTTGCTGTCCCTTAGCTCTGTCCCTGCTGCCCCTTGCACACTGGCACGCATTCATGCGACACCCAGACTGGCTGTCCGTGGTCTCCTGGCTGCTGCAGAGCCCTCGGGATCCCCCAGGCAAGGATCCTCCTTGGCTTTCACAGTGCTGCCTGTTCTCCTGGCTCAAGGTGCCTGTGTCCTCCAGAGGCTTTCCTAGAAGCTCTTGCAGGAAGGCTGCTTGGTTCCAAGCATTAGCTTTACCCCCCTGCTGACCCTGCTCCAAGACAGCCATTTCTGCTGGCTGGAAGTTTGCCACATAAAGAAGCACCCTTCAGTAAAGAACCACAGCGTCCTCAGGTGATTATTGGTTTTTTTAATGAGTCACCAAGAGAGAAGACAGTTTGTGTTTAGAAGTGACATTTTTAGTCCATCAAGAGCTACCTGAGGCCACCTCCCATTTGAGCCCATACTATGGAGTAGGGCAACAGCTCTCCTCAGGCTCAGGCAAGAACTCCAGAAACCCAAATCTCCTCACCCCATCACAAAAAGTGTTTGCATTTCTATGGATCTTTATGCAATCCAAGAATTTTGCAATCAGCAACTAATCTTCTTCTACTCTCATGAGTTTATTCCTTTGGCCTTTTAGAGAGCAAATGTTTTTAAAGCACACATTTGAAATTTTTTTTAAGAGATATGGAAGTGAAGAAGGGTTAGAGACTCTTTATCGACAGAATTATTTTGAGTCTGCACAGAGCTCTCCCAATCATCCCATCCTGTGCTACCCTGCTTGGTGAGCTGGGTTCATCACTGTCAATGGTGGCCAGAACTGAAATAAAATAGAAATTAGATGCTTTTCTCTTTCCTGTAATTTTCTTATTAAAACATCTAATGGGCTAAAGGGCAAAATATTCAGTAGCTGAATAATTAGAGAATGGTTAAAATCTTTTGTGGTCTTGACATTTGTGCTTTCTTAAGGAGTCTATGCAGCATGAGGTCAGAAGTTTGGGATCTCTCTATCAGTTCCTGTTGCTGAATGCTGATGTCCACCAGTCTGACAGCTGTGGAGGGAGTGATTTGCTAAAGGGCAAAGGGAAATCTCCCTCCTGGTCTCACAGGAGTATTTGACACCTGTTTCTCTCTCTCTCCTCATCTCTTGCTATGCAAGGCAGAAGAGATCTTTCCGCAGGTGTCTCTTCCCCAGCAGCACTGCCAAGGTTGCACCCTGAGGGGATTAGGATGGGATGGCTTGCTGAAGAGGCAAGCCAGCACTTTGATTCCACACCATCTAAATTCACTTTGCTAGAGTGACCTAGAGCCTGGATTGGCAACCAGTCACTACACCCAGGCTTGACATCAAAAACCCACGGCTTACTAAAACACAGCAACTCCCCATCAAGGCAAAATACAGCATTTGAGTTCAACCCTAAGGTTCAATACTGAATGCCAAGTGCCTTTAATGAACCTGGATGGTTACATGGCCCCTGTGATTATAAACCCTCTGCCAGGGAGGCTTGTCCTGCCCTGCCTCCCCACACTGCTGGCCTGGGATCTGCATGGATGGTGCTCCTCAGGGCTCATCCCCTGGGACAGGCACGCACTGCTCAATATGGGCCTCAGAGGGAGTGTGGACACAGCACTTCTGCCCTCCCCTGAATGGGAACAGCTCTGAGACTGCTCAGGAAGGGCACAGGACTGTGGGGGCAGGACACAGGCTGGGTCAGGCAACAGAACACTGGCAGGAGGTCTCTGGAAGGCATCAGAACATCACCTCCACAGGCTGGGGCTGCCTCCCCCACACTCTGTCACTGACTCAGTGATGTCACTATGAGCAGCACGTCAAAAAGGGGACAGGATTTCCTAAAGAGGAAAGAGGAGGGAAGAAAAACAAGTCCCTTAAATGCCTTGCTGCTGCTGAGGCTGGAAAAGCTCTAAAGAGGGCAAGATGCCTTGTTCACCCATGGTGGGGGAGAGGGCAGTGGGTGGCACAGAAACACATCCCAAGCCCTTAATATTTTCCAGAGAAATGCTGAAGGTGGTGCTGCTGCTCTCAATGGCTCTCAGTAGGCGGGAATGAGATTACACACACAGCTCCCCTCCCTCAGCCTTCTGCTAGAGCCTTTGATTGATTTCCTGTAGGTGTTGGTGAAACCCTTGGCACCATAAAGCATCTGAGGTATTCTGTTAGATATAGAGCTGAGATTAAAACATATTTTCTTTTTAAAAATTGGTGGATTTGCATGCAAGTCATGCTTTTACAGCATGGCTGTCTCGTTAAGGAAGAATAAGACCCGTGCTAATGTTTTGTTTAAGTAGAAAATGTGGTCTAATAGGATTTGCAGGTGACCTCAGACCAGCAGCCAACACAGCAATTGTTTTTCACACTTATTCAACTGCTGAGTAGGGCGTTGCATCTTTCCTGTTTCTCTGAATGCACTGCCAGGTCGCAGTTTCCAATACTGCTGAAAAGCAGGGTGTCTTCTCTGAAGCTGTAATTTTGTCCCCTGCCCCACAGAAGGCTGAACAACTCTGTAACTCAGGAGCAGAATTAAAGCTGCACAAACTGCAACACATGGGATCTAAATGTGGTGAGAACCCTATCTTCCAAATGTAAGAATAGACAGGTACTGAATTTTGTAACAAAGAAGCTCCTGCTGTCTTCAAGTGAATGCAAAGCTTTTTGCTTCAGTTCTGGAGATAATGAATACATTTATCTAGTAAACATGTTTATTAATATTTTTCACTATTCTGCTTTCTGTAGGAAAAGATTCTGAACTTTTTGTACTTTGCCCTCAGTTCTTAGAATACAGTAAATATTGGTAACTACTTTTACATTTTCTCAGGGGGGAGAGAGAGAGAGAGAGATGAAGATTATGGCTGAGTAGGTGAAACTCCAACAGGTCAGGAACTGTTTGGGTTCTTGGCATTCAGGAAAAAACTGGTGTGATTTTTCATACTGTGCTGTCACTTGCTGTTGAGAAGAGCATACACCAAGCTCTGTGATGCACTAAAGTGTAATCACCTCCTGACTCTGTTTGGCAATTAATCTTTCCTTTATTTTCCTCTTATAAAGCAAGATCGTAAGAGCATAAGGTACTTCTGTGAAAAGTGACCAGAGAGAAAGTTACCATTGGTATTTATGTGGATCAAGAGATGATTGGTCCATGTGAACTCATGATTCAGGAAGATGGTACTGAATTAGAACCCTGTAGAAGGTCACTGCAGCCCAGCTGGCTAACACACTGCTGTCTGGACACAGAGAATCTCTGGACACACACTTCTCATAACTCTGCTCTAAACATATGGAATAACCTCCAGCAGCTTTCAGTGGAGGTCCCTACACTTCTGTGATTCACTTTTCTCCTAAAGCTCAAACTGCCAAAATCTTGCATGGTTTTTTTCTTTCAGTGAGGTACCAGAGGAGCCCATGATTTCACATGGGGCTGGGTGAACAGAACTGCCTATGTAAGGATAGTTAATAAATTTTGTCACCTACCCTGCCAACAAGGTCATATTTTTCAAGGATCAAAGCTCTTCACTGGGGCCCCTCTGGTGCTTGTCAGAGCCTCCAGACAACACCCAGGCTCAGCCCCGTTGCCTTTAGACTTTTCATCCTGACTGATGGGCATCACTGCCATCCTGATGGAATTCTCCATTTCCCCACTCTCCTCTTTTCTGTTTGCTGCCTTTTCTGCTCAGTGACGCACTTTCCTTCGCTGTGCAGCTCCTCTCACACACGCCCACTCCTCTCTTTGCAGTCAGCCCTGCATTTGAGCAGAAGTACCAACCTCTGCAAATCCCCAGAAAGCCAAGCTGCTGTGAAGTCTGTGACAGGAAGCGAACAAGGCACAGTCAGACTGAAATCTCCAGGCTCCACTGAAATTTCAACTCCCATTTTCAATCCTTTTGGTGAGCTCACTCCCTCTGGCAGAGGAACCAGCTAACCTCAGCTTTCTCAGGATATTAAGGAGGCAATTTTGTTAGAATACATCACTAATTACATTATTAAATAGCTGCCATGTTATTTTCTCCCTCCAAAGCCCAAAGATTTTATTCCAATTTGAGAGCTACACCTTTTTGCTTCACCTTTTGTGCAGGGAGGCATTTACCTCAAGTGTCCCACACACTTTCTGTGAGTGACAGTAAATGCAGTAAATACTCCCCCAAAACAAGAAGCATCCCAGGCCTCTGGGAAATGGTCTCAAGTTAGATAAAACAGCCTTGGGTGCACAAACCTCTGGATGTTTTTTTCCTTCTTGACCCTGATGTGTCTGTGTTGGGAACAAACACCCTGGTCTGCCACAAGCTAACTAATAACTGATATAATCCCGGCAGCAAGAAAGCATTTGTAAATCCTCCCATGCCACAGCAGGCTCTCTCTGCCATGCCCAACAACAGGGACCATCAGACCTGCCTGGGCCTGCAGTGGTTTCACTGGCAGGGAGGCAGAGCAGCACACAGAGCCCTGCTGAGCCCTGGGGAAGGGGGAGCCTCCTGCAGCAGCTCTGCATTCCCAGCTGTGCCAACAGGCACACAAGGGCTGTGCCCACAGCCTGGCTGGGCTTGTAAAGCCCAGGAACACTCAGGAGAGAGACTGAAGGGATCTCCCTGGGTACCAGACACAAGGTGAAAAAGAAGAAGGATGAAAGGAGAGTGGATGTGGATTTTAGCAGTGTTGCAGCAGAGGGGAGAAAAGAAAACCTCTGAAGAAGCAGTTGGTTTCTCAGTGCAAGGCCTAAATCCATCTTTGCTGCTGTTCAGGTTAATCATTAAGAGTCCAAACTGCCCAAGAGTGAGATATACCCAAATGCTTTTTATATAAAGGTTCAGGAATTAATAATTTTTAACACTATTTTGATGGCTGGCTGGCAGACTAAACTATGTATTTCCTTCCCCCCCTCCCCCCCAAGCTAAAAGGAACAAAGTGGTGAAATCAATGTAAGGCTTAAAGGAGATGGTGTCTGCACAGCTCTGTGGCTGCATGATGTCACTCCTGCACAGGTATGGGGGGAGCCACAATGACATGCTAAGTCAGCTCCTGGTAGGAAAATGTTACAGGTCACATCCCTAATTACTGAGAAAAGGAAAAAGCAACACAATATTTAAGCCTGGCATGATACAGCAGGCAGGAGGTGCAATAAAACTCAGGTCTACATGGAAACAGCAGCTAATCGTCTGCTCCAGGTAAAATAGAGCAATTTCCCTGTTAAAGTACAAAGACACTTATGCTATGTCTTATGCCATGTCCTATGTGACCTTAAAAATCAAGGCTGGACTGGGTATGTGATTACACCTGTAAACAGACATACACACACACACACACACATACATATTTATATATATATATGTCTATACACACACACACATGAGCATATTAATGTTGTCTAAAAGTGAAGAAAAGTTTAATCAAGCTGAGTTAAAGCTAAATTAAAAGTAAAACAGGCTCTTCTTGAGCAAAACCCAGTCATTGCAACCCTTCTCTCTGGTATTGCTTCCCTTTCCCTGCCGCCTTCTGATTCATATAATCGTCTGTCCTTTCTGCCCCTGTGTATGTGAAAGTGCAGGATTTTCCCAAAAGTCTTGAATCAAGGAAGGAGGAGCATTACTTAAAACAAGCTTTGATCCATGTGTTTAGTGAAATTTTAGTAGGTGGAGGATCATTAAATTTTATGTTTATTTTATTTGTTATTTTGTATTTATTCAATGCAGGTATTAAATCTGGATTTTATACCATCATTTCCTCTTGGCTACCAAGATAGCTGTATGCTGTTTCTATTCTCTCATGTTATGTAAACCTGCAGACAAAAAAAAAAAAACCAACTCCCTAGGGAGGATGCTCACTGAAAGCACCAACACAACAGAGTCCTGCACTTGCTGGAGTTTTACACCCAGTGGTACCAGCCTGCTTCTCCTCTCACATGCATGAGCATAAACTGGATTTCTTGAAATAAAGTGAACTGTGCAGGCAAGTGGAAAACTCATCTCCCAAACAACAGATATCTGAAGGTATTTCAGGCATTTTCCATTGCCGCCAAGTTCAATACCAGAATCAGGAAGGTACCATCTTTTAAATGATCCAGCCCTAGCCTTTGTCAGGCCTGACAGATGCCAAGCCTTTGCTATGGCACCGAAGGTCTAATTCTTATTGTGAACTACTTATGGCACTAGCAGTTTTCCTTTTGGGTCAGTAGATCCCTGAGAATCTCTTTTCCACTGGAATCACCTTTCTGGGGACGTCTGAAGGACAAGCCATGGCCCCACAGGGTTCCCGTGCCCTGCTGGCTGCAGTGTGAGCTTGCAGCCTGGAGCACGTTCACATGTGCAGCCTCCAGCCTTTGTGGGACACTTGGGCTGCTCCTGCTCTGAGTCTCACACCCACCTCAGCCACATCTCTTCAGCCTTCCACACAACTGGAATTGCTTACTAAACACAGCTGACACGAAACTGAGCATAAGGAAAAACCCTCACTGTCTCTCCCTGCAGATCTGCATTACTGAGCTGACAGTAACATTCAGCCATTTCTGACATGCACTCAGCAGTGAAGTGCAGGTGCCAGCTAATGGGTTACTGTGTTAGTGAGAAGGGAATAATTAGCTTTTTCTGCTCCTGCTGCCTCTTGACAGCTCTTGCATGCCTCAAATGAGCATCTGTATCTCCCTCTTTGCTCGCAGTCCTGCTGTTTCATGACGTTATGTTGGTGGGCTTTGATTTCAGAGACGGCATAAGAATGAAGTCATTCCAAAGCTTCCCAAAGTAATGGAATTCTAACCAGTGGCAGAACTTTTCTGCAGTAGGGTTATAGTTGCATCCTTCCTTGGTTTTAGATATGGTACTCTACTCATTAAGCTGCCTAAGAAGGAACCAGTTTAACCTTAATCTGCTGATTTTAGTGACTCTCTGGGAGAATTTTACACATTGAAATAGGATATCCTGAATTTTTTTCTGTGCCACACAATGATATAAGTGCTGTTTAATTTTACCACAAGCTATTAATGCTGAAGTGAAATAAACACACCAATCACACTTTGATGGTACACTTCCCCTTGGGCCCTGAAGTTCAAAAATAATAGAAAACTTGTATTTATGAGGAAAGCCAGGAGCTGGAGCAAACTGGGCAAAATCGCTACACATGTGGGGACTCTGTAGCTTTGGAACACGATGAGGAGTTCCCTAGAAATAATAATTCACAAGTAATATATAGAAGCAACTACTCCTTGAGGAAAATACTGGTATTACAAACCTAAGGTTGCAGCACTCACAGTTGAAAGGTTAAGTGACAAACGATACCGGCCCAGCAACATTACTCACCAGTCAGAATCAAGCCACAGTCACGCTTGTACAACAGCAGTGCCTGTCAAGGCTTATGGGATTGATACCTGAAAGCAAGCCTGAACAGATGGGGGACACGTTCCTGGTGAGCAACACCCACCTAAAAAACGAACTCTGCTTCAGGCTACATCCCAAGCTGCTTCTGTGTATGAAAACGTAGCACCGAGAGTGGAGTTTTCCAAAAGGCATCACTAAGGAATTGCAATTCTACTTTCAACATGGGAGAAACATTAGTGTGGGCAGGGGCCAGGTTCATTGTCTGCCTCAGTTACCTCTGTAACCCACTGTGGTCTGCTGGGGAAGCACATCCCGAGGGGTTTCTGAAAGGGGCCCGAAATACTTCCCAAAATGTTATCCCAGAAGATGTAATATTTATTCAGATATTCAGATTTATTAATGGATTTATAACTGCACATTATGACAGCTGCACTGATCAGATTCCAACCGACTTAAACTGCACCCTGATTTACATATTAATTATGCAGGGCACAACACTGCCAAATATTAGGCACCCCCCATCAGCTGCTGAATGCCCATCACACCCCCATGGTCTGTAAGCACCACACAGAGTTCAAGGTACCTTTCAGGACAAAAGCTATTGCTGTGACGAGAGAAATGCAATAATTCCACATGGCTTTTCTAGACATCACTCATGTAATCAGATGTCAAAATGAACTTGTGAACATGTATGAACCCCAGCGTCAAGTGCTCTCAAAACTGGCGTGAGAGCGGTCCCAGCAGAAAGGTCCATTCCCCACCCATTGGGCAGAATGCTTTTGCCACAAAAGGAACAAGAGAAAGGAACTGAACGTCAGCCCTGACAGACAACGGTTATGCAAAAGCACGACAGAAAATTTGCTGGCTTATTTCCTTTATTAAGCCCAAAATAACACCTTTATAAAATCCTGACTTCATGAATAAATCAAATGCCTTCATTAAAGAAACATTTACTGCCATTTTCTATACTTTATTTTAAGGCATACAGAAAAATATTTAACAAATGTGTATGCAATTAAATGCCAGGGACTGCTAATTACAGCCCTTCTGAATGCCTCTGCAAAACAAAGATACTCAATACAATATGTTAGAAAGGGTGGGGAAAAGAAAGAGAGGAAGCTGAAGACAATCTAATAGGCATTAGTGCAGATATATGCTGGCCTTTGGCTACGAGCAGCAAATAAGCCATCAGTGTTACCCCAAATGGCAGCCAAAGGACATTTTAGAGTCACATCCTTGCTTCTGCTTCTCTAATTCTTTTCCAAAACATTTCACCTCTAACTAATTATGGAATTTAATGACAGAATGTAAAGGACTGGCTGGGGTTGCAGGCCATTCCAACAAGACTTTTATCACATATCCTTCAGGTTGCAGAATCTTTATGTGCTTAGCAGTGACTTATCATTCCTGGCAGAGGCAGGTACTTCAAAGGCAACCTTATATAAAAAATAAATTCTGCCTTTGCCAAGCATTGGAAAGAGCACTAAATTAAATTTTAAAATCAATTCCTACAGACAAACTTAGAGGGTTTGTCTATCTGGCCAACAGGCAAAAATTTTATGACAGTACAGTTTTGTAATCAATAATAGCAATACAGTGCATGTTTCTGATTAGAAAAAATTAAAGATGCCAAAACAACATTGCTAAATATTTAGGCTGTTTTGTGACAGTCCCATTGAGCAGAAATATAAAACATGCATTTTGATGAATTTCCAACTGATTTATTTCATACTATACTTTTTATTTTTCAAAAAAAGAATATTAAAACTATTATAAGCTTTGTCACCTGCTATAAAGCAGAATGATGTAATTTTATTCACTGCACATTTCCTGTTTGTGAGGCAAAAAAGCATAATTTACTTCTTTATAAAAGGGAAATATATATATAACTATATATATATATAATTTTATTGGTATTAACATAATGCAATACCATACATTGAGCAAACAGAAAGAAAACATTTCAAAATACATTTTTTAAAAGTATCTCCCCGTAAGATAGTATGAAATATCAAGTAATTAGCATTAACATTATTACAATACACCCTTAGCCAAATATATCAAGGAAAATCCACATTCTAATCACAGAGATAGAGGCAAACATCAACCCATAGGGGACTCAGAACATAATGATAAATACAATATCTGAATCTACTTTGAGTGACATCCAGACAAATACTGGCCCCAAAACAGCCCTCTGGAGTCTGGGTGTTACACAGAGAATACTTTGTGCCTGCTTGGCCAGGCAGCATCACTCACATGTTTTAGTCCTAGAAGATAAAGAGGAACCAAAGAGTTTAATGCAGAGTCTAATAAATCTCAGCGTGAGGTATCTTCTCCATCACCATCCGAACGAGTGCCAGTGTACCCTCTGGGAATTCAGTACAAACCACTGGATAAATGAAAGTCTCTGAAAGGTCTGTTCATACCCCCACTTGACAGAATACACTTAGTTTAGCATGACACAGTAAGGAAACTTCCTTCACTAATGTGAAGCACGCTTAAATGACACGACTCTGTCTGGTAGGCCTGAATGGGTTCACTGGAGTTCAGTACAAGCAATGGGAAATTACAGTTACCATGGCTGAATCCCTCTTTAATTCCTCGAGGTGTGCAGAACAAAACTGAGTGACATCAAAGCCCTTCCCCTGCCAAGACCCTCTTCCCCTTCCGTTCTCCCGTGCGGGGGCAGTATTTTCTGCAAATGTGCTCCATGTAGACTGGATCTGACTTTGTGCCTAGTCCCATTGTGGAAAGGGTGCATTCTTCAAAAGACTGGCCATGCCCTTTGACACCTTCCTGGAGGCCTCATATTCAGGCATGTGGTTGCCTATGCTTTAACAGGTCTGTTCTGTGTTATAAACATCAAAGTTATTCGAGGAGAACTGACTTTCTGAACGGAGGCCATTAGGTCACTTGCAAGAGGCTGAAGTTGAGTCTCCGTCGTGCCAATTCTCTAATGATAAGTTTATCAACCTTTGAGTCCAATCGGTTCAGTGCCAAGATGTGGTTCCCATTTGACATGGAGAGGTGCTATCAACTCTCGCAGTGTATTAGCCTAATATGATAAAGCAGTGATACAATATGTTGAAAGATCGGTGATGTGCCATTATTTCCATATCATATTAGTAAATTAGAATTACTATCATGCAAACAAGAGCAAATAGCAAATCTGGCATACAGCAGCAGCACTACAGAGCCTTTCTAATCTGCATGCAGCGATGCTCGTGAGGACAGAGACATGGCACTGTTCTGCTATTACACCTCACTCCATTAAAATATCCATCCCTGATGCAAAAGAGGTATTTAGGGCAGAAAGTTATATATTCTCTTTGTAGATATGTTTTTTTAAAAAGAACAGAACAAAGACCAATTAAAAAAACCCCAAACAACCCACAAATAAAACAAGAGAACAATACACATCCTAACCAACTCGGTTGGTTTTCTCCATGTTGAAGACACAGTAGCTCATTTGGAAGCACTGGGAAAGGGTCACATGAATGAGGAGAATGGAAGCAAAGAATGTGCCCCAAATCCACCAAACGTGCTACAAACACAGAAAAATATCCTGGTGGCAACTTATGCGTGAACTAGAAAAAGAGGTGGCACAACACAATCTGGCTCCTTTCGTTCTCCTAGCTGACAGTCCAGCGTTGTGCAATGTTGGGTGAAGGATAAGATACAGAGCTAGGAGATCGTGTGATTTTGCAACCACACTGACATTACACACTTCCATAAGCTAGGGCTTGAGAACTCGAGAATCTTTGTGGACCTGTGTTAGCAAAGAAAAGAGAAAGAGAGAGGTGGAATAAACAGCATACAGCTAAATTGTTTACTTAGAGTTTCTGTGTGGATATGCAGTCTCTGCACAGGCAGTTTCAAAAGCCTGGCTGCTCTCAGTACATTCCCTATTCTATTGCCTACTACACTAAATTGTAATAAAAAATGAAACTCCATGGATCTTAACATCCATTGTCATTCTGAATCCCAGATTTGAAAAGCTGGGGGATGTTTTGTTGTTAAAAAAAAACACTTTGGGAAAGACTTTAACTGTTCATAATGACAAGACGTACAAATTCATTCCAATTTAACTGGTGGGATTTGTTTAACCCCAGTTAAAGAGATTTTTTTTTTCCAAAAGACAGGATGGAAAGGAAGGAAAACATCAAGCATTGCCATTTTTATTCCTAAGCATATCACGAAAGGTCTGGAAAGCAGATAAGAAATATTTCCTCAGGGACAGAAAACACAAGGTAGAAAGAATCCCAGATGGAAACATTGGTGACATTTACTCCACACATGGCAGCAACTGGAAAATGAGTTTCAGAGAGGCAGAGGGTGAGCAATGCTACACAGAACTCAAACCCAGTTCAGCCTCTTCTCTATTACTGAGATTTCCTGGGACTCTGTGCGTCAACAAGGAGAGGAGGAAGAAGAAGTGTGAGGAAAACAGTTTATATAACTAAATTCTAAGTATAGCAGTCAAGAGAAACTTTTACATAACCTATTGTTTAAAATAAAAAAACCCCATTTGATTCCACAACCAAAATGAAAAAAACCCAAACCCAACCCCCAAAACCAAACCCCAACCCCCTGACAAACAAAAGGCCAAACCAGCACATTTCAGGACTCATGGGGTTGAGGAAAGGGAAACTTTGTAGACTACAAGAGGGAATGTTTTTCAGATTTCATCCTGTTCTATACTATGAACAGTTGTAACATTGAAAATAAGAGTCTTGGATTTATTTGGAAAAAGGCACTAAGGGAAAGAGGATACTGCTGCCTCATAGGTATCACTTCTGCAGCTTCAGGAGATCCTGTCATCTTATGGCTGTTGTTCACACAACTTAATCACTAAGAATTCAGAAAGTTTGTTTCAAAGATCAGGCTTTGGCAAAAGAAACTTTCCTTTTTATGAAACAAGGTGGCTGTGAAATAAAGGAGGGTTACTGAAGTTAAGGCAAGGACATTATGTAGCAGATGTCCATACCCAGCTCTTGCTCATGCCCGGCTGAGTCTGGCTGGGACACGTCCTCCATCTGTGGAATAACTGTGCTACCTTCAACACATGGTGGGACAGGACTTGTGTTATGTACATAAAATTAAACTAAATTTTGCACTAGAAAACTATTTCTGAAAAAAAATATGCTAGTAAGACATATTTTTGTAAAGACTATTCTGTAATATAGCGAAGGTTTGATTATTTATATAATAAATAATATAAATTATCAAACACTGGCAATTTTTCACTATCCCACTTTGGATTAGTCACTGTGCATGAACAGCCTTTCATTAACCTCTTAAGGTAAGTGGTAGCATATGCTGTCCTATTTATCTTAATGTGAATATAATTCTCAGGCACTAGGGGGCTTTTCTACATAGATTTTCAATATCACTTATGGATAGTAACTAAGTGTTTGAAAAATCTGCTTCTTAGTAGTAAAAATTATTTTTCCTTGTCCTTACAAATCCCACATCTTTTTCTGTATCATTACCATCAGCAAAATTATTTATGTAAAAAATCTCCAGCATGTGATTTTGTTTCTAGATAAGGGTTTTAAAATTTGCTTTAAAGGAGAACAAATACAAATAACAAAGAACGAGTAACGTGCTTTTGGACAGATACTTATTGACACTACAACTTATGAAACTCATGAGACTTGCAAACATTTTGAAAAATAAACCAACTGCCATTCACATACAAAAATGAATGTGACCCTGTGAATACAGCGAAGTGAACTTACTGCATTTATCAACCAAATTATGTCTGCATTATGAGTTTTATGGCAAATGACTTCCCCAGAGTGGTTACAGACACAAAACTGTCTGCTCTGAATCTCTGCCTTTTTATTTAGCTGATATGTAGGATGTGAGGAATTTTATATCTGAGCAAACCTGCAGCAGTAGCAGGTACTTTACCCATCTAAAGTGGTGAGACAGAATGCACCTGGGCCCTGGGATGGGAACAACCCACCAAGCAGGAGCAAGGGGATGCTCTGCATGCCTTTCCAGGCCAAGTGTCAAATGCCAAGAAAAATGGAAGCAAAGAGAAGCAGAAAGTTCTCATGAGAGAAATATTTGACAGTCACAATCAGTAAGGTCTCAAAATGGCTCTCACACAACAAGTCCTATGTAAGGAAAGGGGCACAGAAGGTGATACAACTCTTTCTCTTTGACACTGATCTATAAATAAATGTTTAAGGAACACCAGCAGTCACTAATGAGAAGGTATAAAGTTAGGGTTTTTACTTCGATGTGTTTTTTCATAATAAAAAGCACAAGATTTTACCACTGCCTCTTAAGAGTACACTTCTTTATCAATCTTCTCATTATATATTTTGCCTAAATAGACTACAAGATACCTGATTATTAAATGGTATTTTTATGACAACTTCTCTTTTCAAAGAAAGGTTAGGCTGAAGAATATCAGGTTAATTAACTTACTTTTTAAATTCATACTGAAGTTTTAGAAAATTTCAGACTTCCCATCTATAGTGACCATCAGTAAACCTGTGCCTGCCTTTTGAAGATCTACCCTTTCCTTAGTTTTTATCCTATTTTGTGTAGCTATTTCTACATCTGTCTACATATTCAGGAGAGAAGAACTTTGACTGGAATCTCTTACCTACTGTCTAGTCCAATCATGAAGCATATCTAGCTATGCATTTTCCCCTGAAGGTAAATCCTTTGCATGAGTGATCAGGCTCCCAACAAAAATGAATGTAAAGAACAACAGGGAAGACAAAACCTTCCCCATGTGCCACAAACTGTGACCTGGCTGCTTCTGCTGGAAGTCCACTGGCAGATACATCTTCCTCCTTACTAGGGAAATGGCTCAAGGCTCTTTGACACAGTCCTGAGCAAGAACACTGGCAGATCTGCTGCTCACTGGTGGGAAGCTCCCACCACCTCCAGGTGTCAGACAGATGCCATGCAGAGATGAGAAGGAGCTGGTAGAGAGGCTGGCAGTGAGACTGCCTGAGGAAGGAGGGATTTGGTGACACATCTGGTGCAATCCCCGACACTACTACAAAGCAGCACCTCCCCACATTTTTCTGTGGGAATCTAGTTAGGTATGGAAGCAACAGCAGGAGTCACTCAAGACTCCTCTGAGACTACAGTAAAGGGCACTAAATCAAACAACACAGGAGTATGCTATAGCAAATAGCAAGTTTCAGCTTTTCCAACACCACAATATATGTTTAGTGTCCCCCATGTCCTCACTGAGGAACACCAAGAGCACAAATGCTCCATGGGAAAGCACCACGGTGAGGAACAGGCCCAGGGAGGACAGATGGTGGTGTCAGCCCACGTACAACCTCCGGTGCCTGCTCCTCTGCAGGTGCTGCACTCGGTCCCATGAGAACAAGGCAGTGGAAATTACAGGGCTCTGATCAGCAGGCATTTTTCCTCCCACTTAGCACAGTATTTCTAAATCGCAAATGTAACCCAGCTCTCCTATGCACTTCATGTAATACAGCTACTGCTAAATAACCCTCTGTCTACCCAGTACTAAAGAACTAAATAAACTGAAATGTAGCACATTAAATTGCCAAATTACTAACTCTCGCTATATTATTATAGTGTATTATATTACATTATTCCTAATTCTGCCCCTATTTTGTCCCTCAATATATCTCTTGGTTATTCTTATGCTGTTCAGATATCTCTCTAATATCTGCCAAACTCTCTCCTTCAGCTCATTACCAGGGTCTTACTGGAGTGACAGTTCACAGCTTCAAGATGGAGCAGTTTGAGTGTGGTTATGTCAGAAAATAAGGTTATTCTTCCAGAGTAGTTCATTTTGTAACCATTGCAAAGCAAAATGCAAAGCATTTGCAAAGAAAGGAAGCCCTCTAATTTGGGACATAACCAGTGAGACACAGTTGAATAACCATGTTCAGGAAAAAAAAAGAAAGAGCGGCTGGCTGAACTTCTCATAGTTTTATATAGATTTAGAAGGCATAGGATGTAATCATAAATCATAGGATTTAGCATCCCACTGGGCAGTTTATGAATTCTGATAATGATATTAAAATTCCTGCATATTGGCACTCTAATTGCTGGATTACAGAGAGACTTAAGTTACATAAGCCTATGGGACTCACCCAGAAGTCTATGTTACATCCCAAAGACAAGCACATGAGGCATATGTCTAATGGTGAGATTCCTTTCAATACAATTCTTAGTAAGCTAAAATCAGCCAGGCTATGACTGCAATGGCATATAAAGCTCAATTTCATCTACCAAACCTCCTGCATTGTTTATTCTGAGAACTGTGTGAAAAGCCATGTCCTGGTTTCCTGATCATAAAGCAGGAACTGTAGTTCCAGTCCATCAGATGAAAGAGTTAATGTACAACACAAAGATGAGATCTCTGTTTCCTGATTAATGCTTCGGACATCAACCCTGAAAAAAAAGCAATGTACTAATTTTTTCCGTTGTTATCAACAATTTTTTTAATACGGAGTATTTAAGCAGAATTGGTCTTATTATTGTGACGAATAATTTTGTGTATTGCTTTATTAATTATTTTTTCAAGAAGTGTATTTCTGGATTTTTTTTTACATTAACTTATTCAGAACTTTAAAAGCAGACAGAAACATACGGAATTATGATAGCATTACAAATTAAAATTTACGAAAATAAATTTTTAACTTCTACCAGTAGCCCCTTTGGTCAGAGAAGACTTTAAGGCCCATCAAGTAACATGATTGCTTTTTCTGGTGGTGCTTTCCATACTGATAACAGAAACACCAATACACTGACAAATCCCTGGTGTGACTCAATAACACCCAGCCAGACTGTCATGCTCCCACTGCCAGGCTGCATCCAAGGGCAGGGGACGGAGATGCTGTTCCTGCCACAGCTGCTGACAGCTGAAGCAACCTGCCATGCCTGGGACCCCTTCTCTGACTGGGTCAGTGGAAGAGGCACAGATCACCTGAACACTGTAAGTTACTGACAGCATGCCCTGTGCTTAAGGTAAAATGAACAGACTGAGAAAAAAGTGATATCTTTGTGCCACATTCAGCTGAGGTTTTTCAGCAGCTTTTGCTAAAACCTCCAACGGGAATGGTGTCAAAACCTACTCAGGGAAAATTGGGGGAGCAGATTATCATTACTGTTATACTAACATTGATCATGTTGAGATATTTTAATTTAATTTGGAGCTCACTGGAGAGGCATACACAAAGAACATGGACTCTACTATTACTCTTTTGGCAAGGCCAACAAGTGAAATGTTGGCACCACTCCTGGCTGGTTGTGCGTGTTTAACAAAGGTATTCCTTTCTCCTATCCTCATGTTCTAGCACGTGTTTCGTCTGTCAATCCAACTTGCCTTGACTGTTCCCAGCAAGTATTATTGTTCCACTCCAACTCTATTTTTGACTCAGTCAGGTGTCTTTCAAGTTTGAGAAGGACCATATTTAGCAACAAAAATGCTATCAGACCTGAAGCCCTCCCTCCTATCAACAACCTGAAATATATTGCATAAAATTAGCATATAAAGAAACTGCTTTTAGAAGTCTTGCTTTTAATTAGTTTGGTTCCCATAAAAATAAGACAGGAATCACCTTTCTTTTTCTAAACCCATGACTGAGCTGCTTTCTTGGCTATCTATGGTGTCTTGAAAACCCATCAGACCAACACAGAAATGGCCTCCTTGTTTTCCTGGAGGAAATTCCTTACCTATTTGAGAGTATAAAATGAAGAATTACTGATTAAATGTTTCACACTTGTTGGATGCTGAAGGCTTGTACTTTCATCTGGTAAATTTAAATTAATTTTTATGAGAATAATTATCTCTATACAAAAAGCTTGCACTGAAAGGTTTTATGCAAGGTACTCTTCTGACAAGCCAAGCATTGCTATGTTGTTTGTTAAGAATTGCTTGGATATTTTTAATGTGTAAAAGCTGTTTTCAGAGGGGACCCAATTTTTCCATAAAAAGTGTATCTTAAGCCTTTCATATTCCAAACAATCCTATCACTAGTGTAATAAGAGAAAATCAGGGCTGCACAGGGATTTCATTACATTAAGGATTCCTGTTAGAGGAGTCAAATGCTGAAAACATCAGAAGCTCCTGACTGTATCTTAACTTTAAAGATAGCAATAAATAGCAAATTTTAAATTATTTCAAATCCCTGAACATGCTAGACTGGATGAGATATAGCATGGATAGTATCTCCTGAAGCCTGCTAAGACAGTAGTTCTGTATGCCATATAGGAGGGGAAAAACCAGCAAACTAATGAAGGGAGTATTTTGTCACATCAGCTTATGTGTTCAAGCTCCTGGTTTAATACTCTTTCTGAAAACCACAAGTCTGCCATTCATGAAAATGGATGGCAAAAAGGATTAGTCAGACTGGCCAGGAACCTAGACAAAGATGAAGGATGCCATGCCAGGGTTTCATGGCCATGATGCCCAGGCATGCAGGAGTCCTTAGCCCTCCTTCCCAGCCTTTTCTGAAATACAGGCACCCACCAGAGACCCTCCTGATGAGAGGACATGGTGCACCCAATGGTTTTCAAAGGAAGATCCTGATAAAGTTCTTGGTGAACTGGTGATAACCACTAAGGAGGCACATCTACACTCCCATCAATTCTTACTCTTCTACCAATTCCTCCACCAATTCAGGAGGTTTTTACTCTCAATGACCTCTGCACAAAGGTACAAATACATCGGTACAAAAATTGCTTCTCTTTAGACTCTTCCTTCCTAATTTATCCCAAATCATCTCCAAAACTGCCCATCACACACAGTTTGGTGAGGTGTAGCTGCCATACTTCTGTATGATGGCACTGTTCCACAGAAAAAATTAATCCTGCACTGAACATATTACAGCACCAATATGTGATTCAGGCCCTGGTTCTCTCCTGCACACCTGACCCCTTCCCAGTGTGGAAGGACAGAGCCTGGGGGAGACCTGCTGTCCCCCTGGAGGGATGGAGCAGAAATCCTGCACTGAACATATTACAGCACCAATATGTGATTCAGGCCCTGGTTCCCAGTGTGGAAGGGCAGAGCCTGGGGGAGACCTGCTGTCCCTCTGGAGGGATGGAGCAGAGCACAGGGCCCAGCAGGTACCAACCTCATCACCCCTAAGGTATGTCAAGCTCCTCTACTGGCAGAAACCACCAGAGCTGTGTTGGAGATGGACACTTCTCAAAGTCCTTTGAGCTGTTAGAAGTGGTGTTCTTTTTCAGGAGAATGAAAACAGGAAAAATGGAAATGAGAGTGCCATCACCTCAGAATGTGCACGACTACTTGCTAGCTTCTGCTACCTCATCCAGGTCTTTTGATTACAACAAGGGAAAAATACTTTTCGTTTACTCAAAGTTAACAATATCCGGGGAAAGAGAAATCTTATTAAAGTGAGGGCAGCTGCTCCAGCTCTGGGAGCAGCTGAGCACAAGGGAATGGCTGGTTTGAGATGGTGGCTGATCAGGCTGAGGCAAGGAAAAGGAGTTGGAGAAAGGCAGGTGCTGGGTAGGATGGAGCATCCACTGCAGCCCACCACTGACACCTGACCCTGGCATTGCTGTAGCAATCTGCTGGGAGGTGGGGACACGTTTCAAATATAACTAGTATTACAAGAAACCTCTTGATCTGGGTAATGATGTGGAGGGCCCAGCCTGCTCCCCTGGCAGCCTCCAGCAGTGACAGCCTCCTGAGCTGCGCTCAGCCCTTGGTCTTGCCAACAGCAGCAGAAAGGGCACAGAGAGCCTCAAGGAGAAAATCCCTTACTGTCACCACAACTGGTGATTGTTGTATGCAAGGGAATCCAAATGGACCAAAACACCTGAGATGCTGAGGGAAGGGTTACCTGTAAAAACAGCTACTTTTTTAAAATGGCAGGCAAGAGTGCCCTTCCCTCAGGGGATGGTAAGCCAAAGGATGCTTGTAAGGAGGGGTTTCTGCTGGAGGCTGCCAGGGAAGCAGGCTGGGCCTGCGCAAGGTTCCCCTGGACAAGCTGTAACAAGACCCAGAGCTGTTATGCAGGGATGTATTCCCAGCAATTTGTTAACATACTCTGGCTTTGGTTTGCTTAATTGCTTTTCACCAAAATATCACCACTAAACAAAGAAAATATTATAATCTCTACAGCCTGAAAAACACTGACTATCATGCAGCTGAGCTCTGTTCTTATCCCATAACAGCAACCTCCCTCCTATGCCTTTCTCAAGCTACTCAGTTAGCTATTGTCCTCTGCTATTTTCTTCAGGAGCTACATTGTCTCTTTTTACTTTCTTCTCTGCAGTCTTGTACATGAATAAGCATTACACTTCTTTCATGCATTACCAACATCAAAAACAAACCTTTTTCTTTTTTCCCTATCAGGTAGAAACATCTTATACCAAGCAGCTCCTTTTAGTTCTCTTCTTGGATTGCACTCGTTAAAAATGTCAAATCAGCTCCTACAAAAACAGAGAACTACGGAGGTTTGGCTTCTACCTACATATAAATACAGGAAGTAGTGCAGATAAAGCAGAAACAAAACAAAACAAAAAAAAAAGACTCATTTGTAACATCTCACCACCTCAAAAAGCAAAAAAGCAGTACTGAAAAAGGCAGAGAGGGCTGATATAATTATTGTGGAAAAGGATTTTGCTGCAAGGAATGCATGGTATAGGGCTAATCAAGATTTCTCCCCTGCAAACAAGGGGGATGGAACAGAAGCCTGTATAATTCTAAGGGCATAAATGCAGAAAAAAGGTTGGTAATTGCATCTTCAAGTAACAGAAACATCTGAAAGTTTGTGTGCTAGGTTTAAAACTAACTAGAAGAGATGCTTGTCTCTCTAGCCTGGAGTTAAAATGTGCAACTCCTTATTGCCACATAACAGAGCTCAAAGTACTCCTGAGTTCAAAATCAATAAAACTATTGTGTGGAAGAATGATCCATCAAGGGTTACAAGAAAGATACCTTTAACTCTCCCTAGAAATATGTTTTTAGGCATGGTTCAAGGCAGGCTAACTGGGTTAACTGGGATATGGGGCTTGTCTCTCTTTGGTACAATCATTTGTTCTTGCAGGTGACTTTTTAAAACTCACCTAACTCAGAGTCTGATCTCTGATATAGCACTAGACAAATCAATGTTTTGGACAGTTTTTGTTAAGCTCACATCTGCTGTACAGAATGGAAATGTTAGATTGCAAGAGTAAACAGTAAAAATAACAGGCTCAGTGAATTTTTAATTTTGCAAGGATTTTTTTTTTCAGAAGAATGCAGATATCTCTCTTAAAGAAGTTGTGTATCTAGTGTCAGTAAATGCATTCATCTTCCACAATAACACCAGGACTTGCCATCAGTACAACTGGGTATTCCAGAGTTACAGAGTAACCAAAAAGTTCAGAGTATATTATATGATTTATCTATTCAATACTTCTGTGGAAAAATAAGAATATTTAGATTTTCTATGAAAAAGAGAAGAAGGCAAGAATTCATCTGTTCTGGTTATGTATCTGGTAACACAACAGCTGGTGTTGAAAAACATGTCGGCGACTATGATTTACACACTTCTTTGTGAACTATAAAATACAGCAAGAGCACACTCAGCTGAAGATGTTTAAAACAACCCCTGGGGTTGTGTGTGTGCAGAAACCTTGGGGGGATTTCAGAACTCGAAGCCCACAGTCAGAAGTCTAAGTGCAGGGACCAATCTCCCCTGCTCAGCCTGGAACTACCACAACCATTGGCCTTGGATGGAGGAAAGAGAAGTTAGTAAAACCCAGGAGGAGCAGAGATGAAGATTTGGCTCTACACTTTTAGTCATTAATAACAGTGCTAAAGATGAGGAACACCAGATTAGAGAAATGCAAAACAGACAAGGACAAAATAAAGAAACAGCCTACTGAATTTGTCTTTTAAAAAATTTACTCTATTTCCATACAGTACAACTGAGAAAGTCATCTGAAGAAAAAGTCTCAGCTCCTACTTTCAGAAGACAAGAGCTAAGGGGCCAAAAATAACTGTTTCCCCAACTAATTATGGAGATTAATATTACAGGGTTTTCAACTTATTAATGAGGTTATGCCAGAGTCTCCTCCTTGGAAGACAACTTGCACTGAGAAGTATTTCAATGCACTGGCATTGAAATCAATGCACAGAACATGGCCCCAGCATAAAATCCAGCCACGAGGTTCACTTTGGCTCAAAATGCTAAACTGCACAAATCTTTGAAATAAAGGCTAAAGCAGCATAGGTGCATTTACAGTAGGTTATGCTGTAAGAGAAATGGGACACTGTAGAAACAAAATATTTTTAAAACAGTTTTTCTAACTGGGGAAAGATTTAGAACACCATCATCCTCATTTGTGGCACAGAGAATTAGAGGCTGATGGGATTTTCATTTTAAAAACCAATCACAACTTAATTAAACTCGTTCCATAGCTTATCCTCACCATTGCAGATTTATGCCCAATTTCTATTCTACTTTTTGCTTCTCACCCCATTCAATTTTATAATCTACTCCCCAGCTACCCTGATGTTTCCAATTCCCAAGTACTACAGATCAGACTGCACAAACTGTTTCTTTTCTTTTTCAAGAAAAGGGGTAAATTAAGCCTCCACCACCTTGGGGGTGTGTGCTTTCCTTTGTTCATTGGGTTACTCTCAGCAACCTCCTACTCCCCATCATTCCAAGGAGCAGTGGTACTGAAAAACACACATAGCCTTCTGACAGCCTTGGCAGCAAAGCCAACTCCATGCAGAACATAAAATCTCACCCTTCATGCCTGTTTTCCTCCCAGCAGAAACTATAGGTGCCATGGGTACTGGCTGCTCATGGCCAGCCACACATGCCCTCATCCTTCCACATTCAACCTCCACTAAATTTTAGGAATAATGAAATCCATAAAGATCCAAGTTCTGTTCTCAAAACTGAAGAGTCTAATTTTTAATTCAAATAACTTTTATACTCTCCTATATATCCTATAGTCTTATTTAGCCACAACATACACAAGCTTAGCAAAATTGTCTTTTGGGATGGGACAGGCCAAGAAGAGGGTGGCTGACATAGTTCTGAGTTGCATTAACTGTAAAAGCCATTTCCAAACTGTGAGTCTTCAAGGCAATAATTTTTTAACTTTGTGAAAACACTCACACTTCCTTCCACCTTCTAACAATAGTTCAGAAATAATTGTACCAAAAATTTCAGCCACGCTTTAAGCAAGTATTCCCAGGAAAGCTAAACCACATCTTTTTTTCTTCTTATTTACTACAAAGACATTTTATAGGTATTTTAGGAATTGAGCAAGGCTTTCATAAAATGAATTTTCTCAACTTCTTACAATCTTCATAGATACAGGGATAATCTGTTTATGCTGTAAGATTCATTACAGCCACCATAAGATGTCCTTATCTGCTGGCAGAATTTGTGAACTCAAGGTTAAAACAAAGTGAACAGAGAACTTGGAAACTATTGATTTATTAATCCATAATGCAGTAGTGTCTAAAGTGCATTTGTGTTTGTTGGGTCTTTTTTATTAATTTTACTTTTATTCCACAGTCTCACCTGTTAAACCCTGTTAAATTTTTAGTGTCTTGGTTTAAAAAAGTTTGGGAATGATTAAATTAGTCTAGTTCATTAATAAGTATTTCTAGCCCCTAAAATAATCACATGAAACTGTTGAGGATACATTAAGAAACAGGACATTAAATACCTAGATCATACAGTGACACTGGAGAAGGTAAGCAGAACAATGTAAAAAAATGAGTAATTCGATCTTGGATAGTTTTAGTTTGGAGTGTAAAATTTAAATGGAATTTTCCCAAGGCTCTTTACATAGCCAGAAGTAAATAAATAAAAATTCTCTCTTCTGTCTTCTAAAGAAACAGAAACCAGCAGCTCCAGTTGTCTTTAAAGCCATTACAATAAAGTTAGAAATATAAATGTTTTGCTGTAAAATTATGTACATGTACTTAGCTTAATTAAAAAAAAAAAAAGAAGACAATATCTTGAGTATACTTTCTTTTTTTTTTTAATTAGAATTTTAAAATAAATGGCTGGACACATTCTAGCAGGGAGGAAAGAAGCAAGAACTCAGAATAATCAGATTCAAGCCTTTTATAGATTTAGTATGATTTTTAGATTGGCTTTCAAGGGTGCACATTGGTACAGCAAAAACATCTCACTTTAATGGGAAGTGTAGAAGCTATTGAAATACTGTTATGTGAATTTTAAACTAGATTTTACCACTTTTACTACAGGAAAACACTCTCTAATTGTGTCTCATATTCACCATTTCTCAAGTATTCCATGAAGACCACTTTGCACGTGTAGGAAACCCCACTAACAGGGGATTCTGGCATTGCCAAGCCCCTGGGTACCATGCCAGGAGCTGTTCCTGGAGTCTCCCCAAACCATCCCTCCTCACTCGAAATCTGAGCTCCTTTCAACCTGGAAATAAAAGCACAAGGATCCCTAGTTGAGTTTTCTTACTCTCATTAGCTGTGCTGGGTAAAGAATGAGAGTAACCCTCCTGCCCTTGCCACTGCCTAATCTCTGTCCATCCCTGAATTTAAAACCAGGAGAAATCTCCTAAGTGAGGGTTCCTTAATTTTGCTTCCTCAATTTTGCTTGCTCCTTGAGGCTTGTAAATCATCTCATGATTAAATGAATGTTTCAAAAACTGGTCGAAAGATGGTTTAAATTGAAGATTTTTGGCAGCCTCTCTCCCTTCTCTCTGATGGCGATAACAACTCAAATACTTTTAAAGAAATCAGTGGTGATATTTTATATTCCAAAAGCCTGAAGTTTATCCCTCTGGAATCCAGAAGAGAAGAGGTAATTAGCTGGTATTATTTTGTGCCAGCAGTACTCAAAAAGTGGAGCCAGAAAGCAAAAAATCTGCTTAAAATGCAGTAATTTTCTTCATGTAAATACTGTAAGATCCTGCAGAGAACTTGTTTCATGCTTTGTTCATAAAGTCATGGTATTTAATAGCACCACACTAGTACAAGGATGCTGGACTGTTAACTATCCAACAAATTTCAAAATTTGCAAATTTGGGGCACAAAAGGAGACAAAAAATATTTATCTTCTTGTTTTTGAACTACATGTTTTAAAAACAAAGGTAGGAAGCTATTTTATTAATAATGAATAAGAACTGCAAAACTGCCTGATTACAGTGCTTTTTTGTTTGTTTATTTGCTTGTTAACACCGTATTATCACATTTGTTTCAAGAGAACTGCAAATTCTGAATTAAGTCTTAACAGAAGATCTTACAAATTAAACACACACAGCTGCTATAAACTCTGAGCATTAAACACTTCTGAGGGATGGATGGAATCCCAAGTGACAAACTAAGGAGCCTTCAGCTCCCCACTTATCTCCAAGTAACATCTTCCTGGCTATTTAGATGCAGCAGGTCTGTGACAGGGAACTGTGTTTTCCTTCTAGAAATTCAGCTCTCAGAAATAAACAATATCAGGCACCTTCCCTACCCAAGGTGTCCTCTGATAGCAAAGCCAAGCCCAGATGGAGGAGACACCAGAGGCTCACTGTTAAAGGGAGGGGCTGCCCTATGTGGGGTTCCCCCAAGGCTGCTCTGCATCCACAAACAGCCCCAGATGGCACCAACAGCCTGAACGGTGCAGGAGAATAAATTTCTTAAAATCCACAGGTACTGAAGTGTGAGGAAACATCTCCTAGACTGCTGGAGGACAGTCTCAGAGCTGGAATGATCTGGAGGGATGAAATCCCTTGCCAAGTTTTATATAACAGTATGGTAAATGCTGCGCTAACAGACACACAGCCTGGCAAACACCAGGTTTGTTTTTGTTTTTTTTTTTTAACTACTCGGGCTGTTAGTTTTACAAAATGTCATATATATTTGTTGGTTGGTTTTAGCCCAATTAATTTGACATTTTAATTCAGCTGAGGCTTTTATTAACATGAGCTACTTAACGCGGATAGGTAAGAGGCCCAGAAAAAAACCGGAACAACTACAATTAGAAAAACAACCAAGAAAAACAACCACTAAGCAGAAAACCATCTGGGACACTGTACAGCCCCAAGTGAAATAAGAAATACAGTATGGTTGCCAAACAGATGCCTACCACAGTATAGAGCAGAAAACAGCCAGGGCAGAGCAAGCTCCCTGGTCTCAACCAGATGTGCTGCACCCAGCTTGGACACTGCCATGGCAGAAGGGATGGGAGTCAGCCTGGAAAACCCAGGGAAGCTCTGCAAGAGCAAACACTAAGTATGGGAAAAACTAAACCAACCTTCACAGCAACCTTTCAGCTTGGAAGAAGGGCAGCTGTAATGGAGTAGTCTGTTTTCTGTGCCGTAAGGGAATGGAAATGCCAGGCTTAAATTGCAGAGGGAACAATCCAATATCCATTAGCAAGAAAAAATAAAATTATTCCTTCCCAAAACAGCAAAGAGGAAAAGCACTGTCTGGAGGGATTGAAGAATGCCCACCACCAGGGGTGTTTAAGATTTGGAAGGTATGGCAGCTCCAGATCTTTATGGCAGAGCTACAATGGATAATCTTCCAAATAATTTCCAGCTCCCTGACTCCAAGACGCGCATGTCACACTTACAGCTTTGCCAGGGTCTTTGCAGGGACCAAGTTTTAACCTATACACACTGCCCTCCTGCACTGGAAAGGTTTAGGAAACCAGTAAGGAGATTAAGAGGCCAAAAAAGAAGCATCTAGTGCCCCTGTCCAGGGGTATCCAAGGAAGCTGCATAGGGCTGGCAGGTTAGACACAAGATCTGTGACCCCCTGGAGCCCAGCTAGTGACTGCAAGGAAAGGCAGCCAGAAGGCCAGGCTAGCATGATAGAACAATTCACAAAAAATCGTCCTACAACATGGATTGCATAGACCTCCATGAAAATATTAATCTTAAATCAAAAAATTCTGAGGACTGCTTTTTAAAAAAATAATTTAAATTCAACTGCTTCATAACAAATGTGGCTTTTCTAGAGTCTTCTGGCCAGCAAAAAAAATGTTGGCAGGATGCTGACTGTTTGCACTGAAGTCTTTAATAGCCTATCCCACTTCCCATGATGAACATTAATTAAACAATGATACATATTTACATGGTGACCCTCCAGACATTCAGCATGGTAGTAGTTTAATAAAACTGTACCCCTCCCATGTCCTTCCAGCACTACTGACTCAAGTTCATCCTTGTTTTAATGATTGCCCTGAAAGAACATGAGAGCCACACACAACAGATGGTATCACCTGGAGATGTAATGAACACATTCTGAAAAGACTTTAGTACTCCTCTGTTCCCCTAGTCCTACTGGTACTATGCCATCATCTTCTGACTTAATTGCCATTGATTATAGAAAGGGTTTAATATTTTTTTAGCTTTGAAAATTTAAAATTATACATTTCAAAAGAACATTCTCATGTAAATGATAGGTAGCTAACTTTTTTAATTGTAGATTTCTGTTCCCTTTGCATTTAGAAACCTTCAGATTAGGCCAAACCCCTGCTATATCTCAAAGAAGAACTATGCCAGTTCTGCAAAAATCCCAGTGAGAAATGGCTTTGTCATGGAAAAATTGCAATTAAAATGCAGCAGTCAAATCTAAGGATGTCTTTATAACAATTTTCAGTAGGTTTCAGTGAAAAATTTTATAGAAATTATTTTAAAAATGCATGTTGTTCATGTTTGACACCAAAAGGAATGTAAGTTTAAATTTTAGGACAGAAAAACCCTCTTTTCAATGGAAAATTATGGGTTAATGAAAAAATAAAGTTGGATTTTCCTTTCCATCCACAAAATAATTTCAAAAAATCTACATATCTTCACTTAGGAAATTTGACTACAGCTTCAGAGTTGAAAGCACATTAAGAATTGAGGGAGTGGAAGCAGCAAGCACAAAAATATGGCATTTTTAATATTGCTACCAAAACTTTTCAGGCCAACAATCCAGGAAGGAACAGCAGTGGGGTAAACAGAGAGCCCTAGAGGACTTGGACTGTCTTCCCTCTGTTGCTTGTGAAGTGTTTTACCACTTATGAGTGACCTTTCCCAAGGAGAGATCTCTGCAGCCAGACCCAGACAGGGCAGCAGCAGAAACAGAGCTTGCTGACACCATGAAGTGGAAAAATTAAATGCAGAACAGACTGGTTACACAACACCTGACAAGAGAATTAATGCAGAACTTAAAAAAGCCCCACCAGAAATACATTCTTTCATGCACAGGTTCCTAGTTTCACCACCCAGCCCAAAGGGGTCCCTGGTAGGGAGCAGCACAGCTCCATTGACAGTCCTCAACTTAGTAACTGAATGAGGAAACTTAGCAAGAAAAGCAATTTGGAAGAGTGGCCATGTAAGAAATTCTCTTGTGAACTTCTTCTGCATATAAAAAGACAATTTAATCCATATATTTCAGGCAAAAGCAGATGACCTTTATTGGCAATGACACCCAAAGTTATTAAAACCAAAAGAAAAGTAGAAATTAATCTCTCCTTTGTATTTTTAGCAGCATGGGCAATGGAAATCAAATAAAATTTTAAATGTGGCAACAAATATTTGTGGGCAAAATGCATCTGTATAAACATTAACAAGCATAAAATTTAAACTATTCTTATTTTTGTTGACAGCCCATATTGCTTTCTGAACTGCTGCTCAGTAAATGATTCAATACTTGGCTTTCAAACACTGCAGGCAATTTTTTCCCCTTGAACTGAAATTTAAAATCAGGATATAGAGGTTTTGTATCCCATCATTTTTGTTTAGAATACAAACTCACTTCTGCAGTGGAGTTGCTTTTGCATATGAGAATTGAAAAAGCTTTATTTACTAAATTTTAAATTTTAATTAAAGAATGTGCTCCGAAATTAACATATCTACTCCAAGTTGTTTATGTAAGGTAGTCATATTTTTGAACATAATTAGGCAGCACTTTTAAGTAAGCTCAATCTGAGTTAACAGCAAAAACAGTGCCTTGGAGGCAATGGGACAAGTAGCTGAGGCATAAAATGCTGATGGTCCTCAGCCCACAGGAGTGCAAATTCCCAGTCAGGTGCCACAGGCTCAAATGGGAATTAGGAACGAAAAATCAGATCACAGAAACAAAGCTCAGAAAAAGCAGACATTTCATGAACCTACTCCAGTGTCTGAGCATGCATGGGCTGTGTTGCCCAGAAGGATGTCATGCAAAAAAACCAATCCCCAATTTAGCAAATGCTTTTGGTTGTACAGGACTGATAGTGGATGCAGTAAGTCAGAATACCACCCTCAGTGTCCCAGAAGGTGCTGCACTTTGTGCTATTCACCAGTTTCATATGGAATACTTCTGATGTGAAACATTATCTCAATTTCTCATAGCTCTGCTTATTTAAGACCCTCCTGGGCATTAATTCCAGAGGGGAAGGCACTATCTTAATGCTTCCTCCTTTGCCTCTCAGTGAGGATAAAACTAGATGGTCAGACAACAGGACATCATTAATGAGGTCCTCTCTAAAATGGAAAGAGGTTGTCAGAAAAGCAAACTGCCCTATTAAATTCAGCCACACATCCTCATCAACTCCAGTGTGTGCAATCCAGTCTTCATGTGTTATTCACCCTGACTCCCACATTTCACTGTTGCCTAAAACCTGCCAAAGTGAAGACACTCTACCTAAAATGCAGAGAAGCAAAGCCTAGAAGTGTACACAGGGTACCACTTCATAACATAGTGTTTAATTAGCAAACACTGATCCTTCTGAGAATACCATTTGCACCATGCATTACAGCCCCCTCATTAAAAACACGGAAGCCTCCCTAGACCTGTATTTTAGAATTTGAAATATACCTGACCTTATTCAGACTGTATTTTTTACTGGCACTAACTCCTTCTTGAAAGCAAATGATGCCTAGGATACACCTTCTTGGGCACAGTGCATGATTCTTGCTGCTAGTCATGGGAGTCCTTAGCTCCTCTGTCCTATTTTGTGAAAGCACTGCCACCTTGAATTTAATTTCTGCAAATGGGAAGTTGCAACATGGAAGAAATTGTTCTCAGCTTCCCTTATTCTCTGTCTGGTTTGTAGTTTTTTACTAGGGAAAAGAAAGAAGAAAACCTCTCAGGCTTGGTACCTCAGCACAGTCATTTGATACCTCTTTTAGTGACCAGCCCTCTCTGACATAAAAGTGAACTTTCCTGAAACCGTTCACAGGGACTGGACATCTCTCAGAGCTGCAAAATGCCAACACTAGCCTCTGCTCTGGCCTTTGACAAGTGTTTTCAGAAGTTAAGGGTCAAAAGGCAAGTTTCAGAGACTGGAGCATGAGGCTGTTGTGTTCCTCTGAGGCAGCATTCACAGGACTGTGTGGGACTAATCATGGGATGCCAGGAGATGCTGCAAACCTGCACAAGAGCTTGTGGTGATGGAGCAAAATGCCAGAGATTCTGTGAGTTTGCACAGCCTTTAGAAGCACTGTGAAATCTTTCAAAGGTGACAGAGGTCACATGAGGCAGATTGTAGCATCTTGTAAACACTCTGGAGGGTGAAACCAGTGCAGCAAACAAGTGGCTCTCAGCCATTAATTGTCCCAGAAGGGCAACCAGTAATTTATTAGAATTTATGTACAACTTTGTTACAGTTGTCTATATAGAAGGTATTATCTGAAATCATGATGATGGGGTAGCAACAAAAAAGTCCTTAAAACACGTGTCAGGAAGAACAATAGTATTAAGAGTGCAGAAAAAGAATGGAAAACTTGCAGAACAAAGAGGCAAGAAACAACACAGAAGCAAATGGAGTCTAACAGTGCAAAGACAATCTAAGTGAATTCTTCCTGCTGCAAATACCTTTTCAAACTCAAACACAGACCTCTGTGCTTTCTATCCATATTCCCTGAATAAATTTGTATGCAGCCAGCACAGTGGAAAACTCCCTTGCACACTGTTGCAGGTCCCAGGTGTGAGTTCCCTGGAAAGCGTGCCAGTATTACCCCAGCCAGTCCTGCAGCACCTGGAGCCAGCAGCACAGCTCCTGTCCCAGCAGTCTCTGGGCAGATGACAGCACCTGAGACTCCCACAGACTGTTCTCCAGAGACTTTTTCAGGGAGTATGCAAAAAATGTGCAGGTTTCTCTGCAACTAAGTTGACAGGATCAACAGCCAGCTCCACCCTGCAGAGAGCTAGTTAGGTACTTCTTTTAGATGCTGAAACTACTAATGCACAAATCAGAGAAATCTTTGAAAATGAAGGAACCACCACCAAAGATAATTTTAAAAAATAAAGCAAAAACTGAAACAAGCTTTCCTGGGATAAAACTTGGAAGCAGTCTCTCTAGAAGTGTTCTTTGCAGTAAGTGGCATAACCTGTCGAAACAGAGTGCAGAAAGAGATGGGGCCAGAGGGGAAGAGGGTGACAGTGTCATGATGTGCTGCTGTCTCCTTCTATTACCTCCCACTAGCAGAAAACAAATCTGAAAAGGCCCAACTTTTCCTTCATAACTGAATCACAGAAATGCAAACACTGTGTCACAGCCTCCAGCCTGCTCTCTGTGTTCAGGCTGCCTCTGAATAGCACAGCAAGGGGCACAGCTTGGTGCTGCAGGTCTGAACGTGGTTTGCCATTTGCATAGTCAGGAGCAAACACATGGAAAAGCTCAAATATCCCACAAGGGAATCCTCTTTGATTACAAAGCAAGAGACCATTACAAGATGGTGTCAATATGGAACACCTAAATGGTTTACACAAAAGTCATTTGGGAAATAAAGCAATCCATTAAGGATTAGCAGTGCAATGCTCATGTGATAGAACAGGACAAAAATAAGCACCTGAACACACAACAAAGTGAGGTCCTGACAGATAAACACAGGAAAGGACAACCCATATTTTCAATTTGCCATATATATCTAGGCATTATAGCAGAGTTGATACACAGAACTATTTGCAGGGTCAGTAAAGTTTTGAAATAGCTATTTAAGACAAAGTGGTGACTGACTGAGAGAAGATGTTTAATTGTTGCAAATCAGCATAACTTTAGTACAAAGTCAACAGAAATATGTTAAATGGGGACAACACCAGAAAAAACTGTGGAACTCCTAGTTTGTGGTGTAGTTATTTGAAAACAATTCTGCAAGAAAAGTTGGAAGAAACAGGACTGCATTTTACTATTTAATTTAAATTCAGGTGGTTTTAAAAGTGAGAATGCAACAACAGAAAGCTGAGAAAATAGCAACGACATCTGACAACAGCAAAGGAGCTGCATTCTTGTCTCACACAAAGAGCAGTAGGAATGATTAAGCTTTAAAACACACACAAGTACACACGAGAACACATAGGATCATCCAAGAGCCCAGAACTGTGTCAGGATCACAAACGTGTAAGGCAAATAAATGTATTTAAAAGATTCTGATACCACACGAGGGAACATTCAATGTGAGGTTAAAACATGTCTGAAAGAGAGAGGATTGCCCTTCTCCAGCCAGTTGCAATGTTTCATTTTCCCAGCGCAATGGAAGTGAGGGAGGCAGTGAGGCAGCACACACAAGGTCACCCATCCCGTTAGTGACTTAGCAGATGCAAACGAATCTCTCAACTCAGAAACTGGATTTTGCACTTAAGAACACCACTTGCAGGAAATCCTGCCTTTTACTGGTAAGGGCACTGGAAAAAGTCAGCACTGCAAACAGAACATTGCAGTCATAGCAACAAGCAATTCAACACTTAAACTTTTCAACAGACAAGACAGTATTTTACTTCTGGTTTTATAATTTCAAGGTCAACAACTCATCATGAGCACTTGACCTGTCTAGCTGGTCATCAATATCTCAAAAATAATCTCCTGTTAAAGCCTCAACCAAGGAAACCTCCGCACTCAAATAAAAAATATAAGTATTTGTATACAGGGAGACTATTTCAAAAATTACACCTTTGTTCTCCTTTTCTGGGAATTAGAATAGAAGGATGGAGAAAAGCCCCAGTCCATGAAATCAAGCAACAGCCTTTTAATAGTAATTAGCATGCTATAAAATGCTACAACCAGGTACACAAAAGCATTGAAATCGAGATTTAAAACACCTAAAAAAGCCCTTAGACCTTGCAACGGTATCTGTAAGTAGTGCCCAAATAGCACAGCAAAGCCAGTGGAAAATCTCCTTGACCCTTTCCATTTTCAGTAAGGAGTTTTTTGTTTTTTTTTTTTAAAAATTATATTTCTATCAGTAAAAACCCATTTGAAATCCAAATCTGAAAGCTAAAAATAGGACAAAATGTTCTGCATGGTTGATGAAATTTAACCCTGTTAATTAGACAGGTTCATTTCACAGTCAGTAAGAATCTAATACTACCCTAATAAATGTATCAGTTTTTTGCAAAGTGTCATGCATGAAAACAATTGAAATAGTGCCTTTTTAAACTTTCAATGACATCAAATTTAATTTCTGCAAAAGAAACGACTGTTTTCTCAAAGCAGCAGAAGAAAGTATAGAATTGGAGATGTTTAGAAAGTAATGCCTAAAGCATAAGGGCATTGGAAAATTTTTGATTTCTCCCAAGTATATAACATTAGGGCAGATAAGTAACATTCACATGAATTTTAATGCTCAACAAAGGTGTTAACTTTAATGAATCAACTTAGGTAAGTAGTTAATCTCACAAAACTTTCATTACCCTTTCCTCTCTCTTAACCAATTTTGTACTTCTTTACTGCAGTGAAAAAGCTGAATTTGAAGGTACAGATAGCAGAGACCCTTGGAGAGCTTCAAGGGCTATCCTGCCTTCTTTGCCACTTCAGATACTCTAACTGCAGTGCAACCCCACAAATCATGAGCACAGGCTTCACCAACTGACCCTACAACCTGGGCGTGGACTCAATGTTGCTAGCAGCACATGCTGAGAAGCTCCACAAATGACAGCGAAGGACAGAGCATGAAACAGACATAAAAATGTGTTTACATGTTCAGGAGGGGCAGGGACCTTCTCTAATCCCTGGTTATTTGGATTATGTTTGATAAATAGCACTAATATCTATGGAGTTTATGTGCCAGGTGACTGACAGTTACTCAGCATTGTGATTTTTTTTTTAAGCCTTGGTGGTCGCAGTTGTTCTCTATATATTGGAGTTTATGTGCCAGGTGACTGACAGTTACTCAGCATTGTGATTTTTTTTTAAGTCTTGGTGGTCACAGTTGTTCTCTATATATTTTTTTTGTTTGAAATGCTTTTTGAATTTCTTCCCTTGTAAATCACAATGAGAGGAACTGGGGAAAATACCTTCTCTTTTTCAACTTCTTACAGATTTTGGGATGTCTTGTGACCTGCCTGCCTGGATACTGTACAAGCACAGCCTGACTGCACTCCAGGATTTACCAAGAGGTTTTTACAGCTCACATGAGGTTGGCTGGAAATCTGACCAAATATGTCCCTGAAACACACGCTTCAGTGGAGGAGGACACTGAGCAAGTGTAAATCTGAAGAAAGCATGGAAGCAAAATCCATTTCAGCTAAGGATTACTAGCAGAAGGTGACTGGTGACCAGCCTACAGGGAAATGTCTGGTGATCGTGAGAGGTCATGCAGCACTCTGGTTATTAGGTCTCATACATAAGGCAGACCGAAGAGGTGTGCAACAAGGGGGACCTGGTAAAACATGGGGGATGTTGAAAGACTGTTGAGGATATTTGATAGGAAAAAGGAAAAACAACCTCTACATTACACAAACAGGACACTTGAAAAGCCACGGAAATATCCCATACTTACTTTTATCTTCCTGGTTTTCTTCTGCTGCTTTGCCTTCCTCTTCCTCCTCCTCCTCCACCTCCTTCTGCTGCGCTTCTTCGTGGTGGTCGGCAGCACCGACTGAGAGGCTCTGGCAGCAGTGGTTGAAGCCGCTGTCCCGAGGCAGAGTGAAACTTCGGGGCTTTCCCCCATTCCCGTTCAGCGCTTGCATCCGCTCACCCTCCACGAGGGGGAAGGGGCCGTAGTGGTCTTGCAGGTGGCACTTCTGGGTGGGCAAGGTGGACTGCCGCCGGTGCTCGGGGGACACCACGGCCACCTCGGAGAACACCGAGTCCTCCAGCGGCAGCGTCTGCAGGTAGTGCAGTCCCGAGCTGGTGAGCGGCGTCTCGATGAGGTCCTGCCAGGAGCGCCGCTGGCTCGCCGTCTTGCGCACCGGGGACTCGGTGGCGCTGCCGGCCACCTCCGGGCGGAACTCCTCGTGCGACGACTGCGACTGGGATGTCTCCGTGGACGACAGGCGGCTGTGCTTGGGCTCCACGTAGGGGCTCGTGCAGCTCATCTGCAAGGTCAGCAACGAGCAACCTTCAGATCAATGCACACCGAGACCTGTGCTAATAATAACCTGTCGCTTTGCATTATCAGCCATGGCACCCAGCTCATTAATAAGTTGCAAACTTACCTAATTAACCTGTCCTGATCCTAATTTTAATGCATACTCATGTCTGTATGCCACACCTGTAGGTCAAATACTGATAGTCACTCATAAAGTAATCTTTACTAAGTCACTTAATTCATAAAATAAGCCATGAAAATTAGCAGAAAACTTGGCAAAATAGTGCAAAATATGGCATTATGGAAGACATAGAAGACATGTAACCAATTAATTCAAAACCTTAAAAATGCTATCCAAATGCCCTTTATCCTATTTTGCTTTTTTTCGGAATCATGCTTGTAGTGCTTCAGTACTGTCATTCAAAGGTCTGTAATTTTGTAAGACAAAGTACCGCCTTCAAATTAAACAGCATGAATGCTCTCTTTCCCCTGAATTTCCCCATTGTTGATTCCAAAAACCATATCCAAGTAAGATGCATTAGTTAACACTAAGTATGTAGAGATGAAAGTTAAAATTTCCAGTGGAGAGTAAGTTAGAGGTCTATAATACAGTTTTATACCAACAACTACTTCAAGAAAAGAAAAATCCCCCTTTTTTCTAATTTACATTTCTATATAAAAGAAACCTACTTTTTCACAGTAAGAGAACACCTGGTATTGCTGTTTGCAATACAAGACAGAACATTTTTATGCTGGCATTTCTCTGGAAATTCAAGTGTAATTTGTTACTGTAATGCTTCACAGAACAACTGCTGGAGCCTTAGAAAAGAGTCTGTGTTGTTCCTGAGGTAATAACATTTTCTCAGAAAGTTGATAAGAGGGTAGTGAGAGATTGCATGGATAAGTAGCTGTCCATCATGAAAGAAGAACAAGAAGAAAGACTTCTGTAACTTAATCTATTTTGTACAGCAAGTGGGATTATAAATCCCCGCTCTCTACAGAACCAGTAGCAAACAGCAACGACGGCCATTGAAGTCTGCAGTGTGTGCTGCTTAACCAATGCCTTGAGTCAAGCACTGACTAAAAACCACATGGTCGAGCTCCATCCTGGGTGCGCGTGCTCCTGGGCAGGAGAGCAGACAGAGGTGGCACTTTGGGCACACATTCCTGGGGACAGCTGCAGGTGACTCACCGAAGGTGGCCGTGGGTACGTGTCATACGGGGGCGGGGGGCTGTCCTGCTTGGGTGTTGATGGAGTGTCAGCTTCCTCCTTGTCGCTCTCACTCCAGTAATCTACAAGTCACACAAGGATCAGGTCAAAAACTGCCAAAGCATTTTGATGCAGTTTTGTATCAGAGATTTGCTTTCACAAGAAGGAAAAAATCACGAAATTCCTCCTTTGGTATTACTGGCAGTGAAATACCAGAATGCTGATGCTGTCAGTGTTAGCTACCACATCTTGGAATTGTCTTAATCTAAAGAGGGAAAATTTTAAATATTATGGGTTATACTAAACCTAATGTCCCATTACAGAGCTATTGGACAGCAACTTGAAAATGAGCCACAAATTTAACTCTTGTGCAGACCTTATAGGTGCAACAGGCATAGAGAATACTCTTAATATGTGTATCAGATTTTCAAATGTTTATACAGCCACAAAAATAATTATGATTGGACATTTATTGGCTGAAAAATACTGAAATATGTTTTAACAGAAATTATTAAAAACACAGCTTTGCTAAAGTCTTGTTAACTGCAAATAACATTAACAAATGTGTTTAACCAACTGGAAAATCAAACAGGTAGGAGTTATTGCACCCATGAATAATCAGTGCTATTTCTCTACCCATTTTCTCCATTATATTCTACCAGTTAGACATGTTTTTCAATTCGATTTCTAATAACAAACAGTGGTATTTAAGGCAAGACAGAATAACTTTATATCATATATCTGCTTCATAAAACAGCTGCTGCCCTGTTGTCCATGCAAGAACATAAAGGTGATATGGTAAGCAAAAATATGAAAATGACCTTTAAGAACAGAATTCAAAAAGAAGGATGAGGAAGTACAAAGGACATACATTTTGTGGGTTAAGTTTAAAGCTTAATTAAAACATTTCATTTTTTTCAGGAAATAAGTCTTGGCCAAGCTTATTTCAAAGGGGAAACCACATAGAATATCATACATGGGAATTTATTCTGTTACAAATATTTTTTGAAGCAGAACAGCATCTTACTGAAAGGACACTGAGCCTTAATATTTCCTGCAAAAAAAAAAAACCCTAGTTAACTGCCGACTCAGTTCAAGACAGACAACTCTTAATTTTGCACATTGTAAGACTTATACAACCATTTCTGGTGTCACTTTGTTTCTGACTGTATTTGGGTAAATCATTGTAGGACAGGACACTATAGCTCAGACTGCTCACAGATCAATCACAGGCAATTTTCACTTCACCCCAAGTGTTCAACATAGTGCATCATTACTACTCTGTCTTTGATAGATAAGGAGATAAAGACTGATTACTGCCTCACAAATGATCTAAACTAAAAATCTGAGCTGGCACCACATGTAATTTTGTCTTTAATGTTCTTACGATTGCTGTATTGTATGACCAATGATCTACCATATTTAATCTTATTCAAGACTTAAATCATAAACTTACCTTTAAATGACATCATCTTGGAATAGGAATCTCTATAGTTTGTATTTTTTTAGATTTTAGTATTGGTGGGAACAGCCTTATATATATCTATTCAATTTTTCCACACAATAGCAATTCTGTTTTTACTCCGAGCCTTTTCATTTGCTTCCTGCAAGCTTATAGCTGAGACATTCTCTTTAAACAGTATAATAAATAAGTTGCAACAGTAAAGCTTTTATGACTACAAAATAAAAAAAAATCCTAACAGTTATGTCTCTAGACATCTGCAAATAATTATTTTCTGGTGAATGAAAGACTAAATCACTGAAAACTCTTTTTCTAAATAAATCCTACTTTTAACAAAACTTGTTTCCAGCAACTTAAAACAGTTGAAAATGTTGGCATGTAGGCATGTTTGTTCCTATTGCAGCAAAGCCTCATGGTGTGCTGTGTGGTGAGAGACCTGTCAGAACTGCATTGTTCACTGACATTTCTGCAGACTTGGAGCTCAACTGTTTATTCTGAAAGCAAAATTTAGCAGTCTCATTGCAGGTTCCAATTTTGGCTAAAATACGAAGGTGTTCTTGCTGTCAAATCCACATACAAGAGAACACTGTAGGATGACACTTTTGCACACCTTATCTCAGACAGGGAATTCTGTTGGCAGCCTATAGCTTGTCTTGAAAATTTCTGCAGTAACAGGGGTCAATTTTCAGATAAAATGTATGAAAATGGCCTCCCACCAATTTTTATAAATGCTGCTTTTGGCAACTGACTCAATAGAGTCCATCCAAAACATGTATGATGCTATGAAACAGTTGCTGTATCTCCCTCTGTAGATCCGTCCAATTCAGTGATGGACAAACTCTGTGCATCAGGCATATCTTGAAAGTTTTCTCAATGACTAATAGACTGAATATATTATAAGTAAACCAACATGGATCTGCCATTTCCTGAATAAATATACTCTTATTTATATAAACTAGGTATTTTTTCCCTCTGATTTATGTGACTGGAAAGTATATAACTTCTCCATCCAAGGAAGTCCCTTGATGTATTGCTAACACGCATTGTATTTCATATGAAAAGTTGAAGGTATTTTTATAAAACTGTTCTGTACAGAATGTAACATTTTATTCAGCAGTACACCCACAATTCAATGATTCGTGCATCTCTGAAGCTCTTGAAATGTATTTATGAACTTTAGATTCAGAACCATTCAACTCTTAATTGAGACAGATTTGACAACTCCTGTTGAATTGTTTCAGAGGTATTATAAAGCTTTGCTGCAAAGGGCTGAACCGCACAGAAATAAAAGAGCTTTTGTCAAATCAAATATGCAGATGACAATTGGTACAGTCATTGAATATAGAAAATTCCAGCTTCACAGTTTCTATAATTGCAAAAATGCTTGAAGTGATAGAGAGGTTTTACTTTGCTAACTTGATGCCTCTGCTAATTAGGGACACTACTGAGGTGTGTAACAGCCCTTGTGCTGGGAGCCAAGGAAAATCACCAGAGGCATTAAAACAGTGTAGAGCAGGGAGGGCAGAATGTGATACTGCCTCCCACACTAAACACAACTAAGCAACACAACGAGGGCACCCTTCTACCTACCTGCCTACAACAAATCAACATGAGTGAATGGTGTTAGAGTGGTAATAAAGAACTCTGTCAGTGCCTAGCATATAATTTGCATAGTCAGTGGGGATTCACTGATTATCTTCAATAGGGAGACATTTTAATAATAAGCTACATGAGGCCTGTATGCACATCATCTCATGCCTATCTGGATCGTCTGCTATTTTATTACTCAGTGATTTCTTAGTAGCAAAAATATTTCTCCACGTCCATCTGGATTTTGAAAGGTGTATCATGTGTAATTGTGCACTTGGACAACATTAGCATAACATACACCTTTTCACTTACTGTCCCACATGGCATTGTAATTCTAGTGCCAACCTGCTGTCAATAAAAATTGTAATTTGGCTTTGAATGCCAAAACAGAGGATTTCCTTGAAGACTCTGAGATTCAGTTTGTTCACAGCCTCTTCAAGCAGTGACAACAGATGGTACACAGGTTCTTTCAAACAGGTTACTGTAGTGCTGCTTAGGAAATACGATTCACAAACTGATTTCCAGGTCTGGTAAGGCACTGAGAACATGACTGAAGAATAGCAAGCATGGTGCTGCTACCCTGGGCTGTGTGAATGCAGAGGGCCTGGTGTCAAAAATGACATGAGTTTTTTGGCCCAAAACCCAAAATCTTTCTGATTAAGGCTTCAGAGCCACAGAATTAAAAACTGAAGTTTTGGCTGAGTGGGAAGCAGGCAGACAGGCATCTGGATAAGCTCTGGATCATCACCATCACTGCAATTTTCTGGTGCCTGCTGCTGGGTACATATGTTAAAAAGAGCATGAATTCAAAAGCTAACTGCTTGCCAAAGTAGATACTTGGATGGGAACCCTGCTATGCATTCATGTCACTGGCAATTCTAAGAAACAACCTCCACAATACAATTGGACTGACCCTTCCTTTCTTCTGTCTGCAAATACAATTCCTACTGCAACAGTTCAAAGAAAATCAACACACTTTTATATATGCTGCTTTTTAAATCCATTAAATATTAGGCATAAAAAAATAAACATGTAAAATGTTGTAAGCCTACAACTCCAAGTGAAATGCCAACAGGGCTGCAGCAACATACTGCAATACAGTAAACCCAGTAGGAATCACAACATTTAAGTGGCCTTAAAATTAAAGTCCTTAGAATAAATCCAATTATCTCAACAGGCTTTAGAAAAATGGTTTTGTTCCCAAGACCAGTTTCATGCACTCCTGCCCTCTGTGAATTCAAACATAAATGCAATGTTTCAAATCTTTTTTTTAGCCTCCAGATTCTTAAGTTTCTTCTGATAAGGGACACAGATTCCTTGGTACTATATAGTGGAGCTTACTGGCAGTATATCTGCTTTTTTAGCTATCCTTTGCAGCCTTCTCAGAAATAATCTCAGAAGTGTCTGCAGATCAGAGTCCGAAGGCATTAGTCAGCACTCCTGACAGAGGAGGAATTCTCTGAAGCAATAACAGCAATACCCATGTGTGATTTGCTTTCAGATGATGAGAATGAGGCCTGATACACAGCAGGGAAAAGAGAACAGATGAACTTGTGATAAGAGCTGACAGAAGAAATCAAAATAACAACACATTACCTTGCTCTTGTTTGATCCTCTCTCTTTCTGCGTAGCCAGCAGCAAGCATGTTAATTCTGTTGAGCCATCTGAAATAATATTAAAAAAAACCAGTGATACCGATCCAGCCTCTTAATTTTTATATGCTTTTCTAGCAAAAACAAAGCTAGAAGCATCTGAAGGAGATTAAGGACAATGTTATTTTTCATATCAGACAGCTGCTCTCTTTGATACTCTTTTTCAGGGAGTATCCAAAGATCTGTGATTTTGCTGTTGAACAAACTGTTTTCACAGCAAGGATTTTATTTCAAATGGAAAACCATGTATGATGTCAAGCATCTGTAAAATAAAGGATTTAGAGATAATCAAAGAGCTGTTAAGTCTGCTGCTCACAGATATGCCATCACACAAATACTCCTGCTGTTCTGATTTCTTAAGAATAAATACCACTTTTCAGAGATTTAAGTAATATTTTAAGGCTTGAATTGGCAACTTAGCAGAGGAACAGAGCAGAAAACAGCAGTAAAAAGAACAGGTTCACTCCCAAACAGAAATTGTGGTTTAATTATGCCATTATGTTTCAGAGCTTACCTACAGTGCCGTGTACAAAGAGGAGGCATATCAGAATTCACTTTTGTGTTTGTGTCAGAGAAATGCAGGGAGAAAGATAGTTGCTTCAATGCAATTCACATCTAAGGCTTTAATCCCCATTTAGCTTTGAAAAAGTGCTTCCATAAACTGCACAAATTAAAAAAAAAACAACCCCAAACAAAACTATACAAAAAACCCCAGCACCCAAAGTCAAAAAAAAAAAAAAAAAAACAAAAAAAAAAACCCAACCCCAAAAAAAAAAAAAACCCAATCCAAAAAGCAAATGAGCTGTTGCTGCTCTCTTCTAGTAGGGCTGTCCTTGCCATGCACACACTGAACTGTCTGTAGCAGGGCAGTTTCAACCTGCGCTCTTCCCCCATGGGGCTCTCAGTGTACTCGTTAGCCAATTGCTTACACTGAATCAGGTCCTTCATCAATGAGGCTTAAATCACCATGGCACTCTCCCGTGTTGTCCATTCCATGGTAAACCTGGAATTACTTGCTCCAGTCATCCCACAGTCAGAATTTGACAGGCCTGGTTTGCCAACCTACTGGCTTGCAATTTAACTGCTAGGGTATACAGAAAGACAACTCCAGTCAGGTTTGGGCTTTCTTCAGGAATGGGAAACCCCTGTTTCAGAAACCTGTGCCTGGTGGGTTTTCTTTGCATACTGCATGCACAGAATCAGGATGTTTGTCTCAGCAGAGGACAGACCTTTGTAATGCCTCCTGCATGCCTGTCTTCAAGACATTGCAGTGCAGGGCAAGCATAAAATCATAAAATACAGCTGCTTTCCTAGAAATTAACTCCTGTCATCATGGAGTCAGAGAACTATAGAATGCTTTAGGTTGGAAGAACCTTAACAATCTTGCAGTTACAAATCCTCCGGGCATGGGCAGGGACACTTTCCACTGACTGCCACTCTCTTTGCACAAACAGTGACCACATTTTAGATCTGTAAATCATATTAATGATCCATAAATCATTGTACATTGGGAAGAAAGCTAGGGATTTGCTCCTAAAGTGATTGCAGAATACTTCATGTTACCACACAATCAAAATTTCTGCCAGAAGAATAGGGAAGCTGAGGAGGACACTTAGAATTTGAGTTGTAATTACTAGGAAGTGGCATACAGTCATAAAAACAAGCAGTACACAGCAACCGAAATCCAACAAACTTCCTCTCAGACAATGATGTTACACCTTCAAAGCCAAAAGATTATCTACTACAAAGCCATATTTTAGGCTCACATTCTTGATATGTGAAGACCTCCTTTGGGGAATAAAAGGTCAGCTGAGCCAGCTCTGCTATCTCAAATCAGAGGCACAGAGGCAGGAACCTCACCCAAAGCACTCCAGCCCCGTGCTGCAGAGGGACCAACAAAGGTCACAGACTTGTCTGTGCCCAAAGGGTAAAGCAGCACAAGATGACAAGCATCTGCTCTGTCAAATGGCATGGCAGACACTGGGGATGGTGCTTTGCTTGCCTCTCACCTATTCAGGATTTCACATTCCAAGTTCAACCCCGGTTTACCACCCTCACCTGTACTGCCAACAGGGAACAGCCACCTAAGATCCCTACTGGGTAGGGCTGCTGACCACAAAGCATTAGACAATTGAGTTATAAGGGTTCTCCTGTCCTTCACTCTGTCCTAAACATGAGATAGCATTGTCTGCTAAGTTTGCTTATTACTGAGGTAACCAATTAAATTAATGAACACTCAACTGACAGTCAATTGATGCTGCTTACAGAGATGACAGTTTACTGTTTCCAGAAAAGCATTATTTCCTGAAAAATAAAATCTAATGAGAGCCCAGGAAATGTGTAGCATTCTCTCAGTCATGAGAGAGACAGCAGACTGAATTCACCTGTAATGAATTTCTGCAGGTCATGATCTGTGTTGAGGTTTGAACTATGACCTGCAGTGCCTGTGGGGTGAACCAGAAGGTTGTTGTAACCACTGATGTGGTTGTACATTGTGAACAACCACAGCTTTTGAGTAATTTGCCAGTCTGGAAACTAAAGGAATGGTATTGACTTATTCTGCATATTTTCTGATGTGTGGCTGCTAAAGCGTCCTAAGGTAGGGTTAGGGAATTAGTATTATTTTTATAAAGCATGGCCAGAGTTCTGGTTTGTTCAGGTTAGAAGTGTATGAGAAATCCAACACATTGGACTTGTATCAAAGAGGAAACATACAGATCTCCTGCAGAATGGAAGAGGAGTAATACATGCCTGGGTTACAATGCACTGGGGACATCATACAGCTACAGAAATGTTTCTTAATATGCATATTAATACATACAAAGCCCTAGGCCACGGGAATATTTCTATCTTTCTTCCCTTCAGTGTGTGTGTCCTGGTAGGCACTGTAACATTTGGAGGTCAAGAGGCCAAGAAAATATTGCTTCTTTAAAGCAATTGCAGCTTCAATTTTCTTGTGAGAATTCTAAGATCTGTTTTCTAGATATGGCAATGAATACAGTGTCACTGGTAACTGCAGCAGTCATTCAGGTTTCCTTTTTTTTTTCTTTTTAAGAGCAGCACATTCATTTCTTGTCAGTATTCAATTAAAACAGTTTTATGACACATAGAACAGGATTAAAACCCCCTGACTTTCTGAAGAGCTGCAATTTCTGTAAGGAAGGATGCACAATACGCTCACTCTCACAGACTAGTAGGAAACATTTCTCTATCTTATCTCACATTCAGGTAGTTGCAATACTTTTAGTCAAAGCAAGGTGTCAAATTCTCCTTAGTCATAAACCTCAAGGCTACAGGATGAACTTGCTCTATGGGAATTTGGATACCTTAGAGTGTCTCTGAATACCTGAATGCAATTTAACCAGAGTGAAGAGAATAACAATTAATTTCCAAGCAACATGCTTCCATGACCATGCATTTACACTAGAAAAAGTACTTTGCATCTATAAAGAATATTCTGTCCTTCTTCTCACATGGAAAAAGCATGCTAACATGTAAAAAGAACATTTTGCTGGTGTGACCATATGGACTAAAGGGACTTCAGATGCCACAGCAACAAAATTCAGTGATTATAGCTCTCCAGACTCCTTACCAGCACCATGGTGTGGCACAGTCATAAAAGTAGTAAGAAAATTTGAATAGTGACAGAATTACCTGATATTAAAATACCCATTTTACATGAGTAGATACACACAAACAAAAACTACATAGCTAGCAAACATTTTTTTTTTTTTTACATATAAATCATTTTATACAAGGGATGAAGGAATAGAACCATTTTGAGCTTTTAGTCATTCTATGTATTAGCAGTTTTCTACTGTTGCTTCTTCTGTTTCAAGTATAAACAAAACTGAAATGACTGCCTGATATATACCTAGAATTTATGCCAGAAACTTGACAAAAAAAAAAATCCCCATAAAATGATCAAAAGAGAATTAATTTAACTTCATAATTTTATTCCATGTTCTACTTCATCTAGGCTTCAAAATACTTTTAGACAGGAAGTATTTTATTATCCTTGCATTGGAAAGACTATTTTTCAGTCACTTTTTCCCATCTATTGAGTTAACTGAATATTTGTGAAAGTGAACTAATTTTTCTACAACATTAAACAAAGAGGAAAAATAAAATTCTTTGGTGAGACTCTGATGGCAACTCAAATGTAAGAATTTCAAGTAATTCCACAGACCCTGACAGAGTTTGAATTTACATGTGTATAACTCAGATCCAAACTTTGTCAAGCTCATTCTAAAGGAATTAATAAGCACTAATTTCAAAATATGGTAAAAAGACTGTTTGTGGTGGTAAGATAAAAATATTTTAATTCTTAGGTTTTACACTGCGCAATATATTTTTAAAATATTGCAGCCCATTTGCTCCTGCTTTCTGATTACTGAAAAAATATATAAATTTCTATCCTTAAAAAGAAGGTGCTTTGTCATACTGAGTGAGGACCTGCCGACAGAAATGATTCAGCTACTGCTGTGTTCAGGATATGTTGAATACAGACCATGCCATTATTCGGTTTGCTGCACAACAAACTGCATTTTGAGGAACTGGTTTGACAGAATTATCAAGGAAAGGCAAGTCTAAAATTTCACAAACAAATAAAAAAGTTTTATGTTTTCTAACTGTGAAGAAACTTTTGAAGTGAGCCTCAGTCATGCACAAACTTCTGAAAAAATGTTAACAGACAGCTATTTCTAAAGGAAAGCAGGCACAGTGTAGTATCAGCATGCCTTTCCACCCAAATACTATCAGCTATGAACTGGTAGTATCCTGAAGGTGCTCTGCCAGGTACTTGAATCTAGTCCACACAGGAGGGATTAAACCATGACTACAGGACTTGCTAAGTTTTTTTGATTCAGTTTTATCTCCTTTTTCCTCTGTTCTGAAAACAGCTCTGGTCAGCGAGGATATCAAGAGACATTATCTAAGATAGAACAATTCTCAGGTTGCAGTAATAGATTTTTGTTTGTGTCCTCTGTCATTTGATGAAAATGGTATACTATTTTGAACTGAATTATGTCAGTTTATATTGTGAAAATAAATGAAATAAACCCCCTAATATTTGAATAAACATGGGATTCATGTTCTAATTTACCATTCAAATGAATTAAGAGGAATTGTGTTTATTTTGTGCTGAAGTCTCAATCATTTTTCTGAAAAATTGCACAACTGGCCAAGAAGAGATACAGTAAAAGTCAGTACTCAAAGAACTAAGACTTAAGTCTTGGTCTTTTTGAAATGCTGAAATTTTCCCCATCAAATTCAACACAACAAAAATTTCACATCCAAGTTCATGGAAGTGGAGAGAATCTGCAAAATTCATTACTTGTAACCTCCACTCCTTTTTCAAGACCGGCATAAAAAAAACAGTGACTGCTTTAAATCTTTCTCCAGCTTCTTACTCCCTTCAGGACAAGAAACAGAAGGACTCCCAGAGGAAGCATCATGTTTGGGAGTATGTAAGGAAGCAGAGTTGGACATACCTCACCTTTGCAGGTGCCACACAGCCAAAACCAGAAACCTGGAATTCTGAAATTGTGTTTGGATGTTGTTTCACACATTGCATTAATTTCTTTTTAGAAACATGGAATCACGTTTCTATAGATTTCAAACCTTTGTATCAAAAAACAGGTAATTTTTTTGAATTAAATAATTAACATATGAAGCCAGTCAGAAAAATATGTTTCTCTGCACCTATTTTCTCAGCAATTAAATTTATCTTTTTAGACTAATAAGTAATTTATTATACCTGAGCTATCAGTAGCTTCAAGAAGCGTCACATTTAAGGAATGGGTCCTTGAATTTTGCTAGATTTTCTTACCTGTTCATATCATCTAGATGTTCAGCAGCAAAATAAAAACTTTTGATCTTAGGATGGCAGGCTTTGAATGCACTGTAGAGGAAAAACACAATTAAAAAATGTAATGGTACAACTATTTTTTTTTTCTGGAAGGTAAGATCATATGGTCAACAAGGAATGAGATGAGTTCATATTTCTGCATGCCCCCAAACACTGTATGAGCATACAACTTTTAGGATTGTGCCAGGTTTCACCAAGTGAAGTGCTCTTCAACTACCCTTCTAAATAATCCTTGATTCATATGTGCATAAATATTTGTTCAACCATCACCTCCAGTGCATTGTATGTGGATAAAGTTCATCAGTTAAGGATATAATTTTATGTATTGGGTAATTTTGCTGATATACATATAGCTGTCAATTTTTTCTGAACAGAAACTGACTAAACAATTAATTCAATACAACAGTAAAATTCTCAGTCCTTGTGATTTCTCACATCCCAATGACTTTGACATTACCTTTAGCTCTAATGACTGCATTTCAAGCAGGAAATTGTGATGTGCTGATTGACTTCTGAAAAGCTGTCATAAATCAACAGTGTGTTCATGAGGTCATCCTAAGCAATGGGCAATTACATCTCATCTTTCCTTTCCACCAAAGTAATCAACATGACTGGGCTGAGAGAATTACTGCATTTCATACATAATATGAAATAAATTACTAGAATGAATCTTTTAACTATGTTGGATAAAGATTTATGGTGAAGTACCTGAAGACCCAGCAAATGCATTTGAAATAATGAATAATTTACAGTAGAAAAGAATCATTTTGAGAATAATCTGAAGGTGTCTCTTAACAACAAAAAATGTAACAGTCTCAAAGAAAATAAGGAAAACTGCAAACATGATACATGATGAGCATCATCGCCATTTTTCTGAGACATAATGGATCTTATATATATAAAACCACATTTTATACATATAGACATCCACATATATATAATGTAATATAATAATTCTCACTCTATAATAAACTGAATCTCAGAAAAATGGTAATGACATTCTTCATGCTTACCATGCTTGCAATTTTCAGTATACATGTCTGTGTGCACACAGATGTACACATATCTGTGTTTTAGAAATCAGGTAAATGAAACTGGTAGCAGGAAAGTTACTGCTAGAGAAGGTAACATAACATTGAGACTAAACAGATTCCTCTAACACATGACAGCAAACAGTGTTATGCAAGTCAAAACAGATGTACAGCGACATCTGCTCAGTTTAGAAAGACATCATCAAGTCACTGAGACCTAAAACCGGACTTCTTAAAACTGTTACATCATCTGTCATCTGGATTCTTAGAGGGCATTTCTCCCTTATCTGCCACCCAAGCAAAGAATCTTAATAACCACATTTTATGTGCTGCTATTCAATAGACACTGAATCAAGTAAAACCAAACCAAAACAATTTAAGCAGGGTGCAATTCTGAAAAATGAGTTGACTTTATGCTGCTGTGCCAACAAAAAAAGAAACAATGAAGCACTTTAGCTGTGTGGCCCAAGGACGCAGGACAACAGGCTCAAGCTAATGTATCTTTTTTTTTTTTTAAACTCAGTTTTTATCTTCTGCCCTTTGAGACCACCTTGAAGTGTAGAGCTCATCCTAAACAGAGATACAGGTCAACTGATACAAGGTTGGTGCTTTCTGCAGAACTGTACAAATCATACCATTTTACATTTGACAATTATGTTTTGGATGAATTTCAGCAATTCCAGTCTTGCTTAAAAAACCGTAGAAACCATTACAAGGCAAGGCAAAAAAATTTTGAACAATAATGACTCTAAAAATATCCCTGTGGGACCAGGCATCTGTCACATTGCTACACATGCTTGAATTTATCTAAATAATAAATGGATATGTGCAATGGCACAAATCTGGATAGCAGCATAAACAGGTGAGAAGAAATGTTCTTTGAGACCTTTAGATCATATATCAAAATACAACAAATCACTGCCATCCTCTTTTTTTTACTCTGCCCCAGGACTGAGTAATGTCTCAGCAAACTTTGAGATGATGCTAACTAATTTGGAGTTACATTAAATATTGATGCATGGCCATGAACTTGGGGACTTTTTTATTTGGATGGTCTCTATATTATGCTTAAAGCTGTTTATTGAGTATAAAGACTCTCCAATCCTCAACAAATTTGAGAAAATAGCAAGGATGGTCTCTATATTATGCTTAAAGCTGTTTATTGAGTATAAAGCACACAAAGACTCTCCAATCCTCAACAAACAAATTTGAGAAAATAGCAACCCCAAACAGAAAGGAAAAAAAGGAAAGTAGAACTAGGAAAACCAAGGGACAGAAGCAGCCAAGCAGCCTTCTTGCTCACAATTAATTTTGGTCTAGTCAAGCACTGTGGTTCATGATGAAGTGAAAAAATAGCCTTCTTTGGGCAAGATGGCACTCCAAACAGAAAAAAAAAAAATTGCTTTTTTCATATGAGCTTATTCTGTGATACAACCTCATGACAATTGTAACAAAGTCCATTATCTCCCTGTTTTAAAGGAAAACCTTGTCTTTTGTTTGCACTTCATTTATTGTACCATTGCATTATTTTGAAGCATGCTTACTATTTCTTGCGGCATTCACTGGCTCTGTCGATTTTAAATTCAGGTAGACTGATGAATCCTTCTGCTTTTTCATCCTGCAAAGACAGTTCCAGATATTACTGTAGCTGAAGTGTAAGGAAAAAAACCCAGCACGCTGAAAACTTACAAATATTTTTACTTGCCTACTTCTTACAAAAGGAATACTAATGTCTGCTCTGCTCTGGCGAGCAGAAGTCACTGGGACTTCTGCTGAAATAGCAAGACAGATCCCTTGGTGAAAAATACAATTTAAATACCCAGTTTTCTGAAAAACATTCACAGCTGAACCAGCATTTGAAAATATACAAAATGACCAAATGTATTTAGTCAATTAGTTATTGTAATTAGTTAATTTTTTTGGGAAAAATGGACTAATTAGTAAGGAGGAATGCAGCCTAGTGGAAGAAACAGAGAAAAAAAGCAATTTAAATGGGTGTTGTTTATCATTTTTATGTATCACAGCTAAGAGGCATGATATCTCTTCAGCTACTTTTATCTCTCTACAACGTTCAGAATGCATCTGACCTTCCTCCCCTCTCCTCTGAAGATTTTACAGAGTTTATTTTATCAGCTGTGCAATCTCCCTTGACTTTTCACAGTTTGAAAGCATTATTTATATTAAGCTACTATTACATCAATAACACAGACTCAGTTATTTAACTGCTCATAACTTTGCATGCAAAATTAATACAGGATCATAGAAATGAAGCTGGAAAAAACATAAATGTATGTGAAGAAATACACATATTTTCCTGAGTTTAAATGGTTATTTACACCACATATGCAGTCCATATGATTATACACATTCCTAAAATAAGTAAAAGCACAAATCAGCATATAAAACTGGAGCTGGAGTCATTATGTGGAAGGTACAGGGTTGTAACTGGTTCTGCATTAGCAGGTATTCTAAAATCAAAGACACTGTTTAGAACAATCTTTCTATGTCTTTTTTGAGTGGTTGCCTTGAGAAAAAGAGTTTTGGCAAGAACAGTGATTGCTTGTCTGTCCACCTGCCACTGAGGCACCCCCTACCAGCCTTTGACTCTACTGGCGATGACAGACACTGTGCTGAGGGAGCTGAGGTCTCAAAAATAACTTAAACTCAGAAAACCTCAGGGAAACTTGGGATGGGGCAGGAGATGGAGGTGCTGAGAGCACTGCCCTCCACGTGGGAAGTACGGCACAGCTCAGAGCTGCTCCTCGGACCTGGTGCTGACCACTCACTGCACTTGTAGGCTTCAATTATTGCTCTGATGAAAACCTTGTAGTAGCCGAAGGAGGGAGAATGGAGAGGAGGGAGTTAGGGTAACTGATCTGAAGCTGGGCTCAAGGCACAAATGGAATGAATTTGAGAAAATGGGCTTCGAGAGCTCTGGCCATGGAACAACTTGCTTTCTGTTTACTCAGGGAGAAGTTGGGGATTGCTTTGAAAAAGTTATGTACAAATGCTTGCTGTGATTAAAAGAACAAGTCCAGGACAGAGCGCATACAGATGTTAACAATGGTTTTATCTCAACATATTTACTAACAAATCTAATAGGATTAAAAATCAAGGTATCGTAACACTGGCAAAAGGCTTTGCAGCTAAAGCTGATATAATAAATGTGTACCAATGCAGAAAATGTTGCATAATCAAAGCTGTACACAATTCAGCTGGGATGCTCCTGTGCTTTTAAGTTCAGCATTTATGAGCACTGAAATCATATCAAAGCTACAAAGAAGAAACAACAGGAGAACAGAACTGAGAAAACAGAACTATCTTCCTTAATTGCCTAGCAGAGATAAACAAGGAACACCAGGCAGCACAACATTAAAGTTTACACTTCCATGACTAAGCTTGAATGACTAGATTAAGTAATTACCTTTTTGCTTTCAAGGGTTTGAGGATAAATTTATTCTAAACTGGTGTCATGAGGACACAGAAAACTGTTCTTTCTCCATGCAGAAAAAGGTGAATTGGAAGGAACAGGTATCTCAAAACCTTCATGGTCATTTTGGCAGAGAGTTAATATTAATTTTGGTACGATTATTTGGGTGAATAAAGTTATTACCATATATAAGCACTGAAAGCATTGTTTTCACACTAGATCATGACTACAGCACTACACAAAGTATTCATGGAGACCATGAGTATAGATGTTTACCTCTTCATTGATATACCAATATAGAGATGTGTCCTTCAGAACAAACCAGTACTTTTTCCATTTTTGGGAGAAATAACTCTTGGCATCTTTCTTTTTCCAAAGCCAGCCTTCACAGTCCCCTCGTCCAAGATCTTTACATGAGATCCGTCTTTTGCTTTTACCAGGAATCGGAGCTGAAAATGACAACGAGGTGATGTGAAAGCATTTGATTTGTCCACTAAATCAACAACATACCTAGTCAGAAAGCGCTATATATCTGTTTAACAAAATTAGTTAAAAATTTCAACCTCAAATTGCCATGAAAAATTATTACAAGCATTCTATTTTGACCACAAAGTTTATGCACACCACCATAATTTAAAGGCCAAAGCAAACCAAAGCAAACCATGTTCAGCATCTCAGAGCTCATATCCTATGGATAAGATTAAAAAAAAAAAAAAGGCAACACAGAGAGAGAAGACAGAAGACACTATAGAGAAAAGAAAGGCAAGATATTTAAAAATCAGAAAAATGCTTATTTGTAATTTTCAATATATTTCACATTAGAATAAAACACACAACATATAAATTCCTGTACTTCCCACTTGGTTACCAAATACAACTATTGAAGTACTTCACAGTTGTTCACAAACCTCTCTTTGCAGCTCTTTTTGAAACTAAACAGTTCCTAAGGCCTTTGTACTTCAAAATCAAAGGAGGAAAATTTACTATGATATAAATTACCTGAGAGCGTAGGTAATGAGCAAGTGCTGCAGTGAGGCATTACCTGAACACAGCTGGAAAAACCAACCCTGGCCCCAAAGAGGCTAGAGTCTAAGTATTCAAAAAAAAAAAAAAGATAAAAGCAGATACATGAAGGTAGAGGAACATTAGGAAACTATGAGACATCAGAAATGGACTAATACATTTTCAACATGATCAACTGAACTGAGCATTTTATTGGAGCTAACAAGTTAGAGTTCCTCACATACTGCAATACCATAAAATTAATCTTGGCAATTCCCTTCCTACCCATATATGAAAACAAATTTATTTTTTACCTTTGTTCTTCTTTTTACTTTTCTGCTGTAGAGAAGATTGCTGAAATGTCTACAAGAAAATAAAAATGGAAGAAGTGAAAATACAATATTTATATTCAACCACATACCTATATTAAAATAAATGTTACATGAAGTCATATCAGGTAACATCAGCCAAGAGACTTCTAGGCCTAAGAAAAAAGGGAATTTTAGTTTACCTGTTCATAAGGTTGTAAATCAAAAGCACACTGTCAAACAACTCAAAACAGATCACCAGTTAGGTTGCCAAACCAACTGTAGTTTCTGCCCAAAATGCTCCCTATCCTCTTGTTCTGTTAATAAAGAAGGAATATCTCTGTTTACTACAATAATGAAGCTACACAGCTCACATATTTCTAATGTATACACTAAATAAAGTATTCTTGGCATCTATATCTAAATATGCAAAATAACACACTGCCTAATGCAGGTGTGGAAGTATTCATACAATGGCCATTAGACCATCAGACAATTTTCTCAGAACCAGGCCTAGTATTCTGAAAGACATCAGTAAATTCTGCTTAATCACAACTGTGAAAAAGTCTCCCAAATAAAAAGTCTGAACTAGAACTTTATTTTTTCACCAGGTTTTTAAGTGGAAATATTTCCCTCCAGCTGATCCACTCCCACAAACTAACCCACTCCCTTAACAACGAGACAGGATGGAAATTGCTCTTTTATTTAAGATCTTAGCTTATTAATAAGATCAATAAGTATTAACACATTTTATAACCATTTGTTTTAAAACTTTGACTCATATAAGCACAATCCCCAGTGAACTAAAAAAAAAAACATCTGTAATGAATCAGCCAAAATTTAAAGATGTGATTTGACTTGTTTTGAACTTTAGTTTTCTAGAAAGGCAGACAAATGTTATCAGTGTTAAAACTAAGAAAAGGCTACATTAGAGTGTCTGCCTATTAAAACTTCCTATTTCAGCTTGCCAGGAATCAATACAGAAACCAATACTTTTGTGCTACTTGGTAAAAATAAATCTAAGCAAAAGCACTGACAGTTCTGCAATTCCAAATCCTGTTCCTAGTAGTAAGACAAACCCTCACCCTAATTTACAAGACTAAGTTCAATTCAAGGAGCAGCTTTGGTTTTGCACATGGCACTCAGTGCTGTGGCTTAATTGATTGTTTGTGAAATTGTGATTGTGATAGTGTTTGGTCAAATTTTGACTCTATGATCTTGGAGTTCTTTTCCAACCTGAATGACTCTATTCTAATTTTCTCCTCTCTGCTTCCCGCACCCCAGAGCTCACATGCAGCAGACTCAGCTTCAAAGGGATCTCCTGCCCAAAGCTGAGAGATTTTCATGCAGCAAAAACTAACATGTCCATGGGGAAAAATTACTAGCAAGACAATAATTAAGTGTAATTAAAAAATTTTACTGACTTGCTAGATGTGCTGATCCCTCGGAGACCATATCTGACAAAACCTACTCCACTATATTGCTGCCTCAGTGGGTCAAAGTAGGCCTCCACTGGGAAGAAAAAAAGGGATCCCTCTCGTTCTCATTTCCTGGCTCTTGTCCTTTTTCTTCTGTTACTGGTACCAATTAAATCAGCACCAGCTCTCAACAAACCAAGACAGCAACACCCCTCCCACTTACATCACACAAAATATTTCAACCTGTGAAGGACTAGAAGAGATCTTAATGACCCAGGAATAATAGAGTGGCTGTGCAGAAGTGTGTAAGTAACTCCCTCTGAAGATCTTACTTAATTCAAAGTGGATGAAAAAATACACACACATACAAATCCAAAACTTTAGCAATTTTCAGTTCACAACTCAGACAATTTCATTCTGCTGTTTGACTTTTCTGCACTATTACTTTCACAGTGTCAAAACAGAAAAGGAAAATCTCTGCTCCATTTTCTCACAAGTGATTCTGAGAGCAGGTTAGAACATAGTAAAAGCCTTCTCTTTAGATGTTTTGTCTGTAAATTGAACCTGCAAACCTCAGTTCACACCTCTTAACTTCTGAGTCAGTTTTTGGGAAGAAAGGGTAATGAAGGAGTATCAGTTTTTAACAGGAAGAAAGCATGTAATTTAAATGTCTAACCATTTTTCCATACATTACGTTATATTGCAAAATAGAAAGGTTTTATTAAATTCAGCTATTATTCTAAATTAGCTCATTGAATTAAATAATAATTAAGGGCAAATTCTAAAAATGAGAGAAGTTCCTGGGAACTATTTCAACTTCAGTGATTTTAAAATATCTATGTAAAATATCCTAAAGTGATTCACTTTAGGATATTTTACATAGACTTCAGACTTCAAGTTAGTTGACCCTTTGCAAAAAAGAGCACCATCTTTTTTAACTCAGAAAATGTATGTGTTACATAAAATATGTAATTGGAGAACAACAATAACAACAAAGTGAGGATGAAATATAAAGATGCTTTTTCTTTTGTTGCTTTTTTCAGAACTCACTGAATGCAATCTACAGCCACTTACCAGTTGTAAGACAATGCTTAGAGCTGTTTTCTCAGTGGTGTCAGAAGGTCATGCCCTTCCTCCTGATCAGAGCAAGAATTGCTTTGAAGCCAACACTGAATCCTGTTCTGGGTCATCTCTCTAGCCTAGATAAACTACCTCCAAAGAGGTAGATTCCACAGCTTCTTTAAGCAACCTATCCTAATGCTGGCCACCATAATGTTTCCCCTTTTACAGCTTAATTCTGTGATGTGGCAAATATGGAAATAATGTAATTACTACTTCTAAATTCCACGAACCCTAAAACCATGGATTTATACCAAGAAATTTAGTTGTACTAATGCAAACTTGCTGTAAGATACTGTTTGATCATGTGCCCACAAAGCCTGATTCAATGTACATTCACTGCGTTTTGATTCTGATACACCTTGAACTTTGAGTAACTGCTTTCATAAACATCTTGTCCCAGTTTCCAAGACTCCATCTCTTCTACTAATTCCGAGAGCAAGCATGAAATGAAATAGAAAGCAGCATTCCATATTAAAGAACGTCATTATTAACTCAAAATAATGAGTAAAATGGAAACAAGACAGACACTGAAAAGATTAAACAGATGAGTACCTTAAGACAAGTGGAAATTGGCACTCCTGAAGAAAATTTGAAACAGTTTAATAATGTTCTGAATTATATGCTTTCCAGTCATCCAAAATAAAACTAGAAAAACTTTCCATTACCCAAAAGCAAGGTGTCACTTGATGTTTAACATACATCAAAGCTCCTTTGAATACACTGAGACTCACTGAGTTTTTTAGACACAATGATTTTCTCCCATGATATGCCATCTTTGAGCTCATTTTATTTAATAATACATCAAGATGAAGCCCTTGGACAAGTACATTTCTAAGGACAATATCAAAGAAACATTTAACGTATGTATAAGCATGCCTTTCCTTATAGCAGCTTCAAAGGACATGTATTTTAAGAGGAATAAAACATCATTTATTAAAGGGTTTTTTTCTGTTTCTGCTTTGGTGTTTTGGTTTTTGTGGGGTTTTTGGGTGAGGATTTTTAGTTGTTTTTTGTCTGTTTTGTTTTTCTTACAAATTTTCTAGCGTGCCTCTAGCCCTGCCTTTCTGAGGTCTTATCTGCAAATTCCAAGAGCCAATGGAAATTTAATTCTGCAGGGAGGAGCCATAACAGTCCCACTCTTCCTGCAACTGTTCATTACCAGACTTGCTGTGTGGGTTGTATTTACTGTAACAGTCTTCAAAATGATTGACAGAGTTCCAAAAGGCCAGCAGACTGCACACCTGTAAAGAGCAACCTGCCCCAGGGCAAAGTCTTTTAGGATTACAGCACAGCAATGCAGCTACACTGCAGAAAACTTGCAGGTGGAGGCTCATACCAGCCAAAGAGATCACCACTGGCCTGTAACTGTAGTTGCTCTTACCAAGAAAATAATCCTGTACAGGTGGTCTAATCAATACTCTGCATACACGCAATCACACATCAGCATCTTTGCACGTGTAACAACATTTTCAAGAGACTATCATGTTTCTATCTCATTCTCAGAGTTATTCCAGTTTCTCTCCTGGAAGAAAGTATTTATTATTGCTTAGTCCTGTGACTGCTCCATATTTGCTCAGAAAGCTGAAAGTTAGTCATTAATGTTCAGAATAGCCTGCAAATTTATTTTTTATTAACTTATTAGTAGTAACTTCATAGCTCTCTATTTGGAAAAATTAAAGTGTGAAATTAGTTAAGTTTCAATGAATTTATTTGTTTTTATGCCAAACAGGAAAATTAATAAACTGATCTTTCAATACTAATGTTAAATTGGAGTGAAACTGCTATCAGAAGAGGAGAATATTTGATAAAACTGTTATGATGAAAGTTAGAAAACTTATATTCCAGTTGAATAGCTCAAATAAAAGTAGAAAACAAACAGACTGGTTATCAAAATGATGAATTTGAGAACATTAGTAATTCTGACAAACTTCAAAAGTCTGAGGAAGATGTCTAAAGAATTGAGGTTAAGCTGTTCCTTGGAGCTTCTCTAAGATCTAATATAAATTAGATGGGTATGACCAACAAAACGTTACATCCATGTCACAAAATAAATATATTCTAATAGTTATATAAACTTCTTCATGGTTATAGGATTTGTAGGTCTACCAAAAAAAGACCAAAACTGAAGATTCTCTGAAGGAACAGATTGACCATAGCAACTAGTACTATACTGGACAGCACCTAAAATTCTCATTCAAGGGCTTTTTTGTTTCTCCACTATTCTTCAGAAATTTTTCATTCACTCATTTAAAAAAAAGCTGGAAGAGAGAACCAGGTTATGGAAAAAATAATATCCAATCCTTCTACCCAAATCTGAGCTCAGTCTGATTGGAAGGGAAAACGGCACATATCTATAGCTTTATTTAGAGCTCGGGTCAAGTCTAGTTTTTCTCAAGCTGCAAGTTTAGACACTAAGGAACTGTTTACAGGCAGGCACTTCCCCTCTGTCACTGTAAGATAGCATTCTCTAGTTTCAGCAGGGTAGCTTGTAACACATCTGATTACTGGAACTTTCTGCTACAGATGGAAAAGCCAGTATCTGGGCAAAAAATGAAAGCTGGTTCTGCCAATCATATCATTGATCTCACACTTTGAGAGATCGTTCTCAATGCTTTGAGAAAATTGGAAATGTTCTATTTTCACTGCTTTGATATACCACATACACATTTCTTTGCATTTGGTGTGTTGAGATCCAAAATTTCAGAGCTAAAAGAAGACTGAAAAGAGGGGAAATGCAAACCTATTTAGATACAACACCACACTTTAGATCAGTATTAGCATCTCATGCTTAAGGGTACTCACAACACAGGATTTTGCCAAAATCTTTTCTGTTTACCAGGTTGTTTAGTCTCCACTAAGAGCCTACAGCAGACAGTACTAATTATTTTAATGGATTTTTGTGGAAAATAAAATTTTCAAGGACTGTTACAAAGATACGATGAGGGAAGACCACTGTCAGATTACAAAGTTTCAAGCCTCCTGCCAATCAGCAAGAGACATTCATTCTTGCATTTTGTTAATGACCACAAGGAGAAAGGAACAGTATGTATGTGCTTAAAGAGTTTTTTACTGCATAAAAAATGTAGGCTGAGATCTTGAAGCTGCCAACTTTTTTTTATACCTCTGAGGTGAACAATGTCTATATGAGCTGTGCAGGATGGTCTCCCTATCACATAGTCTACAAGGGTTGATAACATCAAAGATGTCCATTCTTTTCATACAACTGCTCCTGTGTCTGCTTATGCAAGAATAGGCTAGCTAAGGGCAAAACTATGATTGTCTGAAATGTGACAGCAAGCACAGCTTTTCTGCTCAGGGATTCTTATTCATTCTCCCATTTCTACATGTTTTGTTATCATTTGGCAGGGGGCAGCTCTGTGGCAGATATTACAGTAGCTGGATACAACTCACCAGTTGTGGAAGATAGTGCAAATATTTTGTGCAAAGTTGTTAGCATAATGAATGCAAAAATAAAATGATTTTTTAAATCTTCAGGCTGTTTAGAAAAATGATATACAGTGGTGCTGCTTTCCATCACCAGGGAAAGACTTTCCTTCTTAGCCATTAAGCCACAGGACTCTTTAACTGAAACACCAAAGCAGTAAAACTCCTGGACAACATTGACTTTAAATGAGAGTTCTCATATTCCCCCAGTCTTTTTGGCTGACTGCAGCAGTGTCACAGTTGTCTGAAGCAAATGAGAATAAACAGTTAAACCAGACAAGTGCTGCTCATTAGGATAATTTATTCTGTGATCATTCTTCTGCTTTACATCTACTTTGAAACATGCGATTTTGGTACCTCCCACACTCCTTTTTATTGACGGTAAGATATCAAGGAGGGAAAGGGAGGATTTCAAAAACTGTATGTATACTTTAATGGCAAAAGTCCAAGATGCATCAGTTGCTCCAGCACTGTGTGTTTCAAGTACATCCATTTAAGAAGGAAAATAGACACTAAACTATCGCCTGTCACAGAACAGTATTTAACCCTTTATTTGGATTTCTCCCCATCAGTTCCCAGTTCAACCTCTTACTGTGGAGAATGGACCAGTCAGAAAAAACACAAAACAACGGAGGCAGGAAATCACCTCTGGAGATAATTTTATCCAGCCTTGTTTCTCAAAGCAGACTCCAGCAGAGAAGGTTGTTCAGGGCTGTGGCCAGTTGTGATTTAGTATCTCCAAGATGGAGACTCCACAAACTCCATGAGCAACCTGCTCCAGCTAAACTATCTTTACAGTAAAAGTATCTTTTTCTTATGTTTATATGGAATTTCCTGTATTTCAACTTTCGTCCACTGCCTTCTGTCCCTTCACAGTGTGTCTGAGACAAGTCACCCCAAAGGTCTTGTGGATCCTTGTGCCCTGCTGCTATGCCCCTCCAGTAGCTACCAAACTTTGCAATTTCCTGTAGGAAAAAATCTTGGTTTGCTCAGAAAATTTCTGTGTTATTTACAGGGAAGGTAGGTTTTCCTTGTATGCTTATCTAAACATTACAACAGCAAGACAATCCAAACAGATTTAAGAAACTTATTCTTGATCTATTTATTATTGGATTCCAGAGGTGGTCTGTGGCACAACAGGGAGCCAATCTTGGACCTTTTCAGAGGAAAACAAACTGCTCTAAAACAGAAGTCACCCCTGGGGCATTAACAACATCTTCCACGAAGCCCGTGGTCTTTGCAGAGGAAAAATCATTAGCCCAGAATAAAAGTCCCATGCCTCCTTATAACACATTGGTGCTTGCTTATGGTGACGAGCACAAACACCTCCTTCTGCAGGAGGGAGCAACACTTCTGTCTGTGCCCCTCAGCATGATCTCTTTCATACTCTGTCTGTGTGACAGAAGAAAGTGCAGAGGATGTAGGTGGTCTGAGAAAACAGATTTCTGCTTTAAGGAAGATACACTATTGCAAGTTATTCTCCGTTAGCACTTGGACATAATGTGCTCTGGGGAAAGAAACAGAAAACTCCTTCTGGCTTTCAATAAAGGGTAAATTTTCAGGGGGAAAAGAAGGAAAGATTTTCTGTACATGAAGAATTATACATTCTGTTAAAATTCATTCCAAACACTTCCACTGCCTTATGAATTAAGGCAGAAAAAGAACAGTTCATTGCAGGATAAAAGTCTCATTACTTGCTGGAATTCAGTAAAATTTCCTCTAAGCATAAGATGAAGCAGACCTTTGCAGAAGGTGGGGAAAGATAACATTAGGTCTTTTTAATTCTGAGCTGGCCATGATGATTTTATGGGTACAAGCCAGCTTACAAGAAGTTTTACACATCACTCTAAAGCCAGAATTCTGTACTGTTGGAATGCTATCTACTTGGGTTTATCTGAAAGCAAAGGGATATACTTGAGAAGTGGACAAAAAGCAGTTATTGCTTTATGAAAAATACCAGGTTGCTTTTTCCTCCACAGCACAATAGCAGAGATGGATTGGCTGACTCAGGGATCAGGCGCTAAGCAACAAGCACTTCTCTCCAGTAAAACAGGAACACCCAATAAAACAGCTTCAGTTCAGGAGCTGCAGTGCTGCAAAGAGCCATTTTCCACCCAGGTGGAGCCATACAATCTCCCATATTGTGTGTTAGCAGCAGGCTCAAGGGGCACCATTGTGTAAGTGGGGCAGAGGAATGGGGCACAGACTCCTGTGGAGTCAAAACCACTACTTGGAAAAAATCCCTCTTTCAGAAACAATGGAGCTCTTTGTCAAAGCATTTTGATTAAATGGCACTTTGAAACAGGCACAGGTACTCCATTAATTCAAACAACATTTCCACCACTCAGTACAAGATTTTTAGAATGCCAAATTTCATGACACATGCCAGCCTAGGTTAAATGTATTCAGAGTCCTGGTATCTCCCTTTCCCTTGTGCAGAAAGGAGAACAGAGAAGAGCCAGTAGAGAAGTCAGGCCCTGGATCAAAGTTCTCCTGGATGTGACAATCCCCAGCATACTGCAGTGGTAACTCATGCTGAGTTTCCTCTGTGCAATACTTGACATAAACTTCTCTGCTACAATGTGCTGCACTTCATCTCTTCCTTATCAAAGGGGAATAACCAAGGGACTAAATCACTTATTCTACATTAATAAAAAATAAAACTGCTACTGTTATTGTACCAGCTACAGGTAATGTAGCTTACTCATGTACAAACAATGCTAATATCTAGAAAAGCAATGGTCCTCTATCAGGTAATAAAAGCAGGATAAAATCAGGAATGATTCTGTGAAATAGGTAAGAAAAAAAAACCAAAATGGGGATGTGAAAGGAAATTAGGAAATGTTCTAAGCTGAGAGATTTATTAGTGTATAGATCTCCACCTCTAGATCATATAAAATTACATTTTCAGACCACTATATTCTATGCAGTAAGGAATAAACCTAGACTGGCAGAGCTGGATTAGATGACCTTTACAGTAACTCTCTCATTTTTAAAGAATTCCCCAGCTCTGCCATGGAAAGAAATTATGACAGACCATTTTTCCCTCTCATGGTCACAATGCAAAAGATAATAGAGAAAGTTTAAACAAAAATTTTCAACAAAAGACTCCCACTGTGCTTCATGATGGCCCATAAACCAATCTTACCTCATCTCTAGAGGATTTTGCTTTGCAGCAATAATTAACTCTGGATTTTAGTAATAATCAGAGAGTATATAGAATTAGATGTAAAATCTCCCATATTCAATACCTTCAAACTTCATTTGGGCAACCAGCTCCCCAGTAAGAGCAAATTAATGGTATTAACTATTTCTTTCAAAGTCAAACAATGCAGATGTGAAAATATTCTCTAATCTGTGACAAGAATAATATAGCTCAAGAACAATGCAGATATCATTCCATATAATTAAAAGAACTAAGCACTCCCTCCCAAGGAGGCTAAGTATTACTTAGTCTCAAAAATATATGCTTAAACAGAACTCAATATAAAAGCTGAATATGCACATCTACTCTCTTCAGTCTTGAGTTCAAAGGACTGAGAGTCTAGGATGGGGAAAACAGATGTGAGATTACTGAAGCACATTCCTGAGATGATTTTAGCTAAGCAGTAGTGAAACAACAGGAACTATCCCTTAAATCTGAGCAAGCTGCTATCCTCTCAGCTATTGCCAAAACACCTGTTTTGCTGTTCATCTCCAACTTTCCTGCCATGGGGCAGACAGGCAGTGCTTCAGGTTGGCCAAGAGTTTATTCAGTCTCCATCTCAGGAGGTGTTCAACAGCCAGCTGGGCAAAATCCTGAGAAGCCTTGTCTGACCTCAGAGCTTGCCCTGCTTTGAGCCAAAGACCAGGGCACAGAACCTCTTGAGGCTGCTCCCAGACTGAATTATCCTATCCTATGCAGTTTATGCTGGTTTCTGAGGCATCTGGGTTTTGTTTTTCTGTAGCAAATTCATTAGATGCCTTGCTCTTGCTGGCATCTTTCCTCCCCTCTGTCCAACATTTTACTTGGAATTATGACAACTGGCTACCCATTCATCAAGTTTTTCACCATTTACAGGTCCCATCACTAGTAACAGCAATTCATACCCTATTTGAATGTGGAATTTAGTACAGATCTGAATAGGATTAAGTGAAAGAGATTAACTGTAATGGCAGAGGACTAGACCCAGAGGCCTCTCTATTTCTCTCTGTTGATTGCACTAGTCTAAACATAATATAAAGCCATCTTCCATTAGCAAGGAATTTATATGCTGTTTCTCTTGCTTTTTCTCTCAGAAATGTAGATTTATTTTGAACCAAATTTTTACCAAACTCAGATGGAATAGCAAAAATTACCTTTTACCACAACAATTTTATGGCTATGCCAATCATTTTCCAACTGTCACAAGAAAAGCAAATTTTGCTTATTGGTTAACTGTTTTACTGTATTGTTTGTTTTATATGCAATGCAGGTCACTTATGACCTAGATGAAGTTTCTACACAGATTTTAACATGAATACTATTTTTATCACTTACTTTGTGTCTGTTACATTTGTGAAGTGCTGCATTAAAATAAAACAATACATACTGTATTGTTTAGATAGTTTCTTTTGGGGTATAGAAGTTGGCCAAGTCCTGGAACTACTATTCCAACTTTTAGAATGTGAGTGAGACATGCTGCTCTCCTGTCTGAATCAAATACACAAACCCACAAGTATCCAACTGAAAGAAACCCCACATGTGTAGGCATTCAAAGCTGCCCATGGCCAATGTGGCTGTGGGACATGATGTTGTTACCAATTGCCTCATGAAGGTAATAGATAAAAATTTCCTATTATGTTTCTTTTCCTTATCCTACTTTTCCCTTATTTTTTTTCAGTTTTGCTCTTTCTAAATGTCTCTCAGAGCAAAGGGCTGTCTATACCTGAGCCATAGATTAGGCTAAGGGAAATGGATGGAAGTTCATAATGCCTTCATAGCACAACTGCATTTGCTTCTCTGCATTGCATTATATGAAACATTTTACTAGCACTTTTGCCTCTGAATAGACTTTGAGGCTTTTGAAATAACTTCAAATCAGATTATTCTATAACTTCATAAGCCTTTTCAGCTCAGTTTCTACTGCAATGCAGTGAGTTCCTTCCATTTCCACACATGTGGACCTAGTCACCATCACAGCCTTATTTCCTCATTACATGCTCACTGATGGAAAAGGGAGCAAGGAGTTTAAGTCCTAGAGCAAGACAAACAATACCCTAAGGCTACAAAATCTCAATGAGATGTGACCAGTGTAACCTAGAGAAAAAAGATGTAAATGTTTTAAATGCTCCAGTCACCTCCAGAGAGGACATCCAGGTGCTTAGCTTTTACCAGCCAGACTCTGCTGGAGCTTCATGAAGTACTTGAGGAGAAACTCAGGCACCACAGCAGCTCAGAGTCTTGGACTTTCCTACTGAGGTGTCCAGGAGCCTCCTCCCAGTCCAGACTGAGACAGCTGTCTTGGAAAAGTCTAGACATCATGAGAAATTACAGCTTTTCCACTTGTGAAATTTTAACAGCATATGTGCTACTTTTGGTAAAGATTTGTGGTTTTGTACCTTTACAGTAGAAGCTAGAGCATGCACAATTCTATTTTGACTGTAATGGGCTAACTTGCAACAAAGCAGTGAAGAAATTATTTATGAAACAATTTCTTACTGGGGTAATTAGAGACTGAAATTTTTCACAACTATTTCTAAAACTGTTTGTTATGTTTATTTAATTTCTAGACAGTTACTTGAAATCCAGTACACTTTCTTAGCTGGGAATATAAAATGCAAATAGTTTTTAACTGGAACACAACTATAATTTTTTTACATTAAATAATTCTTAAAATTTCAAAAGAGAATTTAAGATTTCCTTTGCAGATAATTAAACCTCTTAAGTCTGTAATCCATCTCCAAGTTTCAGTATTATTTTAATACATATATTTAAATGGAGATGAAAGACCACAGCAAAGAAGTAACACTAATTCAAATATTAACAAAATTTATGGGGATTCTATTGGAAAATATTTTTTACTATGCACTTAGGTTAAACTGAACTTTGATACCAACTGCTAGATTTTTATTCTATAACAATTGCATGTATAGAGTCTATAGACTACTGTGAAAACAGGGAGGAGAAATAGAAATAGGGAGCCTTTTTATTTAAATACTGCCATAGCTGGACTCCAGACATTTTTTAAGACGAAAATTTTAAAGAAAAAACCAACTCCATCTGTTGTAATGGTACAATGACATTCAAAATTTCAGCCACCTACCTAAAATCTGTGCAACTGATTTTTAATGTTTTCTCTACAATTTTTTTTTTTATTTACAAATATCCATAACAAAAAAATTAACTGAACAGAAATCCTTTAAATACTGTGATATTTACAATTATGGAAAACTGCTAGTTTTTCATTGGGGTAGTTTTGTTAGGGCTGTTTTTCTAGTAAATCATTCTGCACTATTTAATGTTTTTTGGATGCCATTTTTATAAAGAAGATTTTTGCGATAGGTTGACAGGTAGCTTTCCTAATGAACATAAGTTTATTAGGAAACTATATACACATGTTCTGCACTTTTAAAAATGCTAGTTATTGGGTGCTACGATTAAAGGTTTTATAAATACATGCACATTTGATTCAAGAATTTTCATCAAAAACTATGTGGTTTAAGTATTTTCACTTTTTACTTGCTTTCAGTCCTTCTGCCGAAGAACAAGAGGAGGCAAAATGAACCACTTAAGTAGAGAGACATTCTGAATTCAACTTTTAAAAAGCATTTTCCTGTATTTTTTCTGGAAGGGTCTGTAGGATGAAACACCTGGAAATACGCATGATTTAAGTAATTAAATCAGTAATAATTTTCCAATTTATATTATTAGCTAAAACCTGACTTTTGCAATAGGTCCATAAACAAATCCTCTTCACTTGAAGTACTCTCAACAAGATCACTGTTGCAGGCAGCCGACCCTTGCCTGGCCAGTCTGATGCTGCCCCACCTGCTGAGCTCAGAAAACCCAAGGAGGTGGCTGTACCAGCTCAGCTGGGAGCACTGGAGGGAGGAACAGCCCAAACTGAGCCCTGCTCACAGCCCTGGTCCTTGCTGCCTCACTGGCTGAGTAGAAAGGAGAGAGCCTGGCTCTCCATGGGTGCTCACTGCAGCAAGTATTGCTGTTATTATGTGATTAAAGGTCATCAGGCTGCATTTCGACCACATGGATGGTTATATACTGCTAAAGAGGAAAAAAAAAGAAGTTTACTAAAGTTGGATCAACTTAATTCAATTTACAGCACAGCTACTCCAGCTGATAGCTTTTATTTTATTTCTCCCTTATTAAAACTAGAACTGGAACATTAAAGTACATGTGTACATATCTACATATGTAAATTCAGCAAAACTCCAATAGGACAAAACTTTGATTTATCTCCTCAACCTATTACTGAGTGACCTGTTTCAGATGTATGAAGTTTAAGTGGCACATTTTGCTACTAAACTTACCTTATTTTCAAATGCAAATAAAATGCCTAAGAAAACTCTATTAATTAAACAATTTAAAACATTCTGGTTATCACAGCATAGTGAGAAGCTGTTATTTTTCTGTCACTTTTCCTACAACAAGGGAGTCACTACGTATTGGTAAGAACACATGAACTAGTGAGCATACATACACTGGAAAAGGCAGAGGGATAATGGGAGGCAGGGAGGGAGAAGAAAGAAAGTCAATAATATAAGTTTATCTGTGTAGGTTACAGCCTATTGTATACAGCAGGGAGTTATGCAAGAACAAGCAATCTCACTTACTACCACAAACAAGAGCCTGTAAGCTTTTCTCACATTGCAATGCTGCTTCTAGGCTAAGGGAAAGTTGTATTGATCCAGTTAGCAGCAAATTATTATTAACCTGACATTGAACTTCTTTTGACCCACGACTCTATCTCCCTCCTAAATAACCACATTATTTTCCTTCAGTAAAAACAAAGCACAACACACCAAGAAAATTCCTTTACAAAAAAAAGAATGAACTTGAGAAACTACAACAATATGTCAGAGTTTTCATCTCTTGTGCCCCAAAAGTTCAAGACAAAATGTGCTGTTCTCTACCTACAGAAATAGATCACATTGAACACCTGCTTGCACATCAGATTAGCAACAGCTCAGTTTGCCTCAGCTTAATAAAAACATTAACACTCTGTGTTGGTTTCTTTTACAATACTGAGGAAGAAAAATAGAATGCAAGAACAACAACTTGTCTAGAAATAAACATAACATCTAAAACAATTTCTAGAATGGAAAATAAAAAAAAAAAACAACAAAGCAGTGCAGAAAATTTATATATGAGGATTCAGATATACCAGAAGAGGATACAAGAGATGTTTAGTTCACAGACAGAACACAAATTAGTTTTTGCTTTGCCATGGTATCAGCTATCACACTGGTTATGTTCAGTGGACACAAGCAAACCCTGTTCACTTTTCAAGGCTGCAACTGAAATGTGCTCTTAACCAGACGGTTTTGATTGCAATGGCAGGTCAGTAACACAAACAGAACTTTTGAGATCAGTGATTGTATACAAGTTTAGTATCCTGACAGTCAGAAAAGTGCTAGACTGCCACAATCTTGTGATCACTTTAGAATATAACAATTTGAATCTGCTGGCATTTTACAGAACAGCTTTTAGCAAATAACAACCAGGCACTTCTACATTACCATGGTAATTTTTTTAACACCATTCACTTTGTTTACAGCACAAAAAATAATACCATTTCTGCTGTGGTAATTTAATTCAACAGTTTAGTTTTTTGATCAAAGATTTTTCTTTTATGTAGAGCCATACATAAAAGCAGCAGAAGGAGCTGAAGTCAGCATAATTGTAAAAGCTGCTTTTCTGCAGAAAAGCTTCACAGTAAAAAGGTAATCAACCTGCTCACGTCAATGGCTGCAAAATCCAAAAGGAAAGAGGCCTGGAATTATAAAGGCAATTCATCATTAACTAGTGGAATGCATTTTAGTCCAAACTTATTTAATATTTATATCAATGGAGTCAAAAAATAATGAAAACATCATTGAATAAAGGTAAGACAGAACCAAAGACCAGTGAATAACACAAAACCTGACTGCTGAGTGAGCAGCATGGCTTTTACTCCAGGGAATTCAGTAAAAGGGAAAAGAAGATAGAAGGAAAAAAAGAAGAAATTAAACGTGCATGCTTTCTATTTCACAGAATAAGCACATTAAAAATATAATTTCAGATCAAGGAAACCCCACACTAGACCCCAAATTCCTGGAGCTTCAATATTCCTTTGTTATGGACTTGAGAATTATGGGGCCCAGTTCGAGGGTCCAGAGTCCTTAATCTCACATATTTCATACTTAGGGTTGCTTCAGAGACATGGATTATTCAGTAAGCATACCCAAGAAGTTACATGTTTCAGCATGACCAACCATATACAATATTACTGTATTTAAGAACAAAGAATGCAAGATAAAAGCTTTTAGATTGGGAATATCCATCTTGCAGATAAGTGATTTGAAATAATATCATTACAGAAAAAAATAAAACTAAAACCAAGTAACAAACATACTCTCATTCCACGGCTATGCTTAAAATCAAGTAATCAGTCCTTTAATCATTTAAATAGAGAAGCAGTGAACAGGAATGGTTATGTAACCTTTCCATGCAGCTCCTGGAAATTTATGTGCTGTGCTGGCATATACACTTTAGGAAGGATGCTTAAGATAGTTTAAGATTAGATATGAAGGTTTGAAAGAATTTTGAGGAGGAAAGGATACGAAAACACAATCTTTGAAGAAAAACCTAAGAAGCTCATTATAACTCTTGCAAGCAAGAGGAGTCTACAAAATTATTTGATTATAACCTGTAAAATCCTATATTGAGGGATAAATTTGGTAACAAAAGATATTTAAATCCAGAGGATAATGGTCCTTCTAAAACTATGGTTGGACATAGAAGCCAGGTAAACAAAGGCTAACAGATGAACACTCTTAACAACAAGAGCAATGAGGAATTGGAGCTACTTCAAAAGCCTGGTGGAGTGTTCTTTAGCACTTATGCAAACAATTGAGGCACTACAGGTTCAAATTTAACTAAAGCCACGTGGTAGAGGCTGCTCTTTACTTTAGGAAAATCTACTGGCTTGTGGTATACACAGTACAGGGTCACAGTATTCTCTCTTCCCCTGATATTCTAGCATGATGAAAACATTGACTTCTGAAAAAACCCAGACCAAACCAAACAAAAACCTCCAGCTCTTTCACTACTATCAGGACAGTTCTTTTACACTCACCTCATGCGTATCCAGAGGCTTCCATTTACAAATAATCTGAAATCTTTGGGAAAAACTAGGTAGCTGCTGATTGTAAAAAGAAAATTGTAATAGGACAGCCACTATTTTAGTGATCTTTAAGATGCAATTTGAGCATAAAGTATGTTTTCATTGTCTGATTTGTTATTATAGCTTAATAAAATTTTACTGCAAACAGATACAAGTTCCTTGTCTATTATCTGTAGTCCCCCATTCTTTATCTGCTCACTGCACAGTTTATTTAAGATTGGAAGAAAAGTTCTGACCAATTTATTACAAAACCTTTGACTGCTATGTGGCAAAAGATGTTTGCACCAGAATACTTGGGTGTCATTACCACTAAATAGAAACTCTGGAACTGTGTGATAGCAGCCAGCTTCCAGAGGCAGCATCAGCAATATTCAGCTGCAGAACACTGTAAATGCTTTGTGAAGGGCTCCTTTCCATTTTCCATTTCTTGGACAAATCAATAGTCCAAGATTCCTTTTTCTGTTTACTTCAAGCATTTTGCTCCATAGCCAGTTAGCAGATCAATACTGATTTGTATTCTAAAGAATGGATAACCTTTATTCATTTTTATAAAGGAATAAGCTCCAGCTAAACTTTCAAAGAGATGCTGAAGATTTAATGACATTACAGAGAGAGATCCTTTAATGGAAATGATGCATAAGAAGGATTAGCCTATACTGGTGGAATTTGGGATGGTAACATTTCAAGTGTTTTGTGGATGGATATTCAAAGTAAATGAAAAATGCTTGTTGTCAATTCTACGCTTGCTGTTGCTCATTAACTTCCAAACCAGAGCTTTGAGAATCCGCCAGTTTCTGTGTACATAATTTATTTTTGTACAAAATTTGGAAACAAGACTTACTATGTGATAGAGAGAACCAAAGAAAATAAAGAGATGGTACCTTAAAATAAAAGATTTTGTTACTGCATAGTGTCAAGAATTTAGCATATACTGAGAAACAAATGTCACTGAGAGATGAGTATTCTCTCGATATGTGGAAAGTGCTGTGGGGTGAATGTCTTATCATGTTGTGATGTTCTAACTCCATTTCTGGACACACTTAAAAATGAGCAAGTTACTGCAATATTCCTTCTGCATCCTATTCAGCAGAAGTGCCACATTCACATTTATACCTGCATTCCTGAGGCCTGTATGTTAAAAACAGTTACATGCATTAGAGCTCCTCTTACCTCAAAGGAAAACAAACACCTGCCACAAGTTTTCCTGCCATTATCAGGCCTTCCAAGTACCTGTAGTAAAGGGGTTGTCTGACAACACTTAGCATATTGTAGGGATGGAAATGCTGGGAAGAAGGTATCTAGACAGACAGGAAATTGCTGCTGTTTCCCTTTCCATCAGCAACAAGTCAGTCAAGGCAGAGACAGCACACTGCATTTCAAAAGTGCCATTTTCTAATACAGGAAATAAAATAATGCTTTCCATCCTTCATCTTAACAGCAAAATCAAGAATTCTAAAATATTTCTTTAAGACCAAGTTATTGTCTGAAGAATATAAATCAGTGCAACAGCAGCAGTCCAGAGAAGGCTTGAACACTATTAAACCAAGACTTCTCTTACCACAAGCACAAAGCAATGACTTTTGCTAATGTTATTTTTACTCACATGGTACAAAGCAGTTTCTGGTCCAGGTGTGCCCATAACTTCTTGTCTCAATGACTCCATTTGTAAACTAGGCAACAGCGAGTAATGACTTGGACTACTACTCTTATCTCCCTTCTTTTTGGACTTTTTCCCAGTATCCTTTTTGCTATTCCTTTGGAACATGTAGTCTTCTTGACCTATTTTCTCATTGCTCATATAGCGAAGCAATGAATTTTCTGTTGAAAGGAAAGCAATGCAAAACATCATTATGAACTGTTACATGCATGTAAATCCTGCTTCCAGAACATGCAATATTCTTGCTAAGATCTACTGCCAATTTTAACTCTTTGGGACTATTTAATTAACAAAACCCATATGCTTCTTTGGTTCAGATTTAATAAGAAAGCAAACTTTTGGTAGGGAAAATTCACAACTCTTAAAGTTTTCTGGTATATTTTAAGTAAAGGGAACCAAATATAAAAGAAGATGCACATCAATAAATTTTGTCTTGGAGTTTTAAAAAAATGAGCAATGATGGACTTATGACAACTTTTGTGGTTTTGCTGCTTTTTTACCAGGAGTCATAATTAATACAAAGGTCAGTGGCAGCACACATTTTAAAGTAATTTGCTCTGAACATTCATTGGAGATCATTCACCATATCATACATACTTTCCCTGAATACTCTTCCAGCATGTATCAATTTGTAGCTGACCCAGAAGCAATGTCTGTCAATTTAGGAAACCTCATCAGATTTCTTTTTCACAAAATTATCTGTCTTTCCTTGCATTAATGTGAACTTCTAGTACCCACAACCTCCTGTGGCAAGAGGTTCTTCAGCTTGAACATGAACTGCACCAGCTCATTTTCTTTTCATCCAGCATCTGACAGAGATATTTGATCTCTTTGCTCTTGTTTCAGATTAAACACTGACAAACCTATTTTCTTACTTCACTCCATACTAGCTTTTATAAACCTTTATTATGTCCTGCTCCCAAACTGATAATGGCCAGCCTGTGTAACTGACCCCAGTTTAGGAGTTAATTCAGTCATCTGATTAATTTTTGTTGTCTCCTAAACCTTCTTGAATGCAACTGTATTTTTCTTAAGAGATTAAGAGACTGGAATTGCACACACATAGCATGAGCAACAACTGACACAGCAGCATAAGAATGCTTCTAAATTTGGTCTTGTATTCTTTTCCTAATAATTCTTAAGTGTTTCCTTTTTTGATCCCTACTGAATATTTAGTTAACATTTTTACAGAAATAGCTATCATTACTGTAACATCTTGTTCTTGGCTGATAACAGCAATCTCAGAGGTCATAATTTTGTACATGGAGTTATGCATCCAAGCCTCAGAACCCAGAAGAACTTATCCTCTTTGATTCTGATGTAAATCCCATTCTGCTCTAGAACCGACTTCCTCAATCCTAAAATAGAATCTGCAAAAAATTAGGCATATGTAACAAAGAAAATACCAAAACAGGTTCACAAACATATACAGCTAAGCAAGCAGCAAAATTATGTTGAAATATATAGCTTAAAGCAAGATAAAACCCACAATGCCTTGCATAAGATGTGTGTTCAGAATACTTACCTCTCCTAGTATCCCTTTTTATTTTATTGGGGTCTTCATAATCTCCCACCCAGTTATATTCTACTGGCATAGAAATAGGCCTCAGCTTCCCTGGAAACAGAGGAAAAATTGAGATCATGCACCATAAGGCAGCATTAACCCAACATTCTTTAGAAGAAAGAACAAATTATGTGCTAAGCTGCAATTCTACAGGGTTGCTTACGAAAGAGGATCCAGCATTGCCTCTGAACAAGAGGTTAAGACCGGAGTTCTGTTCTCTTTAACAGAAAAGAAGCAGCTAAGTATTTAATGGAATTTTTTTTAAGTTTAGAAAATAAATCCAGTGCCCTACAAAGTCATCAGTGGAGTGACGTCTGACACTGACAAACGCATTCAAATTACTTCAGTTTTCACTGAGCAGTATCTATTTCTTATTCTGGAAGCCCCTGGCACACACATGGGAGAACTGTTTTAAAGCACATGAGAATTGTTGGTAACAGAAACTTGTGCATATCACTGAAATACCTTCATAAAGAGCATATTTGCTGGTGGGCTTACAAGATCCATCAGTGACTAAGTGAGAAAGGAAGTAGAAAACCTCTACATGTAGTTTATTTTGTAGCATTTCATCCACAGAAAACAAAGTACATTATTATTGCTAAATTCACTTTGACTTCAGACAGCAATAAAAAGAATAGCTGAAGACTATCCTATCTTTAAAGTTTTGGTTGGAAGCTGCTGAATTGATTTTAAAAAATGTGTAAATGATGATTTCTGTTTAAGGATTGCACATATATAGCTGGAAATCAGTGAAATCAGTGTGCTCTGGAACTTAGTGGGGCCACTTAGAGTGGTCTGAATTTATTAGTAAGTTAAATAGTGTATTGAAACAAAGTGTAGGTAAATAATGTATTGAAACCAGAGAAGCATAACACATGACATATTATCTGACAGACTGAAAACAAAATGTTTTCCCAACAAGATCAGCCCTTGCTCTTTTTAAATCAACCTACCAGTCACAAATCCAAAAAGTAAGTAAATATTTTGCTTTTAAAAGTAGCAAAGTTTAAAGTAAAAACTTCAAAAGTCCTGTAAATTACTTTAGTAGAAAATCCCTACATGGAAGTCTTATTCCACATTCTTGAGATTAAATCCATGATACACTGAAAAAAAGAGACATGTTTATAATGAAAACAAGTATTCAAACATGTCCATCTCCCTGCTGAAGTACCGGGTCTATGGCAAACACACCAACACCATGCAGGCAGCATAATGGTAGAACTTTTTATCATCTGAAAAAAAATATTGACAAAAAAAAAGTTGTATGTTCTGTTCAGACCACAGGATCAGGTCACAAATACTTCACTACTTAGGAAAATCACATATATTTTAAACTTTTCTCTTACCATTCATTTTACTATTTAGGGACACATAATTAAGCCTGATTGAAGCTGGTGAGATTTAGTGCACACAGTCATTTCCTGAGCAGAGATGTATTCGGCTCATGTTTACTTGATCAGAAACAGCTCTCAAAAGTTTCTTTTTCTAGAAATAAAATCTTATTTTCTTTGTGAGGCTAAACACACAGTATCTTATTAACAGGACCTGCACACCTAATAAAATAGAAAAGCTACAAAATTGATGGTTAAAATCTGATTGTTATCAAAAGTACCAACAAATTTTCATTAAAACCTTCAGCTGTTCAAAGTACCTGCTTTTGTGTTTGGCATTAAAACTACAATGATCAAATTTGTTTCTTTCCTTAAACTCAAGTTTCATTTGCTTGTTTCCTCTCCTAACAACCTTGTTTTTACACCCCTATGATTCCCTAGTCTCTTTTCCATTGGGAGGACACTCAGTAAAATTTTTATCTTGCATGTGAACAGAAGCTTTCCAAGGCGAATTAACAGCAACTATGGAAGACCACAAAGCCAGTAAGAGCATGAAAGAGAAATATCTTTGTTAACATTGTCAAAAAATGTCAAAAGATTCCAGTAAAGAAATTACAAAGGCACTTATTAACCTCTCATGAAGGAGAGCTGAGAAAATTTTTGTCAAAAGTTGACACATCACAAAATTAATGGTAAGTACATGTTGAAAATAATTATTTCTCTAGGCCTGGGAACTCTCACTCACCTTCTTTAATGGGTGACCATAAGCCACAAGAGTGTTATTGTAGTTTTCCAGGTTTCTGTGAAACCCTGCAGTCATGCCTACCCACAAACCTTATGTTAACAAATGCCATGTGGGAAACTTTAGAATTTAATGTTGAAATGGTAATATTTTTAGAATATACACTTAAACGAAAATGGACTTGACAATTCATTAAAAATGGACTTGAATTCATTAAAAAAAAGTGAGATCAAAAGTGAAAGACTGCAAAATAAATGTGTTAAATAATGACTGATTTTCAGTGGAGTCTTTGATCCTTGTCTTTATGACCCTTTCTGCTAACATAAAAAAAAAATAAGGCAAAAAACCTATCCTATAACAAAATAATGGATTCAGCAGTACTTGAAGAAGAAATGTGTTCTCCACTCTCAACCACCAGTATTAAAATTTAATGTCTGGAACAGTGAGTACATCTCTGTTAACGGAACTGACTGCAGCCACCAATTGTAATATTTGAAATACTGGAGTAATAAAATTGATATATCCATTTTCAAAACTTAGCAGTCATTTTGCACAGAATGGGCATGGTTAGAAAATACTTGAAAACACTTTGAAATCAAAAGGATACTGAAGATTTTTCAGCAGAGTGGGGTACTTGTGTAGAAAGAGTGCATTTTGTGAAAATGCAACCTTTCATATTGTGCAAGCACATTGCTCCAGGTCCTGAGGATACTTTACACAGCTCAAGTTCAATTTATATCAAGGTTCCCAGGTGATTTTGAGGCTGGGTTGCATGATGTACTAAATCTGTGCTTCCTCATAATTTCCATCTATTTTCTTCACAAAGGGACATGATGACAGGATTGTATGTTAGTGACTCTAACATACAGCTTGTGCTCACTTTTAAAGCTGAAGTAACACAGCAGGTAGGTTGAAAAAATATTCAAGTGTGTGCTCAGCTAACACTGTAGCAGTCAAAATACCTTTCTTAAACATGACATTTCCTCTTCATTTTCTTCTATAAACTAACAACTCTATGTCTGTACAATTTTATACTTGGCAACAGAAAACCAGTTCTCCCAGTCCAAAGCTAAACAAGTTACCACACTAGGTAGAGTTCCAACAGTTTCAAGGGTAAAATAAGCTGGAGTACAAGGGTTTGAGAACCAGAGCTCTTACCAGAAATTGTTCCTGAATTCTCATCCTAAATAAGCCAAAATCCAAAATGTGGATGTAGCATGAATACACAAGTGTGTTTACACGCAAAATTCCTTTTTGAACAACCTATGATCTCAAATAATGAGGAACTGCTAAATGTAAAAAGCCACCACTTGCAATACACGAAATTACAGGAGGTTAATACAGTATTACTAAAAAAAAGACCATTGTCATCAGTCTTACTTCAATTCTGGACTAAAGAAAAACTAGAGAGTTTTAGAGAGTAGTGCAGCATGAAAGCAGCATGTCATCACTTGGTAAATCTGAAGGGGTTTGATTGTTATACCTAAGAAAATTTTTCCAAAGCTGAACTCCAAAGCTTCTTCAAATCTTGCCCTTATAATGAGAGAAAATTTCCATTCTGGGTTTTTAGTAAAAAAAATATGAGCTTCTGGTATATGCTTTTTTCAATAAAATTATAGTGAAACATAGTCTGGAAAACTAAGCTGATAGCAAAAATATATATTCAGAAAACCCATCAATTTTAAACAGGACTTATCATAGTAAATATTTTTCTTTCCTATGAAAGAATAAGCTCTTCAGCTGAAATTAGACTAAAGTAGTACTGAATTCTCAGCAAAATCAATGGCCACCAGAAATATTTTCATGGTTAAAAACAAACGCAGATGCCTGAAAATCCTAAAATCAACAAATGGTGATTATCTTTATGAGATCAATGCTGTACCATATGTTGGTGTGCTCTCTCTCCTTCCAGGACCGCTTGTTCTTCCTTTCTCATACTCATAACAGTACAAAACTGCATCTTCTTCAACCACGTTGAAGCGTTTCCGATATTCTTGGTCCAGGAACGAGTTTGGAGATTCAGATCCTGTATGAACTGGCTTCCCCACTATATGTCTGCCAACATCGTCACAGGGGAGATTACCCTTTTCATCCCTTCAGTTAAAAAGAAAAGTTTTTTAATATATTGAGATAAGACACTGATTTTTTTATACTGTGAATATTGCAGTAAACACATGCTGAAACAGATTAAATCCACCCCACATCAGGATCACACAGCACATATGCATATGTATGCATTTATATGCCAGTTACCTCACACATTTCTGTTTGCTCAGTTCTTTACTGATTTATCCATCTCACTGATTTCTCTTGAAAAGTATTACAGAAATAAAACTGATGTGCAGTTACTCTTAATTTTTCTTGTTTTTTTCTGGAATCTATCTAGCACTTTGTGATTTAGGGCAGAGGAGCAATGTTGGCCTTACATTTTTGGTCTTACATTGGATACTTTTAAGACATGGCTACTTGACATAGTTTTGCACAATCATTTCAGATCTACAAGTTGAATAGGCACATCCATGCAGTTTCACATCCAGTGTGCAGCACCTGCTTATCAGCTGCTACCCCAGGACAGTGCTCACTTTGCACTTTTTGTCAGATCTCCATGATCTTTTTGCTTTCCTCTACCCCTGCCCCACTCTTTGAAAATGGAAATTACTTAAAGGCATCAAACAAGAGAGCAAGCAGTGCTGGGTTAGAAGTCCTTTCTTACACTAGATGAACCAGGACTCATCTAGTAAATGTGCTGCAACAACTGCCTAGAGATGGCTACAAAAGACCTGATCAGACAGTCATTTCTGGGCAGAAAAATGAAGGTAGTTGAGAGAGAAGTAGGTATTCAAGAGGTAATCAAGAGATAAACTGGGCCATATGCCTTTGTTGGAGTCCTTCAGCCCCTGTGATCTTCCATGTGAGTTCCAAGCTGGCCAGCGTGCTGACCCCTACTTCACCTGGCACCTTGAGACTCCATCTGAGGAGCAAGCAAAGCCTCCTCATGGCACCCAGGCAGCCATGAAGGATGAGAAAAGGCCATCCTGCCTCGTGTGACAGTGCAGCATCACAAACCCCGACTGATCACTACACTCACTTTGGCCAAGCTGCTTTCCCAGAGCAGGATGGTGCTGGCTTAGTGAGGGAGGCTGGTGCAGCCCCAGCAGGGCTGTGGGCTCTCCTCCAGTCACAAAGAGCCTTTCTGTGGTGACAGAGCTGGGGACCCCAGCAGCTCACAGGATGGAGACTGACATAAACCAGCCAGATGCTAATGGATGCTGCAACCACCATCAGGGGCTGGCCCAAGGAAGGCAGTGCAGCCTGGCCTGGAGGGATCTTTACTGCAAGCACAGAGTTAATCCAGAGCCATCAGGCAAACATACTTTGCCACAGCCCTCTAGAGATGAGGGCTCCAGTTCCCATCCCCAAAGGTACTTGATAAATATGAGCAGGCACTAACGCACAACCAGCACTCCTAAGCAGCCAGCACATGGCAAGTGTTGGTCCCTTTTTGTCATGCCATGCATGAGAGGATATGTCAGCAGCTGTACTGTCTGGGGGCATCATCACCAAGGCTTTGGGTTTTACAATTGACATCAAAATATCAAGTCTCTTCCTCTATTCCAGTAACAAAAGGAGGTTTGATTGTTTGCTTTTCTTCCTTTGGAATGGCAACAACAAACTGAGAAACAGATGTTGAGCAGTTTGATAATACCCAAAATACACACATTATTTAATATAGTTAATCATGGGCAAAAAACCTGATGAAATGCCCAAACAAATTATTCAGAAACACTGCACCTTATGTGACAGGTGAAATCAAGAATAGTCTGTTTGGATTAAGCTGATGAAAAAATTCAAATGTACCAAGGTTAATCTCTACAAGATTACAGCTTGTACTAATATGTATTATAAGATTTAATCTGAATTGGTCCAAACTACTGTATTATCAGCATGATTTAAGAGATGTTATTAAAATAACAAAAATTCATTTGGAAGTTCTCAATTTCTAGAGCAGAACCCAAAAACTGAAGAGTAGTAAATGTTTAGCAAAAATAATTTCAAAATCAGGATACACTTCTTATCAAATAAAAATATTGTGATGGTAAACATAATCAGTTTCAGGAGCACTAGGTTTTTACCATATGACTACTGCATTGAAAGAAACACACCCAAGACTTCTCTTTGGCTGAGTTTTTGTTTTGAGAAACTGTTCAACATCTGTTTCTCGGTTTGTTGGGGTTTTTTGCCTCCAAAATACAGTATTAATATGGTATTATCTACAGAGAAGACTAATAAATAGATATGAACAGAATAGTCAGTTACTTCACAAACATTTTTTATATCAAATTGTACCGTGAAATGGTCTTTTTTACCTTGGAACATAAGGTTCTGTTGGAGGAGGAGGTATGTAGAGATCCTGAAGGGCAGAGCTGTCTCTTTTTGTAGGTGTGCTGATAGTGCTGGATGGAGTAGCAACACTGCTTGTAGGGCTTCTAGGAATAAGAGGCTGGTTCAAAAGAGAGAGAGAAATAATCACGATTATCCTTACATATTACACATTTTTATTTGTAAAAGCCAAAACCAGAATATAGTTCAGAAAGCTAAAGAAATAGTTAGCAGTTCTAACATTCTGTGTGCTTTTAAACTGACTAAAAACCCACTCATGCTAAGAGGACAGATCTACAAATGGATATGTATTGTACTTATAAAATTGACTCCTCTGATTGCATCTTATTCCCTTTAGCACAGCAAGTTTATTGCCAATGCCCATAAAATCAGTGATCACTAGAGCTACCGGTGAAATCTTAACATGTACATAACATACAGAATCCAGTTAATTCCTTAAATAAACTAACATTGTAAAGAAAAAGTCTAGTTTACAGCAAAAGGTGCATAACTAGGCATTACATTGAATGTCAAGTCCTTCCATCTGCTCTACAGCTTAAGAATTAACTGTAAAAGCTTCATCTTATGTCTGCAGATGCTGTTAAATCAGGTACTGCACCCTCAGAGCACACATGCTATCACAGAATCAACTGGAGATTATTATTATTCTTCATTCCCCTGGGTACACTCCTCACAAAATAACATTTACTCACAGGTAAATAAACTGTATCCTCCTTGCAAAATAATCATGCATTCTAGCTATCATTCCAGACCAGATAGGATCTTTCCTCTTAATCACATTTTCTCACAAGATTTTCACAAGATTTTCTAAGTCTTTACAAAGATGCAGAAAAATCAAATTAGAAGAAAACTTTGATTGTTTTAGTCTACTTAATAACATGGCTGTCTAGAAACAAAAGCCTTGCGTGGCTTGGCTTGTGTGATAGCACAACTCAGGCAGAAGAAAAAGAAAGAGCAGAACAGCAAGCACAAGAGTATCTTCATACACCCGAAAAAGAATCCAATATTAAAATATACTGAATTTTGCTTTGAAAAAGTTTTTTCTCCTCCATCTTTTTGGAAGTTTACTCCTTGAAGAAAGAAGTGCTGGGATTGAAGAGAGTTCACTATACCTAAAATTTCTGACCTTAGTAACTACTTAAAGACACAAACATTTCACATTGCATTGATGGCAGAGAAGCTCTAAATGTGGACTGAATAGGTGCATAGAAAGATCCTTCTCCCAGCACTATTGCCAATATTTTATGACAGACCAAAAGGGTATTCCTGTGCAGAATAATAAGTTATCATTTTCTAGATATTAATCTTGACACTGCAACAGAAAACCCAAGAAGTTTAAAGCAGGATCATTGCTAGAATGTTTGCCTTTCATCAGCTGGTGATAAGTGATACAAATCTATGCCTATCAAGCCAAGGCCCCACCACTGTGTCACTTTTCTACAATCTGTATATTGGAACAATAAATATCACTTAGGAAACCTCATCCTTTAGCCAGTTACTGTCTTGTTTTGGAACAGGGCTGTGTTAGGTGCTATGTAGCTCCAGCACAATAAAATGCATGCTTAAGATTTGCTTGTTAAAACTTTGCAAGTCCACCTTTAGAGCAACAGCTATAAACTGACACAAGTTTTCTGGGGTTGAATGTTCAAAAGGTGTCTCCTATAAACAGTGATACTGCTTAACTCTTCTGTTGCTCATTAGAGTTAACATGAGTATCCCACAGCCAGGCCAAAGAAAGACTGCCAGTATTTACAGGAAGGGAGGGAGAAAGACACACACAAAAAACCAGACAGGTAAAAGACTTTACAACCACTAAAAACAAGACAAGTCTACAAAAATAAGAATAAAATTGGTGGCAAAAACAGGTCAAGAAACCCCAAAACAACCCAAAACAATAAAAACACCCTAAACACCCCCCTCCCTCTTTCAGAGAAGCAAAAATCTTATTCTTTAAATTTTTATCTGTGACAGTGTAGCCATAGATGGTTTTGAACCACTCATTTTGAACCACTAACACAACAGTGTTTGTTACCTTTGTGTTACCCTGCACTTCTGTAACAAGAACACTTCGTGGCTTGCTGAGTGGCCTGTTGAATTAATTTGCTTTGTAAGCCAAGGGGATTTTGTGATCTAGATCCTGTTTACACTTGTTAAGCCCAAGCTGTTTGCCCATGGCTCATACCAGCAGAAGCACTGAGACGAAGACAAACTGCATAGGTGGGTTTGCTCTTCTCCATTTAGAGGAAGAAGACAAGCCTTTATTTGCATGAAAGGGGAGGTAAGAGGAGAGAGGGACTTGGAGACTGGAATTGTGCCAGTCAACATGAGCTTGTGGTTCATCTTACTGGGAATTTCTTTATCTTACAGTAGGGAAAATAATGCTCAAGCATAAAAATGTTCTGGACTTACAAGAATTTGATGTTCCTCTGGTGATCCTGACAAGCTGCTGGAGGGCTACAGGACACAGGGAAAGAATTTCTCTTGTGTTACAGCCTAGAATACCTGGCTGCAACTATTTAAGTTCTAATGATATTGTCCTAACTTCTGGAAAAAGGAAAAAAAACCACTGAAGTCTGAGGAATCTGTTTGGTATAACACACAGCCCTGACATTTAAGTCAGTTTGTCCTCCAGGCAATTTGCTGGTTGATCCTGGAAATCAGTTTGGGTTTGGTCATCTTTGACAAATGCAGATTTTGGTTTATCTTTCAGCGCAGGAAGGTGGTTAAAACAGTGAGTGCAATAGGAAGAAATGGTATTCAGTCCAACATAGAAAGCCATAAGATATCCAACATACTGAAGGCCAGTGATCCCCTGTCAGACACTGTCAGAGGTGAAGACACAGTGTAACAGGGGACACTGAATGACTGTGGTACCTCACAGGACAGTGAATTCACTACCCCAGGGCACCTGGAGCTCCCAAGGGGACAGAAATCGTAATCCAATCCAATCCATGTGGAGATACAATCCTGTAGGACTGCCCCAAAACATACTAGGATGTCTCATTTATTTTCAATATTTCTTTTGCATTACCAAACTCATCTCTCTGTTTATTTCCAAAGAAATAGAAAACTTGTCTAACTAGAAAAAAAGGGAAATCCTAATTTAAAAATAGGTGACCCCTTTCTTTAAAAAAACCCCAGTATTTATCATGACCACATCAGTAAATCAGTAGCTTAGTAAGAATTTTTACATGGTAAAACATTTAAATGGTCTCTCCTGGTAGTAGCTCAACACACTGAGAGCCTTGCTGTAATTACCACTTTGTGCTCTAGGAGTTCAGCTTTCATGTTTATATACAGAATGAAAAAGTCTTCAGACCCCTCTGGTTGAAAAGAAAGCCTTCAGAATGTGGCCTAGATGTATGGTACATCTACATAGCATTTTGCATTGAAAATCAGAGACCTCACTGCTCAAGTCAGTCTGGTCACATCCAAGCAACCAGCTCACGCAGCTCTCTGCTTCAATGGCAGCCACTCAGAGGGCCACATGTAGGCACCTTGGACACAAAACCACATGCAAATCCAGTCAAGTATTTCTCCACTGGGTGCCTTGGAGATCAGTGGTATCACTGATATAACTCTCTTCCAAGGAGCAGACATTCTCCTGCTGCTGTTACTTCTGGCAGGCTGGCCAGGGCAAGTGGGATTGCTGAAACAGCAATAAAACCAAAACATTTTCAGGTCTAAAGAGTTGAACACTTGGCCCATGGGAAAAGCCTGACAGAGAAAGTTTGGAAGTTACATACTAAAACTGGCACAATCTAAAAATGTCCCACAAATGACCCTGCATCAATCTTAATCCACAATGACAGACACAAAATCTGAAATGCAATGTATTTTGGAGTACTATTTCTCAAACATTTTGAATGCACCACACTCCCCCAGGTTCATTAGTCTTTACAAAGCCTTCCCTAAACTGTCACTTGGCTGCAGAACAGGAAACCGAAACCAACCATCTTTACTTGGGAAAAAGGAAACCCCTGTCAGCACTGGCTGACAGCACACAAGTCCCCTCTCTTCAGTGGCTGTTCTGTCCCTGCTTGGCTCTGCCCCGTGGTCCCCACCTCCCTCTTGCTAACAGGACCCATTGCTGCTTTTTGCACTCCCAGTCCTGAAGAAACTGAGAGGGTGTCCCAATGAGTCAGCTCATTCTTTCTGATTTTTCTATCTAAACAATTAATGTAATCAATATTTAATGTAACTATCTAAAATTATTTTAAATGTTTTTCAAAACTCTTTGAACCTTCCATTAACACCCTTGAAAGCTGCAATATAAGTCTGAGAAACATTGCTCCAAAAAAGACGTACAATTTTTCAAAATATAAGCAAAGCTAATATAAAATTTTAAATTTCATTATCTTTATACAGTATTTGCATCAATAAGCAGATTTTACTACCAGTATATTTTTCATATTGTATCAAAATTACAACAATACATTGAACAAAATGTTTCCAATAAAATAAACTTTTTATAATAACAGTCATGACATGAAATAATGAGATACTGTAACTAATTCAGTCAAGAGTTCATTTTAACAGTGCTACAAAGAATGCCCAGTTCCCATGCAGTTAAAAGACAACTAAGTAATTTAAAAGCAAACAAGTGAGTGTTTTATTCAAATTTAATAATTAAAAAGGGTAGGATTATTAGTTCTAGTCATAAATAATGAAAACAGTATATAGCAGTGTCTAGATGAATGAAGAAGGCAATATAATCAAATAAGAAAATATACTGAATAAAAATAATAAAAGCAGCAATTTCTTTCAAACAAAAAGACTTCTTATTGTTGCCTTTGCTTCTTAGGAAAATGAAAAGCTGACTATATAACAGTGGAAATATGATGCACACCTAATCCAAAACAAACTCTGTTAAAAAAACTACAGATACTGAGCTGCTGGTGCTTTTAAAACAGTACAATTTAATAAAATACAAAACAGTACAGCAAACTATAAAGATATACAAAAGGTGACATTCAAAAAGGCTTGGTGAAGAAGGGGTCAGAAGGTTTTTTTCCAAGTCAACACAGCAGATGTGGCTGGCAGCTGGACCTGCCCCATCCTCAGTGCTGTGAGGAAGAGTCTTCTCACTGACACCAGCAGGTGCACTCCAAATTAACCGAAGTATGGCACAGGTTGCTCCAGCACTCTTTTTCTGTGTTAAAAAAGAACTGGATGAAGAGTCTTCCACACTGTAATAAAGTCCATTTTCTTTTGAGTAATTAACAAAGCATTTTCCAGAAGACAAAGGAGGACTTTGCAGTAGGTTCTTGCTAGTGTGCTGCCAGCGACTTACACAAAATTTCATATGCTCTGAGAATCTTCTCTATTGAACTTTCCACCTTTATTCCAGCAGCACTTGAAGGGGCCTTCCTTTGAACCTCCCCAGAACAACACAAAGTGGAAAGGAGAAATAAAACAGACAATCTAGAGCAGAGGAAATTTATTTCTGTTAGGTTTTGAACCAGACAAAAATTTGGAGAGTTCAAAGACAAAATCACCTCTATGTCAAACAAGGGAAAAAAAAAAGGTTAAAGTTAATTGGTTTGTTCACCATGTGCAGTAGCAGTCAGAAATACAAATATTGCAAACTGCAATATCATTCTAGGTTCTCACACAATGGACCAGCCTGTCAAAAAAAGTAACTGAAAGGCAAATTTAGTAAGGTTTGTCTTGCAGGCATAACACCTTAATATTTATGGTACAATACCATATTAATAAATACTTTCAATTTTGCAAAAGGCAACCACTAAATTCCTCAAGGGCACAGCTACTTAATTCAACTGTTGAAGAAGCAGTAACAAAAAACACAGGCTGAAAAATCCCTTGACTTCACAAATTTGGACATGATTCTAAAATGCATCATGGGAGAACCTTGATTACCAGTAAGAGGTTGGATGCTGATGGATATTAAAACAGACAATCAACTCACTGAAAACACAAAAAAAATCCCCAATCAAGCAAACAACACTTTCTTTAATCAGGACACAAGGGGGGAAAAAAGGAGTTTTTTATTTCTGTACTGATTGACCTTAGAGCTGGAATTAGTGCTCTTGTAAATACAAACTCATTATGTAATGGTGCATGGTATAGCCAAAGGCTAATTGTATTATTTTATTGTACATCAAACCATTCAGTTTCAGGATGGCTACACCAGAGGCATAATTCTTCTTCTTTCTTTCTCTCCCCTCACCTTTCATATTTATTCTAAGGATACGAATATTTATGAAAAGACTTAATGTAAGTGTTTCTGCTAAAGAGGAAAAAAAACTCACAAAGAATTAAGAATTAATCAATAATTATGTAGCCTGCATTTAACTCCTAATTCATGGCAAGACTGCAATGTGAAGGCAGAGCTGTTCAAAGTAAACACATGACAATTCTAAGAAGCAACTATGCCAATTAAAAACAAGTTAATATCTGAATGATCTAAAAGGATTTTCCACACTTGGAGACTGTGAATGTTTGGCTGGCATATGGCTAACCTATATCACTAACAGTGGGCAGAAAGCTCTTAAACATTTCATTATCAGTTTATAATTTAACTCCTAGGACACCCTGTCACCCACACACAAACCAGCTCGATACACTGGTGGTACCTGCACACTGCCTGGGCTGAGACACTCATGGAGCACTTTCCCAGCTCCAGGCATATTTATTATCTCCATAAAGCCTAGTTTGTCATGCAGCTGCAAATGGCAAACTTCATGTTCTTAAACACAACTGTGGACTGAACAAGCTGAATGTCATTTACCAATAATGCCTCCACATTATTCACTTTAAGCTCAAATTAAGTTTCAGAGGTTCTCAGTTTAAACATCACAATGTATATTTTAAAGTAAATGAGTCCTCTAATTTAATACACTGAAATATTTACCTTCTACACCTATGGCACTGCCTGTTAAACATATTGATTGGTGGGATGCATAAAAAAGACACAAGTCTGATTTTGTGTTATCCTCCTTACATTAGGGCAAACTTCCACCTTCCCACCTCATTCATCACTATATGATTAGGTTGTGACATCACATTTTTCCTGTGTTCACTCTATTTGTAGAAACAAAAAGACCACAGCAGTCTTTTTGCTGATCCTATTTCCCATTTTATCAGAATTTCACTCTATAATCTATATTTCACTCTATAATCTTTTGAATATTTTACACTTCAACGGAATTATTACTGAGTCACAATTTCCTTATAGCTTGTGTCTGCTGAATAATACATATAGTTCAATTAACTTAACTCTGGGATGACAGCACATTTGTAACATTCTCTAATATTTCAAGACATCCTGATATGGAAAAACAAGTTAGCAGAACCTCCCCTGCTTGCAAAGTTGATGTTAAGCACTGCTCTCCTTTGTTTTTTTTTGGTATTTGCTATCACTTTCCTTCCTCTCCTCTCACATTACATCCCAAGCTTTATTAAAGAATAGCCCCTTTATGTGAATCAGGAACATAAGAAATTTCAGAGCAGCCATAGCATTAAATTGCAATTGCTACACTTAAGAGTTTTTATGAAGATTTTTTTTCAGACAATTAGTTAAATAAATGTCATTTTTTCATATTTTAACAGCTATGAAATTACACCGCACTCGGACTTATTCTGATGCTTGTTATTGATAAAATATACAGTACTGATATCACACTTAGGCTACACTTAAACTTCAACATCAGCTGACTTAACATCTGTTCAACTCTGATCTGCATAAATCAACAACAGAAATTTCCACATTATGCATCTTCTGAAGTTTGCACTTCACCCTGGAGCTTTGTCCACACTCCGCCTACTTAAGAAAACTGTTGTTTCTCACACTAAAATTATAAATTACAACAGACACACATATGCCCACTGCACACATAAGCACTGAATGAGGTTCTGGCCTTTTCCTGGTGTTGTGTTTGATAAAATCAGAATAATATCACCATGATACCAGAATTTTATTTGTAATGTTTAACAGTATCTCTATTTGTGCTCATATTAGCTTTTAAAATATTCATATTTTTCATGCTAACAGCAAGAACTGACCCTCCCACCCTCAATACTCCCATTTTCCTCGTTCCTCAAATCTGCAAGATTACAGAAAAATACAGAATATCTAGGGTCAATGTCACCCAGTATACATAATTTACATTCAAACTAGCTGTCCAGATTCCGTTTCTCATCAAATGCAGAAGAAGAGGCACGTGCAGGGGAAAATTCACCGTATCCTACAGGCCAAGATGAATGAAGCAGTAATTACTAATGCATGTCTGCTGGCCAAAGGGAGTTTAAATGAGAAACCTGAATGACATGTAGATATTTACACAGCAGATCTAAAGTTAGATCAGTTGAGTAAGACCCAAGTACCTGTCAGAAACTTTTGATGTGGGGTCTGCAGCATAATTATTCTGGTAATAAATGATAAAGTGAAGCAAAATGGAGTACTTAGGAGCCTGGCTCAATTCACCTGAAAAAATACCAAACTTACCCAAGCTCAGCATTTAGACTGAAAGCATCTGTCCCCATTTAAAGCAATGACGTGTAGTTTACATTTGTATTTATATTCTCACTAAAGCTATGGAAAAAGTGCAGCCTTCAAGTAGAGACATTCATACATTCATTTCATACATCCAGATTTACAATTTTATCTTCATATACTAATTTCTGGTTGAAAGTTTTTGTCACATGTTTTTGTGTATTCAGCTCTTATCTGGAAGGCCAAAACACCTCAATCATTTAAAATCTTAGTTTCAAATACTTTAATGCATTTCACCATTATATAAATATTTATACACACACACACACATATACGCACACATATGAAAGAAGTTCTTCATGGCATTAATTTTTAATGTATCTATTAATATTTCAAATGGCATAAGACCACATATAATGGCAGTGGCATTTGCATATCTCATTTTCCTTTTGTCCAAACTTTGCAGAAGTCTTTTCTCTTTCATATGTACTCAATTTTTAATTAGAACTTTTAGTGTGGTAATAAAAATGTCCCAAAGAATGCACTCTTTATGCAAACAAAATAAATTTCTAAACAGTATTCTGTTTGAACTGAATGGAAAAATGGATTATTTGTTGGTTCCAGCAGTTAGTTACACGCCTTCATCAGTCTGAACATAACTTTTATTTCCTAGAGTAATCCATCACAGTGACATTTCATCCTAGAGTTAAACATGAAAGCTTTAATGAAGCCATTCCACAGCTTCCAGCACGTTGCAGTTTTACTAAAATTACGTGCCCAGCCAGACATCCTGTGCTATGCCTCCTTATGTGCAAGCCTTCGGTCAAAGACAACTTTGACACAAATACAGCTTTGTTTACATGAGGAAATTTTGATGGTCAAGTGGTTTATTGAATACAATCACCTTATAAATTTTCCTGTAACTCTATGAGTGATCAAACTGAGAACTCAATCATTTTTATCCCTCTTTTTTTTCCAGGTTATACTGGACTGAGATCTTCACAAGAAATCAAACTAAAATTTATCAGTTTGTGAAGTATGTTTGTCTCTCCTTAGATAGGAAAAATTATCTGAGGCTTCTTTTCTGCATTGTAGAACACTGGGATGATTACTTTTTAACTTTGAAAAGTTCTAACAGGTTGAATTTCAATTAAGCCTATGAGAACAAATCGCAGTGAAATAATTTCAGAAACAATTTTTCAAAGTATACAAGAGTAAATCCATATGCTGCTGAGGATGAAGCACAATAAAGCATCACTGAGATAATCTATAGTTAAAATGATGGTGTATGACTTATGATTAAGCTTCATTACCTGCAGAGCAAGGGGCTTCCATCTCATATTTTTCAGTAAAGCTGGTGCTGAGGTAAGCATGCTCTGAGGTCGCTTTTTCAAAGTTAAGATAACACCACTCGGATCCTCTCGTAGTGCATTCACCAAATTTTTCAACTGCCACCCCACCTGGTAACCAGTAAAATCATTACAATAAAATTGAGGTACATTATTCAATATGTAATGTTCCCTTTTTAAATAAGATTAGTAAATAACATAAAGGAGTGTATATATATCATAAAGGAGATTAACTCTAGAAATGTCGAAACTTAATTACTGCATAAAAGTCACATAAACTAAAATAATTATTATAATGCATTGAGATGTATATGCATAATTTCAGGTTTTAGAATTAATAAACTACTGTTACTTCACTGCAAATGCACAATTAAATCTCAAGGTGTTTTCAAACTGAGCTCTGGTACACAGACTTTAGAGACTAGAAAGTTAAAAAGCCTTGGCTTTTGCATTGACAGTTCATTTCAAAACTGAGCATTTTGTACTTTGTGGTTACTATTCAAAGTCCACTAACCACATGTAGCCATTCACTACTACTCCATGCACCTTATGCAGGCACAAACCAGCTCAGGAAAACCTACTCTTCACACTGCTGTAAAAATGAAGTCAGAATCACAAGGCCTTTTTTAAAAAAGTGCTTCTTTCATGATGATTTCAGAAACAAATACAGTAAATCAGTGACAGAAATGTAGTCCAGTTATTATATATTAGCCCAAAATAATTTTTTCCTAATTTAATTACAGTATTTTGAAATATTTTAAAATTAAACCTTGATTAAAATGGTGTGCAACAAGTTTCTACTTTTAAATGCAAGACAGAACTTTCTGAATAATTTATTTTGCTTTTTTTGGGAAAAGTACTTAAAATACTAAAACATTTTAAGTCATGACAATGGTTTTAAGTCTGAATGTGGCCTGATTACAAGGTACCTATTGCAAAATGCTTTAGGATAGTAAAAGTATGCTTTTTCAAGTTTGGCACCTAGACTGGCAATACACAGAATCATATATCCCTTCAAAATCTTGGCCTGCAGACTCACAAAGTGATAATTTCTGTAAATTTGACAGCTTTTCTACCTCTTTTTCCTCTGTCCCCCACCCGTGCCCTGCTAAACAAACAAGTACATTTTCCTAATTTGTAAATGATCACAGTTATGGCTATTTTCCTTCTTTCATAATTTGTACAAGAACACTGTCAAGAAGAAAATTATCCAGCTGAGAAGAGGAAAAACAAAGATCTAGAACTTTGAAGTGATACGGTTATTTTACATTTGAGTAATACATTTGAAAAATTGAATTAGCAGTGTGAACAAAGAGCACAGATGTTCCTTATCACTGGAATAGTGCAACATGACACAAACATACGTTACCCATACTTAACAAGATAATCACGTGTAGATTGTTGCTACTTTTTTTGTACCTCATTCCCTATTACACCAAGCCTCACTTTGGTTAGCATCACTTCTTTCAAGAACCGCTTCTCACAAACAAGCCACTTCAGCCAACACTGTTTTTACCACCCTGAATCACAGACATAGCTCAAATCCCATACCCTTTCTTCAGCTCCTGTGAACCTACCTGTCCTGTTTCCACCACAGCAAAGCCCAATATATCCAGGATGCACTTCTACAGTAAGATTATTGTATGCAAAGAAAAAGGGTATTGATAGCATACATCTTTACAGAACATTTTTCAGCTTTCACAGAAAAATTCCAAGCATGCTGAAATCCTTATTTTCAATCCCATGTACTAGACATATGGCTATTATACTTCGAACAAAATCAAACATTAAATTAACCAACTCTATCTCAATTTCCACATCCCACTGAAGCTTCTATTGTGTTTCAACAGCATTTAAACAAAATATCTTCAAGCCCAAGCTTTGTGTGTAAGGACATTGCATTATTATTAAGAAAAAACTTGCTATTTACAACACTGTTTTCTTATTTTAGAGACTTCCGCCACTGCTTAGAAGCAATATATTCCCCACAGTTACCTAATGTCACTGTGGGCATATGTGAGGTTTCATTTGCTATCCAAAAGAAGGAATCATTAGCCTACAGTTCATGTAAGCTATCTCTGTACCTACGGTACTGCACACTGTAATTCCCTAATGCAAAAACCGAAGAGGGATTTGTGGAGCAAAATCTTTCTGCTGAACAAAGCAGCACCAGGAGCCTTGAGGAGAACAAGATCTGACCTCAGTTATGGAGTCAGGATGTAAAGTTCTTCTCAATTAAGTTGGTAGGACACTGCATGCGAAAACTGGACTTTAAAGCCATCTGTTTCTCACTGAAATAGCCAGAGGAATATAAATAAAATTGGGGCTTTTTGGCTAAGCTAGCATTTTAAAAATTATTTTAAATGCACTTTCATACTTTGCAGAGACAAACTGTCTCATGTATTTGAAATATGCATTACAATGCAATAAATGGGAGATTATCTAGTCTCTTCATAAGAGTTTGGGGGATTAAAGAAAAAAAAATAGCTTCAAAGCACTAAATTTGATGTATTTAATTTAGAAGCTCATGAATAAAAACAATTTAATTTTTCACAGTGAAATTCTGAATTTACTATAAATTTCAAATGAAGTCCATCCTCTGCTTTCATCTAGTTCCCTGACAAAAGTTTTCTGGCTGTTGAGACAGGCCTTGATGGCTTCTCATAATCTGTATAAAAAGAACTAAACTGGCCTAAGACGAGCAAGTCACATAAAAGGTAGTAAACAATCAATTGAAGAAAATCAATGTCCACATAGGAGATCTGTTTTTCAGTTCCAACATAGTTCAGATCCTCTCAAAATTCATTCTGACACAGACAAAACAATCTTTTTGAGGAGGTCAGGCTGCAAAGTGGAAAAAACAGGGACTATATCTGGAACTGAAAACTCTTTTTCAGAATTCCACTTCAGTGACACGTAACCTACCCTTTAACTACAATTTGGTTTTATTCTCTATAACATCTCCTTTCTCACTACCACAGTTAAAAATTTGCAACTTCTAATCATCAAATTTTTTGGGCAGAATTTTCTAAGTTCCTATAATATCTTTTCCTATCATATCCTTGCCCATGTACTGCAAAAAAGGACAGTAACAAAAAAGCTTCAACACTGGTTTGAAAATTCAATATATATGTAAGAGGACTGTATTAGCAGACAGTTTTACTTATAGTAAAATAACTTGAGCAATTAATTTTGATAACAGCGCACTATGCTGACCAGGTGGCCATTTTTATGGGCCAAGGAAGTTACTGTTGCTTGCTTTAAAATAAATTTACATTGTTAAACTAGTGCCACCTAGAAGCAGCAGTCAGGAGAGATGTCTCTGATGGCAGCCAAGCCCAGTGCTAGCTTTCGCTGCCCATGCCTGAATCCCTCTGCAGCTCACGGCCACAAGCAGGGAGGGACCAGGACAGCCACTGGCGCCCTGAGGGGTCGTGGTGAGATGGTTTTGCCAACATTACAGCAGCTCTGCTGCAGGAGTTTGGAGTGATGGTTTTGCCAACATTACAGCAGCTCTGCTGCAGGAGTTTGGAGCGATGGTTTTGCCAACATTACAGCAGCTCTGCTGCAGGAGTCTGCCAGGGCAGGGAGGGACAGAAGGGGTGACCCATACCTAAGGGCTGATGGCCCAAGGCCAGATCCACAGTGCTGCTGGGGTGGCACGGGCAGGGCACCACGCTCCCAAAGGGCAGGGAACACCAAGCAGAGACACAGCCTGCACACAGGGTGCCTACAGCACCAGCATCAGGCCACCTCCTCATTTCTCATTCATTCCACCACTACATGCCCAGGGACTGTGGCCAGCCTCACCAGAGTGCTGAGAGTGCTCCAGAGTCACTCAGGTCACCCAGGTGGCTTCAGCAGGGCAAGACTGACACACGGAAGGGAGCCCTGCACAGCCCTGACACATCCTCCTCATCTCCTTGCCAAGCACCCACTAACCCAAATCACAGCAAGCTTTAGCAAAGGCGCTGTTAGAGGTCCCCACCCACCACCTGGGAAAAAACATGCTTCTGAGCAAGTTGAGATATGTTTTAAAAGATCTCTATGCTTCTTTGGCTTTCAGCAAGCACATCTGGATTACTATTACAACAGCCTGAAATTAAACTTTTATTTTTAATTTCTATTCTAAATTGTCAAGAATTTCACTTTTAAATAATTAAAAGTTGCTCTTAAATAGGTTTTTCCCCCCAAATGAATCTGTTTCCACCCTTACGACAAGCTTAGAAGATGGGCAATAATCTTCCTTTGTCTGAAAGTAAACATGATAGTCCATTCAATCTTTTTTTCCACACAGCTGCACTCATGACAGTATTCCCATATTCCTGTGCTCATTCATGAGTACTGCTGTATTTTACGATCCAGAAAGTAGATCTGTAAAGTATTAACATGCAGGCAGCTCAAATACAATTGGATGGCTCTACACCTATTTTTAGGATGCTATAAAATAACCTACAGTCTGAAAAATCTAGGACTTGTAACCCCAGAGAACAGCTACATCATTTAAAAGCAGTGTGCAAATCCAGCACACAGAGAAACTACATCATTGAGAGGGTGGAATAACAGACAAATGGTAAACAGAACAGAGTTCTTATTTTTACAGGCATAATTCCATTCTAAGGGTGACCAGAGTCCCATGAAAGTTAATGAAAGCTTTCTGCATCCATGAAAAGAAAACTTTTTTTTGCTGTTACTTTAATTATTTCCTGACTTGAAGATTTTGAAAAGGTAAAAGTAGCAATAACTTTATACTTTTGAAGGACAAATAATACGTTGCTGCTAAATATAATCTGCTAAACCATTTTCTATTTTCTAACTATGCGAATAAGCAAAATCCACTGTAGTGTCTAATTTTAAAAAGTTGGTGGACTGCGAAGATAACCAAAATTCTTTTTCTTTCAATGTTGCCTGTAATTAGTTGCATGCACCCAGAGTACTTTGACTTATCAACACTTCAGGCTTCAACTTTTACTCACTTTTCAGCTAAAAAACCTGAAAAATTTCTAGGAGCAAAAGTGTATTCACCTTAAGAAACAGGTTTTTTTAAGACTTACATATCAAACACCATCTTGCATTTAATGAAAAAAAAATAGTGCATAAGAAAAAATCCCCAACACTGCACTTCAAATAACAAATATCAAACATAGCACGTTTTTAAGCAACTGAGAATCTGACAAGAAATTCAACAGCATCATGCTGTTAAATTACCAGACTGCTCTCCATGAACACTGGCCAGAAGAAAGGACAGTCAGCTGCTAGCCCCATGAAACAAATGTTAGTAGCAAGTATCTTCTTACCTTCCCTTTGCTGCAGATGCCTGAAAAGGCAAAAAATTAATGGAAAGCCATAGGTCTTCTGTCTCCAGAAAATATAACTGGTAAGGAAACCACAAAAGAATGTTTACAGCATGGACCACCACAGAGATGAAAGCTGTATCTGTATGCAGCAGGGGAAGCAGTGTCAGGAGAGCAGTAGATGTCTTTTCAGGTATTTATCCAGGTTCTTAAGCGAGCATGATAATAGCATCCGCTCTTGCATAATGGTTTTCTCCCAAAGAGGAGAGGTTAATAATATTGTGATTGCATAGGCTGCAATTCTAATTAAAGAGCATCTTGGCTACATTATTTAAATCAATGCAATTCTAATTCAATGTTAAAAGTCAGTTCTGTGTATCCTTAAAATGTCACTGATCATACTGCACTGTATCATTGCCCAAAGTCACAACAATACAGTTTGTATGTCAAGTACATTGAAAAAATCACATCTCTTACTTGAATAATTCCTGGTATTTCACTAAAACTTTTGCTTACTACCACCAAACCATAAAATAAGTGATTTTTAAATTAATTTTTGGCTATGTACACTAAAGATCACAATTAAGAGACTTTCCCAAGAATGAACTAAGTTAGGATCAAATTGAGAGTTGAGTGCAGAAACCACTACCTCTCTTTAAGCTGCCCTAAATACATTTCCTTGTCAGAACATGTATCTGAACCAGAGCTTAACTTTTGCAAGTACAGCAAAGTACCACCACAATTCAACAAACTTGAAAATATTAGTAATATGATTACAGAGCACCTCAGTATAGGAGGCAACCATCTGTGTTATCCATGGGGGAACTAAAGATTTGATTTATCCAAAAACAGAGAATCAGCTTTGCACTGAAGCCTAGACACTGTTTAATAGCAATGCTTACCTTTCATTCTGTACTGATACAATCAACCTTCAGCTCATAGCTACCCCATTGTTTTGCTTTTGAGTCATTGCTAGTACAACATCCTAGAACAAATAAATGAGCATATTTGTTGGAAGAGCAGACTCTAACTTTATGGGTTTGAGTATATATTTTACAGACATAAAGGTCAGTTACTAGGTACAATTTCTGAGGAAGAAAGGTCTCATTTCCCCATTTTAGGGTATGGCTCTAAAAAAATGGGGTTGGTTCCAGTTCAGATTTTTGTACCTCTGAAATTCTAAGCATTTCCCCTTGCTCGGGTACCTGCAGTGACTGGCTGTCTGCAGTGTGGCAATAATAAGGTATCTGTCTCTTCAACCAGGAGCACATATAACCAGAAAAGACAGCTACTGGCAGTTTGGAAGGTTTTCACTCAACCCTCCATCTAGTTTCAGAACATGGATCTCAGCACTATTTATCCTCAGAAGGACTAAACTCTGTCTTTCAAATACTACAAAGATGTCTCAAGCACCAAGATGTGCATAACTTCCATGGGGGCAAAGCACTGTGCTGATGGGACTATGCAAACACAAACCCCAATCATACAACAGGCAAGAAACCTTTAGGTCCTTGCACTGGGATATGGGAAATGAGGGCTCTGGTCCCAGTTCCCAGACACCACTTTTTTGTGTAATATAAATACAATACAAACTAACACACACTGCAGAGAACAGGGTCTGGAAGCCCTGTTGTGATGAGCAGGCCCCACCCTTTCTTCAGCAAGGACATAGAAATTAAACTCTTATGAACAAAGGTGCTGCCACCAGAGTCCTTGCTTGGCCTCATTTCCAAGAGTTTCTAGGGAATATATGGAGAGCCCAGGTGCTTATGCATTTCAGCAGGGCTTCTGGCAAAGTACAGTAGCTCCCCAGCCTAAGAAGAGGCATTTCAGCATCCTTGGGTGGCCTCTGGTGAATGCTAAGAAAACTCAAGTGCTGATAAATATCTAAGCAGGCAGAAAGAGCTGGTGGCAGGAGCTGGAGGCTCAGGCAGGAGTTAGGCAGACTGGGTTACTCCCTGCTTTCTCACAGATTAAGCTGCAGGATGGATCTGGATGGCTTCCCCCCTCCTCAGGGCAGAGGAAGAGCCAAGTTCTCCACATTTCATGCAGCATAAGAAATGTGCTCTTCAGGAGTGACCCTGCAGTATTAACCCCCAGCCACATTTGCCTTACAAGAACTCATTTTTGTGGCCCTGTGCTTCATCTCACCATGGGAACTTGATTTATATGTGTGTGCATTGCACAGTCTCATCCCCAAATGCTTGTCCTGGAATTACAACAATAAACATATGTAAACATACCTGCATACACATATGTAAACATACCTACATATATAATTTCTTTCAGATTAGATTTACATTGTCAAAACTTAATATTTTAGAATTATTCCAGTGAGTCAGTAATTCCAACAGTCTTTGACCTCCCCCAGCTTTTCAGTGTATAAATAAGCTATTTGAGATCCCCAGCTAAAGTGCTGGTACTGTTGAAGCAGATGTTTCTTGAGACTGAATTCATATAGGCAAAATAAATTAAGACATGTACACAGAAATGGTAAAAAAAAAAATACTTAAAGTCACTAATGACCAAGCAACCCGAAAAAAAAAAGAAAATCCAAATCCAAAATAAGCCTGTAAGTGAGCTGCAAACTTATGCAGCATCACTTAGCTAAAGGGAGGACAGGGAAATGGAGTTAAAAGAATTTGTCTTAAAAATGCAGGAATTATTTAGTCATGACAGAATTTTTCTTTTTTTTTTCCTTTTTACTTCCATTACAATAATCAACCATAGACCATGTACTCTGTTCAAGCCACTGAGTTATTTGAATCCAGTACTGAGATTTTTAAAAATAAAAATTAACATGCTCACAGTACATCTACACAAATAATAGAATTTCCCTTGCTTTATTTTTTCCTCCCATAGGAGCATGGATTTGCTTTTCTTACTGTTTTGATCTATTTTTACAACAACTATCACTGTCTTACACTTCCTCACAGTTAGCTCCTAATTTCATCAGAATAAGACAACAGATTAAGCAACAGAAGATCAGGCTGGCACCTGAAGATCAGCTGTGTCATGTACACAGCTGCTACCTGCACAAGGCACAGAAGTATTCAAAATTATTCCATCCTAACTCCTATGTGGCCCAGGCTGTGCACAACTGTAATGCCAGTTGTGTTAATATGCACAACACTGAAGACAACCCTCCTTTAGCTTTCATCACCTTTTCTACAGTGTTCAATTTTCAGCAAACTCAGTTGAAAGGAAATTATTAGCAGCAGAATAATACCTGCCTTCCTTTCCAAATACACACACCTGAACATACACCAACAGTAAGCCTTTTTAACCTCTTCTTATGAGACAAAAAGATGTATATAATCTGTATTCTGTTCTACAGGCATAAAAGATGTTAACAATAGAAAACGCTAATTCTACTTAATATCTGCTACCTGACAATAAAAAATACTGTAATTATATATTCTGAAATAACCATTTTAACTGCAGAATTTACAGTATTCTCACTATAGAGAACATATTGTTAAAATTTTAATTTAAACTGCCTGCAAATACAAATTGTACCAAGGTTTGTAGCCAGTAGCAACTACTGAGAATATGAAAATAATTTTTATCAGGAATATATGCAAAACATTTTGGCAGCCTATTGTCTTTCAATATTTATGTTGAAAATATTAATACCATTTACAGCACCACTTAGAGGATTTTTTTCTTATGGAAATTCTACCATGTGGGGGAAAAAAGCAAAACAGAAAAAAACCCTCAAAAAAATAAAACCATTAAAATACATCATCTTCCAGTGTGTTCTGTGCAGAAAGCTGAATTTATCAATTAGGTCACAAAAATACTCCACAGAATACTGCAGCAGTTTTTAGCAATTTTACATCCTCAGGAGTACTAAGTATAGCTTGTATAAAAATACTAGGCTTGGATATGGACTCAGAAACGTGGCTATTGCCAGGGGTGACACTATGAAGGCCCACCAGTGACACTCACAGAAAAAGTCAACTGGTGTCTGCAGAGGATTTCTTACTACAATTACACTGCTTTCAAAATATACTTTGGTGCCTGAAAGTCAGCCCAGGTGTGTATTCCCAAACAGTAGCTGTACAGAACAGTCTATGTCCTTAATTACAAAATAAATTTTTTCCCCCAAAAGAAAAATAATTTAAGAATTCAATATGAATGTTATCTGCTGAATCTTGTCCCTGTATGTTCATATAATCACACAAGTAAAGTACCAGGGCTCATTAGCAGTAGAGTTGTCCGTTCTGGGGTACAGCCAGGACAGAATAAAAGAAATCTGATTGTGAGTGAGCTGTAGGACATAGCAAATGGCATTTGGAGAGCAAGACCACAATCAGCTGGCAGGAAATACCTCTAGAAATACAGTGTATGGGTACTGAAGCCATGTCCCAGTCATATGAGATGATGAGCATCTCTTGTTGCGCCAACTTCTTGAAAGAACTTCCTGAAAGGACTCACAGCAATGCCAACCCTTCGGGCCTTGACTGTTCACAGCTCCACCAGTTCCACACGAATTCCACAGATGAGGCTTACCATGCCCAGCACATATTCTTGTGCACCAGACTGCAGGAGAGGGTTGGGACCAGGTGCTCTGGAGCACAGAACCAGGAGCACACTGGATGTGGGATGCCAGTGCCGGGCTACAGGACCAAATGTGCCACTCACAAAGCCAGAGGCAGTAAGGAGCAGTTTCTATAACCATTTGTGATTTACTAATGACACTGAGAGTGTACCCTTTCTGTTCTTGGGCACAGTCAACCAGGTTTAATGCTTTCATCTAAGACAACTGGGTTGACTAAATTAAAGTAGAAAAACTGACATAGTTTAGTTCTGTTGTCATCTAGGAGGAAGGTAGCTGCTGAATGGCAGCAGTGGCTTTCTGCTGCAAATGAAATTCCACTGAACGTGACACAGGTGTGTTTAAGTGTGAAAATTTAATAAGGAAAGTTATTTAAAGTTTGGCAGAAATGTGAAGCAGCATGGGCTGGCCAAAGCTTATACTGCTCTAACACAGATGTGACAATGACTTGTTTGCTGGCTGTTCTGTCCTGCCAGAGACAGAAGTGCAACTGAATGCCCACAACGGCACAACACCCTATTTACGTAAGAATGAGCCTGCGCTCATCAAAGTGGCATGTGATCCCCTAGGATCAACTGGAAAGAGATTGCATGGACAAGAGCATCCAGTATTTGTTCCCATGGGGAAATGAAAGATCATGTTCTCTCACACATTTCATTTCTGCAATACCACACTTCCCTGACATATGCAATATAAAACAATATGTTTGTGGGTAACTGCACAACTATGTATAAAAGATAACATAAATAACACCATGTAGTCTCAAGACAAATTCCATGGTAAAGAGAATTGATAAAAAATATTTTTTCTTTTGAAGGGGTCATGGCAATTTAGTTCCTTTTTCAGTACTACACAATACTCACAGAGATTGTAAAAACAGGATAAGGAATTGTACTGAAATTTTGAGAGGGTGGTTAAAGGACACACTACAATTGCCAGAAAGTATGGACCCCTTATCCTGGCAAACTACAAAGAGTTTAGGACAGAGCCCTACAGAACTTGATTACTTCCATAAAGACTTCCATGAACATTTCTGGATAGCCCTAAAAACCCTTTAAATGTAAATCACATCCACCTTTAAAACTGAATATTTGTGTCAACATTTACCAAACTTCTATAAACAGAGAAAGCCCAAGAATTCAGAGAGAATTAAAAACATGATGTGGGAGCTGTTCCTCTATATCCTCCTCCATAAAAGCACATGCATGACAGCGACTGAAGGAAATTGAACAAAAAAGCTTATGTCCCTTGAACTTTTATGATCTTGCTGCACTGTTTAGTTTTTTTTTTTCCAAGTCAAGTATCATAAGAAAATGAAAGTACTGTTTTAAATAAAGATGTTGTGAATGGAAGTTGTATATAAGGCGTCAAACATCTTATGTTAAAAGCTTTGACTGTCCTGGCTTGTCCCCTCCCTTGTACTATTGATGACTTATGTTTTAGCTTTCATATTTTCCAGATTCTCTACTGCATTAGTATATAACTCTGAGCTTCATATGAAGCGTTAGCAGGTCCTCTTCAGTTTAGTCAGACAAAACAATCCTTTTCCAGCCTGAGAACCAAGGACACCGTTGCAGCTTCAGGCCCAAAAGGTATAAACATCAATGAACTGAGGAGAGCAGTCTGGAAGGATGGGACTTCATAACCTGAAGTAATTGGACAACTCACCCCAGTATGTAAATGGACCAAAACTTATAAAAGTGTGAAAAGTCATGACCCATCATCCATCTTGGGCGTAGCCTCGGCCAGGCTCTTGTCTGCCCAAGGTGTATCCTTTGAAGGCCTTTTAATAAATACCTACTACTTTATTCCTTTAACACTGTCTAGCCTCTGTTCCAGGTAGCTTCTCAAGGCATCACTGTTCCAGCCCACTCTGCACTAAGCCTCTTTAGAAACACTGCTTCATTAAAAGCCAAGTTAACAAAGCCATAAATTAAATACCTGTGCTCACAAAAGCCTAGCTGGATCTGAAACAGTGCAGAAAAAAATAAACAAATATTTGCAACATAATTTTTGTACGTAGAGGTGTTTTGTTTGATTGTCCTCCCAAAATAAGAAGCCATCTACTGCAAACTCCATTTTGGGTGCATACACTCCAGAGATTCACATGCACCCCAAGTTCAGAATTTCCTAGGAGCTGCAATTTACCAACTCCCAAAAAAAATCCTAAGACATTCTGTAGAAGTTGAACTTTCCTCACTAATTGTACAGTAAAACTTAAAAATCTGTTCTTCCATTTTCCTAAACAAAGATTTAATTTAGGATGAGTATCTAGAAAGACATCATATCCTTAAATGTACACTCTTCCAACAAAGCAAGGTATGATCTTGTCAAAGTACCTGTCATGTTTCAGAGGAATTTTAGCAAAATCTCCTCTAAGTTTTTGTACTGTAAATATAAAAAGAGTTCCTGTAAGTCAACTATCCAGTGTGCCAAACCAAAGTCTTGGTTTGGCACACTGGAGTTTCCACAGTAAGAAATCTGCTGTATAAAAGCCAAGTGTTATCTACTACAAGATGCCAAAAAACCAATTCCAACTACCAGCTTCTACATGCAACAGACTGATAACTGACCACTCACCTACTTTTTCCCATCATCAATATTTACGTGACTTCTGATGAGTTTTAGTCAACAAACAGAAATTTTGGGAATCCACAAGTCTATCAGGTCATATCAAATGTGTATTCAATCCATAAGTCATATCATACTGGTATTCAAAGTATATGCATTGTGCCAAATATGCCTCCAAAATAAAGAAACTATTACACAACAACAGACTGTTAATCAAGAACGCTATAGCATCCTGAGTCTGTACATCCCTGTTTTCTGCTTGGAGTATTTTTTCTACTGTTTTATCACTGATGCAACCAGAAAGAATACTGTGGAGAGTACTAACTCATTTAAGCAATAATATAGTGTCCTGCACTTTTAGTTGGTTAAAGAAAAGACTATCTTGAGCCAAAAGAAGCTTTTGAATTATATATGGGCAGAAACATGAGTACTGCAGTACAGTGCAAATTCTGAAATATCCAAATGAGGAAGGTGTTTTTGCTTGTTTGTTTACATTGGAAATCTTTTAGACACCCAGGCTTTTAAAAAAAGATTAAGGATGAAATTCACAGGGAATTTTAGAAGACATTGTCTAAATCCTCTGAATTTTAATAAAAGAGTCACAGAATCACAGAATCATTTGGGTTGGAAGGACCTTAAAGATCACCTAGTGTCAAACCCCCTGCCATGGGCAGAGACATCCCCTTCAAAGCCCTGTCCAACCGGGCCTTGAACATTTCCAGGGATAGGGCATCTACAGCTTCTCTTTTCCAGTCCTTTACAAGCCACCCAGCAAAGAACTTCTTCCTAACATCTAATATGAACTTGCCCTCTTTCAGTTTAAAGGTATTCCCCTTGGCCTATCAATAAAGGCCCTTGTAAAAAGTCCCTCTCCAGCTCTCTTGCAGCCCCTTGGGAAGGTTCTACAAAATCTCCCCAAAGCCTTTTCTTCTCTAGGCTGAACAACCCCAACTCATTCAGCCTGTTCTCATAGGAGAGGTGTTCCAGCCCTGGGATCATCTTTGTGATGTCCTCTGGACTTGGATCTAACAGGTCCATGACTTTCTCATATTGGAGGGAGTTACAGAGCTACTGAAGAACAGATCTGTCCTGTAAGGCAAAACTGACACAGAAGATCCACATAGCTATTTAACCTCAAGAAACCACTATTTAAAAACCAATTTTCTGAACAGTAACTTTTCACTGACTTTAGGCCTAATCAATTTTTTTTAAATTTAGAAGATTCCAACAGTCCAAATATCCTGCCAGCAACAAGTGGACTAATCCTGTTATGCATGTTTTATATTGAATAGCAAACAATCAAAATAATCACTTGAAATTTTTTTATTTCACTGCCAAATGAAATACTACAAAGTTTAAGCATCACTACAAGCAGAGGATGTCAACAGATAACTTAAAACTATTTGACACCCAGTATTAGGACATGCATAATGAAAATCAGTATAAATCACTTAACCATTCTCCTACTTTGTCATGCTACTTATTTGAAAGCCAGTGGGCTTTCTGAAAAAGCAGCCTTTTCATAGTTATTACAGTGTGACTCTTGTAAAAAGTATCATCTAACAAGTTGGATTTTAAAACCAATTGTATGGAACTTCTCTTCCTCATATTTGTATTTACTCTCTGAAATATAAAGTAAAAAAGATAGACATGAACTTCAATTTGACAGATAAATACACTGAAATAAGTGAATAAATTTTTTTAAAAGGGACTTTAAAAGAAATTAAAGATTTTTTTTTTTTAACATTTTGCGTCCTCGTTTACAAGATATGACCTTAATAGAAGCTACATTTCAATAACACTTCCCTACAGCTTTAGAATTAGGTATTTTAAAAAATCAGATATTTAAAAAATTTAATCAGTTATTTCTATGGTCAGTACTAGTGATATAAGTACAATGAATTACATATGATATGTATATATGTATATGTATATGTATGATAAATTACAGGCAGCAAGTTGTCCTGTATCTGCTGCTGGTGAGTAGTATATCAAGTGTGAAAAAAATCAATAAACAGTAAAAACAAAATGTAGTATCTTCAGAATTATTTACCTCCTAAGCAAGACTCAGTATAAGGAATAACACCTCTTTCCAGAAAAACAGATTCCTAGAACTGGATAGTAAATTCCTCACGACAGGGGCTGGAGTACAAAAGGATTTACTTAGATTTGTATCAAATTCTGCAGAATCTATAGAAAAAATGAAATATTTGGGCTTTTTAAAATTGTAGAGTGAATGTAGTGTACTTTTGCAAAGGTAACATGGGAGGTACTATCAGATTTCTAAGAAAATCGTAGTTGACTTTCACTGTGGAAAATTAACACTAGAACACAAGAAAATTATTTGTATACATCGCATCAATGGTGACAACTATTTCAATTATATTGTTGATATAACAAAGAAAAGCATAAGTAAATGTGTGGTTTAGTCTATTACTATATATATATTCACCATTTAAACTAAGTTTATCTTAGCTCTCTGTGGTCCTTTTCCCTAGAAATACAACTACTTTTCTCTGTGCCTCTGAAAATACTTCACTTTTGCAAAAGCCAAGACACTCAAATCCTGCGTTAAATATTCCATCCATGTAGGTAAGAAAGCTCATCTTAAGGCTAGTCAAAACATTGCTGGTAGTGTTAGGGTTAAGAAGCTGTTCTTTCCATCAAATAAATGCAGTGTAGATGTGCTAAGAAAACCAGAATAAATACCTAGCCAATTGGAAATTTTCAAGTTGACAAGGCAACTTTACAGCACCATCAGAAATTTTCGGGAAAAATAGCTAGCTAGTACTGAATGTTTAATGATGTGCTTATTCAGATGTGTATGCATTTTAATAGCCAAAATAAGAATGCTCTAGAATGTTTTTCAAATTAAATTGATGTCATAAGCTCCCTTAGTGCAGAAAACCAGAGAAATTAGTCATCAACTGTACATGAAAAGTAATCATAGGATTCAACACTTATAAAGAAGCTGTATGGCCAAAACAGTATTACAATTCACCCTGACCTGCTCAGATTTATCAATTTACATTGCATAGCTCTAAAGATAGCTTCTCATCTATTAAGGGCAACATATGTACAATTTATTTGATTTCAAACTTAACTGGAAGGTATAGTGAAATACCCTAATCTGTGCAGAGGAGCTGACATGATGTAAAGCTGGAAGTGGAGCCCCATATGGAATGGCAAAACACAACTTTGAACAAATGGCTGCTGCACTAATACCATATATTGACTTTCACTACTCTCAAGAAACTTCATACTTTGGAAAAAGAATAGCTGCTTTCTATATTGTAAGTCCACCTTTTCTCTTAAAAAGCCTTCCCTTAGAAATGGTAAATTAATTTTAACAGTTCATTAATCCTAAATAAAATCACCAGGCATTAACAAGTATCTGTTCCCACAAAGGGCAATTTGCATGGTATTAGTTTTCTTGACTATCATATCTGAAAGGTTTGTTTAATTTTAAGTTCCAAATTTAAAACCTGTCTTTAAATTAGGTCAACCACCCTATGTACCCCTATGGGAATTTCACATGCTTGTTTTCTTAAAAATCACACTCTACATTTTCCAGTATGTTTGGAAAGCAGTAAGTTTTCCAGTGTCCAGGAAGCATTCTTGACATTAAACCCACAAGGGCACAGTATTTCCAACTCCCTACATCCCTTCAACCCAAAATCTCCATTACACTTAAACCAACTTGTGCATGGGCAAGCAGAAAACAGCCTAACAGATCTCCCAAGCTACAGATATTTAGCCTAACTTAATATTTCCTGTAATTCTCAGATGATCAGGTTTTAGCTAAAGACTTAAAAACTGTGTGGTTTCAAAAGAGAAAAGGAAAATTTAGATGTTAGAAGAAATAATGACTTATAAAAACACATTTTTCTACACAATTCTTCTCTACACATGCTAATGTGCCCCGACACCTCTATCTCCAATTGACACAGAACATAGTTATACATACCACAGTTTGGTGGTTAACTTGAATCACTTCATCCCCAGCATGGATTTTCTTGCACCGATCTGCAGGTGACTGAATTTAAAATAAAAGAGATGATCAAGAATACAGGTCTTACCGGTCATCATCTCTCTTTCAGCAGTATCATTGCTAAGCTATGTAAATCAGGTTAGATTGATAGACATTCTACTGTGAAATAAAGAATTAAAGAAATATTTAATAAATCAGTTCGTTCTTGTTGGAGAAAAATGATATGCACTATTCTACACAATAAAATCACATGTTAAGAAAGGTATGAATATATATGATAACTGAGTCCTAAGGATTTCTTTTGAATTTCATTCTGACAAAAGAAGGTTTTAATCTGTCGGATGTATCTTAAGTCTCAAAGCCCAGTTTCTGGCTGACTTTTGAACCTATCAAGATTAGCCAACAATTCTTCATAAACAAGTTTCATAAAATAGTCTTTTTATTCTACAACATTTCAATATGTTGCAGAGAGCTTTAGCAAATTACTGTTCTGCAAAGAGCACACAAGAGGAGAAGATTGGGTTAGGTACAACTTAGGAAGAGCAAGTAAGTTAATGGTAACTGTGGTTTTGGAACACTATTAGGGTGAAAGAAATGCAACTATCATCAGAATCCTACTATGATAACACTTTCAAAAAAGCAAAGTAGTTTTGTACTTTGCTTTTGCCTTAGAAAAATTCTCAGTGAGAACAATAAGAAAAAAAAACCCAAATAAAAATAAAAACCACAACAAAAACTGCCTCTTTCATTAAAGTGAAAGGCCCATGTACTTTCCCTTCTCTCTTTACAGTAGACCAATTGTTTTCTGAGGGGAGTAGCTCTAAGTTCAAAGGAAAATAAATTCCTTCAGATTTTCAGACTCACACCTCAATTTTTCTCACAATAGTGTGGCTGCCAAAAGGCACTTAATTGACTCCACAGTAGAAGGTGAGGCTGACAGTTTGAAAAAAGAACCCAAAGGAAACATGTTGCTCAGGAGCAGATTTCCAAAAAAACTGCCACAAATTTTATGTTAAGGAGTGAAATTAATTTAATTTTCAGGTGAGATAGCAGGTCATCTAAAGAAAATGCTCCAAGCCTGAAATGTGGACTTTTACCCTATGTAATACATCCCCATTCAAAACACATGTCCCACAGCTAAGCCATGACTTTCTAGTTCAATTGCACATAATTCATGGCCTAAGTTAAGGACAGCACGCAAATGAAAGACATCCAAGAGACATGAGAGGCTGAAAGAAGGGTCACTCATGACTCATCCTAGCAGACATTGCACAGAACATCCTAAATCAAACAGGGCTGGTAATATCATTTTACTTTATATAAAGTACACCAGCACTGATATTTTGGCACTGTTTAAGCAATAAAGGTATTGGCTGAGTGACCTGGGGAAAAATTTTAGCACTGGTGATTATGTCCTAATGATCTGTCTTCTGTCTGCCATTTCACTACTCACACTTACTCATTCATACCTCTAAAATCTTTATAATCCTCCTATGTACTACAGCTGTTTTAGCTCAGATGTAGTTACACCTAAGAGTTTTAAAATGCAAATGCAAGTGAATTCTGTGTCATTACCCTTGAACTCTTCAGGACTTTATAATTATACATCCTTTGCTTTACAGTGTATTCAGCATTTGCAGCTTAAATCTTGAGAAAACAGGTCAAATTTGCCAAGACATTAAAACATGGTCTGAGAATCTTCAAACTGGAAAAGTCAATGTTAAAAAATGCCTCATTGCAATTATGCCTCAAACACAAGGTGAGGTAAAAAAAAAAACCTTAGAAAGATATGTCAAGGCTGTGGTCTTAGGAAGGGGTTGTCACTCCTGTTTCTTATTGCTTTTTCCTCTCCAGTAAAAAACCAGAATTGCTTGTAAAACAGTATCTTTTATCATGGCTATTGAGGAAAACAGAGGAGAATCAATACGGTCTTTCTTTTTTAGATGTGTATGCTGACCATTAAGCACAGAATCCACTCATGAAGTCCTATCAGGAGGAATAAAGTGTGCCACACCACAACTGTGTCCTCATTAGCTGGTAATTCGGTTCAACAGGGAGCTGAAGAGATGGATCAACATCAATAAGTAAAAGCTATCCAGAATCTGCTTAGATTTATGCTTTAGAATAGATTTAGTTTTGTCCTTTAGGCTAAATGTCTTTTTCCTATTCCCCTGGAATACCCACACTGTCTGAAAGTCCAGTATAGAGGCCCTGGAGCACAACTGCTGCATGCCCACAGTGGAAATTTCGGTAGTATTTCTTCTGAAAACCTTTCTTCCCTGCGATCTAAGGGCACCATGCAAAGCAAACCAGACCACAGTAAGTGGTGACACTGGGAGCTCCCCCTTCAAAGCCACATTCCTGCTGGAGATGCACTGCATGCTATTACTTTAGAAAAATGCTATTTTTAATTGGAAAACCAAAGGACAAATGGTCTTATTTGAAGGACACATCCAGTTGGTGAATTGAAAGAATCTCTCCAACATGGTCTAGATGGGCTACTCAACAAGGAACCTAAAATATTTTGTTGGACCAAATCACCCTTTAGATTGTTACTTCCAAACAAAAGACAGAAGACATGAACTGGAAAGCTGAGCTTGCTCTAATGCTACAGGGCCACCAGAGAGAAACCCTTACAGGGCAGTGACCTGTAAGAACACTGCCCTCTCTCAGTCCAAGCTTCAGAGCTCAGCTGCTTTGATCTACAGGGCTAATGTGTTGGGGGAGATGACTCCTAATGCCAAACAGCAAGATCCAAACTCTAACGGGCTTTGCAGCTGGACGTCAAACACCTCAAATGCCAGACAGAAAAAGCAGAACTGTCATTACAAAACTACTCTCTCACATTAATGTGGAGAGCACTACCATGATACATGTTCTTCTCCAGGATCATTCAGACAGAAAATTCCACCACTGTCTCACATGGAAGAGAAGACTTGGAAATTAAAAGGACACAAATTTGTGTTGAAATGCAAGAGAATTTTGATTCTTGTTTCCTATAAGTTAAACTGCACTGCAAAGAGTAAATGTGTTAAGGCCAGCAGGTCAGATCACATGTGCACCACTGTGATCTCATTCTGGACATGCTGCTTAGATCTTTCTCCTCCCATCTACCAAAATCAAAACTCTTTGTGTGTGTGTGTTAAAGAAAGCAGCTAGAACCTGTGTTCTTAAAAGCAGGAGACACCCTTCCTTCTCTAAAGCACTACTCATTTTCACAATTTAACACACAGCAGCTTTTCCCCTTGATAACAGAGTGCAGTTTCTTGGTCTGCTCTGAGCACCTCCAGGACGTCACAGTGAGTGAAAGAGTCAGTAACAACAGCAGAAGAGTCATCATGACTGAAGCTTCCTGACATAGCTTTAAATTATATTCATGAATCACAAAAGATAAGGGTTTTGAGGGAACGCATTAGGATTTTATTTTTATCTTTGCCCCTGGGAAATTAAATCCATTAGCAAGTTATGGAAAGAAACTGTTCCTTCTTTAATTTAAGAGATTCAACTGTAAAAATTGTTCTCTTTATTTCATGTATTTTCCAGATTAAGTTCCACTGTAGTTCTGTTTGGTTTGTTTAGTTTTGCTAATTTCACTAATGATGTCTGTAGCTGTAGGCCTGACTATCTAGAATTTTTATTTTCCTTGAAATTCCTTACTTTTTTTTTAATTCCAAGACAGGTCACATTCACACAAATTCTACAACAGGTATTATCTATTGGTTATGACCCATGGATATTCTGCCCACAGCAGAAAAAAAAAAGGAAAAGGCTATCAGATTGCAGCTCCTATGAAAGGATGAAAATAATATTCTTATTTTATTGAGATGTTAACAGAACCTCACTGCAGATCAGATGCAGCAGCTGTAAATGTCATGTAGGTAGTTTGCACTTCCCACAGGATGACACAGTAGCATGATAAAACAAACATTTCTGACAGCTTCATTTTAAGAAAAAGCCGTCAAAATCTTGCAAAGGAATTGCCTCAACCATTATGGAATAGTTCAGTGTTGTTTAGTGATTGTTCCACATTAATTGAAGACCATGGATAGAAGCATTTCCTCCAAAATTATAATTTTGCTCAACTCGTAACAGACAGCCAGTTCCCTAAATACAGTGTACAAGGGAAGGAGGTTGTATTTCAAAGGCTTTTGAAACGTAGTCTTGTTATGTTTTACCTGCTCTTTAATGCCTTCAGTGAGAATTAGTACCCTGGTAATAAGTGTTCCTTTCCATAGGCATTACTCAGAAATTCATGCAGAAATACATGGTTATTTGTCAATGTGAAGGGATGTCCATTTCCATGCACTCATTTATTAAAAGATGAAGCTTGATAGATGGAAAATATAAAAGCTGTTTGTCTAATACTGCAGCAAACTTCAGCATAACAGCCTAAATATAATGTAGACATTTATCTTTTATTCACAGAGCAAAGTAACTCCAAGACAGCTGCTTCCTGTCTGGATCAACTAGAGCATTTTAGGTGTCTTGCAAGAACAAATCAAGACTGATTCTCTTGGTCCTTAACTGGGAACAACTCTTTCAATTCTGAGGTAAACAAGCACAAGCATCTCTGCTGTCCAACATGCCATTGTTCCTTAACAGCCAACCAGCACAAGTTTGCAAGCAAAATGTAGTGTACAGCAAAGGGAAAGCATTAACCACAGGTAAGGTCAGAAAGGCTTCCAGGTCTGAACATACAGTATTAACAATACTTACATTTTCTGTTGTCCCAGTAATTACATGAAGACCATCATATGTTGACTTAATGTACATACCCTAAGAAAAAGACATTATGGGAAAGAATTTTTAACGTGTTTCACAAACCATCACCATCCAAACAAAACTTGCATATCTCTTAAAGAATCTCTCTTTTCTTTTTGTTTTCTTTAAGATATGTGGACTTTAAGGCATGCCATGAGGAATTTGTCTCTGCATAAGAAAGTGCTTTCTTATACATTTGAAGAACAGCCCAAATCATTTTGGCCTTAATAAGCAACAGAAAACTAAAATGTTTATCACAGTTACATCCATAAATACTCCCAGCTTTTAGTACACTTCCGCTACAAATAGAACAATGCCTTCCAAAAAGCCCCAGAATTACAAATTGCCTTAGCATGATCAATATGCCTATTTTGCTTTGAAAATTACATTGAGTTTTAAAAGATCTGGAGTCTTCAGTAAGCAACACTGCAAACTCAACTTTCAAACAGCTAACCAGTGCTTGGAATTGTGCCTGCAAAGTGGCTGTAAGACCTTCTCAATAGCATCACTCATCCCAATGAACACTTCAGCTACAAAAGTCGATGATGAAAAATTCAACATCAACTTTGTTAGCTATTCCACTTATTTTAAAAAAATATGAAAAAGGAGGGATAGCTTGTGAACAGACAGAAGTTCCTGCATGGGTAGTCCAAGATAGTGTCTCAAATATGCCTTTCCACCAAGCGTCAATTCAAACATTTTAACAACATCCACTATGACACTGAGAGAAGGAAAAAGGAGAGATAACTGGCATATACTGAGCATTCAATAATTTCTGAGGAATCTCCTTTCCCTCAACCACTTTGCAGAAAGCAGGTAAAGATTGAGCACCTGAGTAAACATCCTCTCCATAACCTACTTTTTCTCTTTTTAATCTAAGAGTGCCACAGAGAAGTCTGTCCCTAGCTGAGGAGCCCAGTGCACTCACTGGTGAGCAGGTATGGTAAAGAGGCAAAAAAGACATATTGAATATTGTGTTGGACAAATCTACATTGGGACCAGAACTGGCAGACATTTTGGTAGCAGATATGAGGGAGTTCACCTAAATTAACAAAGTGGATAATATCCTCAGCAAAACAAGCCAGGGACTTCCTGAGTTTCTCTGGATAGGGGCTCAAAAGTGAACTCCTATTTTGTTCTGCACAATTAAATAGTGTTAATTGCATCAAACCCAGTTATCATGTTCAGCTGCCACAGCTAGAAGGTAAAACAATCCAGAACCTATTAAATAATACATGGTCAGAAACCCCCTGACATTATCCTTCAACTTCCAGCTCCTCTATGTTCCTTCAGCAATTTGTCCATTGACTGGCTCCATCACACAGATTTTGCTTAACTCAAATATAGAATGGCTTTTTCATACATTTATCCTCACAACACCCCTGTGAGGTAGGGAAACTGATAATATGCACACATCTTAACAATCATATACAGATATCTTACAGGAAGCATAATGAGCCACACAAGAGGCTGAAATATGTTGGTATTTGTTCCTTGGTACACACACCTACCCTCAAACCACCACTAATGGGGACCTCAATCCCTCTCAGGATCCCCATCTAAGTCACTGGGCCACACACCCTGCAACATGGCAAGAGCTAAAAGCACAGTGACCACGGTGACTGGAACTTTTGAGTCAGGTGCCCAGACAGAGCAATTTCTGAAGAAAGCCACATCTTTATTTTTATGCACAGTGAGTTACTGCTTTCAACCTTAAACATGAGAGTGAAAGCTGAGGGAAAAGTCTCACACTTTATGTTTACAAAGTGCTTAGTTTTGTGCAAAGCATTGTTCCAAAGGATAGGAAGTTCATCCAAGAGTGCTACCATTCCAGAGGACAATTCACATCCAATCTAGTCTGTTCAATAAATTTAAAAGACTTTGAAAATGCAAAAGAGGAGAAAGAACTTTGGCAGAATATTCTTTAAAGTCCAGGATCAAGATTTTGCACACATTAAGAAAAAGAGGGAAGAAGGAAACTGAAAAACACTCACCCTAGATTGTATTTATTCCACATGTGCAAAATTAATGTTATATTTGTACCATGTCACATTAATTTTACAAGAGCCAACATAATTCTTGATATAAAGCAGCTTTTAAATGAGGAGAGGTAACATTTTGCAACACAAAAATGAGGCACTTTCACCCATGTTTCTTCACTCCTATTTTTAAGTGAACTATATATGGGAAATGGTACAGAGAACAGAAGAGAACATTTCTGGCTTACATTTGTTTGATCTGGAATGGAAATAAGAATACCACAGACATTTACAAGTTTTCCTCTCTCTGCCTCCTTGTGGCTGCACAATATCAATAGTACTTTTAGCAATCAAGAATACAGGGGAGATCAGTGTGTGCTCTGTCCATTTGCACTGAAGGAAATTGGTAGATACAGTCTTAGGTATTCAAAGACAAGTCCCTAAGAATTTACAAGAATCAGTTACACCAGATAAAAGGAAAGATAATTCAGTTTATATGACTAAAATAATCACAGAATTACCAACCTAGAAATCAGGAATAAATGTATACCTAGATAAAAAAATTAGTAACTCATGCTTAATTACATGAGAGATTGTCCTGATCAGTTATGGGTAGAGCTCTAATTTCAAACCAATTATTACAATTTATTTTGGTGATTAAGGGTTAGAAAAGAGACCTTTTCTGCTTTTTTTTCTTTTCCCCCCTTTTCTTTGTTTTTGTTTATATTTTTTTCAAGAATGAAAACAGATTGTGATATATTTTTAACATATTTTGCGTATATAAATATATAACATATTTCTCAATATTTTATGCAATCCTGAATGGAAAAGGAAAGAAGATACTAATTTCATTTTATCACACATGTAACTGAATTTTTTACTTTCACTCCACTTTTATGGAGTTCTCCAAAGTTGCACATGCCTCTTTAACCCCAAACAGCCCTCAGAATGCTGTTCGTAACTCTTTCCCAGCTCTTCCAGTATTTCAAACTAAAAATTCAGGAGAAATATCAGGAATAGTAGTACACTGGAATGCTGGAAAGGGAGTAGGGAGTACGCTTTAATCAGCTGCCAGACCCTGCTGCACCAATGACTTGTATTTTATGACCAATTTTTTACATGACAAGCTTCTTTTGTGTTTGCTTCAGCAGACAAAAAGGAGCCCCAAATAATGACCCTCATATTCTGATGAATTTATCTTTGCATTTCTGAACCCCTGAAATCATATCACAGTCACTTACCTGACTGGGATTAAAATGATTATATGAACACAAAACAACTGAAATTCAACATTAACCTTGGCTACAGATCTCTGATGTTCTTTCTATATTAAAAATAAAAATAAAGTAGAAAGTGACTGTTGCAGAGAAACTACCCAAGAATAACTTGGTTTTCTGCTTTTTGTCTAAATATACTCACTGTTTTCAGTCAAGCAGCAACATTTTAAAGTCTGTTTATAGTAAAACATACTACCTAAGCTAGTCAATTTTGTCTCTTTGTATATCAGTAATGTAAAAACATACAAAATTAAATTCTGCTTACTGACATAGATGAAGGAACTTGCAAGTCCATAAAGAAAAAAAATGAAAAAAAGGAAGGATTACACATGTGGGCATGTTGGTGATTGCAAAGCTCACCACATTAATCCATTTTAAGGCTTTTTAAATAACTTTCTCCCACAAATTCCTTTCACCTTTACTGCACAGCCACTGCAGGTTACAGCTCTTCCCCCAGCAGCACTCACTGGAGAACATGAATGCTGCCAGTCACAAGAGAGAAGCATAGAGGGAAAAGAAAACAGGAAAAAAAAACAAACAAGAACACCAATACTAAACCCCACCCATAACATTGCTTTATCCAGTACACAAGAGGTTCTCCACATCACACCCTAACAGCATTCTCTGCTTGACAGGTTTAGTTGCTTGAAAGGTTATTTAGTCACAGATGTTAGCTAGTTTTAATATCTATGAGACATGGTAACGCATTGACTTGTTTCTTCTGCGTTCAGGTATCAGTCTGAAAATTTACATTTACCTCTGACAAATACTTACGTTTCCACATGAAAAGACCAAACACAGTGAAGAAACTATTTGTGCTGATTAAAATATCCTGATCATGCCAATCTTCTTTAAGTTGTAAAAGCTTCAAGCATTTTCTTAATTCCATCATATATTTACCACGAGTTTAGGGAAACAGCATTGTTTTCCAACCTTTTAACTTCCTTCTCATGTCCTTTGCTTTTTCTCTCCCAGATTTACTTTAGCCTCTTATCTATTGAATTTGAGATGGTAGATATTCTGTTTAAGATAGGTGACAAAAAAATCTTCCCAGTTAGCAGCCATCCTTGTCTTTTTTTCTTCTGCCTGAAGTCCTTCCATTTTTATACAACATTTTATTTAGTGATTGGTAAAGCCAGCACAGAACTGTCATGTGGGTCAGAAATCTACAAGAAAGTTGACAATAAACCATTTTTCCACCTCCATCATTGCACAAATCCTGGAAGAAGGTCCAGAAATAATTGAGCTTCACACTTATCCCAGCATTTCTTGTGTGCAGAATATATTCACAACTCCAAGCTCCACCATCAGTTCTTAAACTGACACCCTCAGCACTCAGTGGGGCAGGTATTAGTTTCAAAAGCAAACATAAGCCCAAGAACCCAAAATCACATAAATCACCAAGAAGCACACGGCACAGGTGATCTGTTGGCCAGACTGGCATGGTTCCGAAGGGAAGAGGACGATTTTCACTCTCCTGGTGTGAATCCACATCCTTGGTGCCTGCTCTGGGAGCTCACAATCTACAGGAGAGGCACAATGCCCAGGCAACACAATAGTGGCATGCAGGCAAGGATGAGGGGGGAAAAAAACATGACTGTGTCAAAATGGCATTGTATCCTTCTAAAACTTGTATACTGCATGGTTGCTATTTTCCTTTGTTAAAAAAACACTTATAATTATTTTTTATGACAATGGCATCAAGACCCTGCTAAACTGGTTCACAAATGCACAAAAAGAAAAAGCTCTGCCTTGAAGAGCTTCCAGTTTAAACAGACAAGACAGACAGAGGGTATAAAACAGAGGCACAGAGAGGGAAAGAGATTCTCTCATCAGCTACCCAGCAGGAACAGACCCATGAAACACACTCTTAGTTACAAAAATACCATTCAACATTTCTCAGTCCCTAGGAGTTCATACCAACCTACACGCAGACTTAAATGTAGTGGGAAAAAAGAAAATAAAAAAAACAAAACAGTCACAAGACAAAGAAAAAAAAAATCAAGTTCATATAAAAATGGACAGCACTCATAAAAAGGTGACCAAGAGAAAGAAGATTTTCTCATTACAATAGAAGAAAGGGTTTCAAAAGGTTGACTGCAGTGGTGGAAGAGTTAAAATTACAGGGGAAAGGGAGGGAAAGAGAGGGAGCAGAGAATCCATGAGAAGCTGAAATCCTGAAGGACAAGTTTAAAATGGATTCAGAGATAAAAAAGAAAGCCAGAAGAGGAAGGGAAAACAAACTGCAGACTAAAACAAAGGATGGGGCCATATTTACTCATCCACGCTTTTGGGGTTTTTCTCATATTTTAATTGCAATTTTCCAAAAGAATGGAAAATTAATTTTAGAGTACAATTGCTCAAAATAACTTGGCATACCAACTTTGCCAAGAAAAACAAATCAACCCAAAACCCAGCAACAACCAACCACTCACAAACCAAAATATTCTCCAAAACTACAACAACCAGACAACTTCAAAAACCTGCTGCAAAGAGTATGGCAGTCCTCCTTCAAGACTATTCAAGAATAAGGAATGAGAATAAGCTTGGGCAGAAGTTGCAAAAGCTATTTCTCTAGACCAAAAAAATTTAAACTGTATTCTGACCACCTTCTTTTTTACCTCCAAAAATTATGGAAATAGATATTAATGATGTAAAGTCATACATCTGGAATTGTGTTGGTTTTTTCCATGCAGTGGGTGTTGGATACTTGAGTAAACAAGAGATCAATGGTCAGCTCTTGAACAACAAACACAGGATGGCTGCATTAAGAGCCTTCACAAGCACCTGATTAAGAATGCAGAATTCTTGCAGTAAAATTCGATGAGTTACTTATCAGCAGTGCTATGAAGCCCTGGAATAACTTATAAAATAGCTTTGTATCCCCAAGATACTATGAAACATTTTCCAGAATCTGACAGGTTTTGTGCATAAGCCCACGCAAACTTCTTGCTTGAGTTGATCTCAGTAATTTAAGTCCCTTCTGACTTCAACATCCTAGAACAATCTGAACCATTTTTCAGAAGCTGGTATAAATGGCAAGAATTTCTTACTCATTTCTCCCTGTTCACTAAACTCTGCATACTTCAGTCAGCTTTACAAAATTCTTTCCTGTTGGCCCAGCTGCATGAGAAACCAAACTAGCATGAAGAATCAAACTGTTTTCAAACTTTAAAACAGGAAAGGCTAAAATGTCCTATTCATTTTCATATATACAACTTATTCAAAAGCCATCACTTTCTCATCCTGGATGATGGGTTTGATTAACTGCGTACTTCTTACCAGCCCTTCACTTGGCTTGATGTTTGTAAGCTGGATCACCTCGAGATGGGCAGACTGGGAAACCAGTGGATCAGAAGAGAGCGAGATAATGTGATCACAGACGCCAGAGAGAGTTTTACACTAGGAAAGAAAAAAGAAAAGAAAATGTCACAATATGCATGCCATTGCTAACTATTTGAATGTCAATACACAGGTGAAATCACCATATTTTCCAAGTACATACAAGGCAGAGGGGGAAAGGCCTCAGGCAGCAATACAATACAAAATACAAAATCTGTGATGACCCTGAACTAACAGCACCAGACCAGGGAAAAACAGGAGGCCAATGCTTCTGTATCTCAGCAGAGACAAAGAGGAGCTCCCACGCTCTGTCAGGAATAGATGCCCTGCTCAGGCACACAGGGAATGTGTGGTGAGCCCCAAACCCCACCCTACCCACATCTTTTGCAAAGACAGTAAGTGTCTCAAAGCCCACTAATTTCCATTGAATGAGCAGCTGTTCAGCACAGATAAAAATCAGACTCTTGATGATGACAGGTAACTCCCATTAACTCTGAAGCTGATTCTGTACTGATAAAACATGCTAACTGTCTTTGTACTGTACTTCCCGTGTTCTACAGCTGCCAAACATGATTTACTATTGCAGACATGAAGATCACAATAAAACACCACTTTACAATGAGATAACTCTTAAACCAGTTATTGCTGGCAGCCTCTGCAGCAAGACAGAAAAAATTTCTAAAAGGGCTGAGACTGTGAAATTGGTACTGTTGCATCTCCTGATCTCTCACTCCCTGAACAACCTCTTCTCAGAAGCAGGAAAGCAGTGAGGCTTTCCTATCATTCTCTGTAAGAAAGTGATTTTTGAGAGTTTCAATGTTTTCCAGGAAATCCCCTTTCAGCAACTTTAAATGGTTTCTCTATTCAGATTTCAAATGCATCTTTTGTCAGCAAATTCAGGGATTAGGAGATTCTTCTGGTCCCAAAACTGTGGACATCTCCAAAAGCAATTAAGAACCAGCTTAACTCCTCTGAAATTCTGAAGATGAAAGCTAACCAGTCTCCTCAAATGACTGAAACACAACTGCACACAACAGTTGCTCCAATCAATCTTCCAAGATTCCAAAGTATAGTTCTTACAGTAAAAAAACCTGCAACAAATCTGCTACGGAAATGTAATGTAAAACCGGATATAACGTCCTGCCAAATCATCCTAATTCCAAATTGCAAACTACAAATATCTTATGTAAAAAGGAAAACTTTTAAAAAGTGATTAAAAACAAACAAACAAAAAAAACACCCAAAAAATAAAACCCAAAAGCAAAAAGAGTAAAACTAAAACAAAACAAAACTAAAAAAAAAAAAAGAAAAACCAAAGGGGAAAAAAACCTCAAAAAACCCCAAAACAAACTAACAAATACCCCAAAAACCCAATCAATGAAAGTGACATCTTAATCCTGTTACAGACCAGTACTCTCTTCTCCTCTTTAAAGTATTTTTAAAAAGTTGAAAGTTTAGGCTTATGTAAAAATTGCTTATTTTATTGAGCAATAATATTTCAGGGTGAATAAGAAAATCAGAATCAAATGGAAAATATAACAAAAATTATATTACCAAGGTGACCTTTTTCCAGAAAAAATACTACCTTCAACCATAGTCACATACACCACTCTCCTACTTTTTCATGATGCAGAATCATTACTGAACAGAGGACATCAAGAAATACATAAAATGAGGTTAAGAATGGCTTGTGCTTTACCTGAAGTACAAAAAAAGTGAAAAAGTGAACTTTATTGAAATTTGGGCTTCTTTAATGGCTTTTGGACACATGAAAATTGCTTTGAGCAGACATTTTTAAAGGGTAAAATTATATTAAACTACATAATCAAAATGAAAGCTTAGATTTCTGTTAATTTGTGTTTTTAAATACACTGTTGGCATGTTATTTCTACTTACATCTTGGAATGGTACTGACAATTATTGAAAAATTGCTTAAAAATTACAGAGCACTCGGCTATTTCTGCAAAGTGAAGAGACTCACTATATAAATTATTCTCTGCAGATGAAAATTGAGTTTTTCATATCTGTTTAGACTTGTATTCATTCACCTATTCTTCCTATTAATCTCCTCTAAACCCATTAAATGTATGGAGTTCTGAGCAATTTCAGAGAAACTTCTGTTTATAGTGAATTAATTTTTTTCTCCAATTTTCAACTGTTGCATTGCAGATAGATGCCAAAACACACAGAAAAGGAGCGTTCCTACCACCTAAGACAAGGTATGACATTTCATAGATGTGGTTCCTCATTAAGAAACATGTTCCCAGCTGCCTTGACAGATGATGGGGAAAGGAGAGGAGCTGGGCAAGTCCAGATGTGGCATGGAGCAGAAGCCTAAGCTGAAATGCATTAAACAGCCCTGTGGAGCAGCTGCACCTCTGCCCCCATGAGAGGGGTACAGAGAGTCTATACAGTGATGCCTATGTTGATCAGCATTCCAGTACAGTTAATTGACTGCAATCATAAAACAAGGTGGTGTGAATATTCCTCAAGGGGAGCTCTGGGAATACTGGGTGCCAAAATCTCCAACTTGCTAGAATAAAAAAATCTGCCATATGCTTCCATGCATTTCTAAAAGACTACTGTCTTTTAGTCTCACAGCTTTCTTAGATATTCCCACTGCAGTCCAACATTAATTAATTATAGGGATAATGCAGCACATTATCCCTATAAACTATTATAAATTTAAATATTTTCATTAAATATTTCTTGATTACAGCTGAACTGTAAGTAGGATCATGTATCTATTTGGTGTATGTTTCACTCTCAAGCTGCATTAAGGGACATACAGGTTGGATATTAGGAAAAAGGTTTTTAAGGAAAGAGTGATGAAGTACTAGAATGGCCTGCCTGGGGAAATGGTGCAGTCACTATCTCTGAATGTGTTTAAAAAACGACTGGATGTGGCACTCAGTGCCATGGTTTAGCTGAGGTGTTAGGGCATGGGTTGGACTTGATGATCTTTAAGGTCTCTTCCAACCTAGTCATTCTGTGAATCCTGTGAAGACAAATTTTCACTAACACGGAACTTGTCCATAGAGAGCCAGGACAGCAAGGAGCACAAACTTACACAGCAGGTATTCTCTGCCCACTGCAGAGAGAGGTATGTAGGCCCTCACTGAAAACATATCTGAAGGCTGACACAGGCAAAATTACGCATTTTTCCTTGCCCTTACTCTCAGGAATCTCTCATTCACAGTTCACGTTGATAACATGCTAATGAGTGCAAATTGGCGCACAAACGACTGGTCACCAGGAAGGTGCTTCCTCCCCTTTAGGCATCCGTATGGAAAAAGACCTTGGACCCATTCAGTGAATTAGGGCCTTCCAAGGCAAAGATGTTGCCACATGGCAAAGCACTCAAACATTGCATTTCTTCTACTCATTTTGTTCCTAACGATTTCTGAACTCATTATTTTTCAGCAGAATTATTCAGGACAATCTGTATCACAGACACGTATTTTAGTTCCACTAAAATCAGATGGTAGTCACCTTTCCTCTCAAATTGTCACTGCCTTTGGAGGCTTTATAAAACGACACCTCTGATTATGAAAACACTGTTAATGAGATCAGGATCCTTTATCCTTTGTAAGTGTTGATTGCCTGCTGCAATGCACTATTAGTTACAGTAAGACACACAGGAAGCTGAGGATCCAATTGCTCCCACAAAAATCAGCAGGCATTAAAAATCCCCAGCCTTTTTCAACCTGCACTCAGCTCCCAGTGTGCAAGGTTTCTGCACACAGGGAAAGGATTTGTCCAGGCCAAAAAAAAAAAAGCAAGCTACAAAAGATTAACTGAGAGAAACCAACAGATAATTACATCTTCTCCTTTTGTCACATGGTCCCTGTTCTCACTATGAGCCTTAAACCAATGATTTCAGTTCTCTTTTGCAGTAACTCATCACTGCACTTCAGTAATAAATTCTCCTCTCTATTCAAATGACACACCTATAATTGCAGATTGAAACTACACCACAGTCTTTATGTGCAAAGCTAAATGATTCAAAGGAGAACAAAGATATCACCACACAGCACCTCGTTGTTTGGTAGAAATTCAAAGGGAAACATTATTTTTCCCTCAGTAGGCAACTTCTTTATGCCTCAGAGCATGAAGAATGACAGATAATACTTAGTTTCTACCTGTATTTTTGGACTGTAAGGTACGAATTTCTAACAGCTTTTCCACAATTGCTCCTTCTTTCAGCCAGGGGGATGGGGAGCTAAAGGTGACTGAATTAGATTTGCATCTGCTTCGATTCTCTGCGGCTACTTCAGTTTGTGCTGGGAAGATGTCTGTGTTCTGCATCAGAGTGAAGTACCTACGGACACAGCCTCGGGGGCCTTTCCTCAACCTGTCCACCCATTGTCTCTTCAGCCCAGGCAGCTCTAGGGTCACCAAGCATTTCTGCTCAAGCAAACAGACTTAGGTTTGTCCCTGTCCTTCCTTTTACCCAGGCTAGTAGCCAAGTTAAAATCTGTCTTGCCAGGTATTTGCAATACTGAAACATGCTGGCTTAAACATGCTCCCAGGGCTGAGGACAAGAGGAGCACCAGCCTCCCTCATCAGCACCCTCACCTATGGCACTGGAGTGAGGAACCAGGAAATCATATGGACTTTCAAGACTAACAGTAAGAAAAAATGTCCGGGAAATGTTAAGCTTAGCCTGTTAGTTTAGTTAGTAACAGCTGTCCAAGATGAATGAAGTCTAATTAATTAACTTAAGCCAAACCAAATAATTATTAACCAATTAATTTTAGTCCAAAACAATTGTTATATTGTGCAGAACACATCATTAACTTCAGCAATCTTAAAACCAAGTGGGCCTGAACATGGAGCATACATGAAGTTTACACAGTGAACTACATCTGCTTTTGGCTGCAAAAAGAGAAGCTTCTATTAAACTGAAGCTTGTTCACTTCAATTTACAAGGTAAAGACTCTTGAAAGGCAGAAAGTGGTTACATTTTCTTTTTTTTTTCCCTTTTTTTTTTTAAGACTAGAAAATGATACCTTTGACAATGTATTTTTAGTCCATTATGCTTCTCTAACAAATATTCAAATATAGTGGGCAGGAGAAAATTATCATCACTGTGGTTTCAATAAGGCTCTTGGAAAAAGAGAACATTCTGATCCATTGCTTGTTTTCTCTTTTTCAATTTAGTAACTCTCTTTAAATTTACATAGCTCATTTGCTTTTGAAAAAACTTCTGAGTATTAGCTTCCCTCTGCAGATGTCTTTCTACAGTTTTCCAACTAAAAAAAAAATTGCATTTTCTGTTTGCAGGAAATGCAACCTAATTTTTAAAAAGGGAAACTCCTAAGAAACGTCTTTTTTTCTTATGGAATTAAATTAACTAAGTTAAAAGAAAAATTATTAAAATTTTTCATTTAAAACATTGTTAATCTGACTGAAGCCTGGCTTCTACTTTCTATAATTAGTTCTTCTAGCTTTGCTCTCCTTTTAATACTCTACTGTTTCACATGGATTAATCTGAACTGGTTATTTCCATCAAATACAGCCTTGAACAGCTGGATGGAATCAATGAATTATTCTTCAAGTATTTTAAAACTACAGTCAGAATTAACTGCAAGGATTAACATATAATTCCCCAAATAAGCAGATATAAACTGATAGCCTTTTAAGTTCAGCAATTTTCTAAATACTTTATCACTTCAAGTTAAATCAATATAAAGATTCTAAACATGAACTAGCAAGAGCATGGTAATTTTCAATTTTGAAGCCAGCACCACACCTATGGCTTATCCTTCCCTATTTAGGCCCCGTGTATTACTAAACCTGTTCTTCTTTAAGATATTAAAAAAAATACCACCTACTTCTGTTAGTATTATTTTCTAGTGCTATTTCATTTCAGTTTATATCAATAAATGATTAGTAGTATTATTTAACTATTTATTGCATTGCTGACTTAGTAAAAGCTGCCCTGGAAAAAATATACTGAGAAATGAAGCTGCAGAAATGCAAAGCATTTCTCTTTATTCATGAATATTTTTGAATTGTAATGAGCAAAACCCTACACACTAGTCCTGTGTGGTTTTATGCTTCTTGTTCCACAGAAACCAAGTGTTTCTGAGAATGAAGTCACAGAAAAAATCTCCAAAACTTTAAGAAATGTAGTTGTCTTTAAATAATTTTTTCAACACTCCTAGGACAAAAAATTGTAGAAAAGATTTTTTTCCCCAGACACACTTTGAAACTCCATTCAGAAGAAATTAACAAGTTCAAGTAGGTAATTTAATCTTAAAACTTCATAATTATTCAATCAGACCTTTCTCCTTTAAATACATTTTATGTGTTTACTTGAATAACACAGATTCATTTCCTGCCTAACCCAATACCATAAGTGACAACCAAAATGCTTTTTTAAAGCATTTGAAACTCAAATTGCTTGGAGCAAACAAAATATGTCTTCCTTGAACATAATCTGAAGCTATAGAGTTCTGTGTCCACAAAATACCATTTCTTAAAAGCAGATCCTGAAAAGCTAACATGTGAATTCATTAACTGACACTGAAACATGCTATCTGCGGGCAAGGTGATTCAGCCATCTCCACATGTACACCCACACTGTCACCTCTGAACGAAAGAGAGCATTCATTTGCTTTTCAAAAAAAAAAAAAAAATCAGTGCTGTTAAAATATAAACACATGAACTGTTTTTTGGCCTGCCTAATTAAAGCAAACCAAGCAGTCATTTATTTGAGGATCTTGCCTACTTCACTGTGCTGTAGAGGAAGCCATGGAGACTCAGTGATGGGGTAACTTTGGAGGTTTCTTTGTACGTAATTCAACAGCGGAGGATGGCCTCACATCCCCGCTGTGCCCACGCGTTCTCTTGCTCCCCAGTTTGGCACAGGCTCACTCCAGGGGAAACAGGGCAGCATCTCCACAGGAGATCTGTGCCCACAGAGCTCCAGCCCTTGATCCACAGCATGCATCAAAAAAACCCACCCATTTCATTCCATGGACAATGGAGATGTTGAACCCAGAACCCAAAAATCTACGACTTTGATCCAACAGTCTGCTCCTAAGGTGGTAAGTATCTTGGTGTCCTGACAAGTAAGAGTACACAACTGTCCTTTTTTTTTTTTTCATTTCTGTAGCTCTAGTTCTATTTTACTTACATAAGAAGGATCTCTTAAAATTTGACTTCAATCTTAAGTAAGAACAATACCTTGCAATAAGGATTTCCTTATGCTAATTGCATAGAATGCTAATTGATTGTTAGCAATTTCCTTTCATTTTTCCGAGAAACTTGCTTCCTTGTGCCATGAAGAAAAAGTGGTACATGAAATTACACGGGATGAGCCCACAGGTTTGAATTAAACTTCTTATCTAAGTCAGCTCACCAAACACAACTCTATGTTTGTATCTGATCATGCAAAGGCAGCTGGATGGGATGCTGGTCAAACGTCACTTCAGATGCGAAATGGACTCTGAAAATGGATTTGGAATGCTGTGATTTTGGAATTTAAAAAGAGAGAATTTACTTTCTCTCCTACAATATCTGTGCACATGTCCCCTCAATCTTTCCTATTTTTCCCAGTATTTCTTACTCAAGGTTCTTTCTGTGCCTTTCCCACAATTTACTGCTGTACTTTTTGTATCAGAGAAACTCATTTTCACTGTTGGATTGCTCTGTTCAGATTGTCTAATGGGCTAAACCCACGACACCTTTTTCTATCTTCCAAGGAAGAGGGCTAGAGGGAATTGTGATTGCTTTCAAGTCCAATTCTATCATCAACTTTTTCACCTGCACATGTGAAAAACTACCTTTCAAACTGAAAATATGATCAGGATCTTGCCTACTATGATCTCAAATGCCATAATTTAATTATTTAGTCACAGATTTACCTCTTTTACCAATTGCTTTTGGTCAGCCTTTCCCCCATCAAATCCCACTGATCAGCTGATATGCACCATGGACAGAAATGCTCCGAGTTACATGTAATCCATATAGTTGTGTTTAATCCTTGTCGGTCATTTTTAACCCACAGCTTCACTAAGACATTCAAGGCTCTGTTTGTGCTCATCTTTCCTTTCAAGCTTGAGCAGTGATTGCAGAAGGTACATTTATACCTATATCCACCTGTGACCACAATGAAGTTACTGCAGACTAAAGAAATAAACCTACGAGAGTCTGAATGATGTAAGATAACTTTTGAAACCTGTCTCGATTTTGTGTACTCATGTATCCTGAACTAACCCCTCTCAGTTTCTTTGAAACTGTCTGTTAATGACTGTATAAAGTGATGTTTCCACAGCCCTAAATTCTGGCAGCTTCCTTTACAATCCATTCTGCCAATTTGTAAATGGTATATAGTGTATACAGAAGGTTTCAAAACTCTCAGCTCTTACAGCAGACAGCAAGCATGCTTTGAAAACCAGGCTATATGTATAGATTTCAAACTCAAAACACTTGAACTTCTGCTAAGATTATGTAATAAAAGATTTTATTACTTAAATACTTGCAGAGGTCGACCTAGTGTAGATGACGATGTCAGCCTCACTACATTTGCTAATTCTTTATGTCTCACACCTCAAAAAATGTCAGTGAAACTTAAAAATACAAGGAGACTTTTTATTCCACATCACTGTGAAACCAAAGCATCAAAAGCTTACAGGATTCAGCCTGCCAAGCATTTCATACAGGTACACTATGAATAAAATGAATAACAGAAAAAAGAAGTATTTCAACATTTACTGGGAAGATTACTTAAAGAAATGCAGTATTTTCTGGCTTATGCTCTGGTAATAAGAACAGTAAGATACCAAAACCTACCTGAACATGAAATAAATTAAACTAATTCATTACTCACCCTTAAAGAGATTATCTTCACTTCTAACTTTTAGAAACAAGCTGTGGGTTAACTTAATACTCACTAAAACTCAGTCACAACTTGAAATGCAATTTAATACCCGATATTTGGGTGCAGCTCTCAGACAAGGTTTACTCAAGCTTTTGACACTCTATACACCAGCCTTTCAAACTCTTCATGTTTTCTGATGCCCTGATAACTTTCATCTGCTTTATTTACCATAAATAGCACTAAAGATTCTTGGAAGAGACTATATTGTATTTATGCTGAGAATTCAAAAGTAAACATTGCATTAGTTTTCCTATCATTAGGCTATCTCCTGGCTCCTATGAGGAATAAAGCTGTATAAATTAAGCCACATCACTAAAACAAACATAAATTATTAGAAGCCTAGCAACCATCTCTCTTTCAAAAAACTGCCTTTTAAAACATCACTCTTCTCATCATGGTTTATAAATAACAGATGGGCCTGAGCCAGACAAACACAAACCCGTTCAAAGCTCTTGACCTGCTCACAAGTAGTTCCATAAACTCACTCATTCATACCCAGTCTAGTTAGTTATCAAACTGGCACTGCGTACAAAAAGCACAAAACACACAGCTCTAAAATTCTATGTGGTCTACACAAACGTGGCTATGAGAAATCCAAATGGTACTCACCACATGAAGAATTTTGTTCTCTGTTTCATATACTGTGCAATCCTGAAAAAGGAAAGGAGAAAAAGCAGGTTAAATTGGTCCAACCATTTTCCATTCCTTGACTTACCCTTAAAGGAATTGAATTGAAAAGTCCTTAGGATGAAACAAAATATTTCAAAGACTTAGAATGGAAAGAAAGTGTAAAGCTACAATTGAAAGGAAAGGAGATACTGGTAAATGTTTATATATATTCACCAGCTCTAGTTGCTTCCTTCCTTGAGACAGACAACACTCTCCCCTCTTTAGATGCTTTTGGCATGTACCAGATAGTCACATGTCTACCACCCAAGTGCCTTCCATCAGCCGTCTCTGAGCATGGACAAAAATGACCTGCTTGTAATGGTCCCACTGGAAAACAGAGATACCAGCAGCAGCCTAAGTGACTGAGATGAACAGTTCTTGCTGAGCTGACATTTTTGCAGACTGCTGAAGAAGGGAAGGAGAACCTTGGTGGAGAGGGAAGAGGAATTCATTGTTTATAACACACCCTGACAAGAGGGAGGAGAAACAGCACACACAAACACACACACGAGGCACACCCAGCCTGCTGGGACTGTGGCTACATTCTCATTGCCTCACGCAGCATGAGAGGCAGCCTCCATAACCAGCACCAACAGATAGGAGGCTGGGACTGCAAAGGTTTTTCTGACAGGCCAGAATCTCAGGGGATATAAGGAAACAGAATTCCCAAGGCAGAGAGCACATGAAATATAATCAATATTGGTCAAAGAACCACTTCAGTTCATTCAGGTGCTGTAACTCTGTGGTAATTAGTGCACGCTCTGTTTAGAACAGATGCTTTATATCCTATCTAACAAACCACATGAAAGATGTGACTAAGTTTTCATGTTTAAAGTCTCATTTTAAAATCAATTTATCCTGCTAGAAAACCAACTTTTTTATATGCAACTGTTTAAAAAAAAAAAAAAAAACCAAAAAAAAAAAAAAAAAACCAAAAAAAACCCCAAAAAAACCAAAAACAACAAACCCAAACAAAACCAAAAAAAAAACCCAAAACAACTTTTAGTCCATTAAACACTTCAAGTGTTACTCAGGCAAGAAAAGCCAATGTGTCCTTAAGCTTTATATAAAGCCACGTATGCAGAAGTAGAAGGTTGACTGGGAGGCATTTTCCTAATAACAGCTGTTGGCATTCAGGAAACATTTGCCAGTAAGTATAGCCGGAAAGAAAATCTAACACATTTAATTATATGCAGACATCAATGAAGTATTTGCAATCTTAGTAGCAAAACACACATTTCATTGTTATATGTGGGAGGGCATGTAACATTTTCAATCTGGATACATCTATTTTCTGCATGGTTACTTATGAATCATTTTGCAAAAATACAAGGAAGAGATTGCAACATTTACGTTAAAGAAAAAAGTGCTTTTAAGAAGACATAATAATTTCATTGGTAATAGGAAGAGTTTACTATAAGTTTAAACACTCAGTTTAAAGAGGATACTGTTTGAGAAGTGTCACTACTAAGGGAAGAAGGATTTCATTTCAAATGCTGTAGGGGTTTACGACAAACAAGAAAGCAGTGAATAACAGAGAAATATTGCTGAATCCTTGAATTGAAAACTCCCCCACAATCATGAAGGAAGCTAAAGAAATATGTTTTCTTCTGACAAACCAAGACTATGTATAAAAAAAATTTAAATACTTCTGAATCCACAAAAGATAGTAAAACAAGTGAAAACTTCTCAGGCATCCAGTCTATTAATAGATTCACCCTGAATTTCCCTTCTCAACACACAATTCCCTACGAATCCAGGGTCTGAGTAGAAGAATTGCTAAACAAGTTCATCACATAGCAACAGCAGATTTTTGATACTACTTCTTCACATCCAGGGAAGAGAAAAATTAACAGTTCAGTAAACCATAAAAGACAGAAAGACTGGAGGACAGACACAATGCTTAGGTAAAAATACAATTCCAAAATACACCTTTTCTATACATGAAAGACATCCAACTAAACATAATTCAGGCACGAACTCTGGGAAATGTGCAGGAATGTCAAGAACCATGATGGCAACCCAGCGCAGCCCTGAAGTCTAGGATTCAAAGAAACTTAGGAAAAGGTCACCAAGATGATCCCTGCAGCTTGTTTGCACTTCCTGCAGCCATCCCTAGAGATGAGGGCTGAGACTGCTTCTGAACAACCCCAGGAGCAAAAGCCACATGCCACTTTCTGGCACAGGGAACAGCTTATTTCCCCGTTGCTGCCCTGTGCTTTGTCTTTAAGCAAGAGCTGAAGATAATTGTGCCCACCCTCCACAAACACCCCTTGGGTTTACTGCTTATTACTGGGGGCCTCTACCGTTTACAGTTATTGCTTTTTTATACCCATTTCATCTCACCTAAAAGAGCTTAAAGCACCTGAGAACTATAAAAAGCCTCTAACTATGCAATTAGAAATAAATTTTTATTCTTAGTAGCAATACCACCCACACCTGGAGAATGGCTTTTTCTTCCATACAAGCCTATATCATACTCCTGAAAGATTTTCTTTAATATCTGTTTAACTAGAGTATCAAAATATTGCAATTAAGGTAAGAAACAGATTATATGCAAGTTTGACATCAACTTTTTTTCTACTTTAGAAAAGCAAGAACACACACAAAAATCCGCAACCAAGCTTTACTCCTACACAAGCTAAAAATTTGCTATTCTCTTAGTTAAACCAATACTGTGATTATCCCTGAACTGAAAGGCACAGTTACAGCAAGGAGGAGATGTACTACTTCTACCTGTTTATTCTCTGAACTTTGCATATATAGTCACTGCCATACTGTAAGTATAGCTAGGCTATGTGATCTTGTAATCAAACAAAAAAAACTTCAGCTGAAACACTGTAAGGTTATCTTCTAATTGTGGATTATTTTCTAAAACATTAATGACACACATTGTTAGCAAAGAAAAAAAAAAATAAGTTGTGTTAATTTACATTTCCTGGAGATACAGTCAAATACTGGCCATTAGTAGTTTAAGGGAGAAAAATGGAAGAGTATCATCCACAAGAAAAAGGAGAGATTTAAAAGGGAAATATGACAGAACAACTTTATGACTAATATCAGATCTTCATGGTCACTCTTTCCAGCTCTGCCTCATGCACAAAAATGGCAAAAGGGACCTTTGTCACGCAGCTGGAACTAGGCTAAAATCCGAAGAAAAGAGAAACAAGCACTCTAAAACTGAAAGGAAAAAAAAACCAATAAGGGAGGAAGATAAGAGCAGCAAGAACAAACCACACAAACCAAGGAGTGGGTTCTTCTGCATTTTCAATCCCAGTATAATTTCAAAACCTAATTTTAAGACAGCAAGACCTACACCACACTGTAGGTGAGAGGCATTGCTTATTTCTTCCAGAAGTTCTGACCTTCATAACCTTCACATGGTTTCCACAAAAAAAAATTTAAATTGTATCTGCACAGATCCTACCATAATGTCATAAGGAATAATTGCTGAGGACATTTATATTAAACCCACTGAATCAGATAGCACTGACCGGTGACAACACTGCAAAATGCACACATTTTACCCATGCTACCCCAGACATTGCTGGAACAAATCAGACATGAGACAACATATATAAAATACAAATATCTGTGGTCATTTTTTGCTTTCAAAATCAGCATTTATGATGCTTTATTTTTCCTTTTTTTTTTCTTCTATCCTCAGTATTACTATCATCTTTTTAAACATTTGTCTTAGTATCTCACTGAAGTGGGGAATGGGATCAGCTAATTACACTAGTACTTTTCTTACTGTTTGTTTTCTTGTCACCCACATTGATTAAGTCTCAACTCAACTCAAAATGTGAAGAACTGAGATACAGACAACCTGCCAATTTACCTTACTGCTCCCATGTCCCACAGATAAAAAATGTTCATGCAGTTCTCCAGTACTGTGCGATAAATATTCTGCAGAAAACATTTCTATTTTTGCATCTATATGATCTGGTTTACAAGTCCAAGTTGGCAACCTGTCAAATTACCTATTGCAGTTACCTGTCAAACACTTATCTCAGGATACTTGCAGGCTATAATCTTAAAACTTTCCACCATTATTACCACTACTACAACTATTATTATTCATGGTTTTGCCATGTATTCGAGGCAGCTGATGCACTGCACTCTTCTTGGCAGTCTTAAGTTCCTGTCAACTCCACAACTTTACTTCAGAATAAAATTATCCTAGTTCAGAAAAAGAAATATATACATAGAAATAATTTTAAAAAGAAGAAATGCAGAAATATATTCATTAAATCTTTCACTAACATTTCAGCATTTCTAGCAATCCTTATATCAGAGTACACAAGAGATGGCATGGACTCCTTTAATTATATTTTCTTATTTAGCAGAATGCCTTAGTTGCTCATGTATATGTAGACATCCTAATATATTTTTTCCTATAAGGCAAGGCAAATTCCTAGGCAGAACTGATATAGAAGCAGACTACATGATTTTCAGGAACAAACTCCAAATGTCACAATTGTCAGGTAACATATTAACCAAAAAATGTCCTTTGTAAATGCATATTATAGTAGCATTGCCTAAAAAGGCAGGCCGTGTGATTGATTCAACTGGAGCAACTTGTGAAGAGCAAGAGCTTGCCATGAAACCATCAATTCTCTGGGTAGCTTTTTATGATGCTTGTGGTGGAGTTTACTCACTTATTTCTTCATTTATTTCTCTCTGCAGTCCAACTGAATTTACAGGAAGTTAATTATGATTAACAAGGCGATTAAGCTTTTTAATACATATTTATGTATGTGAATATTTCACTGTTTTTTCCAGTATGTGGCAGATAAAAATGGAGATAATTGTGTCAGGAACACCATTTAAAAAGTGGTAGTAAAACTACCTGGAAAATGCATGAGTAATCCCATTCATCTTCCATGTCTAGTTTCAAGAGGGCTAGATTTTACATACTGCTTAAAAACGTGTCTGATAGAATTGCTGTCACCATTGTTTTTCAAGTCATGCAAAATATTCTAAGCTATGCAGCTCCAGTTTTCTATTTGTAACAAAAAGAATGAATTACATGATTGCTTAAAAAGGGGTTCAGACTCTCATAAACTGCCAAACCTTTGGCATAAAACCCTCTTGAGCAATGTAGCCATTGGCTGGAATTAAGCCAAACAATCCTTTACATCCTTTTGCTTCTCAAATTGATTAAAACTGTAACTTAATGCTTTAATAGCAGTGTAAGTCAAATGGATGATCTGTTGGTCGTGCTACTTAGCAACAATAAAAAATAATTAACTTGAGAATGCCCAGATCATAACTTCCAGCCCCTTCAGTCTCAGTAATGCAAAATAAGTTGTTCTGGCTTCAAGGTGCCTGTTCGAGTGTCACTAGGTCTTGGGAATTTATGTCACTGGCTCTAGAAGGGCTCATTTGGCTGGATTTCTGCCCAATTCAGCTAAAGCAAGAGAGAGAGCCACAACACTGAGTTCTACTGGAGTCGTCACTGAAGATCTTCACAAAAGTTCTCAACAATAATGATGACAAAGTCTAAAGCTTGGCCAACACATGAAGGTAGCAGAAGTTTTATAATCTTTAGTGTACTTTCATTCATTATTATCTTTTATCACTTTTCTCAAAGACACTGGTACATAGTTTCCAAACAGGTAAAAGGGTAAGACAGGTTGAGTTCACTTAGCCTTTCACTAATTAGAAAATACATTGAAAATATATCTAATACAGCTGATGGCAGGAATAAACAATGACAGTTTTGAAACAGTAGATTTGAATGAATGATATCCTATAATGGTTTGGGCTGGAAGGGACCTTAAAGATCATCTAGCTCCTAAACCACTCCCATGAGCAGGGATGCCACCCATGAGACCAGGTTTCTCAGGGCCCCATTCAGCCTGGCCTTCAACACTGCCAGGGATGGAGCATCCACAACTCCTCTGGAAGACCTGTTCCAGTGCCTCACCACCCTCACACTGAAGAATTTCTTCCCAATATCTAATCTAAAACTGCCCTCTCTCAGTTTCAAGCCATTTCCCCTTGTCCTGTCACTACATGCCCCTGTGGAAAGTCCCTCTCCAGCTCTTTTGTAGTCCCCTTTAGGCAATGGAAGGCTGCTTATAAGGTCTCCCTGGAGCATTTGCTTTTTCAGGCTGAACACTTGGGCTGTCTTCATAGCAGAGGCACTCCAGCCCTCTGATCATCTTTGTGGTGTCCTCTGGAGTCGTTCCAGATCCACAACAGATCCACATCCTTCTTATATGGGGGCCCCAGAGCTGGATGCAGCACTGCAGGTGGGGTCTCACAAGAATGGAGTAGAGTGGGAGAATCACCTCCCTCAAGCTGCTTTTGAAGCAGCCCAGGATATGGCTGCCTATGACAAAATGCTGTGTTCTGTAGAGCATGATGATTGGAAAACTGATGGAACCCTGCTTAGACTGTGATTCACAGGTATGTCTGGGTAATTACTGGAATAATAGAATACAAACTGCCAGATATACAGCTCCATTCAACCCTCTCCTCCAACCTCCCTTTAAAAGTACAAGAAGCAAAAAAATCTTAAATGTCCCAAAAGCTACAGAAGCTGGTAAGCAGGTAACAGCCTCCTCTGGCTACATGCTAAGAAATAAGAGCATGACACAGTCAGCCGTTTCCTGATGTGCTTTACCACATCTTATATTTTAAGAGGTCTGGCAGGTTGTTGGATACATACAAAAGGTATGGGCCTGGACACTGAAAATTACAAATGTTTGGAACAGAGAGAGAAGGAAAGGAATTGCATTTCTTCTGTTTCTTACCTAACTAAAAAGCAATAGCAAGCTCCTCCAAGCTATACAACACAGTGCTTGCACAGGTAGCCCTTGGCTGCTGCCACACAAAATTAAATTTTAAATTTACACAGACACTGTTAAAATCTACACTGTATTTCTAAGCAACCATCCCAAAATATGCTATTTCTATGACTTTCTTTCCATTGGGCTGCTCAAAAAGTCTCCCATTATGGCTGTTTCAACTGTGACAGTCCCAGGGAGCTCTATCCTCAACTCTCCCCTTTTCTGCAATCTCTTCCCTATTGCTCAGCAGCCTCCTAAAATCATGCTGCTTTAATTAGCATCTCTGTGTGGATGAGTCACAGATCTCTCAGCCCTTCTGTTCACATTCACAGTTCAGAATCTCCTTCTGGATATTTGCCACCAGCCCTAACACAGGATGCTGAAGAGCTGCAATCACGTTTCTTCCCCAACGCTCTCTGTTCCCCCTTTCTTTCCCTATCTCTGTCAACAGCTCCACTACCTTATGTCCCTCAAGCTCACAACCTGGGTGCCATTTTCAACTCCTCTTCGCTTCCCACACAAATCCTGTCGATTTTATTCCCACTGCTGTTCAGAAATATTTGCTTTCTTTCTCACTTATGCTACAGTTATTCAATTCCTGCAGTTTCTTGCCACTGGGTCTATAACATCCTCATTCTATTATAATTAATTCTCCTCCCCTCCACACTAAAGCCAGAACTCATCTGAACCTGCAGGACCCACTCTTTCCTTGCCCATTTCCTCGTGTATAACAACTGACAGAGGTGGGAGAAAGCAGAATGGTGAACAGGCATCACAGTAAGAGGAGAAGGAAAAAATCTTTATTGGGAAAATACAATGCAAGCTACTAAATAAATGCTTTAAAAAAGGACATTTCTTATGCAACCTACACACATGCTTCTAGAAATCTAGAGACTTTCCCTGAAAATGCAATAAACCTGCAGTACTCTAAGTTCATAACCTTGTGTACAAACTAATAGCAATTACCCAGATTACCGAGTACAAAGAATTGCTTTAATTTTATTTGAACAATCTGTGTGGAGTGGCACCTATCACCATAGTAACAGAATACTTCATGTAGAAATTTAATACAACTTACATAAATCACCCACAGACCAAGCAACTACTGGGAAAAATTGCTTGCTGGATTAAGAGAGATGCAATAGGTACATTAAGCTCTTTTATTCTATCTTTCTGAAGTAATTTTCCATTTCCAATTATTTCTCCACTCTGTAAAAGACATCAGGTTGCTTTCCTTAGGGATCTGGTCACATATTAATTCTTACTTTGCATGTAGAGAGTTACACCTCTTCCTTTTTTCTAAAATGAGCCAGCACACCATTCAGTCAGAAACCACAGTCAGTATTTCAGCACCAACTAAAATCACTGATACTTGCTCATATATCCTTCAGAGTCCAAGTGCTTACACGGTCTAAGTCAAATTTCAGCTGCTCGGATGATTTCTCTACTTGGTGACATTTTCAGAGGCAAAAAAAATCCATGGAAACTATCAACAGATGAGACATAGGAACTGAGGAAAAAAATGTACATCCAAAGGGGAAAAAAAACCCAAAGTCAAAACACTTCCCACATCTCCAAATAAGGCTTACCTCAACGCATCCAAAACTATTTTATTATTGGCATGCAAAATAGAGCTTGTAGCACAATGTATTGTGCAGTTCTTAAGTTTTCAATGTCAATTCCAAGACAATTTAGAGGTAAATAACTTCTTAATTTTTCAGTTCTGCTTTTCCTCTAGTAGTATCATGGTAAATAATCCTGGTTTTAAAAATACAAATTTAAAAAATGCAGCAAAATATTTCATGTTTTATATTTGTCTAGGTGGTTATTTTGCCAATAGAAAAAAATTAAATTATTTGAACTGAAAAAAAAGTACTAATATTTAGGTAGACGGCATTCCAGGCTCAGCTACAACTTCAATGTTTCACATTGGATCATCTCAAATGTATTAGTAACGGATTTAAGCAAACAAACACATATATGTCCTGAAATAAAGATGGACACTACACTAATTTATGCTTGAGGCTCTTGCTAGCTCCTTAGCAACACGTGGTTTCTGTAACTCACCATAGTGAACTGGAATTTGCTTCACTGTACCTGGTTACAGAGACTGCCCTGCCTCTGGCAAGGGAGATCAGTTTCCAAAGTAATGGAAAAGCAGAGTCTCAGGTTTCACATCTGCTGATATGACCAACACAATACATCATCATTAATCATGAAAGTTACCATGTATAAAGAATTACACAGCAAGAGTGGCACATCCTGTGAGCCTCATTCAGATGGAGACTGTGATGCCCCTCAGTGTGCCCAGACACAATGCCCACATCAGTCTAATAAAGAAAGCTTTTGTTTAAAGGAAACTTGAGATACAAAACCACATTTTCTCTCCTGTCTACACTTTATCTCTGTTTTCACCACTACTTTTCTGCTACTTTCTGCATGTGGTTCCATTAGTGGGTTCCATAGTCCCTTACTCCTTCACTGTCATCTTGACTCACTCAAGCTCCATTTCTTAGGAAAATTTAACAGCTGCATTGGTTTATCAACATATGCCCTGTCAAAAAGAATACTCTTTTTTCACAAATTAATCTGCTTTGTGTTTCATTTTTCCCCCATGTTCAGATACTGTCAATCATTAATCCAGAAGAAAAGCAAGCAAACAAAATAAAAAGCCTAAAATTAACAAAACAAGCCAGTACTAACTCATTTTTGCTTTCTGGTCACTAAGTTTTTTACATACTAAGCAACCTTGAGTATTTTAGTGGCTTTTGATTTTGGTTTGGTTTTTTTTTCCTTCTATCCCCTAGGAAAAAAAAAATTACTTTCTCTGAGAATGAAAAAGACAACAAATTCACCTTTACAGGGTGGCAGCTTCATAAGCTACTTTGAAAATGTCACATCACAGACGTATACAGCAGTACACAACTTTAGGAAGAAAACCCCATTCCTCTTTACAGCATTTATCTCAATGACAACTAGTGAGTCATCAAATTAGCTCTAGTAGAGGTTCATCCCAATAGACTGCTATTGACTTTTTAATCTTTCAGTTATTCCATGCCTAATTCCATTTCAAAAAGCACTTCAAAACTTACATCAAAAGAGAATATATATACAAGTAAGCAATTTCAAGGGGGGGAAAAAACTGTATAATCAAATAGCAGAAAAAAACTACCAGAATCAGAAAAAGGCAGCAATGCTAAGTACCTCAGGCATTTTTTACATTACATTAAATTACATCTGAAATTTTCCATAAAAGTGTGCTTTAAGAGAAATAAGCTACTTTACTATGAAAAAACATTGCTAAAGAGCATACATTTAAACTACTTTGATACAGCTTCTTGTAAACAACAGTTTCATGCTCCCACAATCCTTTTGTTTCTATTTTTGACTATATATACATTATACACATTACACGTTAACTTTTAAAAGTGAAGAGAATAACTGCACAGATCAGTATGTATCCTAAAACACCACTATTGAGAGCTGCTTTAAAACCTATAGAACAGAAAATCTTGCATAAGCACAGCACTTGAAGAATACAAGGTAAGTGAATTCCTGTCAGCATTACTTACAATGAGTTATAATATGAAGACCCTTTTGATTTCATATATATAGGCAGATACTACCTGAATTGTTTTCAAGGGGAGCTATTTAGTTATAACTTTCTGCCACATCTATCTATTTGTACACTTACCCCTTACCTGAACACTTATCAAAAATGGGGCACTTTGTATAAACAGTGTGCTATGCATATAAATAAAAAACTTTAAGAATGCGGCCTCCTCATCATGCAGTATTTTTATCTAAAAAAGGTGGGAAGGAAATTATTATTACCACAGCAGGCTAACAAAGTTTTTTTTCTGCAAACATATGGTAATAAAGCTGGGGTGGAAAGAATAATGCTAAAAATGTAAATAAAAAACTTTAAAATTTAATATGCAACTGTGTCCCTGCAATCTGGAGGCCCAAAGCAGCTTTAATGATGATCCAATCACAGCTTCACACCACTAAACTATTAAAATAATTTTATTAGCTAAAGATACCTGAGGTAATTAGCAATTTGGTATGACCTGAAATTTAAAAATTTTAAGCTATATTTAGTGAGTCCTTAAAGTCCTTAATAACTAGGACTTAAAAATAAAAGTGAGGAATTGTGATGGAAAAGATGAGAGATAATTTGTAAGACTGGTACTCAGGATATTAATTATTCTTCTTCATTCATGAATTTGATACTGTCCTTAACAAATGAATAGAAACACTTTATATCACTGCATTTGAATTCTGAGTCAGAGCAGGGGAACTAGGAAGGTAAATTTCCATCTTATCCTTTTAACTGGAAAACAAGCCTCTACTGACATTTCTCAGTGAAAGTTAACATTTGAAACATTTCTCTTTTGAGTTTACAGCCATATGATTACAAAACCCACAATGACATAAAAAATAGTGCATTTCCTAAGAAATAATTCGTGATCCTTTTCAACATCTTTTATCTGAAAAACGGCCATGGCTAAAAGCCCAACAGAAATATCCCCTGGGATGGGAAGTGCATCCATTGGGCAAGGGATGTATGGATGCTTTTTCATATCTCAAATTACTTTAAATGGGAAAAAAGTTCCAAACTTCTCCACTAAAGCAGTGCACAGAGCACTTCTGTGTGCTCTATAGCACAGCTTTTAGCTCAAAATCACAGGTGCCCATAAAGTCCAGACAGTGCATTTGTGTAGGATTGTCTTGGTCTCTCTTTGCTATCTTCCATCCTGGCTGCCACCTCCCAAATCGCATCACTCAGGTTCTCACCCTGTGTCATCCAAAATCTGAGGTTACCTCCAGAAGTTGCTATGAAGACAGCTGATGTCAGAAGTGTGCTCTGTGGCAACAATGCAAGAGAGACCCAGGTCAGCCAAGTGACTGCTCTCCATCTCCACCCCGGTCACACAGCATTGCTTCCACCACAGCTCTTCAAAGAGGTCTTTAGGCAGAGAATTAAATGCAGTGAAGCTTTTCTAAAGGAGTATTTACAGGCCTACAGCTATGCTTTTACTGCAACATACTCCTGAGTAAATCCCACAAGACACTAAAGCTGCAAGATAAACATCAGTGGTTTTAAAACTAAATAAACACTGCAAATCATTGTGAAAGCTGATTAAGGAAAGTAAAAAACATGTGATAGGGCTACTAATGATCACTATTAAAGAATAGTAAAATAAATAGGGTGTTCAGCAGAAAAGTTTTCTTTAACCGTCTGGTAACTTACAAAGTCAATATAACATTGTACTTTTCAGATATTCCCAAGATTTCCAGGGCTTCAATTTTAAAGAAGAAACCTTCTTTAGTGAAACTGTACTGAATTCCTGAGGAATAAGAGCACTGAGAATAATAATAAAAGCTATTTACAGATAGCCTAAGAAGGCAAGAAATCATCTGTTCCCTAAAGTTATCAGTGTAGCTACTGCTACCTGTCTAAACCAAAACGAGCACCCTCAAAAGGACCAGTTCTTGGCACCCTCTGAAGCTGAATAACCCAACTATCTAAGTCAACAGCAAGACTTTCATGAACACCATCAAGAACAGTCTCTCATGTTCTTCCTGCTACACATTTGTGACTGGAATAATTCTGTAGACACAAATCTAAATTCATGAATGGACCAAATGCAAACAAAGCACAACCCAAAGCAATCTCACAAACATAACCTGTTCACCCTTTAACATCTATTCTGTACCATGAAGAAAGAACAGGCCTTTTTATGCATAGCAGAGGAAACAGACAGTACAGATAATGCTCAGCCTTCAATTCCTACTGAGACAGACGTGTAGGACACAGAATGCAAGTAAATGGTAGCAAAAATAATAATAGTCTCATAGATTTCTTTGTTTTTTCAATTCTTTTCTTTTCCCCTCCAGTTTTTCTGCAAGGAAAGAGTTTATTATAAAAATGAACAAGAATTCTTCTGAATTAGAGAAGCCATCAGCAAGAAGGACAATCAAAACCTGCAGGAAGAGGCAGTGAAACAATATCCTAAAATCCTAAGGGGGAGGAAAAAATACCTCAGCCAAAATAAAGCAGCTGCATAGAAGCAGGTGATTTGTGCAGGCTACAGTGATAATTTGCAGTGGTCTGTGGGACCTGCTCTCACTGGCAAATATCCACTGCACACTGGCCTGTCAGGCCTTGGACAATGTGCAACACATATAGAAAACCTGATAGTTAAAACAAAGCATGTGTCTTCCCACATTTTATGCCAAAATCTGTCTCTAACTCCAGCTTTTCTAATTAATTATAACTTAAAACATAGACACTCAATAGCTTTTCTTAGACTTTATCCTTATAAGAGTGATGCAATACTGTCATTTTGCTTCATTAACCATTTAGCTCTGATAATGAAGGGGGCACCCAGTATAATTTAATTGTATGAAGAAATACAATATTACAATTAGCTTCAAAATGTGCAAAATAATTCAAGCAAGCCACCTTAGGTTTAGAGCTTTTTATTCTTCATCTTGACTATGGAATTGGTTTTTTTTGGTTTTGGTTAATAAATCTAAACATTGGCTATAACTTAAACAACACAAAAAATTCTTAATGGAACTCAGCTACTGAAGTTCTATTTTTAAATTTTACAAAAGTCTTAAAAAAGTTCAAAGTTATTAAAAATGTACAGACTGTATACCTTTCATACACCTTTAAGCATTATAAGAAGCTGTTCACTGCTGTTAAAAATAAAAACTGCAACACTGCCTTCTGTAGATTTTTTACAAAAAAACCCTAAGCTAGTAAGGTGCTATAAAATACTTTGCATACAAAAGAAAACAAGATTTTGAGACACAAAAAACACCCGATGAGGTGATATTGAAAGATTTAATTTACAGCCATAAGAAAGCACAATGAACAATCTCAGTGTGTTCAGTGAGCATATTAAAAAAACAGCAGCTAAGACATTTTGAAATGCTACATTGGAATGCATTTAAGTAGAGCTCAAACCACATGTGTTTGAGACTCCTAATGGAATTTTTCATTATCATTCCTCTGAATATAGCCCAATTCAATTTCAGTACATGCTTAAATTTAGGCATATAAATGCTCCTTTTGACTTCAAAGTATGGATTCATGAACTGCTTTCTGATTGCAGAATTATGTCGTTTTTGTGGAAGGTAAAAATGCTGTTCTCCAAAAGTATTAAATAGTAACATTTATTCTCATTCACACCGAAAAATACACCTACAGAAATATCAACCTACACCATGGTGAATTAGCAGTATCATGGATAGGGATGAATTTTTCAGATGAATTGATATTGACCTAATTCCTGGGAAATACTGCTGTGGTCGCTACTTTCCCCACTTTCTCATTAATAGGGGACACATGAAAATTGATCAGGAGGCTCTTTCCCTCATCTAAAAACTATCTAAAGACAGCAATGCACAGCTACTATGGAAAATGACCAGTCTGGACCGCTGAGTCAGAAGTTGAGTTCTTCTTAGTTTGGAGTGATGCTTGTGAAAACCAGAAAGTCTCCTCAGTGCTCCTACCTAGCCCACTCTTTCCTTTTTCTCTACTCCAACTTCTCCAGTGCAAACAATCCCTCAAATTCCTGCTTGGCAGCAAAGAGACTTTACAGTTCAGCAGAACAACAGACAGACACAGAGACAGACCTAACCCACACACAGAAGGGCAAGGAAGGTTCCCAGGTTTGCACCCCCCAGTGAAGCTCATTAAGCAAGTTACTTCTCAGTAACTACTGCTGGATTTCTTGAAGGTAGGATGTACAAAAAAATAATCTAAATATTCTAACCACCCCATGGCAACATGTTTCAACAGGTGCCTAGATGATACAAACTTTAGGAAAGAAAGGATTACTAAAGTTCAATACATATAGATCATTTGAACCAGACAGATAATTAAAATTTAAAGACAAAATATAAGAAATTAAAGATGCAAATTATCAAGCAGTTACCTCATTTTATAGTGATTATATTACAATAGAGAACACAAGTTAAATATTACTGCTGAGATATGCAGAGCCATATACACAGAACAACACAAACTAGTACTATAAAACCAGAAAAGAGAATTTTTAGAAAGCATTTACTAAATCCTAGTATTCCCTTATTTTGGTTGGACAATGATATAGCCAGTGTTAAACAAAATTGTGGGGAAGAAAGTAATAGCCATTTACAGTTCAGGAAAAAATAAACTGCTAAGCAGACTGTCTCATACCTGTTGTACTATTGTTGTTAGTTCCAGACAGAGTTGTATGACATTATTTCTTGTTACTGAGTAATCTGTGACAGCAGCAAAAGGTGATCTAAAAATAAAAGAAAAAAAAAGAAAAAAGTTGAATAGCACTAGCAGATATCCACTTGCAGTTTTAAGTTCCTCTTTCAGACACTCCATTTAAAAAAGCATTATTTCTAGCAGTTTACTTCTGGACTCCTTTTACTCCCCCAGAGGAAGCCCAGCTGGCCTTCTGCATTGGTTTGGGAATACCCTTACAAAGACAGCCAGAGGCATTACTTCCTCCTGTGATATGAATGCTGTCCAGATGTGAATGAGATCAGAGAAGCTTTTGGCTGATTCACTGGGATTCTTGGGATTTGATCTAATATCTGATGGAAGCAGAAGAGAGACTCGGAATAGGCAGAATCTTTATCTAGAGGGGGAAACAACATTTAAAGCCAGAGATGCATCAATGAATGCTGAGAAGTGGCTGCAAAGCCTAAACTGGAAACACAACCCAACATTCCCACACACAATGCTACAGTCAGAAATACTTAGTGAAATGAACAGTGTAATCCAACATCCACAGACCTTATCTGCATGTGTTCAAGCCTTTAAAAACTTCACATTAGGATGTTTAAAATGTTTGCCTACCTGGAAGCTTGCTTGCTTTCTAGAGGCACTGCTAAAATGCATTTGGTTAGTGAAGCTGGCAGTCATCTGATTTGTGTTCTACAAGCCTCTCAATCTGTAAGCTCATATATGTGACTTATATTTATTATTCAAGAAGTAGCCAAACACTAGGCAGGACTGTTATTTTCTCTAAGAGGAGTCAAGAACTTGACTTTATCAGTGTTGCAAATGAGGGTTTTATGGCCATTATTAGCATCACAAAGATAGCACTTGTTTCTAATATACCTGCTGCAAACATTTAAAACAAACAAAAAAACAGGTGGTAGGGAGGTTGTCTTTATATTAGTATGGGTGACTAATCCCTTCCCCAACTGGCTTCTTTCATCACTTCACACACAGCTGCATATACCTTGAAGAGTTTTACAGCACTGCTTGTTATTATCCCTTCCTTATTTAAGCCTGAAGGCATTTCCAGTACAAAGAACTTTGTTATAAGCAAGTCCAAGTGATAGCTGTAAATACTTTGTTTCCACTGGTACTAACAGGTTGCTAAACTACAGTAATTCTAAACACAGAGTTACTGAAATTTTAGTGCAGGCAGATTTGGAATTGTCCATTAATAACTCCATGTGAACTCCCCTACCTCTGATGGTTTCATCTTATGCTCTCTTTCTTCTCTAGGGCTCCAGCTGGGCAGTCCAGCCCTGATGGTTCATAAGACAGAATTAACTCTGAGGTGCTTAATTAAGTCTACCAGCTTTAATTTTATATAACACATCACACAATGACATACACTCTCTGCCTTTATTTTCTAGAGAGAAAACCAGTACGTGCTTTCAAAATGAAAGTACAGACTCTGGAAGCTAAGGTAAGTCCCAATAGGTGCCTTATGAAAGTTATTGGATACAGACATACACTCACAATTCAGAGTCCAAGTTTTCTGCAGCATATCACAACCATAAAGCAGGTACACACTAGAGCAGGCCAACCCACGGGCACACCAGAGATTATTTCTGAAGTTTAGGAGATATGAGAGCATATTAAAGGATGGAAGGTAACTCAACTGCTTGGCTATGAACCATAACTGAGTTCAAGAAGTATTTGGACAATGCTTTCAGGCACATGGTGTCATTCTTGGGGTGTCCTTTGCAGGGCCAGGAGTTGGATTCAACAATCATGATGGGTACATTCTAACTCAGGGTATTCTGTGATAATTGTGTTTGAAGAAGTACATTAGTCAAGATGTACAAAACATTGATTTTTCCTTCCATAACTGTAACTATCAAGGTTCTAAAATCTACCTGAAACCTGGATTTTAAAAGGTCATGTTCATTTAGGAACTTACTTTTATTGAAGATGAATGGAATCAAACCAGCAAATGGTATTATTTTATTTTAAGTATGGGTGTTAATACAATTTGATGCTGAAATTACACAACAGGAATCTATTTGACATTTCACAGCCTCCAGCATTTTTCTAAACAAAATCACACAGTAGGCTTTGGCTTCTAATACCACATCATCTTCCCTCATACTTCTGTAATTTAGTTTGGTTTCACGGTTCATGAGAAAAATAATGGTATTTTTTACCATCATTACTCTTAGTGAAGATCATTAGAAATGCCCCAGATAAACTTTGTTGACTTTAAAGAACAGGAAAAGGGACTGAGACATTACTCATTTTAGTTACATTTAAATTATCACAGCGAAGACTTACTGGCAACAGCATGTCAGGCAGGCAGCCAGGGTGTCAGCAGGAGGAAGAAGACTACTACAAATCAACAACTAAGATGTACGATTTTGAGAAGTGCTTCACAACTTAAAAAGATAAGGAGGCAGGTTCATGCTTTAAATAAACTCTGCTCCTGCAGAAAACCAAAGGGATCCTCCAATTTCCTCCTCTGCAGGTCTCTGTAGCTTTTAAACCAACTCCCTTGCATCAATTGCTGCAGACACCTCTCTGGGGTATTGCTGCAAACTGGACCAGTAAAATTGCCATTCCCTTTCCTCCCCATCCCCAGTTCAGACCACATCCCTGGAGGCAATCTGCATGCACAATTAACGAGCCACTTCTACATAAGCAGCTGGATAAACGGTAAGGGCTTTTCTAAATATTTGCCTCCAAAGGAAATGCATTTTGGTATTCCATCCCAAGCCTCAACTTCAGAAGGCAAAGTCCAGCAAGATTCAGTGCAACAACATGCCAGCAGTTTCAATCAAAATAGCAACAGAAACTTCACTGTAGGATCACCAACTGGATTTCACATGAGACAGTGTAAAATACCAATCTCATGAAAAAAATCTCTTCATTGGCAATATACCCATTGCTTACAATTTTAATACAGCACAACATTATTGACTGTGAATAGACGAATCAACTTTTATAAATAAAAATAAAGCCTACATATACTATAACTTCAGGTAGCTGCTAAAACCCTTTCTTCCTGAAGACATGCACCAAGTATAAGAAATTCCCTGTTTAATTAGACAACTTCTCTTTACATCAAAAAAAAAATGCTCCTTGGCTTGGCAGAGCCATTTCTATTACCTTGCAATTTCTATGCTTTTCTTTCAAAGCCACATTTTTCACAGTCCCTACGACTTTCAGGTCTGAGGTACCCCATACAACTCCAGTGAAGAAAATTGCTTGAGAAAAACTTGCAATTTTCAACACATGTACTGTTCAATTTGGTGCTTTTAAAGTTAAACAAGAACTAAAGAACTGCCTTGGTCTGGGGCCACAGGTTGTCCCACTTACTGCTGTAACATCAATTGCAGTATCTCACCTCTCACAGTCATTTCCAAGATACTTCCAATACACATTTCCCTCTTTGTGGAACATTTTTTTACTGTTTCTCTTGTCATTCGTTTGTTCTTCCTTCAAAATTGTGATTTTCTTTGCATCACCCACATGAAAACACCTTTGCAGCACCACAGCACACCTACCACATGCCCTTTCCATTCATTTCCTCTTCCAAACCTCTGCTGGTTTCTCATTTTCATTATTTGTCTAACCCTTTGACAACTGATATCTGAAGGACAATAAATTTACACAATCACGTGAATGCTTTTGCAAACACATGCAGGGTATTTTTGCCTAGTCTCACATTTTCTCTATCCTTCTCCTTTCCAACACTTGAAGCCATTAGTCATTTTCAAGCCACTTTAACAAATGAGTGGGTAATAGCTTTCAAGGATAATTAAGTTCATACACATTTTGTGATCATGAATACAGCTGGAAAAGTGGGAACCACGATATTTTTCCACTGTGAAAACCCACATTGTGAACCTTTACCTTATGAGACACCGGGGCAAGATGAAGAGCTTTGAAACACCTCATCCACAGGAAAAAACTTACTTTTTTCTTTTTTTTTTTTATTACTAAAGTCGAACAATTTCAATGTCCTGATCTATACAGGATGTAAGGTTTTCCTAAGAAAAAGGCATGAAAAAGCTACTGGTTCTTTTCACACTTTTTAAAATCAGTGTTGGACATAAATATCTAACACCTCTGAAATGTGAATTTGTTGATACACATGTAATGTAGGCTGTAACACACATGCATGTGTGCACACTTTTATGAATTGAGACCTATTTAGCATTTTAGCAGTATCAGCATCTTTCAGAAAAAAAAATAAGTTATATTATCAAACATTCATTCATGAAACCACCCTGAAGGACTGGTAGAAAAACCAGCCACATTAACATAGCACAGCTAATTCCATCACAGAATTAAGAAATAACACAATTCAAAAGCTATTAATAGTCACAACTACTGATTTCACACAAAGAAAAATCCTTCGAAAACAATTAAAAATTTGTGAAGGAGATGCATATCCTCAGTATTTCTACATTATCAACTTTTTTGTACACTTTAGTCTCCTCATCTGTCTTCTTCATATAACATTAAGGGAAAATAATACATAGAAATAACAATTTCACTTTAAAAAGCTGCAATTTGGACAAATACAGACTGCTGTTACTAAAAGCATAACCCAAACCAAAAATTAATCATATTTCACCACTACCTGCAGTACTGAGATATTTTATAACAATAGACACTGTGAGCAGTTTAAAACCAATATCATACTTATTTTAGCATCCTAACAAGGGAAAACATCCTCAGAGCCTTTTGATTAAACATAATAGTCCAAAATCTTTCAAAGAGAGAGGCAACCAAAGCAGTAATATAACGCTGTCTTCAAAGGCAACATATTAAGGTCAAATAAAAATCTGAACGCACAATATTGTTGTATATACACTGCCTAAGCCATCTAAGATTCATAGTTTCATGAAACAAATATTTCATTTGTATTTCTAATGGAACTGCTTTACATGGTATCAGGGAAGAATGCAGTAAAATTCACACTGGACAAAGAAATTCTCTAAATGAGTGCTCTATTAAACATCGACAGCTGTTCCAGGAGCACAATACAGTTAAGTACCACTTAACTGTAGGCAGCACTTACTGACAGGTTTGGTATACCACTGAAACCAGCAAAAGGGGAAATGCATAAAAGAAACAAGATTCAAAGGTTTGAGGCTGAAACCCAGTAGAGAGTGCAATACTGGTGTGGTGAGTAAAGAATTGCTAAAGTCTTTTATTTCTTTTTGCCTGGGTTTTATTTGTTTACTCCCACCACCTTGTGTATAAAGCAGATTTACCCTGTCAGGACAAGTAATAACCAAGCACAGCTAGCAGGACTGTATGAAGTCTCTAATAAAGGAGACTCTAAACCAGTAATACTTTCTTTGTAAGTAAGAAGTTATGGGCTTACAAACAATGCATCTCTTTACTAAAACTACAAAACAGTCACACCATAAACATCACCAGAGCTCATTCACCAAAAACAATGAGGCAAAGAAACTCAGCTGAATACATTCTACCTACAATGGAAAGAAATGTATGCATTGAGTATGTCACCGTGGTGAAAAGGACATCCATTCTGGAGTGGGGAATGTTCTCCTACTACAATGCTACACAATGCAGACTTAAAGGGTGTGCTAAACCTGAACACCCAGAATTGTTCACTCATAAACCAAGAGTGTTTACATCATTGCAGGCTGCGCTTCTCTGATGCACTGAAGCATCACCAAAAAAAGCCCATGGTGTAAGGCTTGGAGATCCTGCTCTGTTGTCAGCCACTGAAGCATTCAATTGTCCTTAACTTCAGGAACAGATTTGACTCATATTTAATAGGATTTATGTATGGATACAACTGCTTCACAGTATTGTAGCAATTCATGCCTGTACCAAAATAATTTTCCCACCTGAGGTTTAGAAGTTATAGGATTACACCCCACTATTCTGTGAATGACCCTAAAAGCAGACCTAGACTTGCCAAAAAGGCCTTTTACTGTGAAAGTTTACATTTTTTTTTTAATTTCTATCAGCAATTTTACCATGTTTATATAACCAAGGATTTCTATCTACAGTTAGGTTTTTTGTTCACCTTCTTTTTCCATTTTGTTAATGTACCACATGTCCAGACAGCAGTGATAAGTTAATCAGACTGATGCCCATTTTTCAGCCTGCTAGCTTTTCTCCAGCCACAGCACTGAAAGTCTTGAATACAAAAATCTATCTCTACAAAATCTCTTTGTTCCTCCTACTTAGACTGCAGTGTAATGTGGAGCAGCAGTTCAAGCTTTTTATTTCCAAAAAGGGGATAGTGCTAGTATGAAAAACAAGAGCTGCAGAAGAGTTGCTGTGAAAGACATATTGAATCTCAGCCCACACAGATGGCTGAGTCAAACACTACACTAAAAAATCCAGTGGTGCTTGACAAATCCTAATTCACAACTATTGAAACCTGTGACACCACAACAGACGCAAAATGTTGTAGTAGTTATCTCATGGGATGTTGACTGTATTTTCTTAAATTCCTAAAAGAAAAAAAAAAAAACTACCACATTATCTTAGTGTCTCTTTAATGAGGACTCACATAGCCCTAAAACAGCCAATCCTTCCTCACTGCTATTCTTTAAGTCTGCTTTTATAGTTTATACAGATATTAGTCTTATTGTTAAGATCCAAAATGTTGTATTGATGCTGCATAAGATATATGGTATAAGGAGTCCTTGCTCCAGATAACATGGCCCAAACATTAGACTAGACAGGAAGAAGCCCAGAAGCACAAATAAGAATTCTATTCTTGCTTAGTGCAATCTGCAGGAAATACAGATTTCCAGGGATTTTGGTTGGCAAAGACAACTGAATGTGGTGAAGGTGAATGAAGACAACATATCAAACCAGGAACAACGTGGAAGATCACCAGAAGTTTGGGCAGGCAGAGCAAGGAAGAAATCGGAAGAGACAGAGCTCATGAAGCTGCCATCAAATGTCACCTCAGTTCACTCAGTTTGCTAAGGATCCTTCCTCTTCCACAAAGAACAATACAGTTCTTCCCAGTCAAGACTACAGTAATGAGCTGTACCTGTTAAATCCAGCTGTCCCATGAAAGATGTATGTACATATGTAAATATGATGTACAGTGGGACCTGAAGAGGAACAGTGAGGTGCTTAAAGGATTTGTAAAAGCCTTTTGCTCCCAAGGCTGTCTTCACTTTGCAGCAGCTTCTGACTCATTAGGAGACAAACTCAACACTCAGAGTTGTGCCAGCTTCTGAAGAAGATACAACCTTCTGTCTGCCTGTCAGGTGGTCTGCTAAGATCTGGGAGAAAATCTATTGGATGAATCTGAGCACTCAGGAATTCAGGACTCATCGTGACTTCAGTACTGCAACCAATAGGCATCAGCAAATTCACAGGAAATAAATGAGTTGAGAGTACAGTACAAGACCTGGCTGTGTCCTAACCAGAGAGAAAGCTACTTATAAGCATTGGTAAATCCTCTAAACTGGGGGCTCAGAAGAATTTTCTGGGATCCCTATGATATCATTGCTTTCCAGTTTACACTTGCCTCTAGACAACAACTGGGAAGTTTTCATTGGTGCCATTGAAGATGCAAGTAACATGATAAAATCCTAACAAAATTTTGTTAAAGATGGAAAAAAGTAAATTCGGCTCATGTTGCTTCGGTTTTCATGTTGCTTTTAGATCATGAAATCCATGGATGGATAATGCATACATAATTCAGAAATTGCAGAGACAGTGAATACCAACACATTCACAAACAAAGCAACATTTTACAGTGTTTCTCAGTTGGATTGTAAATGTGTGCTCTAAGAATGAAATCTTAACCAGGATTAACAGAAATAAATAAGCCTAATTTCAATTCCAATTAAAAGTGCAGATACCACCAGACACGGTAGTGCAGAGAAAAAAAAAAAACAAACTTTCATGAGGGTAGCATTTTTTTTGGCATAAATAGCTTTATGCCAAAAAATTGCAACATGTTCATAGTGCAAATCCACAATAGTGAATTTTAATAAGTAATACTAATTTGATTACACGTTTTTAAATATTCCTCACTAGGATGGAGTGAATCAGCCCTACAGAAGGCAGAAGAATTTCCAGGTATCTGACACACCAGAGAAGAAGGAAGATAAAGAAAGGTGACATAATATTACTATTCCAAAGAATACAACTTTCATGAATTACAGGAGTAAAGACTGAACAGAACTCCAGCAGTTTATCTGGAAGTCTAGAAGACCTGTTTGACTGTAATTCCTAAGAAGTATCACAGGAGATATTTCAATGTCAAGTTGCTTTGATCAGATAAGCAGTTTCTTGCTACAGCCTGAAGTGTGGGTTTCCATATGTCTAAATTATATTAAGCATCAAGCAGAAACACATCACCCTTTCACAAAAGACTTGTGGTTTTTCAAGGCAGTGATCTTGTCAGGAAATTCACTCGGAAGAATTTTAAGATTAGGGAGAAAGTATAAAACAAAAGGTTTTAAAGCTATGAAGTCTCCTGAAAGAAGATAAATTTTGTGGGCTGAGAAAGTAACAGGAAGTTAAAATTAGACTCAAATGTATCTGTGTGACAACAGTTTCCTTACAGGATGTTATAGGAGAGTTATTTCATGCTCCTCAAAATCATCAGACAACTTCTTTTGAAAACAGAATTCTCTATTTAGTTTTCCAGCTCATAAATGAAACTAAACCAAAACAGTTTTAAAGCCTGGCAATAAAAGCTACTCTAATTTTCAGTAGAACTCAATTTCTGACATACATCTGGAAGTAGGACTGCTCCAGGCAAAGAGCTGGAACAAAGAGTGTCTTTGGATTGGCCCTGTACAGTAGCACTGCAAGACAACAGTGAAAGTAACTCAGTAAATCACAACTCTCACACTCCTTTAGATAATTGTGCCAGGCCTAAAAAAGTCCTTTAAAATCTTAAGTGTCCCACAGAAACATCATAAACAGAGCACTCACTACAGCACCAAATGAAGCACAACCTGTATGGAGTTGTCACCATTCCCTATGTATAAAACCCCCATCACTGCATGTCTATGCAAGTTGGAGCTGCTGCTAACTGCTTTTCCCAGATAGGACCTCAAAAGCCACTGCAGAGGGGCAGCCTAGCAGGGCAACGGGGTGGACAACCCTAACAGCCACTTCATTCATCCTAATGGTTTGCTCTCCCCTCTCACAACCCACGATGGAACTGGTACTAGAAAACAACCAAAAAACTAAGATTTGGGGTCTAAACTTGATAGTAACAGTTGTGCAGAATAAAATTAAATTCATGTTCCTTACTTTTACTAATCAATTTCTTAAATCTTTCTATCTCCCCCTAGTGGCCTCAATACCTTCTTAGAAGGTATACAAGAAGCAGAATCATATTGATCTCTAGATGTTCCCACTTCCTGAGAAAAAAGTCGTTATTGGCCTACCTTCATTCTCATCTGGGGTCTTCACAAATAAGCAAGAACAAACTTCACCAAAATACCCAGATGCTCATAAATCAGAAAACGCTTAAAATGTTTTAGAAAACATTTCCTAGAACCTGGCGTTTAGATCTTCAAAAGGACTTTCCTGGAAATCTGAAGCTTTCTTTGGACACTCAAGACAGCATTGCTGAAAGTGTGATACCACCATAATTTCCCTCATTTTTGACTTCTTGGAATTCCTGGGTCTGATCAGCTGTCATATCATTTCAGCTACATGCAAAAGTACATGCAGTGCACAGTACTACAGTGATGCACCAGTCCTCAGACAGAGATGTTTTCTAGCATTAATAACAACCTTCATCCTGAACTTCCATTATTAAATTTATACTAAGTTGCAAAAAACCCATTGTTCTTCAATGTGTTAAATGTGTGTGTATATATATATATATATATATATGAAATTTACTTTTGAATAACAGACTATTTAAAAAGAACTCAAAAACGCATCAAACAAACAACCAAAACCCAAAACTAACTTTGACTTACTAACCAATGTCTTTAATCATGACCACAGTTTCAATGAGAAACCAAACAAGATTACTTCTCAATAGAAATCAGTGGCAAAAATTGACTCATCTATGCAAAGGAACATGTTTTTCTATCGTTCTTTCTGTTTTAAAGCCCAGTATGATATGTTGCTTTCTGCCAACAACGATTTTGGAGGGAGAAAAAATGAAGCCTATAGATATTCCAAGCACTAACAGGTTAGAGACAGAGCTAAAAATATACTCCCAAATTTTCAAGTCTCAATACTAAACTCTTTCCATGGGATTGCACTAATTCTCTACACACTGATGTTAAAGAAAAACTAGGAGCCAACTTTAGGTACAACTTTAGGTACTTTTAGAGTGTTCTAAAGAAAAACTTAGGAGCCAACTTTAGGTACTCTGGGTTTCAAACTTGGGGAAAGGCTAAAGAGGGAATAGAAAAAAAGAAGCAAAGGTAGCTGCAATCTCCTGAACAAAACAAAAAGCTTGTAGTCCAGTTTAAGAAGTGGAAAAGATTCAGGCCTTACCTAAACAATTCATATGGAAATCATTTATGGGAGAGAAGTTGGTTTTCCTCACAAAAATGAAATACAAAAGCAGTAAAACTAAATAATTCTGTTGGATTTAAAAAGTTACACACAGATCATACTCTGAACAAAACTTCACCTGCTGGAAACAAAATAAAGATACACCTTTAAATCAAGATAAGCATTTTATCTTCTCTGATGAAAATCCACTGCAATGCATTATATAAAGACTTACACATAGACTAATCTCAACCACTTTAGGAATTTCAATGATCATTCTAAATACCTGCGTATTATTCTTGTCATAATTAGAAAAAGTCACTACAAATGTAGCAAAAGCACTTCAGTCCTGATCCCACATACGTCCTAGGTAACAGAGGTAAAAGTGTAGAGCACAACCTCTAGAAAATCAGAAGTATTTCACTGCTATTTAAAAAACCTAAACCATAACATGCATGTTTGTACACACACACAAATTCTGGAATTGTATGTTGACATCCATAAAATGAAAAGTATGATCAGTTTTGTGAACTTGATAGTATCAAAGCAATGAATCTGATTTATGCAGGTTAAATTGCTGCTTTATATTAGTAAAAAATACATATAATAACCTAATGATGTCCTCCTGTTGCTTATATATATATGCGTATATATGTGTAGAGTCACAGTGCATTTGAAGGTACTATATTGAAAAGCTAATCTGAATTGCATGCTGATCTAAAAAAAAAAAGAATTGGTAAAAACATCCCCTCAGAACATATGAACGAATTTTGCTTCCATTCAGTTCCTATGTTACATTTTGTAAAGGAGTTGGAGCTTGTTCATGTGCATGATCTGGTTACCTGTGAGACATTTGGGAGATTTTACCTGTCCAACCAAGCCAGAAGACTTTTTGCTGCTCCAATCAGATCCACTACTGATGTCAGAAAATCATTCGGTAATTTGCGACTGGTCCTTCCATCATAGTGACCACTCCTCCTCCTCCCAGTAATGAAGTTCTGCAGATTTTTGGCAGATGCATTCAGTTTGTGAGAAAGGGTTTTTAGATTTTCTGTTTCCAAACCATAGTTCTGCATTGAAAAACAAAAACAAAAAAAGAAAAAAAAAAAAAAAAAAAAAAAAAAAAAAAAAAAAAAAAAAAAAAAGAAAGTTAGCTTTACAGATGAACAGAAGAACCAAGAACAGCAAGACTGATCTTCTACTACAAAACTTAACCATTCCTAGTAATTAAGGCAGAAATACACCCACTCAGTAGTTTTTAAATGTATAGAATGTTCTGTTTCTGAAGTGCAGCATAAAAAGAGAACAAAAGAGGAGCAAAATTATGAGTGATCCTTTAGCTTGTTCTAAGTGTACTGAAAAAAACATCAGTACAAAGAGAAAACCTAGTCTGGAAAACGGTTTTTCAAAGCAGTGCATCACTGTCAGTAGATCACCAAAATCACAGCATGGTGTGGGTTGGAAGGGACCCTCAAGATCATCTCGTTCTAACACCCCTGCCACGTGCACAGACATCTTTCACTAGAGCAGGTTGCTCAGACCCCATCCAACCTGGCCTTGATCAGAGGGTAAACCTGATCAGAGTAAACCTGATGATAAGGGATTGGTACCCCATGTCCACACTCACAATAACTCCTCAGGCACTCCTGGCACCAGGCCTTGCAACTAGCAGAAGTATGCAGCATGGACATGGTGTGGCACTAAATTGGTTTTGTTGGCTTCAGAGATCTCAGTAAGTTAATTAGCATACTTCTATTATTTTTTAGCAGTAAAGGACCACCACAATCACATACCAGAGAACACAGTGCTGCCCTGCTCAACCTCTATGTCACTGATTTAAAGTCAAGTTTTAAACTTTGTTTCCATTTAAGAATCACTAGCGTAAATTACATTCCTTAGCTGTGCAGAAGAGACACAAATAATTATGCGGAAATATTACTAAAAAGCATTAACAAACAATATTAACAAACAGCAGCTGGAAATTCTTCAAAAGTACAAGTGTTACCAAAACAGCACTCAAGAATGCCCTGATTTAATGTTCAATTACAATATAATAAAGTACCATCAGCAATTTGTCATTTCTAGAAGAGATTTGTTTTCCTCACATACACAAAGAGTGATAGAGTTATTACAAAAAAGAATAAGGAAAGTGCAAGGAATAAGGAAACTGCAAAGGAATAAGCAGTTGCACAGACTTGAGTTTAGTACGCCTCTAGGAGAATTATGGAATTTTGAAGATTCTCACTTTAGCCACATCACAGGGTGATAGCACGGGGTGCTGACAACTTGCTCAGCTGACAATGGAAGAGGCTACTCATTACAGAACATAGACCATTTCCTACCACAAACGATGAAGTAGAATGCACAAAGCCCTTCAGATGCACACAGAAAAATCTACTTCCTAATGACACTCCATGAGCTCCCCAGCTCTCCTCCCATGTCCATCTCTCCACAAGGAGATGGAAGAAGAGATACACTCATCAATGCTAATTTAAAACTGCTGAAGCTTATTCACTTTAATCTTTTTTCTATCAGAATTGGGGGGCATGGTGTGTGAGGTGGTGATTACTTACAGCAGTTGTCTTGCTCCCAATCCAAAACATCTACTAAATGAATTTAATCCTCTTTTACTACACAGGGACTGCAGGAACACTACACTGAAACCATTCCCAGTGAGCCCCCAGCCCTCCTACAACATCTACTCCCACACCAAGGAGGGCTCATGATGGAAAGGAGAGACAACAGCACACAGCTCATCTGCCATCTCCCAGCCAGCTCTGTGTTTGTAAACCGAGCACATTTTGTGAGGGAGCTGCTCAACCAGCAACCATCCTTCCACAGAAGAGAAGGCACTTTGGAACTCAGATGAAGGGGGCAATGACCATATACTAAGATTACACTTCATAAACCGTTACTGGAACTTTTGTGAACATCTCTATCTTGGGTAAGGAAGGCTTTGCAGGCATGTTTGCCTGCAACTACACAGATGCTGTCCCCTGCCACTACAATCAATCCCAGTTAGACAAACTGTACATTTGGGCAGTGACTTTTCCACCATGTAAATATTTAAGAGCAATTATACAACAGATAGCATTAGGTTGTAAATAAAAAAATTACAAGATGAAAACAATTAATTGGGATTGAAAAGAAAAATGTACTTTATTATGCAGCTAAATAGCTCATAACTAATAACTTCTAAAATCAGTCCAAAATAAGAAGATAAACATCAGATAAAAATATATCTGTTTTTTCCTGCAGCTTTCTGTGGTTGGTCTGGCTGAGGAAGCACTATTAAGTAGTGGGGGGAGTAAGTTTGAAAAAGACAACAAGTTTTTCTTACTTCATTCTGCTTCTTGAGCATCTAGCTCATTTTGGCAAAATTAATGGGGAAAGAAACAAATGAAAGATATTCTGGATGAATGATACATCACTAAAAATGTCTTAAAGGCCACAGGCAAGCCCCAAAAACATGGCACTCACACCCCCCACGCGTGGGGGGTACAACCACAGGCTGCAGGCCAGCCACTGGCCTTCTCACAGGGCTGCCTTCTTTCTGAAACACTGAATTCCTTAATTCAGCAGGCTGTTCCCAAGGAGCTGAGTCTGATAATCCAAATATAAAACTAAGGTGGGTGAGAAGGGGGTGTGTGGGGAAGATGCCATACAACCCCAGGCACCTCCTCATCACGCCAGCCATGCCCCACACAGGGCCCACAGCCCGGGGAGACCACGCTGAGGCCAAGGTGGGATCCCAAAGGTCCTCAACAACCCTGGATTATTTCAACTCCCCCTCTTTTGCCATCTCCTCTTTGTCACCTTGTCTGTATTTCGTCTGCTCGGACAGGCAGGTGCTGGTTCCCAGCCTGGGCAGGCACCCATGCCCGCCCCAGCAGGAGCCCTGGCAGGCAGTGTACAGACCTCCAGTGCCGCCAGAAAGTAAAGCAGCAGAAGAGAAGAAAACCTGCAATACTGAACACTGCAGACCAAGCAAAACAACACTCAGGTTTTTGTACAACAGGAAAATAGGCTGCATTTATGTATACACTTCTTTAGAAAATCAGCTACAAAACCTTAGCGGCTTCCTCTCAATATCTAAGTCATGGCCACCTACAGTCACATTATTTTTCAGAGGCTTTTTTTCACCATCAGATATGAGGGAAGGAAGAGGCAGTGTTAACAGATTCAAAGCCTGTTTTCACACATATTCATCAGATGTGCATGTGTGTGTCTGTGTGTGTGTTTATGTGTTTGTGTGTGTGTGTATTAACATAAAACACTGTGCCTAGACCACATGTAAATTCAGTCTTACATGAGGATGGCATTGACTTTGGTAAAGCCTCCACCTGTAATACAATGCAGATAAAGCCAGAGATGGAAAATACAGAGATATATTTCAGGCAAAGTATATTTCGGGGCAGCTGTGTTTATTGAAGCCTTTAAGTAGAAGGATCCTAAAGCAGCAGCCAAGCTAACAAAATCCTCACTTTGTTTATCACTAATATTTCTGGCCCGCATTAAAAGCGACCAGAGCTGTGTGTTCTAATACTAGGAAAAAGCTTGCTTAAATAAAAACTGCCAAGTTGAATCATACTTTATATTCAACAATATACCATTAACAACACAGTTTTGTTAGAAGTGCACTGCGTTTATTTTCAAGCATTGTAAGAAGATAATTGCAGGCAAAGGAGACAGTTCTTTGTTTTCCCCTAGTCTGCATTTAGCCAGCACTAACACGAGTTGTGCTTTCATTAGCCAAAATATATTCACAGTCACTGAAAGAGCCACAAAGAAACCTCTGCATGCCTGTAGAGATTCCGAGAAGTGACAGAAGTCTAGGCATCCACTCCCTCAATGAGAGGCCACCGAGTGTCTTCAGAGCTACCCCTCCACAAGAGAAACAGCTCCAATGGAGTCTCTTCTGCCAATCATAAAACAAGAACTTGATGAAGCAGAACTACACAGAGTAATGGCTTGTCAGCAGGTGTTTGAACTAAAGGTGGTGGGAGCTATTAATAGACATCTTACCTGCTAATTACTTCTCTGTGCCTTAACACGACAGTGTGAGTGAGGAATTGTAGCTCTTTTCTTCACATGCTGACAAGCAACAGCTCTAATCACCACTGAGGAGTTTTGCTGGGTATTTTTGTGAGAAGAGCCAACCTGGTCCCTCTGCCAGCCCATCCTTGCACCAGCATGCCAAGAGTAGGAAGAGAGTTCACAAACCAAATGTGAAAGTAAAGCAATTTTTTTTAACTAGCTTGATCAATGTTCAGTAGTTGTGTTCTCTGCTTCCCTCAATCAAAAAAAAAAAAAAAAAGTTAAAATTTAGGCCTCATCTCTTTCCTGTGTTAAATTCACTTGATTCTTGCTGGCAAGGAAGTGCATCTGACACTTTTAGCACAGTTGAAAAGCAAAGAGTTCCTAACTCAAACAGTGCTAACTAATCTCTGCTGGCTTAGACAGACTGTCTAGAAGATGCCAGGACTTCAGTTTAGGGTATTTTTATACTGCCCATTGCAAGTGCAAGGTCATCTCAGCTACCTAAATAAGCCAAGCTCAGATCTAAACACAGTACAATGTGCAACACAGACATAACCACAGTCCCATTAACAAATCCAGAAATCCCTTAGAACAGCTGTCTCAATCACAACTTATACACAACCATGAATACCTCTAGGTCTCCAAGCACAAACGCTTTATCAAGTTCAGTGACACTGTTTGACTCTTACAAACACTACAAGACAGGGAAATGAGCATATGGCCTCTCTGCCTACCTTTCTAAATCACTGTGTCTTTTCTTCAGCCCAGAAAGCTGGAAACCTTGTGAAACAAAAGGCATGAAAGGATACTGCTGGAAACTATGTGGAGCAAAAGGCATGCAGAGACCAGTGTTCACTTCTACTAACGAGACCCAAGATGGGAACTGAAGGTGCTACTGTAATACTGGTGCTTGTGGGCAAGAGGAAAATAAAAGCAGTATCTTCACCAGACAGGGGAGCAGTGCTTACATTGATTAATTTCTGCTGCTCCTCAGCAGAAGGTATCCATGACTGCATAAACTGAAGAAGGTGAAGGTTTATTTTAATTTGGTAAATATTTTTGTAAGACACACAAACAATACAATTTAAAGAAGAAAGAAAGAAAGAAAATCTTTTGAAAAGACAAATTTTATAGTCTAGATAGCTGTACTGAGCAATAAATTACGTGTAAAGAAATGCAACTTCTCAATTACATCTGATATATCTCAGTAATAAGGATAAGTATCACAAGAATGAAACAGTAATTTTTCTCTCCAATGCAATAAAGTCATTTTTCATTTATTCCCAGGAGTTTTAGGCAAGAATAGCATATGGCTGCTAAGAAATGCACTTAAAATCACCAGGTGAGTTCAATTCTCCTCACTACCTTTCAGTGCTTTCATCTTCCACACTTAATTCTTGAATATCCTTTCTGTACGTATTATTTATTTCATAGAGTCCTCATTTCTTGAAAAGCCTGAGGAAGATTTTAAATGAATAATCTAAACAGCATCACACAGATACCACAGCACATGGCAGTCATTTCAAAACCACACCTGAAAACTAGTGTGGACAAAAATTCACCAAGAAAAGTTCCACCCTTTACCTCTGAAGTTGATTTTTAAAATGAACAAAATGGATCTGAAACTCATTCTCCAAAACATTTGGCTGAACACATCCCACAAAGTATGAGGCAGATAGCTTACCAGCCCAAAGCTGCTAGCAACTGATATCACAGCTTGTCATATGGAAGGTGCCTTATGTAACTTTATACCTCATCAGATCTGCCTACAACATATATTTCTAACAGCCCTTCCTCCAGCGTCTCGAAATGTTAACACTAAGGTTATCTCTCCTTCAAATAGCACTGACATATGGGGTAATTTAGAAGTGCACAACACATGATCCTAACACATCTTTTTCATAAACACAGAATAACTAGGTAAGGACAGAAACCCCAGATAGCTCAAATGACACTTATCATTTACTGCAATTATTAAACACACACCGATTAAAAGGCAAACCATTTCAAAGAGTATAAATATTTGTCCTAAATGTTTATAGTCAGAAAAACACTCAGGTGCATGATACTTCTAGCCTTGCAGAGCACAGGAAAGATTCATAGTCATCATCATTATCTCCTTTCTTGAAAAATACCCTTCTTTTTCTACTCCACAATCAAGGAACACATCAAAAAGCAAAGCCTGGGCCATGCTTTGTAGCACTAATAGAGCAATTACATAAACTATTCTTCTTTCTCTTATTCAATCAACAGACTCTGAAAGACCAAGTGCTCATTACTTTTTTTGGTTTTTTTTTACTTTCTCATGTAATTTAGTCCCTAGCCTGACAAATGCTCTTACTTCTCCATAATCTGATCTACCAGTTCCATATCCAGTTACATGCATTTCCAAAATTCTTACACAGCTCATCAGCAGTTAAAAATAATTGTTTGAAAAAGGAAATAAGTATTGTTATGCACACACTACCTTTTAAAAACGTTTTACATTGTAACAGATCTTTTTATCCAGTCTGCTTTTAACTGGGGGTTTACAACTTTATGAATGTCCATCCCAACCCAAGCCACACTCTGACTCTATGAGCCAGGGTATGTATTTCATACTTGCCCAAACCTCCAAGCAGTCCAAAGGAAAAAAAAAACAAGCAAAGAAAAGAAAAGAAAAAAGCGCCATCAACAACAAAATCCACAATTAAAAAGTATCTAGGATCCATGAGTGATTCTTGAGGCTGGTGGGAAGAAGGATGTCCACCCTTTGCATACAGACATATCTACTGCCTTTGGCATGCCATGGGGTTTACTGCAGTCCTGTGTAAAAGATTTGCTAACACATTTTCAATGTGATCTATATGAGCGATCAGAAACGCTTTATCTCTTCAGCTTTATTGATTGGGTGATGGACTTCAGGATTTCCTGCACTGCAGCTAAATTAGCTCAGACTGAGGACAGGGAGGCATATGATATATGATATATAAGCAGAACTTTAACTTGCAATGGGCAATAGTGAAAACAGTAAGTAATTTTTCTGCTATGAGATTCAGAATACTAACATTAAATTCCACCTTCAGTACACATAAATCTCCATTCTGAAATGAAGCCTTCTTTATTTAACACCATAATGATTAAATCTAATATTCACTGTTACTGACAAAACAGTTTTAAGATCTGACTAGTGATAAATGCAAAGAAAAGTATTTCTGTGTGAGAAATGGCAGCAAGATGAAAATAAGATAAAAAGCATCATTCTTAAGAGGAATGAAATCATTCATGGGTAAAGTAGGTCTATTTTTTTACATTCATTTGCATATAAATGTTTTGTGTTAGTGGTAAATGCTAAGTAATTTCATGCTGTTAGTGCACACCAATGTTTTCTCTGCTAAATAATAATGCCATTTCATCTCCTGCAATCTTCTAGCTTTACAGATTCAAATATAGTGTGCAATAAATTCCTGTACAGCCATTGCAGATTTAACTAACTAGCATGAAATTCGTACTGAAACTAGTATGCTCTATAAAGCAAAATCTGTTTTGTTTTTTAACCAAACCCTATTCTACATACATGAGGATTCCCTGAAGAGTTATTTTGCAAATTCACAGGGACTTCACAAAGTTCTTTGTTAATGAAAAACTTCAAAGCATCCAAAAATTATTTTTGAAGCTTTTCAAATATTCTTATAACAACACATCTACTTTAGGATCTCTGTTTAAAAACATTTTCAAAATCAAATTAAACTAATTTAATCTTCATGCAAATACAATGAACATGATATTTAGGAGAAGAAAAAAGAAAAAAAAAACCAGTCTCCATCTGTCATGTCATTTATCAAGGCATTGTGGTAAACTAGATCATTTTCTTAAAGATGGAAGAAGTTGTGTTTGGCTGTGCAGCCTTCAGTCTTTGTGTTCTCAAGGCAGTGTGCGGTGTTTTCTGGGAAAAAATGGTCATACCCAGCTTCGTAAATGACACTCCACCTCCTGACAAACAGATTATGGAAAAAGAATTATGTAATTTCTTTGCTTTCTTCTGGCCAGTTATGTATGGCAGGCGCTACAAGATCCCCTGATGCATTTCAAACATGATGACTGGTATAGTGACCTGATGGCATTAGCTAAGGAATTTGTTCCTTATTATGCATTTCTCTTCTCATAAGCATCATCTACTTTTCTTCTCAGTTTATTTTCTACTGGCACTGTTCATTCACATTCAGTTTTTAAAGCAACCATCAAAGAAAGAAGGTTCGTCACATTTTGCGACAATGAAGTCTGCTACACTGTTGTTTGTTTAATGATTAAATGAAAAGCAGTGTTAGGCTAGCTTCACCCTCATGCACATACTGAAAAGGATCACGTTGAGGCCAAGATCTTAATGGTAATTGTTGGAACTAATGAACAACTGCATATTTTATTACCTGTGAATAGTGGAGAAACATGGCACTCAAGCCAGTAGTTTTTCCTATATCTCTAGTAGTTCCTCTATGTATCATTTTCCACCAGTTTTGAGACATGAATTATTTTGTCTGATTTTGTTAGTATGAATAAAAATGTCCATCCACATCAAGTAAAAATCTACCTGCTGACACCACCAGTGTGATTGCATGTCCCAATTTAAACAGAAAGACAAGAGCAGGAGATTTGTCTTGCTGGAAATTAAGTAATGCTGCCAGCATACATCCATCATGGTAGCTTCTCAAGGTTTCTCAACTTGAAAAACATGTGACAAACTCTTAGCAGCAACAAAATACCATCACAGACATCACTACTTATTTCTTCTGAGTACAGAGAACAATTCCTTTATCCCACCCTCTCTGACATAGGGATTTTGTAAAACACAAAGCTGCACCAAGGCATGATAATCTATTGAACCTGCTCCCACCTTCACAGTCTGAAGGAGAGAGGGAAGAGATGAACTGCGTTCGTTAGATTGCCTGCCCTCTCCCAGAGCACGTTTGGCTCCAGAGAAGGTATGCAGGATGCACAGCCCACCATTACCAGCAAGCGTGACCTATAACAGCAGTAGCAACTGGGCAGAAACTTTATTGCTCCTTCCCTGAAGCACCACAGGAAAAGAAAACCTGTGAATATCACCCCCTGAATGCTTGCTCTGCTGTCAAGAGCACAGTATGGCAGGCTGGCAGCCAAGAGAGACTCTACTGAAGATGGATAGCACAGGACACCATTTGTCCTCTGATCAGCTCACAAACACTGGAGGATCCATTTGTTGCAAGTGCTGATGACAGGAGGCGAATAATGTGAGAGACCACAGCCAGCCACCCACCCACCTTCTGTCAAAAAACCCATAAAGAACATCCTTTAAATAGTGTTATCAATCATAACTGGCTTCCAGCTCTTACTGTGGCAGTTTGTGTGTTTAGCACAGTCCAGCAGCCCCCACTGGCATGTGCCCTGCACTCTCCATACCAGCCAGATACTCTTGTTCAGGCTCTCCACCTTCCCCTGGTAAGAAAATGCAGCCCTGTGAATTACAGGCATGCAACACAAGCAGCTGGTTTGCTGTTTGCCATAACCACAGCTGCCAGAGAACTGCAAGCAGAAGTTTACCCCCAAAAAATATTGGGAAGGGGTGGCAGGAATAAAGCACGTCAGTAATCAACACTGCATAAGCTTTCTTAAGTGACAGCAACTCTGCGTCGGAAAACTTTCCCCTGCAGAGTGGGAACAGATGTGAACAGTGGGTGGGGTTCTGTCCCCTCAGTTGTCCTCAATGCCAAAAACTGTTTAGGTGGTCACTCACTAACCCAGAGAGAAAGGGGGGAGAAGCAGAAGAAAAAATCCTTTAATTTTTTAACAATTACTTTTAAATCAATCTGCGGTTAAACTTGCAAGGCATAATTAACTTTACTATTTGTAGCCCATTATACTATCCATCATCCCCAGCATCCAAAGAGATGTTAACTCATTTGGATCATGTATTTGTATCTCATGCTAAGTTCTATCATGAAATTTCTGTCAAACTCCTGTGAAACAAACAAAAAAAATCAGATCATTAAAAAATAAACCTAACAAAACAAAACAAAAAAAACCACAAAAAAAAACAAACACACACACAAAGCAAAACCTGGCATAGCCACTCTCTGAATTAGCAGTGAAAAAAAAAAAACCCAAAAAAAAAAAAAAAACAAACAAACAAAAAAAAAAACCACACACACAAAGCAAAACCTTGCATGGCCACTCTCTGAATTAGCAGTTATCCTATTAGCAGTTATCCTATATTGGAGAGTCACAGGTTTAATGCTCTTCTAAACAATACAGCTAATATTAAAGTCAAATCAGAAGACTGACAAGCCCTACCCAGGATAGACACTCACAGATGCAATAAAAAAAGAAAAGCCTGTAAGTATAGGACCAGTCTAGCCAAATGGATTGCCTTGGGATTAAATTTTCTAAGAGGTTTATCTGATTGGTAAACAATAAATTCAAATTAAGTCCACTAAAATCAATATAACAATAACATTTTGTATCCCTGAGGAGCCATCGGGAGCCAATTCTGAGACTGCAAAAACATCATCTTAAATTAGAAGCTATGATCTGAACTCATGCCACTGTGTTTTAGCAATTTTCTCTAAGACAAACTCAGAAAAGCAGATAATACTGTATGTGCAATAAGAACCAGGAGCAGAGAGTATTGCTGCATGCATTTAAGATGCAATGTTAGTCTTTGCTAGAAATTCCTTATTTTATATTCAACTTAGTTCCATATACTTTTGCCTAAGATAAAGGAGCTACAAAGACAAGTTGTTTGTTTGTCTGAAGATTATATCTGTAATTACAAACCAAAGAAAAAAGAAATTTCGTCTAATAAACAAGGGGGTTTTTTTCCCTAACAGTAATTTATTTTTCAAAGAGCCACAATCTGTTTCCCTGTGTGACTGGGAAAAACGGTCATTGGTTTTCCTCCTAACTTAGACTTTATCTTTCTCAGTTAACTGAAGTATTCACTTTCTTATTTTCTTTTGCACTGTCTGATAAGAACAGTCCTTCGTGAATAACTCTTTATGTCCCCTTCTATATCAGTAACATTTTTTTAAGATTGCAACTTCCTTATTTAAAAAACAAATTGATGAGTGAACTTACTGCACTGACTCACACTGCAATGTTATTAGAAACTGTATTCTACTGAAGATAACCTGTGTTTAAAATCAAATGTTTTCCTGTATGAAAAAGCTTTCTCCTTTTTTTTAACGTTTTTTGGGTTTTACTTTTTTTCACTCTCTCTTTTTCATTACACTTCACAATACCCCAAAAATGCAACGACAGGGTATTCAGAAAAGCTGCTATATATGGAGAACCACCAAGCCCTTCTGAAGAGCCTTTCAGCCTACCGTCTTTGATTGCCTCTCCCAGGATTCAGCTTTCTTAAAAGCTCCTTCTGAGGCTTGAAGAATAGTATGTACAAAAAACCCACAAAACACCACCTTAGGCAGTGAAGTACATCTTAACAGAGCTATTCACAATCCTTTCTACAGTGGAGAATGCTGTGTGCCCAATCTATCACTAATCTTTACAGATACACACTAAGAGTTCATAAGGAGGGTGAAGTCAGCACCACACCCCTCACTGAGCGGATAATCCTAGTTATGCACAACATGACCTGACTGAAAAGACCATTACCAAAATCCTTCTGTATGCTCCAGCAAAAATTTATATATTATTTATGCACAAGATAATTTTTCAGTATTTAATCCTTTCTACTGTGAAATACAAGCAGCTCTGTTTCATCAGGCTCAAAAAATAATCTAAAACATAATCTGCATGAAAGGACCAGTGAAGAATGACATGGTTAATATCAGAACATTTTGATTGTAAAGGGCAACCAACACTCAATTACTCCATTCACATATATAACTATTTTACATTCCAAACCAAACAGAGTCTACTTTCTTTGTGATTTCAGATAAACTTTCATTGTATAAAGACAGATATGCAAGCCCTAAATCTCTGGTATGAGTTTATTTAACAAACACCACTCTATCAATAGATTTTTCCCTTTATCTTGCCCCTGGTTTAAATGCTGAACTGTTCACACGTTACAAATCAGGAGTTTCTTGAGCTGCTTAGATAAGTCTTTAGGACTAACAATTTGAGTACAGGAAGTGTGAATATGCGAACACTGTTCACCCCTCCCCATTTGCCCCAAGAAGTTTACCAGTGCACAGAGCAAGTCTACTGCTTCCAAGATAAGCTCCTGATGGCCAATTCGTGTGACTCCAAGATCTTCCAGTTCCTGATGAGTAATTCGTAATAGCTGGTCACCACTAATCTTCTCTCTCTCAAAGTTCTTTATATATTGCTGCAGACAATCATCAAGACCTGCAACAACAGGACAGAAGGAGGGAATACAAAAGTTAGCAACATTTTGTACCCTAGTAGGAAATAAAACTGGCCAAAAATTAAGCCAGAAGAGGATTCTTGCCCTATCTTTAAGAGAAGTATTTTACCATTAAAAAAACTTCATGTTACCCAGAAACCTTAAGATTTGAAGAGCTACGGCCATGGCTTTTTTACCTGTGGACAATACCAACTGCTCCTGAACCCTGAGCAAGGCCCTGAATTCTTGTAGTTGACTGTGCAATGAATGTCAATCTGGCAGCCCCTAATAACAGGTATGCTAGGGATGCCTCCATCACATCTGGAAGGGGAGAGGAGAAAAGGGAACAATGGAACACACAGTCAAACACAAAATGGCAGTGCCACACCACAGCATCTGTCCCACTCCAAGGTCACTCACATATTGCTGAGTCACCTGAAAGTTCACGGATCACGCCAGCCACTGAAACAAGCTGCAAAGAGCTCTAGAGAACAAGAAAGGCAGTAGCACTGCAAATGCAAAAACTGGGCCCCAGCTGCAGCAGAAGATCCAGCTCAATGTACCACAAAGAGACCTGCAAGGAGTGACATGCTCACAAATGAGCATGAAAAGCCACTCAAATCAAGACCTGGCTGCTTATCTCATAACACAGTAAATCAGGGAGCAGAAACAGACCCATTGTGCCAAAAAACATGGCTGAAAGTCATGCAACACATTTGGTCAGGACATGGCTGAATGCAGTGTTGTACAGGTCTTGCTTTGGGGGGCATCCATACTCTACCTCTTCAGTCTGATTATGAGTCAGTGACATGCAGCTGGCCACAGACATTCACCTGGAGCAAAGAGCACTGCAGGTTGTGAGAGAATCCACCACCCGTCTCTTGCCCATCAATCTTTGCCCAAGGGAGCCAGGCAGTACAAGGAAGCTCTGCAGCATATGTACTCATCTACCAAAGGGAAAAGTAAGACTCTTGGGTATTTGGTGGTCCATTTAATATTTCTGCCTGAATACTTTCCAATGGGTCAACATGACTGCTACCAAGCAACAGGACTTGACAAAGCTCTGAATGCATTAATTTTGCTGATTCTTGAGATACAACTTTCTGAAAAATGTCTTCAAACAATCCTTAATAGTGAAAAGACATCTGCTCATTAGACTGGAAGAAACCAAGAATGTTCTTACTTGCTAATCAAAATGTCTGAAAAATCTGAAGATACATGGAAGATAAAAGATTGATCTGACTGCTGAGCCTCAGTTCTATTGTAAGAAACCCGGTATACAACATAAAGCTTCTCTGAAACTGGTTTTGTTGCATTTTTGGTTCTCATTCGCGCCTTTCAGGGTGTAGCCACACCTCAGAAGAGACTCACATGAGGAACATGCTGGTGCTGCAGGTAGGGATACCCCAGTAGCAGGCCAGTCTGCTGTTCCTGGCTCAGCCCTTGGGCAGAAGTCACCCACACTCTGACCCTGCCACACCAACACAATATTCATAGGGCTTTAATCTCTAGAATTCACACACTGAAACTAAACCACACACAAACGCACTGTAACAGAAGTGCTCCAGTCTCAAGATACAGGACAAAGTCCCCAATTCCAGCAGACTTCAACCATGTCCTTCCCGAGCCTGCTGCCTGATTTTCTGCCTCCAAAACGTAGCCATTTAAAGGTCTAGATTAATCAAGCACTTGAAGCTATTGCCTTCATTTCACTGCCCTTTCCAATCAAAAAGTTGCTCAACCCATTCTTTAGGAAAGAAATCTTAAAAGGGCAGGAGAGGCCCCCTCCATAGGCAGCTGCTTAGATCAGCTCAGCTGGTCAGAGCACGGTGCTAACACACACCAAACCTGGGGGAAGGGGGGTTGATCCTTGTGCAGAGCATTCTCTTAAGAGCTGAACTCAATGATCCTTATGGGCCCCTTCCAACCCAGGAATATTCTGTGATTCTGTGACAGGGTGAAAATTGAGCTGTCAGGAAAGAAAACCAGCCTGGCTGAACAGAGAGCTTTGACTGGAACTCAGGAAAAGAAGAGAGTTTATGACTTTTGCAGAAGGGGCAGGAAACTCAGGAGGATTACAGGGATATCATGAAGTTATACAGGGAGAACATCAGAAAGACCAAAGCCCAACTAGAACTTAAATGGGCCAGTGCCATAAAAGAAAAAATAAGTGTTTCTATAAATACATTAACAACCAAAGGAGAGCAACAGAGAATCTTCCACCTTTATTAGATGTGGGGGGAAACACAGCAGCGAAGAATGAAGAAAAGACTAAGGTACTTTATGTCTTCTTTGCCTCAAACCTTGAGTAAGAAGACCAGTTGCTCTCCAGGGACCCAACCCCCTGACCTAGAAAACAGGAATGGGGAGCAGAATGAAGCCTCCATAATCCAAGGGGAAATGGTCAGTGACCTATTACATTACTTACACACTAAAAAGTCTGTGGGGTTGGATGGGATCCACCCAAGGGTACTGAGGGAGCTGGTGCAAGTGCTCACTGAGCCACTTTCCACCAAATACCAGCAGTCCTGACTAACAGGAGAGGTTCCAGTTGACTGCAGGTCAGCAAATGTGATGTCCAGCTCCAAGAAGTGCTGGAAGGAGGATCTGGGCAACCACAAACCTTTCAGTCTGAACTCATGCCAGGAAAGGTCATGGAGCAGCTCCTCCTGAGTGCAATTACACAGCATGTACAGGACAACTGGAGATCAGCCCCAACCAGCATGGATTTAGAAAAGGCAGGTTCTGTTTGACCGATTTGAGCTCCTTCTGTGACAGGGTGACCCCCTTAGTAAATGAGGAAAAAGCTGTGGTATTTTCTACACAGACTTCAGAAGAGTCTTTGACACCATTTCCCACAGCATTTTCCTGGAAAAACTGGCAATTCATGGCTTGGATGGGTGTACTCTTGGCTGGGTATAAAACTGGCTGGATGACTGGGCTCCAGGAGTGGTGGAGAATGGAGTTAATCCAGCTGGTGGCTGGTCATAAGTGATGCCCCTCAGGGTTCTCTGTGAGGCCAGTACTTTTTAAAATATTGATGATCTGGATGAGGGACTCAGTGTACTTCTGCTTTTCCTGAACTTAAGACGCACATTGGTTACATAGACTGCTGAATGAGAGCAACATTAAATAACCAACGTCATCAGGTATCAAAAAATGAATTACCAGTTAAGGCACTAGCAACACAAATCCAGAATAAGACATGACAGATGCACTTAATAAACAGTTGCTGACAGATAATTCTACGTAAAGGCATTACTCTTCCTCCTCCTGCTACCTAAGTATTTTTGTCATTCAGATGTAATCTAGATGGATGCATGTAGTTCCTACAGGGTGAGAAAAAAGTTTAAGAGAACAAAAATATTACTGACAATTGTTTGACTCACCAGTTTCATAAAAATTACAGCCAGGAAGCAACAAAATAATTTAACCATATACTGGATGACGTTTTCAGAATAGCTTGCCACAAATACATCTCCTTATTCCCAAAACATCCTTTTAAAGTAATTTATTTCTGTCATTTTATTTCTAAATTAAAGAACAACTCTTCTTTTTGTAAACAAAACTGTGCACAGATGATGATGATGACAGTAATGATGATGATTATAATAATACAAAAAGGCCAGCATTCCTTTCCCACACCTTTTGCCCCCAAAGCCACAACACATCGAGACAGCCACTGCTGCCTTCAAATCAAAAGGAGGGGAGCTGCAGGGAATGAGCATTCCCAGCTGATGATACCATTAACTTGGGACAGGACAAGATGTACCAAAAAACATCAGGTGCCTGGAGATTAAGCTAAATGAAAATAACAACTAAAGAGTACTGTCTTCTCCTAATTTCCTGCAAGTCCAAAATCCACCTAATCTCAATGCAGTTAGCAATTTTTCTAGCTGCCAAGGGCTGTTCTGCTTCTTCCCTTCTGTCGTATGAGAGGATGTCACCCAACCCCCATACCACAGCAATTCCAGCAAATAACTCAGTTTGATGCACTACTCCCTGTTCATGGCCACGGGTGAGATCAAGACTGTAACATAATCCAGCACTCCTGGATATTTCAAGAAGTGGCCTCAGTCCAAAAGCCACATTCATGATTATGTTCTAGATGTGTAAGGCCCCAGAGTACATAAAAAACAGGTTTTGTGGTGTCGGTACACAAGTAATAGTCTTATATTCAACAACTCTGTTCCTCAGCCAAATAACTGCAAGATTTTTTGAGTGTATGTAAAGGCACAGGTGTTTTAGAAGTAGTCCTCTTAAACTGTATGATGATAGTCCCTCTGTTCCTCAGCCAAATAACTACAAGATTTTTTGAGTGTATGTAAAGGCACAGGTGTTTTAGAAGTAAGAGAGGTCCTCTTAAACTGTATGATGATAGTCTTCTTCCTTTCAAACCTATTTTTTAAAGGAAACTATATACTATCACCTTTTTTTCCTTGAAAGTTCCCTGGTCTTGAGTTCCAGCAATAACAGACCTCTAATGACAACTATTCAAGGACTCCCCTGCCCCACCTGCTTTTCTCCTGAGCTTATCAACCATGGAGTCTGAATGCAGTCCAGACCCCATTATCACTCATTACCCGGCCTGTTAGATTCATGCCTACAAGAGCATTGAAGATGTTAATACACTGCCCATCTTTGTTAGCTGGTGTATACCTGAGGTGTTGTGTACACAGATGGACCATTCTGCGCACTGACAGAAAAGGAACAACTCTTTACATTTAATCCCAAGCAAGCTCTACCTAACTTGTGGAATTAAATACACAAAAACCAGCAAGAAAGTAAAAAATGCTCCTCCAAAAGAAACTGTACAGAAGACTCAATGCTTTAAACGCTAAAAAAAACCTTATCTAGAAAAGTTTCTCTTGCAAGTAGAACATACTGGAGCTGTTTTTTTCCCCCAACTCTGTCATTGAGTTCTAACTTGCATGGGTCTATTCAGAGTTCACCAAACCATTAACAATTTTTAACAGTTCACAGACGCAAATCAGATTTCTATGTAATTAATTCCTTTTATTACAACAGCATCATAGAAACTGATCAAGAAAGGTTTAATTTTATTTTCTTATTCATATGATTTTCTGGAATAAGACTGCAAGATCCAGTACGACCCTCCAGAGAAATCCTCCATGGTCACAGACTCCTAATAACTCCATGACCATTCTGAGAAATTGTCTTATTTTGATGTGTGTAACAGGTCATCTTTAGAAACAAGCTAACCAACAAACTGCCCTGTAATTCAGTGCCACAACATGTTATGCACATCTCTGGTAACTGAAACTCAAATAAGCCTCTCCATGAACTATATTTGAGGTTCTGATCTCAGTCTGCTCCTCCTCTGCAAGCAGTTCACTCTTTTCTTCCACCTCTAAGAGACTAGAAAATATTAAAACAGGCTCTTTCTACTGCAAGATCTGAATAAAATCAGCTGCTCAAATACAGTTCTTAATACAGAGGCAACTAGGTAGAATATTCTTCCCCAAACTGGTAGTAAAATAATTTTTCTTTAAGGTTGGGAAACTACAGTGGAAATAACAGACCTTCTGTCCTTATCAGCCACTTTTTCAGTTTGGGTTAAGGAAAAGATGATGAACATTACAGGTTTAATTATCATACCTGAAACTGACAAGGGAGTATATTTTTCTACTCCCCTGGTATATCAGAGTGAGGACACAAACTGACAACTTCCCTGAGCAAGTCCTTGTTCTGTAAACACAGCACTTACTGCACGAACATAAAAGCAGTAACATACAAACAATACATGGAATAATTTTGCATGGGAAGGAAAGGCACACAGCTCTACTTGGAAAAAAAACAAACAAACCAAAAACAAAATGAAATGTCGAGGGCTTTTCTTTTTGATTTAAATATTAGGCAAACAAATTTATCTTTCCATCTGAACAGAAGGAGTACCTGAACTCCATCACCTTTTATACCTTAACAAATACAAATTCAAGCAACGGACTGCAGCACAAAATTTACCAAGCCATTAAAAAGAAAAGTGAGCTAGAATTTACTATGAACTGGGTGGGCATATATGTAGCACTATCCCAATGCCTTTTCATATTGCAAACTACAATTTGCACTGCTTTCACCTAAACCAGAATGATGGAAGTGACCTCTCAAAAGTTACAGTTGTTTTATCCCTGCTCACCATTAAATTTAAGCCAACTATTCCTAAGGACTGACAACCTTTGAGAGTCTAGACAAGTTTCAAACTTGAAAATTCAGCCGAGTTCCTAGTAAGTTAAAAATTTTGCTATGACATATGCATTTGCACTTAGGCTTTACTAATCCAGGGCTGATATGCTATTAGTCTATTCACTTTAATTGTACAAAAGTACAAGCTTCAGTTATGCCAAAAAGCAAGGCAACCAAGCAGAAAAGTACTCCCTCTCTTCCCCTTCCACCAAGAGAGCTGTTCCTGGGCACAGACACTGCTGGCAGGCCACAGTAGCCAATTATCCCTGCTCACATTTTCTCCTCAGAACCAAAAAATGAGAGGCAAAACCAGGAAAGGTCAGTTTTCCTCACAATCTGTACATGGGAGACGGGCATTTGGAAGCTCTCCATGCCCCTCAGTCTTAATGCCACCACAGAAAGCAGGGGCAAGCCAAGGCAGCCGCCTCCCAACTGAGAGGCAAAGATAATTCTTCTCTGCCCACGGAAGGGATGCTCACTGCTTCAGGGTCTTCAGCACCTCCTGGGCTTCATATGTGACAAACAGATGTCACAGTTATTAGTGCCAGAAGACAGTGCAAAGAACAGAACATTTTAAGTGCCGTGGATGGCAAATCCCTACTGTGAACATGATAGCTGCAAAAAAGTAATGCCCCATCCCAGAAGAGCACTGAGGATGGAAGTTCAATGAACCACCAGAAGCAGCTTTCAGCACAGACTGAAAAACCATTATGATACATTTGAAACTGGAAAAAAAATCCCAGTGCATTAATTGCAGGCAGATTAAGGAATGGGTACTGGATTAATGAAAAAAAGAATTGCCAAATGCCTGGATTACTTGCAAAAGAGCTGGACAATCACTTTGTGCAATGCTTATCTGTAATTTCAGGTGAAAGCCCTCTAACTGCAAAACATATCTGTTCTTCACTCTGTAGAATTAATCTGTCTCTCACTCCCTTCTCTCCCTCTCTATGACATAGCAGAGTAAAAAACATTCCAAAAGCATTAGAGAAACATTAAAAATTACCAAGAACGTCCAAATAATTATTCCTTCAAGCATAATGTGTATTCATAGAATATAGTATAAGATTACATGTTTTCTATGTGCAGTTTAGTTTAAATGTATTTTTACTGGAATTTTCAAATGTTCAGTCAAAACATCAGCTGAAGGGACTGCTAACTAAAAACTACTATTTTAGATAATGAAAGAGAAACACAATTTAAAAACCCACTTTGTATCCACTGGGTATATACTACTACATCCAGAAAAGCATGTTAAGCTTGTAAAATGAACACAAAAGAGAGACGTGAACATAATTCAAATTCAGCCTCTCTCAATTTGTTCTTCTTAAGGTCCTTGTCAGGAGAAGGACCTGTGGTTGGCCACTGGAAAGCCAACAAGGAGAACAAGGAGATGGCACTACACTGGGCAAGAACCTGGGCGTCAAAGAGTGCATTTGTGATAGCAATGGATCGAAACAGTAGTCTGAGATGAAAAATGTACTGTCTCAAGTTACTATGAACTACGCAATTAAAAATTAAATCCTGGAATCAAAGGAATCCAACTCTGAAGGATCTGCTATTTCTATGCCTACAGATACACTTTTTTTTTGGGATTGTCCTCTTATGAGACCTGGATATATTGGACCATGTTGGCAATACATGGCAATTTTTTTCATCAGAAAATTGCAGAAATATCAAGACTGTGTGGATCACAACATGGCTCACCAAAAGCTCTACTTTACAGTAACTTCACACTGACCGATTTTAAAAGTGTTCTACTGAAGAAAGAAAACTAAAGGAGACAAGAGAAACCAAAAATGTACATGTAGAACTAATCATAACCATGACTTAAAGATACACAAGACCAAAATGGGTGCTGTATCCAATAGGGTTTATTTTTAAAAAATCAGTTTAGACTACTTATAATCAGAGCTTATTATGGCAAGGTAGACTCGTTAATTATAAATATAACATCCACAGCATTCTGTTTAGCTGTTCATTCATATTTCTCTGTGTACTTTTTGCTTCCATTATGCCTATCTGTATAGCAAAGCCAAATCTTCACACAACCACATACTAGTTTTGCGAAGTATTTCAAACCTTAAAACACGGATAACACTGCAACAAACAGTGTCGAGCTTTATTTCTATGAAATTCAAGGATTAGTATCCCTGATTATCAACATTGTTCTCAATGTAAGGGGTTATAATTATTTTTATATTTAGGACCTTCATTATTGGATTACAACAAACACATTGTTCAACTACAGCTGTGGCGATTACACATGAGAATTGCTGAAGTGTGCTGAAAAGTTTGTGCAGCTGATAATGGCAGCAGAAATCTCTTTGACAGTGGAAGGGAGAGGAGCCAAACAACCCACAGCATTGTTAAAAATTAGGAATCCCTCAAATGAAGCAAAATCAAAGGAAAACATTCACTTACTCCTGATAATCACAACACCCAACTGCAGGGGCCTAGGGCAGCCCCAGTGGGGCTGGGATGAGGAAGTGTGCATTCACATTTCATTTTTACACATAGTAAAATGTATAAAATGACAGCTTTTGAAGTTCAAGGTTAGAAGTTCAGCCCAATAGGAGAGGCATCTCAGAAATATCTGATCCAAAACCAGAAATTCCCCAAAAAGTTATCCAAGCATTGACTGTAAGACTATAAAAGACTGAATGAAATACTCCCCTAAAATTTCAAAGAGGAAATTACATTATTTTTTCTTACTAAGTCTATGCCCTTATGATTTTTGGAGCAGAACAGACGACAGGAATGTACAATCAAAGCTTTGCAAAAGCAAGAGGCAAAAGTGACATTGGCACTTTACATGTAACAATATATTTTTATGATCCAGGCTTATGATTTTTAAGAATCCAGCCAGTCTAGTCTTATCCAGGGTCCCACAATACTAGAGACTGAACAAAGTAACATACAAGGAGACATGGCCCTGACCCAAGAAGCTCAATATAACTCTTTTTCCCAAGAAATTCACGCTGGCTAGCTAATAAAGGCAAATCCCTCAACAGCTACTTTCATTTCTACTCTGTTTCACAAGGCAGTTTTCATACTCTCACTATCATTCTCCCCATTTTTCACATATACTCTAGTTTGCGGAGAACCTCAGGAAACGGAAATCTCCTTGGGTCCAATCAATATTTATCTTCTTCCCTCCAATTATCACAAGTAAACCAGAATACACTGCAACTATCTTAGCATACAGATATTTTTCAACCACCACTATAAAATTGGGGATCTAAATACCATTAACTAACACCTATTTGATTTGTGTTTCATTAAGAGTTCAAATTCCAAATGCTACCATTTTTCTTCACTAAAATGATTCCTTGTACAACAGCTCTCTGTATCACTACCACTGTCGGGATTTGATGCTTCCTACAAATTTGCTATCACACATCCAACTATAAGGACTAACTTTATTACTAATTGGATCCTCATGCAATACAAAACAATATAACAATGAGCACAACAAAAGGTTTTTCTCAGCAGTGTCCTTCTGACTTTAGGACTTCTGGGGGCTAGAGCAAAGCAACTTTATAAGATTAAAACATAGCTTAATTCCAAACATAGACTATTCTGGTACCAGCACACAAAGAGGCTAAACCACTGGTTTACACAGGAAAAACAACTAACCATCTAATAACAGCATGTGGCTTTGTTACTTCTCCAACACATCTCTCTAGCAAGCTCATCTCTCAGAGAGCACTGATGACATTAAAACAGGCTGAAGTGAGTACCACCAGGCTCAAGCACACCACCACCATAGCAGTGCCAGAGCTGGAAAGGACCAAAGCAAACCAGCCCTCCATCTGTCCCAGCCCTGGGCTACAGCCGCACATCTGAGCACAACTGCACTAATGTGCACGGCACCTGCCCCCAAACAATTTTGCACCAAGCAACAATGACAAACTATCAAATTCCCCAATATTACTGTAAGCACTGAAATGCAACCACCATATTCCCTAAGGATGGCAGGCTTTGTCTAAATAGGTGTGGTGGTGTTGGCTTCTTCAACAGTTTAGAAGGGGCTAAGTCTGAAACACACCCTCAGGACTTAAGATACGAAAGTCTCAACTTTCCATGGCTTTTCACTGTCTCCCAAGATTATTTGCAGCTGTGCTTCACACCATACAACTACAGAAAGTGCAAAGCCATCAAATGTGCAAGCATGCACCAGGCAGGACAGGAGGGAAAGTTTCTTCAAACTCTGAGTGAACTCCCTCCCATTCCTTTTTCCTTCTCACAACGCCCATGCATTTCCCAGGCTTGAAGCTCTTTAGAACGAGTTTGCACAGCTCAGCACAGTGTGAGACTTGGGATGGTTTTAGAGATGTGGGCAGAAAAAGCTGTGCATCCCCCTGCACATGACAAAGAAACATCTGTAACTTAAAACAACTGGTCAAATACTTCGATATGTGTAGGAGTGTCTTGAAGAAGAAAGGGAAAACTGTAATTCTAATATTCATCACTTCATATAGAATGTCTCAGTAACCATCCCACACCTCTGGAAAATATAAATGAATCATATATTAAAGAGAATAAACAACCATAATATGTTAGACAGTCAAAAGATGTTTCTGTAAGCCAAGCACATGCCTGACATCAGCCAAGTAAGTAAATAAGTACTGGTTGTTCTTTCAAATGCCTTCCCATGTTTGCATTTTTACAGTGTGCTCTGGAGCAGTCACCAGAAAGACACTGTTGTTGTTACACGAAGGGTAACTCTTCTTCCTCCCTCACATGGGCTAATATATGCTATTATGCAAAATAGTCGGATAACCCCTCCACAGTCTTTATTAGAGTTTTTCCACCACGAAAACCAGCTTTGCTGCCAATAATTCATTATGCCAGAAGGCATCCTTTTGGCACAAGCTGGAACACTGTGTCCCCGAAGAAATAATACAACAGTTGTTAAAGCTTTCCTTTACCTCTGTACTTTACAGTCTCCCACCCACTGGAGAAATCTGCTAATGGTTCAAACAAGGCTTCAAGATTTGGTCATGTCTTCACAGAGGGTCTGTGGTTTTGATACAGCCCAGCAGCACGGTTAAAAGCAAACCAATATATTTTGAAACAGGAGCAATTCCGTAGTTTTTCTACACTTACATTGAATCTCTCTAGAACAACAGGGGACAAGATGCTATGTTTGACTGGGAGTGCTTATACAATTACTTCATCCATGCTTCAAATTACTCTTCCTTCCCTTATATTTGATTTTCCTTCCATGACCAGCAAAATCATCCAGCATTCATTGGCTCTATCTGCCCTCCTCTCAGGAAGGATTTCAGAATTAAGAGAGAACCCTAATGACATCAACCGTAATTGGACAGAATACGTTCAAATTATTTTAAAAACAGTCCTGTAAGTACAGCTTTATTACATTCTGATATGCACAGATATGTTAAGAAGTAAAAACATTTTGGTTTTAAGCTTCTTGGCTAACACAATCTGCTTCAAACTATATCCAAAGCACAGAGCTTTACATAAGAGAATAGGCAAGGATAACTTTACATGTGTGCTCTTCCCCACTCTTCCTCTCACTCATTAGAAGTGAAGAATACATTCCCTATGTAAAATCTACAACATGGACTGCAAGCTTGTAAAGTGGAAATGCAAACCACACAACTGGATCATGGCAAAATATGTCTGTTGGGTTTTGTTTTTCTTTAACAATATAATTTCCAAAATAATGTTGTCAGTTTTGCTGAGGTTATAAATATATAAAAATAAAAAAAAAAGATCTGTTGAAGTGACAAGCTAAACTACACTTTAGTTAGTTTCTCATTTTACATAATCACTTGCTTGTACCATTTATCCATATGAGCAAAAAGCTGTAACTAGGAATTAGACCCTTCAAAGACTGAATTAATCTACAGCGACATATTAGTCTCTTTCAAGTCTTGTCAATGTTACATTCCCAGGAAAGTGAAATAAACATTCACATGGAAAGTAACATGTGCACACACAAAAATAATAACAATTTATTTTTAACTATTAACTGCATAGCACTAAATTAATGGTATGAATCCCTAAACTTCCTTCCCAAAGACAGGATTAGGTAATTCATTAAATGGTAGTATTACACACTAAATACATTTGTGCAAAATGCTGTCATTTAGTGTTACTAATGTTTTATAGTGCACATATATGCACACACATTTACTTCACCCATTCAGAGGCCTAATGCTGGGGAATCCTATGAATAACCTGCAATTCCCTCACTTTCCACTCTCGCAGGCAACACTGACAACTGTCTGGGGAGGTGGAAGATGCACACCACACTCACCCTCCCAAGCAATTCATGCAGAAAGAGGCCAGGAACATCACAGAAAACATGCTGCCACTGAGAGCTCTGCTTGTACAGAGCCCTCCAGAAGGCAGACAAGGTACAGTGATGTTCTCCTGCACTTCCCTTAGCTGTCCTGACAAACAGCCCTGCCCCAAGGCACGTGGAAGGTGTGGGAACAACCAACGTTGAGGTTCAACTGCAGCTCTAGTTTATTGTTGCCATAGCTTATCAGCTAAAAGGGGAAAAAGAACCCCAAAAAACCAAAAACAAAACAGGTGAAATTTTACCACTGACATAATTCTGAGGTTGCCTTTCGCCTCTGTGATCTTCATCCGTTATTCTGCAGTAAGCCTGGTTGGCAGAACCAAATACTTGTACTAGTCAGCATGGGATAAATTGCACTGATTATGGATATTCTTGCCCATTTCCACAAGCCATCAGCAGGAGGTTTATGCTAAGTGCTGTTTAGCATTTCCTGTGCTAGCTGGATATAGCCAACTGTAGTATACTTCATGGTCTTGCTCCATTATCTCCTACCCATTTAAGCATTATTTAAATTGAAAAGTGATAAGAGAACAGTATAAAAATCCTATGTATTTTGTTAGCACTTCCTCCATGCCTAATCAAAAGCCAGGAAAATAAAAAATTAAAGAAAGACAAAAACAAAAACAAAGTGAAAAAAAAAAGCACTGAATTTTCGCTCTGCTGAGTTTAATAGGACTTTTTATAGGTATTGATTTTTCTACTGTATAAGACAGTCCTTATTCTATATTTAACCTTTAAAACATACCTGAAACAGAAGGTTGGACAGATATAATTTCACGTACTTGTATAAATATGAATGAGTTAATAATTACTATTTTGATATTAGTTCTGGCTGACTTTGCATGCCTTCCTACTTGTTGCTAACAACTGAAAGAAATTACTGTCCCTGTTACCTGCCACAAACTCCTCTGGGCTCACTGAAAAATAACATTCTGAGTGAGACTTAGAGTGGGGTTTTTTGTTTTTTTGGTTTTTTTTTTTAAAAAGGACATCTTTATGTTCAAGTATGAAACACGTAATTTGTGTTTTTCTAAGCTATGAAACACAAAATTTCACCACCATTTCTAAATCCCAACCATGTATCTATCAGCTGTATTCTGACCTTGCATTGCATCAAATGCATGCTAGTGCTTGTGTTTTACTTCATCCCCCATTAAGAAACAGTAATACCTTAAAACTTTCAGTTCTTTAAGATTGTCTTTCCTAAATTGAACTATTTCAGAAATAACAGGACTTTTATTATTAAAGCATGAATGAATTTCTGGTAAAGAGGAAATGACAATTCTAATGCCTAAGATAAGGTGCAATTCTCCTCCTGACAGGTTCTGCCCTGATGAAGTTCCCTTCAGAGTTGGTTCTCTGCATAACAGCCAGTTTCAGAACTGTAATAGGTAGACAAGTAGAAAACTGAAAGAATATCTGGCCCTTCATAATAATAGCTTACTATCAAAATTTCAACAAGTTATTGGAAGAATTTTGAAAAGAGAAACATAGGACATGCAGATTTTCGGAACAGTACTTTTTAGCAAGCAAATGAACCCCAAATGTTAGGGTGAGAACTGTGGGCAGAAGGACACTCTGGAGACTTTTGACAGGAGTGGTTTTGCAACACACTGCTCCATCACCTCAGGCAGCCCCTCCTGCAGCCAATTAACAGGACTCATCCCTGAAGACCACTGCACTTCTACCCAGTTGTCATGTTTTCAGCTGAAACTGCAGCATTTTCATCTGCAGTCCACTGCCACAAATAAAAGTACTATGGTTTCTAAACAGCACTAAGAAATTAGTTGGCAACACCTGAGCACCAGTGATGCAATCCTCAAAAAAATAACCAAACTGTAACACTCCTTTAACTATCCTGCCCCAATATTGTGCTCATAAGACCAATGTTGCCAACTTATGGTTACCATCAGATAAGAAGATCTTAACCACATGCAAAATTTCTGCAAGAACCCTAAGCGCCATCTTCAGCAGAGGTGTACAGAGATCCTCTTATGACTCCTGTTTGGAGAACCTATCTTACCATTCAGCTACAGGTTGCATAAAGACCAGGTAAGCTTCACCTACATCAGCATCACTCTCATTTATTCCTTTCCCAGCACCATCACCAAAAAATTCTCCTCAGTACATCTGTTACTCTCCCAGGTCAACCCACTCCCTCTTCTCTTCAGCTCCACCCTGTAATCTTTCCACGTAAACAGTAATGGAAAAAACATTTTATCCAAGCATCCGTTTTTCATCCTGCTCTCTCCTTGCACAGCTCCAAGGTCAGCATCTCCTGCAGCATGCAGCTTTCCTAAGTGGCAGGAGCTGTATAGCAGACTGACAAGAGCTCAAAGATTTAGCTGCTGCATGAGAGCTGCTGCTGACATTAGCAAAGCACCTAAGTGGGCATTACTAGTTTCACCTCACTGATGTCACTTGGAAAATCCATGACTAGCAATAGAGGTATCAAAGACATTTTCCAAATTCCAAGCTGGCAATGTTGTGGTGCACTACAGCCAGAGAGAAAATTGTGTTTGTTCTACACAAAAATTCAAACTGTGAGCAGCCTGTAGGGATTCTCCCTCCTTGTCAGGAGAACTGCACCTCCACCATTTGCAGACAGATTATGTAAGCCAGTCTTTGGCAGGCAGAGCAGTGCTTTGACCTCCAAGCATTCAACAGGAGATGCTGTTAATGAAAAAATTTTAACCCACATGGTTGAGGTAGGGAGCGATTTGCTAACATGTGTCTCACAAAGTCTGATCACCACATTACTGCTGGGACCATCTTCTCTGATACAACTTGACACTTCAGTCATATGTTAAACTCTGAAGCATCTGTTTCATAATAAACTATTATATGCTTGCCAAGAATTGAAGCACTGTGTTTTTGGATGAGTACTACTAAGTTGCAAGCCCTAATTTAATACTCATCTGACATTGATGGTGACCCAACATTTAATGGAGCTTAATGCTCTTCTGATGCCACTGATTAAATTATTGCTCAGTAGTCCAGTTTCATAATCTACAATTTGCTAGGAAGCAAGACAGATATACAGGCACTGTCTCCTCTCACATCAGTGAATCAGTTTACTGGCAGGGAAAGGTTCCCTAATTGAAGTTAAAGGTAAGTACACTACAGTGCACCCTTCGTCAGTCAGTACAGAATTTTGTTCAGATGCTTTAAGCCAATTATATTATTATGAAAAAGCGAAGCATGAAGTATTCCCAAGCACAAGGGGAAAATATGGGTAAAATCCTTGACCCAGCATGTGCAATGACTTCATAGCGTCCTGAGCACTGTCCAGGAAACTCATTCCTCTGGCCGACAGGCGCTCCTATTCATTCTCTCCCCTCTAGGTTGTTTAACAGTTTGGTCACCGCTTAGGCACAGCTGTGCAAACAATCTTTCAGTGTTTGGCCTGATGCTATTGAATTCCATCCCAAAACGTCTCCCTTCTTTCTGTGCACAGGATGAGGAAGGCTAGTTTGGACACAGAGGATTAGAGGCTTTCACAGCCCAACTTAAATCATTAAATCCTAAAGTTTCTGAGTTTTGAAAGAATTTTACCAAGTAAATTAGCAAACTTAAATGTATACCTAAGACAGCTGGCAGCAATTGCACTTTTTAAATCCTCTCAAAGTCTATTCCCATCCTGAGGGGAAAAAAAACAAAACACTCTGTGAATCCCTAAACATTTTAAAACAATTAAAAGCAATTCAACAAAACCAATGAGAAAGCAATGTTTTTAAAATGCCTTGGAGGAGAACAACTAGAAAAAGTTTATGAGGGTACAGGCATAAAAAACAACAAATGCTTTTTTAGCTTCCCAGAAAGTAAACCTTTCATCCCAGATAAAGCAGAGGTCCTTGCCAGTACAAAAGCAGTTTCACAGGACTATTCATTATTACATTATTTTCACAGCTACTGGCAACTCAGAAACATACCACCCTCAATAAAGTAACTAAGGAACAACTACATGCAAATCGAATGGTAGATGCTAGCACAAATGCATTATTAAAGCTGCAGAAATAAAAAAAGTCAAAATCAGAAAATCCCCAGAGCAAGCTTTTTAAGGTATATGAGCCACAGCTACACAGCAGTTCTCAAATATGGGCCTCATTTCTGAGAGCATCCATGATTTTCACTTCCAGACAGTGAATACTCCTACCGAAACTAACACAGATCACACTAACATTTTATGTAAGTGTGAGCTTGCACATCTTCTTAGGTGATGAAGCTTTAGTTCTAGCAGAAAGTTGTGGAGCTACTCATGTCCTAATAATTTAATTGGTATTATTGAAGGAATGTATTTATCAGACTAAGTATGCACAGTCTCTGTCAGAAAATAATGCCATTACCTTAGAATACTGTAAAAATCCCAAAAGCATCAGCATTTGGAAATATATTTTAAAAGCCTTCCAATTAAACACACTTTACTAGACAGTGGTAAATTATAGAATATATTCCAAAATTAACTCAGATACAGTTTTATACAACCATAAGGCCTATTGACTTATTCCTTCATTTTAGCTTTAATACTGGCAAAATAATTAAATTCTAACTTTTTATGAATGTGGTCTTCAAGAATTTTCTACGTTATAGAATGGAAAACCAGAATGTATTAGAATAGATGTTAGAATAGAATACATACAGAATGTACTAGGAAAAAAAATCTGCAAGTGTTTTGAACATTAACACCTGATAATCAAACTTCAAGGACTTCATCTCATCTCTTCAGAAAATCCCAACTCCTACCATACTGTCTACAGGAAAAGCTCTCCAGCCAAAAGCTGCACTGAAATCTCAAGAATCAGGGTCCCAGATGTCTTCTTGTGAGGTGCTTGTAACATTTTATGGTTTCTGACACCTTCAGATGCTTTGCTGAGGATAAATGCATTTTTAGGATTCTACAAGCTGCGCAGCATATACAGTCCTTCTTCCCTTTTGTAAAGTAATATTTTCTGCATTGTCAAGCCCACAAGTGTTTTTATTTCTAGTAATAACTGGCATTTTCTTGTTTGCATCTTACTCTCTCCAATGTCACCATCCCCACTTCTTACTAAGGTTGCACTTGAGCCAGACCTGCAAAGAGGTTGTTTTTCCTATCTCTGTATGAAAGAAGCTAAGCTCCAGAGAGAAGGAGATGACTTTCCTCTGTAAACTCAGTCCTCATGACTCAGCATCCTCTAAATGCCAGCAGAAAAATATACCCCATTGGCATGCAGGAAAAACATAACAAGGGGTTATTTTACATTGTCAGGTTTCACAGAAAACTTTACCATTCAACATTTATAGGAAAAAAGTCTATTTTTCCTGCATCTCAGTTCTTCCCAAGACCTTTGACTGCAGCAGTCATCACCTGCGGTCCACTCACTTTTTCTCCATGGCTGGCTGAGGCAAAGAGAAAAAACAATGTCTCAGCCCAGTCTCAACTCTTCAGTGCCAGCAGGAACACTCCCAAGAATCACGTCTCTCTCATCCCCAAATTCCCTGTACAAACCCACTGCTCTTCCTACCCTTGCCTTGCAGTGTGGACACCTTGAGTCCCTCACTGCACTCATTCCATCGGGGGAAGACTGAAAATGCTTTCTGACCATGCCCTGTCTCTACCCAAACCCCCAAGACCTCTGCTCAGAGCTCCCCCGTGCTGAACAGCCACCCACTCCCCTCAGGACCAGGGGAGAAGCTGCAGGAAGCCACAGCCCCATCTTCTCGCTTTCACCCAGCCTTTCAGCTGCTTCCTCCAGGGCCCTTGCCACGGGATGCCACAGGATGCCACGCCATGCACCTCCAGGTACAGAGCTGGCTGCGTGCTCCTAAAAAGCACAGCTGGCAGAAGTCAGCACAGCCATCACATGCATGGTGAAGACGTCTCCTGACAGGGCTTGGGAAAATTTGGGGATTTTCTGATTTTGACTTCTTTACATCTGCAGCTTTTTAGAAGAATAGAGGGAAGGACAGGGGTTGATTAGCAAAGTTTCACTGGTATTTCCATGGCATTCCCTTCAGAGTTCCCTGGAACACACTATTAAAAATGGGTGCTTATTTTTATCTTTCACATATTCTGTACTTCTAAAACACAAGTAGTTATATGAAAATTATTCTGATTAAATGCTGATTCTGTGCAAAGAAACAGATCTCAATTTAAGAAACAGGTCCTATAATTACAGACCCCTGAAAGAACTAGCTGTTTTATTTTACTGAAACCTTTTGAATATCAAGCTGAAAACATTATAAAAGACTGTGCTTCAGAATTTTGAGGATTTCTGAGGCTTATAAATTTTCCTTTAATCTATAATTAAGAGAGCTCCTTCTTAAACTTAGTCAGAAGTCTATTCCAAATAGCTTTTTTAAGAGCTAACTAGTATTAGGGAACAGAAAAGCAATTCAATGAATGTGTCACTGCTACAGAAAACTGCTGTATCATGCTTATATTTCATTAAATAGCAGACTTTGGAAGAGGAGAAATCAGCAGTTTCAATCATGATTAAAAGTTCCACCTTTGCACCACACACTAGAAATGCCCAAACATATAGAGGCAGTAAAAGGGGATCTTCTCAGCTTCAAAATGACATGTAGAATTATTATGCTACTATTTCAAGAGTTTAAAACCATTATTTAAAGGAGAAGAAAGTGTGGTTTCCTCAGGGCAGTAATCTCAATGACTGAAATTACTGCATCCCAAGTAAAATTGCTAAAGTACAATTTTTTCACTTAATTACAATTTTTTTTTAAAAGCATTCTGCTAGTGACTACTGCTAACAAGAAAAGACATGGTAATTAATCGTTTCATGTCCTTTAATAGCTAATCTGAAGTGCTAATGAGTGTTCAAAACATAACAGAACTATCAATTGTTACAGAGCTTCTCACTACACAGTGGAGAAATGAATAAACTTGACTCTTTTCCTTGGCTTGAGTCAGAATCAGAGCATCCCAGACCTGCTGGATTAAGCACTGGTGACTCAGAGTGACTACCTTTAGGAATGTTTTCCACCTGTCTTACCAGGTGCCTTGGCTCACACCCACCTGCTGGGAAGGCTCTCACCTCCCCCTGCTCCGCACAGTCCAAGGGTACTCACTAATTTCAGAACCTAACTCAAATAAAACCACAATATTACCACTACCACCCTCCCCCTACCATCTACACATCAACCAACCTGAAAGAATTCTTTGTTAACTGTGAGACTTTCTTGCTCCCTTTCCTTGGATGCAGGCCTGTCTCACGTGCCGGGCAACTTCCCCTGCTGATCAAAAACCCAGGAATGCTGTAGGGTGGCTCAAGGTTGTGACAAGAGATGCCCCCCTGACCAGCACCAGAGCCACCTCCAGCAGTGACCCTGCTACCCTCACCTTGCTCCCACACCAGCAGCTCAGTGTCCACTCCAATAATGCCAAAGAGAAGGACCTTCTTTTAGTCCCTCTACAAAGAGTATGAAAGCATCTCCACCTGCCCTTCCCTGTAATCCACCTTTGGCCTATGGTAAATGTCATAAGCATTTGTCATAATATTTTACCATTAGGAAATAAAGCAAGAAAATTGGTGTATCCTTTATACATGATATGTTGCATTGCTGACTTCTGGTTTTCTGTAATTTCTACGTCATGATGCTTTTCCTACCAGTCTTGATATCTTAGTATCATAATTTCTTTTATGCAAACTCAGAAACAGAAACAATTTAGTCTCAAACTGTAAGACAATGTATTTTAAATTTTCCTTGAGAAAGTCCATAAATACCCATTAAAATGTTCCTTTAAAAAACATCTCAAATACTGGTGCAAATAACAGCTAGAGCTTACCAGAATGTCAGCACTTACTACCATTACTAGTAGTGAGTACTCTTGAGGACCTCAGCTGATATTTTGAGCCTCTTTTAACACATGAACATACTGTACAGACTCACCAAATTATCTGGTACAGTTTCTTCTCTTCAGAGCACTTTCAAAAATCCTTGAAGTCCTATTACAGCCCGACACAACTGATGAGTTACTGGGCAGGGTGTACAGAAGCCCCACCTGCCCTTAGAATAAATAGGATGCAGAGTCAGCATACAGCCACCGCAACACCATGTATCAGTATTTTACCACAGCTTTGGTATTTCTCATAAAGCTTCAAGGAACTTCTGAACTAGATTTTGGTGGTATATTTGCTTATTTTCCATCAACACAAATTTGTCCTCCAGTGTCTCACTTATTAATGTAACAGTACTATGTGCTGTGCAAGATCAAACCAGACCTATAAATTATGCCAGGCAGGAATTTTATACTGAAGGGTTTCCTGTTGCTTAAAATAAGCAGATAATATATATTAACACCAAAAATTGCAGTACCTTTTTTTTTTGTCTGTTCATATGCTGCCTTTCTTTTTTACATGTGACAAAGTTATACAGGGCCTACATCTTACAGAGCCCAAGACAAGAGGCACCCATTCAGTTGGTTTCTGGCACCAGGTCTCTTCCAACATAGTGGGTTATGAATTACAAACATCTCTTCTCACTTACATTCAGTCAGAATAATGGTGAATCAGATAGCAAAATCTGATGGCTTCTACTGTTCAGCCAAAAGTATGAGCAATTGGGTGACCAGATCTCTTCCTCCAAATAGCCTACACAATTATTTACTTCACCTTGTCTGGTGCCATTCAGGCTGCAACACCCTTTTTGCTCAGGGATGAAGAGAGTAGCTTACTTAAGCCCACCCCATCCCTTACTTTTGGGCAGGTGAGGGTGGTTTGTCTTAATTTTTAAGACTCCTGTACTTACAGAAAGAATCCAACCTCGTGTGAAATTTTAAGCCACTAATGATGACTTTTTTACTCTTCAGTGTGCTAAAGAATCTGCATCATCATGACCACCAAAAACCTTTTCAAGGGACTGCTTGACAGCAGGGACAAAAGTAATGAGGTTGTTGGTTGTTAATCCTCAATCCACCCCACAGCTTTTGGCAAAAGATAGGAGGAAAAGTATGGCTTGTTTAGGAGGTGGCTCAGTCTTCCCAGGTGGGTGAAGCTGCTCAGACCTCCAGTCTCAAATCAGAAGTGACAGGCAGCACAGCAGTCTTTGAGTCCCACCTGTGCACACTCAGATTGGTGTGGAAGGAATGGGAGCTCTGCAATGAGGATACCACAGAACAATACAAGGCCTCAAGTAATTTGAAAGACATCAGCCACCACTGAGTGCCTATGAAAGAACAGACAATCCTGCCTCTTCACTAAAAAAAGAGCACTTTTCCTTTTAAAAAGGTTACTTGAAAAGGATTATGGCATTGTAACCATTTCTTTATTTAAAACACATTCCCAAGCTTCATGTATCAAACTAAAGGTCACTCAGTTTAGTCTCCCGGTAAGGCAGAGGCATTCACACAGGCAGAACAAACCATATCTTATGAAGCTAAACAAGACTGAAAATGCTTTCTGTGTTAATGATTAACAAAATCTGTATTTGCCAGTATTTAAAACACCTTATTATTTCTAAGTTATACAAGTCCAACACATCAGCATCCTACAAAACTAATAAATTCAACAAGAAATGAATCTGTCAAAGTGCAAACAATTTCTGCCTAACAAAGAGGATACATGGCAAGTAATATAACAGTGGTTTTAATTAGCTGGGCATATAAAGCTGTTACAAGACAAATTTCTTTCATTAAAAAAAGCAGACAGTCAGTTAGAAATGCTTCACTGAACCAAAACTGAAGATGACATAAGACAATAAACCTTCTCCCTCCCCTGTAACAAGGGGGAACTAGAGCAGTATCACCAAAGTAGCAGATGATGAGCCGCCCCTTCTCCTGCTGCCGCAATACTGGTAACTCCCCAGAAATGCCAGCAATAAAGGGGGCCCAGCAGCACAGAGAAAAAAAAATCAGCAGTAAAAAGGACCATTTTCTATTATTTTTCAGACACTTGGCATAAGAGCTTCATGCAAAATTAACTGTAGAATATTCTAAGTCCCTCCAGTATTGAGTACCAATGTTTTGTGTATTGGCCAAAAATGGTAGCATGGCACCCACAGCATATTGGGTATACACTTTTATAATTTTTATAATGTAAAAAAAAAAAAAAAATACTAAGAATATGTGTGTATGCATAGTAGACCTTTTTTTTCTCCACTCCACTTAAGGCACTCTACTTTCCACATCAGACAATTGCATTCAACATAAGGTTCCCATCTTCCCCTCTGCTTTGGGCTGGAGGTACAACCCAAAGAAGGGCTGTGCCAGCTGCTCCTCTTCCCCAAAGTACCAGGGGCAACATCAAAAAACCAGCAGAAAGCCCACTGCACATGTTATTAGCAGAATACTCAGTCTGCCCAGGCTCAAGCAGAGAGACTCAGGCACTTGAAGAGAGAAATTAGATGCCTGAATTTAAGATCACAGGGCATGATTGCAGGCAGTTTTGTCTCATCAAATTAGGATGCAGACAGACACATCCTTGCCTCCAGATGCTGTTGTTGCCAATGCCACCCTGGGCACACCAGCCAGGATGCTCAAGGCATTTAAGAGACAGAGACATTTAAGCTCCCAGCCCTAGCACCCACGATTATTAGAAAATTCTGGGTAAAATAAAGAACAAAATACAGACAGTCCTGGAAGCAAAGCTGAGAATCCAAGACACATCCTTGCAGCTAAATGGAGATTCACTGGACAGCAGTTTCTTATTTTTTAAAGTGGTTTTGTGAACAGAGATTACAAGATACTGCATGAATGTTGGATTGTTCCCCTTCAATTCAAAACAAGCCATTGTTCTGGGATGGGAAACCGGTTTCTGAAAAGACAAATATCCCTTATTGCTTGTTTCATTAAACTGGTAAAAGAAAATTTAATTCAAATTAAGAAAACTCATATTCAAACGGCTCTACTGGAGAAAAACAATTGATATTTATGTGCTGTTGCCACTTTGCACTCATTACAGAGGCTAATGTTTTGCAAGACACATTTTTTAAACCTTCCTAAGCTTATTATTTACTATCTCCTGACAAGCATGACTTCATTTCATGAGCTGGCAAACATCCCATTGTGAGAATCTAATCTTTAATAACATATCCTAATTAAATATGCACATTTAATGCAGAAACCAATAGCTAAAATTCAGAACAAAACAAAAAACGTTCATTTGACTAAACAAAGCAATTGGATTAGAGTGCACAGAGCAAACTCAAATATTAAGTCACATATGTCACAGCAAAAAGTCATTAAGGGAAGGGGGGAAAAATCCCCCAAATTGTCAGGCAGACAATTGTTTACAGCTGACCATATCCGACCCCTCCAGAAATTCCTAGCTAGCTTACTCCCCATCTGTCATGTGATAATAACTTTGAAAGAAGCACATTTAAGAACTCTTCAAAAGATCAAGCTAATTGTTATTAGTGTGTTTGATTCCACTTAAGAAGGGTGTGCTGTTCTACAGAATCTACAAGGATTTATTCTTCTCACCACTCTTGGCATAATTTCATCATTCAACTATTCATTATTATGAGTGGTTCCACAGTGACAAAAAAAAATCCCAAAATAGTGAGCATCAAAAAAAAAAAAAAAAAAACACACAGCAAAAAACACCAAAAAAACCACACAAAAAACAGCCAAACAAAAATTTCAAAAAATTACCAAAAAAAAAAAAAAAAAAAAAAAAAAAACAAAAAAAACAGCAAAAACCACCAAAAAAACCACACAAAAAACAACCAAACAAAAATTTCAAAAAATTACTTCTTGAGATTTAAACACCAAAATCATGCCACCAAAAAGCTACTTCTGTGCCCATTTCTGAATTACTGTAAACTGGAAGCCACTTTCCTTCTTCTAGTAAGTAGACAGGCCTAACATTTGACATTACTGAGATACTTTGAACCCAAAAATTTTGAGTTACAAGTCCGTGACCTAGTATAACACTTTCAAAGACACTATCAAAAGACAATTAGATACACTTGTAATTTTATAAAAAAATTTGCCATGGACTGAGTCTAAATCCCAACACATATCAGTCTTTGCCTTCCGAAGTCTCACTGTAATTTTTGAAGTTTGATTCAGATTTATCAAAACAGTATTCTTCAGGAAACTCCTCATAGTATTTGAGAGCATGAAGCAACAGCGGAAAGGCTTAGGGTTTACAATTTAAATTCTTAGGATACATACAAGTCAATTGTATTGACTACACCACATTGCTGAACACAAACAAAGCTAGAAAATATAATGAAATTACAATATTACTGTTTCTAGGTCTTATTTCATCCTGCCTGGCTTCATACATGCACAAATGAAGAGTTATAAGATGTTCATTTTCCCTTTGAATCTAAAATGTTACCATTCCCACCACAGACTACAATATACTGCCAACTGAAAGACAAACATTTTGTAAAGTAGAGGTCTTTAAAATATTTTTTTAATAACTAAGTGGGCAGTGAAGTTTGTATTCATCTTTACCTTCTCTTGAACTAGAAAACAAACTTTAATTAATTTTTGGGTTTTTGAAGGGACTTGTCATATATTGAAGTTCTATTTTCAGTTATTCTATTAAACAGAGCACTCATTCCTCTAAAGGGGAATTTGCTCAGATCTGCAGAGGTGAAAAATATTCAGGACATGTTGTTCTGCAGAGTCAAGCCTCTGTCCCACAGTCACAGCAGCTGGATGCCCAGGCAGCCACCTACAGCACATCACTGCACCCCACTTTGGAAGGCAGCGGTGTCAGGAATACTCAGGAAACCCCTGGTAACAGAGGCAGGCATTAATTGCCCAGTCTGCTTAGATTTACTCATTCATAACTCATTAGCATTAGTTACCTCCAGTTCATAATTGGATAGTTCAGCACAGCTTACAGTGGGCTAAACAACAACAGGTAAGATTCAAGACAAACTAGATGATGTCCAAAGAAGTAACAGGAAAGGGGTTTACTGTACAAGACAGATCAACCAAAACACTGGTGAGCTCCTTGTAAACTAACCTTGTAGAATTTTAGCAACTGAAAAGAAACTACCTTTAGACCTCTGCAACAGATTTAATATTTTGTTCATCTAGCAAATACTACCCAGTACATGGGACTTTCACAGAAAAGTAATTTTTGTTTTACTGTTTCTCAAGACCCTGGACTGGTAAATGGCCAAAACCATTTTCAAATACTGACATTTCCACAGGAGAAATGGGGGCCAAGAGAATGGTGCCAGACTGCTTTCAATAGTGCCCAGCAACAGGACAAGAAGCAATGCCCATAAACTAAAATACAGGAAGTTCCACCTTAACACAAGGAAAAAATTCATTACATTGAGGATGGCAGAGCACTGGGACAGGCTGCCCAGGGAGGTTGTGGAGTCTCCCTCTCTCCACAGAGGAGACTCCAAAACCCAGGTCACCTGCTCCAGGTGACCCTGCCTTGGCAGGGGGGTTGACAGGATTATCTCCAGAGAGATATCTCATAATTCTATGATTCTGTGAGATGGCTACCACCTCTTCATTGCCACTACTCTTGAGCTGTCTTATTCAAGCCAAGCTACATCAGGAACACCAAAACCAATTTATGAAAAAAAAAAACCACAAGAACAACAACAAAAAACACATTAAAAAATACTATCAAACCAACAAGAAAACATGGTAATCATAGGAAATACAGAAACTTCATTATTATATATACATTATACTTTCTATATTTGCAAACAGTAACTTCACCATAACTCATTAGGCATCCAAATGCTCTCTCAGTAATGAAGTTTGCTAAAGCATTCATAATTAAAACAGTACTTTGAAGGCTATGAACTACCCAATTCTTTTAAAAAATGAGTTTACTTGCTCTTGAGGAGTCCTGTCATAGACCTGTCTTCTTTTTCTAATGATAATCTGTCCTATGTCCTTCAAAAGTTCAGATTGACACTTACACGGAATTTTTTTATGTGCAATGATTACACTTCCAGACTGAAACTCTGTCAAATCCACATGCAGAGCATGACAAATTATTCACACTACACTGTGCTCTTGGACTCTGTTATCAGAACTCCAGAAACATGCTTTTGACCCCAGACTGCATTGAACAGCTAAGATCCGGGCAGTTTAAAACACACAATGAAATAACGACTGAAGCAACAAAAACTACATCTGCTTTTGAAGTCCAGTATCCAACAGTGAAATTACAGACTGCTGGTATTTTCAAGAGGACTTGTGGGGCACAATAATCAACACTACACCCAAAAACATTAAAAGAAATTTAAGAAACATTAAGCCTCCACATTCTAGGTTAAACTATCATATACTTTTATTTTTAAATATTTGAAAACTGCAACATTTGAAATAATGAACACCTCTCGAAAAGCAGTAAGGACCATTTTGTCATCCTGCATTTATAGAAAATTTTACAAACAAGTAGAAGTGGACTACCAAAATAAAAACAGACTAACACATTTGGTTTGGGTTCTTTTTGTATTAGCTCTAATGAAATAAAGTCTACCAAAACCAGCCATTCTCATCTCTGAAGAGAAATGGAGACAAAGGGCACATGGTTCTATTTATGACGATAAAACAGCAATAAACAAGACAGCCAGAAGTCAGCCAGTGCTGAACACTCCAGAAGGTACTTCTTGGATATCTCACAAAAAAGCCTCCAGTCACACTTCACTGAAACTAAGCAAGAAGAAAATCGTTACTTTTTTGGTGTTTAAAAGGTGTACACAAAGTAGGACAAGTGCAGCTCACAACTGTTGAGGGTACACAACTAAAGATGTTTTTTTAGAGAGCAACTTCTACTTTGTCTTCAACAGATCCTTCTACCAATATTTCTTCAAACAGAAAAATCTGAAACAAAACAAGGACAAGAACAGCACTGCACCTTGTGAATCAAACTATCAACTACACAAAAGTAACCAATAAAACTACAAAGCAATTAAAGAAAGTAAGGCAAGCACATGTAATGGATATCGATGAGGGGAATCCAGTTACCGAGATTTTAATTATTAACATGGAATTTAATTAGCATGCTGCAGCTAACTCTCCCACTACTATGAAGCAAGCCTTCAGCAACCACACCTGGTCAAGATTTCAGGTTGGCATCTCACTAAAATGACTAAGTTCTCTTGTCATTCCCATGAAGGGTTTCAGTGTTGACTCAGAGGGAAGAATGCCATCTAGTGAATTACTAAGACAACACTGGCACATCCCACCTATATTTACCTGGCCTCAATACGCAGAGGAAGGACTCCTTCACCTCCTTATTGATGTGAAGATTATCAGGAGAGAGAGGAGATAAAGCAGGAGGAGAAAACAGGGAAAAACTAAATATTTAAAAATAAGTCATTTATAGCTGTAGCTACTGGCAACTGGTGGATCTAGCCAAACTAAAAATAAATTCTACATTTTAACAAAACCAGTGATGTTATCAACTTCTTTACAGTTGACAATCATTGCCTGTGGGAGGAAAGAGCCCTTTAGAGGTGAGCCTGCCAGCTGCTCAGCTCTATACATGGGTATGCTCATCCTTCCAAACACAAGAGGCCAAGAACAGGTCCCAGCATTGCCCACGCTCATGGACAACCTTAGCTGCTACCCCAACACTCCTCGTGCTGGACACCTCTGACCGCCCACACCCCACTCCAGTAAAAACCCCAGCAGAGGAGTCACCACAGCATTCACAACTCAACATCACCAAATATAGACCCTGTTCCACTTAAATCAAGGGATGCTTGAGGCTGATGCAAGTCCTAAACCATTTATTTTAAAAGCTACTTGAACCTTTAATTTAAAGGCTCAAATAATTCTCATCAACATTTCTCCCTCTTCTTCACACAACAGAAAAAAAGGTATCAATACAAAAGTACAGCAATTTGCAACCGACTATATTAAAATAACATACTTAAGCTGAATATAGTTTAATTAAGGCTTACTCTGGTGCACTCCAATATTAATTAATAGTTTACTTGGAAAGTCCCACCATATGGTGCTGTAGCAGATGTTAATCATGTAAGCCAAACACTTTGAAATTACTGTTCTAGCCACTTCATCTGAGGTACCAAGTGCCCTAAATTTCTACTTAAAGGATAAGCTGGAAATGCCAAACATCCTACAAGATGACATCCACAGCGATTTTCTTCAAGATAATATTATCTGGCAGATAAGTAGCACAAAATGGGGTAGATTTTTAAGCCTCCAGTACTATAAAATCATTGGCTACAGACAATGCTGGACTCTTTGCATAAGAAAAATGCCTGCATTGCAAACCTTGAGGAAAAATCTATTTTGTCTCCCAGATATCTGCTAAACCCGCTACACAGGGAGAGCAAAAATGTGTACACAAGAGGATGTGCACTAAGCATTCCAGATCTTGGCTGCTCCAGACTCATGGATCTGTGTCTTCCAGTCCTTCATCCTTCAAGTGCAAGAAAGGAACATCATGAGGAGCAGTAGATGCTTGCTCTTGGACAGTTGGCTATTTTGAATTGAAGAGGAACTGCCCTGCTAGGCCTGTCTCATAACAGGAAATTGGCAATGCTCTGAGCAGATTTGTGTGGCAGTAGATTTCTTATAATATGAGCCTAATACTGGGCCCCCAAAATTTTTCTTCTGAAAAAATACAGTTAATCTCCATCTCCTCACTTCATCTTTCTAGAGAAAGCAAATGCATTTGAAAAGCTGGAAGAGACCAATGAAGAAAATCTGACCTTTCAGAATTTCCCAACACAGTGTTTCCAGACAGGATTTCTTAACAAGGTATTTGGGAACTTACGCTTCAGCATTTGTCTTGGTAACTATTCAGCTTCTGAACTGAAGGTTTAAAGTATTCATTAAGAAAATAATTTAAGCAGTAAGTGTGAAAGCACAGTTTTGCTTTATTTGGATCTATAAATCTAAAGTTGTTATCCTGATGAAAGTAAGTGCTTGCTACAGGTGATCCTACCCGCAGTTATGTTTTAATGATGACATTGTAACTTCTTGGGAAAAAAAAAACAGTTACACAGAGTGGAAGCCTTGAAGAATTAGTTATTTCTCCTTGTTGCTTTGAATACGAGCCTATACAGGGAGAAATTTCTCAGGAAATAGCTTCTCCTTATTCCTCTAGAAAATGGTAACAAATATTACTACTTGACTCTGGGAAATACAGCACAATCAAAAGCTACAACAACTTAACTGAGATTAAATGGTTATCTACACTTTTGCAGATCAGAAAGGCTAGACCATTTTTCAGTTTGGGGTTTAGAAGATAAAACTGCCTGGGTTATTACTGTTAGAGTGCCTTAAGACAACTACTTGCAAAGATTCTAAAAATACATCTGTATATACTTTTCAATCCTCTCATCTGAAAAGTGATCTGGTTTATATTGCTGCCTTGCAAAATTTTTGACACCCATTAACCAGAAAAGGCATTTGTCAATTCCTTGGTTTAATACTGCATTGTGCAAATAAATCTGAAAAAGATCAAAATACAGAGCTTTACCGAACTGTTGCAAAAAACCACTTGAGAAAACATATTGTGAGGCCGTATTTAAACTAACAGATGTTTCAGAAATAGAACAATATGTTCAAACAAAATAAAGGTGTAAATGGGCAGTGCTAAAAGAGCTTCACAACTAAGCACATCAATTTCAGTAGCAACTGAAATGACCTCATCTAGGAAAGCTCCCTCCTAAAAAGATCACAAATTTAGAAATGAATTCTGATGTTATGCTTAAAATTTGGCTGCATGAATTATTTGCAGAGTGGCTGCTTATGTAACATTGCCTTTGCTATGGCAACACCCGGCTGTTAGGCTTTGACACATCCCAGTTGCAATTGCAGTTTCATTTTCTGCTGATAAACAATGGCAGGAGAGGTTTTCTAATCACAAACAAAGATGCTCTAAAACATTTCATCATGATTGATGTGGCGGCCATTGATACTGCTAAAACTCCTAATGTCAGAAGGGCAAGCAAAAATTGAGAGATCCACAGGAAAAATAAACAAACTAGAGAGAGAGATATCTTCCAGCACTGCTTTCAATACAGTTTTAAGGCTGGAGTCTTATAAACTAAAGTTTGGAATAGTGCAGTTTGAGTCTTGACTACCTGTCCTTGTATAAACTCCCTTCTCCAAAAAGTCCCCCACTTTGTCTGACTAAAATTCTTGTTACTTTCTTACAGAGTAACTATCCATAAATTAAAGAGGTTATGTGTTCATCAAAATTAGACTCCAGCTACGGCATTATTTAATATTTTTCTACAGCCTTTTTTGCTAGGCGTTACAGTAAAAGCCATAAATCCATTTAATGGCATCACTTCAAAGCTAATGGAGTACACATACCCTCCGAAACTGTAAAATTTTAGTTTGCTTTACACTGGACAAAGAAAATAGTGGTTTAATGCTGACAAATTGTAAAATGCCCGATCTATTCCACATATGGTACTTAGCAATGACTATTAAGTTGATGACTATTCTGACACTCATCAGTCACCTACACACACTTGACAAGGAATCGAAGTTTCAGAATCCAAGTGTTTTTCATACTCTCATCCAGCTTTTTTTTTTTTTCCCTGAGACAACTCAGTCTTTTCCATATTATTTCCAATAGTCACAATTTTTAAGGGCCCTGCCAAAATCAATGTGAAGGGAAGTAGCATAAGAGAGAAGCTTTAACTTAATAGACCACTAGAAGAAAAACTAGAAGTTATGGACAAAATTGAAAGCCCTAAATAAGGCACATACATTTGTGGAATCACACCTCCTCTTTAACATAAAGTAGGTGCTCACATGCCTTTTAACACTGTAGTCCATCCTACCCTCCAGAAAAAGCTCCCCCCTAAACCCAGTCCATGTCAGTCTTTAGAGAAAACCATGGCCAAAAATGAGGTTGGTCTGATAGTGATCCTGAATGCAGGATTCACCCTTAATTCTTTAAAGACCTGGGATTTGCAAGATCCGAATGCTGTGAGAGTATTTGTGACCTCACTGATGAGCTTCCCTGTTGCTAACTGAAGCTTCAGGAACTGCAGCAGAACCCCGGTATGCCAAAGCAGTCCTAGGGCTCCGCACATGCACGAACAGGAGTAGGAGGATCCCCATGGCAATACTTTTTTTAAATCATCATTAAGTACTGTCGTATTTAGTGTCAGAGCATTCCCACAAACTGTTGCATTTTCCTGATGAATAACATATAATTCCCACTACACCAAGTGGAGCGCAGTTGTTGGCAGCCTGTGATGACGCTGCAAACACACGTGCCACTGAAAATGGACCTGAACTTCAGCACACAAACACCAGACAGAAACAGCTCTCAAACCCATGCAGTCATACAGATGGGGAACTTTTGCACTCTGCTTTCACTTTGCTAGCACATTCATATTTCTGCTTCTCTCCCCCTAGTCCTTCTAAATATTTGCATCCTTCTAAACCCTGGTAGGGTAGACTTTTATAGAAGTTAAAAGCCCCTACTCCTTAGCATTAGAAGCCTTTAAAGGCAACCCCATGCCTCAGATGTCAGCTTCTTGAGTATGACTATCATTACAACAGTTTAGGCTGTACAAGCTTCATATAAGCCCTATGAGATGTCATTCAGCAAGCAAAAAAATAAATATTTAAGCTTTGTTAGATAAAGTAATATAGAATTTTGTTCAGGTGGACTGCCTTTTGTAACAGTTTCTGCCAATGAGAGATTGGTACTGAATTAAAATTTGAATATTGTTAAAAGCAGCCAGCCCTCATCAAAATACAGTAATCATCAATAACCTCAGACCAAAGAAGTTAGATTAGAAGACTCAGTTAAAAACATCCTAATGTCTGGTAAGTAACTGAGTGTCTTTAAGTATTCTCAGAAATCTAAAATACATCTGGCATGTTCCCCTCCTGAGTGAGTGAAAGAAAGCCATGACGTTTGACGACGCCTTTGCCACGTGTCAACGTCCTGAGACTCAGGAGTGGAATCCACACATGTCCTCCAGAGGGGAGGCAGAGGAGGTGGCTGACACACTTTCATCTCACTGATCCATCCAGGACTTTTAAAATTAGTACTAGATATATGAAAAGCACAATAATACATGGTTTAAATCAATTTAAATACTCATTTTATCCTCCATGTACAATATGCCATCCTGTGGGAGAGATGAGCTAATCCATCTACGCTTTTTCCAGCTCTATGACAGTTGCTCTTCTGGGTTCACTTCAAACCCTGGAAAACTCAGATGCTGACAGAGGCTCTCCTCACTTTGTCCCTTTCACTTACAAAGTTTTAACTGGTACTTTGGTCCAGAACTTCTTGTTGTACACATTTTCACAGTCAAAATTTAGGTCAGTTACATATTTGTATAACCAATTCCAGGTACAACTCTGTAACTCAGCAGCACTGGCATTAGCCCATTACAAGGATCCACAATGTGTCTGTCAAGGAATTAAAAACTGACAAGATACTGGAGAAACTGCATTTATTCCATGAATACCCAGTCTTGAGGTTGTTCCCTATACAGACATCCAGCCCAGGGATTGGCACTTTCGTCTAACCCTTTTGAGTGGAAATACTTTCCCCATGTTCATTTCTCACATATTGTAATTTCAGGCCCAATGCTTTATCACTACTCTGAGCAAAATGCCACTGAGGTAATGGTTCTTTTGCCTAAATAAAGAATTCCAGATGAGGCCTTTTACTGCAAATGTTCAGGTCATACCAACAAGACCATCACAAAAACACTGAGAACAATAAAATCTAAAGTGTTTCATTTCCCCTTGCTTTCAGATAACTGTAAACAATGTTGACCAGTAGGATTTCCCTTTTTCAGGAAAGATTTTGCTTTGAACATCAAAATCTGTTTGGAGGAATTTTCTTTACAGAGCTGCTCTGAGCAGGCATATGACATAGAAAGGCACTTACTTCAAGGAAGAGGTTAAAACCAAGTTCAACATTTATAATTCTGTAAAATAACCCCCAGTAAGCCAGCAAAATATTCTCACATCTTGAAGTTTAATGTAATTTATGCAAGCCAGACTTGGCTGCTGCTAATACAGAGACCACTACTGCACTCCTTCCAAAGTTTTCATGACAGACACGTTCATGTTTTATTCATCAAACTTGTCTTGGGTATCCCTTAAAACACAAATAAGCTATTTGGGGGACTTTCAGAAACACAATTTGCTGGAAACAAAGCACTTAAAGCATGAGAAGAACATTTTTTTCATATGGATTTCAATACCAATGTTTGCAATACCACACATTATGAGTAAGGAAAACAAAGTTGTCGCAGCAAAGACCGCTTGCCCTTATCCACTACCACCCTTCCCACAAACTCAGCAAGGTGTGACCCATCAGGCAGGAGCAAACCTGCCCCCAGCTACTGGCCATACTCGTTTCCAGGCTCAACTTTCGAAACTAGAGTGGCTCCCTGAGTGCTTTTCCTCCAAGACTGCTGGTCACAGGCAGGTGCTTTATCTCCTTGCACCACCGAAGTGAAAGTGTCCGTGCTGCACAGAATACAAAGCGAAGAAATAGAAGCATGAAGCAACATATATGTGTTCTCTCCTTAAAAATGAAAGTCCTCCAGAGAAACAATCCAACATTCAGGCCAGAAAAAACAGGTTAAACACTAAAAAGCAAGCTTCATATTACAAAGTGGGCACGACTGCAATAACTGCCTTTTTTTTTTGTAAAGTTTACATGATTATTTCTAAAAGATTTGCAGCTCTAGTGTTAGTCAGGTTTCGAACTACAAACCCTTATCCAGCAGCACAATTTCTAATGCTACCATTTAGCCTGTTCTTTTCAAATTACTGATTTTATAATAACATAATACAAAAGCAGAGTATGCAATGCACTTCACCTGTCATTTATGAAAAGTAGTTGATGTATTACATTTTTTAGGTGTTTTAAAAATGCATTATCTGCAAATTCATTGTTTTTATGCATTCCCCAAATTATGGGGAAGGCATCTCAGACACTGATTAGAAAAGAAGTCCTACATAATCTTTTTATTTTGAAGTAAAAATGTTGGAATCTAAAATTGCTGTAAAAAACACTTCGAAGTTGAAAATGGTTTGCTCTTAATACTGATCATCTGTAGCTTCTTTAAGTTTTTAATTAGTATTTATTAATTTCTCAGGATATGAAGTATTACATCATTCTTTTCAATTGCTTTTCTACAGAGTGAGAATGCTTCCGAAAGTGCGAAACTATGTATGTTACTAAATGAAATTATAACTCGCCAGCTATAAATGCCAGGATTGAATAACTGAAAACATATGCTATATGCCTGAAATTTTAAGGATGATGAAACTGTCACATTGGTAGCACACAGCATGTTATAAAGAACTCCCACAATGTAGCAGTTGTTCAAAACTTGTACCCATCCGGTCATTCTATCTTTATAAAAAGATCTATAACACTAGATGGTGATTTATTCAAAACACAGCTGCAACCTAACTTAAAGGTAAAATGAAAACCCCCCACACACACACAAAAACTACACAACAAAATACCATTTCACATTACAGCACATCAGAATGGCATACACAGAGGATAAAAGAAAAGCGTTTCCAAAAGGTCCAAATTTTATTCCCATCAGAGTTTATTTGAGGGAAGGACAGGTGAGGGAGCGGGAGAAGCGAAGCAGCGGAACAACCACACTCAGCCCAGAGCCCAGGCTGCTCGCGCTCCCTTCAATCACGGATTTTGAAGCGTAGCCCCGGGGAAGGGGACGGCGACCGCCCGACGCGCGGAGCCCCCGGCCCGGCCGGAGAAGGCCCCCGCCCGGCACGGCGGCTCCCCGGCAGCGGGGGGAGCCCCGGCACCCCCGAGGGCACGGACCGACCCCCGGCCCCGCCGCCCGCGGAGCGCCCCGGCCCCTCTTCGCGGGGGAGGTCGCAGCCGCGTCTCCCCCAGCCGCGTCTCCCCCAGCCGTGCCTCCCCCAGCACCGGCGGGTGCCGCCCGTTCGGCTGAACTTTCATTCGCGAGGCGTTTCGCGCCGCACCCGCCGGGAGCAGCCGGACACGCTCCCCGCGTCCCTGGGCGGCTGGGGGCGGCTCCATGGCCACACCACGGTCGCCGCCCGGGAGCACCCCGGGCTCCCCCGGGCTCAGCCTCGCCTCCGCCTCCGGCCCCCTCCCCAGATCTATGGACAGCCGGGGACCGTCAGCCGCCGTCCCCGCTCTGAGCCCGGGGCAGGAGGGCAGCGCGGCCCCCGGCCCCAGCGACGCGGCCCCAACAGCCTCCCGCCTCCCCTTCCAACCCAGCCAAAGCGTGGGGGCACCGCCGCTGCCAGGAGGCGGGATCCCGGCGCGGGGGAAGCCGCGGAGCTCCCCGCACCTGCGGGGCGGGGGTGGGGGGTGATGGGAGAGGGCACCGCGCGGCCCCGGCACCGCTCCTCACCTTTCATCCAGTCGACGACCTGGCTCGGCGACCACTTACTGACGGGCTCCATGATGAGGGCCATGGGCGGCACGGGGGCGCGGGGCTCGGGCGGCCGCCGCTCTTCGGGCGAGGGGCGAGGCTGTGCGGGGCGGAGGGACCGCGCTGCCCGGAATCCCGGCGGCAGGAGGAGACAGCCGCTATATCCCCGCTTGCCTTCGCTCCGCTCGCTCGCTCGCCGCCTCTGTGCCTCTCTGGGGATTTCAGTTCATGTTGCCGGCTCGGCGGGGAGGGGGAGGAGGAGGAGGAGGGGGAGAAGGGGGCGGCACGCTCCGACGCCTCCCGCCCCCGCGAGCCCGCGGGCAGCGGCGGCGGCTCCGGGCCCCGCCGAGAGGTCGCTCCTTGGCGGCGGCGAGCGGGGACTGGCTGGACTCTGCCCGCTCTCGTGCTCAGCGGCTCCCGCGGCTCTCCGCGGCCGCGGCTGCCGCGCCGGTGTCTTTTTCTCCTGGCGGAAATGACGAGGCGGCTCCTGCCACCCTAAAATATCTCCAAGTGAAATGGGAAGCGACACCCGACAGCCGCCCGGGGCGGGGGGAGGGGAGGGAACCGGGATGACTCGCAAGGTGCCGCCGCCGGCGGGAGGGGGGTCTGGGGCGGCGGCAGCGCCGGGCACCTGCTCCCGGCGGGCCGGGCAGCGGGAGAGCGCAGCCAGCGGCACCGAGCTGGCGCTTGGAGTGTGGGTTTGTTGGATTTTATTTTCCCTGAATTAAGCATCGCTGCGTGGGCGGGAAAAGTAAATTTTCTCTCTCTCTCTCTCTTTCTTTTTTTTTTTTTTTTTTTTTTTTTTTTTTTTTTTTTTTTTTTTTTTTGAGAGAGTGAAGCCCTGCTGTAAAACGGCAGTGATGGACGGTGTCGCCGGGCGCCCGGAGGGAGCCGTGCCAGCAGCAGCGATGCGCTGGCGGCGTTTGTCCGCGGTGTGCGGGCAGCGGGGGCAGCCCCGGCAGGGAGGGAGAGGAGGGGAAAGGAGCTGCACCTTGTTGTTTGCCCGCCTCGCTCCGAGGGTGCGGTAACAGGGCAAACGGGAGCGAAGTCGGCCAGCAGAATGGGGGTCGGACCCTGGCGGCCGCAGCACGGAGGGAGCACCGCCGGTGCTCGTCTGCCCTCCCTGTCCTGCGGGTTGCACCAGGAACGTGTGGAGGCTGCAGGAGTGAAAATCCACCATCCCTTTAGCGGGTCATCGTTGCTGGAGCTGTTCATTTTCTCCTCATTCTGTCTCCCCAGGCTGCATCATCCTGGATGTTACCCCAAAAATGGCAATTCCCATGGGCCTTGTGGCACAATGTCTTTTGGTAGGAACCCCTCCCAAGTGCACGATTCCTCCTAGGATGGCTGTGGCACCCTTTTCCAGCACCCTTCCTAGGAGCCTCTGCTCTGAGTAAGTGGCATACCCCTCGGGAGCTCCAGGCAGAGGGTAGTGCTAAAGGTTATTTTCCTGCTGGTAAGTTGGCCATTGTACGACTTTGCCTGCATTTGCATTTGCCCTGCTTCTCCTGCCGAGGCTGAGGCAGTGGCCACCGAGATGTTCCCTCTGACAAGTGTTGGCCGCTGAACACCGACTGCTGATACTGACATTTAATATCTGTATGTGAGGAAAAAAGAGCCCTGAAGTGGTAATAGCAAAGGAGTCAGTTCCTTTGTGCTGTATAGGCAGTGCCAGAAGCTTTCCCACTTCGTTATGTGAGGCTGAAGCAGTAGTGATGAGGGGCAGTAAAGCGCCCATAAGGTTGGTAACACCTCTCCCTGGAGACCCAGGAAGAGTTTCCCCACCAGTGTTAGGTAGACTTGGCTCTCACTTTAGAGCTTGTGCTTATCTTTGAGAAGAATCTTCTTTTTACTGAGAACTGGGGCTTGCACACTGTAATTTTCCTCGAATTTAGCTCTAGATTCGTGTCTCCTGTGTCACATTGCTGCCAGCACACTGACGAGGCCGTCTGCTTCTAAAGAGGTTGTGTTACTTAAAGCCACAGAAACAATAAACTCACTTGCAAACTAAGGCTGACTTTTTTCCTTGTGAAAGGTTTAAAAGGTATGCAGGATCCTTATATACTGAGTTATTGTTGTTGAAAGAACATGTTGTAATTTTAATTAGAAACCAGTAGTTTGAAAGGTTTAAGAGTATAAATATGCAAGATCAGACTGAAGCCTGGCATGTAATTTATAACGTCATCATGTAATTCTCATTGGGCTGAGACGTTCTTTGTAGGTGCGGGCAGGGGAAGTAGGTTCTCAGTACATATGTACATATGTAGCCCTATAGTACATAATTATGCATGCCCTGGGTTTCCTATAGCTTGCCAGCATAATTTGTAGCTGCAGCAAGTTTTTCAGTAAAGCATGCGTGACCCAGGAGTGTCCCCATGGTCAGTCTCTATTACTTTTAAAACTCCTTTATGGAGGTTTTATCAAATTGTGGGGTGGTAAAAGGGAGTTCACTCTTCCACTTCAGTAAACAGATGAAGTGCTGAGCATGGAATCTAATTACCTTTATTGTTCTTCTCACAGAGTATAACCATGCCATAAATACTGGGGTAAATCCTGCTGTTTTACTTAGATCTTGTTTCAGTTTTACTGAAGATTGTTGGCTTGGCTATGGTAGAGAGGACTTGGCTCAGAAGTAATGATAAAATTATCCATCCATGGATAATTTAACTTGGTGACCTATTACAGCAATGAATTCTATAGTCAGGACATGTGCTACATAAAAGTATTTTTTTAATTTGCTCTAAATTTATTTCTGCCTAATTTTATTATTGTTCTCTCTTTCTAGGGTAAAAAGGAGAGCTGAATGACTTTTTATGCTGACCTTCTAAAACTAAAGTGTTTCAGCCAAAATGCCTTAACCAATGTCTTTTGGCTGTTTTCATCTTTCAGTTTAGTGGCCTTCATCTTGCTATCACACTTGTATGAGTCAGGCCTTTTACATAAAGCACATGGGATAGTCTCCTGCAGAGACACTGAACTACAGAATGATGTCTTAACTCATATTTTAGAATTATTCTGATCCATATAGTGCATAAAAATTAATATGTTTAAAAATATGTCTAAATATACATTTTCCTGTTAGAAAAGCATTTATTAGGTAGTAAATGTAAAAGAAGGTACACAATAAAACTCAATATTGCAAAAAAATAAAAAGAACATGAATAAGTTTAAAATTGAACTGTAAGTCTGAACTCAGAAGTATAAAACTACATGTATGCTTAGATATCTATTCTCTGAGCAGCCATGGATACCGATGGACAGCTTCAGCAGCTAAGTTTGAGCACACACAGCTCGTGGATCAGCACTTCAGACTACAAGCTCATAGAAGATACTGCTTTTCTGGCATGGTACATTATCAAAAAAACAACCTCCCTAGAGTTCAGCTGGAAATCATAGCTGCTACAGCAATACAGATTTGAAAATGATACCAGTAAATCGTTCAAGTCTGTCCAATAATGTACATTTTGTGCATGTTTAATCAATAGGACAACTGAAGTAGAGCGCTGCTCATCTTGAATAGTGCCAGCTAGATCCATGTTTTAACAATAGTACACTGAATAGTTACTTGTTTTATGTATATAAAGCCAGACTCTACAGTGGGTATCAGTGATGAGTTCTGAGGTTCCTCAGAAACTTCATGGACTTTTTGCTAGAGTGTCTAGAAAACATGCAAGATGCTCAGAAATTACAATTTGAAATCTTGCCCTGAAGTTCTCAAAAGATGTTGTTTCTGATGCTGGATATTAAAGCTGTTTCTTAGGTGGGAGATGAAAACAAGTGGAGACAAATTAACGGTAACTAAAGCTGAGGTCTAATAAAAACAGTTGGAGTAAAATTTTAAAAAGCAAAAGCAAGCAAAGTGGAAAAAAAGCTAATATTTTTCTCCACATTAATAAAGTTTATCTTTTGATAGCAAATAAATTCCTAATTTTTACAAATGAGGCTTTATTTGATAAGAATCAAACTTTTCCACTGGTACTAGCACATGCTGCAAATACCTCCTTTGATGCCATATCTGCATTCTAGAAAGTATTTTATTCCACATCTTGCAGCAAGGTGCTCTTCTCCTTAAAAGTTGGGCTGCTATCTGTTCTCTGTTCCCCAGAGCCTTTTTGCCTTCAGAGTGGTGCCTGAACTGGTGCCTCAGCAGGGTGAGGATTGCTGCCCCTGCCAGGGCTGGCATCTTCCAAGGGGAAGGGGGGAAGATGTTTAGGGGGAGGGAAATAACAAATAGCCTTGGTTCCAGGGGCCGTGGGCAAGAAAAGGAGGAAGAGAAAGGTTCATGATCAGAGGCACAGTGAGGTAGTGAGCCTCTGAGAAGAGTAGACATTGATAAGATAAAGTTTAGAGCAGCAAAGGCGTTTAGACGCACTTGAAGACCCAAGCTGAATTAGACTGGGGTCTAAATCTGAGCAGTTGTCCCTGGCAGTGGAGCATGGGGATGTGGGAAGGAATGCGGATGGGAAGGAGGCCCATCCCAGCTGAGAAAAGCAGGTGGCTCTCTTGTCTGTGCCTCTTGTCTGCCCCTGGCAGGTGGCCACTGCTTGCTCCATGGCCATGGGCATCCTCTGCCTCTACAGCAAAGGTGACAAAAAGACAATGAGTCTCCAATGATTTGGGGCCTACTTTGGGATCTTGCTGTTCCCTCATTTCTTACCACTCATCTTCTTCAACCTGCTTGAAAGCACAAGTCTTTTGAAGGTTTTCCAATTCAAATATCTTGGTCTTGAAGTATATGCCTTATGTCTCTGGTAGTTTAATTTGACATAAATGGTGGGGGGGGGGGGATGTTGTTGGGCAATTGATATCATTTTGTATAATCAGAAATAGAAATCATAATCCCCCAAAGATGTTTAATAATTTAAAGCATTCAGAACTCAATTAAGGCTATTAAGAGATTAAAAATTAGATTAAAGGTGGCTAAAGGGTAAAAATTCAAGGACTTCAAACACCTTTTGTAATACAAAGGCTCTTAAAAAATGAAAAGGCTGAGAATTTCCCCAGGAAATTCTTATAATTTTAATTAGGTTTCTTCATTTAAAATAAAAAAGAAACCACACAATCTGAGTCCCACTTCCTCTCTCAAGCAGTGGACGCAATTAATTGCCTGCTGAGACCTCCTCCTTTCCCAGGTTTGGGGGAACGTGCAAAGGTTTAATAGGTTTTGACTACCAGGAGGGACCACCCCAACCATCTGACATGTTCTCCTGTACTGATGCCTGCCAAAGAAATTCTCCCAAGCTTTCCTGTGGTGGTGGGAGTTATCTTTCCTCTGATCATGTTTTCTCTGGTCCAGACTGTATCCACTTCTCATTTCCTTCCATGTGGAGTCAAGTTGCTGGGGGTTTTTTTGTCACTGAAGAGGAATTCCTGGAAATGTGAAAGGTTCTTGTCTTTCTGCATCTCATGGTTTCTCCCAGCTGGTGCTGCTTCACAACAAAGATGGGAAAGGGCAATGCTGACATGAGGAAGGTGCAAGCCAGTGGCAGAGGGGCAAGAGATATGTTCCTGCAGATGCAGAGGGTTTTTCAGGAGCATTGGCCTCTGTGTGGGGAGCTGCCATCTCAAAAGAATGGTTTTCTGTTCCTCTATGAAAATAAATACACATAGGTTGTGCTACATGGGCCTTCTCATTTTCTGTTTTTCAGGCACAAGTTCATGGATCCTGTTTGTTCATCAGCTCGGCTAAGGCTCCACCTCTACTACTGCAACACAAATGCCCTGCCTCAAACAATGAGAAACCAAGGGAGCTGTGCTTCTGTGCTAAAATAATATAGAAAAAGATTATAAAATAAAACAGCAACTAATTATTAACATCAGGTTCCTACTCAGGTCCCCACATTATTAGCATCACAAATGTAAAATGGCTACCAACAAGATTCAGCTTGGAAACCTCATTAGAAGGAAATGTCACAGTTTATTCTTGGTGATAAATGCTATTTTATTGCCTTTGGAATGGTTGGCTGGTTTGGCTAAATGCAATGGGTGGCTCCCCTTGAGGTATATATTTCTACTGACAAATTCATATTGAAGAATAATATCTGATAATTTTCTAAGCAATCCTGAAAATATTTAATGTTTCCAAAGAATGCAGTCATCTAAATTGCACACTGAAGTACAGAAGAAAAAGAATAATGATATGGTAATACAAAAAGGGCAAAATCATAATGAGGAGGGACATTTGTCAGTATACTCAGAAAAGCACAATCTGTCTCCCTGGTAATTTGGTAGAGTACAGAAAGTATTACATGCCATATTACAAGTATTACATTTTATTTCTGACTTCAAGAATCGTTACCATATGTTCAAAGTCAGACATGACCTCTTAAATATAGCATGTTCTTTGTTCATGCTGTGCGGGCTTCATCCTGCTTGGAGAGTATTTATTCTGAAAAATTTAAAGAGAATATAAATCTTCCAGTGCCAGAAGACTTCATATCAGCCAGCTTTTGTGGATGAACTGGACGGAAATAATTTGGCTCCTACTGACAAGGGAAACTTGACAGATCTGCTTTATTTCTCATACCTGACAACTTTCTCTAAAAACTATTTCTATGGAAATAGTCCTGAATTTCAAGAAGCATTTGTTGCTTTCAAATGCATTTTACAGGAAAAGCAAAAAACCCACATATTTCCAAATATTCCTGGTGTGCAGTAGCTTATTGATGTTACAATTAAATATGCTCTGATGTGCCCTGATAAGGCTATGATTGCAAGTTGATTGAGATTTAATGCATGCAGCTTCATGTTTACAGATAAATTTATGACCTAAGGTCCTCTACTATGAGTTGTCCTTCCCAGACTACAAATTCTTCCTGGAGGTCTGTTTGGACTGTACATAGACCTAAAGGTTCGTCCATATGATGTCACATTGAAATCAATGGGAATTTTGGGAGTCTAATGGCCAAATCAACAGAATGCCTGCAGATGGATTTTCACCAGAGTTCATGTTAGATCTAAATACCACACAGTGTTCTTATATCACATCATTACTGTGGTTTGGACCTTTCTGTACCATCACCTTCTTATTGTTCTTTTTGTACTGCTGTTTACAGCCGGACCTGGTTAAAGTATAAGAAACAATTATAGGGAAAAGGACAGTCATTATTACCAAAGAGAAGGATGAGAAATGTTTCTTTTCTAGTATTAATAGTGAAGGAAAAATACCAGTATAGAAAGGAAGGAGGGGTCAAGACAAAAAGGTGACATTATGAAAGGAGTGGCAGGGAAGCAATACAATACACAGGAAGCAATACAGTACAGGAAGCAATACAATAATCAGAAGAAAATATTACAAGAAACTGGGAAAACCAAGAAGCATAAGAGGAAATGAAAGTATGTATAAGTATAGATCAATCTGTAGGTACAGGTAGAATTAAGGGTAGGGAGGGTTCGAAAGAGTGAGAAAGAGCGAAGTCGGAAGATATGGCAGAATATTAAAACTGGGAGGAAATAAATGAGAAAGTGAATATCATCAATGTTAAGAAGTCCAAAACATGGACAGACTTTAGGAAAAGAAGGTCTTTTTTAAAGGCAGGTAGATTGGACAGGATGTATTTGATATATCTAAAGTGACTCTAGGAATTCAGCCAAGGATAAGTAGTTAAAACTACTTAACCAGAGAAGAAAGCAAGCTCCTCCCAAAACAGGCCCGAGTACTCAACAAAGGCTTTTTGTTGTTATTTTTCTTATTCCTTGTTGCTAATGAATTATTCTGCTGGATTAATAGTGCCTGGCTCATTCCCAAGCATGGGTCTCATCTACCACGGAGTGGCTTATGTCCATGGCATTAAATAGCCTTTGCCTGCAAAACCAAGTGGCTGCATGTATCAGCATATTTTGAATGGTTCCTGGCCATGCCAACACCCTAGCAGAGCTTGGGACTTGTCTGGGAAGTGTTAGCTGTGCTGGGCAACATTTAAGCATTCTTATGCCAGGAAATATTCCAGGATCTAGATAGATTCTCCCCTAGGGAATTAAGGATGGAACCTGCATTCATACCACAGACCCTGGCACTGCTTTCCATGTCTCGGTTCATGCTTTGCTCTACTATGTCTTGAAAGCAGCATCCAGTAGGAGAAGCCTGGGCTGGACAGTCTCCATCTGGTCTCCCAATCCCTGTACTTTGGCAACCAAACATCAAGGATGTCCTGGAGGTGTCATAAATCCCAAAGGAGAACCCTGGGGTGCTCTGGAGGTGACTGGGAAGGTGATCTAAGCTCTCTCTCAATAGAGTTTAGAATCAACTGGAAGTATCACAACAGCTTACTTTCCCACAAGCATCCTCTCCATACCTGCACTTGAAAAAGCAGTAGGATGAGGATAGTGAATAGCACACTACAAATGAAACCATTTACTGTCATTTCTTAGCTCCCTCTACCTTCAGAGCCTCAAAGTCCCAACAGAAAGTTGGCCATCCTCCTACCCAGACAGTCTGATGGTAGTCATGGTGTTTCTCCAGTCCTGAGGTCTCCAGAAGCTTTTGTTTCTGTAATTGTCAAAGGATGAGCAGTGGGAAGACAGGACGTAGCAGTCACAGGTCAAAAACTTTGGCAGAGCTCTCAATTGCTCAAGTTTTAATAATTGCTCAAAGAAAATGCACACCATGGTGTCATTTCAGATTCTTTTAACCACCCCAGTTCAAAAAAAAACCTCAATCCCAGTGACACCCAGGTTCACACCTATCTAATCTCATCTCCTAAGGCATTTCTATTGTGCTCCTCTCCATAGTATTCTGAGTGTTCCAGAGAATTAAATGAGCCTACCATGTAACCTAGTGAATATAGATTTTTTGTTCTCTTCTTGCTCAACATGGGAAGGAGGAAAAGGTATATAATTCATCTAGCTTTATTACTATTATTAAAGTTATTACAGTGGGAAAGCAATGACAGAGAGGCATTTTAGCCAGAGAGCATTGATAACTTCCGGTCTCTTGACGGATTGATTCCCAGAGAAAACTGGGAAAACATCCTCTCATGAACAACACGGAAAACACTGCACTAGCATATTCAGATTTGTTCAAATAGACTTTGAGCAGCAGATATGTGGCAGAGGTGCATATTAACATTTGCACTGCTGCAGCATATATGGTTTCATACCCAAAATGGAACTGCATCCAATTTAAGACCTGCCCTGCATCTGTGCACAGGGCTTGTATCTGAGTTTGCATAATGCATTGTGCTGATGTGAATTCCTACTGTGCAAGTGTGGTCATATGGCTTTTTAGAAATAAGTCATCTCGCAAATAATCTGGAATGAGTCTGTTGGGACTGATGAAGGTCAGGTCAGAGTCTGCAGACATCACAATGATTTATTTGCCCACTTTCATTCTCATTGCAGGTCAGCTGCTGTCTCTTGAACCAGCCTGAATTTTACATTTTCCACTCCAGAGCTGAGGTTGTTTCTCAGCTGACTGGATTACCTCTGTCCACTCTGGAAGTCAACAATGTTCAGAACCAAGTCAGCATATGGCATCCATGGACTGGGTCTCCTACCATTACCAGATGAAAAATATTGTTCTATCAGTCTTGACTAATGGAAAACCAATAGAAATATAAAAGCCAGAAAAGCCCATGGTGATTCCACAGCTAAAAATCCTCCCCAAAGTCATTATGTGAAGTCAACATTTTGGGTTCAGTCTACCTCCATGGCCATCTGACCAGATCTGGTCATTTGGCACAGGTGACATGCCATGCCAACCGCTGATGCAGGGAGGAACAAAAGCCTTTGCAGTCCTAGCTTGCCCACTAAACCCTCTTGGTTTATATCTGCAGGTACTTGGGCCCAGCCTGCAGCTGTAGCAGGGTAGCAGTCACACTCAGGTGTCAAACAGAAGAGAAAAGCTGCTTGTGTAATTTCACAGGCAAGGTCTATAGAGAAGGAAGTGCAACATCTTCTCCAGTCTTTAGAGTTAATTTTAGGATGGCTTGAATGACCATTATGGCCTAAATGACCATGATGTGTCTTTGTTTTCATGAGAGACTTTTGGCAGCCAGCGTCAGTTATTTGCCAAGCAAGAACATGTACAACCAAAAGTATGTCCTTTGTTCATAGCTCATATTATAAGGAAAGGTATTCCCTGCTGGCAATGCTAGCAATGAATCTAACATGAACACAGTGTGGTGTGTTTTAAAAATTACCAAGTGCCCATTCTTTCCTTTCTGTCCAGGAGAAAGAAAGTAACAGCCCAACAGGGGAAAATGTTAAGCAGGTTTTACATCTGACACTTCCTCCTGCACACTACAGAAAATTGCTGTCACCATCTCCAGTAATTACAGATTAAATTCTCTACAAATGTATAAAGCAACAGGGATGTATCCCAATTTACATGGCACCTGTCTTATTGTTAGTGCAAGAAATCTTTCTTATAGCTGCCAATAGTCATGGAGAAAGTCAATGGGCTACACAGTGATCATTTACTAAAGGAAATGAGTCAGTATGGGAAAGATAAAACCTTGCTGGTTAATATGCATCTATTTGAGGATATAAAAGTCTTAGGAATTAATTTTATTTGGGGTACTTTATGTGGGCTTGCATACTGTACTGTAAATGCAATTACTATGCAAATGCACTCAGTAACCATGGAAGAAATTTAGGGTACAGCTGGTGGCACCACTTTTGGTTTGAGATCACAGAAACTATTTTGACCAACTGATCCAATGTTACTGTGAGAAGCTAGAAGTGATGTTGTCTTTTAATTTGGGGACAGATTTTTAAACAACGTGCGATAAAATGTATTTTCCGGATCTATTTTTTTTCAGCACAGTTGCATGTATAATTGCAAGACATTAGATATGATTAACTAATTCTGATCCCTATAAGCATTATCCCATTGTCCCAGACCTGTGATAACCACTTTGACAGCTCTCTTTTGTTCATCCTACATCATACACATACTTTTGTGGTGAGGAACCAAGCAGAAAATTGATTGGAACTGGTGGAGAGTGGTGCTGAGTGCCTCCCCACTACAGTTTGTGATACAGCTGCCAATTCAAAAGAGTGGGCAAGTTTCCTCTGCATCAGCCTCCTGTATTTCTTGTTTTCTGAGAGGTCCTTTTCTGCTGCACTGTTAATCTCTGACCAGCAATGCAGGCTGGCTTCCAAAGCCTTTTGTATTGGCACTCATTCTAGTGGGTCCAATTTCCCTCTGAGTTAAACCCAATTAACTTCAGAATAACTCCATTAACTTCAAAGCAGCAAGCAAGTGCTAAGTGTATGGAAGAGAATTCAGTGTATCGACTGGTAGTGCTGCTTTCCCCTGCACACCCTGGCACATGAGGAGAGAGCAGGAACCTTGTTGCTCATCACTGCCGATTAATATCGAGTATCTGGAGGTTTGTTTTAGTCTCACCTTTGTGACAAGCTTGTCAAAGAGAAGAGCAGTGGGTTTTTTCATGTTTTCAAAAGTTGTATCATATTTCAATTTTGTTATTTTTTCATCATGGCGTTTCTGCCCACAAAAAGATATATAGTTCTAAGAGAAATTGTTCTGCTCTGTCAGTCACATTAGCTCTTTCTAAAGTAACAACTGCAACAGAAAAGCATATCAAACCTGTGGAAATACAGTCATATAACCACAAGATTGCATTTATTACATATTATTCTCTTATTTTGTTTTCAGAAAAAATAAAAGAGAACACTTATGGTGAGAAAACACTGGAGTTTTTTGAAAGTTAGTTTTCTATTTATATTAATTCAGTGTGTGCACTTCTCACACTTAGAATAAAGCTTAAAAATTTCTCAAGCTATGCTTTATATATGAAAAGTCAACCGTGTTATAATTTGTAGTTAAGTGACTACTTAGAGGAGCTCAAAGCATCAGAGAAAAAGACTGAAAAACAGGATTGTGTACTTTTTGCACTCAGTGTAAGTCACTCATACACAAGAGTTAAAAATTGCATAAAATTATCATTTTTCAATAATATATTCAATAGGAATTTGGTACTAAAGGGAAATTAATCTTTTAACATGCTACATTAAGAAAGGCTTGACCAGTAGATTAATATTCCTGTACTCCAGAAGCATTTTTTCACAACTACATATCCAAATTAATGTGCCTAATCTTTTGATGTGACATTTGAAAGCAAACAGCATGTAGTTTATGTTTCTGCCACAGAACAGAGTAGGCAGACTCATTTAATTGTTTCCAGTTTATATTGCTTCATGATATTCATACAGGCAATTCCATTTGTTTACATTAGCTTTCAAGAAGTGCATGGATGTCTTGAGCAAGCTGAGCTTTTCTTTTCCTGCATGCACTCATGTGTGCATACTTGGGATTGGCCTTTTAAGCTTTTCCACTCTATTTGTCCTGGTGCTTGACAAAGCCACTTGTCACTGCTTTCATATTTATATAGCATCTCTTGCTCAGGGGTCTCAAACAGTATGAGTATTAAAACAAGGATATGTGTAGTATTTCCATCTGAAATATTTATATTCCTCTTCTTGTGGAGGTCAAAAATTTGGCACAGAAAGGCTATGGGGCTTGCACAGCTGGCAGTCCAAGAGTCCTGGCTCTCAGCCTCATAGCCTCAAGGCTCTTTTTCCCTTTTGGACATTTCCAAAATAAAGCCCATAACTCCCAGGGATGTTCCCAAAAGAAGGATGTCCCACAGCACCCTGAGATTTTTATTTCACAAGGTTTGGTACAGCAAGAAACTCAACAAAATTCTGGTGCCCACAGCAGGAAGCCCTGACATAGTGGTGGACAGAGAGGGAGGGGAGAGGCTGCTGCCCCTGGCATGCCCAATATATCAGTTGCAGTGTGCAGCAAGGATACATTAATTAGCTAGTAACTGTGTTTTTCAAATAATGTTAAGTTTTTAAATTTTCCAGATCATCAGAAGTGTAAAGAAATCTAAAAATACCCGAGTAAGATAGGCAACACTTCTGATCTCTCTTTTTAAAAAATTTTCATATTAGCTAAATATATTTAACTCCTGATGCTTTGTCTCAGCTGCCTCCTCTTTTTTACATATTTGCCTTTTCTCACAGGCTTTTCTTTATAGAGTGTTCCAAAAGTGTATGCATGTTTTCTTCCATAAATTCCCTATGTATTTTCTTCTCTTTAGAAGTTGAATTTGAGGTCAACCACAAAATTTTGGCATAGTTTAAGATGTTTCATATGGTCATATTAAATAATCTAAACTTACTAGGAGATGGAAGGTTTAGTATTAAAATTTAGGGTATCATTTAGCAAAAGATAAATCACTTTGGGATTTTATTACCATAATTCTTGTATTCTATAATTCTTGATGTAATTCTAATATTCTACATTTTTCTCAATATAATTCTAGAGTTTCCAAAAAAAATTTTTTCTCATTTTTTGATCTGAAAATCTCAGATTTTCTCATCCAAGACCTATTTTCATAGGGAACCTAGAGTCTAGTTACAGAGTTATGAAGATGTATATAGCAACAGTATCCATGAAGCTTAGACTTTTTTTTATCCAAAGGAGGTAGGTTTGGACTTTTCTCTTCTAGTTTACACAGAAAATGTAAAACTTCCTTTAAAAACAATAAAAATAAGGAGCTATTAACCAGAGTCATAGAGAGGTATCAATTTTATCATTAATTTCTAAATTATATTCTAAGCTGTCACTCACAGACACACTGAAATCATTGCTGTACAACTGGGCTGCTCACATCCAAAACAGACTGGCATCACTGGTGGTGACACTGAATATTGTCTCTACCCCTGCTGTTCACATCTTCTCCAACCACACACTCTGACACTGGGCCATCAGCTCCACAGCCCACCCTTCCCAAGGCCTTCATCTCTCAAGGCCACCTGTCTGCAAATAGGGTCAGTCAGGGCAGGAGGCAGTGGTGGCTGGAACTGAGGTACAGGGGGCATGCCTGCATAAACAGCTGCTAGCAATGGCCTGTGAACAGGCTGTTCCTGGGCAGTTCAAATTAGCATCCATATAGGAAGAGGGAGGTGCCTTGGCTGTGGCCTTGGAAGTGGTTTGTGTGATGCCAGGGGCACTCCTACCGCAGGTGGGGAGCCACATCTGATGTCTCTACCTAAACAGATCAAGGCAGTATTGCCTTCATGCTCCATAGAACAAGACCTGCAATAAGTGAATTATTTAGTGGTGATGCACTTCTTCTGAATATTCTTGCCCTATTTAGGAGTACACTAATGAAATAGTTGCTATGAGAATTTTCTTGTCACCCTGTACATCAAACACAGACAGTTTGGGCAAAAGCCTGGTACCTCAGCCATGAATTAGCTTGTGTTTATTCCTGATCTGGTTTTCTTTATTTGTTTGTCCTTTTTACTACTTCTCATATTTTTAAATGGTAAGAAATGTGATGCAATGCTAAACATTAAAGTTAAACCAGCATCAGTACATCGAGAGGTACTTGAATGGTGAAGGACATTTTGCAGGTAAAGTGCAAAAGAACAACTTACATCTTGTCTTCCCCAGGAATTTGGTAGAGGTGAGGACCAGAAAGCAGCATTCTTACTAAGGCTTGACAGCAACTTTAGTCTGCCATAGTCTTCTTGGATGTGCATTGCCATTCTGGCATCTTTTTCATATAAGAGAAAGAAGTGGGTCCAGTGCCCCTGGGACAAATTCAGAAAAAGTGCATAGAAAGGGGACAGATTTCTTTGAGAATTTTCAATTAGTTCTCTTTCTGTCTCCCTTTGGGGGTTTAACTTCTTAGAACACTTGCAAACGTGGGCAAAACACCCATTAGAAGGGCCCCACACGGCTGAAGTGCAGCTGGTGTGGAGCACGTTACTGCGCCTGCTTAAACACTTTGTATGTAAGCAGGAACAATAACTTGTTTTAACAGCAAGTTTGGGTGGGGAGACTTGGGAAAGTTATGGATAATCAAGTGGTGAAGTTAACAGGCATAAGTTCAAGCACATTAAACTCCTGGGACATGTGTTTTCACTCAGAATAAAGAGGCTGGAGTTTGCAGCAATTTAAACAGAATTAAGCAACAGAAAATGAAAGCAATTTTATTCCCCTGTAAGAGCACCCATATGGCGTTTATCAACCTACAGGTTAGGCAAACTTACATTCCACATTTATTTGATTAACTTTCCTGCATGCTTTCATAATAGGCTTGGTCTACAATTTTTGTTAGTTCAGGAAGCCTAAACTATGCTATTTTACAAATACCATGCCTTGTTTGTGAACTAATATGGAACCCATCACTAACTGCAATTGCACTGAAATTGCTGTAATATTTGCTTAATAAATACACAAGATTAAGTACTTCTACCTTGAAAGTAAAAAAAAAAAAAAATACTATGCTAGGACTAGCTCTCCAACAGAAATGAGCTTTTGTTTGTTGGTGAATAAGTAACTTTTTTTTCCCCCCCTGAAGAGTAATGGCTCTATGAGGTACATTTATCCTCTCAAACAACAATTCCCCACTTCGTTTCCAGGTTCTGTCCTCTAATCATCCACATTAGTCCAGTTCCAGTCTAATTTGGCATGAACCTTCTAGATTTCTCCAAAACAAGAGCTGTGCACACTTCTGAGGATGGTTGGATCCAGGGCACCCTCCAGGACAGCACTGAATCCAAGGGACAGATTTGGCTGCCTCTGCCTCACACAGCATCTGCCAGCAGGCAGCGTGAGGTGTTGTTAGGGGTATGTCCAACACATTTTACATATTCTTTGGACTAAATCTAACATTAGCCATGCATTAAATGTGCTCCTATATGCTTAATGCCATGCTTTCTATACCTCTCTCTCTTCTTTTTAAAAATAGAGATTGATTTCTGGTTTCATTTCTTCTGACTGAAGGTATGTCTATAGTCATCTGTCTGTCACAGCTGAAGTGAGTTTATCAATTGTCCCAATTTATTGTGCTTTGCCTCATATGGAAGTTGGATCTTTGACCAAAAGAAATAAAGGATTCTTTTACATCAGACACACCAGAAAACTCCAGTGGCACAACAAATGCCCTCCAGCAACAGGTGAATTTACAGCCCAAGGACCAGACCAGAGATGACGAAAGTTTGAGCTAATGAAATTCACAAATGCCTGTCTACACTTCCAGATATAAACTTTGGATTTGGTACCAGCTATTGTACTTTTTGAAATCCTCCCCGGGGGCTCCCCACTACTGTCATGTCATTCTGTAATCATGACTGGGTACCAAGAGGAGCTGTGTGGCCCCAAGGTGCACAGGGCACTTGGATTTACAGTGTCTGAGATTGGTCACACTGAAGTCCAAGGGCTATCCCTGATCACATTTGTTTGAAGGACAGCAACAGCAAGGAGAGAAACAAAATGCTCTTCTGGGAAAGGCAAATGCAGCGTTAAAAATGTGATCTGTGTGTCTGTCTGTGTTTGTATGTGTATGTGTGAGAGCTGGTCTAGTGGAAGGTGTCCCTGCCTGTGGCAGAGGGTGTGAAACAAGATGATCCTCAAAGTCCCTTCCAACCCAACCATACCATGGTTCTGTGATGTATCCTGTGGTATATGTTCTATTCTGTGCACATGTGCCTGCTGGGATCCCCTGCTCCCCCTGGGAGCTGCAGCAGCCCAGCCCCTGGCACTCTGCTGCCTGCCCCTCGTGCACAAACATAGCCTGGAGATTTTCCCTCCATTCCCTGCTCCATCAGCTTTTCCTCTGGAGGGAGGACGGAGCCACAGCCTCCTCCAAGGCTGATGCAGTTGGTGTGGAGTGGGTGGGCTGTCAAAGGGGCAGCATCCTTCCCCTCAGGAGCAAATGTGTCATCCCTGAGGTTTTCCATCTGGCAGGGAAGCAGCAGTCCTGAGGTTACTCCAGAGCTCAGCTCCCCTTTCCTGAATTACTTCATAAAATGAACTTCCCAATCAGAGATCATGTTCTCCCAGTTTGTTAAGCTTAGTGTTGCATTTAAAGATGAATTTATGGCATTTAGCTTAGTAATGGATATCATCCTGTGTGTGATGCAAGAGACTTCATAGTAAATTTGTCAGAAATTAATGTTCTGCTAATAAAATGTTATTAGAACAACTGTTTGTGAAGGTTTGAGTCTCTTCTATGCTTACTTTAATACAGTGGGGTTAGTTGGTTAATTGGTGGGGTTAGAGTATGAAAGCATTCATATGTTCATTTGAAAACAAAAAGGCAATATAAAAAGTAATTAAAATAATGTTTTAAAATTCTAAGTGATCATAGGGATCTGTTTTCACTGAATGGCTGAGATGCTTGAGTGTTTTTTATATTATGTGTGAAACGGTTCTAACAAAATATATACCTTGTTTAGAATTTATTTTCCTGTAATTATCCCAGAAAAATTTTTTTAAAAATTGAAAAATTGCATAGAAAATTGGAAGTTTGTGATGAAAAATCATTCATACCATGAATCCTCTGTGGAAAAAAAAAATAAAAATTCTGAGGTAATTTTCTTACTTCAGTCTATAAAATTTAAAACTTAGTAGATACAAAATACAAAATGTTCCAATTGGCAGAAATCATCAATCTCAAGTCACACATAGCACTTGATATTGTTTTACGGCATTCCAGTCAGGTACAGGCAAGAACTGATAAACATTGTGTGCCTCCACTACTGTCTCTGGGAGGGATGCATCTTGCTTAACCTTAAGTAAGCAAACTTGAGACATCTCAGTCTGAGCTAGTCACCTCCAAAGCCCAGTTAAGAGAAGCAGGCATTTCTAGAGGATGATTTGTCTCAAAGATCTCACAGGAAGAGGAATTTCCCTCTGGAAATAACTGTGTCTCTCAACAGACTATAAAATCATTCAGTAGTGAATAATTCAGACCCAGGCATTTAATTTCTCAGAAAATCTAAGTTTGAGTAAATGCAGCCCACACTCTCTGTGCACAAACCCAGAGGCTAATGTGACAAAGCAACAAAAGCAATGTTGGGCATGTGTGTGCTGGAGCACAAGTCAGAAGAGCACTGCATGAAGCCACGTTCTTTGGCATGAAGCCATCTAAAACCAAACCATCTTGGTTATCTCAAGGGCAACAGGAGAACTTTCCTTGGGTGCATGAAGTGTAACCAGGTTGAAGAGGTCATTCATACTCCCTTCAGTCTTGGCTTACACACTTACATCTTTACATGATGTAACTTGACTGAAATAGGCTAGCAACCTTCCTGATACATTTCCTATGGGAACTAAAATATTATGTTTATGGTCAACATTATAAGGTGTCCTCATATACGTGCACTCAAATATATGCATTTTAACCTGAAGCTTAATTAAAAGTTACTCACACAACCTAAAGGAAATTAGTAAGATGTATGTATATATGGTATACATACATACCTAATTGATTTTCTTCTGTTGTGGTAAATCTCTTCCAGGCATTCCAGTTAGTCATTACTCTAATAATGTTGCATTTTCTTAATAACAGGTGTGTGTAATGATATGCCTCTTGTTGGCTTTTTTTTTCTTGGTGTTTTTTTTTGTTTTTTTGGTTTTTTTTTTTTTTTGTTGTTGTTGTTGTTGTTGCTGTTTTGGGGTGTTTGTTTTGTTTTGCTGGAGTGGTTTTTTGTTTGTTTGGTTTTGTTTGCTTTCTTTTTTTTTGTTGTTGTTTTTTCTTGTTTTTGTGGGTTGGGGGTTTTGTTTTTGGGATAAGTTTTGTTTGATTGGTGATTTTTTTCTTTTATAACTAGCATCAGCTGACCCAATGTACCCACATATGTATCTGAACCATGGCTGGATAGCCCCACAGACAACAGGTCCAGGTTACTGTGTGTTACCATTATATTTTCATGGAATGTGTCCATGCTTTCAATTCCAGCTGTGCACAAGGCAAGGTAGTAATGTCCTAACAGTGTACTCAATCTTGGCTGTGATCCATTCTGATCTCCTTCCTCCTGGAGTTCTTTGGGTGAAGAATTTGCTTTTGGATGAAATTCCCTTGGGTGAAACCTCAAGTACAAATGAGTGAGTGGCAAAATTCCCACTGACTTCAGATTTTACCCTCAGAGTAGCTGCTACTGTGGTGCCAGACCTCAGGTTTTCAAGGAAGCCATGTGCCCGAAAACAGAGCCTGAAATGGGGGCTCTGCTTTTCCCACACAACCAAAGAACTAAACCAGCTTATGCCACCTGAACATCTGACCTCGTGATATCCTTTCATTTTGGCAAATGCCAATGAATCTTCAGTTGATGTTGTGTTGAGTCAAAAGTTTTGAGAGTGTGTAGTCTGTCATATTAAGCCCCTGAGGAGGAGATTCTGTTTCAGTACTGCTAACAAGTAATACTTTTATGATTTAAATCTAGTGAAGCTATTTATTATGCTCAATATCTTGTTTTATGGGCAAAGCAGAAACAACTTACATATAAAGGTTGAAATTTATTGTTGGTATAATTGAAACCTTAGGAGTCTAATCCAAAAGTCATTACTACTCCATGTACAGAAAGAAAAGACTATGTCTATCAGAAAAGGTTGCAGCTGTAGTAGTAATAATAATACAGCTAAAACTGTGACTCCTTAGTTTTTACCCCTTCTCCTGGTGAAATGCTCCTTCTTCCCCAGCCCTTTCAGGCCTGTGGGTGGCTGCTTTTGCTCAGGTATTGGAGTTGGCAGAATTATGGATTGTTGTTGGCATCTGTACTTCTTCACCAGGAGGATTTTGGTGTTCATTTTGATAGTTTCTTTTTTCTCACTCTAGGATCTATTTGGGTGCATTTTTGCATGTCAGCTAACATGCTTTTGCATCTCCTTTCCAAAATGGTCTGAACTCTACATCAGGTCTGAATTTGGTAAGGATGGAGCAGAGCTTTACACATATGCTAGATGCTGTTTCTTTGTTTCACTTGCTGCCCTAGAATCAGCTTTGTCCAGCCTCAGGTCTGCATTTCTTTATCTGACACTGGTGAGTTGTTTATAGCTCTGAGGTCTCCAGGGCCAAACCTGTGCCCTGTCTCCTGTCACCCAGGGCTGGTACTCCCCTACACCACACATGGGATCTGCACATCCCAGAACCACTGCTGCCTCACCAAGGTGGAATTTATCCTTCTGAACCACTCCTGTGCAGTCACAACACCACAGCAGTACCACACAGCAATGAGCAAAACAAACCAAAATAGCCAGAGGTGCCTGGTCAGAAGAAAAACTGCAGGTACAGCTAAAGCAAGTTAAAGTGAAACTGAGGGCAGGTCAGACAGAGCAGGCTGGACCGGCTTCAGTGCTGAGGCTTGGCAAAACCAACCCCAAACTCATGGGCAGAACTGCCACAGCGATGCTGTGCTGCAGGTCTGCGTGGGCACACAGTTTGAGTGCTGCTGTTGAAGCAGGTTGCTAACTCCCTATGCTGAATGAAGTGCATGGAAACAAAATCTATGGAAGAAATCGAAAAGGTTTTAGCACTACAGAGGCAAGGAGAAAGTTCTTCAAGGTCCTCATAAGTCTCAGGAGGTTGAGATGTTTATATCAAATTTATGGGAAGGTGTTGAAGATATTTGTTGGAAGGATTTGATTCCTTTAAAAATACGAGTTAAAACTGAAATATCCCCTATAATATCTGTTTACTAATCTTTGAAAGTTCTCATGCAGAAAGCTTCTTCAAAGTACCTTTCTGCCTGGTACACTGCAGCTATATATGTTTCTATATTCTAAGTACTGTAAATACAGGTGGTGTTAAAAAGACAAATTTTTTTTGTGGCTTTTCTTTTCTCAGGCTTCTTTTGCTTGCATCTTCAGACATCTCCCTGAAGAATTACTTTGGTTATTTATGCTGCTCTCTTCGCCAAGAATAAAGCCTTATTTTTACACTGATCTAAAACTGACTGAGCTCATAAAATACTTCACACTGACTTGTGTTTGTGGTGGAGGCAGTTTTTCATGCTTTTTAATGCATGTCTAACAGAGGCCTTTTGTATTATTAAAAATCTTATTTAAGGAGTGGGGGCAGAGTCAGTTTCTTTCTCTGCTGAGGGTGCTCACCTGGAGCACTCAGAGTTCATTGGGTTAGTGGGGGCTGGCTCTATTAATTGGTGTTTGGGTTTTGGCTTTTGCTTCCTCTGAAGCTGAGGCAGGAGGAGAGGAAGGGCTTTCCAGCATAAATCTTCCAGCACTCACTTGGGGATGAGACCCTGCTTGAGGCCAGATTAAAACCCAACCACAAATCACTTTGGCTTTTGGGTCCTGACCAGAAGCACCAGGTGGCTCAGGTCCCCTCAGGCAGGAGCCATGTGCTTGATGAGCCTGAAGGGGTTTGAGGCTGTGTGGAGCTGCTCTGCCGGGACAGACACAGGGACACCATCCCCTGGAGCAGCCCAGGGGTGGGAGCAGTCCAGGGGTGGGAACCCCCCGGCTGCCCAGGAGCTGCAGGAGCCCAGCGCTGCTCCCGAGCGTTGGACGCGCGCCTTCATCTCAGCCCTGGAGCCTTCTGAGGATGCAGCCATGAAGCGTGGCAATTCACTGAGGGTTATGTGTGTGTGAAAGCCAAAATTGCTTAAAGTGTAAGCTGAAAGGTCTGACCTCTTCAATAAGAATATTTCAAAAACATTACATTAGCAGCATTCTGTGGGGAAATACCACTTCTAAAATGAATCAGGAGGATATTTTTGTAGTGCTTGACATTTTTATGTCAAAATAATGGCAAATCCTTATGTTCCCTTATTCTCCCCACCTCACCACCCCAGATGAAAATGGGAGTGAAAAGCAGGGCTCTTTGAATAAATAAAAGCAACATTTAAAATCTTCAAATAGATTCTTTTTCTATCACTAACAAGAATATACTAAAAACCAAAAATAGCAGCCAACTTCTCTTCTGGTGAGAAGTTAACATTTTTCCCCATGGGAAGTAAGGAAAAGTCTTCCTCCTCCTCCACTTTTAATCTTGATCTTTTCACTTACTCCAGTGACACAGAGGACAAGAAATGTGAGAAAAAGGAAGAAAAAAAAAGAAATAAATTTGTAGAATGAAACACTGACTGTGCATATTCATTAATTTTGAGATTTTGCTTAAATATTATATATAGTATTTAAAATATTTTATTTCTTTGAACTCTCAAGGTGTTATAGCTTCTACAAAACAAACTTCTTAAAGTTTTTGTATTTAAGTGTTCATGCCAGAAAATTTACTTTTCTGGAAATGGCCAGATTTTAGAGTACCCACATTTCCCAATACTTCCAGATGAAACATTGCATATTGTTGCCACTTTTTGAATACTGACCTTTTTGAAAACTATCCTAAACTAAACACCAGGAACATTTGAATTTATTTTGAATGTCATATTGACTAAACATGAGAGCAAGCATTTCAATAAGAGAATGAACATCTGAGCCCATCTCGTGAGAGCAAAGCACATAACACATTTTCGGTAGAAAGAAAGAACACCCTTGTAGCAATTAAACAATGTTAGTATAGGAACAGCCCTAAATTTTAAAATGTGGGAAACATTTCCTTAGGCTGACATTACAAGAGGAAACTCATGTATATGCCAAGCCTCACTAGGTTTAGATGTTTGTCATATCTCCCACAGCTGTACATTTTGTCTTTACCTGTCTCCTTTCCATTCTGTTCCCACCATCCCCAGCCCCTACACATCAGATTTCAGACTCTCCCAGACACTTTCTGGGAACTTTAAGTTGCTGCTGGCTGCTGCAAGGCACACTGCCTATCCATACAGTGGTGAATTCTACCCACATGGACAAAATATAAACTGATCTATGCATAGCAGATCTGGCAAGTTTGTGGTTAGCAGTGTTATTTGCGTGCTTGTGGTAGGGAAATATTCTCAAAGTAATAGTCTGAGTTTTTTTCTTTAATGTTCTTTTGCTTCTTGCACTGCCTAATTTTCCACATGCATTATTTAATTTACTTCAGTATATTTTGAGAGAAATCAGCTCTCATAAAACTTTTAGATGAGCGTTTTTTAACCTGGGGTGTTGAGCATTATTCTTCTTGGTTTCCTAAAAATAATTGTCATTATTTGTGTTACATACTGACAAACCATGTAGGCTTTGTTTGCCCTTTTCATCTTTTGCAGGTTAACTGAATGATTAAGGAGGTCACTGAAGTGAGTATTGGATAAGAGGAAGGCCAAAAAGCCACATCAGAGCCACTCAGGTCATTTGGTTTAATGATTAACAAAGAATACAGTCTGAAAATTTTTTTTATTCTACAAAGTAATTTGATTATCATGCAAATGTGTAATTACAGAAATGACCCAGACTGTTTATCCCAGAGAATATCTGTTCTGGTTTTCTGGAGGTGTTCAGTTTGGCATCTTGCTATCAAATTGGTAGTTGGTATATTGGCCTGACCAGTCTGATAATTAGGCTGGGAATTCTAAATGAAGTATTTTAATACTTTATTTAAAAGTTTGTACCACATGTGCTTTGCATATTCCACCTTAAATATTCACTCATATTTTTGAAAGAGACTAAGGAATTAATTTATAATTTTTAATTAATTACTCCTTCTATTATGCATATTTCAACTCAATGCATAATATCATAATATATAAATATAATAAATGGAGCTCTATTAATAAATATATATTTACCCTATGGCCAAACTGGATGGCTGCTTCTGCACATTGAGTACTTTTCCTCTGTTTTAGACTTCCTGTCATCAAGCTCCCTCTTATTGATTACTTCACTTTGGTTTTTATTTATTCAGCCACTTGGATGAGGAAAACCTGGGAAACTGAAGAAAGATGTTAATAATATTTTGACATATTATTGGTACTTTTCCTTCAAACAAGGTCACTTTCTACTCTGTGGCTTATAGAAAACAATAAAAAACCTGTTTACCAAAGATGTTGGCACTTGACACAGTCTTTCCCTTAAAAACACTGAAATATTATTGACTTTTGCTAAAACAAGATGACTTTTATTTATCCTACATTAAACAGCATGATCTTTTCAGTACCACTTTACATGGCACAGATTTGCTAAAAAAGACTCCATGGTAATGAACCATTCCACTCACAGCAATGAAATCTCCAAATACAGTATCTGTCCCTCCCCAGATGCCCCTGAAGAGCCAGATTTGCCTTACTGCCGGCAAATTTGGGGATAATGTAATCCAGGATTTCCATTTCTTTAGACTGGTGTGTCCTTTCTGCAGAGCCCCCACATGCAGTTTTCTTTAATGCCTTTCCTGGGAGAAGACAGTCAGAGCAAACAGAAAGCCCAGAAGCAAACCACAGGCTGCTGCTTTGGTGCAGCACACCCAGGAGACCCCCAGTTATGCAGCTCCCAAAGGAACAAAGGGAGCTCACGTAGGGCAGTCTCACACAGGGTGGGCTGCAAATGGGGCATGGTGCAGTCCCAGTTTCCTGGGTCTTCTCCCCATCTCCTGCAGATCCAGGGGCTGCTGCACACCTCTGGCTACAGTCCTACAAATGTAACATCAGATCCTAGGAGCGATTTGGGCCCAGAGGAAGGCACTGCTGACACACCTGTTTTCACTAGAAGCTGGATTTCACCCCAAGCTTCTATCTTTCCAAAGATGCAAATGCTATTGCATGGACTTGTATTAAACTGTCATGGAGTGATTCCAATTCTGAGATGTCCGATTTTCATCCGTTAAATGTACAAAGAACTTCAGGATTATTTGTGGTCAAAAGTTATGAATTTATGCTACAGTTCAGTACATGCCTGTCTAGATAGTTTTACCCTTTCCAAATCAATTCTCAATTCACATATCACAGAGGGGTTTCATTGCTAGGGTTTTCATGCAGCACACCTGTGTTCCTCCCTCATTGCTCCTATTTAGACTTGCACTTCATTTCCAAATTGCAGCTGCACTTTCTGTCAGTTTCAAGTAACAATTTTATCTAATTCCTGCCTGATTTAATTTGAACAATTTAATTTTGGTTAACCTGCCATCTTCAGAACTTGAAAGACATGAATGTGCAACACCTGGAACAAGGCCTGTGCAGAAACACAGGACAGGGAGCAGTAGCAACTCTCCTGCAATGGGAATGGGCAGAGGTTATGGCCCCAGTCTGGAAAAACACACATGCACTTGTTGTTAAGCATAAGAAATAGTCACATATAGGAGTTTGAGCACACATACCTGTACTGCTGGACTGCTTGTTGTTTCTTAAAATGGACTGTTTACTTTACATTCTGATGCTTGTCCATCATGTAATACGCTGACACTTCATCTTAGAGTATATTTTGTAATGTAACCCAAGAAGCAATTCAGAACTCACAGAATCAGGGAATGGTTTGTGCTGGAAGTGACCTTATAGAGCATCCAGCTCCAACTGCCCAGCCATGGGCAGGGACACCTTCCACTAGACCATGTTGCCCAAAGCCACATCCACCTGGTGGTGAACACTTCCAGGGATAGGGCATCCACAACTATCCTCACAGCAAATAATTTTTTTCTCATATGTAATTTAGACATCTTTCAGTAAGACATTCCCCCTTGTCTTATCCCTCCATTTCTTTGTGAAAAGTCCCTCTCCAGCTTTCCTGTAAACCATTAGGTACTGGAAGGTGCTGTAGGGTTTTCTGGAGCCTTTTCTTCTCCAGGATGAACGACTCCAAGCCTTGCAGCATTTCTTCATAGGAGAGGTGCTCCAGCCCTCTGTTCTTCTTTGTGGCTTTCTCTGGACTTGTTCCAGCAAGTCCAGGTCCTTCTGATTTTGGGGGCCCTGGAGCTGGACACAGTACTCCACTGTGGGCTGGAGTCTCAGGAGAGCAGAGAATCCCCGCCCCCATGCCCTGCTGCTCATGCTGCTTTTTGATGCAGCCCAAGACATATTTGGCTTTCTGCACTGCAAGTGCACTCCATCCCACTGTCCATGTCACTGCCAAAGATGTTAAACAAGTCCCAATATCTGGTGCTCCCCTGAGGAACACCACTCGTCACTGGTCTCCACGTGGATGTTGAACGACTGATCACAACACTTTGAGTGTGACCATCCAGCCTGGTCCTTATCCACTGAATGGACAATCTGTCATCCCCTTGTCTCTCCAGATTAGAAACAAGGATGTCATGCTGGGCAGTCACAAGTGTTTTGCACAAATCCAGGTAGGTGGTGGCTGCTGCTCTTCCCTCGTCCACCATCTCTGTAATTCCATCGTAAAAGGCCACCAGATTTGTCAGGCACAGTTTGCCCTTAGTGAAACCATGTTGGCTTTCACCAAGCACCTCCTCATTTTTTTTGTGTGCATTAGCACAACTGCTAGGAGGATCAGCTTTATGAACTTGCCAGGCACAAAGGTAAGACTGACTGGCCAGTAGTTACCTAGGTCTTCCTTTCTCCTCTTTTAAAAATGGGGGTTGTGTTTTCCTTTTTCCAACCAGTGGAAGTTTCACTGAACTGCCATGACTTCTCCAATAGGATGGGAACCGCCTTAGCAGCTTCATACACCAGCTTTCTACCCACAGATGTGTCTCATCACATCCACTGGACTCATGCACCTTCAGCTTTCTGTGATGGTCTCAATCCTGATCTTCCCTTATGGTGGGCAGTATTTCATTCTCCCAGTCCCTGTCTTAAGGAAGTTATCCTCAGTGCATTCCAGGAACTTCCTGGATTGCCTGTGCCCTGCTGTGTTGTGCTCCCAAAAGATACTCATCTATCCCATGGGGACCAGGATTTGTGAATGGGAGGCTGCTCCTACCTGTCTATTGCTGTAATTTGCTTCCCTGTCAATGAAAGCTACAAAGAAAGAATTCATTCTCTCAAATATCACACAGAGATTGTTTTCTGTTTCTGAAAAATCCATAGGTATAGTGTCTCATAAACAAAAATAATACTAGATTTCTTTAAAGAAAAAGGAATAGTGCTTTTAAGTTTAATGTCCTAGAATTTTTAGATGTGACCATGTATTATTTTTGTATTATTCATGTCATTGTATTATTTTGTATTGTACGTGTATTATTTTTACAAAGAAAAAAGATTGAAACTAGTTTGAAACAACAGTTTGATAATCTGTATTCTTATTTCAAGAAATGTGGAAAACAAACTCCTAAATAAACATTTTTATTCTTTGCTAAAGCAGCGAGGAAACCTCTGCAGCCTATGGCTTTTGCTGGTACATGCTGGTACAGAACATTCTATTCACCCACACTTTAAAGAAAAATAAAGCTCTGTGTGAAATAGTGGAAAATAATTTTCCTGAGAAATATGCAGGCATTTCTTTGAAGTATAAAGGGGGAGCTGTGATGACCAGATGGAATTACATTTCCTTGATCAAATAGTTAACAACAGAGGAATCCAAAGGAGAGTATTCAAAAACAGTGGGAAGAAGATTAGTGGTGATTTGCAAAAGATTCACAGGACACATTCTTAGTAGTCCATTTTCTAATCTGGACAAAGGGAGCATGTTTGAATTTTCAGATACACATGTGCAAATGTGTGTGTCACAGCTTGCTCAGGGAGTCTCTGGAGGAGGTACAATCTCTTATTAGGATGTCTTTTTGTAACACTTAATGTGGAAAACATAGAAAAGCACAATTGAAGTGTTACAGTCAGTAACACGCCTCTTTAGGATCCCAGTCATCAAAACTGTGCTGTGCATGCATTTGTTATTTATTTATTCAGACAAAAATAGTATATCACGATTCTCTGTAAATAAAATGAGTATGATTTAGTTCATTTCAGAGTATGGTATGCATCTAAATGGAGCATGTTATCTGTGTAATGTCTTCAATGTACCAGGAAACCAAAGGACATGAACAAAACCACAAACATCACCAATTCCACACAGGTATATTTATATCTCTCAGCAGGTGTAAGTTACAAAAAATCCATTCAAGTAATTACATGGCATATAGAAAATTAGGCTGCCAGGCTATGCCAACATTTCTACAGTATCTAACACTGTCTAATACTGTCTAATGCTAACACTTTTCCATTACAAAATGTTATCTTTCAGTTCCCTTCTCTTGCAATCTTACTGTATTTCAACCAATTTATCTAAGGATCTAACAGCTATGGGCTATATATATGCTCTGGATTAATGTGTGAATCAAGTTCATAAGAGCTTGGCTGGATTTGAAGAAATTTAGAAATTTTCTCTAGCAACAGACCTTTCTATGGTTGCTTGCAGGTTTTTTTAGTACTTTTGAGGGCACAGAATGTGGATGGATGGCCTCTTAGGCTTCTCCTATAGTCAGCGAGTAAAGAAACGGTTCTTTGGGAAATGACTCATTTTCTGCTTGAGACAGATGGAATAAATTGCCCTCTGAATGTCTCTCCTTCTTTATTAACTGCAGAGAGACAGGTCTGGGCTGGGTACCTGGCTGAGACAGCCAGCCAGTGTTGGATGAGGTGGATCCCATCTCACAGGGAAGTCTTTTAGGTGCTCTGCAGCCAGAAGGTGCCGAGGCATCACCAGGTGAATCCTCTCCACAGCCTTGTGACTGGAATGCCCTGTCCTCTGCAACCAGAGACAGAGGGGCTCCAGGTGACTGCTAGTCCTTGGAGCAACAGCACATGTGTTTATGTAACAGAAACACTGATCAAATGTTATATAACTCTGAGTAATTAAGAACAACAGTAATAATTCAGGAATCAGTAAAAATGTAGTATTGGATTTCTAGCTAGCTCTGATCAGCACAAATTTCAAGATGTTTTAAGTAGTCAGGTGTTTGAAATGCCATGCATTAATGGTGAGTGCAATTAGGCTAAGTTCTCTGGCCCAGTTTCAGTGTAAGTAATTGCTTTCACCTAACAAGTTTCCCTAGCAGGGTGTAATGTTTTCTGCCCAGCGCCTCACATTGCTGCCATGCACAGCTGACAGCACTAAGTTGCCCCTGGCCCTCTGTGCTATCCAGACCAGGCTCCCTTGCCCACCAGGCCACAAGCACAGCCAAGCCAGCCTGCCTGGGGGTACCTGGAGAGATCAGAGCAAGGACAGAGTGCAAAGGTCTGATGTATTCTTGGGAAGGATTTCCCCTATTAAAGTCTCTTTGCAATAATGCTTTTTTTTTAATGGCTCTGTTCATTTATCCCAAGCATAAATACAAGCTTGGTGTCCTGGAAAAAGAGATGGGTTTTAGAGGAAATGTTACATGGAGTAAGATGGTAGGTTTCATCTACATGTTCATGCTTTCACAGCAGTGCCCTGTTTACTCTTCATTCATGGGTCTCAGCTGCCTGCCTGCACTGTCTTGCTCAGCTCTGATATGTACAGGCATTAGAAAAGGGTCTTGAGAGCATTTCTGTGTTTTAAATACCTCGAATACCTGGGCCACTGTGTTTATCTGAACAGCATTATATTAAATGAAGCTATTCTAGAATCTCATCAATATTTAGTATAGATTGTGATGCACAGCATTTGCATTCCTCTATTAACATATTCTTTTTGTGATGTTGACCTTCTTTCCTTAACTTTCTCTATTGCCTTATTAGGATCCTTCCTTGGCCATGGTAAAAATCAGTTTATAGGGTTTGGGACTCTGTGTGTGCTCCAAATTTGAAATTTGTCTCCTTGCATAGCACATGTCATTTATAATCTGAAATAGATCTACAGTCTGTTAATGAGTACACTGTGGATATGTGAATGCTTGTTTTGGTGTTCCTCAGCTTTAGAGCAGAATGACATAAGGTCACTGTGAAAGCAAGAAGCACAACATCATAGTAAGAAACTTCTCTAAAAGTGGGCAAAATAGCTTAATCTAAAATCCATGTTTGCAAAAATCCATGCATAGTGGTCAGTTCCATGACAAGTTGTTTTTCCAAGCTGGAGATCAAAAGGCAGCAGTGAGCCAAAAGATTTGTCCTGCAGAAAGTGGGGCAGGAGGAAGTCACCAGAGCCTGCATGTTGCCACAGGCTGATGCAAAGCCAGTGTGTGTAGCCCTCATGACCTGATTTGTGTTCTTAAAGCAGGGAAAGGAAAAATTGCTCCTACTGAGTGGCCTCAGAAGGATAACAAACACAGGCAGGACTGTATGGATACATGTGTTCTCTGTAGGAAATTAGTTTCTAACCAACCAAACCACAATCAGACATTTGAATAATTCACGGTCCAACAGACATAGATTATGTGAAAGAGTAAGTGGATGTCAGATACAAAACACGGTGGAAAAATCATCCTTTTGCTTCAAAGAGGCTCGTGCAGGAGACTGCAAAAGGATCTAACTCCTACAGAGAGACTGGTATATAGAGTAATCTTAAAATCTGGCATTTTGATTTGAAATGTAGTCAAATAGCACTGGAGAAATGTGGAGACTGTTTTGACACAAGTACTGGTTTAGCTGCCACTTCCTCCTGAGGTGAGCTCTGGGTGTTGGGCATCCTTGAGTGTTGATCATTGGCTCTATTAGACTTGCTAGGTTTTTACATCTATGACTAGAAGAAATTCTAGTCACACACACTGAAGCTTCTATTCTCAGACATTTTGCTCTTAACCCAAGATAGAAAATAAAATTAGTTGAAGATAAAAATAGTTGAAAATAAAGTCAACTGAAGGCATACACTTGCTAAAACCCAAGCATATTCCTATAGCATGAGGTGGTAAAATCCAGTTGCTTTGATTTTCCAAATTTCTTGAGAAAAGCACTCAAGTTCTTGATAAGAAGTTGGTAATAATTCCCATATACCACACAAAGGACTAGAAATTGATGCTTTTATAATATTTTGCATAATTTAAAATTAAAATATAGTTGCCCAACACAAAAAATAATGGACTATTGCCTTTTGGAAGCAAAAAATAACTGATAGCACAAATATAATTTCTATCACCAAAATTCTAGCTTACAGTTTAGTGAGGTAGCACATCCCTTAGAGAAATCCTGTAGAAGTTATTTGTCTGAATCAATACACAATATCATTTGCAGCAGGAGACTACTGGGTTCTAGACTGTTCTTACCTTCTTTTCCTCTGGCTGATAAGGACTCTTCTTGGGGAAGCTCTGTTGTGAGAGGCCCAGGCAGGGCAGGGAGTTTCTCATTTATGCTATGCTTTCACAGAAGTTTGGACATCTTTCACAGCATAAACCTGCAAACCTCACACATCTGGGAGAAAAATGGGTTTGTGATGGTTAGGACACAACTTTTCACTGCTGCTGTCTGTGATTTCTTCTTGTATAATGGGGATGACCCTTGTCCTCACTGAAGCACTACTGCTCCCTTTTTGTTGGCTGATGATGATTGTTCCCTACTCCTAAAGCATATTTTAAAACAAGAACCTTTCCAAGAAAATATCAGTCCATGCAAGCTCATTGATGAATTATTGTTAAATATTAACATAATAGAAAAGGAGAGAAAGAAAAATCCCTGATTCAGTTTTATCCTGTGCCACACAGACTCTGTCTGATATTGGTCCTAGTACCCCTGTAAGGCTCAGAGAAAAACATTTGAGCTATACCCTCTGGTACAGATCCTCTGAGGCAAAAAAGCCAGAGAAAAACTGCCAATACTCAAAGTCCTAAAAATATTCATGGTATCCTGTCTCCTCATCAAAAATGACAGGAACCCCTTAGGAAATGACAACAGGCAGTAGCACAGAGATGATGGGGATGATATAGATATGTGTGTGTGTGTGTGCGTATGTATAGTCTTTAAAATCTGGTGATTATATAAATATAGAGACTTAGAGGTATAGAGATATATAGATATAGAAATATAGAGATATAGAGAGATCATCTGATGCCACTAAATCTATGAAAATGGAAAAAAGAGCACTTGGCTCTGAAGCTGAGCCCAGACAAGTTTCAGGTGATGCTGGTCAGAAAGACTTTGTGGACCAAAGATCTTTTCCAAGGTTCTGCCAAGGACATCATCCCCTCATTTGGACAACAGGTGCAATCCCTTGGGTTCCTGTCTGGTTCTGCATTTAAAATAAAGTGCCTTCTTGGATCTCCTGGTAATCTTGACAAGCATGTGGCCATGGCATTTGTCTGCTCCATGCTGGCACAGAGTAATTCCTGAAGCCAAAGCTGCCCCACAGGCTGCCTCACTGGCTGGCCACTCTCTTGTTGTGAGCTCCCCAGCCTGGCTCCAGTCTTGGCTTCAGTTTTCAAATCAGTTAATGAATGTATCAATCCCCAGCTACGCCAAAATTTGTGAGGACAGCTCTGACCTTGGGGGATGGCAGAGGTGACAGGACAAGAGTGGCCATGTGGGAAAGGCCCCAGCCTTGTGGAAGAACATTTGCCAGTGGGGCAGCACCTCAGCACCGGGAGGTGAGCGTGTTGGGAACCTGTCCTCAAAGGGAAAGACTGCTCCAGATGTGGTGCTAATTAACAAAAAGTCCCATTTAGTCCTCATGTCCTTTCACTTCTCTCAGAATAAATCAGAAAAAAAGTCACCAAAGTAGCTCTCTCAGGCAGAGATTTGACTTTATAACACTCATGAGACTACCAGAAGTCCACCAGGGAATTTGCTATTGATTTTGCATGGACAACTTTCATATTTTATAGCAGTGGCAGAAGAAAGCTCTAAGAGAGGAGAAATTAATGGCTGCCTTTAAAGGACAGTAAAGTGAAAAGGGCCAGTTTACAGAGAGCTGAATAAACACAAGCTAAATAGTTTGCAATAGCCAGTCTGGAGTGTTAGCAGCAGCATCCTGGGGGAAACCCTCTGGATCCACACACAGATCCACTCCACACTCCTCCTATGTGTATTTGGGATATTATAGGGGATATTAAGGAACACCAGACAATGCTACCTGCAGCATTTCATGAAATTCATTCAGAAAATGTGTTGAGAAACCCACACTTTCCTAGGAAATTTTTAGGATGGATATGGAAGACAATCCTAAAGGAACAGCTCAGGGGGGTGGCCAGCCTGTCTGCTGTCTCCACTGCTGGTGCAGCACTGACATCTGGAACCATCCCAGAGCCAAGACTGAGATAAATATTCAGTGTTTCCCATCACTCCATATTTCTTGTTCTGCTTTTACCAGGCTGATTGTTTCCTAGTTGACCCATGTGGCAATCCTGCTGAATCAGACAGCTGTCCTTGGAAGAACAAGAGAAAGAAAAACACACAGAAGAGTGAGGCTGAAGCTGTGATACAGGACATAGCGTACCAAGATTTGCCAAAATAAACCCTGCACTCAGCAAAAGCCTTACCGAACAGTACTGCCATGCTTCCAGACCTGATTTCTCTGCATCAGGACAGGTATTTTAGCATTTCCCTTCAAAAGTAGGTTCTCAGCCTCAAATTAATTCATAATGGAATCACCCCACTGTAGATGAATTGGGATGCCTTGAGAATTCAGGCAGTACAGACGCAATACATAAAATGGAAAGGTTTCTTCACCAAATTCTTCCCCGCAGACATAGCAAGCCAGAGCCTCAGCAACCTTCACTTGATGGCAAACCCAGGGAACCAGAAACAGCTAATAGAAGAGCAGTGTTAAGTCTGACATCTCACTGAGGACTGAAATTAGTGGTTGATGCAGGGCTAAGTCAGGGCAACCTGGACTTGCCAGTGCTTTTGCAGGGATTTGCAGCACTGTTCTTGCCAGCAGCTCCTGGGTTTGTCTCTATCACAGGCCACTTTGGGCTGTTTTCACACTCTGACCAGGGAAGGAACAGGGACCTCTCAGCTGCCAGCAAGGTGGACATGGCTTAGGTGCTGGTTGCTCTCATGGGCACAAGAACCAAGGCTATCTGGAAATGCCATATTGCATGAGGTAAATAAGTTTATTCACCTCAATACCCACCTGCCAGAACCACAAAATACCTTATCTTGGGTGTCATTTGTTTCCTAATGAAGTCCAGGGGGCTGGGATAAAATGCCATCTTGTTCCCATTAGTACCACAATGCCACATTTTCAACCATTTGGATTCATCTGCACTCATGCCAATAGATCTTCGTTTTCCTTTAGTTTTGACTGGAAATAACAAATCCCTGCCTCTACAGAGGTCTTCATTTGTCTAAGGCTGAGAATTTGGGGATTAAAGCACTCCCAATTCAGACATGACAAAAAGTAAGATAAAGACACTGACTACAACAAGGTGTTATATGGAAAAATGTCCCTTCAGTCCCTGTAGTACTCCCACATGTGAGCCCAGCTCTGCCCATATCCCTTAGCCTGGGCTGTGCTCCACTCAGCTCTGCTGGGGAGCAGATGAATGACTCAGGAGCCACTGAGCTGTCCTGCCTTGCAGCACCAGGACAATTGTCTTTGCTCATCTAAGCTGCTGACAGAGTTGGCAGCCCGTACTAAATCCCCTAGAAGAGCACTTGAAGCTGGTCTGACAGAAAAATGTGGATACTTATGTTTTTCCTAATGGTGTTCTTAGAGAAAATACAACTCTTCCTATGCAGCTGGAGACATCAAAACATTTGAAATCTACATATTTTTGAAAGAATACACAAAATCCCATATATCAGCTGGAGGGGTCCAGAAAAGTATGTTTTTCTTTTTGTTGTTCATAATAAGTGTTAACATTGCCTGGATTGTTATACCTTAGTAAATAAGTGCTGGGTTCAGTTGTTTGCTAGATTTAATTCATCCTACATGTCATGTTGCTACAGCTTTTTGCTTGTAGTTAGTACTGTGGTAGTACCTGCAACATTACCTGATTTGTACATCAAAGGTTAATGTTCCTGTTGCAGCTCAATTTGCATTGCCAAGGTACATTCAAGGAAGATAATTTCCATGTCTTGATAGAGGAAATTAATGGTAAAAATGATAAAAAATTGTCGAACTACTGTTCTGAATATTAAGACTCAAAAGCAAAAAATGCATAAGAAGCAACGTTGTGGTAATTTCAATGAGCAGAGTGCTGCTTCCCAAAGTGCAGTGCTCACATAACAGCAAAAGGATTTGTGTGGGTGCATCCTAGCTCTATAGTGTGCCCAAGGTACAGCAATAATTTTGTTCTGTAAGTATCCTGGGCTGACTAGCATGGTTTTTTAAAACATACTTCAAATAGGGAGCGTTTCATTAACCCTTCAGAAGATATGAAATGTAAATTCATAAAAGCCTATTTAAAACATAAGGAACAAGCATGACTCACTGGAAACTTGTTTTTTGTTCCTGAATGAAATACTTACACAGCCAATGGTTCTGTTATTTACAGATGGTGTCACAATATAATTTTCTCATTTTCATGAAAGAAGAAACAGCATGATTGTTTCCTTTTTTTTTTTTTTTCTTCAGCAATACTGGATGTTGTCACAGGAAGGATCAGTTACATCATTAGGCTTCTGTGATAATTAATTCACTAAGTTTCAGTGTTGCTCCACACAGTGAAGACGGGCATGGTTGCACTAAATAGGCAAAATAAAAATATTAAGTGAATCCTAAATTCTTCTTTGGTGTGAATATAAATGTATGGAGTGTATGTGTTAAATTCTGCAGCTCAGCTCATTGCTGCCTCCCTGCATCTGGGTTTTTGCATCTATTACATAACAGACCAAAGATATCGTCTCTCATCCTCTCTCTTGCACACAGAACCATGGTAAACATCACATAAATGCCTGCATTTCACAATGGTGACATAACTTCTCCTTATACTCCCCATATGGATGTCAGAAAACACCATGCACATAAATGACTAACATGTTTCCATAGAAACTAATGTACTTGAGGCAGAAAAATGAAATGAGATTTATAAAATTCATTTTAAAAAGCACAAAAGTTAAAAAAAAAAAAAAGACATCAAATCTTCTTATGTTTTTGTCAAAATGCTCAGATGGTGTTCAATCCACTATTTTATAAATTATCTTGTAGAAATCATTATTGGCTGATGGTAATGACACTGTCCTGGACTGTTAAGCTAAACTGTTAGCTTAAATATTTTGTTGTTTCTGCCTCCAGTAATGTAATCCTGACAGTGTTTTGCTTCCTGGCATCTTTGCAGATGAGCACAGAGCAGAGGTGCCTGTGAGATTCCTGTGTGCCCCACATATCCTTTGAGGGCCTGACATATTTTCTTCCAGAGGGCTAAACTTCATGGTCAGCTTATGGGTGACTGCTTGCTAAACAGAAAAGCAGAATCAGCTGTGGAGGAGGCACTGCTACAGCCTTTCCTTCATAAATTTTATGGGAAAAATCTGAGAGGCAGAGCAGGCACCACATCTCTACTCTCCCAGAGCAAATTCAGTGCCTGGAGCTGCAACAACTGAACCGAAGAGGGACATTTTCTAACTGAGCTCTGATGTCCCTGGAGCTGGGATGGCAGCAGCCCTGCAGCCACGTGGCTTCTGGCACTGACAGTGTATCCCATCTATTCCCATGTCCACCAGCCCCTGTTTCAGCATGGGCTCACGCTGGGTCAGAAATATTCCACAGTGGCAGAAGAGCAGCTTCCCCCTTTTCAGCACCAGGCTGCAGCTCCTTGGTAACTACAGCTCCTGCTTGAGTAGACTTAGCACTGCTGCTGCTGCTGCTGCCTCCTCGGAATTTGCAAGACCTACAGAAGTGGATGGGTGGCTCTGAATGGGTTAATGTGGTAGAAGGAGAAATAATTTGTAGCATTTTTCTGTATTCATTTTCTTGGAGGGACAGGAAACTGTTCTGTTTCACCTGGCATGTCATCAAAACAGGTTTTCCAGCTCTGCTTCGAGTCCAATACAGACATAAGACAGATGTTGCTATATATTTTTCAGTAATTTTCCTACCCAATTCTCTTGGTGTTCACTCTATGACTCCTGCATAATTCAGGTTGCTTACACTGGTTTGATGTTCTCTTTGAATTTCTTCTTGTTTGTTTGCCCTTGCCTTTGCCAGTGACTAACATCACAATACTGTACCAGTCTGGGGACTGCTACACCCACGCATCAGCAGCCCATTCATTCCCAGGGCTTCTCTGCAGTCCCAGCCCTGGCAAGGAAGCCCTAAATCCTCTGGGTTTTCAGTGAGGCATGCTGGAATCTCCAAAGAGCAACGTTCCAAACAAAACCTAAAGGAAGGACGCAGTGTACTGTTATCAGTAAGGCTGATTTTTTCCAAACCATGACACATTAGGGATGAGGGGTTTGCATCATTTAATAAGTGATACCACAGCCTAGAAGTGTGTGTTTGAGCTGGTTTTGGAAGGAAAAGTAACTAATTGCATAGTTGTGAGGTGACAAAGTGTCTAAGAGGCTGTACTAGTGGACAATAGAAACTTTCATGAATTAGTCATCTCTTTAAACTCTCTCAGGTTCACCACAAGCAAAAACAGCTTTACCTGTCAGCTGACAAGTGCAGCTCACTTTCTAACACAAAAATCACATCTGTCACCCTCTCTGGGTGGGCTCAGCAGTGAGATGCTTGACAGAGAGAATTATTGCCTTGTTTCATCAGTGGTCACTCCAGGTGAGGACTGAAACACACATGAATTCATGGCAAAAAGCCAACAGCCAGTTACAAGAGAGCTGTGTCCATCCGTATAGGATGTAGGCACTACATGTAGGCTTCCTGTATGGAAATGTGTAATCTCAGAAGCTCTGGTGTCTCCAGTGTCTTCTGAACCCTGTTGTAGGTGCCAAGATTCCCAGCACCCCAGAGCAAGCCCTCTGGATGCACTTACCCTGGTCTGCTCCACGAAGGCAGCTGAGGTGCCACAGAGGGATTCCTGCTTTCAGGCTAAGGGCTGCATTGCAGCACCAGCCCTGGTGTATCCTACCCCTCCCATGGAGCCAATCTAAGGCATCAATAACAATTCAAAAATTTCATCCTCCAAGTCAATCTGCACATTGACACAAATCATTTGTTGTCTTAACTTTTCATCTTTAATCTCTAACCATGCTAGAAAGGACTCGAATAAGAGTTTCTGTCTCCTTTATTCGCTGCTTTTGACAGGTGTCCTGTTGTAGATAAAAAAAAGGCTTCAGAATATACTGGGTGTTGATTCATAGAATTATGGATTTGTTGAGTTTGGAAGGGACTTTAAAGATCATCTACTTAGGGGTTGGAATAATACAATCTCTGAGACCCCTTTCAACCTACACCATTCTGTGATTCTATGTTTCTATAACCTACACTAAAAGCTGTCCGCACATTCAATGCTGCAAAATACCCATATGCAAATAACATACACACATTAGAAACAAACAAAACACAGAGGAGAAGAGGCAGGATTAACAGCTAGGACAGAACAGAGATCTTCCAAGAAGAGCATCTGTGCTCAATGAATGTCAGACCTGTCAGCTGAGCTGACAAGATAAAATGCTTGCCCTGTATTTAATTAAATTTCACAGCTCCTAATAAACACATAAAAGCATATAAAAGTGTACTTCAGTAGCAGAACTTACAATTTTATTACAATATACTATTACTGCAGCAGGAGAGCAGCTTATATTATCCTTAAATAGCATCCAACTGGAAAATAGGCAGACTGGGCACTACCTGTTGACAAACAGACTAATTCTGCCATTTTATTTGCAGTGCATAGTTAGAAGCCCTCAACAGTATTCTGTTGTATTGCAGAGCGGAGCTTTTGGAAATGATAAATTTCATGCATTTTTCTGCTGGTTTAGAGAAAGATTCTGATGGCCCTGTTCATGCTGAATGGCAATAAAGAGCTGCACGTGGTCTCAGCAAGGATGATATGCCAGCTCCAGCCTCATCTCGTGACAAGACACAGCATTGCCTGCAGAGGGTAACGAACCTGCTTTCATAAACAACAGTAGTTGTATTCTGGTGATTCATACTGCAAAACCTGCCTTGCTGTTGCTGAGGTTTTAATCCTAGTTCCTTGCTTGTGTACAGTCATATTATAATTAGGTATCTCCACTGCATTCAAGAAACTTGTTAGCTGCTGTCTGCATCCTTCAGTTGGGATGAACTCCCTTTATGTGCATTCCCTTTTTCCCTGCTCTCTTGGCTGCCTTACTCATGTCCATCTGCTAACATGGTAGGATGCTGCTTCCAGATCCTTGTTCCAGCAGAGGTCCTGGGAGAAATATGGATTATGCAAGTAGCCTGTTTAACACTGTCTCATAAGTGAAAAGGTCTTCCCCTGTGTCATCCCCAAGGGATTTGCATCCTGTCTCTCTTTATGCTTTGTTCATACTGCAGAACCATTGTGCTGTTCCTACAACAGGCAGTGTTGTCTGTGCCAAATGGGCTTTGTTGCTCAGCTGGAAGAGGTCTGAGGTGATTCACACCTTAACAGCCTGGAGATCCCACATCAGGGGCCTGAGGACGTAGAAGTTCAAGTGTTTCCTCTGTCCAGTATATACCAAGCCCTTGCTTCCATATTCCTGTGCTTGCTGAAAAGTCACAAGAGTAGCTTTGAAGTGGTTCCTGTTTTGCAAACTTGTGTCCGAGTCAATACACCATTAATTTGTCTTCATTTCCAAGGTATCAAGCTGAAAGTAAATTACATTTGGCAGATTTTTCCAGGAAGCTGACTTTTTCTGAGTAAAGAGTAGGCAGTTCATAACCAGAATAATATACTTATTAGCAGAAAAGAAGGTAAAAATAAATGAGATCAAAAGACCTTCTGGTGACTAATATCTTGTTACTCATTGGACCATAAAAATCACTTGAGCTGGACAAGAGCTTGCATTCCTCCTATGTAAATATCATGCTGGGGAAGGTTGGTAATACTTTTTGACCTAACTAAACAGCAGAATCAGAAGTGCCTGTTTACTCTAAGAAAGCAAACATCTTCAGCTGTACAACCTGCCTTGAAAGTATCAATATGTTTCAGTGCTTGCTGTCATGAAAGTAAAGAAAAACATTCACACATGTGAAGCTTCTTTAAAGTGGCTCTTCAAAGTACAAAGCACAAAGGTTAAAAAAGAAAGGTTCATGCACAGGAAGGTCATAATGCACTAGTGCATTTGGTCGAATGCACAAGATCTAGAAAATGTGCCCCTTTTTTGCACCAGAAAGGGAATATTTCAATAGAAGAAAAGCTACAATTCAGTTGCCAAAAGTTCAACAGTCCATGCTAAAAGTCTTTGACACAGCTTGCAATAAATGGGACTGTTTGCTACATGAACAGCTAATTGGGCTGTTTGAAGATGTTAGAAGGAAGGAGAAAAAAAAAATCCACATAGGAAAAAAACCCAGAGTGTTGCAGTCTGTGTTTCTTTAGCAGAACTCACATGCATGGCTGCATAGAATTCCCTCTCATTTTTCAGTTCAGAGTATGAAGAGCTGTCTGAAATCCCTCCCCACCTCCCTGTGCCATGCAGGAGAGATGTGTCCAGAGCTCATGAAGTTGATCTATACCATACAGAGAGGCACAGAGCAACCAGCTCAGTTGTGAGTAGAGCTAGGCTGGCACTGTTCTGCTGCTTCTAGAGCTTGTTCAGTTGGTATTAGCAGGCGTTACCTTTGTTATCGGTGTTATCTACAACACAGCACAGCTATGGCTCCAGAGAGAGCACACCTGGAGCACCGCATGCAGCTCTGGAGCGCTCAGCGCAGGAAGGACAGGACCTGCTGGAGCAGGTCCAGGGGAGGCCCACAGAGGTGCTCAGGGGGCTGGAGCACTGCTCCCGTGAGTACAGGGAGTTGAGAGAGCTGTAGTTGTTCAGCCTGGAAAAGGGAAGGCTCTGGGGAGACTTTCTAGCAGCCTCCCAGTACCTGACATGGCTTATAAGAAAGATGGGGATAGAGTTTTTAGCCAGGCCTGTTGTGATAGGACAAGCGGAATGTGGTTTTAAACTAAAAGAGGACAGATTCAAACTAGGTGTTAGGAAGAAATTTTGGCTATAACGATGGCCGGGTACTGGAACACATTGCACAGAGAGGATGTGGTACCCTGTCACGGGAGGTGTTCTGAGCCATATTGGATGGGGCTTTGGGCAACCTGATCTAATCTAAGATGTTCCTGCTCATTACAGGGAGCTTGAGCTAGATGACCTTTAAAGGTCCCTTCCAACCCAAACTGTTATATGATTTTATGAAATAAATCAATCCCAATGAAAAACCCCAAACACTGCTATCTCTATTAAGACACTTTCTCACCACTCCTGAGTCTCAGAGTGGCCATGTTCAGGAAAGCATGTAGAAAGGAAAGCAGAAAATCCCTGCCAAGGAAAGGAGAAAATGCAGTGAAATGGAGCTGGAAAGAGAAGAGATGGGCATAGATGAGGGTTAGTGGGAAGAGAGAAAGAGGTAAATGTGCCTGGGAATGCCTGGAATCTTGATTGCTGGTGAATAAATCTCAACAGAGCTGACAGCTGCAGGGAAGCTTGGAGAGTTGGTCTAAGGTATGAAATGAGACATAAAAAAAGGAGAGTTGTCATCTCTATGCTGCTGTCTTATCACCAAATATCATCAAGAAAAGATTTATAGTGTGCACTCATTTTAGTTATTTTTATAATTGGATGTTAAATATATATAGAGCTCATCTTTCAGATATTTGAAGTCCTTCCAAATCAGGTAGTAGCTCTTTAGACTGAAAGGTTTCAGTAGCCTGCCCAAACATGCATCCCTCCCCTCTTAATGCTGGACTTGAAATACTACAGCCTTGGTCCACGGTTGAACTGGTCCTGGGAAAACTGCAGGTGTTCATTTCCTTGGGGTAGTTTATTAGGTTCTTTACATTCAGGCTTCAGATGAAGATCAAAGTTGTATTCACATCATGAAACTTATTAGCATCTTTACAGACAGAAGATTGGTTTGGTCACAACCTGCCCAGCCCAGATTGCAATCAGCCATGAAATCAGCTGCCTCCACTGTCCAGATCAGCATCGCATTGGACTGGGTGGAGCCTTGAACTGTCCTGAGCATTCTGTCACTCAAGAATCCAAATGCCTGTCCCCAGGAAGCAAGAGCCTGTCCACATCAGGGGGTGGTGCCCTGCATGGGGAGAAATAATGTCATGACAAACTGTGAAATGCACAGACTGAAGCAAGCCATGTGATTAATAGAAGAAGACAGCAAAAGAGAAGGTGAAAAGACAAAGAACAAGGCCTTGTTAACAAGACTAATAAATGAGATCACACTGTGTTGTCCTGGGGGAGAAGCAAGGGGAATGGCACAGAGAGCCAGTACAGATGAGACAGTGGCTCTGAGTGGAGATAAAGAGCCATGCCACTGGTGAGCATCTGAAAAGGTCAGCAGAAAGGCTTGGCCTCACTGTGCCTTTGAAAGAATTTCAGTTTAAGAGCTCAGTCCAAAAAGGTGCCGTATTCTGGAGCCAACCTTTCATGGCACTCTTCCCTGGGTCCTCCCCCTGGTAATAAACTGCAGAGGGCTTTTTACTAACTCAGCTTTGTTTGACCAGCAAGGGAGAGCTGGAGCTCAGCAGTGCCTTTTGTCCTGCAGTGCCTGTGTAGGTACACCTGCTCCAAGGGGAGCATTTCAGAAATTCAGCAGATAATGAACAGCCCCATACAATCACCCGATCAGCACTGAAATGAGCAAGGATTCCAGGGCTGAGGGGTTGCTGCTGCAAGCAGATGTCTCACCTAAGTGAAAGCTCCTTGGATCAGATGGTCATATTGTCTCCATGGGAAAATCATGATTGCTTTGACAAAATGTGGATTAATAGAGGAGATGGAAAATAATCACCCTTCTCCCATTATTTGTAATATTTCTTCAGTCTTTTCCCCCACTAGATTACTGAATCATTTCAAATGTGCCCTTTTTTCTTTGCCCCTGGCCCTTCATTTTCTGTCTTCAAATCATCTTTCAGGAATTTAAAAGCTTTCCCTCCTCCTCTCTTATTTTATCGTCAATTAGATTTTTTTTCTCTGAGAAATCTGAGTCCTAGAGACCCAGCAGGAGTCATCTGGTGCAGCTTTACTGGTGGCAATGGAGCTCTGCCAATTTCTTCCAGACAAGAACTGGCTCAAAGGTTTTAGAAGTGCTTGCCTAGCTGATGCTGCCCCTTTACAGGGCTCATACTGTACAAACTGGTATCTTCAGATGCTGGTTTATACAGGAGGTACTGACAACCCAAAGAGGCAAGGCAAGAGGGTGATACAGCTGTAGGTGTCTGCATTCAGGTTTCTGGTCAAGTAGAATCAGGAGATAGAACTTCCTAGATCTCATCCTACTGATTTTTAATCTGCCCCAAGATGTACCTGAGAGGGGTCTGCTTTCTGCCTTCAGCTGCAAGCTGGGGTTCAATCCCCCTCATTGTTGTGCAGTGGTGAAAACTCTTGACCCACATATTAATCATCTGAATCAATGCATGAAGTCATTGTCAGAGACGAGTTATCTACAAGGAGCAATGCAAATTTATGGAATAAATTCTGCCTATTTTTCTGTTTGCTCTTTGTCCTCCACTATCTCCTTGTAGTCCTCTAGAAGATGGAAGTTTTCTCAAATGTATTAATTTTGGAGATTTCTTTCCTTGGAGATCAGCTAAAGAAATATCTTTGGGAATATGCACAATTTGTTATTCATAAGTCACGCTCTGTTGCTTAGTCATAGCCCTGCTTCTCTGTTCCCGGATGGAAGCGTTATGTAACATCTGTGCTCCACATAAGGCCAGTAGAGGGACAGGCTCCACATGTACATCTCTGCATACACAGGTATATATCTGTGTGCATTATCAAATGCTTATGACATAAACCAGCCTAAATCATAAAATTTCTGCTTTCAGCAGTACATTGTGTCCAGAGCTGGGTCCAATTCTGGCCCTTCAGTTTGGGAAGGACCTTGGGGTGCTTGAGCGCGTCCAGAGGAGGCAACAAGGCTGGAGAGGGGCTTGGAACACAAACCCTCTGAGGAACGACTGAGGGAGCTGGGGCTGTTCAGCCTGGAGAAAAGGAGACTCAGGAGTGACCTTATCACTCTCTACAACTTCCTGAAAGATGGTTGTGGTCAGGTGGGCTTGGTCTCTTTCTCCAGGCAGCAGCTGACAGAATGAGAGGACACTGCCTTAAGCTGTACCAAGGGAAATATAGGTTGGGTATTAGGAAAAGATTTTTTACAGAAAGGGTGATAAACTATTGGAATGGCCTGCCCGGGGAGGTGGTGGAGTCACCATCCCTGGATGTGTTTAAAAAGACTGGATGTGGCACTCAGGGCCAAGGTTTAGTTGAGGTGTTAGGGCATGGGTCAGACTTTCTGATCTTGAAGGTCTCTTCCAACCTTGTGATTCTGTGATTCTGTTTCTCAGACCTGTGGGGAAACTTTTGCAGATAAAAAGGTCTGGAAACGTGAGCCTCCACAAGGCAGTCCAAGCCACTATGGAATTATTTTTATTCTGTTGGCGGACTAAGGAAACATAATGATCTGTTGAGTCCAGTGTTGAGAATTGGTATGTGGTACAAGAAACAGCAAACTTCTGCCTTGAAGGAGCTTTGTGGCCTCCTGTTCAATCCACAGCTCCAGCCAGGGCAACCCAAAGACTTCTGCCAGCCATATCAGAAGGCTAGAGTCAAATGAGACTCAAAGTCTATCTAGAAGATAGACACTGTAATTTTAAGGGAGCCATGGCAGCTACCTGGACAGAACAGATAGAGAGCCAGAAAATACACAGCACCTGGCCACAGCTCACAGGCCAAATTGTAGAATTGCTTTCCTTTTTGAAATGAAATAATCATTACTGCCCACATTTCCTTATATGTCAGCCATGTCCAGGCCCTGCTTCTTATCCAGGCCACCTTGCTTAACTCAGATAATTAAGTCAGAGCATAGTTGATTAAGAAGACAGAATTCTTTCACTTTCCTGTGGCTGAGTGCATGCACCCTGGTAAGAACACCCCAGTTTCCCATGCACAAGGTGCAAAATAAATACACATGAAAAAAGAAACTAAGAATAGAAATAAATAAGCTGGAAAATAAGGCTTCTGTCCAATGGCTTTTACCACACCTGCTTATATACATGCAATAACACAGTGCCCCCTACACCTCAGCACATATTTATTTCAGAATTAACTGTCCACAAGTGACACCAAAGCAACACCATCATTTGCCAGAACACCTGGTTTCCCCTGCAGAGGTTTCAAATCCTAAAGCTGAGATCTGACAGGTTTTTCATGGTGTGATTGCAGACATGTAAATTGGAGGCAGCCAATTTCATTTTGCTCACAAGCTTTAAGAAATGTAAATCTGGGTCTCTGAAATATTCTAATTACTTTTCCCCTGATGGATCTTTGTGGCTTGAATAACACTAAAATTGCATGACATTCCACCCCCAGAAAATACATAATTCATATCTGCAATCCAGCATCTGTATAAGCCCTGTTCAACTTCAGGGGGAGCATTAATTTCAGAATGAGGGAATCCCTTGTTTCTTTATAGGGGTAAAAATGTAAATTTCCCAACATGTAAATTTATATCAACTGCAATTTCCATGTTATTCATCCACAAGGAAGCAAAGACTGTGCTGGTGATGTGTGCTGGTGGTTCATGCATCAAAATTTGTTCTGCTTGATCAGTGTCATGTTGGCACCTCCGACCGATTGCGTCACCTTCGCTGTCACCAGAGCTGACACGGCAGCATTGAGACAGGTGACTGCAGCAGGGGGCAGCTCATTAGGCATTTGCTGGGTGGGTGATTTGTGCACCAGTGGGAGTGGAGAGCAGAGATGGCATTTTGCAGTGGTTAAGTAAGGAGACATCCCCCTTGCCATATTTTGATCAGTACAAATGAAAAGATCTCTCTCAATTGCTTTGGTTTCATAACAATCAGCTCCCAGGTTAGAAGCAGAGATAATTCTGGGGCCTGCAACACAGACTGCATTTTCTGGCAGACAAAAATCTGGAGTTTTCCATAAATGCACAAAAGGAACTGGGGAATTAGGGAGAATGCTCTAATAATGGGTGTGAAGTGTGCATGAGATGCAGACGTGATGAAAGTATATTTGTTCCTATCACTTCGGTGCAGCACCCTCACTTCAACTTTGTATTTATTGTATTCTTTTGAAATGTAGCTGCTTTGTAAGTATAATTAAGAGCGTGTGCCCTGCACTTTGCAAACATGGGGATGCTGCCATGGCAACAGCAGGGGAACGCAGGGAAGCAGCTCTCTCTGATGGATGTAATTACATAGCAAGCATGTATAATGCCTTTAAATACAGTTTACTTTTGCATGGAGGAGGCATATAATGGATATTATAAATTCTGTGTGTGTATTCCAGAAGTGCTCTTTGCATGTGTTGCAAGTTCACTTTTTGCAGACTGCACACGTCAGGAGGGAGCCACCCCTGTGTGGCAATGAGGTTGGGAGTGAGGGATCAGGGGTTCTGACTTCTCCCGGGCTCCAAGTGATGTTGTCCTCTGCTTGGTTTATTTCTGTTATATTTCAGGGTTGTATTTCAAAGCCAGGTTTTGTAAATACAGTTGATTTTACTGCTTTAGGGTTAGAAGATTCAAGTTCTTACTCATGTGCCCAATTTATTGAAGTTTGGAGCCCTTCTCAGGTTAAAAGAGAATTTTCAGGTAAGTAAAATTCCCCATTGTGTCAAGCCTCAGGATAACTGGTGTGCACAGGCAATTCCACTGAGTAACTAATTGCCACAGGCATTAATCCCGGCCCTGCATTCCTCAAACCTTAACCCTCTATGCCCTCTTCTTTCCAGGGAAGCATTTTCCACTTGGTGGGAACAAAGGGCTGAAACCTGAGCTCCCAGGGATGCAGCTCAGTAAGGCAGGTGGTGACCAGCCACCTCCATCCCTGTGTTTAAATGGTTGCTCTGTACCATTTCAGACAGCTCAGCCAGAAGCCTTCAGTAAGGGAATGCAAAAGGAGTTTTATGGGAAGGGAAAACATAATTTTTCCTTTCAGGGCATTACTTGGAAGAGAAAATATGTGTGACAAGGTGGGGATTATAGGAAGCTAAGCAATATATGGCTAACACCAGATGAAAAATGGAAGGAATCTCTAGGGCCAAGGATCCTTTCATGAGGCCAAGAGCAGGAAAGCTTGCCAGTTGTCAGTCTATCTCACAAGAGAAATGAGCCCTCTTTTGGAACCTGAGATCATCAGGGTAAAGCCACTGGCACATGTGTATAGTGTGAGATTTTTTTGAAACTGAACAGCAGCCTTAAAAGTCACAGGCAATATTTTCACAGATAAAAAGAGAGAAACCCTCTAGAAATGGCAATCTTGGGATTCACAGAACAGTCTTCTGTGGAATGAGCAATTACACCAGGCTGAGGTGCAGCAGCCCAGGCAGGTGTTCCCCCATGGGTTGTGTGATGTATCACAAAAGAGCTGTGCATTTGCAATAGCACAGTTTTCTCTGGTAGCACCAAGACATTGAAAATCACTCTTTTTGGTAACCACATGTTTTTGTTTTAAATGTTCTCATTTAAAAGCCTGTCAATACAAGCTATTTTTTAGTACATTCTTAGACTACTAACACTAAAGAGCCAGATCCTTTGCAGGTATGATTTGAAAGAAATCAATGTATTTGTGGTGCCTTCCGCCAGATGAAGACTTGAGGCCCAAAGCACGTAGGGAGATGCTCTCAGCTAATCACTTTTATCATCCCCCTCACATTTCTCTGTCTTAGAGGTCTTAGCACAGAAATTCATATGTCCTGTTCTCCTTTTAAGTTGTGATGAAATTCTCTTACACTAATTTTTTCTTACTTTGGCTCACACTGGACAAAGAAAGAATAAAAGTAGAAAAAGGGTCCATTTACAGTCCAGTTATTTCAATGAAACAAGGAACAGAAAATTAAATATTAAAAATGCTTCTGAGGCTTTAATTTTTAATTTTTAAAATGTAAACATTTAGACTAAAACTTGTTTGCTTAGCAGGCTTGCCTCTTATTAGTGCTGTCATTTACCTGCACTTTTTCTGTTTGTTCATTATTAACACTCTTAAATGGACAGTTCAGTGCAGCCTCCCATTCAGAACTCTTCTGCATGTACAAATCTGTCAGCAAAACCCAAGAAATAACCAGGAATTTACTTCTGTGAAAGCTAATTCATTGCTGAATACTGGAGCATCTAATGTCTGGAAACAGAAGGACTTTCCTCAAACCTGGAGAGAAGACTGACTTGTGAGCTTGCATCCCTCACAATGACTCAGAGCCAGACTCCTGACTAAGAGAATTTCATTGTTCATTCCACAGAATATTTCTAAATTGCAAATTAGTAAAAGCTCTATTCTGTACTCTCAGGCTAACATACGAATGTGCATTTTTTATTGCATTCTCATTATTTCCTTTTCCTTTATAAGCCAGGAAATGAAATATTAAAGAATTCAGTGTGAGGGGAGCTGAAATTATTGCTGCAATCAATTCTAGCCATATGTTCATTTTTATGTATTTAACCCCCATTTTCCCCTTTCCATTCTCCCTGTTCCATTCTGTATTATCATCTGTTCCATCTATGTTTACAGCCTGAAACTGCACAAACACACTCTCTGGAGCACAGAATATTTTTTGCTAACTTGTTTTTTACTGGAATGTTTAGAGCAATGGAAGACTAAAATCTTAATGCAGTCTCCAGTTATTACAATAATATAATTATGAAGAATACCTGAATCCATTTTATCAAGAATTGCCATCACCTTCGTTCACTTGTAAATCACATTTTAACACTTAGAGGCAACAATATGTCTTTTCCTCTTTTCTTTTCTTTTCTTTTCTTTTCTTTTCTTTTCTTTTCTTTTCTTTTCTTTTCTTTTCTTTTCTTTTCTTTTCTTTTCTTTGGCCATTTACAAGGTTTATATTTCAGTTTCCTCATTTTTAACACTTGCATGCACACAAACAATAACCCAGTGGATGTCTCCCCCTTTTGCTACTCCTGGTAAAGGAGTTCTCCAGTTTTTAATCCAGTGCATCACAGGAACTATTGAAATTTTGATTTTGATTATCATAGTAACTGGATAGTGAAACATGTGTAAGGCAAGTATAAGACATTAGATTTTGAAACAAGTTTTTAAAGTGATACTTTCTCACCTTTAAAAGCCCCAAAGGAATGAGTATGCAACAAATACCTACCATTTACCTGGCAGTACAGAGCAGGGAATTGGGATCAGGGCCACATGACAGCATGTATTTTGCTTTGAAGGCTATACACACAGTTACAATTCTTCATGGCTCACTGGGGAAAGCATTTGATCAGCAAACTCCAAGTCAATGAAAATTTTAAAAAACTTACTGCTTTTGCTCTTTGGATATCATCTTTAATCAGGTTTGTTTGCATATGGAGTTAAAAGCTGAGCTTAAAACTACACAGTAAAATTATAAATTCTCTCTCCAAGGGCTGTTTTTATGATTCAGTCTGTAGCAGCTCTGAAAATTAAGAGTTCAACTTATGATAAACCTCTCAGAGCTTGAATTTGAAGACCCCACGTAATGAAACAAGACCAAAATAGGCACCACGTTTTGATGACTGGCTCCCACACACTGGAGCTAGTTAAAAAAAACAGCTTTTGACTTGCAAACAGATTTTCTCTACCAGCCACAAAACCAGGGGTAGATAATGTTTGAATTGCTGGGCTTCAGTGCCACAGTGCCCTCTGCACCCACCATCCCTCCTGGGCAGTGTCACTCCCAGGGGACAGCGGTGTGCGAGGGGCAGGCTGGGCTGCACAAACACCTTTCAGCCTGGGAGAAAATCAGGGTGAAATCAGCACACACACCAAAGACCACAAGTATAAGAAGAGACTGTGAGAATTTTTACCATAGGATGGGATCTTGCCCATGAAAAAGAAATTCTAGGGCCTATGGTGGCCTTGGCTGAAAAGCAGCATCCTACAGATTGTGCCTGCTTTCTGAGCATCAGCAAAATTCTGAGGCTGATGTACTGAAACCAATAGCAACCTCACCCCTGATTTCAGTGGAGAAAGTTGAACTTCAGATTTTCACCCTCTTTTCTTACTACTTTTTTAATATTTCATGCCACAAAATCTAAAATTTCAAGGATGTGTTGTACACATAAAATATTGTATAATTAAATCTACTAGATCAGTGGAAGTCATTGCACAAATAGGACAAGAAATTGCAATTTATTTAACATATCAATAAAGATATCTTAATTTTGCCTTCATTAGTTTCAGTGCAAAGGAACACATGCTCCCATTCTGAGATTTCTTTGCTGGTCCTTGATCCTCTGTTTTCCAATTGTTTGTGTGCTGGAAATTACTTTGCCTGTGCTTTGTTGACACAGACTTACCAGACAGAAGCCCAATATTTCAGGGTACAAGGAAAGCTTTCCAGCACGCTCCACTGGGCAGAATAAACACCAGCCCTTCTTGAAACCCATCTGCATCCTGTGTCCAACAGCTTCAGCATATTCTTAACCAGAAAATAGCAATTATGAGGAGGCCAACTTTCCTCCATGAAGCAAATGGACTGTTGATTAAAGAGGTTGATGTTGGTGAGTATTCTGCTGCTAGAACTGCCTGATTTATTAATCTGAAACAAATGACCTCATGAACATGTCACTGAAAAGATGTGTTCATGTGAAGACTTAGATTTGCATGAATTTATTTTCCATGTGGAATTGATTAGCCAAAGTGAATTAGTTTGAAGGTTCTTGTTTGCATCTGTTCATGTTAAATATTTATTTACTTTCTAATAAAGAGAAGGAAATCCTTTAATCAGTATTTTTATAAACAACAAGGTATATTTTCTTTTTCATACATTTCCTATCCATAGTTTTGAATTTTATGTCAGTGGCACAGATGAGGGAAGGATGGGTCCCAGGAGACTATTTTTTTTAGTGAACTTTCTCAGCTTGCCCTTGGCCCAGTGCTTGATGCTTGACAGTGCTCTGTATTTAAGGATGGGAAATCAGGGTAATGTTAAATGGAAGAATGTCATGTCATGTGGAGCCACCTGAGCTAACACCATGGGAATATTTAGGGTTCAGGCTAATACCCCCCTACACAGGCAGAAGGGTGTATCCTGTGGAGAAAGCCTGGAAGCACTGATAGATATAAACATGTTTAGGAGATATCTAGGTATTTGCTAAGAAAAAAACCTAACAAGACACATCTTTTTCCTTGGCATCATCAAAGCAGGGTAAAGGAGCAATTACATTGGTAAGCTAGCTTGTGCTGGGGTAGAGTTAATTTTCTTCACAGTAACTGGTACGAGACTGTGTTTTGGATTCGTGATGGAACGAGTGTGATAACACCCAAATATTTTAGCTATTGCTAAGCAGTGCTTACACAGCCTCAAGGCCTTTTCTGCTTCTCACCCCACCCCACAGTGAGCAGGCTGGGGGTGCACAAGGTGTTGGGAGGGGACACAGTCAGGGCAGCTGTCCCCAGCTGACCACAGGAGTATCCACACCTTCAATGCCATGCTCAGCACGTGAGCTGGGAGAAGAAGGAAAGGGGACATTCGGAGTTATGGCACTTGCCTTCACCAGCACCTGTTACACGGGATGGAGGCCATTTCTTGGGAATGGCTGAAACCTGCCTGCTGATGGCAAGTGCTGAATGACTTTGCTGTTTCAGTTTGCTGGTGTGAGCAGCTTTTGTTTTACCCATTAAACTCTATCTCAACCCAGGAGTTTTGTCAGTTTTACCCTTTTGATTCTCTCCCTGTCTCACTGGAAAGGGTGAATGAGTGATGTGAGTTAACTCCAGTGGCTTAGATGCCAGCTGGGGTAAAACCACAAGAATTTTTAAAACCTATTTATCCCGGTAGGTTCCAGCCGGGCTGCGCCCAGTGGACTGCTGAGGCCAGGATAGTTTCAGTGGAGGCTCAGACTTGGTCCGATCTCCCAAGCCGTTCCTAGCTGCAGGCAGCCAAGCAAGCTCAAGTGATTTCAGCTCTTAGTGATTATCAGCTCTGTGTGATTATCAGCTCTTTTGGCTTGCTTGTGGCCATGGCAGCAGACACAGGGAGAGAGAGGAGAAGCGCTGTATAAGGTTCCGCAGGATTCTTTATTAGGGTGTCCCACGAAGGGTCTCAGTGACAGCTTCTTCCCCCGAACCAGGCAGAATTAGGGGTTTTTATACCCTACAGAGGTTTTGAAAACTATCCAATAGAAAGGGTCAGGAGAAAGTGGCCTACAGGCTTACAGAGAGATAAGCAGGGTCCAAAAAGCGGAAGAGAGGGGCTTCTAAGGCCCGCGTCATCATGACTTGGCATTTCCTAGTTCAGCATTCTGACCTCCAAGGAGGCCTTGCAGGCCCTGTGCCTGCTACACCTATTTGTACTGTAACTTCCAAGGAGCAGGGTGTTTTGGAAATACTGTCCAGGAAATGTAAGGCCTGGCTGTCCAAAGCAAAGACAGGGCTGCACAATGGGCACAGGCAGATGTTGGTGGTCAGGGTACTGTCCCTCTGTGCTGCACCCTTTGTGCCCAACTTCACTTCTGTAAAATACAAAAAGCTACATTGCAGCAGGTCACTTATGATAAAGTTCTGCATCTCATTGGAGCTATGTGCAATTGTGGGAGTTTTGTGGGTTTTTTTCACTTTTCCTCTTAATGCTCCCATTCTGTTTGGATGACAAAGTTGTTGGAGTGGATTTGTCTAACTTCCTATCAAATCACTGTTTAGTCTCAGAAATGTCTTTTGTTGGCAAGTCACAGAAAGATACATAGCATAGGAGATTTAGTTAATCTGATTTAGCATGAAGTGCTTGCCAAATTTGCAAGCCATTGGACCTCATGTTAAACAATGGGTTCCAAGACCTTGTTTTACTTTTGGGGGGCTTAGACTCTTAACAGGATAGGGAGTTTTTCTTCTCCTGTGTCTACCATGGAAAAAAAGAATGGAAGGGGCTTCATCTCTGTTTGTTCAGAAGCATCCAAAGCTAAAATTAATTTAGGAAATGGACTTCAGAAATTATATGGATGACAGTTCCCAGAACTTAACTCTGATACCAGCAAACACATGCTAATGAGATCAGCCTACTTCCTTTGTTAAAAAAAAAAATCAACAGAAAATCAATAAAATAGTCTTCCTATTTTTTCACTAGAGAAAAATGAAGTTAAATTAGGGCATACTGGCAGCAGTGTGAAGAAAGGGAATTCCCTGTCTTGAATTGACACTTTTTTATTAGTTTTGTTGAGTGACAGATGTGAGACAAATAGAAGCTAGCTGCATACCAAAACAAATAAAAGGTATTAGAATAACACATTTATGCATGTGCACTAAGCTTTGACCCTTTGTTCTGACAGTCAGCATTTAGCAAAACCCCCAGTGCATATTTAAATGGAAATATAAAATATGTGGTTTTGTAACAAAATCTTTGAAGTTGGTGTCTTTTATAATAGGTAGAAACTGGAGATATCTGGACATATATGCATGCAGATTTCCCCAATTATAACTTCTACTGCACTTCCCCTAACTTAATGAGAAATTATTAATCACTTTTGTACAGAGCCTGCAATTAGGCTCTTCTGCATGGATATGTAAGAAAGCTGGAGACTGGCATGTGAGAACATTTTAATGCATAACTGAGATGCTTTTATTCAGAAAAGAGAGTGCTGCAGCTTACTGCACTGCTTAAACTAAAAGTGTTTATTTTATGAACTATTTGTTTCACAGAGGCAGTTAAAGGATTACATGGCCAAGTCGTGCTTGTGGGACAGGAATGGAACAGGGACTTAAGGGAAGGTTGTTCATGTCTTCAAGAGCTGTTACAATAAAATCAGAGGATAGGGCCCAGATAGTGTCTGTATCAAAAGATAGGGCCCAGAAAGAGGGAGAAATAGTATCCCAGCAACTGGACATGTGTCAGTCTCCCTAAGAGCTCCTCAGTGCCTGATCCAGAGAAGCACCACACCATCCCGACATCCCACCATCCCGCCATGCCACCATCCCACCATCCCGCCATGCCACCATCCCACCATTCCCATCATCCCAGCATTCCCGTCATCCCACCATCCCGCCATCCCACCATTCCCACCATTCCTACCATCCCTGGCTCTTTGTCAGGAATTCTGTGTGCCAAAAATCTTTTTGTGAAATCTTTCCCACAAAATACCCTAATGGTGCTACCTGCCTGTTGATGAGAGGACTGGAGAAACCCCTGGTACACAAAAGCAGCTGCTCAAAGCCTGTAATTCCTTTTTGCAGACATGCAGTCCTTAGTCATCTAGTCTACAATTGTTTGAACAGTTTTCTTTAAAAGTTCCAGTGAATAATTCCTGAATATGGAAAATCCATCTGATCAAAGCTGTAGATTTCATTAGAGCAAAAAAGTGGGCTTAACAGTGATTACACACTTTACTTTTAATTTCAGTATCCAAGTGTGTGTCATGCTACTTAAATTGATTTTTTTTCATCTACTTATGATGCTGTTTCCTGTATTAGACTTTGTAGATACTTTGGTCATTTGCCTGTCAAACTTCATTCTCCACTTTTTGCCCACTCTGGTTTCAGCACAGAGGGATTTCTCATCATCTTTGGATGAATCTCAGCTCTAGGTACTCTTATGGGACTCTGTGTCAGTGGAAATTTTCCAGGAATGTATAGAAGAGCTGGGCATTCAAATTTTGTGCTGATCTGTCTTGACTGCATTTGCTTGTTATTAGGATCATATGATGTGATTGATTTTAAGGGACACTGCACCAAGCATCTTTTGGGAGAACTATTAACTCTCTTTTTTGGGAGAACAGGCAACTCTCTTTTAACCATCTGTGTTTCTCTCTAGACAAAAATTTTTAATGAATTCACTTATTTTTCTGTCTCAGTAACAGCAAAAAAAAAATTTATGTTTCTATTCTTCTGGTTTCTTTCTAACTTACATAGGAGGAGAAAGAGCACATCTATCTCTCTTTCCTTTCTCTTAATGTCAATAGGGCTTTTGAGAAAAGGAAATAGAAAAAGAAAAAAACCCAAACAACAAATAAAAACATGGACTCAGTAATGGAGAAACATCTAATTGTTCAACTGACAGAAGGAAAGCTCAGTAGAAGAGGAAAATGTGGATTGCTGTATTGGTATGACTGTAAAATATGCAGTCCTAGAAATGAAAAAATTTTCTCATGTGCAAAGGTTGATAAAATGAAAATGAATTATCCTTGCACCAAAACATTTCTTTCAATCTTTTTATTTCCTTGCTCTTGCCTTTGATGTTGTCTGTATTTTAATAGTAATTTGCCTAGGGTTTTGGTTTATTTCCTGGGTTCAATCCAAATCCTGTTGGGCACACTTAAAGAATATCACCATTCTGCAGCCAGTTGTATCTGATCCAGAGCCTGAAATGGTTATTCATGCTTTTGTTAACTCAAGATTACACTATTCAAACTCCTTGCTGGTTGGTTTCCCTGATAATGCCTTCTATGAACTCCTACTGTTACAAAATGTGTTTGCTGAAGTGATCCACTGACTGCAAAGTCAGTGCAGTAACTATTAACTGCTGCATTAATTAAATTTAAATTATTCCATGAATCTGCAGAAAGCACGAATAGCCTTAGCATACCATGTCCCTAAAAATTTGATTTTGTCACTACAGGTACAGACTGAGTTTTTCCTGCTTCAGCAATACTTTAATCTAAGAATGGTCTCTGTCATCTTCAGGGGACACTGCGGGCTAAGGTCAGTAACAAGGAATGCAGCAGAGCTGGCCTATAACCAGGTAAATCTGTCAGGTGTCACACAGGTAGCTTTCATGAATTATAGACAGCATTAATATTAATAGTGTTTCATACTCACTCCAGCTGTTGTAAGCCCACAGGTGGTCTTAAACTACTTGCTACAGAACAACAGAGTGAATTCTTCTTTTCAGCATTCAGTGTAGGTTTCATTAATGCTTTTACTAGCACAAAATGGAATAAACCAGCATGAATTTTAACACAGATGCTTTTTAAATTTAATAACAACAAACATAAGAATCTGCAGAGAAAAAAAACCTTGAATTCACAGAGCTTCTAGCTTTTCATCTGTGTGTGTGTGCTTATGAGAAACAGGGAGGCAGGGGAAGAAAAAAGTGCAAAGGAGGCAAGTGCTGAAACATAGAATCAAAATTGCAGACTGGAAACTTAAATGTCATCAAGGCCTAAGCCAGTTAGAAATGCGAGTCTACCTAGTGAATAGGATGTTGTAGATGGGATTATTCACTAAAAAAAAAAAAAAAAAAAAAAAAAAAAAAAAAATTAAAAAAAAAAATCCGCTTCTATTTAGCACCCTGTGTGATGGTTGCAGGACATTCTGACACTGCCTCACTTCTGACTGTTGACCCTCCACCACACCACAGCATCCCTTCTCGCTCCATCCCCGGTGCCACGAGGCAGCTGACGGTGTTTACTCACACTGCTCTGGCAGCTCCACCTTCCAGGGGCAGAAACCTGCCCTCTCCACTCCCTGTCTGAGGAGCTGCAAGCTGCTCCTCGATTTGTTACCCACGTGTGAGCAGCTGCACGACTAACCGGGTTTTTTAAGGTATAACAAACCAGCATAAAACTTTCAGGCAGGTTTTTTGCACGTTGCCTGTGGGGCTATGCTTTCCCAGACTACCATACAGAGAGAGCCCCTCAATACAGAAAGAATAGGGGAATACAGAAAGAACAGGGGGAAAGCATCCCTTAAAGTGAAAACTAGCAATGCCACCTTATATGCTAATTAAGTGTTTTAAAATTGTGTACCCGGCTGTGTTGCACTGAACTGTGCAAATGGGGGTAAAATCAAACCCATTTTCAACTTTTACTTCTTCAGCATTGATTTGTATTGTATTGCCAGGGTATAAATGCTTCCATGTGATGTGCTTTCTGCACATGTATGAAATATTAAAGGGGCTGAATAATTTCACTGGAACCACACAGAGTCCACTACTCTTTCCATGGTGAATGCTTCAGAGCAGAAGTCTGAATGAGTAACAGAGATTTATAATGTGCCCCAGAGGTCAAAACACTCCAGCTTTGGCAGAACAATGAAGGGATCAAATTCCAATGGAGAGTGGCCTCCCCTGAGCTCTTCTGGCCTCTGGTGACCCTGGCCATACAATGCAAGGGATTATTCACAAACTACCTCAGTCATTCTCAAGGGGTTTTTGTGGTTTACGGAGAAAAAAGCCCAGACCCCGACCATGTGGGAGTACACTTGTTAAATCAACACTTCCATTTTCACTCCAAACCAGGTGGATAGCAAAACAATTTCTATTCTTCCCATTACTTAAAAATAAAAATAAAAAGAAAAGAAAATAAATAAGTGACCAAACATACAGCTGGACTTTCTATAAAGTGTGCATTTAAGTGTCAGATGACTCTAAGGAGAAGTGCTGAATTAGGATGTCATAAATGATTGTGCTGAGAAAGTACTGCTAGAGATGGGAAATGGCTCTGGTAAAAGCAACTTCCAGCACTGTCAGTAACAAGTGGGACTTGTGACAAGAAGAAGGTCTGGAGACCCACAACTGGATTCAGACTGGGCAACTTCTTGGACAAAAATGTTCATTATTCCATTTCCTCTCAACATTTTACTTCTGTCATGACTGAAATGTACCTCAGCACATGTGACTTGCCATTACTGTCCTCCTGCCAAGGCCTAATGTTACAATAAATAAAAGAGGAAAAAATAATTTTACCAGAAATTACAGGAAATTTTCACTTGAGATCTATCCTTAACTAGGGAGAGAGGTAACAGAAAGATTATCTCTGTGAATCAGTAAAATAGGGTACTAGTACCAGCAACTTTATAATAGTTTGGATCAAACTTCTTTTTTCTTCTTCTTTAAGAAAGGCCTTAAATTAGTCTGGAAAAGACTAATGTCTGAGTGACCTTATCCATTCCATTTGGGACAATAAAATCTCATTTTGTATTCAGCAAAGTCGAAAGGCTGCTGGAAAAGAATATTAGTGTTTCATACTGACTCTTTCACATCATCTGCAAGGGTTGTGTTCAAAATTCTCCAAGCTAACAGTTCAAATTGTTTTGCTAGTAATCCAGTGGTAAAGGTGGAGAGACTAATTTAGTCATAGAAAAAGGTAACTGATATAGTCCAAATCCTGAACATAAACACAACTGCGACCTCAATAAGCAAAAATTAGTGTGTGGTAAGAAATGTCTTAGCAGCAGACAAAGTAAGGAGACAAGAATCTTGTCCAAATACTGATCCTGTGATTTGTCAGGAAAAAAAAAATAAAGGGCTAACTAAACCTTAATGTTTAGTAACATCTGATCCTATAGAGGTATGTACACCATTTGAACAGCAGCATCATGCCCATTCATGAGGATTTGATATTTCATCCTTGGTGAATTCCATCACATTTGTGTAAATTAACAGAGAGATTGCATTCTGAAGATACTGGCAGTTAAGCTGATTAATTTTGTCTTGCTTAGAAACCAGGCCAATATGCCTTATTTTGTGTGTAGTAAATCAGCAGAGAGGACTCTGTCATCAACACATTCTGAATTCCCAAGAAAAATAGCTGTGCTCAAGCCAATGTCATCTGCAAATGCAGGTTTCCTCCTTAGCCATCAACCAGAAAGGATAGTGGTGAAAAATTGGTAATGAGGTGCAGTGTGGCTGCAGAAACAAGAGGAAACTGTGCTGTGAGCCCTCCTTCAACTCAAATAAAACTTCCTGTCCCATTGAAGAGTTGCTGCCAATACCAGCCTCCCTGGGATACCGGCAGTCGCTAGAGGAGCCAGCGCTTGGCGAGTGCACCGTTCCTGTCCCATTGAAGAGTTGCTGCCAATACCAGCCTCCCTGGGATACCGGCAAAGCGCACCACTTGAAAGGACTGGTGGAAAACAATGCAGAGTATTGTGCACAGCTTATTAAACCTTGCCAATCTCCTCAAATAAAAGTTAGCTCAAGGCAAGGTCTGGCTGACAGCTGAACACGAGTCAAAAGTCCCACTAGGAATCTTGGTCTTTGTAATGGAGAGTGTTACAAATTCACTGAAACTTGCTCTACTTTAGCAAATTCTTTGGGATTTTTGTACATAGTACAACTTCCCTCATGATTGCTTAAAATCTGGTGTCTGGCTGTAGATTGAGATTCACTACATGAATCTGAACTCTAATATATTATCTCTCCTATGTATTTACTGCGTATATACAGATTTTGGAAGTATGAGTATTGCTAGATTTTAATTTGACCCGTACTTGTAGGCACAAATCTAACGAGACAAAATGGAGTTTGAAAATTGCATTTACTGCAGAACATTTTTTAGGGCTGTTTAGGGTGCCTTGAAAGTATTATTTTGGCTATCCTGTGGTTCACATGCAGTGACACTAAGAATAAACAAAGCCTAGAGAAGAGTCAGCTACTGCTTTCAAACTCCCGAGGGAAAAAATTAAAAAAAAGTAAGGAGTCTATAAAATAAAACAAACAGCACATAGATCAAGGAGGAGATTTAAAATCATTTAGGCATTGACTAAAAGAACTACAATATTGAGTTTAGAGAGAGAGAGAGAGAATGTTTTTAAGATGAGCATAGGCCCTTTCTGAACCACTATCCTGAGCTGCCAACAGAATCAGGACACATACATTAGAAATGAAGTCAGTGAAATCATGCTGAAAATAAGTAAATGTAACAAGTAAGTGAGAGCTAAATTCACTTAATGAATAAGTGAAAATGGGTAAGTGTAAACGAGACCCACAGTGGAGTTACTGGGGCAGGTCACTGGGTTAGTGATCTTGAGTTAAGGCTGTTATGTAACAGTGCCCTTAATTCCCTCTGACGACATGAACTGGCTAAGGCAGAAGGTGAATACGTTAGAAAATGCTTTCAGCTGTGCAGAAAGCAGAATATGCTGCTCTTAAACCATACCCTATTTTAACATAGAGAAGTGTTCTGCTGCTCTGTGTGGTATCTTTAAAGGAGATTTAAACACAGATTTTTCTTCTCCAACCATTCCCTACTGTTATCCTTTACTACTCTCAATAAGAAAATAAAATGCTTCATGTAGGGTTCTTTTTTTCTTTTTAAAAGTGATTTGAGGACTGCAGACATTTAAAAGAGGTAGAGAAAACAGTAGGATCTTCTCTTAATCCAGAATATTAACATTTGGCAAAGATGAGTGTGCTTTTCTTGGCAGCATTAGTTTGAGGAAACTGGAAGAAATTTAAGAGAACACTATGGAAACCTCTTATTAAACTTCATGGCAATGTAAAAGGGAAGTCAAACTGACTTTAATAAACTTCCTGGAAAGGCTATTTTTTTAATACCTAAGCACTTTAGATATGTTCAGGCACATGTGTGAGACAACACTTAAAGGAGACAGAAGCCCTAAAAAAATGCCAGACATGGAATCATTTAGATTGGAAAAGACCTCTCAGATAACTGGGTTTAACTATCAACCCAGCACTTCCAAGTCTACCACAAAACCATGTTCATGAGTGTCAAATCTATATGTCTTTTAAATACCTTCAGGGATGGAGACTCAACCACTTCCCTGAGCATGCTGTTACAATGCTTGACAATCCTTTTTGTGAAGAAAGTTTTTCCTAATGTCCAATCTAAACCTTCTCTGGTGTAACTTCAGGCCGTTTCGTCTCATCTTGTCTCTTATTATTTGGGAGAAGAGACCCTCACCTTGCATCAGCCTCCTTTCAGGGAGTTGCAGAGAGTGAAAAGGTTCCCCCTGATCCCCCTTTCATGGTATAAACACCCCAGCTCCCTCAGCTGCTCCTCACCAAACCTGTGCTCCGGCCTTTCCCAGCTTCATCTTTCTCTGGACTCTCTCCAGCACCTCAGTGTCTTTCTTGTAGTGAGAAGCCCAAAACTGGACACAGATTTGAGATGTGGGCTCACCAGTGCTGAGTACAGGGGGCAATCCCTGCCCTGATCCTGCTGCCACACGATTGCTGACACAGGCCAGGTGCCATTGGCCTTCTCGGCCACCTGGGCACAGCTGGCTCGTGTTCAGATGGCAGCTGACCAGCACCCCCAGGTCCTTTTCTGCAGGGCAACTTTTCAGCCACTCTTCCCCCCGCCTTCACAGTTCCCTGGGGTTGTTGTGACCCAAGTGCAGGACCTGGCACTTGGCCTTGTTGAACCTCACACAACTGACCTCAGTCCATTGATCCAGCCTGTCCAGACCCTTCTGTAAAGCCTCCCTACCCTTCAGCAGATTGACACTCTCATCCAAGGTGGGGTTCTCTGCAAACTGGCTGAGGGAGCCCTTGATCCCCTCAGCCAGACTGTTGATAATGATATTAAACCCCAACACTGAGTCCTGAGGAACATCACTGGTGATCGGTGCCAGCTCAGTTTTAGTCCATTCCCCACCAATCTCTGCACCCAGCCCTCCAGCCAGTTCTTCACCCAGCCAAGAGCATACCCATCCAAGCCAAGAACAGCCAATTTCTCCAGGAGAGTGCTGTCCCACACTTTGAAATGGGTGTCAAAGGCTTTAATGAAGTCTAGGTAAACAACACCTTCAGTACCAGAATATCATAAGGTAATTTCCATGGTAATATGCAGAGTCATCACTGTGGGGATCATCTCTCTTTATCACCAACAGGTTTTATGTACAGTCAAAGGTCTCTGTTATATGGGGGGTGCTGTTTACTAAGGGCTTGAAAGAACTGGGTTTGCAACAGCAGTACATTGGGACGGCAACAAACTTGGGGTTGCAGATGGAAACTTGTGTCAAACATCACTGACTGCAACAGCAATGGTCAAGTACAGAAGTCTTGTTATATGTGTGCCTTGTCTCCCTAGCACAAAAATAAAACTTTTGGTGAAGTTTAGTTTAGAATATAAACCACATGGTGCTAGGTATGCCTCATTTTGCAGCTCTTACCTGGTCTATAAAGGGGAGCATGTAGATATATCAAAGACTTTTACTGACAAGTCATTACCTTTTCTTTTTTAAGGCATGACAGATAACCCTGACTCAGAGCATTGCGCTAAATGTCATGGCTTTAATGCCTAGGACCTCAGGAAAACGAATTTTTTTTTTGATAAATTGCTGCAGGTTTTGCATCCAAAAATCCACTATCTACAGCCAGCTTCAATGTTGAAGATTTTTGACTCATGCTGCCTGCTGAGCAGTACAGAAAAACAGAGTCCCAAGGAAAATCAGTTGTCACTGAGAAGAATGTAATGCAAACAAAGGTGGGTTCTTGGCTTATATCGTTGTGCTTTTTGCTGGGGGGAACATGGCCATAGCAGAGAGTACAAAAGTAGTTTCAAGCATTCAATACTCAAACACCTGTGATTAATCTGTAGACTCTGCTGTGTCAGAAGAATTTGCCTGTGTGCTGTTTAATTTTTAAGTTTAATTTCAATCAGGCTGTAGGGGATATAATTGAGTTTACATCAATAGAGTAGCAGCATTGGCATCAGCTTGGCATTGGCACAAAACAAGCATTTTATTTTAGTAAAGAAACATCTTGCTTTGCTTCATTAATTTTCTGCATTAATTTACTGCTCAGTGCTGCTGCCTTTGGAGCCAATGGGAAAATCACATGCTGGCCTCTGTGGAAACAAGATTGTATCTTCCATTTCTAGCACACTAACCACATCAAGGTGTTCCTGACACTACACAGGAATGAAATACTTCTGGAAGTTTTATTGGTTTGTATGAAAATTTCAACTGCTTTGTCCCCACCCAGCCTTCTAATTATAGTTATTTAAATGCCCATACTTAAAGGCAAATAAGTATGCCTGAAACTGTCCAAAGAATCACTTCTAATATGCATCTTGGTTATAACCTTGCTGTTGAATTTTGAAAATAATTTATTTAATTTATTGATGCAAAAATATTAGGTTTTTGCCAAGCTGCACATTATTATTTTTATTATAAAAGAAGGATAAGAATTCGATGCCATATTAAAAAAAAAAAAAAATTAAGACATAACCACAACCACCTTAAGGAGTTAATTTTACACCATTTCATTTCTCAGTTCCAAAAATGAGGACAGCCTCATGGTTACAGTCCTGGCCAAGACTTTAAATCTTCTTTTAACTTTGCTAGACAGTTCTTACGAAGGTTTGATCATTCCATATAATGTCTCAATTTTTTCTACATTAGGAAGTTAAAAAATAAGTCCTTTTTTTAACCCTACCAAACTCTTTCAAATTTTTCCATGACAATTATCTGCTCATAACACAGCAAGGGCCCTATTTTTGCTGAAAATTAGTAAACATTAATGTTTGAATCTGAAACAAAACTAATTTTTGTGGTTTTATTGTTCTGTGTCTTACATAATTCTCTCTTTCTTAGAAATCATTAAAGACCTCATACAGCATTTCCAGCTGCTGATGCTTGCTTAAACAGGGCAATAATTTGCTCCTTATACAACAGCTATGAACCATACTTTCCAGGGTACGTAAAGGAATACCCATTTTTTATCTGATCTTGACAATTAGAGAAAATGGCAGAAGAACCAGGGCTTGATGAAAAATCACTGAAGGATAATCCAAGGCTAAAGTAATGTAATGTATTTTTTGGTGGATTCATTGTCATCATCAAAGGTTTTCATATGGCATTTTGGTTTATGATTCATAACATCATTTGCAGTAATACCTGGGTAGCTTTACTCTCACTGTACACTTTTCCTCCTTTAAATGCCCAAAACTACCTGACAGGCTTGGTCCCCGGTAGTTCAAATGCTGTGTGGTCTGAAGGGCACTCTCCAGATCCAGCCCACCAGCTCCATCCAGGGAAGCAGTAAAGGTACATATAGGTGGAATGCCTGTAGTTAAGTTCAAGGAGGTAAAGTCCAAACATGTTTCCATGCATTTCGTCCACTCTCACTGAAGCTACAGGACCAGCAAAAGACTTTCAACATGCCAGTAGTCTTGCAGAGTACCTGATACAGAGAACCAACTTGTAATATATTTTATGGCCTTCTATGCTTATAATGATGACAGTTTATATCACCAATCTGAACACCTAATGTCTATAATCACTATCCCAAAGCAAGCATTAATTGTATATTTAGCCAACCCACCTTGCCTTGCCTTGCTTTTTATTATCTTTTTCCTTCTCTCTAGAAAGCTGATGTGGGTCTGAGCTGCCAAATACGTGATCCAGTATTGCTCACACACAGGAATATGTGATCCAGCCAGTGCTACTGATTGGCAATCACAAGCATCATTTTGATTCAGTTTTAACAAAAGGAGGGACAAGGGTTACTGTGAAGTAATTACAAAATCCATTAAAACCAAAAGGAGTTTTTCACCTAACACCAAGCTCTGGATCAAAATCCATGTGCTTTAGTCACAGTGGAACACAAAATCTAGAAGTCAAGCTATCCTGTGTCAGATGCTGTTAGTTGTGCTATTCTCTGTTGATGGTACGATAATCAAAAGAATTCTTGGAAGTGCTTTTTAATGCCTATAAAACATAAAGTGAAATTTGAAAATTAATTCTTGTAAACTTACATTAAAATGGTGAGGATTTTTTAGCTAATATTTGAGTCTAAGCTCCCCAATCTCCTACTTACAGTATTTATCATTACATATTCAAAAAAAAGCCTAGATGATTCCCTGTTTGGTTCATTGGAGTTTCAAGATGTTGTTTGCTCCAGAAGTCATTCTATGACTCGTTATCATGTCAATGTCTAGCTTATTGATTAATGACCACAGAGCAGACAAAGATCTAATTATATTGAAAATGTTTGTATCTTTTTTATTCCTTTCAAGCATGAGGATATTATCAAATAGATTTTCTTAACAGGATTTATTATTTTAGTTAGTATTAAATAAACTCAACTCTTCTGGACAAAACATTCCTAGATGTAGAGCCCCTTAGCCAAAAATTTGCGCTTTATAGTTGAATACATTTACTAGTGGGCTATGTTTTCTGTTGTGCTTGGTACAATTGATGCTATTTGTATGTACAAACAGCTCTTTTTGTGACATTGCTCAGCTCAGAAGATTTTAGTTTGATACTTCAGAGCACAAAGCTGATTTGTTTAAATAAAGATAAGGACAACATGAAGTGTGTCTGGCATACCAATCCTCTTAAAAGCTGCTCTGCAGAGAAAATACCTTTGAATATTTAAGATGCAATTAAAATAAAAATGATTTCTTGAAAGTTATGCAGTAAGTCCTACTTTTAAAATGGCTGCACTCCCCACTGCATGCTCTACTTCTTATTTAGGAATTCTGAAAGGGTTTTCAGAGCTAGATACTAAATTTGGAGAATCATCCCCATCCCAGCTGATTTGCATTATGTACCCATCACTTCATTCAGTGCTGTGACTATTTACACATAAATTTTGTTTAAAAAAAATGATACCTGACAGTGTTTTCATAGAAGGAAAGACCTGTCATGTTAATTATCCTCCCACAAATTACTTACATGGAGGCTTTTCTTGTCATCTCTGAAGTACAAACACTTTGAACACACAGAGTGAATAAGACATTTCATACCTTTGTGGCCACTGGAGGGTTAGATTAGAGCCTTTCTGATGCACAAGCACTCCATATGATAAATCTGAGGGTGAATGAAGACTCTTGCTTTGTCAAATGCTGCAGATCTTGACAACTGAGCTGATTACATTTAAAAATAATACATAAAAATAATATTTTTAAAGTTCTTGATTGTTTCCAGTTTGAGCAGGAAAAAATATATAATTCTAATTAGTTTTCTTCCTTTGGAAAAGGGTCCCACCATGAACTTCTTCTCCACTGCAAAGAATTTAAATGAGATTATTAGTGTCCTGTGGTAATGAGTTGTTGATAAAACTCAAAAGGCCTCATATACCCTCTAAGGAAAGGAGGAAAGGAAGATTTTATAACCAGGAGATACTCAAATTCTCCACAAGATACTGACCATGGGACAAGCACTCTGTGGAGATGAGCAGTTCGGGATGCCCCTGGACATCAGCAAAATAGAGTCACAAAATACATGTTCTTGTGCAAACACCATCATTCAAAACAATTTAGTTTAGGTTTCTCAGGATGGATCAAAAACCTTGGTAATGATAACAAACTAATTTCACATATTCCAATTTCCAAGGAGCAAGCAATTCTGAAAACAACCTTTTGGTTTCTGTCATTGTACTCCGGTTACCAGGCTGTGGCAGGCTGTATATATACACAGGTATTATTCCTATTATGTATATGGTTTTATATGTATATATAGACATATATGTACATGTGTCTGTCCCTCTGGCCAGGCCATTTTCAGAACAGAACACTACTTTGTGCCTTCTGTGTACAGGAATCCTGTGATGCAGCATGGCAGAGTCACCAATCTAGTTACAAAATTCCCACAATTTGTCTGAAGACCTTCTGAGAGCTCTGGAGATAAAGGTGTGCTGCTGTTCAGACAGTCTCCATCTCCTTTTCCATCTCAAGTGGCTGGTATTGTTTTATTTCATGTTTATTGTCATTGTTCTTATTTCTTTATATCCCAACAGCATTTGGCTATTCACAAGGGCAGGGATCTCCTCGATCTGCAAGATTATTCTGCTTATGTTTGCCTTATCCCTCCTTTTTCTGCCTTTTGTATGGAGATTTTCAAAGATTTTCTTTGAAAGTCTCAACAATTTACTTGCATTACACACATAAATTCTTCAAGAGGACCTCTGGTATCCCAGAAATGTTGCAGAGGCTTTGATCAACTGATAGCAGTGCACACCATGGATCACCCCTCCCAACAATGCTAGCTATTTCCAACATGTTTTATCCTGCATAACTCTGCTGTGAAATCTTAATAATTCTTTTTTATTTAGAGAAATGGAGAAAGATCTTGGGCAAGTCATGAAAATTTGAAATGGAATACCTTTCTTTCTGACAGAGTTGATATTTTGCCCTCTAAAATAGTCAATAACATCCATAATACTCGTACATTATGTTTTTTGAGGAAATGAGGAGTTACAGTGGTCATTCACTAATGCTACCATGTATTCTAGCAGCAACTAAAAGTTATTTGACAGTTTTTAATAACTAGAGGTTATAGTTATCTCTGAAAAGTACTTCTAAATTTAATTATTTTCAAAATTATTATTATTTAGTACCACATTTAACAGTTCTGTATAGATAAACATGAGACTTCATACAGACTGGACATATCAGAGTTCTATCACAATAGACTTACAACATCTATTAGATTCTGCAACAATGGTTATCTCTGAGCACATAAAATGTAAAATCTGCAGAACTGTAATTCCCACACAGAATTTATTCACCCTTCTCCCTCATAGATCCACAAACAGCATGCGCATTCCCTCCCATCCTCATCTTGCTAAATGCACACATGCCTTACACACCTTCTTACAGAAAGGCCTTTCCAAAGAAGACGCATGTTTTCTCTGCGATAACTTCATTCCAAAGTCTTTTTCTGTGGCAGAGCGTTTACTGTTTGACACAAGATTGTCTCTATTTATTTACAAATACATTTTTGCAACATTCATTCGTAAAAATGTGGAAGATGGGTATATCTATTGATGACATGCATTGTTGTGCTGATGTTCTGGTAAGTTTTTCCATTTGTTTATACGAGAGCAAGAGTCTCTGCTATCATCCTCCACACAGTGTGTTTTGTGTGTAACCTCCTGTGTGCCTTAAACCTTCCTGGGCACAGCTAGAGATAAACAACACAGCCTTTATTATTGAAAGCATGAGAACATGTCCAAACAATGCAAATGAACCAGAAGATCTTACATTCTTAAGTCCTTTAATAAAGTCCCAAGGTAGAGGAAACTGACCTCTGAAATTTATCTTGACATTACAGCTTTTCCTTCCAATCCAGTGGATACTTGACCTTCTAAATTGGACCTGATAAATCTAAATCCTTCTTTTCTTAAAGGGAAAGAAAAGCAAACCAACACAATGGCTTCCCCCCTCCATTTTATGCACAAATACAGTGAATTCCTACCTGTATGACTAGCAGAAATCCTTGAGTCCTTTTATACTTTTTATACTAGCAGCCCAAGGACAAGAAGACCACTAATGGTGTTTTTCCTTATTTGAGTATGCTCACAGCTGTTTTCAGCTACAGGGTATTTCTACTATCAAAGCGAGGAGTAAATCAAATTGAGTTCACATTTATAACACACTTTTTCCTATGGGGTTCTGTGCATATTTCCTTTGAAGTATTCTCCAGACTTCTGATAGATTTTTTAGTACATTTTGGTATGATGAGGGAGCTAGCAAGATACTGAGGGTTTCAAGATTTAAAATCTGACCCAAAGCCCACAGAATTCTGCAAAAATCTTTCTTCTGCATTCTGTGGGGTCTAAATCTGTTCCTTAAAAAGTTTTCCTGAAGAAACCTGGGATTCGTACACTCCGTGCTTGTGGATATATTTGGTTCTTTCCCTTTCATTTCTCTCTTGCTTCTACCTCTGCCAATTACTTTCTGCACAATTTCAGAAATGCTTTAAAATCCATTGCTGAGAAATACTACTAGTGCTGTACTTGTTGTTTGTACTTGTACAGTGTGTCTATCAGCTGTCCTGGGAAAATCAGTAGTTTCTGCAATGAAGGAAAGGGTTAGAGAAAGCATGGAAAAATTGTTCTCTATGGCAGACGAGCCTGTAAGGAGGAAGGAACTCGTGCTGCACAAACTTGTCAAATCTCTTTGGAGGAATCAGTGACTGTTAAAGATGTATAATATTGTTAAATACATCCTTGTATTTTTAAAGAGCATTGGGCAAGGTTCCTCAACAAAGGTTCTTAAGAAGCTAACTTGACATTTACTAATAGCTGATTAGAGTTTAGAGAAAGAAGAATAGGGCTAGTGGTCAGCCTTACAGTGGACAAAGTCACAGGTGCAATGCTGCAGTGATGTGCAGTAGGATCAGCACTTTGCATCTCATCCTGAGACATCTGAAAGCACAGGCAGCTGGTGAATAGACAAATGTTTGCTGGTGTTTTAAAAATAGGCAGGATAATAAAATCTAGAGCTAGTTGGGAAGAATTAAAGCAAGACTGCATTGGTGAGCAATAAAAGGTTAGTAAAATCCTTTGTTGATGAATGTGATGTACCTGAGAAAAATATGAACTTTAAATGATCACTAACAAGTCCAGAGGGAGACAAGGGAATCATCAAAGTCAGCTTCATGAAAACATCAGTTTGATAGGCAGTAGGGGTCAAAATCAAAATAGAATGTTAGGGGGAAAGGAACTGAAGGGAAAAGCTAGAAATTATGTCCCTGTGCACCTTTAGTGAGACCCACATCTTCAAAGATGTGTGAAGTTTGCATCCTCCTATCTATAACAGGGTATAGAAGTGGTGTTCACATTTCACAAGGGCTGGATAACACTGCTTCCTGAGCAGGATGCCTTTCTGTGGCTTTACTACAACTAAAATTTTCCCCCAGGCAGTCAGAGGTGATGACAGGCAACAAACAAAAAAACTATGCAACAAAAGACCCTTCCATTTCAAAGAGAGATTTATATGGAGGAAGAGGCTGTAATAACTGTATGCATATTTCTGTGAATGAAATGGTGAAAAGTAAATAATTATGATGTATTTCTTGCAGAAAAAGCACTGAAATCATCAGGCCACAGCTTTAAAACAGATCAAAATGTTTTTCTCATGCACACAGTCCCCAAAGTGCATAATTAAACTTCAAAAACTCTTTCTGTCTCTCACTGTCAGAACCCTGGACGTCCCCCTGACGGTCCTGAATGATCCAAACCCCAGCCAAGGGGCTTTGAAGCCCTGGCAGCGGGATCGGAGACCCTGGCATGTAGCCAAAGACCCTGTGGCTTTGAATTTGACCCATGGAACAAGTTACCACCTTTGTATGAAGAATTAAGAGCCACAAAAATTTAGATAGTGTAGTAGTAGTAATCACAGGGTGAAGGGAGAACTTTTGGAGCACTGTACAGGGAGGGTTTGAACCTTGTACAGGGGGGTTTGGAATTCTGTACATGGGGGTCAGGGGTTCCAAGATGGAGGGATTTGGGTGTGCCCTGTCCTTCTTCTTTCTTCTCCCTGGCATCCATGTTCAGGATGATGTTGGCATTCACAGATTGGTTTATAGTAGAAAGTCACTGTCTAACATAGGTGATAGGAACTGGAACATTATTGTAAACATAGTATACGTAATCTTTAGTATAAAAGATAGCACCAGCCCGAGAGGCGGGGAGTGTGCCTTGAGCTGACCTGCTGAACAGACCTCGGCAGGCCAGACAGAAAATGTTTTAGATAAAATATAATAAACAACCTTGAGAATGTGAGCCGAAGATTCCTCGATTCTTTCTTCACAGCTGGGTTGGAAAAAGGGACTTCTAACATACCTCGGGATCATCTCACCCAGAGAAAACCCGAGTTCTCACAATATCCACATGGGCAAATGCAGGAAGTGCGGACTGGCTGAGCGGACAGTGAGGTGGATTGAGAACTGGCTGAATGGCTGATCCCAGAGGATCATAAACAGTGGCACAGTAAAGGCCTGTCACAGGTGTCCACCAGGGTTCAATATTGGGCCCAGAGCTCTGAGTCTGGAGGGCTGTGTCCAGTTCTGGGCTCCTCAGGACAAGAGAGACATGTAGCAGGTCCAGTTCAAGGATGGTTAGAGGACTGGAGCATCACTCTTACAATGAAAGGCTAAGGGAGCTGGGTCTGCTCAGCCTTGAAAAGAGACACCTGACAAGGGATCTTATCACTGTCTACAATTATCTGAAGCGGGGGTGTCAAGAAGATGGATCCAGGCTCTTCTCAGTGTTGCGAAGCAATAGGACAAGAGGCAGAAATTGATGCACAGAAGTTCCACCTGACCATGGGAAAGAACTTCTCCCCTGTGCAGTGACCGTGCACTGGCACAGATTGCCCGGAGAGGGTGTGGAGTGTCCCTCACTGCAGATATTCCAGAGCTGTCTGGACATAATCCTGTGCTCTGTGGTGACCCTGCTCAAGCAGCGAGATTGGACCAGATGATTCACTGTGTTCCCTTTCCACCTGACCCATTCTGGATTCCCACAGGATCATGGAGGAGTCAAAACAGAGAAAATCCATCCCTGAATATTAAGAGCCCTGGCTTGAATACCTTCTGTAGTATTAAAATCCTGAAGACACTGATTGCAAGAATCACTCTCTATTTCCCATTCTCATGCATTTCCCTGTCATAACACATAACAGTCTCAGTCAGTAGGAAAACTTTATGCCAAAGCTTTAAAAACTTGTATTTTTGTACAAAACCTTGATAGTCCTTAGGTGTGCTTTTCTATATAGACAGCACCCAGGCTGGCTATGAGGCTGTTTCCAAGACCTTGTACATGTGAGATTTTTATACAGAAAATATGTTTTTTTGAATACTGGACAAACATGAACTTATGCTCTCAGCTATCAAAAATAACCTTGCCATTATGTTCAGACAACTGAATCCATTTGAAAAACACCAAAGCTGTATCACAGAACAAAGGAACTCTACTGTGGTGTTGTTTTAACACAAGAAAACAACCTGCCTTAGGGAGCACTGTTGAGTGAGTCCAAGGGCTTCACAGGCTTACAAAACTGGACTCTGCTCAGGACTCATGCCTGCAGGCAGATTTCTTTTTCACTACTTGGTTTGAGGAAAGCAGATGTATTGTGTTTTAGGAAGAATGTTGCTTAACAACTTTAAAGATAAGTGGAATATTATTCCTGTTTCAAAAGTAATCCTGCTACATCAAGCATCACAAGGACAGAAAATACCTAGAGCAACTGCAGTAAACCCAGAAACCAAACAGAGGAGTCACTCTTTTTAATGTGTCTAGGTGTACAAATTGTCTACACATTAGCCAAATCATTGAGAATTAAGCTATGCTCTAGTTGGTATATCATGGGTGAATTTCGTCAGGAATCTAACATTCCCAAAGAAACATTTTTCACCTTTATCCAATCTACTGACCGAAGAAACAATATGCAGTTAACAGAGTACTTAGATAATTTCACTATTCTGCTTCCTCACCTCCCAGATTCTGACTATTAGTAATTTCTGATGAACTAAATGATGCAGAAGGCTTGTAGACCACTCCTATTTTCACAACTGTTAATGGGTTATGCCCACTACTATATCAGATTTTTTCATTATACTGTGTGATTGAACATCCTGGCCAGAACAAACTGCTAGTGTGTGACCAGAGACACAGACAAAGAACAAAGTGGAGTTTTTGGTGCATGAATTGTCTTGAAGACAGGCAGCTGAGTTTGTGGTGTTAGAGAAGTAGAACCCTGGATTTTGTGAAGTGTTTGAAAGCCTTCTGGAAAGACTTTTATAGAATATGACAATTAGAGGGGAAACAAAGCAGCAGCTCTTGTATCAGTGTAGGCTTGGATGAGATTCAAATTTTGTCATTGTTGTACCTCATTCACATAAGGTAGAAACCAATGGCACATGCAGGCAGAACCCTAACTGGGAAGAGCGATGTAGAGCCATTATTGATTATTTTAGGAAAAAAAGTTATAGACAAAATGTTCCATGTCATATTAAAAAATCACTCATTTTTCCAAGGGAAATGGATAATGGGAATGGAATGAGGTCAGATTAATGGATGTGAGCAAGAAAAGGTAAGGGACTTACCTTGAGCCAGAAGGGATTGAAGGACTAAAATGACATTCATGGTGATTGCTTCTGTCACAAGGCTTTTGCCAAATCACATAAATTGCACATATGGTATCCAGACTCACCTATCTGTTGTACAGCTCAGTCTTTCCACATAAAATAAGTGATCCATACACTTTTAGAAACATCTGCAATTCACTGTATCCTCCACTGAACTCTTCAAGGCAACACATGAGACTCAGGCACTCCATCACTACAGTAGCAGTAAAATAATGATTAGTTTTTCTCTTTTAACCTCATTTTTTAACCTTCAAAGCAGGACGAACCCCTTTCTCCACCAGTCCTACTTACTATCCCTCCCTTCCCCAGAACTAAAGAGCAGTGCCATCAATTGCACACACACACACACACACAAAAAAAACCCCAAAAAAACCCAAAAACAAACCAAAACCCAAAACCCGGGTGGTAAGCATGCCATTCAAGCACACACACACACACAAAGGTAAATTACTGCTTCCTGCCATGAAACATTCAGTAAAGATAACTAATTAGTGCGTGTAATCAAAATGGGGCCTCAGTGTAATATATGAATAATATCATGAGCAAATTCCCAATTTCAGAGATGGAAGATAGACTAATGCCTCGGACTTCAGAGAAGATGGGACTTTTTCTGTGTTCTTAAAAGATGCATTTGTTTATATGGGCTGAGGTTTTTGTAGCTTTGATTTGCAGCAAATGAATCTTTTTTAGTGACTCTGTGTATCCACCTTGAGACAACAAGAAGAAATTTGATTTTAAGAATCAAAATGTTTTTATTCACATTTCTTATTGTTCTTCTGTCATTTATTCCCCATCCCTGCAAGTACGAAGTACTAAGTACCTCCCCACAAGTATTCCCAAATCTAACTTTTTATTACTACTATTTTTAAAAAGAATTTCATTAAATGGAAATGCAGTGGAAAAGCCCTGACTTGTATAATTTCATATGAATCATTTATACCCTGCATTACATCCTTCATTTCATGTATGTCCTTTGAAATGAGAATACTTAAGAAAATAGAAACTGATATTGAATACTGAGGGAGATGCAATACTCCAAATTTGTCACTTCAACCTGACAAACAAAGGAATTGCACTTTCAGTGAGGAAGACAGGCCACTTTTCTCCTCTGCAGTTGGATGTCCTAAAGCTGTGTGAGTAGATGAGTGAGGCGGGGTCGCCCCACTGAACTTTGTTTCTTGACTGTCCCCTTCAGAAACAGAGACAGGATTGTGCAGTGGGGCCTCGATGGACAAACAACCCCTAGCTCAGGACAGAAGGAAGGAATTGGCCATTTTTCTGTATCTGCCTTAAACACTTGAGAAAAAGTAAAACCTACCATGCAGTTTAAAGTCCCTTTTAAAGAGACTTCATACTTCTTCGGAAATAATTAGGGTTGTGAATTTCAAGAAAAGGATTGGCTTTGAAATACTCAGAGAATACTCCTAATTTTCATCAGTTCATTAAATGGTATCAACAATGAATTTTCTAATACTATGTCCCTAAAAATATTTCCTTGCTTTCTGACCTTAATAATAACTGACAAATTCTGAGTTTCTTTGCCATTTTACTTCCTCTGTTCATAAAAAGACAAGAAAGAGAAAACCTTTTAAGATATGTATTTCTTCCCTTCCTTTTGCCTAAAATGCCTTTTCACTTTCAATTTAATTCCTGGGGAATGCTCACTCTAGTGCAGAAAGATTGTAGTTTCGGCCACAGTACTATATGGCCCTCAGAATTCAAAAATCGTCCTTGCAATTTTAATTTGAATTAAATCAATAGATGTGAAAGATTGTTACATGACACTTTCATGACTAGTTTGGTAGCTTATTACAGAATCTGATTACAAGGAAAACTACATCCTTAAGAGACACTCAAGTAGTGTTTCCAGCTCCTCGATTTATCCTCCTTCTCTTGTTCTTAAGAAATTATAAAGGCTAGTGGAAAAAGCTTATTAAAATTTCCAGAATGGGTGTCACACAATGGTAACACTTTGAAAAGGAGTGTATTCATACTTTTACTTTGCAAGGCGCTGCTGCTCAACCTTCCTTATCAGCCGTTTTTCTCAGACAGGCCCCGAAGAACAGAAATGAAGATGAGGAAGAGTTCCCCTCCTCCTCCTTCCCTCTCCCACTGGCCTGTCCAGGAGCAGCACAGTCCCTGGCAGCTGCCCAGCCAAGCCAGCCCTGGTTTCAGTGTCTGGGGAAGCAGCAGCTGCAGGAGCGGGGCAGCCACCCCCTGTGGAGGCACAACCTCCATTACCGCAGTGCTATGCACAGGCAACATTCCTGGGCTCAGAGCCCTGCAGCCCTGCTTGCCTTATCCATTCATAGAGTTGCATAAGGACAGCGATTTCCAATGTCAGAGCAGTTTGGAGAAGGGAAAAATGAGAACACTGCAGCCCTGCCTGTCTGCTTGCCAGCTAAGAGCCGGTCTGTTATGCGTATCCCTTCCACTTATTTGATTTCTCCTGAAGTGGGTTTGGGTGGAGACACATTGGAGAGAAAAGGATTTGATAGAATCATGGAGTGATTTGGATTGGAAGGGACCTCTCAGATCATCTAGTTCCAATCCATCTGCCTTGTGTAGGGACACTTTTCCCTTTAGACCAGCTTGCTCGGGCCCCATCCAACCTGGCCCTGAACACTTCTGGGACTGCAGCACCCACAGCTTCTCTGGGCAACCTGTTCCAGTGCCTCACCACCCTCACTGTAAAAAATTTCTTCCTTGTATCCAACCTAAACCTGCCCTCTTTCAGTCTGTTTCAGGGACAGCTGTCTTGTGGACTTAATTATTTACTATGAAAAAACCCTGATTTTTAACCTAAGAAAATAAGCTTTGTGAAAATTATCAGTATACCCTGGTCCAAAGTTTAAGATTGGTCAGGAAGGAAGTAAAAAAAAAAAAAGAAAGAAAAGAAAGAGAAAGAGGAAAGAAAGAAAAAGAAAGAAAGGAAAGAAAAAGAAAAAGAAAGAAAAGATCCATATTAGTAGCCTTTCTACATAAGAGGCTAGATTCTTGGACTGCGCTGGATTCAGCCGCTTAACCTTTTAATTTGTGTATGAAAGAGGCAAAATTTTACAGCTATTCTTTACATTTAATTTGATTTAGTAAGTTTCAGATCCTGCAAAATACTGACTGGCAATACGTCATGTTTTGATATTTTCTTAGAAATTTTTTCTTTATTAAAAGTAAATAAGTTATGCTCCTAGTTCTCATAGCAGGAAAACAGAACTTCTGAACAAAGTCAAGTGCAATTTTCTTTCCGTATATCCCAGACAAAAGCTGGATGAAATATAAGATTGAAGATGTAAATTCAGCATGTATTTACTCTGAAACACAGTACTGTAAATTACCTTTTGGAGTATTTCACAAGTCCTAATTTTGGCAATTTCTTCTAGCCCAGGCTGGACTTTGGTGGTGAACCAGTATCTTTCTCAACCCAATACTTGATTGCAATCAGAAATTAAATAGAAATGTCGTAACAAAACAATTTATTTCCCTCCATTTTCTCTATTAGTTTGTCATAATTTCTATTTTTATAATCAATATGTAACTTGGTGTCACTAGGGTAGTGTTTTCCCACCTGTGGTCCAGTGGCTGATAATACTCCATGTAACAGGGAAAAAAACCAAACTAACACACATGCAGATGTGCCTAAAATTTGTCTATCCTCCACCAGCAGCACATGAAAAGTGACCACATTTTTTACTATGAATTTTTTTTCCAGTCTACGAGTGAATATATTGCATTTTGGCACCCTTCCCATGTCCTATTAAATGACAAGGGTTTCTCCTAGCAGGGAAGCCCTTCAGACAGAACAGGCTGAAAAATACCTGCCTAGAGGAAAATCAGATTATAAACTCCGGGTGGCAGATGACTTACAAATGCAATAATAAATGATAGGCCTAAGCAGAAAAAGCTTATCATCCAAAGTTAAACACTTGTTTTCCTCACCATTAATATCTTCCAAGACGATGGAGTGTCCATGGTTCCTCTTCTCCCACAGATACAGCTAATAGATTGTTCTACTGTTCTGCCTTTTCTGGAGAGTATTAAAGAAATCAAAGCAAAAGCTTCACAGCTCATCAAACCCTTAAACTGCAGCAGTTACAGTGGAAGGGGCAGGCATGAGGATCAATATGCTTTTCACTTGTGCAAGCATTTCAACCTATGATGAAAATGAACTTTTTAGGAGATTTTATGTAGCTATTTTTATCAATATGTTGCAACTCCAGAACGAAAGCCAAGAACTGGCCAAGCTGTAGCTTGTAGAGTGTGGCACAATTAATCTACTACTGCAACTATGTGACACCTTGCCATTATGCAAACCCTGAGTTGAATCACAGTAAAATTGAATGAAGTCTGACTATTCTGAAAGTGATGTCTAATGCTACCTACTTGCCTCTGCTGATTTTAAAAACCAGTGATTTATTTAACGAAACCATGGAAAAGCCTCACATGTTGTCAAACATCTTTTCTCCAGAAGCCAAGTATCTACAGAGCATCCAATTCAGGAAATTTGTATTTTATGTTAAAAAGCAGTTTTACTTGCTTTGGTTCTTCATTCTGTCACTCCTGTGCCTGTGAAGATACAAAAATGTATATTAAAATAAGAAAACTAAAACATGCTGTTCTGTCTCCCTTGGTTGAAGAAATCTCCTGATTGCCATTTCAGCCAAGAATATGTAATGTGATCTCTTCAAGGGAAACTCAGGAGCCGCTCAGCCATTCATTAGCAGAGACGGTCCATAACCCTGTGACTTGTGCCTTTTCTCAGAAACACTTTGCCAGATAATTTTGTGAACTCTGTTCTCTGAACTGCAAGGAATAATTAACAGTTCATCGAGATGTGAAAGAAATATGGCACAAAAGACTGCCTCTGCCACGAGCCGTGCATCAGTATTCGGTGGCCATGGTGACACCGATGCCTTGGTCTCATTTTCTGGTGGGGTGCAGACCTCTTTGGAGGTCAGAAAGCAAAGAGGTCAGAAAGCAAGCCCCAGCTTCAGACTGGAAAGGAGAAAAGCAGTGAAGCCTGAATCTGGGGTGTCTGGAAGATTTTAGCTAATGCTCCCAAGAGACTTGGAGAACTGCTGTGAACAGAAAACCAACCTGTTGCACTGAGTGACACCTACAGAGACTCCTCTGGGGCAGGAGCAGTGGGACACGTGGGAGAAACCAGCTCCTCTGCCCTCTAAGCAGGGCAGCTTAGAGCACTGAGGTCTTCTCTGTTCTTCTTCCCCTCAAGACCACGCTGCTGTCAGTCAGTGACACCAGAAATGTCTTAATACAGAAAAATCTGTGCCCTCAGCCCTGTTGTGGAAAGGTTATCTATTGATCACTGTCAACTGATAGAAGAGTGTGGAGAAAATGAAGTCTAAAAGGAACATTTCATTTTAACAACTTATTTATGAGGTAGTACTTGCTGTTGCAATACGGTAAATATTAAAAGAACTACCTGAATTAAATTCTCAGATCCTGAAATGTTTTTCTGAGTTCTTCTGTGTCTGTGAGAAGATGGATTCTTATATTCTCAGTCACTTGGGGAGTATGTTTTCACAGGCACAGGAAGTGTGTGAATACAAGCCAAGGGAAATGGATTAACTATTCCCAGATCTGGTACACGAAACTTCATTTATTTAGCTTGGATGCTGTGGCATGTAATTACTTGTTTGTAAGATGGGACACAATGTCCACTATGAAAGCACCAGAGAAAAGTTAAAGATGCTTCTGTTGGTTAAACAGTTTAAAAATGCACTTGAGGATATTTTAATGAAGTCAGAACACTCCAATATTTGCAAGAGAATTTTTTTGCCTTGTTTATCTTTTGTAAATGCAGCAAAAGCACATTATGATCACAAATTAACTGGTACCTGTGCAAGGTTTAAGTGAAATAATTTGCTTGTGCCAAGTGCATTCTCATCTGCAAATACTGGACTAATGAGCAGTTTTCATTATAGTGCAGTGAAATCATTCAATGGGTTAATCATGCACCATTTCAAGATGGACTGAACTGTACTGGAAGCAATATTGAAATTAATGAAATACATAGTCTAGCAATGTGAAAGGCTTGCAGAAACCTGTTATTCCAAAGAAGTTATAAGCTACATGCTGGAAAGTTTTAAGTCTTGGCAATTCAGTAGCAACCCCCTCTTGAAGTCTGAACCTCAGAAGTGTCACAGCTCTTAGGCTGGCAGACTATGGGAACTGCAGAGAGTCTGGACACAAAGCAGCTCATATACACAGAAAATGCTAAGTACTGCTTCAAAATGTCTTTTTTTTGGTCGTTGTTTTTGGAGTTTGTTTGTTTTGTTTTTAGAGGAGTGTCTATTTAGCTTTAAACACCTCTTAATAGAAATGACAATACAAAGAAAAAAGACATTAATTGGGGGAGGAAAGAGGAGACACTTCACAGCCTTTTAAAGTCAGTGCTGGGATTTCTGGGTGGTTACTTTTCTGGCACAGACATAAAACAACTGGCAGAAAATGGTCACCCTGGTGACAACCAGAACATCTTTGGTTCTCTTAACTGAAGTCCTCCAGAAAAACACACGGCTCAGAAAGGCTGGATCTACATCAGCCAGCAGCTGTGTTTTGTTAATAATAATTATATATAATAACATCATACAGCTGCATGCTATATGCCAGGTGGTTTCCACTTCTGTACACTGTGCTTGGAAGACTATTAAAGTATGGGATACTTTTGCTGACAGAGGTCTATGGCTACTCTGCCAAATAGCTGCCCACTTCAATGGTTACTCACTATTGCCAGGTGTATAAACCCTTTCTGTAGTCTACCAGGCACTGAGTGTTGCCTTATGCAGAGAACAACTTCACTGTTTTCTCATAGAGCTGCCTTCTGCCCTTCAGATATTTTACTAGAAAAGATAACATTTTTAAAGGTATTTGTAGTGTACATATGTTTCTTAAAGAGAATATTCCCTCAGTGAACTTTAATTACATGTTTTATCTTATTTTTAATAGCTGTAGTAAGTCACTGTATTATCTGAGTATTCCTTGCGCTTTTAGTCCACAAATTCTCTGAGCAGTTAAGTTTAATTTATTACTAGTAACTAAAAAGCAACATTTTCAATGTCATTGGACACTAAATGACATAATGTCCACATTGATTTATTTTATATGATTATCACTTTGAAGTCCCACTTTGTGCAGAGTTTCTGCAGCACAGACCTACAGTCAGACAGCTGGATAGCCACTTGCCCTTCCTGTCTCATTCCTGGCCCACATTCAAGGTTTGAGATTCACCATGGGGATGAGGAGAGAGGTACTGTGACTGACAAGGATGTTGCAATTTCTTCGTCTCCTGCCACAATGTTGTATTTGATTAAAATTAGTGAAAAAACCCTACCTGAAAAATCATTAAAAACCAAAACCAAACACAACCAAAACCCAAAGGAAAACAGTTTTTAGTGTGAACACCCACCAAGAATTATCAATATATTATGATAGAGTTTCTAATATCTAGATGAGGAAGGATTTACCACACAATGAAATCTATGACAGAAGGAATGTTCTTCTTTCCCTGAGTCCCCATCAACAGTGGTAGAAGAAATGAAGATTTTCTTTTAATCTAGAAGTGTTCTGGGCAAAGCAGGCTTGGGGAGTATGCAGCTTGTAATTTGTAGCTTTAAGCAAGTGATAATTTATACTATTAGCCAAGCTGTAATTGTTATGAGAGAAAACACTAAATAAAAGCCCAGAGAATAGTGGTTTTTCAGTCAGCAGTTATGAAATTAAAATAGGGTTGGTCTCACATTGCACACTTCCATCATTAAAGGCAAGTGAAATGACAGTGCTGACAGCTTTGGTATGAAAGAGTTTCCTTTCAACACAGATTTAATGCTCTGACAAATGCACTATGTCAGTGGGGGGAAAGCTTCTGTTGAATATCAAAGATATGCTTTGGGATTGACCAGGGGTCTGTAACTTTCTGGGCTTTGGGTTGCTGATCTGTGTAGGGCATGTCCAAGGGCTCTGTAACTGCTGTAAATCCACTTTTTCCTTTGATTGTGGGAATGCACTGATTCAAATAAGCAGGAGCAGAAAATGGAGGCCATAGCACTGATGGGGTGAAAAATCTTGCCTAAACAATGACAGCCCTGGAAGTCCATCTCCTAGAGCAGACAAGATGAAGAATTCTACAGACTTGCTTTCCTGGTCTCCTCTCTGATCTTTGCAGACATAAGATTTCATCTATCCTCTGTCACTTTGTTCAACGTGCTTCGTTTGATCCAGGAATGCTGTTATGCAGCTGTTGTTTAAGCTGGTAGAGAAATCAAGATAAAGTTCTGAAGGTCTGGACAGAAAACTTCAGGAAGGATTAGAACCACACTGGATGCAGAGAAATTACCTTCTATAGTCACACTTTTGATAATTTCCTAGTTTTCAGCACTGGCACATAAACACTTCTTATTAAACTACATGGCTTGAATGTCCAAAAAACACCACGTCAGAAATGCAAGTGGTAGAACTACTGTAGACAATACATTTTTTCAAAACAATCCATATTTAATTATTTCATAATTGCAGTACTCTTTGAAACCTATCGTGTCTGAATTTGATTTATTTTTAGCCACAAAGTTTATTTCATCTCTTTCAGTGAAATTTTTCCATTAATGGCATAAACCAAGAAAAAAAATGTTTTGTGCAGGTTTATACAAATTTCTGTCAGGTATTATGAATTCAGCAACAACAAATATTTTTCTCTTTAAAAATAAAGAGAAGGTTTTAAGGGAAGTGGTTGCCAAAATACCTCAGATCTTTCCCACATGAAACTTTAAAATACAGTTTCCCTCACTGAACTGCAGGACTGTCATTTATAGCCTCCACTGTGAAAACAAGAAGACCAGCTTGCCTGCACTTAATCTTAAACTATACCAATCTCAGAAAGTGTGTGTACATGTGTCTGCTTCTTTCCATATCTGGGAACTTTTATGCAGAAACACATTTTCTCCACCAAACCTGGAGAAAGGTTTTTCCCTTTGGAATTTGCAGCTTGGGTAAAAACAACATTTTGAGCCAAACAATTCTGCACTTTTAAATTATTATTCGTTGCTGTTTAGAATAAGCAAAACAAAACAAAGCAAAAAAGAAAAAAAAAAGGCACAACAGCAGCATTTCATCAGGATTAACAGACAGAACCACCACACCACTGTTCTTTCTCCTCCCTTTCTTTCCCTTTTTCTCCTGCCCTCAACCATCCCTTCCATACTTCCGGCACTAACAGCTCTCCCCTCAGGCTGGCTGACTTGTCAGAGACCCAGGTGCCATCTGCCAGGATGCTCACTCTGTGTCAAACCTTTTCCAGGAAATAGCAGCTTTGTCCTACTCCTCTTCCTCCCCGCGCACCCATAAATCCTGACTTTGGCAATGGTCAGGCTGTGCTGTTAAGAGCTACAACATATCCTGTAACTCTACCCAGAGTGCTGTTCCTGTCATCCAAGACATGTCTCTGAGGAAAGTAGGAATTGCTGTTGGAATTACCAAGAGTTTATGTGGGCAAAGGAGCAATGCATGTCAATTCAGCTCAGCCTTGTTGCTGATTCCCATTTCATTAGCTGTCTATTAACTTTAACTTCTCCTTTGTTATTACTTCTGCAAAGCATGTCTCCTCTTGCACTGACTGTCCTTGTTTGTGAATTTGCTCAGGCACATTAGCATTCCTGTTGCAAAAACAAATTTCATTTTGTAACATTCTGGAAGCACCATTTAATCTCTGATCTCATCGCTGCCGCATTTTGAGGCCATGGCAGTCCTCTGCAGCAGCATTTGACTTACTACCTTCTCGGAATTTAATTATCACACTTTTACCACTACCGTTGCTTGAGATGACTGGAATAATCAAAAAATGAATAACTTGAGTATTTTTTTTTTACCTGTCTCACTGCCCATGAGGATTTCATGAGACCATGCTGTACCTCCAGTAATGGTAGTTGCACAACCGAGAATGATCTTGGTAGGGTTGTGGGGAAAAATGTCATGGTGATTGGAATTGAGACCCACCCACTTTTTCACACTGGGGCTGAAAAACCTCTTTGGAGAAAGAAAAACTGGAAGAATTGTAAGGTGGCTTTCTCATTTTCAGGTCAAGTTGCCTTTCTCCTCATCCACATTATCTCAGCTTGCATCACTAAAACATGTGTGTTGAACCCTGTAAAACACCTATCACATTTATCAATAAAACATCAATGATACGACATGGGTAAGGGTTATCTGACTCTTGAGTAAATGTTCAACATAAATAATGGGAACGATATTTTATTTGCATTATTTGCAGAAGGGGATATTGCAAGGCAAGGCCTTGATATTTTCTGTTTCTCTAATTTTCTGATGGACACTACATACTCTATACACATCCTGTAATAGTCAAGGCACCAGTGCTCAGAAAATAAAAGCTCACATTAGGGAGAAGTTTGGCAATGAAGCTTTTGAAAGAGCAATGTGTTTTTGTACTGAAACACAAAATAAAAAGAAGAGCAGGGCTTCAAGGCAAAAGAGAGACAGAGTGTTTATGACCTAGTTACTATGAGGTACCTTTCCCTTCTGTTAAGTGCATTGATTTCTTGGTCACACTCTTGTCGTGTAAATGGGGCAGCTGAAGACAGACTTTTCCTCTTCTCAAGTGCAAGCAGGTTTTCAGAAAATCAAGAAAGAAAATGCGATTCACATCTAGGCAGTCTATGAGCTTGCCTGTTTGTTTGGATTTTCCCTGCCCTCCTTAAAAGAAGCTCTTGTGCACCTCTAAGTTTACTGGGATACGAGGACACAAAATTCAGGGCAGTAATTTCCATGGATTGTAGCTTTCTTTCATGCATTTATATCAGCTTCTTAAAAGCATATAAATGTGGAAGCCCTAGGATTTCTTATGTCTGGAATGCAAAAGATTCTTAGCTACTGTTGACACTTTCAACAGCACAGCACAGCAACCTGGAGAAAGATGGGTCCTTTATGAAATTCAGCTTTATCAAAGCAGACAGCTGTCAGCTTCTAACCCACAGCACACATGAGGAGCCATGACCCAGCCCCCTCATGCTGCACCAGGGATTATCCCAGCGCTGCTGGCTGTCCTCGATCCTTCCCTCCCATGAAGCAGAAACATGAGGGGCAGCTGGCAAAGACCCCTCTGCTGTTTCTTGAGGCACAGGCAGCCTTTCCAGGGTGGGGACTGTGCCCCATCCTTGCCTTGTGGGTCCCTTGGCAACCTTAGCCCCATTGCTCAGAGACCCTTGCACTTTAAAGGGGTGCAGAGCTCCACCAGCACCCTCAGGATGGGGCTCAGCCTCCTGCCCCTCGGGGCTGCCACAGGCAAGAGCACATTTATTGTGATTCTTCGCCTTCAGTTCAAGAGAAAAGCGGCCAAGGCAGCAGTGGCCGTGCCAGCACCCCAGGAGATGTCCTGGTCCCTGTTCTCCCAAGCACAGCGCAGGTTCTTGGGCCCAAATCACAGCTGGAGAGCTGCTGCTCCTCAGCCACAGCACAGAGGCAGAGCCTCGATGTTTCTCACTGAGTCAAGTGTGGTCGTAAGCCTGAGAGGGACCAAGGACTGGGCTGTCTCATGGAAATGCAATGGCATCACAGTGGTTCATGACAAAATAGATGGCCACTGGCAAAGGGTGAACCTCAGACTACACCCTGTAAGTGGAAGTCAGGCAGGAAGTCATGGACATCACTTACCCCAAAAGCCCTATGTTTCTCTCCGTCTGGACTGAAGGAACTTGAGTTTTGGAATTGAAAAAGCAAAAAGGGGAGACTTGCTCTTTTTTTCTGGTTTATTTTTTTTCCCCACTGTCCTTTTTCTATCTACAATCTTCCCTGTCACTCAGTGAGCCCACCGTGGTGAGACTGAAATAAATAGCTTTCCAAAATCCTGTCTGAAAGTGGCCACACTGCTGACAAACCAGACTTCCCCTAGAACTGACTGGAGCCCACTTGTCTTCCCCATGAGCAGGCACAATTCAAACACTAAAAATGCAATGTGCACTGGGCACTGGCTTGGTAAAACAAGAGAGCCATGAGACAGCAGTTTCACTTCCCCTGAGCTTTGCTGCTCCTGCTCATGATATTTAAAGAGCATTATGGGATTTTGTGCACTTAATAACTGCTGCCTCAGAAGGATTTGGTTGCAGAATACAAATAAGAAGCTATGTGATTAGGTGTCAGGCATTCTGATACATTTTATTACATTTTACTTTTATTTTTTTTTAAGATAAAGGAGAATTCAAGCAGAGAGGAAATGCTTTCTCTGCAAACAGTCTTATTGCCAAGCTCATATCTTAAAAACTCTCAGTATAATGCTTGTCCCTCAAGATATGCGGCTGATTTTTAAATTGTAAAGAGTTATATTTCATAAGTGTAGTAATATTTGAGGAAGCCTGCAACAATCATCTCCAATTATCTCAGGTTAAAAGGCAGATGCCTGGGCAGATTCTGACTACTCAGACATTTGAAATGTTTAATTTCTGTTTACAGCTGGGAGGAGAAAGCTGTCACTCTTTACCTCCTTAGGCTGTTCCATTACCTGATAGCCTCTCTCCACCCAAATTGTTTGCTCCTGCTGCTTCTCCTCCACCTTAATCATGCCTCTCATCACATGCCACCTTTTCTCTAACACTTTTCTCTAAGCATGGAGGCTTTTCTTATCTTGCCCACATCATTTCCTTTCCATCCTGCTGAGCTCCCAATAGACTCCATCTCATGTCCCATTTTTTGACTTTCTCCATCTCTGCTCTGCACCCTCAGGACCCGTTATCACTCTCCCATCCTTCTCCACCATTCTGACTTACTCCCACCCTTATCCACACCATCTCTCCTGCCCCAGCTGCCTCTCTGCTGCTACCCCCACTCTCTCATTGCCTCACTGCCTCCCATTTCTCTTCTGGCTGATGCATGGCTGGAGGGAAACATTATGGCAGTGTAATGGGTGAAAAAGCAAGCATACGTTTCTGCTGCAGAGGATCTGCCTGTGTAGCACACATAATACATCTCAGGCGTGGGTGCTTCATATCCATCAGTACATCTGCAGTCTGAAATTAGAAATCTGAAATCTTAATTGTATACTCAGTAGTGGGACCAAAATGTTGCCATGGTGAAATAACAGGAGGAAGGATCAATGATAAGACATTGAAAAATGAGATTTCACCACAGCATAATGTCCCACGTGAAAAAAAGCTGTCTACCCCTGCACTGTAGTGTCTCTCATTTTGACCAGAATAAAGGAGATTTTCTTCCCATGTCATGAAATTTGCTTCAGTTGTTGGGTCTGAGGTCATCCAGAAGAGGAGCTTCTGCAGTGTTTTTCAGCAGTCTGCAGGGCTTTGTGCCCTGTGATGATGAGCTTTATCCCCGCTCCACGCTCAGCACTCCTGACAGCAGGCTGGTGAAAGGCACGGCGCTGACAGCTACCGTAGGGCTGGCAGCTCCTTCCAGCCCAAATTGCTCTTCTTGTCTGCTGGGACAGGGACTGACAGTAGTGGGCTGAAATTACAGAAAGGAGAGGGGGGTTTGTTCCTCAAGAAAGACTCTACAACATTAGAGTTGGTGAAGCAGAGCAGTTGATTGCTGGCAGATCCCAAAGAGACCCCAGCACAGGAGGGTTTTGGGAACAGGTCAGAGTAGCATCTCTCACAACAGGTTTTGAAGGAGATCCTGCCCTGAGGCAGGGGATGCTCTGGGTGATCTATCAGGCCCTGGACTATTTTCTGTGAATCTGTCTGATGGTTTTCTTTTGGCCATTTCTGTGGTTCCACAAAATGTCAAGGAGTTTCCTTTTACTTATCTTTACTTAACTCTTCATGCCCTTTTAAAAGCTAAAGCATTGTAATGTGACTATATATATTTTCAGAAGTGCTTAGTTTTAATGACAAAATATTTATTTATAAATCTTAAAGCTCACTTAGTTTAATGCCTGGATTCTTTCTATTTTACATCTAATCAAGAAGCTGGATATTTTCTGTTATCCCTTCCACAAAGCTGGATTTTCCATGGACTCTCAAAAATGCATTAATTTCACTTTAACTTCTTTAAATTTTTAGTGCTCTTGTCAGCTTATCTATCTAATAGCTTAATTATTTTTTCAATCTTCCCAACATGCTGCAACAGAGTACAGCTTCTGATTATTTCCTGACCTTTCCTTTTTTTTTTTTTTCATTCCAGTTAAATTGGGAAGCTTTGAGTTTTTTCTGAAACTTTGCTTCACATGAAAATGGATATTCCCAGTTATTTTTTTCCTTGAACATTTCAGGCAATATTTTCATACCAATATTGGAAAATATGGTCAAGGAAATAGTGGTTTAAAATAGACACAAGACTAATTGAAAACCCCTTCTGAAAGTGTGGATGTTTCACTGTCGATATGGGGGGACATTTCCAGTGGGGTCAGATCTAAATATGAGTCTATGAAATATTTTCAGTGATGATTTGGATGACAAAATACACTGTATGCTTATAAAAGCTGAGCATCCTACCAAGCTAGGAGGGGTTGTAGGCACCTCAAAGGACAGGTTCAGAATTCAAAATGATCTTGATAAATTGAAGGACTGAAATCCATAAGATGAAATTCAATAAAGACAAGTGCAAAGTGATACACTTAGCAAGGAGAAATCAAACGCACAAATGCGAAATGAGGAATAACTGGTGAAGCAGCAACTCTGCCAGAACAGGTCCTGGGGGCATTGTATATCTGAGCTGAATATAAATTAGCAACATGATCCTGCCTTGAAAATGGCTAATGACATTCCCAGATGTATTAATATATAAGATATTACAGGAAGTAGTTGTTTTCATTTACTTATTTACTTGATACTGATTAGGTCAGTAACAAACCACTGAGTTCTGCTCTGAGCAGCAAGTTTAGTAAAAGAGCAAAATAGCAGAGAAGAAAGAAATAAGAAGAAAGAAACAATAAAGACTAGAGAACTGCAGAATGCAACCTATAAAGCAAGTCTGAAAAAAAAATCTATTTCTAGTGAGAACAAAGACCATTTTTAAATATGTAAAAAACCCTCTGCAGAAACCACAATAAAATGAATTGTTTTGCCAATTGAAGGAGACAGGAAAAGTTGCTGTTGGCTTAATTTTGCAGAAACAGAGAATCAGACTTGATATTAATAGAAATAAAAGGACAATAGTTCAGCACAGTATTGTAAAATATCCTCATTTGGGTACGTGGTATTGTTGGAAGCCTTTAAGACTGATTGGAGGATTAACTTCTAGTGCTGGCCTAGGTGTACCGATCTTACTTCACAGTAGGAAAATTAATTGAATAACAGGTCTTTTGTTCTTTAACACAATATGGGGCAGCACTACAGAACTCCACTTTCAATTTGCTTTAGTAGTTGTCTCGCTCAGCTATTAATTTCAACAAAAACCCTGAAGATGGGGGATGGAGTGAAAGTGCCCTTTTTGGAATGGCATTGATAAGATGCTGACACAAGGGTCAATTACTTTTTGAGCCCACACTGCAGCACCAGACAAACACAGAATAAAGCCCTAATTCCTAACCCACTGGATCTACAATTTGAGAGACCAAACAAATGCAGGTCCAGAGAGGCCCAGAAGGACTTTAGGAGATATTATTAATCAGCATTGCAGTGGTACAACCACAGGAGCAGTGTACTTCTTAATTTTTGTTGGTTTTGCAGCCAAGGAAGATGTTTAAGTAGGATCTGAAGAGAAATAACAAAGTACTTTTGCAGGGTAGACTTTTCCAAGCACTAGAATAGCATTAAAAAAAAAAATAATAATTGTTTTATAAAATGTGAAAGCTGGTGAGAAGTTGGTATTCAGGCCAAAGAAGATTACTTGTATGGAAGATGGGAAGTGATAGATCACAGAAGGAAACCTTGAGTAGAAAGCAGATGTTGGTACTCTGAAGGGTTAATGAGGATTTACAAAGATGAGGATGCTATTGTTAATGTGGCAGGTTGGAAAAATTGGATGTAAAAAATTATTCTGAATGTATAAGTGTTAGAAAGTCTGCTTTAGCTTGAGATATGAGGTGACAGCTTCGACCCTGGACAGGCATTTCGGTTGCATGGATGGATAAGAAAGGTTGTATCTTTGACAAACTGTGTGGAAGAGTCTTGCATGGTCTCAATGTGAGAACTGAGAGGCTTCAGGTAACACCCAAATAACAAGAATAATTGACAGGCAGGATAATGAAATTGTCAAAAGCAAGGGAGAAAGCAGAAATTGAGAGGAGTTAGGAAGAGACATAAGAAATTTTCTCTCCAATCATATTCTGCTTGGACTGGCAGTGGAAAATCCCAAACTGGATGCCAGGAAGGCAGGTCAGATCTGGGACCAAGAATCACACTTCTGGGTTGTATGCCCTAACCTCTCTTTCTGCCCATTCAAACAGCCAAGGCAATTCTTCATCTGCACAAACACTTCTGGAGAGTGTGATGCAGACAGAAAGTGAGAGGGATGCTTACATGGGACCTGGAGGGAACATTAAACAATTCCCTGGAGAGCAGAGATAAATTGTGGTAGGCATGGAAGAGGACAGATTCAAAGCAGCCAGATGAAATCAAGAAGGATGACACAAGGTATACAACACATTAAGTTTGCTACAACTCAGTAATGTGTTCTAGTAGGTACAAGTAGGTGACAGCCCTCTTCCCAGAAACTGAAGCCCTAACCTGCTGGGATCATGAATTTTTGCCATCCAAACAGAGTAAGTGCATTTCAAGTTCTCTTCTCAAGGCTGGGGGAGGTTTTATAAATCTTTCAAGTGGCCATATGTTACCAAATGCTATTGTTTTTGCACATCTTGCTCAGGTCTGTATGTAGCCTCTTTCATATTTAACCAGGGCATAAACTCTGTAATGCATTTCTGGTGCTCCTCAACTCATGACAAATGATGTTGGTCTGGAGATGTCAGCTCCTGTGCTCTCCAGGACTGTCTCACCAGAGGAACCACTGCCCAGCACCGAGCCCGCTGCCCGGCTGCAGCTGCTGGTGGGCTGTGGGACAGGCAAAGCCCCGTGCTGGAGTCCCAGCAGGGCTTCCTGCTGCCACCTGAGCAATGCCCACCCTGCTAGGGGTCAGTGCACCTTGGCTCCACGCAGTCTTGTGTGACCACATGGGAATGACAAGAAGACACTCACCCAAAATCTCCTTATCTAAGCAGGAAAGGTGCTGATAAGGCACCTCCAGAGACAACAGGGTGAAGTTAAGAGGTTGTTTATGTTATGTGGCTTTCTTTTAACTCTCTTTATTATTTTCAGATTGCTACTCACCAATTCCTCAGGAAAAGACTAATATTTATTGTCTGGAGGACTATTAAATTATTCTGATTTTATGGCTGGAGCAATAAAGATATACAGTGGGTAACATTTACTCTGTCAGAAAGATCTCGAATTCTTCTCTAAAATAATCATTAGTTTTCTACCTTATTAATAGACTGCTGCTACTCCTAATATTTTTAAAGTTTATATGGTTCTTTAATTTGAAAATCTCCTTTGTTTTAAATGTCTTTTGGCAATCTCAGATGTCTCTTGTTATGAGTAATGAAAAATTAAGCAGTGTGACTGTAGCAAGAGGACATTTAGAGCAGGAAGATGAGCTGAGTCATGGGGAGTGCTTGGCCTTTTCCCTCTGTCGTGCTTTCCACAAGGCCTCCCAGCATCACCAGCCCTGGCTCCACTCCATGGAGAAGAACTCAGCATAGTGACAGCTCTGTGCAGATAGACTCTCATTTTTTTGTTGGGAAAGTGCTTCTACTTTTACAGTTTCCTATATGCCTTAATTTTTTTAAAATGATCTTACAATGTATACTAAAATGCTGCTATGAATTTTATAAATTGATGTCCAAGTCACGAAATCAGATGGCTACTGGAAAGAGAAAGACCTGCCTGTTCCAGCTGGAGAGTCACTTTTCTAGGTGTAATTTTCTCTATTTCATTACATATTATTTGAAGATTATACAATATCTTTTCTTGACCCTTTTGTAGTGTGCTCTTTTACACTGAATTGAGAATTACAAATACCAAATAAGGAGAAAGAAAAAGACTCAATTTCAGCTCCAGTGGACAGGTTTTATTTCCTCTCCCTGCTTGCTGCTTTTATACACCAGTCTAGCTCCAGTGACAGTGGAGATTTATATCTGCAGCCATGGCAGAAGAATTGGCTTAGGCACTGAAGGAGATGAATACTTCAGAAACAATGGACAAATAGTACAAAACCACCATTTTTTCTCCATAGCTAATCCACTGAGGATTTGCACTCCCTTCAAGAATAAATAGCATGGAAATATACCCAATATATATTCAAGAAATATCAGCCAATATTTGCAACTTCCCAGAAGTTTCTGAGTAAACTGAAAAAAAAAAAAAAAAGGCTTCATGTTCTCAGCCCTGGAAAAAATATCACCAGAACTTTAAGCACAAAATCAGGCTCACTTCTTCCTTATGTTTTGGGCTAGAACTAATTTTATGACTTTCTATCAGTGTATGTCTCAGGGGGAAACGTGCACAAGCCTGTCCTTTTTCTATGTCCATTGCATCCCTGGGATGCAAACAAAGGCAGACCCACTCTGTATCACCAAATGTTCCTTCTCATATGGGGACTGCCACCTCTAAAACATTCAAGTTTGCTGAGGTGCCTGTTCTTGCTGCACTTTTCCCGTTTCTCACTCTGTGGATGCATTTTAAACCTCAGGTATAACCAGGCTTATACTATGTTTAAAAAAAGGGTGGAAAGCAGAAGGCACCAAAGCCATCACTGTAGGACCAGAGCCCCATTAAAAATATCTGGCCTCTGAGTCATTTTATATCTGAGGCCAGAAAATACATTTATACTGGTTCTGGAGCTTGTAAAAAATGTTGAGGAGAAGCCATACTTTCTTCTCCTTTTGGTCAAATTTTCAGGACTTACTGTTGCAATCTACATAGCGCGTTTTTATCATGATACAAAATTCTCAAGACCATTAAAAAAATTTCGTTTTTATAGATAAGAATTTATAAGACTTTTAGTGTTATTAATTTTTAAGTAAATATGTGATTCTATATGACAAGCATTATTGGAAAAAAAATCAGTAAGGTGTTAAGTGCTAAGTCAATGCTTACTATGCAAAGAAAGTTAAAATACTAAAAATAAAAATGAGAAAAAGAAAAGTTAATCACTGAAAATCAGAATGCTGTTGTGAAAGATGTTGCATGTATGAACATAGCTGTGTGTTGTTCATATAAAAGGGAAATGGAGCTTGCAGTGAGACATGTAGATATACCCTAGATAATGCCAAGAGTATTTTCCAATTAACTGTTTATCTTCCTATAATGTCTAAACATCATCAAATTGCATAAACACCAACAAGTCACATAAAAAGGAGATTTTGGGATCTTTCTTATTATTAGTAAAGGAGATTGCCATCATCTTTTTCATTAGATGGAGCACAGATTTTACATGTATATTTTTAGCACTTTTTCTCTCTTCATAAATGCACAATTCTTAATGCATTAAGATGCAGCCAGAATCTGTTCCTGAACCCACTAAGCAAGAAAACAAGCACAGAAAGAGAACCTAGGTTGTTACCCTGGCACATTTCTAGCCTGCTCCCAGCCTCCTGTTTCCATGGCTATGTGAAGCTGCAAGAGCTACTGCAGTGCATTGCATCTCCTGAGTGTCTTCAGCTAGACAGAAATGAAGTAAAAATCTTTCCCTACTTAAAATAGGTAAAAGATGTGGTCTGAACTTGAGGAGGGTGGATAACTCTGTTTCATAAATACACACTTTCTTGGCCTTGACCCCAGCAAGAGGAAGTAAACCAAAAGGCCAGCTTTTCTGGTTCAGATCCAGGGGAAAACACGGATATGGCTTGCAGGATTCTATTCAGTGACAGACTCAGTATGTAAACACTTAATTTATGACATGGACTTACTGTTACTTTTAACCAAAATCTAGACCTGATGGATGTGCACCTAGCCTCTTCTTCATCTGTAGGGCTACAGCTTCAAAATGTGAAAGGAGATTAATGGACACAAAAGGAAAATCCCCAAATTCCCCAAGGAAATAGAGTAACTTCAACAATTTGGACAGAAAGGAAAACAACCTTTGTTTTGATGGGGCAGCAAGGAGAGAATAACAGATTAACTTTCCTGCTGGGAGCAACACACCTGAATTTCTGACTCCGCACCTCAGGGACTTGATCTCCATGCTCCAATGTCACCCTTAGGGGCTGGCAGGGACAGCTCTCTCTTTCCTGCCACTGCCAGCTCTGGCCTTACTTCCCTGGGCTGCCTCCCTGTGTGGGATGGGCCACAGCCACTTTGCTGAGGCTCTACCCTCCCCACACCTCCCTGAGGGTCTCAGGGAGCACCTGTGGCAGCACAACCAAAAAAAAAGCACCTTGTGCAGCTGGGTTGTCTCAAACAGACCATCATGCTGCATGTGAACTGATCAGAGAAAGCTCTTTGTGATTTGGCCTGAATAACAAATGGTGAGCTATCCAAGGTGAACAGGCAAGGAAATGTAAGTGAAAAACAAAACAAGCCACCTTTTTAGCAGAGTGATTTACTTTAGGCATTCTAGAGCTTGGCACCGACTCCAGATGCTTTTTCAGAAATATTTCCTTCTTGCTCCTAAGCAGTCAAAAGATAATTGTCAGACCTCTGGAAGTGTTTATGCCTCTTAAGAGAAATATCTGCCCAATAAGCAGATATTCTACCTCTGAGCTAGCTGGCTGCACTTCTTCATGGTCTATGGAGAGTGGCAGGCATGCTGCAGGTCTCATCCCCCTTATTCAAAGCTGGGGGATCTGAAATGCATTGGCTGGACCCTGCAGCAGAATTGCCCATTTTTTTCCACTGACTCTAATGAGAGACATACACAGTGAGGTCACGTTGGTGGCCTACAATGTAGACAGCTCTGTTTGTACAGATCAATCCTCCATCAAGAAAAACGCTGACTTTTTCTGTTCTAACAAATTTGATTCCTCTACCCCATCTCTCTCTTGACAAACAAAACACCTTGTCAAAGGAAAGGTTAAGCTAGAAGCTAAAAACACAGGTGGAAATCACTTTGGTGTAAGGATTAATTTGACTGTAAGATAGTGGCATAAAATTACCACTTGCAGCATAGTGCTAAACACAATATTTTTCCTACATTTCTGAAATATTCTACTGATTTTGCTGACGACTACCATAGATTTTGGCTAGCTTTTCCATTTCATAATTGTGACTCCTTGACTTTTTTTACATTCTACCATTGCTCATATATTAATGCAACCTTAGTGGCAAGTGTTCAGTAGCCCAGATGAGATGCCAAAGGTTAGTAATGACTTTTGAACAAACACTGCTGAAGTGGCAGAGTGTACTTGAAGAGGCACAATTTCACTCAGCAGTTCAATATTGTATTTTAACTGTGTATGCAGAGAACCTGTGGGTGTCTTTTTATTCTTCAACAGCATGCAACAGAGCAGTGCCATTTTGCAAGCTTGTGGGAAAGTGTTTCTCCAACCTAATTGACTCTTTTTGCTGCATGGAAGTTATTTACCCAGAAATACTAGAGTGGAGAGTCAAATTGCTTTCAATAAAGGAGTCCAGTTACTTGAGATCTTTTACAGGATGAAGACACTGCATTGTGGCAGTAGCTCCCCTCTATTGTTAAGGCTAAAATGATGCTGTACTGAACAAAATCTCCTTAGCTCTTTCTTTTTTGGTTGTTGAGTTTGTAGGGCAAGAGAGGAGGGCTGCTCACCAAAAGAGTAGAAAAAGGAAAGTTATTAAAAATTGGTCTATTTAATTATATATGGATTATCAAATGAACTGAGGAATGAAAACCAAACAAGTACTGAATTTCTTTTGAAAGAATTGAGCCATATTGAGTGTTGTCGTGACATTTAAAAGCTAAGCTGGAAGGTTGAGTCTGTGATACCCTTACTGTAATTCATTCTGCTTTTAGAAATGCATAGGAAAGCAGATCAGATCAAGTGTTACATGCCCATAGAAAAGAAAAAATAAGGACTTAGTGCTAAACCAGGAAAAAAAAAGAGGAGTGAAAAGCTTCACAGACAAATAAAATTAATGTCAATTCCAAATATAGTGTAGCACAATTCATTAATCAATTTGCTTGCAAACTGGGAGGAAATAGCAAGGAGATAAACAACAATCAACATGGGTTTGTGAGGAACAGATTACAAACCAACTTCTCTTCCATGGCAGCAGGACAGGTTTTGTGGTTGGAAGAAAAATACCCCAGCATTTATATTTTGATATGCACTACCCTTTTGACTCTATCAAACAATACTTTGGTAACCAAGCTTGGGAAACATCTTTGTGATGGAACCACAACAAGCACCAAAACTGACTGGAAAGCAATAATGTAGAAATAGCTGTTGGCAGTCATCTCAAACCGGAGGGTGTGCAGAGAGGGGCTCACGCCTGCCTGGAGCGTGCACAGAATTTGTGTGCAGGAGGAGGGACTAAAACCCCCTGGCTGTGCACCATGGGGTCAAGGGGGAGCTCTGAGGAGCTGAGGAACAGAAACAGAGACCTGGGTGTGGCATGGTGCAGTACAGGAGCATCAGGCACAGGCTACAGCAATAAACACCACTTTCACCAGCTCCCCTGAGCCTTCAACACTGCTGTTAGCAGTGGCCACGGCCTGTGTCTCTCCAGGTTGTCTTGCTCAGAAGTATGACTAACTCTGCAGGTTCATTTGTGCCTTCTGAAAGCACAACCCTGAAAACCACCAGTTTTATAGTTACAATAGGATTCCTGTAGCCCCTTCCTCATTTCCTGCACAAGATCTGAAGACACTTGGTTTTTAATTCACACCTACAATGTAGACTTAACTGTCCATACTCATGTTGTGGATAGTTTTCTCTCCCTAAACCATTTCCATAATTTATTTCATACCCTAATAAATCTTAGAAATGGCTAACAACTGAAGATCAAGCACTTTCACAGTCCTAATCTGAAATTTATGAGTATTTGGAAGACATTGTTAAGTACAGTGGAAAAAGCTGTGTCCTTCCTGGAAATCATTTCTAAGTGAGGCAAGAGTGAAGTTTCCTTTCTTGTTATCAGCAGTTATGCTGCAAATAACCAGAACTGTTTTCAACAATCACATATTTCTTAAAATTTTCTGGTGTTTTTTTAATTAGGAAGAGACACACAGCTACTGATTGCTTCTTCTTTTGTGTTGTTCATGCATTGCTAGTAACAAATTAATGTTGCTTCCAAGTATTTTAAGTTTGCGTAGAAATACAAAAGTTCTGTATTTTGTGAAAATGGCAGGGTATCAGAATTATTTTTCCTCATAAATAAGAAAAGTAGAGTTTTCATTAACAGCAGTGGAGAAAGAAATGAAATTTCAGTGCAAGAGGGGAAGATTGGATGTAGGTCTCTGATAAACCTCCTTGAAACATCCACTGGATATTATCAGGATATCAGCTGTTTTCAGAGGAATTTCTATTCTCAAACTGTAAAAATTTTTCATCCAGATATATATTTGTAAAGGTTTTAATTTCAACAAACCGGAACATTTTTGCATACTTAAAAAAGTAATGGTCACAAACTAAAACACAAGAAGTTCCACATCAACAAGAGGAAGAACTTCTCTACACTGAGGGTGGCAGAGCACTGGAACAGCTGCCCAGGAGGTCACGGAGTCTCTATGGAGACATTTAAAGCCCACCTGACCCACCTGAGTCACCTGCTCCAGGTGACCCTGCCTTGGCAGGGGGTTGGAAGGGATGATCTCCAGAGGTCCCAGCCAGCTCTAACTATTCTGTGATTCTGTGATTTTTAAGAAAATAAATTGAGCAGCATTCCTAAGCCTTTCTAAAGTTGGGACACCTACACTTAACAGTTGTTAATTTATAGCACATTCTATTTTGAAAATAGTTTGCAGAATACATGTTGCATGTCCCTGTTTTGTGTCTTTATGCCAATTATAATTCACATTACCATAATGTAGATTACATTCTCTTTGGTCCTCAATTACAATTTTCCTTCCTAATTATAACTTCATTATAAATCCATATAGTGCATGTCTTTTTTTCCCCCCTTAAATGCCATTATTTTAAGTTCATTTAAAGACCATACTCTTTTTGATCACCAGATGGTAATATTCTGGGCTAAACTGACTCCTGATCTATCTCCATTGACCTCTTTGTGTTACTCAAGAAGTGTCCAAGAGGCCTCTTCTTGTTTTGTGTGCTATTTGCCTGATTGTAAAAATTATGAACATAAATACAATTAGAATTTTCCCTATAGCAATGCAGGCTTCTCTTTCAGCTTTCTATTGCAAGAATTCCCATGGGCCAAGCCCCCTGTGTTAGTAATCCAAACTATGAGCCTGGAATCCTCCAGCTGCTCATGCCATGAGCTGATGATGGCACGAGCAGATGTGTGTCTTTTTTGGGCTCTTTGTAACCTGATGAGTTTCCTTCCTCTTATTCCATAAGGAGCAGACAGCACAGTTTAATTGCTTTATACCCTTCAGAATTTGTGCTCCCAGGGCGCGTGGAGGTCAGTGCAGAAGACAGCCAGCACTAATACCGCAGAGTGCAGTATCTTTGTGAGGGGAATTCTTCTGGGCAGAGTGCTGGTCCCATCAGAAGGGCAGCAGGGTTTTTGTGCATCTCCCTAGCTCACAATGCGCTGGATCCTAATGAACATCTCACACCATAGTGGTCGTGCCCTGGGTCTGCTTGGGTCAAGGACAATCCTCAACCCTATGAGTGTGAACATGGCTCACATGGCAGGCAGATGGGAGAGTTGTTTATTCGTTATCCCTGCCTTGGGTGGCATTTGTGACCAGGTCTTTGCTTTTTTGTGAGCACAATGCTCCGCCACACTCCAGATGAACTGAGTCTTTTGGTAAAGCACTTGGGAATCTAAACTTTGGGAGCTATCCAAAATGTGTTTAGTGGTTTTTGAAGGATCCTTTTTATATTCAAAACAAGCCAAGTTTAACAAAATTAAAGTGTTTTGTAGGAGCGCTATAAATTCTAAAAAATTCCCACTGCTTTTTGGGTACAAATGTAAACATGTGGTGACTATGCCAGTACTTGGAGCTAGGGAACAGCTGTTTGAGAGACACAGTAAAAAAGTCACAATTCTAAATTCTCTGCTTCATTTTAAATAAGGTCAAATTCAGTTGCAGATCTACACATCTAGGCATATACCTGCATTATCATAAAAGTGTAGGAGCATAGAGAACATTTTGTGCATTTTCATCTGTGTCTTTTTAATTGAAAGATGGATACAAGTGAAACCAATAAAGAATGAAAGTGATATTTCATTTCAGTTAGCCTTTGATATTGAATAAGCTAAAGTCATCACTTCTTTCAATATTAATACAGTGTCTGAGCTCACAGACTGTTACCAGAAGTGTGCTTGGAAGGTGTTGTAAAACAGGATGTTCTTTTCTTATTTTCTTGAGATTGTAAACACTTCTTTGTAAAACAGATTAGCATTGCACAGCCTTTATTTTTGTTTACTTATCTGCAAAGGATTTTACCCATCCCAGAAGCATAAAATGCATTTGTTTTGATCAAAATATGATGGTATATTGTATTCTTCAACAAGGAAAGGACTCGCAACCACGCCATGTGCAGGTGAAATGAAACTTCAGTTTTACACAAGCTCTTTGCATGGGGCAGACCAGGCTTTTTTGCTGTTAGGGCTTAGGGCATTCTCCCAGGTTGTTTGTAACACAGAAACAGACGGACAAGTGTATTTCCATATTCTTTAATATAATTTTCTATTCTCCTCTGTTGAGTACTAATAAATCAGCTCATTTAACCTGGAGCTCCTTTTCTCAGACTTGAATCAACATGTCAACCTGCCTCCATGGCCTCCATGGCCTCCTCTGAATGGCCATGAGACCAACCTCTGTTTTTCCACCTGTCAGTCTGCTGTAGACAACCTTTCCACTGTGATGACAATATCACCTCATTCCTGACTAAATAGTTCTCTCATTCTGCCATAAATTCATCCACTTCCTAACCTTGTTATTTTCCTTTCCTGATGAAGTTCTGGCTGTTCTCCCCCACATCAAAACAGAAATGCTCAGGGGCCTCTCAGTCAGCTCCCATTTCAATTACTGCATTGCCCCTCCTGCAGTTCCCTAGACACTCACCTCCCCATCCCATACAGACTGCTTTCTCCAAAAACAATTTGACTGTTTCCATCTCACACATCTCTGTCCTCAAGTTTCAAGAACACCATCACACCAAATTTTAACTGCGTTCCCTCGTGTCTACACTTCTTTGCCTAACTATGGCTGAAGTAAAAATTTCAGCCCTCCTATAAGTAGCCATCTCTAGGTAATTGACCACAGCTAGGTTGGAATTCTGCTTAGGTTAAAAGCATAGCCATTTTACATTTATTTATAAGTATCACCCTGGTAATACAACTTACAGAGTTCATAAGGGGTTGTGTTCACAAGGGGCTGCATCTGTTCCCATGTTCATGTAGTTTTACATTACATTACTGCTGCCTTTCTCAGTTAGGTATGTCTTGACAGAGCCATTTATTCATCTGAGTGACTCAAGCAGACATGGGCCAAGAAAGAACTTTAAATACTCCCATTATAGTACAGGATGAGTAATAGAACATAGCTTGTGCTTCATTTGTCAGTCACATTTCTGGAAATTCAGTATGTTCCAGAAAGTTAGACATGAATCCAGCTGCAGCAGGTGGAGCTTCATTTTCTGTGCCAGGAACCGGTGTAACAAGAAGGATTTGGGAGGTGTAAATGCCATCACAGAGAAGTGTCACAGAAGTTCTTCTGCACTGTTAACAAATGTTCACCTTTTGCTCAGAGTGATTTCATTGAATTGCCATGAATGAGGAACTAAAGCAAACTTTCTCCCAAGGAATAATGATTCAATGTGCTTCATAAAACAAAGTGTAAAGCCTGAAATAAAAATATTAGACAATAAACTGGCTTCCTGTGAAATACATAAAATACTCCTCAAAGGAATACTATCTCATCTATGCATATATCTATTTCCTCTGGAGAAGGTTTTTTAGGCTCTGTTACGCAGATTTGCTGTGTAATTGAGCCAGCCTTCTTCCAAGTCCTTTAATAAATGAAGCATTTTTTGTGGCATTTTTTGGCCAGCTATGCACTCTTAGGGTTGCAAGAATATCTTCTGCATTTTGTAAATGAAATTATAATTATATTACATTTATGATTAAAGAGAGAAAGAAGGAAAGAAAGATAAAAAGAAACTTGAGGCATTAGACTGATGGTGAAAATAGATGCAGACTGTTAAAGAAAACATTTCTTTTTGCGAGACAATCAAGATAAGGGCCACCACCTCCTTGAAGACTATAGGCCTTCTATCAAGCAAGAATTTAATTTTCAGTAGCTTGTGACACCCATCACCCCAGGAAATATCGTGCATATGTATTTTTTGACATTTTCCAATCCCTGCCTTGTTTTGTACTTAAGCCTCATCTTCACATAAAACACTTGCAAAGTTTGTGGATGGTTATGGAAATATGAAGAGCAAAAGCTGATGAACAAAATGATACATGGAAAAACTCTACAACTGGTAAAAGTTGTAAAGTAGGTATGTATTTATTCAGTGCTGAGTGGGATAGCTCTTCCAAAGACACGCACCTCCCGAAGAACTTAACCCTCTATTTATGTTCCACTCTCTCACCCTGTTTTCACAAGCATCCTGTCTTCACAAGCACAGCAAATGTTAAGCAATATATCCATCTAAACAGATACTCTTAATCAAGCACCTTTTAATTTCTAACCTCCCTGCCTCAAAAGATCTCTTTCTATGCAAGTGTCTCTTCTAATTAGAAGCAGAGCATGAGATACACGTTTGTATGAAAAGTATTCACATAATTGGTTTTTAAATGGCCTATTTTCCAAACATATTTATGAGACACTAGTAGATCCTAAATAGCCCTGTCCAATGTTTGGGCTAGCATGTTCTAGCTATGAATTACAGTCACTGGTCATCACTTTTGGTGTAGCTTGAGTGCTAGTTTAAAATTCTGCAACTTTAGAGATTTGAAGAGAGACAAGCTTTTAAACATTTTTTTAAAAAATAAGGTATGGTAGCTAAAAGCCACTATGGTGTTGAGATGTAAAAGCATTCTTGACTCCTATAGAGCTTTTTTTTTTTTCATGTAAAAGAATAGCCTAGCAGAGGTGTTGCAATAGGAGGGGCCCTCAGCATTTGGGTTTCTCATGCCAGCTCCACTACTAGACAGCTGAGAAAGTCACTCCTGCTGCTCATGTGGTATTTTCATTTAGCTGTCTTCTAAAATGATCCAAAGGAATTAAAGCCCTCTCTTTATTTTTTTCCCCTTAGAGAAAATTGAACATCCTACATACATGAAGCACAACTACCAAAAGTGTGAATATCAAAATACAGTCTGGATTTAGATCAATATGTTATAAACAAACAATAATCAGTAGTTCAAGCACTCTAACAAAGTGCTGCAAATATCTTTTCCTAAGAGAAGTTTGGAGTTGACAGTACCTGGGATGGAAGAGTGGAAAAGGGGTGGATATCCATCATCAACACTGCAAGAGGAGGACCAGCAGATTTTTTTCTTGGTTGCACACATTTTCACAAGAGCAGAATTTCACTGGTTACTGGATTTCAGCTTTTCCAATTCAATTCCCAAACCACAGCTTATTCATGATGTACTTGCAGCAATTCTTTGGTTCGCATAAACTTGTGACTATTGTTATCCAAGTTTAAGAATTTCTCTGCTATTCTCTTACTTGAGGGTAATTTTAGCTACAGTTGTGTACTAGAGTAGTTTAGCCAAATTAAAAGAGAGGGAGTTTCTGACTAATATGTAGAGTTTCTCTCTACTCAGCTTCTCAAATCCCTTGCATTGCATTTCTTCTGTATCAACAGCTGCACTTAGTAGAGAGTTATGCTTTTCTCATCAGTCAGCTATGGACATGCAAATTTGCCACTTACATGTTCCCCTTAGGAATCTAATTTATAAACATGAAATAATAGTCCCATAATCGGTAACTGCTTCCAAAAGGTATTTGTTTCCACATACAGCTAATACCACAGCTTTCAAGCACCTATCAGAATATGAAAACAAAGCAACTCCATCTTCTTACTACTCATCCAAATACCAAAATAGGGAAATTCAATATATGACTTAAACAGATTTTAAATTGAAAATAATTTTCATGAGGAAGGGAACATGCTGTATTTCTTAGCATAAACAAGACACAGAAAGTTTGGACTGGAATACTTGATGCAACCTGTGTACAGACATTCCCACAAAAAATTTACTGCATAAGGACAATTTTTAATGTCTTTCCTTCAAATATTTATCTTTAGTTGTACATGCCATTTTTTAAGGAGGTATTCCACATAACCCAAATTTGATTACTATATTTCCTTCAAAGAAGAGGGTGGTTTTGCATAAAAACCATATCACAAAATCACAGAATCATAGAATCACAAAATCAACAGAGTGGTTGATGGTGTAAGGAGGCACTGAAGATCACCTGCTCAAGCAGGACCACCTACATCCAGTTTCCCAAGACCATGGCCAGACAACTTTTGATATCTGCAAGGATGGAAACCCCACAATCTCCCTGGACAGCCTGTGCCAGGGAGGTCCTGCTCACAGTGTTTTTGGATGTGCAGACAGAGCCTCCTGTGTTTCAGTGTGTGCCCATTGGCTCTGTGCTGTCTGGGAACACCACAGAAAAGAGCCTGGCTCCATCCCTCCGGGTGCTTACCCATATGGAGGAGATACCCCCTGAACCTCCTCTGGGCCAAGCTCAGCTCTCAGCCTTTTGCTGTAGGAGAGATGCACCATCATCCTCTTTGTGTCCCATCACAAGATGCTGTCCAGTAGGACAGCCCTGGGAAGGCCAGTGCTGGCACTCAGCACTCCAGGTGTGGCCTCACCAGCCTGAGCAGAGCACAAGAACCCCCTCTCTCAACCTGCAGGCAGCACACTGTTAACAGCACAATTCGCTGCTGCTAGCCAGAATGCTTCAAAGACATTTTTTGTAGGTGACATCTTTTTGAGCATTCATCAAATCTGATACCACAATTTCTAATTATACAGTCTTTTCCTCTTGAGTGCTGTTGACTTTGATTTTGCACACAGAAGACTTAGCAATCATTTATGAGTTTTGTGAGCAAAAACCACAAGCATAGGTGAATGAGATGTTGCATTGAGCTGCCTTCATGCAATACATAATAAGGTCTGAGTAATCCATTCAAAGAAAAAAATATATTATCTGTGGCTCAAACTTTAAGGACACAGTCATTTTATAAAACTGTATTTGGCTTTAAGAAACAAACACAGAGCATGACTCTAACTAAAAAAAAGAAAATCATGTTAAGAGAAAAAATACTACTTCTAGCCAAATGAATAAATTCCAGTTTTTCTGTTATTCGTTTTTTCATTTCCAAAGTACGGGAAAGCAGAGTTTTCAATAATGACGTTTATAGATGTTAAGCTAGTTGTGTTTTCCCCCCTTTTTTGCAGCTCTTAGTGCAAGATGACTCCTCATCCACTGCCAGAAATCTTACTTGTACAGTTTACATGTACCTCTGGACTCTCAAATGGGAAATACCAGGGTCCTGGATGTACCACATGATCACCAATAATTATGATTCACCGAGGTAACCAACCAACAAAGAGTGAAAACTGAGCTTGGGGTATAATATGTGTGGTGTTTCCAGTGGAAACAGGAAAACATCAAGGCTGCTCCAAAAGGTAGAGCTTTCCTCTAGAAGTCCTTATCAAATTCTGTTCCATTGAGCTCTAGAAAAAGTTGCAGATATCTAACACTGCTATTATGCTCAGGAGTATGGAAAATCAGGATAATATGACAGAAAGACTTCATTTATTTATGGTAGAAAAATAACAGTGGAGAGTGCATGTAATTGGTATTTATGAATAAGTAAGGCAGAGGAGACAGGGGCCCTGCAGGAATGAAAAAAACCTCTAAAACAAACACACACAAAAAAATAGAGAATAACTTTTGAGGATTGGCACAAGAACAAATCACTGGAAATCAGCAATAGGATTCTGACATAGATACTGGAGAAACATTCCAATGATGGGAGAACTACTTCTCTTTCTCCATGTAACTTCTCAAGTGTGTGAAAGGGTCAAAATAGTTCTCCATGAGAGCAAATGATCCAGGAAGTCTCTTGAAGGTCAGTAACACCATGGCTACACCTCAATTCCAGAACTGCCCTGACTGAGGAACCGCATACGGGCTGAAATAGCTCAAGAAGTGCTAGCTGAGATATATCTGTGGCAATACAGTTTCCTCCTAGGCTGGTTGCAGTTCCATTCTTAGCATGAACAGATTTTTTATTTCTGGGCTGCAAGTGCTTCAACTAGCTGGATAGCTGCTAACTATCTCTAAGTGCCAGCAGCAGCTCAGCTTAACCAGAGTGAGCAAACGGGTGGCAGTACTAGCAGCCAGTGCTTCCAGCCAATTCCCACCGCCTTGCCTCGGAGACGAGCAGCTGCCAGCAAAAAGGGCGAACAGACACGAGCCAAAAGTGGGTTACACTTCCAAAGTGTTTGAGAAGTGCCGCTCTGGGAAGATGAATTGAAACAAGATGCTGCCTTATCCTCACCACTTCAACGCTCAGTGACACAAACCCCATACCTGACTCCCTGAGCAAACGAGGGAGAAATTGGCTTTCTTCCCTCCTCAGCAGCGTGCTTGTGTTTCAGCACTGCTAACAGCACTGACCCTGACACTGTTTAAATCAAGGTAAGCAAGAAATGAAGAACTTATTTTCTGTGCTCAGTTCCCTTACAAACTACAGTTACATTTCCAAACACTCCATTTAAAGATACAGCAATAAATGGTGACCTATGTGACAGATATGCCGTGCCCATACTTTTTCTCCTCTTATTTGCCAGCACCTTGTAAAGGTAGCTATTTTTTTGATATTTTTAATGTTCTTCACACGCTGCACAATGGCTGATTTCACTGTCAAGGTATATCTAGACTGGCATATATCTGTGTATGATTTATCATAGATTTATTGAAGTGATCATTGTCATTTATCACTTATTTTCCTTGAATGTGTATCATCTCACACAGAGCTCTTCCATTACCCCTGATATGAGCATATTTGAGAGTGGTCACTTTAAAGACTAATTCAGAATATCACATAATATTTCATCTGATGGCATAAAAATGATTTACAATTTTGCAGAAAATTATTTTTGTTCTATAGCATGGTTAATAGCTGAGGTCCATAAAGAGTGCAATCAGAATATCAAGTTTTATATCTGGCTGCCTTTTATTGATGGGTTTCTTCTCTACTACATGTGCCCTTTTACTGAATTATCTCTTCATTTCTAATGAGTTAATTTACCCCATCTCCGCTGTTACAGTTACTACTGGATGTTTCATGTGTTTAATAAAAGGTGGTGTAATTTTTCCAAAAACTAAATTTCCCTTATTTCCATAAATGTGAAAATCTTAAATACGTATTTTCTATATATTAAACTAAAGTAAATAAATGAGATTTGACAAGATGGAGATGACAATCTTAAGCCATGCCATCTGGGAACAGTGGGATTTGTTTACAGCTTCGTTTCTCACTCCAAATCCTACCGTGTCCCAGCATGTAAAGATCTGTTAAGGAACAGTGCTATCAGCTAAAAAAACATGTTGGATACCCTTGAGTGGCTAGAAGAACAGGACAGAGGACTATGGCAGTGTTGAAAAAACTACAGTTAGTTTACATGCCCTCGGAGAGCCCAGAGCTGGAATTGCCACGGATTGCATTGATTCTGCGCCCTTTTAATGCGGCAGCAACACCAAATATACAGTGGCGTAAGTTTTGTTTCAAAATTCAAATCTGCAGTAAAACTTAAAACTACTTGCAGTCCTGCAGTGAAAAAGGGCTCAGCTCTGACTTCTGTTTAGAGTCTTTGTAAAGGAAGGAGAGATTATGCCTAAGAAGGACAAGCACACGGAAGAGAAAGCACACACAACGACACACGAGGAAGAGGTCAAGCCCGGTGGTTCCTATTGCTGGACAAACAATTCGATTTCTCTGAGTACAGCAGAGGTGATAATGTCTCCTAGAGTGGAGACAGCTTTTCAAAGGAGTTGTTCTCTTTTTCTTCTTATATACATGAAGCTTAGCAAATAAGCACCGTGACCTTGGTGGAGGCACCTACACACTTCTAGAGAGAGGTAGTATTTGCATAGAATTTGCTTTGAAAGGAAATAATATCCTAATAGTTTTATACCTGTCATTCTGCTTTTTTCTGAGCAATACTAAAGCTCTGAATTTTCTTTGAGTCCTTGAAAAGCCTCTCATTTAGTTATTTAATTTATATAATGCTTATGATCTTGGCAGTTGGCTGCTTTGCAGGAAAGAAAGAATTTAACATTACATAAGCCACCCACAACAGGTAACAGAAGCTAAATTACTGCTGTTGATGCTATTGAAAATCTTGACAGTCAAATTAACAAAACAAAAAACAAATCCATCAAAAGCTAAACACAGCACATCAAATTTGCTTTACACACTCCAAGCCACAAAACTTGGTTGGATCCAAGTGACAAACTGGAAAATACTCCTGGAAAAAGCCCTGCACTTATCTTGCTTGCTCCTAGGACCAGGCTGTCTGGTGAAGATCCCTTGCCAGGCAGCAGAGGTGACAGATACAGACCTCTCTCTTGGCTACTTGCCAAGAGTTTTCCTGGCTATTTGCTGTTAAACAACGTAAGCATTCTCCTTCTCTGTTGTGTAATGTTGGTGCCATGCATTCACAGAAGAAGGGGGTAAGGGTCAGTGCCCCCAAGAAGCTGGGCACAGGTCATAGGGAGTCATAAGCCTGCACTAAGTCAGGCTGCTGTTTCCCTCATCACTGGCAAGATGTGTGCCCCGTCTAATCAGTTTTGCATGGACCATGTGGCTCTCTAGTTCCTGAATGCTGGTTTTATGTAATTAGAAAAGAATAAGGATGTTCAGCTCTCTTGTGTGTGCAGAGAACAGTATGTTAACTGATTTAAATAGGCTTTCATTCAGAACTCTTTAGGAAAATAAAATCTTGCTTTGAGAGGCAATGTGATCCTACAAATTAACTCTGGGTTGAGAAGCAATAAATTCAACAGACTGTTACTGAAATGTCATGCATACCTGGCCCACACTGGGGAAATCATAAGCCTCAGCAAGATTCAACCTACCTCAAACACTTCCCCCTCCCAATTAGTCAGCCATGAGGACTGGCCTGATCCTCAGAGGTGTTGAGCACCTGCAGCTCATTCTGACTTCTGCATCTAAAAAACAAATTCTGTGGGAGGTGTGAATGACTATTATTTCTGAAAACCAAACTATTTGGATAAAAATTTCATGCTCTTTTTTTTTTAAGGTTCTGGCTGTATTATGCCTTGGTTTTCCCCTTTCAGAGATAATAACAGTTTTACCATCTTCATACGAGCATAGTGTTGGTTACTTAGGAGAAAGCTAAATAGATGTTGGATGTGATTATGTTCTCACTGCTTCTGCAATGAACATGTTTCTGACAGCTGCTGGTTCCAGAAGGCACTGGGTGAGTTTGGCTTCACAGGCTGCTCTGGGGGCAGAGATTCCCAGCCTGAAACCAGGTGCCACTGTCAGCTGGCAGAGCCACACTGTGGTCCGACGACTCGAGCACTACCCCAGGCAAAGACCTGCCTATGAAACATTTAAATTTCTATGCACGCTAAACCCAAATAACACAGGCAGGGATCACAGAAGGACAGAAATCCAACAGTAATTCCATAAATGATTCAGTTTAGGAGTCCAGTCTGCATGACAGCCATGGAGCCAAAATGTAAGCATATCACAGATACAGAGATATAACAATATTTTTGTGTACAAGTATTGCAGAAGTAAACCAGAACTATATCAAAGTCTGTGGGGAAAAGTGAAATGTTTCATTAGACCGGTGTGTTAAAGCTGGAATCAACTAAGAAGTGATTGGGCACATGGCCCCCCTTTAGGTCTGAAATAGAAACAGTGGCAGTGGAAGATTAAATTAACCCATCAGGTTGTCTGGGAAAAAAAAAAAAACAGGGTTAGTAGCTGTGGAGACAAAAAGCTTATTCAATACTCTGGACAGCAGTGAAAAATATTTGTTTCTGTCTTCAAGATTAAAGTGATTGTGTTGGAGTGGAATGTGTTAAATAAAAACAGGTTTCAAAAGAGATTTTAATCTCTTAGTACTAGTAAGAGAGATGATTTCTAGTACCTGTTCTCCTGTTCTGGTGTTTCATTACGTCTCTGTGGATAACACCAAAAAATTTAAGGATGGTGTGTCTGCACTGAGAGCAATATCCCCTACAGGAAGTTTCTGTCCTTCCTTGACTCCATGAGCTCATCCTGGTGCATCATGGTTGCCTAGTCTTGGCTATTGTGGCTGGAATGGAATGTGGCACAGCGGAGGGGCTGCAGAAATGCCTTGTACGGGATCCAAGGATAATTGTGGTTGTGAGATATCTTGTCAAACTCCGTGTTTGCTCCTACTGCTCTGGCAGTGGTACCTGCTGAGCATTTGTTCCTGAGGCCGAAGTTAGTGAGGCTGCAGCTATATGAAAGGAAGGAGCTCTGCTTATGGCATTCATTTTGACTTAGGACCTCGTAAATTGTTCATTATTGACTATAGAGGTCCGAATTATGCTGGTCACAATAGTGCTTGACACTATTTTCAGTTCTTTTAAGTCACAGATGCCAACCACCTGCCCAAGGAGTGTTCCTGTCCAGGAAAGGACTTCTAAATAATTAAGGTGATCTCTATGAGTGATCTTTTTGCAGCAAATGAGGTAAGGTCTGAAAAGCTGAGCACTGGCTGATTTTCTTCAGACAAGCATATTTATCCATAAGTGTCTTACCACAACTGGTAAATTGCACTTTGGTACTGATCATTATCTAAGGTGATTTCAGTGGAGTTATATTCAAGAGAGTTTGATGAGGGACAATGGTTATTAAATTAAATAAAAATCAATTATGAGCTCCATGTTTACCGTGCACATGATAAAGATTTCATATATATGAGATAGAGCACAGCTTTAATGGTAAAAAGATTTGGATCTCTTTTTATTTTTATTTTCCTTTACATTTTCCCCATTTTCCCTTTTCCTTTTTTTTTTTTTCCCTCTTTTTTCTTTTTTTTTTTTTTTTTTTTTTTTTTTTTTTTTTTTTTTTTTTTAGGTAGATCATGATAAAGTCAAAATGTAAAAAATTTATTTTTTATAGTTATTTTTATGCTTATACTGTGCCCATTTTTTGAAGAAAATTGACAGAAATTTTCTTGACAGAAATTGACAGAAGCTGCATAGGTGAGCATGGACTGTTGAGGATGGTGACATTTGTTTCACATGGGCTGGAGCACTGAAAGTTACATACCTATTTTGGGACCATACTGAATGCAGAATGCTATCAGGGAGTGGAACATGGTGGACAGGCTGGGAACATTCTTGATGGACATGACAGTACTATGGAGGGTAGGAAGTTGTGGTCATTAACTGGTCCACTGGAGAGAAAATGTTCTTTTCTGCACAGTCTCCTTGACTTCATTAGTCATAGTGTTATCTAATTGCATGTTTGTACTACTTGTGATTTCGTACAGACTTTCTTTCTCAGACAGGAAAAAGTTGTAATGATAGCTGGCTTGTTATTTCTCTTCTGGCTTTTTTCCATATGTAGTTGATAGAGCAGTCAGGGATGGGATTTTGTCTTGAGACTTCAGACTCAATACATTTCCTTGCCTTCTTCTTGAAATTGGCATATGAGGATGGGTACTAGACTTAATTTCTGTCTTGTTACAAAAACATGAAGAAAAAAGTCAACAATTCCCCATACATCAGCATTTTATGTGGTTCCTCCTCTAAGGAGACATTTTGGCTTTCAGAGCAGACAGTTCTCCTTTGGTTAGCAGATTTTTCATTGACTGAAGATGTTTAAATGGTTCTTTATCAGGTAGAGACTCGGGCAGCTACTGTTGTGTTGGTTCTTGTGATCACTACCTGCCATCACTATTTTTATAGCATTTTGGAGTCTTGCAAAATGGCTAGGGAAATTTCAGAAGTACTTCATTTTAGCCTGCTTCTTGTTTTAGCTCATAATTTTGGAGTGGTTAGATAAAGAAAATAATTTTCCAGGTTTTTCTAGCATTCTGAGACATATGTCCTACTGTGTAGTTGGCATGGTGATTCTTAGTCAAATGGTTATTGATGGTCATGACCTCTATAAGGCTACTATGCTCCTGGAATAACCTCATGAAGTAGATGAAAATTTTTGAGCTAACAATTTATCACCCCTCCCTCTGCTAACACACTGTCTCCATTTCACAGCCACCAGCTGCCTTTTCTTTCTGGTAATCTAACCTGTTAACATAAAGAAATTAAGTTCAGAGTAATTTCTCTCCATGTGCATTTATCTTTGAAGGCTGTAGTTTTCATTTCAGACCTGCACATTGCTTTGCATTCCTGCAAGATAACTAATTTCTCCATTCACAGTAGTTGGGCCAATAAAGAAATTACCTCTTTCTACAAACTGCTTTGCCCTAAGCCACCACTCCTGCTTGAAGTGCAATGGCACAATTCCAGGATCTCAGCTGAGGCAAAAGGTCAAAGCGATTATAAACAATTAAAAACATCTTAATCTCCATTAAATGGTGCTGAATGTCTCAGGAATGTCCACGGTAGATCAAAAGCTGTAGCAAGGAGACAAGCTGATAGAGGGAGCTCCTGAAGGAAGACACAGAGGATGCTGGTCTTTCCAAAGTCCCCATGCAGAGGGTGGACAGGCACCTTAAAAACGGGAATTATATATTTTGGTTTTAAACAGGTATTTTTTACCAGAAGTGATTTTGCCCTGAAACAAAACAAAAAAAAAACCCAAAAAAACATTAAGCAGACTGCCTACTCATTGCATTGGTCACTACCCCTCCCTAGAGGCACTGACATTTTGGAATGGGACCTGCTGTCAAGCATACAGAGGACCCCAAAGTTAACAGGTAAAAACTACAAACTAGGAACAAGAGTTTCATGTAGTCATGTCCCAGGTCATGCTAGCACGTGGGAACACACACAGCCGGAGTCTGAGTCAGAAAAGAGCTAAGGCATGGGGAAAAGGGTGGAGAAAATTACTTACAAGGCTGGATAGCCCAGGAATGCTTTTCATATGTCAGCTATGACAACACCTAAGAAGAAGGCATTTAGAATGTTTCAAGAGTATTAGTATAGTATTTTAAAGAGAAACTGATGCATTTGTTCATCATGGAAACATCCAGAACTCTTACTAAGGAGGAAACAAAACACTACTGCTTTGGCAGTATTGCTGCCTTGATGTGCCATCACACAAGCCAGGGAAAAATCTTCTGAAACCTTCAAGGGTGAATTGTTTATCAATTGCACAACCCCCTTTTTAACTTTCCTTGGAGTACTTAATAACTAGATACTGCCTGTAAAAGATGCCAAGAGTATCTGGCCTGTTGCTTTAGTAGGAGAACAAATTTTCCAGCCCCAAAACCTATGATTGCCTGAAAGAAATGAGAATGTAATGCCTTTGAAATGGTTAGCAAATGAAGTGAGGAAAACCATTGTTTCAAACTGATCTTCAGCCTGCAGTTCCGCCATGGGTAGGTATAAAAAAATATCTTTTATTCTTCCTACGGCTATCATAAAATCAAATTATTTTTTGTGTTGTCCAAGCTTTGCTTCAAATAAAGTAATAAAGAAAGAATTGATGGGGCTGAGGAAGAACTTGCACATCTTTTCTTTTCCAAGCTCCCAGATGAATCATAATCACACATGTCTGAGTAATCAATTTCACTAGTACATTTCTCAAACTCCCCAGCTGTATCTACGACAATGCAGTTAGAGATTGATGTCTTTAAAAAAAGAAAACAATTTAATTCATCTCCTTTACACCCTGTTAAGAGTAATTAAGTGCCTTTTAGTCAAGGTAGCAGTAGATAACCTTCTAGCACTGGAGTGACCCCTGCAAAGTAGACATGAGGCCATGGGATGAATAGTTTTCTGTCTCCACCATATGGATTTGTAATAATTCTAAAATTAGGGAATTCTATCAAAAATTTTATGTTACATTGTAATTGAAGAGAGAACTACAGCATAATTATAAGCATACATATGCGTGTATAGATGGGTGGGTAGCACACCTATGTGCACCCACCAATAAGATATCTAAATTTCTGCTGGCAAAGGCCACCTTAGTTGTGGCATTTCATCCCTTTGGAGTCTTTGGCTTTGTCACTGTCACAGTTTTGCTTTTATTTTATTTATTTAGTGCAAGGGACACTGTCAGGTTGCAGGTCTGGATGACCTGAGCAACCAGTGATGCGAGAGGACAGCACAGAGATGCCAGCCAGGAAATTTCACTCTGCTGCTGACTCCAGCACCAATTTCTGCTGTGATCTTGGGTCATGTCATCACTCTCCTGGTTAATCCACCTCTAAAATAGGGTGGCACGTATTGGGTCTGTTTGAGCTTGTACCAACCAGCTGTGCCACTTTGACCATGGAGGGAGCCACTCTTCTTCCAGCATGTTCCGTGTCCTCCGATGATCTGTGGGGAGATATCCAGGCATGACTGGTGAATTATGCAATCTGAAATTAGGAAACAGAAGATGAGGCAGTAAGACACACAGTTCTGATTTAGAATTTAGAGAGAATTTACTTTGTTTACATAAATTAATAACTCTAGGAAATATGAGAAAGTTAGACTGAACATATCAAAGTATACTTCCTGTATGTATTGGTTTCTGTGGTTTGCTGGAAGTTATCCACAGCTGCTGAGGATAGTTAATAGCTTTACTTGACACCTCTGCAAGACAGAGAATTATTCATGGGAGCTGAGCTAATGTGGGCACTAAACAGACCTGATACTTTGTGACTGGCACTTGTGCTCTCCTGAATTCATCATCACTTCACCAGGTGATGTGTTACTTTCTCAAGGAAAACACTGAAGTCATATCAAATGTATCCAGCAGAAAGCTGATTAAATGCTTACTAGTACCAAACTGACATTTACTGTAGCAACAAATGATTTTACACATCGCTATCTCTGGGTCAGGAGAATTTCAAAGGCATACGGTTATTAACCAATTTTTTTCCCCCGTTTCTCTTGTGTATAAATTTACTATTGTGGCAACTAACAACCACTGATGTTTTCTATTTTATGCTGCAAGAATTTTGCTACAGCATTCCTTATTTGAAAAGAAGAAAAACCCTTCCCCAAACAGCTTTAACTTCTTCCTTTTTCTCCTGTAAATAACAGGTAAAATAAAAACATCTCTCTATGTCCAACCTTTTCTATTGTGTTGTTGACTGCTCACAACCTCTCCTGAGATGATATTCTGTCAAGCCAGAAGGATTTTGATACCCACCATGAATTCTGTTGGGGACTGTAATCTTTGCCTTGGGAAAGAAAAGAAACTTATTTCACTGATGACCACTTAAGCCAAAAGACATAACTAGATAACCAGTGGCACTTGAACCAATTTCTTTTTTAACAGCAGTTATGTCTTCCTTTTACTCCTGAACAGGTCTGGAGAGATATTACCAACTTGACACATGAAGAGAAAGAGGAAGGGGAAGAGGAAGGGGAAGAGGAAAGAATGCAGTGCATGTTTGCATGTGAGCATCTACAATCCTGTTGTTGTAAGTCTCTCTCTGTCTAAACTGCCTGTACCAGAACAGTCTAGAGTACACTGAACTACACGATAAGCAGCAGAATTCATTTCTGGTATGGTCTTCCACTACTATTTTTGTCAGGTAATCACTTTCATAGCAAAAATAGGGCTTTCAGAAGAGAAAGGAACCTATTTTATCAGTTAGGAAGTCCTCTTATTTACTACTCCAGCACAAAGATATTTTGCACAATTTTCCATTCAATTTTTAAATGGGAAAAAAGCGCATTTTTTTAAAATAGAACTCTATACTGCCTGCATTCAAAGCTCAGAAAAACCAGGGTAAGGTTGTAATTCCTTAAGATGCTTCTGCATCAGGATAATTTTTAAAGTACTGTGTTTTTTTCTAAAATTTTGCCTTCTGTACACCTTTTCTATAACAGATACACAAAGGATTTTATGATGCAGCCATTGTATGCCCCATTTAAATAAAGAGAAGACTAAAAAAATTTAAAGCAGAATAACAAACTATTTCAGAAATAGAGATTTTATGTTAGATACATGGTATACCATTCTCATTATCACCATTATTCATCAGGATGACTCACACCAACAACTGATGTCTGTTTACTTGAAATCTTTCTCCATTTATTGTTCTCTACAGAATCAGAGGTGATAAGGTGACAGAATGTCTGCTTTCTTTTATATATTGATTAAAAAAGGAAAACAGAATCTCCCTCATTTCCATGAGCAAGTAAGCATAAAATGTTTGTCTGTGTTTCTTTGTTTGTCATGCATTAAAGAATCTGCATAGGCTTGTCAGCAGTCAGCATCTACCCGAGCACACTGACACGTGGGTGTTTCCAGAACTTGCATTAAGTTTATGGTAAATTATAGACATATATTTCTGGGTATGCTCAATAGAAGGTTAGGCACCTATTATGAAAGAAGAAATTGGACCAGATCATAACAGGGGTAGATTTTGTTTGGTTGTACTTTACAGTTTACTTCCATATATTGGGATGGTCTGTGATTGTTCCTCACTTCATATTACAACAATTCAAGATTAATTCAGCTAATAGCATTGTCTCAGAATAGAAAAATGAGCTACAGTTTGTTTATCTTTTTAGTCATATGTGCTCTGTGATTTTATTTAAATTTGAACAGTCGCTTTATGCATCTGAATCCTTGCCACAGATCAAGAATTTTCATATAGAACTGGAATCTTGCATGTGCACCCACTCTACTAAAGGAGGCCTTCACTTGAGGAGGTAAGGGAGGTCTGATAAAGTGCAGGAGGTTATTTTTCCGTTATTTCCCCCAGACAGAAGCTCAAAGGTTAAGTCCCAGCTTCCTACATAAATTTTGAACATTTTACCCAGAAATTACATCTGTCCTCTGCAGTGTGACGGGTTTGATTTTTTATTTTACTAACGCATTATCAATCTGGCAATCCAATTCATCTTGTAAGAAGCTGGCATTGCATTATGACTTTTCCATGGTAATGAGAAAGAGGTAAAGCAAGCAAGATGCTTTTGTTTGGTTAGTATCTGAATGACTAACTATTACAAGGAAACAGAAGTGCCAGTCTAGCACAGACTGTTCCATCTTCAACACAGCTGCTTTTCAGAAGTCCAGTAGTTACTTCCCTCATGAACTGCAGAGAGAACAAAAATTTAAGTTTCTGTACACTACACTAAAAAGATCTCTACTAGCATGCATTGGCTAAATACTTTATGGGATCTAGCTCTTGGACTGCTGACTTACATTCAGATTTGAAAAGAACCTGGTAGAGAGAAATGTGGTGATGAAAGGTGGTAAATTAATTTTGTGGCATTTTTGATTCCTGTTGGCCAAAAGTGTAAACAGGGCACTCATAATGCAGGGCAGCCTGTTATGCTGAACTAAACCACACATCTGAGCCCTAAGTGAGGATGAAAACAGACAGCTATCAAAATCAGTGAGTTACTCCTGAGTTAGTCATTGCTGAGCCCAGTCATCAGACAGACACAATCGAAAAAGTCCTAAAGTAAGATTGAAAGCTGGTGCCTCACTAGTTAACTAAAAGTGGTGCTTGTTTTCAGAACCAGTTTAAAAGCTCTCTGTGAGGCAGGGTAATTATCCATTTCATCAGAATATTGTACTTTTGAAATCAAATTGTTCCATACTTAGAAGCCATAGCCTGAAAGGAATTAACATCCCATCATTCAGACAGCTTTTGCTGTGGCTGCCAGTCTCCCCTCTTCCCCTCTTCATCCCCATCTCCCATCCTGAGAAGAATGTTCCTCAAGAGAAACATTCACATGAGGCACAGCTCTTTGGTGGTGGATCATCCTCTCAGGAGTCTTTCAGAGAAAGCAGAACTATCAATTCAGTAGTTTTGGAGGACAAAGTTTAGGCTCAATTTAGGCTCAATCAGCTTTGGGGCTCTATTCTCCTGCTACCACTACATGTTTTCATATACTACTGCATATACACAAACACATTTTTTTTTTTTTACACATTGTACAATAATAAAAATCTGTTACTTTTCTGTGGGAATGCAAAGATAAAATGTGAAATAGAAGATTGTTTGAAGGATTCAAATTCTTTAAGACATTTAGTTCTCAGTTTTGCAGGAGTTAGAGATGAACCTCTGCAATCAGATGATAAATTCACAGCAATACTCAGTGTTTCAAGACAGCAGGTATATTTAAATGCAGTAAAACTGCAAATGCTGGTATGAATTGCATTTATATTGCAAATCTTGTTGTCAGAGAGAGTCAGTTTCTGTATCTTGGGTGCTCACACTTTATGAGATAGTTTCCTGAGTTTAAAGGCAAGACCCATATCCTTCCCCCCATATCCAGTGGTAGAATTTGAGCCTACTCTACCTGGGAGGACCTCTCTTTCAGGTTATTATTACCTACCAAACCAGTATATGAAGTCTCCCTGTCAGTACCGTCAGGATAACATTAATTTAGGAAATCTGTGTCTGAATTTCTAGCATTTTCTTAAATAACAACCATTATATGTCTCCTGAACACACAACACTGAAAGTTTAAAGTGATTGTGGATTTCTAGAGAATGGTAATCTTGCATTCATCAGTATCTTAAACTATGTTTCACACATGGTGTAAAAACAAATATCACATTTTTATCTTTTCAAACTGAAGTGAACAATTTGATTCAAGCAGAAGATCATAGGTTTATCCTCTCAGTAAAGTACAGCACAAAGGTGCTTCCTAACTTTATAGTGAAATTGAACTCTGTCAAAAAACTTGACGCTATCCTAGGCCTGTATTTTCACATAAACTTTTTCATTCAGACAGTCAGTTTGAAGTCACACACCTTTACAACATAAGTTTTGCCAAAACTGCTTTCCCCAACATATGAAGACTTCATTTATTCAGAGAGTGATTTCAGTAGGAACCTGAGCAAAAGGACTGAGAATTCATAGTGATTTATATCTATGAGCAAGAATTTAGCCTCTTATAGGCATCTGTATTTTATTTGATGGCTGTAATGAGCATGGTCACCTTGGACCACTACCTACAACAATACCATGTCTAAATTTAGTTATTTGATCTAACAATTATTTATCTATCCTTATGACACAAGTAATACATTCTTGGAAGTTTTCCAAGACAGATTTAATTTAAGGTCTATAGCTGGTGGTGTGTGTTTGGGAAAGGGAGAGTCCAGCATGAGAAAGCAACAATAGAATCAGGTGTAATATATTTGAAAATTGATCTAATAATATGTTTTCTCAAGTCAACAGAGGATGAAGGAGTAAGTCATTGCTGGTTAAGATGTATGTGTGGCATATCAGTTACCTAGTTTATGGCAGCTTTGTCTGGGAAGCAGGAGACATGTTCTCTCTTCCATTCCTCCACTTCTATCCTCCTTGCTCTGGGCTAGTTACAACAAAATGGATATTTTTTTCCCTACATCTGGCATTGCATTATGAATACATGACTCTATCCATAAACATGCAGATAAAAAGGAATGCGTGCACTTTCGTGAAAAGCCTCTCCATGTAAACTGCTTCCTTTTCTTTGACTTGAGTGCCTCCAGCACTGATTAATCTGATTACTCATAGCAGTTTGACATTACATTTTCAGTGGAACACTTTTCTCATCACTGAGAGCAAGACTTGCCCCTGTGTAACAAGGAGACAACCTGAACGGCACAACCTTGTACTTGTGAGGATGGACTGAGCCCCATTCTGATTTCCTGCTTAAATTTTCAGAGCTGGCAACCAGAACTTAAAGGAAAAAGAGGCAAAAATAGGCATCCTTTCTACTAAAAAAAAAAATCACGCCTTTCCCCTACTCATATCAACATCAGAGCAAAGCATCTTCCAGTATGATTAGAGTAAAAAATGCATACCAGTCACATGTTGTTCCATTTTCCTTTCAAGGTAGACAATAAAATTCAAATTACATTTCATCAGTTTTTTATTTACTTCCCAGGGAAGATACTATAGCCATTTCTGTGAAGGAAACTTGGGGAAAATACACAGTTTTGCCGTGCTGGGATATTATGGTGATGGGTTTTTTTGTTGACATTTGCCCCACACTTCTGAAGGAGACACCTCAGCTTTGGAAATGGAGTGCAGCTAACAACAGTCAACCAGCTGTTTCCCTAGCTGACATCTCTTCTTCCTCCAAACCTCTGTATGCAATTAGATCCCATCTCCTTAGATACTGGACTAGTTTGAATTTTGCCTTTTTGCCACTGGCACGTTTTATGGCTCATGTACATCTGCCTTGCAGCAGGACTGTGACCCATACTCAAGCTGAACCTCTCAGCCTGACTTACTGGCAGGCTGAGACTGATGCCCATTTACTATTAGCTGCATGTATCTGAATTAAAATCATTATCTGCAAAGTGCTGCTTTCCTGAGCAGCTCTTTCACATTTGTTACAACTGTGTTTATCACCACACTGCATTGCTGCAGAGAACTTCTGGATCTCGATCTTTCCCCAGCTGACATCTATCATTGCTAGAGATGACTTAAAACTACAGTATGGATGGAAAAAGCTTAATATATGTGAAGCCTCACAGTGAAGTGACATATTTCAATAAAACAGTATCTGCAGCAGTTTTCCATAATTACAAAATTGCTTTATCATACCAATTTTATTTTTACTTGCAGTCTATCTTTTGTAAGTAAAGGATATATTAACACTTTATATGTGTGTTGAACTTAATTCAAATACTGAAACACAAAGCTCCTTTTCTGGCAAATTACCAAGTATAATCGGTAATGCTTCCAAAATTTATTCAGAGATTCAAGTTTTTAATAATACCATGTTGACAAGAATAACCTAAAATAGGTCCTCTCCTAATTTTAGATGTATATGAGAACTGAGGAAAATATTCACATCTATATGTCAATGTTAGTAAAAGTTCCTCTCAGCTAATACTTCAAGGTTTCTTGTGTTGAAGTACAAATAGAGTTTTGATTGCCTTAAAAAAGTCTGGACCCACCAGAAATAAGATATATATCCAGCCGAGATCTCCTCAGTTCCTAATGGGAATATATTAATTTGCCCTGCATGATTTCTCTCTGTACCTTTCTTTATGTACTATTAAATAAAGTCTGAATGTTATTAACAACTACACATGTTCTTAAAGGGTTGAAAGCTTGACTTCTCATCTTCCTTTCAAATGCACCATTAGATACAAAACACAGAGAAACAAATTATAGAAAAGAAAAACCTTTTTTATTAACCAATGTGGGGAAGACCTACTTGTAACCTGAAAATTCCCCTTTCACATGGCTTCCCATTAAAACGAGATGATAGACATAAGAACTTGTATTGAAAAAAATCAGGATTATTAGGTGTGATTTTTTTTTTTTTTTTTTTTTTTTTTTTGCATAGCAACCCTGATTAATCTTCTGCCTTACACTTCCTCAGATGGTCTCTTCTAAGCAACTGATATTTTTCAGAGCCTTTATTGTCATGGCTGCAGGGGAATCACCATTATATTTGTTCGCAATGTGAGATAAATAATAACTTCTGGGTTTCAGACATACTATTCCAAAACAAAATTGGAATTTCCTCTTTTTTTTTCAGACAGTGTCTTTCAACAGCATGCAAGTGAGGTGATCTGCTCTGTTATGATGAAGCACTGTCCTTACCTGCCCCTGCTCCTCTGTCTTCATCCTCTGTATTTGAGAGGCATTTCAGCCTCTGTAATTTCCAGAATCACCTTAAATCACCCAAATTTTTGATTCTATTTCTAAGAAACATGCAGGCCATCAGTTAATCTATTATTTAAACATTTAAAAACACAAGACGTTTCAACAGTGGAACAGCTTCACCTGAGGGCAAAGAAAGTTTCAAGCTTAAGGTATTTCCCTTTCAGATAGTGACATGTCTTTTTTACAGAGGCACAGAAAAAAAAAATAAAAGAAAGCAAGAAGAAAAATAAAGATCTTATTTGGCTAGAGTCCCAGAAAAAAGATTTTGAGATACATGGCTCATACCCATTGCAACAGAAGCTCTGAATGCTGTAAGAGCTGAAAGTACAAATACTTGTATGCACAACCTGAAGAACCACTCAAAATGGAAGCAGGGAGATTTTGGCTGCTTGGGAAAGCTGATGAAGATAAAAATTGGTGTTTCATTGATTATGACAAATATGATCTTGAAAAGCTACATCAGCAAAAGAGGAGCTGTGGTAAGTCTTTAGAGTGTATGACTGATCCTGCAACATCAGACTGAATGGGCTGTAGCTTCACCTGAAATACAGTAATGTGATCAGTGCACCAGGTGCCATCAGAAAGTGCTGAGGGGCAGTGGATTTTACTTTTGAGATATTTTAAAAATATTTCATGAAAACATGTTGACAAATTCTTGCTCTAGAGATACACTTCCCAGAGAATATTATTTAATTTTTAAACTTCTTTAGATCTCAAAGACAATTTGTTACTTCTAAAGGAAAAGAAGTCTGAAAAACCCCAGAGTTCATCTTTTACAACAACACTGTCGATCATTTAATAGCTGAAATACTGAAGGTGAATTGGTTACTTCTGTTTTTTCCAACTTAGTGTTTGCCTCCTTCTGGAAAGCATGGGAATAAGAGTGGGAGTGAAGCATTTAAGATGCTTCAGTCCTTTGTAGATTACTTTTTAGCTATTAGTTTGAAAAATACTGCCCTAAAGGCTGACACAGGTGCCAAAACCCTACACAGGCTGGCATGAAAACCTGTCCTGTGCATTTTGTAGCTCATTTTCTGCTCTTAGCAGCAGTGGTGGCTGTGAGCAGGTATGGTCACCCTGCAGGAGCCTTTCAGGGCTGGACTGACTCATCTCTCTGCTCGGCACGACTGCTGGTGCTCGATATGTTGGAGCAAGTCACCTCCAGGTGCTAACAAGAGCCCGCAGCAAATAGAGAAAAAATGGTGAGAACGTTTCTGACAAAACTGCTGTCCATATTTGTGCTGCATTATTAGACAATTAATGCTTTTGTGTGCAGCAGAAATGAATGGGACATATCTGTACGTGTACATTTTGCCACCTAGCAGTGTTACTAGAGAAATTAGGAGAAACTTCTGTCCATAAACTCTTGCTGTTAAAGATCATAAATTGATCAGATTTTGGGTTTCAGTGAAAAAAGGAAATTAAAAAACCAAACCCTGCTGTCAAAGAGTCTATAGGCAAAGCCAAAAAAGCTTACCCTGTTTTGAGCTGAAGAGTCTGGCAACTGTTCAAAATGCAAAATAGTTTGTTTAAATCCCCACCCAAAATAAAAACCCCATGGTTATCCGTGCAATACATATTTAACTCTGACAAGAAGGTGGTGTGCATTTAGTTGAATGCACAGTGACTTAGCTCTGTAGCCCCATTCAGCATTTTAATCTTAATGACCTCCATGGGATCAAACATGCTTCCAGCTCCATAGATTGCAGATGATTCCAAATGACTTCAGGTCAAGCTTCATGTCAATAAGGCCTAAATATACAAGGCTTCTTCGGAGTAATTTAAAAGAACATATAGAAGGAGTTAGAGAGTGACAAATCTGAATATTTCAGCAAAGATTAAGCCTTCTTACAGAAAAGGTGAGGAACAGAAGAGTTTGGATAAGCAGCCCTGAATCCCTGTGACATGTGTTGCTGAATGCTGTTTGAGGGTGATTTAGTGTAGTCATATTAAAACACTTCAGAGTGTTTGCATTTTTATTGACTACTTTGTTTTAATGTACAGTAATTTCTACCATGTTCTAAACTGTCAACTTCATCATATATTTGTGAGCACTCTGCTCAAGTGGCTCCATTATGGAGCTGAAGTTTTGTTGACAGGCCCTTGAAATTCCTTTAATTATCAAATTTCCATCAAATATTTCTTACATACACAACAGTTAATATAACAAACACGTTGGACCTAATTTTCCTTCAATTCAATGTAGAAATAAAAAACTACTTGTGCAAATGGCACAGATCTTTCTGCTTCAGATCATGACACTAGCTCATTTTGCCATGAAAGAAAAAATAAAGTGTGATTGTGGCATGCAGCAGGTTCAGAGTTAGGCAGATATGTTTAGTAGTGGGCATCAGAGTAGGGCAAAAACAGTTTTAAACACAAGAGCAAGTGCTCCTACAATTTTCGTGATATTTAACATGGCTCAAAGTCCAGCCTTATGGGCAGTGTTGTTTTGATTTTTTAAGATTTTTTAAGTTTTTTGATGTTTGCATTTTTTGTAGCAAACTCTTTTATATATTTTCTGTAAACAACTTATTGTTTCGTATTTTTTTATGGAGGAGGATAAATTTGATGGATTTGATAGATTGTTAGTTCGTTTAGTGCCATTGGAGAGGTGGCACTTTTATTCTTTAATTTACTGTTATTTTTAGAAATCTATAAATGTTAGAGTCAGAAAATAAACTTCCCTTTTTCCTGCCTTGAGAGCAGCAGCGTGTCTGCGTTGTGTTGTCTCGTGTCCTATAGTGACACTTAACATGGCTCAAAGTCCAGCCTTAGGGGCAGCACTGGCAGCATTACATCCCACTGCTCACTTAAGCAGTCAGCTCTCCAGACAGCCCAGTAAGAGGGAGCCCATTCACCAGTCCATGATTTTCCCTCACCAGAAGAAAGATAAGTAAGCAATGGCAAGCAGATGAGAGGAACAGGAGAGAAGAAACTGGTTGCTTCCCACCTCTCCCCCAGTCAGTGGTACTGGTTATTTCAGCTACACTGGCACCTGCAGTCAGCAAAGCTCCCAGGGTAAGAATCACAGAATCACAGAATAATGAGGTTGCAAGAGACATCTAAGATCATCAAGTCCAACCTATGACCCAACACCTCAACTCAGAACCTAGTCTACAGCACCAAGTGCCAAGTCCAGCCTTTTTTTAAACACATCCAGAGATGGTGATTCTACCACCTCTCTGGGAAGAGCATTCCAGTACTTTATTATTCTTTCAGTGAAATTTTTTTTCCTAATATCCAACCTATCCCTTCCCTGACGTAGCTTGAGACTGTGTCCTCTGGCTTGTCAGTTGCTGCCCGGTGGAAGTGACCAACCCCCACCTGTCTACAACCTCCCTTCAGGAACTTCGAGAGAGCAATAAGGTCACCTCTAAGCCTCCTCTTCTCCAGGCTAAACAACCCCAGCTCCTTCAAACATTCCCCATAGGGCTTGTGCTCTAAGCCCCTCACCAGTCTTGTTGCCTTCCTCTGGACATGTCCAAGCATCTCAACATCCTTCCTAAACTGAGGGCCCCAGAGCTGGACACAGTACTCAAGGTGTGTTCTCACCAGTGCCGAGTACAGGGGAAGAATGACCTCCCTGCTCCTGCTGGCCACACAATTCCTAATGTAGGCCAGGATGCCCTTGGCCTTCTTGGCCACCAGGGCACACTGCTGGCTCATGTTCAGCTGCTGTCACCAGCACCCCCATGTCCCTTTCCGCCTGTACACTATCCAGCCACACTGTCCCCAGCTTGTAACATTGTAGGGGATTTTTATGGCCAAAATGTAGAACTTGGCATTTAGACTTGTCAAACTTCATGCTCTTGGACTCTGCCCATCTATCTAACCGATCTAAGTCTCTCTGCAGGGCCCTCCTTCCTTCCTTCCAACAGATCAACACAAGCTCCCAGCTTAGTGTTGTCTGCAAATTTGCTAATGAAGGAGTCAATGCCCTCATCCATATCGTCTACAAAAATATTAAATAGAACTGGCCCCAGCACAGAGCCCTGAGGGACACCACTGGTGCCTGGCCCCAGCTGGATGCAGCACCACTCACCAGCACTCTCTGGGCCAGCCAAGCAGCCAGTTCTGAACCCAGCACAGAGTGCTCCTGTCCCAGCCTGGGCCGCAGCTTCTCCAGGAGTGTGCTGTGGGAGACAGTGCCAAAGGCCTTGCTGGAGTCCAAATAGACACAGCCACAGCCTTTCCTGCATCCACCAGGTGGGTCACCTGGTCATAGAAGGAGACCAGGTTGGTCAGACATGACCTACCCTTTGTAAACCCATGCTGACTGGGTCTGATACCCTGGCCATCCTGTAAGTGCTGTGTGATGACACTCAATATGAACTGCTCCATTATCTTACCTGGTACTGAGGTCAGGCTGACTGCCCTGTAATTACCAGGATCTTCCTTCCTACCTTTTTTGAAAACAGGTGTCACACTGGCCAGTTTCCAATCATCTGGAACCTCGCCAGTGAGCCACGACTCTTGATAAATGATGGAGAGTGGCTTTGCAAGCTCATCTGCCTACCCTAGGACGGATCCCATCTGGTCCCATTGATTTATAAATATCCAAGTGTCCCAGCAGTTCTCTGACTGCCTCTTCTTGGATAACAAGAGGACTATTCCCCTCCCTGCCACCGCCTACCAACCCCTGAGGACAGTTGTCTTGAGGACAAGCTGTCTTACCACTAAAGACTGAGATGAAGAAGACATTAAGCATTTCTGCCTTTTCCTCACCTTTAGTTACTACAGAGCTCTTCCCTGCCTGTGCTCTGAACCTGTCTCACCACTGACTTTTCTCCTGGCCCCACACCCCTTTGCCATCACCCAAGCAGCATGTGCTGCAACAGAGGTGAGATAAAGTGGCACAGGCTTGTGTCTGGGCTGGCATCCAGCAGAGGGATGGCATCCAGCAGAGGGATGGCATCCAGCAGAGGGATGGCACAGATGCCACAGCCCCACGATGTGTGTTCCCAGTAATGGGAAAGCCTGGACACAGCTTTTGCCATTGCTAGTGCTGCTCCTGTTAGCTCCATTCACTCAGCAGAGCCAGCTTGGCCTGTGCTGACTTTCTATGTACAGAAGCTGGATGCACCTTGGAACAAACTGTGGATATTTATGATGAGGCCATCCCTACCATACCACGAATAGTCATAAAATTGTGCCGAATTTGAAGAACTGCTTATGCAAAAGTGAGAAATAGTTTGATTTTTCCTGATTTTTCAATCAGGTATTGTTATCCCAGGGAACAACAATGTGCATAATAGGAATTTCATTGCAGTAATCTTTAACAGGAAAAGGAGACCATAATCTGGCAATGGAAGACATTATAAGAGGTTGTATGGCATTTTTCACACTCAAAATCTTCAACCTATTAGAATAGACCTTTTTGAAAAGTATGTTTTAGCTTAACTTTGTTAAGCTCACAAAGGACTGCATGAGTGTGCTCTGCAGCTTGTGCTATTTGAGAGTTCACAAAGCTGCATGACTGGTTATTATGGTCCCTTTCCCAAAAATTATTAATCTACTCTCAACATTTCATACACATAAATTGCTTGAATTCAGAAAGAGAATTCTACTATTTCACCAGAGTTTAATGTGATAAAGTTATAAAAACTACAGTGCAAAAAGCTTTTATTCAGCACACTGTCCTGGATAAAAAGCTAATGTAACTCTCATCCTTTGAATATTGGGCAAAAAATGTTCATTTTTGTTATGTTTTTAACGTGACAAATTGGAAATGCCAAGAGGAGGTGCCACTTATTCTAGAGAATAGTTTCTGGGAAGTAAAGGAATTAAAATGGAAAAAGCTTGAGGGACTTGCAAACAGCCATGCCATGTGGCTCTGTCTCTCAAGCTCTTACACCCACATACACTTTCGATGCACATAATTGCATTTTCCAAAAGACTGGTGATTTTCAGCACTCAATTTCAAATGCATGCCAATGGGGTCTTGCCTTTAGGTAAAAGTGGATTTTTTTGTTTTGAGGCAGAGAAGTCATGGAGTTTTATGTTTCTGCATGTAACACCCATGCAGTTTTAGATTTTGTCATAAGGCCAAACATTTAGCAAATGTGGGGGTTTACTAATCTGGAAGAGAAGTCTGTCAGTCTTTAACTATGCAGTTATATCTAGTGGGGCTCCTGATGGACCACTGTCACTGCAATATCTCAGTGCTCTTAATCAGAAATAATATTTCTCATGGCCTAATTCTTCCTTTCCTGTTACTGAGAAGAATATATATTCCGTTATAGGAAGGTGGGTTTTTTAAATTTCTAATGAGTGTCTGTAAGAGAGAAGAATATTACAAAAATGTCATTTGTTTAATCACTTCTATTTTCAATGACATTTTCTATGAGAATTTGTAGGTTAGATCTATATACTCAATAAGAGTCTATAGAACAGAGCAGCCCCAGGACAAATAATTTTCCATACACATGCTTCCTTCCTGCTGATCCACAAAACATTTGCCAATAGCTTTAAAGTCAGAGAAATCAAATACCAAGAAAATTACTGTAGAACATATGTAGTTAAAAGGATCTTCTTTTAAAAAAACGTTATTTCTGTATGTATGAGCCTCCACTAAGTTTTTCCTAAATGATTTTCATTTGGGACCTTCAAGGTTATAGGACCACCTGGATTTTACTTTTAGTTGAAGCTCCAAAAAGACATTTCTGCTTTGGTGCAGGTGTAGCTTTTGCCATTCAATTGGGATAAAAAGCTGGGACAGATATGGTACACCAAGCCACAGAGAAGCCCAAAGAACAGCCTAGAAGGTCTGCAGCACACCTATGGTACCCTCACCAGGTACCCATGAACACCCAGTGGAAAACTTGGCTTTTTACTGTGTCCCCAAGGTGTATACAGCACATTTAAAGCATGCATCTTTTTACAGGTTATGCGTGACATACTATTCTCAATTCTATGCCAGACTAAATCTTAGAATGAGAAAGGCTTTACCTCACCCTTCCCCTACCAAAAAATTTATAGCCTCTTATTAGGAAATATATTAGGAAGTGTGTTTTTGGAAACTGTGACTTTGCCAGACAATTCCACATAATCTTCAATAATATTCTCATAAATCCAGGTTCCATACTTCCCTTCACATGAAGTACAATTAGCTTCACTGAGATAAACTGCTGTTAATATGAAATAGATTCTGCTCATTGCACCCCATAAGTGTAAATACACAGACTAGAGTTAAATTTTATTCTGAATTATTTAATTCCAAATCCTAAATATCTACATGCAAACAATATTCAAAGTATACGCTACAGATATTTAGCTGCTGAAAATCACTACAATAGTCAAATAATCAAATTAGGAGCAAGAGATTGCCATGGCAACGGGACAGTTTACCTAAGTTAATGCTGGCTGCCTCTCAGCAGAACTCATTAGCCTTGATGGACTTCTTGGCTAACAGAGTTACACAGCAGCTGGTAGCCAGGATAATTTGTTTAGCGCTGGTTTGGGTAACTGCACCATACATACTCTTTCAATGTAAACTTATCATACAAGTAATATTTAAATTCAATTTATAAGGAAAATTCCATGGCTTGTGCATCCAAAATGTCAGATTATCCCTTAGAAGAGATAATTTCTCTTTCTTTGAGAAAGGTTTAAAGTTCTTCAAAGGCAAAGGAAATATTTTAAAATCAGTTTGTACTATAAGTTTTGGAGAGGTTTTGGATGATGCCATCATTGGACTTTTTATTTTCCATTGCTATACATCTTTTATAGTAAATTATGCAAAGTGCATGCAATAAGTTACAACTCTTACATGGAAAGATTTGATTTTGCTTGCTGAAGATGACTGGCAGAGACGCAGGGAGAAAAATGCAGGGATATGTAACCCTCTCAGTGGTCTAAATTATACTTGGGATGACATTCAGAAATCTTAGATATTGAGAATATTAGCTAGAGCTGGGCAGAACACATTTCTGGCTCTGCTCCCATAAATCCGTGTCATGTCAGCATTAAACATTTCTGCACATGTTCTGGTTATGTATTTAGGAAAAAAAAAGGCACACTTAGGATGATGGCAGGTAGTCACAGTTATGTTGATTGCATATACAGTAGGATCAAGATTTCTGAAACCAAGCCATTAGAGGCTTAATATTATTCCCTGCATTTCCTACCAGATAGGATGGTTTTGCAAAGTTCAACCAGATAAAAGGTTGTAGAAAGCCAAAGTTGTGTGTAAGAACTAACATCAAGGTCTTGGTCCTCAAGCTCAGATGAGACCCTTATGAACTCCCAATTATATCTTCAGTACTGGGCTGGTCTAGACTGGCCCTTACTCTAACATATAGTAAGTTAAAGCTTCTCCTGATTTGTGCCTACCTATGCTGATCTCCAAGGATCCTGGAGGTAGCATTCCTCCAGATAGGTCTCTTTTTCAACACCAGGTCAAGAAAGGGAGAGAGAAGGCAAGGACCAAATGGAAATATTGAGCAATGTCTAGATAACAAACACAATGCAATAGAGAATAAAATTATCATGTTCAATTTCTGTATGGGAGATGCTTTTTTTTTCTCTCATCCCTTTTCCCTTCTTTAGTCTTTCTTGTTAGTGTGAAGTTTATAGGCAAGTATAAAAAGAATAGAGACATAAACACAGGACAGAGTGATATGAAGTCTAGATGATGACCTATAATGAGCAGTGCTAGTTACATCCCAAGGGACAATACTGAATCCAATCTTACTTACCATCTTCATTAAGGATCTGGATGGTGAAGCAGTGTGGGGAGTGAGTGCATCCAGCAAGTCAGCTGATTACCCAAAACTCAGAGTGGTGGCTGATCCACTAGAGGGTTGTGCTGCCATGCAGGGGTATCCAAGAGAAAAAGGCTGACCAGAACCTCAGGAAGTTCAACCAGGGGAAAAGCAAATTCCTGCCCCTGGGCAGGAACAACCCTCACGCTGGGCATGGCCCACCTGCAAAGCAGCTTGGCAGAAAAGGACCTGAGATGTCCTGGTGGTGACCAAGAAGAACATGAGCAATGAGCCTTGTTGCAATAAAGGCTAATGGTGCCCTGGGCATCATTAGGCAAAATTAAGGGATGTGATCCTTCCCCTCTACTCATCACAGGTGGGGCCACACCTGGAGTGCTGTGAAAAATCCAAAACATATGGAGCAGAAAGTCTTTGAAAGCAGAGAAGCCAAATATTCACCAAGTTTAGGTCAGTAGGATTACCTTGAATCTTCCTACCAATTAAGCTCCCTTCTCAAAAGTATCCCTTTCTGCAAAAGCTATGAGGATTAAAAAACTTCATTAATTCACTTTTAGAGCCTGAAAACAAAGCACTGAAATATGAATTAAGAGAGCTTGTTTCTTTTCCATATACTGCTGTATTGCATGACCTTGAAAGACTAGATTGGTGTACTTCCCCGTTTCTTTGTACACCTAAACTATAGGGGTAACACTCCTGACTGTATTGTAGTGGGGATTTACTGATAAAAATACTGTGTGGACTCTGTCCTTAAGTGTATTCCAAAACAAAACACTTTACTGGCACAATGTACATATGTCATGTATAATAGTCTTACTGCTTGTACCAACCACGTCCTGGTTTTTAGTTATCCCACACAACTGGATGTGAAAACATCTGAAGCACGTGTGGACACAATTTTGGGTCTCTTTCCTGCCCCTCTAGAGTGGAGGCAGACAGTGAAGAGTAGTGATGAACATGGTCTCGGAGACTTATTGTGCTACTACAAATTTGGGGAAGAGAATGAGTTTGACTGCTGTGATCTGTGTGTGATGCATTTTAGACCTCTGAAACAGAATTTTGACCTGACTCATTACTGTAGTATGTATTTGTAGTGTCCTGCAATTGCTGCTGGTGTCCTGTATCACAGTTACTTGGCTGCAAACAGCTCTCTGTTTAGAATTAGTCAGGCAATAATCTGTCTGCTGTAGCTGCAAGAGACACACTTGTGGTCATGTAATAAGGAAGTTGCTGTGAGGTTGTTAGATTTCCCTTTCTCTTCTTCCCTGGAAACACATTGGTTGTCTCAAGCATCATTTATCAGACTTTTTCCATGAGCATCATTCTTAATTCAGAGCAAAGAAGATTTTTTCAAATACTTCTTAGATATCTGTCTTTGCAACTGCTACATCGTGCCTTTTTACCATATGAGAAATCAATTATTTTCCTTGAGTGGAGCATGTAGAACTTTCCCTCTTACAACACCTTCTGTTTCAGTCTCTCATACATGCTAACTTTCCAGACTGACAATAGCAAAGCAGAGAAAAATCATTATTCAGCATCTCCAAATGTCTAGATGTAAGAAGAGCACTCCTGTGAACTTGGTGCACTCTATGGATGAGCCTGACCAATGCTTCTTAAACCATAAGCCATCTGTTCCTGAGTCATCTGGATTTGCTTTGATTCCTGATGGGCAGATAGCGTTGCTGAAAGGAAACATATGTTAAAACAGAGAAAAATAAATGTCATCAGTGTGGAACTTTAAACAGAGAGATTAAATCTAAGACACTGGAGACTGCAAAGTGTCTCATTTTTCTGGACAATGAAGAATTTCTATAATTTTTCAGAGACAGGTATTTTCATGATTAAAAAAAACCAAAACACCTTACACAAAGTGTTCCTCTTAAGAATTTCCAATAACAGCCATTTTTCAGCACAACGGTATGACCATCCATCTTTACTACAGCAAAAACTGACAAGGCAAACATACATCAGTGCCCCTCTGACCTTTTACCATGTCACTAATAAGGAAGTGAATTGATGTTGGTCTTTCTGTGAATTGAATGTTTTTTTCCCTACCATTCAATCAGTAAAAACAGGTTTGATTTTTATCCTACAGGAATCTACACATTAGTTAATCTGGCCCCAAACAGCACCCAGACCTCAAAACCTCTGAGATTTGCGACCTTTTTAATGTGAACGTGGTGCCTGTAAGACAAGTACATCTTTAAAGAGTCTCCCTGTGTGGTTATTTTAGAGGCCGTAAGATCCAAATTGTGCTTCGCCACCAGGACACTGCAGCAAATATCAAGAGATGCTCAGGGTTATTTCACAGTAGTCTTTGATTCAATAACAAAACAGAACTTACCCAGCATTGTCTGCTAAAAAAAATAATGCTGTATTTGCATCTGGATATACCAAATAAATTATATTATGCAGACAGCATCCAAAGCAATGGCAAGAAAAAGGGCAGCAAACTTCACACCTGTAATCTGCACATAGCCAGATATTTGTCCCTCACATCCAGACACTGAAGCTCAATGCTTCTTTGAAATACCTCAGTGTCCCTTTGACAAGGAGTGCCTCTTGAGCTGTGCATCATAAACAAGTAACTGGGTGCAAAGAAAAGCTGGTACAGCTTTAAAGTGGGAACCTTGTGTTTTTCAAACAGATATTTCTGTTTCATGAATCCTACATCTGGAATTATAGAAATAGTTAAAAGGTAGGATCTGGATTGTAAACCAAGGATCTACTAAGTTGCAGTGTCCTGGTTTGGCTTTCCCAGAATCTGTCCTTGTCCTCATGCCATGTAATGTTTTTATTGATGACTCAGTATGAAAGTGTTACTGATAAAGCTTGTGGGTGTACAGATACCAGAGGAATTTCAAATGAAGCAGGGAATACATCATGTACAAGAAACTGGTAAAAAAAAGGTGAAGGCAAAATCTGTGCAATTTAAAACTGTTTCATGCAGAAACAGGACAAGAAGCCAGATGTCATCCTTACAGAAAAGCAAACTTAGTCTTAGAAAATTATAATTCTGAAATCAATTTGCAAACCATAGTGGATAATCTGTTGAATATGAGCTACAGCAAAATGTTGTAGCCAAAAGGGATAACAGACTGGGGAAATTCTATCATCTGCAAAATTTGCACTGGGATACAGTCCAGTGACAGTATCCACATTTTGACAAGGAATCAGACTAGAACCATGAGAAATATAAAGGGATTGGGAAAAAAAATCCTAAAATGAATGACTCAAAGACCTGAATTGATTAAGCTTATCAATAAAGGGCTAAGACCTGAGCTGAACTCATTCAAAGCATCTATAAGGGAAATCAATTCAATGATGGAGGGATATCCAACCAGCAGACAAAGATCTGGAAAGATACTACAGCTAAAAGCTGAGACTCCAGTCATTCAGGCAAAAATACCAGATCCATGTTATTCACACCTTTACTCCAGTTGGGGTAGCTTTTTTCAGAAGATGCAGTCTAGTACTCAAACTAATTCACCCAGTAAAGTCCCACATCCTTCCTCTAAGGGAGGTCACAGCTGATCACGGTGCTCCTCTCTGACAATAGATCACAACCAGTACAGGAAATATTAAGCATGTTATGAAAAATATGAGGTCAAAGTTCTGGCCTATTCCACTGGAAGTGGGGTTTTTCTTTCCTATCTTAGTTGGCAGAAGATAGCCTAACATAGTTGGCTCCTCCAGTTTTCTCTATTGTCACTGGAAAAAAAGATAAATGTCCTCAGAAGACTACTCAACCCTTCTATCTCTTTCCTTGATTATAGAGTAAGCACAGACAACCAGATAACTACTTTTAAACAGATTAATTCAAAGGGAAAAATGGTCCCACCATAAAGGCAAATGAACAGTCATATGTGAATAATTGTTATTTCCTGGTAAATTTAATTTTACAAAACTGCATTACATGAAATCATTCATAAAGATCAAATCATTCATCAACCACAAATTTACAAATCATTCATAAAGGCCTAGTAACTGAATAAATTTTAAAAATATTTTTAATGGACCAAGAATCTGGGGGCTGGACTAAATGGTCTTCCAAGGTCCCTTCCAACGCTAACAATTCAATGACTCTGTGACCATTTGCCATTAATTTTGCAAATTTTTAATATTTTCTTAACTGTAGCTTAATGTTATCAAACCCTGCTGAAGAAAAAGGAGTGTTTAAAGATGCCATTAGACCAGTTCAATCACAAGAAGAATAGTAATGTTTCTTGTTACAGCAATAATCTTTACTCATGTCCTGTAACTTCACCTACATAAATAGTTTTACAATCTTTCAGCCTGTGGTCAAGCCTTTGAGTAAGATAAAGTGGCAAAGTTTTGCTGAAATCACTGCTATTTCATGCAAGATGATGAATACAATTATAAGACAGCTAATAAATAGAGTTTCAAGTGCATATTCATTTTAAGTGTTTCCAAAATCATATTTTAAACAAAAATGCTTTCTCAAATCAAAAATCCATTAAATATGGTTAGTTCAGTATATATTTTCAGTAGTGTATTTCCATGTATTTTCATTTTCAGAAGTGCTGACTCAAGGCCAAAGCCCCAAATCTGAAGAAATTTTGACTCAGACCTGAATACTGAATTACATTTATAGAACCTGAATTAAATGGTCATGGGCTGGCAGCCAGACTTGCAGGAGTTTCAGCTGCAAAGCGGAGGCTAATAGGAGTTATCAGCTATAATACGTGTCATTAATAGTGCAGGAGCTATTTTGAGCCATATACAAGCTGACACAGAGCCAGATCTGCCCTTGTCTCTACTGATACTGCTGTTCCCAATAGCTGCTGCCCCCATGGTATCCTATAAAAACAGTTTGTAAATCTCTGCTTTAAACTACTTAGGTTGTATTTGTTACCTGCAGACTAAGTGTGGTAACAAAATGTCCTCCTTCATGGACAAGTAAGCCTAGTCCAGAAGTGATCAGGGATACCCCAACTGCACTGGAATGTTCCCTGATGCTCAGAGCCCCAAAAGGCCACTAAAAATAAGGAGGATTGCTGAAGCTCCCCACAAGACATTTCCATGCTCCACAGGTTTCCTTCCACAGGAGAGTTCATCAGGGAGCTCCATCTGATGATTTTCCTTCTGACTCACACCAGCAGAGCAGTTCAAATCAGCCATAAAGTAGCGTTTGGCACCAGATCCAATCAGTCAGCCCTTGGACAAAGTTCAAATCTGAGCCCCAGTTACATTGCCCAGGCTCATTTCTACCTTTAAAAACATGTTCTAGTTAAATAAGCCCTTTCTAAAAACTTAAGAAGGGAAGTGTAATTTAGAAGAGTGGAAAGTATTATTTTAAGGTTGATTAATTGAGTAGGCTCCATGCTGAACACCACTTCCAGAGGCAAGGGATGCACTGTATTACCAAATGATTATTTAATGACTCATAATCCCTGTGCATGAGATGTCACTCCTGAGGAATTAGTTTTAAATGGGGTAGTGGTGTCTACTCAAGATGTGGAGCTAGATGTCAAATCACTGTAATAGCTACATTTTTGCATCAGCCAACATCAAATTTCAGCAGCTTGTGGCTGGAATCACTAATGCATATACGCACTGCTGGAATGATTAATGACTGCAGAGTAAGAAAAATTATTTACAAAAAGCTTTTGGTGCCAAATGGTATACTTCAGTATCTTAAACTTTGAACCAAAATATTTATACTCCTGCTTTTGAACACCCAATTCAATTTAGCACTTGCCAATTGGTTGGCGAGCTGCCCTCCTGTAATTGTTATCTAGCCGCTACCTACATGCAAAACACATGCAGCATCTCACAGCAGCATATTGTTCACAGGTTTAGAAAAATCATGAAAAAATGGAAGAGATCCAGAGACAGAAAATTTTGTATGCCAGATTTGCAGGCATTTCATTTCATCTGTCTTCTTTTCTGTAAAAGACCACTTCATGCAAACTTTTTTAGAAATAAAAGAAATTACCAAAAAAATGAATAGAAGTGTTTCTTCTAAGAAAAGCAGCTATTGAATTCTTTTGTTGGTATTTAATACATAAGAATTGTGGGACATAAATAATGGCTCCATATGGTCTTTATAAAATACAGTGCATTTTCCTGATTTAGAAACACACTTGAAAATAAATAAATGGATGTTCTGGGTCAGATCGAAAGTCCAGGTAGACCCAGCAACAGACAGATGCTGAGTTCTCAACAAATGTGTTCAACTGAACTTAACTATGGCTTTAAAGTAAACATTGCTAAACAGAGAGGGTGTGAGTGACTGAATTAGAGCCTGCTTCTGAGATTATAAATATGCAGTGTATCATTATATTGCCATGGAAAGACAAAATAATAATGGATTAATATAGAGGAGTTTCAGTATCTGCCCTGTATAAATTTAGTAATCTTGATCTGAAGTGGCAGTCAATAGACAAAGAAAAGAGCCTCAAAAATACATTCATTGGTCTCCTAATTTCATCCCACAGTTTCTTTAAGTAAAAGATTGTACATGCCTCTTTCATGTGTAACATTGCCATGGCAAGGGGCTTTCGCTGTGTCCTTTTTAATCGGATTTATCATTTGTACTGTAAATGTTAATGGCTGTGTTATTGCATTATCATTTATACAGGCAGGTGGAGAGCTGCCCAAAGCCATAAATAAACAGTCCAAACAGGAGCTTCCTGAGCACTGGTTACTCCTGATGGTGTATGCTGGGGTGGAGAGCAGTGGCTCTCAGGGCTTTCATCCCAGAATTTGGGCCAAACATGGATGTGTGCCACATCTGAGCACCTAGAAAAGTAGCAGGATCTTTCAAAACACTGAGCTGCCTTAATTCCTGCTGATTTTACTAATGACTAAAGAAATTGGTTGAAACAGAACTAACAAGACATGAGACCACAGGCACACACTGCAGTACATTCAGATAAATGGAGGAGATCAGACAGCTCCTTTACAGCTGTTAATTAGAGAGGTCATTTTGAATAAATGTGTGATGTGTTCATCACTCAGCATTTAATGAACTATGTGTGAGGCAGATTTTAAGCGGTTTGTAACAAACTGCTTTAAAGACATATTCTCAGTTGTTCAGATTAAAGAACTAAATACAAAGGAGGTATTTAGGCAGAATGATGTGCAGCGTCTTCACTCATTCTTTCAGGATACCAAATCCAGGAGGAGTGTCTCATGAAGAAACAAACTGGGCATCTAAGTATTTCCAGTGAGTAGGAAAAAATAGTTAAAATTAAACCATGATTCAGACCCAAATCTAAACAGGAATTCTATAAAAAATCTGTCCATCTCTTGGTAGAGGATAATGTTTGTATGTAGATATGGCATACTTATGTGAGAGTCTGATGACAGCTGAAAACAATGGTGTGAGCTGAAGTGCTTTAGACGCCCATTTCAGGAGACTTCCAAAAGTGATAGGTGTAGGAGTGTGGTCCCTCTTGACAGAGTGACAAAACTATCCTTTGTCCCTCAAAAAAGGAAAGAAGCCCAGAAGTTTCTCTCATCGATTAGGGTAAAAAGCCACCTCATAGGACCCAAGAGACTTCACCTCAAACTTAAGGGCAGCTAATTGGATAGAAGCCAAAAAGTCCCACCTGACCAACTGGGTAGAAAAAGAAGAGAACAAAAGAACTAAGTGCTTTTGTGAGGTGTTTTTACCTGGAGCAGATCTCTGCAACTGGCTCAGGTTTTTCTGTTTGTTATTTTGCTTTTATTAAACCTTTTTTTCCAACACTGCAGCAGAAGCCATCCTGCTTATTTTATGCCCCCAAGAGCAGCTGAGCTATCTTGGGTGTATTATATTTTCCTCCAAGAGCTTCTAATACCTGGCTCAAGGAAGAAAATATAATAGATGGGGACTCCCTTCCTGCTGGGTAGTGACCTACTGGTTCAACCTCTCACCTGGTATACATGAGACAGAGGTCCAGTTGGCCTTTGGTTAAGGGCATTCAAATGTACAGCTCCTGTAGAGTAAATCCAGACAGAAAGTAACTTTGAAAGTTTCTTTGAAGATGTGCATCCAAGAATGCAAGATTCCTCAAACCAGGAGAACAAGAGTGAGTCTAACTCCTTAGCTGAGTGTATAATGAGCAGCAAGGACCACAACCTACACCTCCCACTCCCTGGGTGGTCATGCTCTGAAATTAGCAGGCCTAAATTCCACCTTAATTGCTCAGAAATGCTTTTTTTTTCCCCTAACCTCACTCTATGTTCCCATATATCCAGCCAGAAATCAGGAGTACAAATGGTGCTGTTTGGGAAAGTAGAGATAAATAAAAATGAAAGAAAAGAAGAAGGACTCCATTCAGCAGTATTTAACCTGCTTTTAGTGGTTTTGCCATACAAATTTGTTAAAAGAAAATATCAGTCCTCAGTATATTAAAACCATTTCTTGGTGAATCAACTCTGCTGTATGAGTTGTACCCTGAATTCTTCAGTGCAGTTCAATGTCTAACACTGACATGAAAGAGGATCACCTTTTTCTTGATAAATGTTAGTCAGTCGGAGTCTGCATCCTGGTAATTCATACAGGGTACAGCTCTCTATCTCATTGAATTAGAAAGAGAAACAACCTACCACTCACCATTACAGAAAGAATCCAGTTGGCATCATAATCTCAAATATCCAGCATGTGTTTTGTTGTTTCCTAACTGCTCACAAAAAGGATGCTCAGAATAAAAGCTTAACTGACCAACAAGCAGGTTTCACAGCTGACACCTGAATATCAACCAAATGCCTTGAAAGCAAAGTATCACAAATGTAGCTCCTCCTTTAACCCTTCAGACTTGTGTTGTGAGAGATGGGCCTCATAACAACAAGCTGCTCTTTATTGGTAAACTTGCACTTTACTGCACTTACCAAGTTTATTGGTAAACTTGTACTTTTAGGATGTTGGCATAAACATTAATTTAACTGGAAGGAATTCAAATTAATAATAATAACAACAGCAACAACAGCAACAACAATAATTTACAACTGGATTGTGCACAGCGTTTTCCATCCATAAATCACAAAGGCATTAGATACTATTAAAGCCATTTTCAAGATGAAACAAAGAAGAGAGATGACTTGCCTGAGGTGACCAAACAAGTTATAGCATTCAGTCACTTTTGCTGACATCTTACACCAGCATCTGTCATCTGTGCCTTGCATAGCACCATGTGAGTCACTAAATGATCTCTATTCAGTCTCTGAACATTCTGTGGACATGAAATTCCGGAAAGAAGCAACAGGTACCCAGGGAAAGGATGTCTATGTAAGAGAAAATGGAGACACAAAATAAACAGGGATAATTTTTATTCAGCAGCAGGTACTACAACGTAGAGGAAGAGAAGAACAGCTGAGAATTTAAGCATAAATTTTCCAGGGCGAAAAACGAGGAAAAAGGAAAAAAAGCTAGAAAAGGGTATAAGCCCCCACAGATGTCAGAAGAAATGGAAAGACCAAGAGCAACAGTGGGAAAAATGACAGAACTTTCTTTGTGAGAAAAAGCAGGACCATTAACACCAGCAGAAGCAGAGCCATTCACAGGCACAAAGATGAAAGGAACCTGATGGAAAACCTTTGTCAGCTACAGCTTTGGGAAGTCACCTGGGAGCCATCCCAGAGCTGTTCTAACATACTGACAAGCCCTGTCCTGCTCCACAGCACAGCCCCTCAGGGCTCAGCAGTGCCTGGGTTTGCAATGAAGTTTGCTGATGGGGGCTGTCACCGGGGAGCAAAGGCACCCGGTGGGATTCCAAGTCCAAAGATGGCTGGGAGGACTTCTCAGAAGGTAGGTGGTGCTGGAAACAGATTCCTTCATAGGGAAGTGGAAATATTCAGCTTATATTTTACTTGCCAGTTAAACGACTGAGAAAGTAAGTGGCATGGGGCACACAGGCCTGGGAATGCACCTCTTAAACTGACATAGGATTCAAAAACTACAGACAAGGTTAAAATCTCTCCCAAGCAGGAGGAAGTAGTAATTTCCAAGGAGGATGCTTGTGGGTGAGTAGAATGAAATTGATTTCCCTTGGCTGACTTGTCTTTTGAGTGATAAACTGATAAAAAGTTTCACCTGTGAATATCTGGCAGAGATCAGCAACAGCAGCAGTGCACATGACTCTGACTAAGATAGCAGTACATTGTTCAAATTGCAGTAACTCCAAAATGGCTGAAGTTTAAAAAACTAAAACTTTCCCATACTCATGCATTTCCAACAGAAAACTTTTCCAGTCTTCTTTAGAATAGTAAATAAACCAACCTGAGCTATAGATAACAGTAAAATACTATTTGGTGGATACCAAGCATGACATTTTTGTGAAGTGACAGTGCTATTTCTGTGGCTCTATGAGCACAGGAAAGAATAAAGTTACTGACAGAAATTTTCACAGCGGTTTTGTCAAATGCCTTTGTAACAAAATTCTAGGCACATACATGCACTTCAAACAGTGTGACACTTCTAATACTCCCTTTTTGTTTCTGTGTACTTTTCTTCCTTATGTTTTTTTCTTAAATAACATGAAATTCAATGTCAAAATTTTCTGAAGTTCAAGAGTGAGACTGTTCTAAATATTCAAAAGTTACAGCATTTGACTCATCCCCATAAGCATATGTGCACATGAATCCAAAAAACTCAAAAGCCTTTGGGAAGGTTTCATTTCACATCTAATGAGTCACTAGGAATTTAAGATTTTCATCCACATGAATGCTTCTGAAGCTGAGATTTACTAAAAATGCTGAATTTCATTGCTCCCATAGAAGTTAATGAAAGTTTTATCAGTAATAAATAATAACATATCTACACATGTTAAAACATGGGATAAAAGTTATGGCTGGAAGTACCTGCCAGATACGTTCATGAAACTGTCAATCACAAAGGAATGATAATCTAAGTACTTCTTGGAACAGACAAAATGAAAGGTCATAAATAATTTATCCTTAGCATCCTACATACTATTTTGAGTACTTGAGAGAGCATTTCACCATAAATGTATACCAGGGCATGAACTAAATGCTTTGCAAGGCTAATAGAAAAAAAATAAATAGAACTGTCCTTATTGCAATTTGGGCCATTCTATTATAATAATTCCTGTCTGTGAAGAAGCTCAAAATGACAGCCTTGTCTGATTTTGGATCAGTCTGGAAAAATCTTTTCTTCATGGTAATCACCTTCTTTCAAACTTGGTTCTGTTCCAGAAAGTTCTCAATAGACAAATCAGGGATCCTGTGTTCATCCCAAAATTGAGGGTCTAGACAATGTCCCTAGGTATTGCCAGCATCCTAAAGGAAACTTCTGCTGCTTCATTCAGTCCTGTTCATTCAGTAGATTACTTAGGGCAGAGGTTCCTACCTATTTCATGTATTTCTCATATTCATTGGCCTCTTCTTGTTTCTGGGACTGGATACAAGAATCACATCATTCTTAAAGACAAAAATTACTTATTGATGTGTATTGTCCTTGGTGGCAGGTAAGAAATCTTAGAATTACTTAAGAAAATTAAGCAGAGGATATTTTTCTTGTTTTCAGTCTTCCAAGGAGGTCTGATCCACCCTCTGATTTTAATTTGGCTCAAAATGTGTTTTGAAATTTCCTGAAGTCACTTATAGCAGAGGCAGTGCACAAGTGGAAGCACAAAGTCTTATCTCAACAGATGGATTGGTATAGAAGTGATCTCTGTAGTCTTGTGATGTTGACTGTCAAATCAACAGATAGCAACATCTCCTATTGCCTGCACTGAGAATTCCTCACATTAAAAGAAGGTATTTGAGCAGGATTTGTCTATAATTTGCTTAACTAAGAAGAGATTTTTCCAGATTGGTTGATACTCATCAACTATCTTGCCACGGGCAGTAACTGTTTCCTTAGGGTCTCTCCTGTCAGATCACTTGGGAGATCTGAGTAATTGACACACAGATCTGCTGTGGGCTGCTTACATTCTGCGTGTACTTAATCTGAGGATTCATTGCTATCTGTCATTATTTTTCAACCACTAGCTTATTTAGTGCCACCATTTTTCAAGGAAACATTAGCATAATAAAATATTACTTCACACATTGAGGATAATTGTCCTCTATCTATTAGCTCATTCTTCAACTTGTTCCAGTGTTATTTCTTCAGGTTGTTTTGCTGTAATGCTCACTAGCATCAATCAAACAGCAGTCATCTGCAGAATTTCTCACAGCCCCTGAAATGATTTAGAACCACTCAGTTGCTCACAATAGCATCCTTTACATGTGTTGCTCCGTCATCCTTTCCTTGTCATCCTCACCACTCACAGCTTCTGCTAATTAGAATGCAAGTCTGTTATTTCTTTATGTGCCTGTACCTCACCCAGCATCAGAAGATATCAAACTTCATGGTGCTTTGCAACACAAGTGGATTGTTGACAAGGCAAGCCAGTGTTAAAATAAACCTGCCCTATATATATTTATAAACACCGGTCATTTCGTGTCAATGCACTCTAATCCATCCCAAGGGATCTACTAACAAGAACTTCAGTTACCTTTGCCTTTAGGGGTGGGTTGCAGCATTAAATTGGAGGATTACTCTGAAAGTGCTAAGCAGATTTTTCTACAGGGACAACAGCCAGAGCTCTGGGAAAAGGAGAACTAATTTCCAGTCAAAGCTGGAATCTCTGGCTGAAGATCATGGCAACCCAGCATGTGTCTGATCTCGACTGCTATAATTTTTCTCTTTTTGGTATGACCTGGACACACCAGACCTGTTTAAAGGTTTTGTGGTGTAACCCAAACCTGTTGTGAGATTTTCTCCAAGAGAAAGTAAAGCTGATTCTTGGAGAAGGTAAATGGGGAGAAAAACATTAACCCTTTCTGGGTTAATGACCAGTTTGTTAACGAACCTCCTGAGAATTGTTGTTTCTTCCATGCCAGAGTAAATCAAACTATCTTCCCCTAAACCCATCAAATAGGCTGGGCCATTACAGGATTCCTTGGATACGAAGGAGTGATTGGTATGGTCCAAAGCTGTTGTTGAATTTTCTGGCATGACCTGGATCTGTTGCAAGATTTTCTCTGGGAGAAGTCAAGCCAGCCCTCAGAGAGGGTACTGGGGAGAAAGACACTGGCCCCAGAGGGTGATTGAAGGGTATTACTGCTGAGGCAGAGTCGATGGGGACTCTCCCCTCATGAAAAAATTGTAATGATAATTTTTCTCCTCCCAGTATGGCCTTCTGTCATAACAATTGGCATGACCCATAAGCAGAGGTGGACGAAATTACAATTCTGACAAGAGAATGTAAACTGAAATCTGGCAAAGAAAAGTCAGTTTGACCCATTTTGGGTGCTGCCTTTAAAGGACTGCAAAAAGAGCCACTCAGAAATCAGAGACTGAATATACATATAAAGACTGATCATTCACTCTTATCTGCCCCAGAGGATCTATTAACAGGAACCTGAGGTACCCTTATCTACAGGGCCAGGTTGTAATACCTTATTTGTGGTAAAATTGCATGGAGAAAGGCTGATGTATGACAAAGACTCAAGTCCACAGCCCGGGAAAGAACAAGCACACACAAATTATTTGTTTCATGAAGGAATGCAATAAAAATATGGTACCGTTGCCTTCTGTTTGTTCTCTCTCTCTCTCTCTCTCTCTCTCTGTGTGTTTGTGTGTGTATGTAACTTTTAGCTGTCTCCCTCATGCAACAGTAAGTGAATGTATGTGTTTATGATAGTAAATGAATGTATATGTTTTGCCACTGAAAACATTCTCTATATGTGCCTTGCTCTCTCCCCTAAATCTAATTCAGAAAGCCTTTATATCCTTTTTCAGATGAAATAGTCACCTCAGGATAGTGTACAGATGGACTTGAACAAGTGTAAAAAGGCATGAAATGCTTTCTTGAACAGATAAATTGGATGGCACCCACACTGTAGTTCTAGAAGAAACACAAACTTAAAGAAACTACTTTTCCCCCTCAAATGTCTCTGAAAAATAATAGTTTGATGTTTAGCAACAAAGCTACACTGACTGGAAATACACAAGATACTTACACCAGCCTCTAAAGAAAGACAAAATGCCTTTCCTTTGCTTGTTTAATAAAAAATTTTAAAAAAACACTTTAAAAAACCTAAAGTTTCCAAATATCTCCACATTAATTCAGATCACTGGAGATCGATTCCAAGCCAAAAATGTGGGAGAAATAGCATCTAAATCCCAGATTATATTGCAGGCTTAGACACAGAAGTAGAACAAACTCATCTTTTTTTTTCCACAAAGTGTGATCTTCAACTGTTTTAGGAACTAAGTACTATGACTAAGCTCGAGAAGCTCACAGCCAACTGTTCATTACTATTTTGCTTGTAAATAATTTTTCATCAAGCAAAATTAAATCTTTCTACACTAATCAATTTACTTAACTTCATTAGTGTTGCTTGTCTAATAGTTTATAATAAAGTAAGTAGCAAGGCATTGATGAATATGTAAGTAATAAATTAAAGACGCAAACTATTGTAGATCACCTGACTGTTAAATTAAGGTATTCCCATCACTGGAACACATAAAAGTACACCCAGTTAAAGAATGTTCTAGTTTTATCACTTACCCATGGAATATATATAAATCCTCTCTGTTTTCTTTCTAGCATTCTAATAACTTTCCTGTACATCTAACATTATACTATTTGCTTATACTATTGAGAAATATCCCATTGTAGATTATCTATTTGAATAAATTTCCTTTGTAACTACGAATTCTCCATGCTGGAATTTTAGCTGACAACCATTAACACCCATTAGAGGAGACAAAGCAAAAGTGCTTCCTTCATGGATATTCCAATTCAGCCATTCATTACTAAATCCTTAAACTTTATTGTCATTTAAAAGAAAATATGTATGTATTTTAATCCTGTTTTCCCCACCTTGGTTATATTTCCTCTTTTGATTGTTTGGGATGAGTAATAAGTGAAATCTTGGATATCCTCAATTAACTAGGAATTTTGCTAATGATACAGTGGATCAAATCCAGTATATTTTCATTAATGTGAATAGCATCAAAAGTGTTGTAAGCAAAATGAACAAATTTAATTTTATACTGGATTGCATTAAAACAATTTTTTCTTTATTTTTTATTTCAGCATTTAATGGATATGAATGCCTTGTTGTTGTTATAGCCAAAAATTATCTGCATTTGCTGTGTTAGTAATAGCACTTATGTTTTAGACCCTGTTGACAAAAAATAGAACAAAGTGAGTTTTTAGAGGCAGTTAACTGCCTTTGAGTTTTTAACTAAAAAACAATCCTCTTTCAAGACAGAAAGAGAGATAAAGAGAAAAGGGGTGGCACCACAGCAGGGAAATGGGAAGAAGGCCTCATTCACATAAGTTGTCATATGAACAGAACAGAATAAAACTGTGGAGGCAACTTCTCTTAAAATGAAAGCTGAGTAGAATGTAACTATCTTAAGAAATTAAGATATACCATAGTTGCTTTTGTACAGACACAGGAAAGCATCTGGCTTCTTCCTAGAACTGCAGGCGGCCTTCAGAAACTCCTTCAGACATACAGGCTTTGCATATGCTGTGTGATGCCTCCCAAAGTACCTTGGTGGCTAACCCCTTTTATTTCCTCTGCTGTCCCCTGCCCCAGAAGTCACCCAGGTATGTCCAAAAGCAGTAGAAGGAGCTTCAGAATCATTATAGATTTTTTGGCCCTCTAGCAACCCTCCCACTGTGCACCTGAGCTTCCTGCTCTTTGAGCAGCTGCTGTTCACCACCAAGTTCCTCAAATACAGGTCTCAGTCGTGCCTCTGCACTGCCCTGCCAAGTAACACAGCTTGTCTCTTGAAAACCTTCTTGCAAGAATACAGCTCTTTCATGAACAGAATCATAGAATGTTATGGTTGGAAGGGACCTTAAAGATCATCTCATCCCAATCCCCTGTAATGGGCAGGGACCCCTCTCACTAGGTCAGGTTGCTCAAGGCTTTATATAACATGGCCTGGAAACACTGCCAGGTTTGGGGTATCCACAACATCCCTTGGCAACCTGTTCCTGTATCTCACCATCTTCATAGTAAGGAATTTCTTCCTAACACCTAACTTAAATTTCCCCTATTCCACTTTGTACCCTTTACTCCCTGTCCCATCACTACAGTTCTTGATGAAAGGTCCCCTTCAGCTTCCCTGTAGGCCTCCTTCAGATACTGGAAGGTTGCTGCAGTGTCTCCAGATAACCCTCTCTTCTCCAGGAGAACAGCCACACATTTCTCAGCCAGTCCTCATAGAAAAGGTGCTCCACTCCCCTTATCAACTTTGTGGCCCTCCTCTGGACTTGCTCCCACAGTTCCATGTCCTCCTTATGTTGGGAGCGCCTGAACTGTATGCAATGCTCCAGGTGGGGTCTCTCTCAAGAGCAGAGAGGAAAAATCTGCTTCACACTGCTGCCCACATTCTTTTTGATGTAGCCCAGGATTTGTTTGCTTTTTGGGCTGAGAGCGCACACTGCCAGTTCATGTTGAGTTTTTCATCAACGATCACCCCGAGTCCTTCTTTGCAGGGCTGCTCTCAATCACTTCTTCACTCAGCCCTTAGGTGTACCTGGGATTGCTGCAACCCAGGTGTAGGACCTTGAAGTTCTCTTCATTGAACATCATGAGATTTGCACAGCCCCACCTCTCAAGTCTACCCAGGTTCCTCTGGATGGCATCCATTCCCTCCAGAGTGGTGGCTGCACCACACAGCTTGGTGTCCTCAGACAACTTGCTGAGGGTGCACTCAATCCCACTGTCCATGTCACCAACAAGAACAGTGTCAGCCCCAGTGAGACCCCTAAGGGACACCACTCATCAGTGGCTCTATCACACATCCACTAAGCTCATCCTGTTATCAGGATGAAATCATGCACCATCCTCACACAGGTCAATGAAAGCCCTATTGCAGAATCATAATTTTGGAAATGTCAATCTCAACAGCCGTATCTGGGCAAAGAAGAAGCCTGAGAACCAAGGCAAGGACAGAAAAACGAAATATTTGCAGCAGGAGCAAACACCTCAGGTACTTCTCTTGACAGATATTTGATGTGAAGGGTTATTGATGCAGAACACTGCTTTGACTCCCTAGAGTCCCTAAAGATTAAGAGGCTAAAAGCCTCATGCAAACGAGAAATGTCTTTGTCAAGGAAGCAGACATTCTTCCTTAGCTAGGCAAAATTGAGCTGATTTGGTGATCAAAAGGAAGCAGTTCAATACTTGTTGACATACTTTTAAAAGATGCAGTTTACATAATACACAGTTATAACTGAGACACTGTGCAGGTGTAACCCCTGGGTGCACTGAAAACGCAAAGAGATCCGATACCTTCTCTTCATTTGTGTTTGTCTTAATATACTTAAGAAGCATTCAAAATTTTCTCCTGCAGCTGAAAACATTCTGTAAAAGACCATGTCTTTTATCTATTTTTAAGATCATTTCTAGCCAGCCAAAATTCTCAGAAAGGAAGTATCCTTAAATTTCAGGTTTGCAACAACCTCTGACTCAGTCTCTTAACACATCTACAATATGGGTAAGAAAGCATTACTAGCTTTTGATGCTGCTGATTTCTGTTCTATATTCCATTTTAAAAGCACACACAAGCATGAACTTGTTCTGAAAGTTCTGCTAGCAAACATTTCCTTTACAATACAGCTGTCCCAGGCAGAACATTCCTTTCTGATTTTTGAATAGCTCTTCTTTGATTACAACCTTGGACTTATTCAATACAGGGGCATTGCTTGTTAGTTGGTTTGGTTGGTTGATTTTCATAATTTTCTGCTCCAGAATTGTGGCTGCAAAAAATGTTTTGTCATTTGAGACCTATCTCCTTTGACTCCCAGTTGAACACATACATTCAAAGACAAATTTGTTTTTTAATAGTGTCTTGGTTACTTACGTATATCTCATAATTCACCATAATCCAAAGGAAATGTTTAGTGACCTTCTATGCTGATTAGATACCTACAAATCTATGGGCCCAGAGGGGATGCACCTGAAAGTAACAACGGAGCCAGCAAAAGAGCTTGTCAAGCCACTTTCAATCATTTATGAGCAGTCCTGATTAACCAGAGAACTCCCAGGTGACTGGAAACTAGATGTGATGCCTGCCTACTAGAAGAGTTGGAAGGATGATCCCAGTTATTACAGGTCTGTCATCATCACCTCAGTAATGGGGAAGGTCACGGAGCAGGTCATCCTGAGTTTCATCACCTTGTGCATGCAGGACAACCAGAGGATCAGATCCAGACAACATAGGTTTACAAAAGGCAGGTCCTGCTTGACCAACTTGGTCTACTTCCATGAGAAAGTGACCCAGTTAGTGGATAAGGGAAAATCTGTGAATGTTGTCTATCTAGACTTCAGTGAAGCCTTCAACACTGTCTCTCACAGCTTTCTCCTGGAGCAACTGGCTGTTCATGGCCGGGATGAGCGCACTCTAATTGCAAAAACCTGGCTGGATGGCTGAACCCAGGGAGTGGTGGTGAGTTGAGCTTCATCCAGCTGATGGCTGATCCTGAGTGGTGTTCCCCAGGATTTGCTGTTTAATATTTGTATCATTGATTTTGATGAGGTGATCAAGGGCACCCTCAGTAAGTTCACAGACAATACCATGCTGGGTGAGAGTTTTGATCTGCTGGAGGGTAGGAAGGTTCTGCAGTGGGATCCAGACAGACTAGATCTATGGGCTGAGGACAACTGCATGAGGTTCAATAATGTAAAGTGCTGGGTCCTGCCCTTGGGTCACAACCACCCTATGCAGTGCTACAGGGTGGCGGAAGAGGGACTTGGGACCTTCGGTCAGAGACTGCACAGAGTAATCTGGTTTGAGATATCTTGGGCTGTTTGGGATGTGTGGTAGGGAGTGGGTGAGACCTTGCTCTAATGGGGTAGTGCCCAGCTCCTCATACCCCCCTGTGTCTGTCAGTCATGGCACACCAGAGGCAGCCCCCCAGTGTCACCTAACCCCAGCCCCTGAGTGGCCAAGCAACTGACGTCCCACCTGGGAGGAAGGCTCAGAATGGAACAAGTGCTAAAGAAACCTGACCACAAGGCAAGCACGTTGTCCTTTACCTTCATCTTGGAGTTTTACATCACTGGAACCCTGGAGTTGTTAGCTATATGTCTGATTTTCTGTATCTTTCCCATCCTTCTGTTTTTCTTCCTTTCTACTTCTTCTAATTCTCTTTTTACAGAACATAATATCAAATGGGTTTAAAGGTTTTCTATGATCAGTGAGCTAAGTGTATGCTGTGATAAGTGTTGTTATGTTTAACAGAATCATTTGCTAAAGTTCCTTGATTTTCCATAGTTTGCCAGTAAACTTTTGTGTGAATTTTACCTCTTGAGGACATCTGGTTGGTATTCCACCTTTGTGTCTACCTAGAGCAAGAGAACCTTGGTTTAGCTTTTTAGTGACTGGGGTGTGACAGCTGCCCAGCAGAAAGGGGCTTGGGAGTACTGATCAACAGACAGAGGAACATGAGGCAGGTGGTCAAGAAGGCCAATGGCAACCTGGCCTGTATCAGGAACAGTGTGACCAGCAGGACCACGGCAGTTCTTGTTCCTTCATACTCAGTGCTGGTGAGGCCACACCTTGAATCCCCTGCCCATTTCTGGGCCCCTCACTTCAAGAAGGGCACTGAGGTGCTGGAGAGTGTCCAGAGAAGGGCAACAGAGCTGGTGAAGGGTCTGGAGCACAAGTCTTGAGGGTGGCTGAGGGAGCTGGGGGTGTTTAGTACGGAGAAAAGCAATTCCAGGGGAACCTCATTGCTCTCTACAATCACCTGAAAGGAGGTTGTAGCCAGGCGGGGGTTAGTCTGGTCCACATCTCATTAAGGAAAGGGCCTTTAGTTGCACATGGGGAGGTTTAAATTAGATATTGGGAAATCATTTTCCAGGGAGGTGGTGCACACAGCATCTGTGGAAGTGTTCGAGAGGCATCTGGATGTGGCACTTGGGGATATTGTTTACAGGTCATTGTGGTGGTGCTGGGTTGGTGGTAGTACTGGGTGATCTTGTAGGTTTCTTCCAAACTTGATCATTCTGTGATCCTATGTGTTGCTGCGGGATAGTATTCTCATAAAGTTCAGTTATGGAGTCTTTTTGGTGCACTCTTAGACTAACACAACTGCAAAACAAAACAAATTAGGCTTGCCAGGTTTCATGCTGAAACTAAAATAAAAATATTGAGAGGTCAAGATGAAACTTTACAGCTATTCACAAGCAGACCTTCCAGAGAAGTTAGACAAACTTAATCTTACCATCAGCAAGCTTGATCATAATCTTTATACTGGAATATTTTTTAAGGATACAACAAATGGCATCTAAAGAATTCCACTTTGCCAATATTTAACCCCTTCCTGCAAAGGAAAAACAAACTGCCTGGGTCAAACAGGGATGGAAACTAACCAGCCCTCCTAGTGAGTGGCTGCGAGTCTGTGAGCTCAAGGATCCTTGAGGGTTTAGGAATTTTATCTAAAAGACTAGTGAGGAGTTATTTAAAGTTAGTTCCCATTTGTAATGAAACAACCCACAAATGTTCCTGCTTCCAGGAATTTATAATTGCCTGTTATTGTCTGGAAATTGCTCAGATAATATGATGAATGGTGGCAACATGAAACCATGAGCAAATTTAGCAGAGCCAAAACAACAAGCTGAAAATAGAAGCATAAATCCCATCATTAAAGAAGGAGTTTGAAAATGTACCTTACCCACAGGTACATTTGATAAATATTTTAGAAGTAAGTTGGTCAGTCTGCATTTGTCATCAACTTTTGGAGAAATGGGTTGTCTTTCATCTATTGTTTCAAAAGTAATCCACAACCCAGCAAACAACCCATATGCATATGGCTGCTGTTTGGATCAGTAATCTAGCTGTGAAGTACTACAAATATTCTCTCCATGGATAATGAAGAATAAATTTAGTCTTTGGATTCCTCAGATGAATATGAAAAACAGTGTAGCTGTACTAGTATTTCCATCCATCCTTTTGTGCTAAGGCATAAAATCTGCACTGCCACCACAGCATGGAAAACATCTGCTATTATGGTAATTTAAATAATAAATTAAAATATGCTTTATTGTTAAATCTATACTAAATTTTCATCTTCTAATACCAACTTTTAAAATGCAAGAAGATATTTTAGAAAGCAATGTAAATTCTAAGATGTTGCAGTAAAATATTAAGTGCCACTTCCTGGGCACCTTAAATCTTCATGCTTCCATGAAGATGCCTCATTCTCATGTCACAAAAGAGCATAGGATTCTCATCCCACCGAGGTTTAGATAACAACTGAGGTAAGTAACAACTTAGCCTCCTTTAAAACAATACAGTGGAGTCAGTTGTCGCCTGTTAAAAAACTCCTGATTAAGGAGGAGAAATACTGGCCTCAGATAAGCAGTCAGTCTGAAAATACCTTCAGACATCTCTGAAGTCCAGACATTGAAACTGCCTTTTGCTCCAACTCCAGTGACACCTCCATGCAATGCTCCCACTTAAACTGAGCTTCCTACAAGAGAAGGCAAAAAAACCTACGGCTTCTTGTTCCTAACCTCACTTTACCTTCAGCTGGTGCAAACTCACCCTGTTCAAATTCACTTGCACAGTACTCACTGAGGAGACACAGCACCGGGACAGTGCTACACATCTCCACACATTTTTATATACATATGAAGGAGACAAATGCATCCTGCACAGAGATTTTGAGGAAATCAACACACAACAGAATGTCCCTAAGGTTTATCATCTCAGACCTACTGCAACTGGAATCTCTGCCTAACACAGAGAACTAGGTATTAAAAAAAGCCTGATGATTACTTTGATTTAGATTCTACTTGACGCTTAACCACAACTCCCTGTACATACATCATATAAGCAAATTCTTCTCTCAGCAAAGTCCAGCAGGGGAGTATGTAATTACATCTCAGCTGAAATTAAGATAAGTAAGCCAGTCTGACACCGTTGTTACACCATGGCCTCATGATTTAACTAATTCCATTTACAAATAGGAAAAAAACCACAAAACCAAAACCAATAAAGAAACAAAACCCAACATCAACAAAAAAGTCCCACCATGTTATTTTGCAGTAAAATACATTTGAAAATAAACCCATGAAAATATCATCTTGTACTACACACATGAGCATAATATTTTCTAGCTTATCTTTGACATAGACTTCATTTTCTTCATTCAGGTGTTTTTATGTTTTAAATTATATCTCCCACTGGTGGAATTCTACATAAGCCTGGAAGGAGATATTTGCCAACAGTAGATATCAAGATATTATCTTCATATTTTTAGAATCCTCAACACCTCCATTCAGTATCCCCTCTGCTACATATCCAGGACCAAGCATACTCTGGTTTTGGTCATTTCTGCTGTAAGACCACCTTGATATCCTTCACAACTGGCAGAGTCTGTGTGCCATCAGATATCCTATGGCATGGTATTTGGCCATGATGGTGACAGGGCCAGGTTTACAGGTCTCTCATGTTACAAGCAGACCATGCACTGCTGTCAGGAAATGCAGGGTCAGTCCTGCCTCACCCCAGCATCACAGACCATTACATCATGCTGTTCATTTTGGCTCAGCTTGCTATCCTCAGAAGGCTGCATGGGTTTGTATGTAGGAGAAAAGGAGAGAATGTACAGAAAATCTTGATGAATTTCCCTGCTATTTCTGGAAGGCAGCACTGCGAAACTGTGATCTTTCCCACGCAGAAATAGGTCCTGGTTCCCTACTGGCAGCTTGAACATGTTTCAGCTGAAACCCCATGAAGAGTGGTTGCTATGAAGAACCACTAAATAATACCTAGCTTGTCGTTTACAATTATATTTATCAGAAATGTAACAAAAAGGGTATTTCATGACACAGTATCTAACAAGATGGCTTGTGCAATATCAGCATGCTGGGTCCAGGTTCCCTGTCAAAGCTTTATTCAGATGTTAGACTGTCTTGACTAATCATTCCTAATCCTATCATCAGCTACCATTGTGTCAAGATATGTCAGCCTTAAAACTGAAGAGGTACGTTAAGGAAATGATGTCTTGCAAGGAGTAATGCTGAATTTGGATTTAGTAGGAAGATAATGACTTATTCTTTGTTGAAGAACCATCTAACGCAAATGGTTCCAGTTCCCTCAGTTTCTTACAGCTGCTCTCACAGGAACTTCTTTCCTTTTTAAGGTGTTTTACCTGAGACGCTTCACCAAAATTTAATATTTAGATTTAAAAAAAAACACCTAACAAACATGAGGTCTGGGAACTGCTTGTAAATGAGACACAAGATTCCATGTGAAACTGAACTCTTCTGGATTTATATTGTATCAGAATAACCTTAGCTCAACCTGGCTTACAACTGACTTGCAGTGCAAGGACTGGCATGCTAGAGTGATTGCTTGTTATTGGTGTGGATTGTCATGGTACTCACAAATTCAACGATATCAGCTCTTAAAAGAGGGACGTTTTCAAATAATTGGTGCAAGCTGATTGTCATTTGTAAAAACAGGTCTCCCAGGAAACTGTGAGCAGTTTATTTCCATTCTGCTTTGGACAGTTATTGCTGAAAATTACTAATTTGAAAGTATAGCTAAATAAATACTAACAAAAGAATCCAAAAGATGAAATTATGGAGCAAACCCTTCCAGCCTTGCCAGAACCTGCATTACAATCACACCAAAGAGAAAGGACTTTTCTATTAAAAAATCTATCACATGAAGATGAAGAACTAGAATAGCGATGTTGATTTTGCTTGAAGATCTTGAATCTACAGATACTGAGAATGATGAAGCACCTACGCCAACTATACTGTCATGTTCCCATTACCACAGAGAACCAGGGACGCCTGGGTTAACAATCAGTCTCATCATATTTTCTGTGCCTTTTAAGGAAACACTCCAAACCATCTTTTACTCCATTTCCACATTTCATTTATCAAAACAGCTAAAAATTAGTCCAGTTCTTCTATGAGCCCTACACCCCATTGAAGAAAAAATGTTATGCGGTATTTTGCCTTTCCTACATTGCCTTTTAATCCATCAAGCGTTTTACCCATTAGGTGATTAATTCCACAAGTCTAAAGAAAAGCATTGTCCAAGAAATCCTCTAAACTTCTGAGTATCTCTGTGCAAAGAGAAGCAGATGGTTATGTCCTAGCTGCCAGCACTCCAGGACTGCAATAGGTGAATCACCTTCAATCCCAGAGTTGCTTAGGCACATTAATTCATGATCATCTGTGCTACTAAATCTTGTCTCTTGTGTTAGTCAGCACAGTGGTCTGACATCTCCAAACTGCGTGATTCTAGCAGGGATCCCAGCAGAAAATAACCTCTCATCAGATGCTTCATAATTCACAGGGTCATGTATGAATATCAAAGGAAATGTGGAAAAGATTTAGCCAGTTTGCTCTTTGGAGTTGTTATTTTTTCATTCAAAACCAAAAGAGGACAACAAAAATGCAAAAGTCCAACCTTTCAATTTCAACACTTTGTTTTTAATTTCAGAGAGAAACTTAGGCCCAGTCCTAGTTTTCATTGAACTAGTTCACATAAAGTTGGGACTGAGTAAACACATAAATTTCATTACGTAGGTATAGAGTATTTTAATCTAGAGGAGGATGATAGCATAAGGAATGGATCTCAGGTAGTTAGAAAATATCAGAGTGGTTATTTAGAAACACTTACATTGAAAAGGGGGATCAAGAGAAGGAAGACATTTATACCATATAAATGTACGTATGAAAAATTGAAAAAAAAAAAACCAACCTGTTTTTTTCCCTAATAGTAGGTCATCATTACTTAAATTCCCTTAATATGGCTTTCCTGACAGATTTAAGATGTTCTCTGACTTGAATTTTAAAAGTTCACACAACTGTCTGGTGACATTCAGAGCTGCAACAAGAAAAACTTTGCAATATTTTCTAGAATATGGCCCTCTATATATTCTCTCAGCTGCTTTATGTCTGAAAATTAATCATCAGCTTTAATTGTTATCAAGCCCAGAACACACTGCAAGAATGATGGAAGCCATGGTAGAAAATTCAGTTAGATATCCCATAATTTTTTCAAAGACAATTTGCTTACTGTAACTTTCTTGGACTCATGGAGTACTTTGGTAAAGATCTTAAATGCTACAGACTTGTTCTGCATGCATCACAAATCTGATTATCTCCTTCTCTGTCTTTTGTACAGACATAATCTCTCTTGCCAGTCCCAAGCATATGGAAATGATGAGTCAGCCCTAAGCCATTGAATTATAAGTTTGGACAGAAGAAAGAAACTGCAGCTTTTAAAAAGAGTAAGTAGAGATTCTTATCTGTTTTCTGAGAAGATCTCTTTTATAATGTCTTATCTGGTTAACAGCTAGATAAAACAAATGTTTTCCTTACTGTTTTGTGTCAGAATGATTTGGGGGGAAAAAAAATAAAGAAGTTATATAATGCAGTCAAAGCTGTGAAGAAGTAAGGATACTGAGACCTGCAAGACCCATAGGCTCACTCCAGCAGCTGTGAGATGGGGGAAGTGCAAAAAGAAAAATTTATACTGCATCCCTGTCATTATATTGTTGAGCCTAAACGTTATCAAAAGGAGCCTCCTTAATCACCCTGAAATGGGCTGCAGCACAGCTAAACGCAAAGAGGAATAAATAACAATAATAACAGCAACAACAAAGCTAAACAGGCTGTAAAGCCCCGTAATTGGATTCATCAATCTGAATCTGTTAGAAGGTGAGCACTCGGGCTAATGCAGCTTGACCTGGAGTGATTGTTGATGCTGCACCAGCTATAAGACTCCTGTGGGCGAGCAGTGAGGGGGGAAATAAATAAATAAATCAACGAGGCTCTCGGGAGCTCTTTAGGAATCACCCTTTCTGCTTGCCATAGTTATCATTCAGCCTGCAGCATCTCAGCACTAGAGACAGCAATCTAATCTTTACACTGCAGCAAGCGGGAAAACAGCACCCCAGCTGCTGAAACAGGGGAAATACTTCACAGGCAGCAGTGAGCTGATAATTGCTGATGTCAAACAAGCTTATTAAATGGGAAGATTTCATCCACTCACTCCACCCTCCCAGCAGCGGCGCCCTGTGACAGCAGTCCCCAGCAGTGATGTGAGACACTGCAGTTTAGCGCCAGCCCGAGGCTCCAACCTGAGGAGCACAGCAAGACTCCCCCCTGAGCAGCCTCTGCTGCCATCCTGCTCCCTGAGAGACATCACCAGCAGTGATAAAGTTTGCCTTTGGAAGGGCTGGCATTGTGTGAGTCCTTCTTCTGCAGAGCACTTTCTACAGAGCAATTATATCCTGCTCTATTTGCCTTTATGTTGTTCTTACCTGAATTAATTTTAGGGGATACAATAAACCTCATTTCTGTTAAATGAACCATCAGGGCATAACATTTCTGCAAGTTATACTGCTCTTTAATAGCACCACCTGACACAAATGAGCACACCAATCTCTACAAATAACAACAAAAATAATAATCATAGCATTTTGATGGCTTTATTAACATAGTTATCTAGCAGCTTGTACAATATTCATGCTGCACTTTTGACACTCTGTGGCTCGACAGTGCAAAGTCTCCTTTTGGATGACCAGCAGCCTGTGAGTTTGGGTGATCACTGAAACATGACACTGAAATATCATCTCTGTGAAATTATAAGAAGGTGAAAATTAGTCCAGCTCTCAACATTTCTCAGCTTTAGACCTGTTTCTTCATGTTGTGGCTCAAGTATCTTTCAAAGGCCTAGGCTTGAACCACCCCTGAGAGCATCTGTGTACAGGTCTCTGAGCACCTCTGAATGGTTTTGCTCACATTCTTACAGCCATAATACTCAAAAACAAACCTCAGTTTCTGTCCAGTTGAGGACAGTGTGGTCTAAAGAGCATATATGCCATGGCTTCAGAAAATTCCTTAAATTTTCAATAAAACTTTTGTGATATGTAGGTTATCGTGAAGGGTGTAGAGAGGAGTTGGCTTTGTAAACATTTTGGTACAATGCCACTAATGCCCCTAGCTTGCGAAGACAGTTTTCAACCTAGTACAAGATCAGAAAAAGGTATTTTCCTCCCATTTTCCTCCTCATCCCTCAACAGACTATTGAAATCTATTTAATATTTCTTTTAAATCTGATCAGAATATGTTTTATAGGTCAGAATAACCTTTCCAAGCCTTGGGACTAATTAATTTTACTCATACTTCCATGGCAAAACCACCATAAATGATTAAGAATTTTGCAACAGTTTGTTGCAGAAGCTTCTCCAGAGAATATACTGGATGGACACTTTTCACCCATTTCATATCTCAACACCAAATGCTAAGTCTGTTTTTAGTATTTACTAAGAGTACTAAATGGCATTTCGAAATACTGGTAGCATTCCTAATGAGTTCCACAATACCTTGGTATTTATTTTTTTCCTATGCTCAGATTTTGATCTGTCACCCTCATATATATCTATATCCATATCCTATACAATCCTCATAAAGTTACTTCCAGAGTCACCTTTTTTTTTTCTTAATGCAACTTTCCATCATCTCATTAAAATACTGTATTAATTTACAATAATTTTTACACCAAAATTGAGTTTAGGAGTTTTTAAACTCTCACTTGGAAAGCTCTCCAATTTTAGTGCATTGAAATTCTCAGTTACCTCCAGGATAGTGTTTTTGTTAATCAGCTACTGTTACTCAGTTTTGGTTTTGCCTTTATTTATACTTGGAAATTCTTAATACATCAAACTTTAGCTCAAGTATCTTAAACTCCAGAGAGAGAGACAATACAAAATGCAAATCATTCATGATTTTTGGAATCATGCAAAAAATGCATTAGATGAATACAAGAAAAAGAGAGAATATAGGAAGTATAAGGCATGCTCTGAAAGTAGCTTTCTTCTCACTAGCAGGGGACCAAATATTCACCTTGCTCTCAGAGAATAATAATTTCAAAGTATCAGAGACAAAGGCTACACACTATTTTTATACCTTATATACATCATTTATAATAAAGGTATTGTTTAAAAGAAGAGACAGAAAATACCAAAACCACTCAACCATTACCATTGCCAACTCAACCTTGATACAATTGTAAGAGGCCTCAGACTCAAAATTTTGTCCAACTTAGGTCTTTAATCTACACTTAACAACTCCTGCAGAACTGGTATCTGCTGCTGCAATCAACACTGCAGAAAACAGGATGACAAACACCACTCTAGGTCATCAGTGTCAACCTTCAGAAAGTTCTTAGGAAATATTTTACTTTAACACTAAGCTACAGTTTCTGACTTGGGTTGCATTTATCTCAGGCACACTGATATTCTAGATAGTCTCAGCAAAAAAGAGGTACCTGTAGATGTTTCTCCACAGATATAACTCAGATGAAAATGCTGCCTGCAGTAGTAAAAGAACCTCTACACTAAATTAACTGGAAATCTGATGTGCCTTTATTCATGAGCAATCTGCCAGTATGCCAAGGGTGATGTTATCACAAAATGTTGTGAGTAACAGGGGAGGTCATTTTGACACATAGAAGACCCATTCTTAAGCTTTGTAGAGATATTTTGACATAAAAATAACTTTAAAAAGAGAGTATTCTGTACACTGAAAATTGGTCTATTTGCTTTTATAAGTGAACTCTCAGAGGGCCTGATTTTAGGAATACCCATCAGTACCAAGAGCTTTACCCAAAAATTAAAAGCAGATGGCATGCAGTCAGTTTTGTTCTGTAACACTTCTGTGTATACATAAAAAGTTGTTTACTTTCTTTTCTAAACATCTTTATGAATTTCACAGGCAGAGATTTCTGACCCTTGGTCTACAATAAGCATAACAATATCTCATCATTTTCCTAACTCTATCCCACAACTCTGGTTTTCAGTACATGAAGAGGCAAAGAAGAAAGCAGGAGACCTTTTCTCTGCAGACATTCATAGAACATGCCATTAATTCTCTGTGTTAAGGAGATGCTCAGAACAAATATTTCCAAAAAAAAAGGAGACCCTTAATATCATGGTTTCTTACAAAAATTGATGCCTAACAGGCTTTAAAACAGTGCCCTTTTTTTGTACAGGCCCAATTCTTCCAAGCAGTCCTAGATTCTGCAATGCTTCATCACTCAAAATGATGGATTGCAACTCGATCATAAGTTTGCATGTCTCCTTTCTAGGTGCAACTGCCAGACCTGTGTGTTAAGTGTGAAATGCACTTGGCAGTGGCAACTAGTACATGAAAAGAAGAGTTTGTTAAAGGACCACCAAGTCAGATAGAGGTCTGAGCAGGAGCTGTGTAGATCATCTCCTTAAAGTGAGCTCCTCAAACAGATTGTTAACCATTATCAACCCAAAACCACTGTCTCAGAATGCAAATGAAGGTTTACAATCCAGTCTCTCCCTCTGTGTGGTACCTCTGTTGATAGGACTGGTTCCAGCAAATCCAGTGACTCTCTGAAGTGCCCCAAGTACTGAACAGTCCCTTGGTCCCCAGCAAACTTAATTTCTGTTCTTTTTGAGATCTGACAATTCATTATATCTCTCCACTGTGCTGGCCTCCCTGCAGAAGCCCAGCCCTGGGCTCTGGCCCCCTCGGCTGCTAGCCCTGTCCTTTCCTTCCCTGACCAGCCCCCATATCCCTCTCACTGCTTTCCAGGTGGCTCTGTAGAAAGCTTATAATTTTTAATCATTAAAAATTAGCATGAAAAAGTATGAAGAAATAAATTGAATGCACTGGGTATCAAAAATCCATATCCCACACAGAATCACACACAGAGAATATTTTCCCTTCAAAGGAATCCAGGAATGATAAGGAAAACATGTCTGGTTTCAATCAGACATTCACTCTCAATTTAGAGTCCACAGATCCACCAGAAAACAGTTGGGGGTAGCAGATCAAAAAGAGAAAACTACTTGCCAAAGATTACTAATGCCTGATGACAAGATGATGTTATCATGGTTTTCTCCATCACAGAATGCCTTATAAACTGGCTCTGTTCTTCTGTGAGCAACAGTCAAGCTCAGTGTCCTTATCTCACCACACAGAGCAGTTAGAAAAAACACATTCCTGTATTAAAGCCATCACTTGGGGCTGGTATAAGATACAGTAAGTAATAGAAATCAGTTAGATTTTTCTACCAAATAATACAAATCAATTAAATATTTCCATCAAATTACCCTGTCTTACTTAGGAAGCCTTTTGTTAAACATGTAGCAACTGTAATTGCTTGGAAGGTATGAACAGACTCACATTTTTTTCCTTTTCTTTTTTTTTGTCCCCAATTTTTTTGTCACAATACCCTCAAGCTCATTTAAAGGACTAGGAAAATTAAATTATGAGTATTATTTAGAACAATAAGAATTTACACTGAGCTATTCATCACAAAAAAAAAAGGATGTTTGAATTTATTTGCCTGACATTTACATGTGCCATGTTTCCCCTGCTAACCACTGTCAATCTATTATTTATGGAAACAAGAGAACAAAAATAGGTGTACACGATTTCAGACAAATCTGCTGGCCTGTGCAAACACTCATTTCCTCCTTCATTGTGTTTAAAGCCTCTCTACTTTTGAAAAATACATGATTATTGCATTGAATAGCACCTAATGATGTAAAATTATGTTATTACAAAGGCTGGGAAATTGATACTTTGGCTCTAATACAGATAGAGTGCTAATGTTGATATCAAACCACTGTATTTCATGCAAAGCATCAGTATTTCCTGTTGGAGTTGTCAGCCTTTCTAAGAAGATCATAATACTTAAGTGACACAAATTTTCAATTAACCTTTTAATTTATTTATTTATTTATTTATTTTCGCAACCTAGAAATTGCTTCAGAAGGCTTCTGAATTTCCTTGGCTCTCAGAAGAGCTGAGAGAATAGTTTTCAACAGGCAGCTCTTCCATGCATTCCCACTTCTATTTTAACCACAGAAATACCTGTATGTGAAGCTTGTGGTTTCTTCCCACACATGTGGTTAACATGAGCTACTGATTAATCAACAACGCTTCTACAAATCATATCTACCTGATGGGAGTTGTCTGTGAGATTACTCTAGTTTGGGCCACAAATTAAGTAAGGCTGGGTCCACCATCCCCTGTTTGGGGTACACAACTTCATAGCCTGGAGCTCAGCTTAGGTAAGACAGAAGTCAGAGTTTCAAGACCTGACTCCTAAGACCAACTAGTTCTGACCCAAAATGTGTTACCTTATTCTTAACTGTGTCAGGGCCATGAGAGGAAACATGGCAGTGTAGAGCCTTATGTTTAGACAAGAATGTGAGAGCACTTTGCAAGCTCTTCTCCCTTCTGGCCACAGATGAATCAACCAAGGTGAGGAAAAATAACTCGGTGAAAAACTTCCTAGACCCTAGGACTAGAATTAATTTCTGAGTCTTTCAGCCATCTCGAAAAGAAAAGAAAAGAAAAGAAAAGAAAAGAAAAGAAAAGAAAAGAAAAGAAAAGAAAAGAGTCTGACTTTCCTCCTCTGCAAAAGCAAAACCTAACAGAAACAAACCAACAAACCAATACAAGCCATAAGAGCACAAGCAAGCTGAACCACACCCCATCCACCCTGCCCTTGATAAGAGCCAGTGCAAAATGCTTCAGCAAGAAACAGAACAGACAAGTTTTCCTCCTTGTCCTTCTCCCAGCTCAGGGTGCAGGTATAAGGCAGATTGAGCTAATATAAACATGAACATCACCCCAAAAATATCCTCAAGGAAGATATCCAACAATATCCAACAAGGTCCTGCTCATCCCTTCATCAAGGCACAGACCAGTAAAAGGAGATGGCAGAACAGTAACCCTACAAATAAGAGATTAATGGTGCTATATTTCAGAAACCTGAAACAGCCCCAGGTGTATACCAGTACAAGAGGGTCGTGGGCCAGGGGCAAATGGACATCTGGCTTGGATGGGGCAGGACCAAAGCAGTGCCAGTCAATGAACTTTCACAACTTTCAGCTGACATATCTCCATATACTGGTTTTGCAATTATTATTTGGACCCACATACGTTTTTAGTCCCCACTAATAGCAGTGAGGTCCAAAACTAATTCTGCCCTGAATGAAAAAGCACATGTCTGAAATCTGCTGCCTTTTCAACCCTCTCCCTTGCTACCTGAAGCAAATCAGGGATCTCTCCTTGTATAGGATCTGCTCTATACAGCAACAATCCTTACCACATTATATAAATAACACATAGTGTATATATATGTCAAAAGAGAGATCTATAGTGTTTTTATAATTATATAACTTTTTTTAGAAATGCCAGGAATGATGTTCAGACCTCCACAAATGTACTCATGATGCAGATGAACTATGCTTATTCACATTATCATAAAAGGCAAAATAGTAAACACCACCTTTTTTTCCCCCTGTAACAGTCTTAATGATCTATCTGCTTTTTTTGAGTAGTGCTGAGCACTGAATCAATGTTTTTAGAGAACAATCCCCAGTAACTCTGGACTCTCTCTCTTGCATGGTAATGTGGTGCTGATCTCACTGTGGGTGTATAGACACAATAGGTTTTCCTCAGTGCTTTACTTCTATTTGTAGGCACAGAATAAGAACTTCATGTTATGTTGTCATCTGCATATTCAAATACAGATATAAGTATACATATATGTATATTATACAGGCACACACACTTCAATTACACCATGTATAACTATTTATTAGTATATTTAACAATGAATACCTCAGCAGATATGCCTAAGGAATTCCATTACCTTCCTCCCTTGTGAAATAAGACTCTTTATCCCTACTTTACATTTCCTACCTTTTAAACAGTTATTAACATTCAGAAGACCTTCTCCCCATCCTACCTCAACTTAATTTCTCTCAGAGAATTCAGCAATGGACCTTGTAATGAAGTTGGTTTTTTGTTTTTTTTTTTTGCAGAATATCAACTGGATCACTTTTTTTATTGTATTCAGTGATGATCAAAAAATCCAAATAGATTTGGAAAATACTAATGCACTCACAAAAGCTGTGTCATAGTGTTATAACTGTTATACTGTTATTAACTGTCCTCCTTATACTGTTCTCACTGTTTTGCCTATTTCTCCTAGGATGTCTTCTAACAGCTCACACAATACCAAATTTATAGATTGTTTGAATTGCCTATCCTACTGTAATCTTTTTGAAAAGTTACATTTATATTTGCCATTTCACTCTCATCTAGTACCACTACTGATTTAATCAATAGAGTCCATAGCATAGCTGAAGGCTTTCATTTTCATATTTATGTTCCCTCAGGGATCCCAAATAAATAGCACCTGGTTCTGGTAATTTGTCTGCATTCACTCTATCTATGTCTTCTAAACCTTATTCTTTTAACACTTCTGTTTGAGAAAGTTCTGTTTCAAACTCTGATCCCTGTAATACAAAGCCCTCTGGTTTCAATGTCTTCTTGGTGGTGACGTTCAGTGAAAAAATTAGTTTAATTTTTCTGCATTTTTACCCTGTGAGAATTGCTATCAAACAATTATCATCTATTGGCCCCACAGTCTTTCTGGCAGGCTTTATAATATGCTTGACAAATAATTATATTTTTTATTTTTCTGTCTTTAGAAAATTGTTGCCCAAAGTATTTTTTTCCTACCTTATTAATTTTGCATTTAACTTACATTCTTTTTCCATTTGAATGTAATGTTCATTTTAGTCTCTTAACTCCTAGTAATCCCCCTTGCTCTGATGTCTAACTTTGAAGACTTGTTTGGAGTTCTCTTCCAAGTTTTCTTTTTCCATAAATAGAATACATTCATTCTGACATTCCAGTATATTATATTTAAGCAATCACCATGTTATGCCACAATTTTTTCTTTCTTTTGGCAGCTCCTTTTCACTTCTTTGAAGTAGTTTCTTGATATTTATGTAGGTCTGCATTATTGCAGGGAAAGAGCTAAATCTGAGCCTATTGTGATAATTATTGTGTTGCAGCTACTTAGCAGTAATGTTCAGACTCAGTCCCCGATCAGGATCATTCAGGACTTGGTTCTCCTGACATTGCTCCAATGACTGCTTTAAGAAGCAGCCATTTTCAGGCCCTAAAAGCTATTCTCTGCAAAACACATCTAATCCTGACATTCACCCTTCTCTCCTGCAGCTACACAGGGGAATCTTCTCTGTCAGTGTGATCTCTGCCACCTCCATGAAGATCTCTTTGTCACTGTCAAAAAATCAAGCAAGATTCAGAGGATAATTTCAAACTGTAGAGACTTCAGCTTAATTCTCAATGGACATAACTTGTTTACTTTACTTGATTATAAATAGTCTAGAGCCAGGACTAAAACCTGCATCTTCCAACCTTTTTCCTTTAATCAGCATATTTTTGCTCACATTCATTTCTGTCCCTAACAATTTGGCTTTTAAGGTCAGTACACAGATGAATAATCAGAGTAGGAATTTCATGTTCAGCTGAAGGGATTCCCTGTCAGCAAGTGAGATGCCAGGAGAGTGCTTTACCACTCTTGTGGCTACTCCACCAGCAATGCCCATGAAGCATCCTGCGTCAACAGAATTTGCAAGACAATGAAGCAGGACAAACTTTAACAGTATGAACTTCAGTTCCAGCGCTGGTTTAAGCTCCTTTTCCTCAGGGTGATGGACCATTGTGGTCAGACATCTGACATGATGCTTTCAGGTGTAAAGCTTAATCCTTTCTTTTGTCCATAGCACAGCAAGGAGGTGTCTGACCTCACCGTGTCCTTCTCTTCTGCCTCACCCTCTCTGCTGCCTCAGCCATGGGCTCCTGGACAGAAGGAAGAAGAAGAAGGAAGGAAGGAAGGAAGAAAGGAAGGAAGGAAGGAAGGAAGGAAGGAAGGAAGGAAGGAAGTTATTTGCTTTTTTCAGGCATTAGAGGAAGCAGAAAGTGGAGAGACTGTCTTCACTGCAAGAGGTAGCTTGTAAATTTGTCATTGCAGGACAGCACACAGAGAGCTGCGCCCATGAAAGGCACTACCACTGTCTGCATCTGGCACAAAGATTTCTAAAGGGGATTGCACACTTTATCTGCTGCAATAAGCTGAGCCACAATTTTTTGTTTTCCAAGAGGGAAGCAGGAAGAAATTGACTGTCTTATTGTATCCTGAAAAAGGAAAATACACCGAACCAACACATGACTTGCTGCAGCAACACAGATATAGTCCACATCCACACAATCTAATCAGCTACACTAACTCGAGACAAGATCAGTTTGGGTGATTCAGATTAATAGTTCAATCCAGAAGTACTAGCACATATTAAAGTAAGGCATTTTCCTTTTGTACAGAATTTGAGTTATAAATGGAGCTAACACCACAGAGAAAATAAGCCCTGGGCCATTTTCCTATGGAACAATGAAAAATGTAAAAAACAACTTCAACTAATAGTTATTTTATGCTAGCACCTACCTGCATAGCCATGCTATGCAGTGAATGTTGCTGATTAATTAATGAAGTCCATCAGATGATGCCTCCCTGTGAAGAGCGTACAATCTATATTTCAAATTACTTTTGAAAATTTAATAATCAGAAAGTAGAATTTGCTCATTAGTTAGTAATAATATATTAAATTCCTCTGTCTGTCCCCACAATCAAATAGATAAAGCCTAATTAATAAAATGCATGCCACAGAATATGTGTAGTCCCACTGGTGGCATAAAATGTAGCAAGGGAAGCTATAAATCCTGAATGTTAAATGTGCAGCCATGTGTTAATGGAGCACTGGAATAAACTTCCCAGTGAGGCTACGGAGTCCCTCACTGGAGATTTTTAAGAACTTTCTGGACACAATCCTGTGCCATGTGCTCTGGGATGACCCTGCTTGAGCAGGGGGGCTGGATCACATGACTTTCCAGCCTTACCCATTCTGTGATTCTATGACAGCCCTTCACTAACACAGATAGTTTATAAAAAAAAACCAGAAATTATTTCAAAATATACAGTCTAAATACAGATCTTCCTCATCCTAGCTCCAACAGGAAATTTCTCTGTGATGGGTTTTTTTTCTAGAGCAGTACAGCACCCAAGCCTTTAAAAGCTTTTAAAGAGATATTTCTGTTCTCACCCTACAACCAGTTAGGGTGATTTTATTGGTAACAGAAAAATCTCATGAAAAGTACTATATATTTAGCTGGAATCATCACTCTAACATATGAGTCACCATCTACCTGTGCAATGTGCATTCTCAAGAATAGGCTGTGGTATTTAGCCACAACTGCAGTAAGCATCAAAGTCACAGTGTCCTGCAGGAGGGAACAGAGGTGCTCCTCTCTCTCACCTGGAGGTGATGCCTGCATCCTTGACTTTCCATGGAGAAAGAAATCAAGCCTGCCCTATACAAATGGCCATGTGCAAACAGGGCACTGCCTATTTAGTGACTTGCTCCTAGGAGGCACAACCTTTGCAGCCCTGATTAAGGACTGTCCCATCACAGAACGTAGGAGACTGCTCTACTCTGCCCTGCCTCTAGAAGGCTGAAGCCTAACCAGGATTCAAATTAATGATGGTGAATTATAATCTATAAACGTGCTTCATCAATGTCATAAAAAACCATTTTTATATATTTGCTTAAAATTCCTCAATATAATTCCAGTGAGTAGCACAAAAAAACCATTACTTCTGATATTTCTACTTTTGTATTACATATACTTATATATTTGAAAGCAATCCAATTTAATTTCACTTTGCAGCAATTCACATTTGGCAACTTTTCAGGGCAGCATAATAAATTCCAAACCCTGTAGGAATTATATTCAAATTCTAACAGGAATCAATAGCATTTATGAGAGTAGTTACAGTACATAAACTAGAAAATCAAAAGACAATTTTTCTTCAATATTTTATTTTGTTATTTGAAGACTGATTTCTATAGAATGTAAGGAAGCTACAGGTACATGTGCTAAGCTTATTTACTTCATAGACCAATATCATATATGTTAGTCTAAAGACAACAACTCTCACATTTTCCTTTCTGCATTCATTCCATGTCTCACTCCTCTTTGCAAACTACAGCATACACATTTCTTCATTTGCACTCTTTACACATTTCTGTCAGCCATACCTCTCACTGACAGTGGAATACCTTTCCTTCCCAGCCACAGTATGGGATTTTTAATCATAACCAATTCTCATTTTCATTCTTCTCCCTTGACACTAAACACATTTGCCTTAATTTGCATATTAAAATCAATGTCACAGTCAATCATCAGGAGTTTATGGAACTCATAATAGTTGACATGGGTATTTTTTGTCTCTTGGCTGCTGTGTAGCATGAATGATCTTATAAACTTCCCAGTTGCTCCTCATAGAGCATCCCCTTCCTGCAGAGCAATTTAAGATATTGCATTCCAAGAAAACAGGCTCCCAAAAGATTGATTTCTAAAGGAAGACAGAATGTGCATCTCAAACACATCTACAGGAGTAGGTGGATGTCAGTCAAGCCATGACAGAGTTCTCCCTGACTCCCACACATTCCTCTGTCTTTGCATTCCAAGGTCAAAGCCAGCTGCTTGCTGACTAATCTTCTCCCAGAATTTGGTAATGAGTACTCATTTCTGATTCTCCATAATGATAATTTTTAACAAACAGGTTTCTCCCCCATCACTTGGCTCTGAATGTCAAAATATATTCACTGAACCCAGCAGGAACATGATCAAGTCCAGAAGAAGTTTTAAATTCAGAGGTCTGAAAAACCTTCAGCCACATGCTCACTTCACTAGTGCCCCTTCATTAAAATTTCTCCTTTTGGAAATGCACGTTGATTTTGAAACACCTCCATTTTGGCAAGTTCTGTTAGAATTATCTCCCATTTTTTTTGTGAAAATTCATGTCTGATGTTTTTTTATTCTTCATCATTAAATATTTGTTATTTCTTAATTTGCATGAACTTCTGTACTTACATCAAAAATTATTTCTAAAATCTTTTAAAATAAAAATGTTAATACTCAAAATTATGAGAGAGTAACCAATTTTGACCTCTTTTAGTGACTGACTTATATACTCTCAGATAAGGAGTACACAGCTTCAATCTCATTCTCAGAACTGCCTACATAACAATATTTTCAAGATTCACAAACATTTTCTACTAAGGTGAATTGATTTAACATACAGGATAGAGATGATATCTGCAGGTGTTAATTGGCCAACACTTCCATCTCTTTGGAACTGCTACTTACAATTCCTACATTTCCTAATAAACTGGTGCTTACTAACCAAGTACCTTTTCTCTTGATACCCAGTGTTCAAAATAATTAATCCTCTATTTTGTGATTTTGCTGTTTAGATCTCAAATGCTGTCTCTTTTTTCCTTCCTAGTTGATTAACACAGCTGATTCCAAGTAATGCTACCTATCTCCTACCAAATCTTTTGTTGTCCCTTCTTTTGCTGATTCTCTGGTCTGGCAAATCTGTTGTTTTTAAGCTGCCCTAATAACAAGACTGCAGCCCACACCTCCCTGACTCCTTTCTGAGTTCATCACTGTTAGAGGGCCAAATATAGAATGCATCAATGTACAATATTCCAAATGCAAAGACTTTTTACTCACAAGACTGGGTTGCGTGAGAACAAGTTCTGCTTGCCAGGATGAGTTCTGTGGCTTGACTTGATCCCCCAGTAACTATTGCTTCCAGCAAGTGAGATTTCCTCTGCTCACTTCTGTTGTAGCAGTCCACTACCCCTCTCTTGCCTGCCCATTAAAAACACAAAAGGAAAAAATAAGGGATTTTTACCAAAACAAAAAAGAAAAAAATAAACCAAATCAAATAAGCCACCTAACAGAAAAAATAAGATTCATGTCTTTTAATAAAATTGCTTTCAAAAGCACTTTCCACAATCACCTCATCTTATCTAGCATGGCCTATTGTCAGTGTTCATACTGTTACTGGTCTAATTTATATAATAAATTTTACAGAGCAGAAATTTTTTCCTTCTTATTATCTATGTCTGCTACCCTGTGGGCTAGTATGTGCTTGGCTTCTATACTAACACCTTAAGTGAAGGGGACAAAAGCCTGTTCTGCTATCATGTCTCTCCAAATTCTGCATGAAGTGCTTTGTTTTGGGGTTTTCTTGGCATAGTACAAGCTCCCAAGTAAAAGGAGAGACCTGGCCAGTTACCATATGTCTGTGGGGAATACTTGATGCCATGTAATGGGATATCACCATTTTGAAACTTTCTTCATGTACTCAGATAGTTTTGTGAGGCATCAGCCACAGTGATGCCACCACAAGAGCTGACAGAGGGAGTGTTCAGCCCCACAAAGACTAAACTTTTTTTCAGCATTTTTAAATTGTTAGTGATCACAGAGATATTATATTTATACAATGCTTTTGTAAAAATAAGAACTGAGTAAAAAATACAGCCAAGATTTAAAATAACAAAGCAAAACAGCGGAGAACTGTTTTATCTCGCATGCAGCAAGGGCCACATGCTCACCAGTGGGAGTTACCTAATTTCCTCCACTGTAACAGTGCTGACTGTTGTGCTGGGGATTTGCTGTGAGCAGGCAGGCTCATAAGGGTTTTACCAAGCAGCTGTGGGATCCTGCTTGACTGCAGAGAGGACACAGATATTGAAGATTCCAAAAAGTTCTTAAATCCCAGTTTCCCCAAACTGACTGCAAGAATCACCTTGCCTATCTCAGAGGTCACAGCTCCCCGTGGCATGCTGCAGAGCTTGGCTTGACATCATTCCTGCTGGCCTCATCATTTTGATGTGCACCTGACTCTCTATGAGCCTGGAAGGTAAGAAATACAGGAAAACAGCTTTATACAACTTCCCTTTCAATTCTATGTGAAGGTGTCAAGAATTTGTCTTACAATGAAAACTTCTACAAATAGCATGGGGAAGATTAGGTCTTTTCTTTTCTTTTCTTTTCTTTTCTTTTCTTTTCTTTTCTTTTCTTTTCTTTTCTTTCCTTTCCTTTCCTTTCCTTTCCTTTCCTTTCCTTTCCTTTCCTTTTCTTTTCTTTTCTTTTCTTTTCTTTTCTTTTCTTTTCTTTTCTTTCCTTTCTTTTTTTTTTAATATTTTTGGTTATTTCCAAGATAAATAATAAATCAATACTTCTCTTGGTAGTGAAAACACTTTTTCTGTTAGTTCTATTTTTAAATTCTTAGATAACTTCAAAGATGGGGGTTTATCTCCTTAGGGCAGTAATTTGCTTATGAAAACCACCTGAAAGGAAGAGAATCCACCCAACCAGACACTTCTCTGACCCTGGAAAATTAATGTATCGGAACACATGAAAGTAGAAAACACAGCAGAGCAATACTTTTTTCCTCCTAGCTCAGTGCTTGCTAAAGCACTTGAAGTAAAACATCTATTAATCTTTAAAAACATTGAATTTAATTACCCTGACTAATGTTAGCTTGTACCAAATGTTACAGATATGTTTTCCTTCATAAAGTACAAAATGTTCTTCTAATTTTAAATTTGTGTAACTAAATTCTAGTCCTCTGAGCAATTTTCTACCTAATTTTGACTGTCAATTGGCAGAAAAGCAGCTTCTCTGCAGTGATCCAATCATCTAGTTCACCCAAACAAATTTATGAAATGCAGCGGTTCAATTGTCTTTTTGAAAGTCCATCAGAGTAAGTTGTAGGGGTTTCCATGAGATCACTACACTTTTTATTGGAAACTCCACAAACGTTCTCTCTTGCACTAACAATCTGGGATCTGACTTGCTTTATGCTGTCAGGTGATCCAGATTTGCTGGGGAAGGGCTGCAGAACACAATACTTGCAGTCTGACACGGTGTTGCAGGGTTTGGGCTATAGGCAACTTCAGCTCTCAGGCAGGATAACAGGTTGTAAAAGCCGAAAATAAATCATCATTAGTCCTGCATTGCCTGCAGCAGATCTCCAGAAAGCCAGACTGGTTGCTGCTTCTGCCAGTAATGATTCAGTGGTAATACTGAATGAAAACTAGTGCAAAGACATCATCATTCAGAGACAACAGTTCCCATTCTGACCCTTCTTATTCTTTTGTTAGCCATGGCAAAATGAAGCCAGTCTCACTGGATATACATATACATATACATATTTGCACAGCTAAGCACAAATATGTGATTCATTAAACTTTTTTGAAGCAGAGATATAGGCACAGTGGAAAGGATGATATAATCTTGGCCCTATGGTACCAAGTCCAGCTGGGATTCTGAAGCTGTCCTATAAGAGGGCCGACTGATTTTCTCCTCAAAGAACATGAAAGTCCTTTTAATCCAGGCATGAGACATGGAATGCAAAATGTTAATGAAGTCCCTGGTACATTAAACTAATCTTTGATCCAGTCTGAGTTATGATTATTCTGTAAAAACAAACCACAAAACCAAAACAAAGTCAAATATTGCTGTTAGCTTACTCTCCATACTGAGAAGTGATTCCTACAACTCATCACAAAGAAAATCCACATTGCCAAGTGCATTGGTTTGGCGCGGCCTGGTTTTAGGCAGGGGGCCACAAAGATGGCCCCTGTGAGGAGCTGCTGGAAGCTTCCACCATGGGCAGCAGAGCCAAACTCTGATGGCTCTGAAGATGGACATGCTTCTGGCCAAAGCTGGCCCGATGAGAGAGGCTGGTCATGCCTCTGTGATGACATATTTAAGAGTGAAATCAAAACAAAGAAGTTTTTACTTCTAGTCAAAGATGAGTAGGGGAGAACATGTGAGGAAAACAACATGGAGACACCAAGGTCAGGGGAGAAGGAGGGGAGGAGGTGCTCCAGGCATGGTGAGACCAAGGTGAAGCAGCTGTGCCTCTTCCTATGGATCCATGGGGAATACAGAGATCCATGCATAGCCCGTGGGGATTCACGGGGGATGCAGAGATCCACCCTCACCCCATGGGAGAGGTGCCCAGGACGGGGTGGGTGGGTGCCCGGAGGAGGCTGTGATCCAGTGGAGGCCTGGAGGTGGAAGGGGCTGTGCTCCCCGGCTGGAGCAGCCTGTCCCTGGAGGGCTGCGCCCCGTGGGAAGAGCCCCAGGTCAGAGCAGTTTTGGGAGGACTGTCGGCCCGTGGGGCAGCTCACGCTGCAGCAGGTTTGGTTCGGCTGCTGCCCATGAGAGCGGACCCTGCTGGGACAGGTCACGGAGAGCTGTGTCCTGTGGAGGGACCCACGGCCTCACAGGGGATGGGCTCCTCTCCCAGAGCAGCGGCAGAAAATCCTGGTGATGAACTGTCCAAACCCCCATGCCCGGTATCCCTGCACTCTCGGTGGGAAGGAGGGAAGGGCTGGGGGAGAAGGTGTCTCTAGGACTTATTTTACTTCTCATTATACTCCTCTGATTCACTAATTTTTAGTAATAGATTTCATTTTGCAAATAAAGTTGAATATGTTTTAGTCTTGAAATATTTCTCCCGGTCCTTACCTCTCATGAAGCCTTTGTTAACTTTTTTTTTTCGTTTTCTTTCCTTTGCCCAGCTGTGGCAGGGGAGGGTGAGCAAGCAATTCTCGTGGGTGCCTGGCATTGGGCCAGCATCATACAACAACACCAAGAAAAGTCTAAAATTCTTTATTCAGTGTCTCCTGGGCACTGTTTGCTAATCTATTAGCTTTACTTTTATTTTTTTCAGGAATAAGCTTCTTTGCCTGCATAGTGAAGTAATTTATAGTATTTCTATCTTGCATTTCACATTTGTTCCTTGCTAATGGATTCAATGGACCATTCTTAACTTCAGCCTAAAATTGTTGATTATGGCTCACACACATACTCAAAGTAATACTAAACTCTGGATCAGCACATGTAAATTTAGACATATAAACTCCTTGAACAAGAGTCACAGAAAAGGGAGGAAATTCTGTTTTTCAGAAATGCATGGTAATCTGCCAAGAACTATAAGAGATACAAATGAACATAAGAGAAAATAAAAACAGTTCTAAATGGCAGAAAATCCTAAGATTCAAACTTACTCATGTAAAATGCATGACAGCCACAAAGAGAGAGGGAAAGCATTCACTAGAATGGAGAGGAATCACTTCATATACGAATGAGAAATCTTTGTTCAAGGAGCAATCCCTCATCACATCAATGTGCTTCTAGGATCTTTCCATGAACTTACAGAAGAACGAGCTACAGAGAAGGATGGTGAGAACAGCAGCACCACTCAAGGCAAAAAAGGCATCTGGACAAAAAAACTCAGTATATAGGCCAAAACTCTTCAGCCTGGAAGAACAAAATCAAAGAAGGATGAAATAAAGGTCTACAAAATCATAATTTAGAAACTAGGAGCATCAAATGTTCAGAGATCAAAGAAAAAGGAGGTAGCTTTCTGAATAATATGTGTTTTAACTTCAGAACTCATTGTGCCTCACTATTGTGTACAGGAAAGTTTACATAAATTAAAGTAAATTTTAGACATGTTTTCTGATTAAAAACAAATGCACAAAAGATTATTAGGCATGAAAAGACACTCTATCTCAAGAGGTGCCTAAGCCATGGGTGTCTGGAAGTTCAGCAGACATACTCAGGGGAAACATGTTGGGATTTTTTTTCTTTTTCTGTTTTTTATTGGTTGCTGTTAAAGACTACTTGCCTAGGTGGACCTCATGTCTGAATGCCTCAAATTACTTCACACACTTCATGCTTCAAAAAATATAACACTTACCTTCCTGCCTGTTGTTCAGACCTTATTTTCTCATCGCTTATTTTCTACAAGCTTTATTACTGTGTAACTGTCCAAATACTAGATTAACATAATTTCCACATTATATTGATAAAAAATGCACAGTCAGTACTGTGTTTTGTGAAAAGGAGGACCTAGTTGCAGAACTCAATAGCTAGCTTTTAAAAATTTAAATCCACTGGTGGAACAAGTAAAATACCAGGATTTCTAAAAATACCCTGGCTTTTTTGATGGATTAGCAACTGAAGGATTTTTACATGAAGAGACAAATTTCAGGGACTAATTATCTTGTGTCCAGGAAAGAGAGAAGATCTAAGCACCAACCACAGCTAAGATAAGTGACAGGCAGACAAGGGTCAGAAATGCTACACCATTACCACAGCCACGGCAAGGATTTTGGGGGACATAAGCGCATTGCCCCAACACACAGCAAGAAACTGCATCCAAAAAATGGCCTCACATCCCTTGCTCAGTGAGCAAGGCCCATCAGATACATGGCAGTGTCACAGAAAAACACTGCACAACAGCAAGTCAACTGCATGGGTATGGTAACATGCAGTTAGTGTATTTTTGCAACACCCAGGGTCCCTGAGCAGCTCAGTATTCAAGCAGATGACCAAAGTTGGGCTTGGAGGAAAAAATGTGACATTATATGTGATTTTCATGTAGGAAAATGTCATACATCAGTCATGCTTCATAAGACACGTGGCAGTGCTTTCATTGGCTGCTACTGAGGGTCCTTTCAGACTGGAGGATGAAGCCCCTGCCTCACATGTAGTTTTGTAGAGCCACATCCATACACACACCAGCACAATGTTCCCTCAGTACAATGTCTCTGGCAAGATACTGCCAAGAGACTGTGATGGAAGGTCTGATTGCACCCTGATCAAATAACCGAGGAGGGAAATAATGTTCAACAAAACTTCTGACCCTACACAGAGACTTGTTAGCTCATGACAGTCCAGTTATCTTCTGGAAGTATTAGAGGGAGGAAAAAAAAGGATAAAAACTTAAACTAACTAGAAGACTGAAATAATGGTAGGATTAGAGAAAAGCTGAAATCTAGTACTTACTAAAGTCAGAAGACTGAATAATAACAACATAAATATGGGAAAATATTAAAAATTAAGAGAAAATTGGGCATTAAAAATACTCAACACAAGAGAAGAATGAAGATGATCCATCACTCTTTCCTGACTCAAAAGACACCGGACATCTTAAAATATTTAGATTCTCACTGTTACAGCTTCACTTTTCACATTTATATGGAAATATAAATATATTTCAGTATAAAGATGTGGCTAAATGACCACACTAACTTGCTTCCCATTAGCATTTCTCACTGTTGCCATCAATCAGTTGCAGATGATCCATTACCAGCTTCTGAGATGAAATATAGTCTCAGTACTGCCAGGCACACACCATGCTGTGGGATACTGATTAGACCTTAAAATGTACATTAGAATAGCCCAGCATAATTTTCAGAAGAAACTATCAGTCTCTAATGCATGAAAGGACCCAGTCAGTAATTTCAGAGTTACATTTTGATGTAAGCATTTTCTGCCTCTATGGGAAGTTCCCTTTTATTTTGATAATTTTGCTAAGAGCCTTTTGCAAACTGCCTAAACCTTGCTGAGATTTTACTTCCTATCAGCTGCCACAAGCTAGCCAAAATATTTTTTCCTCTGGTGAAAATGAGGTTGAGGAGTCACATTCACATTTTTCATCAAGACCCTGATGGTAAGCAAATGTGCCATAAGTCCCTGGGTTTCATGTCACGGCTTTTCCCACACCTCCGGCATTCTTCGGCTGCCACCAGGCTGGGGGACCAGAGAAAGCCTTGCCTGAGCTCACTCCTGCCCTTCCCCCTGTACACAATAGTGAGGCACAATGAGTTCTGAAGTTAAAACACATATTATTCAGAAAGCTACCTCCTTTTTCTTTGATCTCTGAACATTTGATGCTCCTAGTTTCTAAATTATGATTTTGTAGACCTTTATTTCATCCTTCTTTGATTTTGTTCTTCCAGGCTGAAGAGTTTTGGCCTATATACTGAGTTTTTTTGTCCAGATGCCTTTTTTGCCTTGAGTGGTGCTGCTGTTCTCACCATCCTTCTCTGTACCTTGTTCTTCTGCTCCTGGCGCTGTGCTCAGGGACCCCTGGGGTGTGTGCGTGCACAGCCACGCACATCTCACACACACAGGCAGTGTAAGAGCCACCAGCAGCACACTCCCAGCTTGCAATAAATATGTGGACAGTGTGTGGAACGGCCTTTGCAGACAGGAGCATAAGCTGAACACAACTGAAAACCGGTTTATTCAAATATTGAATTAACTAAATAAAAACTAGCCTACATTGTGATATGGATTACCCCAGAGACAATGAACAAAAAACATTAATGACACTTTGTTGTTAGCCAACCCACCTGATCTTTCTCCCACTTTCTGTAAAAATTTCTTTTGTCCTCTAGTATAGGCTTCAAAATACAGGCTTCATCACAAAAATGTGTTTCTTATTTTTCAAACAAAACACTGGAAACTGAAAGAAAACCCCAAGAAAGCTTTTAAAGAATTCAGAAGCACTCTGTAGTGCTGTCTTTATTTTTAAAGTGGCTACACTGAACAAAAATAATATGCTTTAAATTACTGCATGAATGAAAGAAGTGTCTCACAAAAATAAATAGCAGCTGCAATACTTTTGGCTTTTAATGTTGGGGAAATCAGAAGCTTTGGATTTCTAAAGAAATCAACCTCTCTGTTCCTTATTGGGCACAGTCATACAAAATTATGCTCTCAAATTATGCCCAAAATTATGTTACAGGACCAATTTAAAATGAGATCTCACTGCAATTTATTAATACAATCTGTCAAGAAGTTTAAGTTGTTATACATTGTCCCAAACAAAGAGAAGTTGGTTATAGTATGACCACACTCTTTTCTCATGGGAACATCCCATGACAGGTAAGGTAGCAGCAGGGCCTTGTAAAACTACTCAATTAGTTTAGTCACCAAGAGACAGTTCTTTGGAAGAGGAGTTGCTGGTGGTCAGTCGAAGTGGTCATGAAGGTGTTTTGCATCTTTGGGCTGGTCATTGTAGAGGGAGTATTAAGCAAACCCAGCCCCCAAAGGCTTAACAGGGTTTTCAATTGCTACAAGACATTAATCTGGTCTGGGATAACTGTGACCCTGTCCTGTCCAGGTGTGACTTCACCAGATGAGCTGAGAGGGCTCTGGCCCCCTCCCTACAGCACTGTTTAGAGAGCAGGATGGAAAGGCTGTCATTGTCCATAGCTGCCACTCTTCCTCCCCACTGCAGCTGGTCACACCCACCCTTGTCCCCGACACCCAACTGCTGCCATTAATACAATTTAAATTATTGTTACCAGTTGCCATTTAATTCTAAAATCCAAGGGTGAAGTCCAATGCAGGCAAGAATGAACAATTCTACAACCAACTGTAAGCAAATAATGAATCCCTGAATAAATTTTTCTACTTTGTGGGATAAAGGGGGTGTTGTTTAACATACCAAAGTATCTATGTTCCCATTTCTTCTGTAGGAAAGAATTTGAGTAGCATACCATGGAACAGGCAGGGAACTTGAGGTATGTCATGCAAATTTATGCAGAGCTGACTTAAAAGAATAGAAGCAGATTTTCTATATATATGCATGCCAATTACACCATATGATTCCATTTTTATTTCTTCTTCTGTGTCACCCTCCCTTCAGTTTCCTGCTTATCATTTCACACAAGCACATATGGGGGACCACACCTTCCACATGCACAAACCAAACAAAACAAACCAGCTATTTTTAAGAATCCATCGGCAACTATTCATTCAAAGCTGTTCAGAGCACTCATCTGCGGTTGCTAGGTGACAAATTATGTATTCACCTCTTCTTATTAGCTAAAGAATTTAGCAAGAAGAGTAAGAGATGTAACTGATTTAAGCACTGTCCACCCAAACTATGTCAAGCCTGCAGGAACTTGGACTGCCGACTCGCTCATACTTCTGTGAAACTTTATCCTCCCCAGCTGCAGGGAAGTACAAGTGTCGATTAGACAGAAGCTCCATCACACTCCTGAAAATGTTTTTTCATTATCCTGATTCAGAGTCTAAATATTTGGTTGTAAGTGACACAGCTTAAATGAGACATGTCAGCTTATAACTTGCTGTTGCAAATGCTTTTTTCTTTTTTTTTCCTTTTGTCAAATTCATTGTTGTTGCCAATACCCTGATCATGAAAATATGAATGGATGTGAATGACTTTGAGACTGATAACTTTCAGGAAGGCAGCAGTGCTGTTTGTCATAGATGTCTATGTAAAACAGTCCTACCATTTGTAGAGATACTTCCTAAAAGGGTGCACTGCTACACAACAGATATTACTGGACATTCAGCCACCTTAAACTTTGTGATAAAGTCCTGCATATTCACCAGCCTCATGGTATCCACACAGCTTAGTGTTTAATGTCCCCAAATATCTTGATAGCTAGAAAATGATCACAGATGTGTTACTAGGCGTTTATGAGGTTTACTCCCAAGGCTGCAAGGTACTACTACAAAAACACAGATGGTCTGAGGATGGCTCACTTAATAAGTAAAAAGGACAGGCAAGATCATGAGCACAGGGTAATGGAATTGTACAGCAGAGCAGTCATCATTCATCCAAAACTCCCATTGCACTCAGGGCAGAGTGAAATCACATAGTGAAGTCCTCAGCATTGATGTGGTCACCTGAGCCTGTCACCTTTCCTATTTCACAGTGACATGTGCACCAAGATGTTATTGAAGGTGCAGTGCTGTATTCATGGACCTTTCTTCTAGGCTTGTGTGGTGCTAAATGCTTACTGAAAAACCAGAGAACCTGATGTGCAGTTCAAGGTTCTGTATGCAGACAAACCGGGTTCACTCACACCACAGATATTTGTTGCTGGAATAAAAAGAGCTTGAAAAAGGACAAGCCACATACTGCCCAAGCCATTGCTTTGCATGTAGGGACCCTACAAACCTCACACAAAGCCAAGGACAGATTTGATATGTCTGTTTCCAAATGACTGCAGGCTAGATGTTGTAGGTGCACCAGGCAGGAGGGGAGAACGGAACAGCTGGTTTTGCCCTCTCTGGACTGCAAGCAATGGTTGCCTAGACTTTTGGTGTTAACTGGCATCTTAAGGACAGTGGGAGGGGAGGGGATATTGGCCTCCCTCCCATTCACTAAGGAGGAATAACTGTATCAACACCGGCTTGTAATTAAGTGTGTGCTTCCATGCACCCGAGGGGTACATTTAGAAGCATTCTTCGAGTGTGGGTATTGGAAAGTGACTCATCAGAAACAACATAAAAAATTAAAATCTGAATACTGATCACCCTTTTCTCTCACCTCCCTGCCTTCCTAAATGTAGGTTTTAAAAACCTTGTATATATAGTTATTCTAAGATTGTGCCTCCAGTCCATCCACCCACTCCATGCAGATTTACTTGAGATCTTTTGCAAGGTCTGGTTTAACAAATATATGCATAATATTATTCACCTTCTTCCCTGCTCTGCTCTGCTCCTCTTATCTGCAGATTTCTCTGACAGAGGTGTTGAAGTCATGTCATACTGCATTCCAAACCAGATTATTTGAGTCTTCTAAAATCAAACTGTGTTACGTTAGGTTTGTCTTAGTTTGATTTGGTTTCGTTTTCTTTTCGGAATCCTCCCAGATTCCATGTCTCCTAATAGAGAATATTACTGGTCTCATTACACAGCCTGGCTGAATCAGAAAACTCAGCACAGAAAACCAAGCAAGCAAGATGTCAAAATTCTCAGCCTGAAAGAAAAACAGCAGCACCAACCATTGATTTTCAGGTGCCACAGCTTCCTGCTCACTGACATATTCTGATTAAAGGCTTTCAAGTATAAACCCAGAATGACTTCATTGACTCTGGCAGAATAACTTCAAATTTACACAGCTGAAATCAAGATCTCAGTCCAACTCTCATTTTGTAGAAGATAGCATGATCTATAGCTTTGCCTAGATAGGATTAGAATGTATGAGCACAAAACTAAAAAACAAACAACCCCAGGAAGTAAAACACTTTGGAGCCTGTATGCACTCTTGTGCAGTTCTATTTCCCAGCACCAGGGATGAATTTGTCCCTTTTTGTTGGCGGCAGTAACTCCTGGTGTTATTTTACATCGCTATATTTCTTTTTTTGTTTTCGCTCATGCCAACAAGACCATGAGTAGGTGTCATATAAGATAAATCTCACTAATTTTAAAAAAGAAAAGCTAGTGAACAGGAGGTGATAAATGCTGTTCTGCCTACTCAGGTTCTGTCACATAAGATGTCACTTCTTTATTTTAATTATATTTTCTGCCAACTCACAAAAGCCAACAATTTCTACTGCATGTGCTACCTTTTGCTATGAAATTATTCTGCATAGCCAATTGCAAAAAATCTACTTGTTTCTGTCCCAATTTTTTCCATATTCATTTTATGGCTGCTTCCTGATGTTCTATAGAAATTGTCTCTTCAGGAAATGTTAAAACATAAATAACAGCTTGTTCATTGCAAAATGACTCAGACTGCACACAGAATTAATTCTGTTTTCAAGCATTAGTAAAACACATAGGGAGCCTAAAAGATCATCTGCATTTTAGATGCAGTTTTGCTACTGCATGCTCACAGCTAGCTAGTTTTGGTAAAAAATTCTACTTGATTAAAAAAATTGAAAGCTAAAGAACCGTGGTATCTAGAATGTACTAACAGTAAATCCTTATCTGTTTGCATGGCAGGTAAGAATTCTTATCATCCTAGAAGGTGAATTAAATTCAGCTTCAAGCAACACCAGCTGTTTGATCGACTGCTGACATTGGCAGATGCTTTGTGCAGAAGGGCCACCCCTCACAGACCTGGGCTGAGCAATGCCTGCAGCTGAAACAGCAGCATTTGTACAGGGACCACAGACACAGGGATGAAATCCCACATTTCACCAAAAGAAAATTCACTTTGCAAATGGGAATAGTTTAAAACAAACAAACAAACCATCCAAAACCCACTTGTTAAACTAGATGAAGCCAAAGCCTGAGCAGAGTGAATCAAGGCTCAAGTGTAAGGATTAAGTCCTGGAGGAGTTGTTAACACAAGGTTCACACCAGATTTAGTGCTTCTGTAAGTGAAGGAGGTGGAACTGTGGCTTTGACTAATTTTATTTAAAATAACACATCTTAAGGATTATTTTCAGTTACAGAGTGAGAAGCAATGAAGTAAATTGTTTATTATTATTATTATTATTATTATACTGAACTACAAATCAAAAGCTGGAATGAGAGAATGGATTTTAGGACAGAACCTAATCTAACCAGGAGTAGAAAAAGAAAGAACAGCATAGGAATGTCAGATATCTTAATCACACACTTGGGGGGCCATCAGATAGCTAAATTATGCTGCAGACAACTTCAGATCCAAGCTTGGGTAGTTCAACTACATCAAAACTGGTCAGATCACCACCTAAATGCAAAACTGCGTTTCTGAGGTAATCAGTGTTGTGATTTTTGTACTATAACTGTCCAGCCAGATTGGTAGTATTTCTGGTCATGCATCAACCTTGAACAAAGGAAGAACATAACTGCCTTTTCATTTGACCATTTACATTTCATTAATCACAGTGTCCTTATTATGCAGAAAATTAGATTGAATTAGAAACTGAACACAAAATTGAATTACATCTCAAGTTAAAATATAGATTCCCTAATAGTTTATCCTTGTCAAACCAGCAATTCAATGATCTCTTCTCTGTGATGAGCCTTCTAGGGACTCTTTGCTCAAGGATAAATTAAGTTCTCCACCCTTTAAGTGCCTGGAGCACTTCTCTGTAGAAATACTGATCAATTCAAACTCCAGCTCTGCATAGCAAGGAAGCTGAGGATCTTCAAAACCATAACCTGATTTGGTTTCCTGGATCCATCTCTACTGCTAGATGTTGCAGAGCACTACTTGTACACTAGCACAGGAAGTATAACTTAGGCAAAAATTGCTAAGAAACATCAGCATTTTTTTTTCTTGACACGCCAAGTTTCTGTATGGGGAGTGGTGGGGAAACATCTGCTTTACTTGACTATAAAGTCAGTCCTTTCTCCTTCCTTTAGGAAAAAAAAATGTAATGGAGCATCACTTAGCTTACAGGAATCTTTAATTAATGTTTGATTAAATTTAGAACAAGCATTTTTATGTCAGTCTTTACATTTGTAAATTTTGAATTTATCAATAAATCACCCATATTATCTATGTGAAATCCATATTTGTTTACAGTATAGCAAGTAAGCCTTAGGCAATATTTTTCACAAATCATTTGTGTTTCTCTGAAGAAAACTTCTTTTTACTATGTATGTATTCAAAGTTTTTTCTAAGTATAAATAAATCTTCCTGGCCTGTATGTTCTCTGTGTGAGACAAACATTGGGCCTATGCATAACTGTGAGCCATTTTGCAGATATATTTCCTCACCAGAGGGGATCCAGTTTCTTTGTCCCTCAAGAATCTTGCATTTGGGAACATACAGAGCCCTTGTTTTCCCCATCTCTGTTTGAATTTGGAGGCTCTTTCTCCCCTCTTTGGCTCATTGTGTGACAAGCAGGACCTTGCTAAGGGAATTTTCCTGACTTTACACTTAGGAGTCAGGCTCACAGTTCTACACTACAGTGAACAAGTTGGTGATGAGTTAATGGCTGGAGATTATGACCTTAGAGGTATTTTTCCACCCTAATGGATGCTATGATTCTATTATTCTTCGCTATAAATGGCCTTCATGCTGTTCACAGTGCCACAATATTCTGCATTCTCTGTGTATCACAGAGAATACTCTGTATGCACATCTTATCCAACACACAACCCCCCACTTCTGGTTCTCTGTAGGGGTTCCTCCTGAAGCAATACCAGGGATGACAGGTTTGCTATCAGGGAGCTTTGAGTGCCCTTCATCACTTTAAGAGGTTTATACACACTTTAACTGTACATAACTCTCATCTGCAGTAAGTGCTTGTTGAATGAACATGTCAGCATTGCATGCAGTGTGAATATAATATTTATTTGGCGATCTACAGAAGCTTCAGGAAGTCACTGTGAAGTTGAATCATATTTACTTTTATGTCCTAGGAAACCAGCACAATACTTGCAATGATCCAAGAGTTCCAAGGTGTGGGAGACTGCACTCAGTTGTGAAACTCCCCTCTCCCTGCAGGGAAGGTCTGATCAGGCACTATTGGCTTAACTGTGCTGATGTGAGAGGCAGCTGAGCAGGCACCATGAACCATCAGGGACCCCTGAAGCACCCCCACACCCATTCCTGAAGCCTTCCACCAGAGGACTGCACGTGATCCAAAGGTGTTGCAGCAGATCCAGGGCCTTTTGCAAAAGACAGTGTAAAACTTCCTCCACCCACAGGGGAGGTACCTGGGTGTTCTTTCCACCCACCCTGAGCGTATTTTAACCCATCAGACTTTGTATTCTAGGAGCTTCTTGGGGGGTGAATCAAGACAGATCAAGACCATCACTTCCAACTAGCAGCAACAATCAAATCTCATTGCAGATCCATGGGTGGTGATTATGCATCTTTCTGCTCTTACCCTTTCTTTTTCTTTCTTTTCTTTATACATTTTCTCAAGTAATATTTTGGTGCTTATCTATTATTGTCTATTACTATAGATAATAATAACCAAAATGGCTACATGCCTGCTTTCCATTGCAACCAAACTGTTCTAAAATGCACCCTACACAAATATATCTTTATACTTAGAATATAGATATATATATATGTATATATGTCTTCATGGGAGAAAATCCTTTCATACAGAAGTATTAATTTCTTTTCACCGTGAAAAGCCTGACTCTAGGAAACGGCTCTTCTGCAAGTCAGGTCCTGGTTGCATTGCTGCTCTCAGGAGTCCAGCTTGGCAGCTCAGGCACTTTGTGCCTTATTTAATGCACAAGAACTACAGCCCAGAAGGCTACAGAGAACCAAAATGGCTCCTCTTACCTTAGTATCTCAAGCAATTTAGCAAATGATTAATAAGCATCTCAGTCACTTCACCAGGGACCTCTGGGGACAAGTGGCAAAGGAGAGCTGACACCTAGCTGCTCTGCTAGGTTAGGTGGTATTGCTCCTCTCTAGAGGGAAACCTGTTCTACTCATTAATTGAAGCCTTGGGCTCCTTGTCTACATGCATGGCATCATACACAGGATTTGAACAATTCCACTGTTGGGTTGATGTTACTTTCTCCCTTTATTTTTTTTTCTGTAAGTTTGCAATCAAATGAAATTACCACAATCATAGAATATGTTCAAAGGACAGGTTGGTCTGAAAAGAGGAAAATATTGAAAGTTTAAATCCTGGAACAACCACACCCTTCCTCTCCAATGGCAAACCAACAAACTTGAAAGAGGCAAAGGAAAGATCGGACCCAGCACCCAAAATAAAAAGTCTTTGCTGCCAGATATGTAACTACAGGCATCTATTGAAAGTTTAAATCCTGGAACAACCACACCCTTCCTCTCCAATGACAAACCAGCAAACTTGAAAGAGGCAAAGGAAAGATTGGACCCAGCACTCAAAATAAAAAGTCTTTGCTGCCAGATATGTAACTACAGGCATCCTATAACCAGATCTTGTCCCAAGCAGAGCTGTGATGAGACTGATGATCTCACGATCCACTTTTTTGCAAAATCCATCTAGCATAGACAAAGCCTAGTGGTACAGAGCATGAGCAGTTAATTTCTGGCTCACCAGTAGTCAGGAAGACCACTGCAAGCTATCAAATGTGCACCTTGGTAAATGAGACTTGTAGCTGGTGTATTATCCTGGTTCCTTCTGTTCAACAGTCCTACATGTTAATGAGGGCTCTAATTGGACAAGTCAAAAAAATTCTCACATCAAATATTCCCCTGCCTTTGAATAGCAGGACTGTTGTCCCTCATCAGTGCTACCTGCCTATCTTGTTTGTCTGAACTAAAATTAGAGGAGCCAGTGGAAGCATGGTTGTGCTGAACTGTTACATTTTCAGGGCAGACTAGAAGACAGTAAAGTGCCTAGCTCAAGAACTGCTCTGAAGCCAGCACTGCCATATGGAGGAAAATTGTGTTGGGGAGATTTATTTTTTTTTTGCATACTGAATAAGAAAAATTAAATCAAAATGTTAACATTGAACTAGAAAGATGTAAATTTGTAATCAGCCCATTTAATTTCAAAGAAATTTACCCATTTTTTTGAGATACAGAAATATTTTTGTGATATCATTCTCTCTGTTCTGTAAAATAAATGTTTTTACCACACATCTCTTTAAATGAGTTTGCAATAATGTAGCAATATTGAGAGAGAACAAGAATATTGAATAAGAATCTTGAATATGTTGATATCCTAATTGGTATTCATTACAGAAATGAGTCATTCTCAGTGATGTGGCAACTGCTGCTTGGTTTACTTATTAACAGGTGGTACAGCAGCCACTGGAACACAAGTCTGAAACATGTAATTCATGGCTGGCAATTTTCTATTAACCTTTCTTGTATTTGTATTGATAAAAAATACAAATATAATTTTTAAAAATGCAGCAGGTAAGGTGTTTTAATTTTAGTTGAAATTACCAAGGCAATCAACACACTTCAGTGAACACTCTGAGTCTACAAGAGTCTTTTTTTCCAACAGAAACTATGTACAATTTATTACATGTTGTATCTATCTTAGATAATGTCAAATTTCATGTTTAACGTATAAGGAACAATGGATTTACTCAAATTCCACAGAATTTCTCTAGAATTTAGCGTTATAAAACTAAACCCTCTGTCTGTACCAGGACAGCTCCAAAAGATGCTATCTGCAAATGAGTTAAATACTTACCCTTTTTGATGATAATGAGCAGGACTTGAACTTTTTCTTGGGCCGGATTTCCCAGCTGTTCTGGAAGACCTAGATAGGGGAAAAAAAATCATATGACTAGGAAATTAAATAGAGATTTGAACATATATTCCTATCAGATTTGGGTATGAGTACCGACATAATAAAGTCAATAAAACTTACTTGAGCATCCTTCACATTGTTCACCACTCCACTGCTCTAATCCCTCTGTTCTTTTTACTTTCTTGTCTGTTTAACATCATTATAAACTGTGGACTTGTAGCACATACCTGTAAGTTTTTTCCAAGACTGCTTCTTGTGTTTCTTTATACTTCTGATTTATCTATCTGCTCATAAATTCTCATATTGATAAAAGTTAAACAGACTCAAATTTACTCTTTGTGGTCAGATTCTCTTTGATGTTATTTCATTTCACAGCCCGACTGAAAATACCGTTTCTAATAAAAATATGGATAGAATATTGCTTAAAAGAAATCACTGTGAGTACAATTTTTTTTCTGTATAATTTTTATGAACCAGCTCCCAGTGTAGAGCTGGTTTTAGGGTTTGTTAAGTTATCTAAATGTAAGGAAACAATAGGACGCTTCCACTGAATTTGCTGGCAACTAGGCGAATGTCATAAAAGTGGTTCAAGTCTTATTTAAAATCTTTTTCAAGGCAATTTAGATCTAATTCTTCTTCATATGATCCATCTAGGATTTCTCAGTTTCTTTTCTGTCTGCCATTTCTAAAGATTTTTTAGCAAGAAAACTTTCAAAAATAACATTTTCTTTTTATGACAAGAGTCTTCCTTTAAAAAGAAACATCTGTCAGTAGTTTTGCAGTGCAATTGGGACTTGGAAACAATGGTCCTATGGCTGCTCCTTCCTGCTGCTCACTGAGTGACTTTACACAAGTCTCAGCAGGTCTCTGTTACCTTAGCTACCCCTTTTTGTCCTTCCCTGCTAAACTGTGCTGTCATTGTGGCAAGGACTGTGACATACAATCCATTTCTATGGTCCCTCACACAATGAGAACTTGATCACAGCTGGGGTCTAGAGACACAGTGTGGCAACACAAATAACAAAAGAGACCTTAAGTACAGGGGAGGAGCAGCAGGGCAAACTGCCCTCATATTCTTGGACAACTTATTATAATTTCCTACAAGAAATGCAATAGAAATTGACTTAAAGAAGTGTCAGAATATCTTATTCTCAATTCCAACCAGTACTCTCTAAGCACAAGTCTCTGCCTGATGTACTAAGACATTTCTGGCTTCACCTGCAATGAGTTCACGGAGAGGAAATCAAGGAAGAGCAAGCCCTGAATTTGCATGAAAAAAAGCATTTCCTCCAGATCACTATTCCACCTATGACAAGGAGGCATATCTGAAAACCAGTCCTTAGGGATGTTTTATGAACATCTTAAGAGCTCAATTACCTCTGAGGTCTTTTCAAACCATAGCAATTCCAAGATTATAGGTTAATATTTCACCCACCTTGCCAAAGTCATTTGACAATGTCATTGCAATCTGGAACTATTGACACAGGGGGCCCCTTGCATGGGATTTCAGCTGTCCAAGTGGTCTCAAGAAGAGTAGGCCAATGTACAAAAATATGCATGCACTGAGTTGGCAGCAAGGCAGAAGGAAGCTGAAGTCATGCTGACATTACCAGTAGCAGCAAGAGAGAAACTTCCCATGATTACTGTTTTCTTAAGAAATATAAGATAATATTATGTACCTGTAGATCATGTGAAACCTTACAAGATACAGGTCTCTTAGTGTATATCTGATATCTGTTTATGGAGCAGACACTTCTAGCTCACGGCATGCCTGGAATATCATGAATGCTAAGCTTTTTCCTTCTAATTTTATTTAAATTATTGTTCAAACTCACTGGAAGATGTTCAGTTTACACAGATTTCAATATCAATTTCATCTGAAGTGAGAGGACTGATGTGACCAGTAGAACCCAGAGCCATAACACCACTGATAATATGCCTCTCTGTATTGAGTTGTCTTTTAGCTAATTTAGCTAATTTATGTACTGAATTTCACGTATATGAAGCAAGTGAAGCCTCTGTTACAATTACTGTGCTCCAGTACACTTAGGGAAAAAAAAAGTTTAAGAGCTTTGTAATGAAACAGATTTGGAAATAATTGTTTTCCCTTGTCACTCTTTCCATAATTAGAAATGCTTCAAGTCCCATTTTTTTCTGCAAGTGACTCACCTAAGCCATTTCTAAGTGCTGTAAAGTATCAGAAGAACAGCACCACCACAACAGACGTGCAACAAAAAACATTTAACCAGCTTTTCTGATGTGAACCCAAGATTCATGTGCAGTGAAGTACATGTGCTTCAACATTTCTATTTCTGCACAAAACTGTAGCAGTTTTGCACCCACGAGTATTTTAGCTTCATGAATCACAGGAGGCTTACTTTTTGCAATTATAGATTCACATGTGAATGCATTTTCCACCAAAACCAGAATCTATTTTGTTATCATTTGACTGCATAAACCACAATAATATTTTTCTGAGCTAAAAGTAAAGGCTTTTCTCAGAAATCAGCAGTTGTTTTTCAAACTTTCCTGCGTTATACACAGGTATATGGTATAAAGCAAGTGTTTAAGAGCATGGAACAGTGCATCAGTGTTTCACATATCAGTGTTTCTCTTCAACTACAAAGAGATAAGTATTCACTTAAGAAACTCATACTATAGCTTTCCTAGCTGAAAGAATCATCTAAACCTAAGGAAATATAAATGAGTTTGCCTAGAGATAAGGCTTCTAATTTTATTGGTCATATATATGGAAAAAAAGCTCAGCAACCCTGATAGTCACAAAATTTCAGGCCTTGCTTGTGATGCAGTGAACACAAGCAACTTCATTTCACACTTTTAGGTAATTGCGGTGCACTTGAAACATTTTTAAAACACTTCCATATGTATAACTGTTGGTAAACATATTTTTATTGAGAGGTCCCCCTTAAATTGAAAAGTAACAGCAACTTGTTTTCATTTAATTGACAGTAAGATATCAGTGACTTCAGATACACAATGGAAGCTCTCCAATAATAAGACCTTTTAAAATAAGCTTTAGCAATCTGGAAAGAACAAGCTGAATCTGTCAGTGTGCAAGCCTGTAGTGCTCCAACTGTATGCTGTCCTATCTTAATATTCAGCTAGAATTCAGATTGCAAAGAAGGGATGTGACAGAAAAAGCCTCCCAGAGACCTGGCCTTTCTTCTTTTCCCCATGGTGAAAGGGAAAAGACTCCTCTGTGTGTCCTGGGCCATGCATCCAGCAGAGGTATTGATGCCTGCATTCCTTCATGAGAAGGTGTGGGGGTTGGAAGACCACTTCCCCCTGAGGCATGCACACCATGCCCTCCCCACAAGGATGCTTCTCTGCAGATGGATACATATGCTCCCTCCAGTGTAATTCTCTCTCTTTCTGAACATGGTGCTTAAATAAGCAAAGCTAACTTTGAGAGCTCCCTTTAAAGAAAACAAATATACACTTTTGTGATGGACCACATAATTTTAATGGCTTTTCAGATGGGAGAATGTAATTCAGTTTATCAATACCAAAGAATGGATCTTCCACCTATTGCCCATTTCTTTCCCTCACTGCCCAAATAAAATGCATACCCATTACCACCAAGGGAAGAGGCACATGAGAGACAGAGACCAAACAGTATCTGCTCCTCCCTGAGATGGTTCTGACTCTTTGTCAGCCAAGGAATCCTTTTCTCTCACAAGGCTTGGAGATGTTTCCTGCCCACAATCCTGTTGTACCTTGGAGCAAAGCCACCAAGGACATCAGTTTCTCCTTCTCGGGCCACCTCCTCCCCACAACCCTCCTGTCCAGATTTCCAGGAGGAACATGGACCTAACTCACCCAGTCAGGCTGTGATCTGGAGAGGATAAGCCCCAGCACTGCTCATGTCATGCCAGCACCGACCCCATTGACCCAGCAATGCCTGCTGCTCTCCTCTGAGCCATGGTGGGCTCCCTTTTTCAACACAACTTGGGTTTAAGGTTATCTGCTCTAAGCTGGCCAGTGAACCCAAACTGTATAAGCTACAAACCAGTTAGAACATCTAGTTTGACTCCCAGGGACTAGCTACAAGGAGTGACAATTACACGGTTTTATGCACAACATGTAGAACCACAAGAATTATACCTTACAAACTAAAAAGAGGTGCTGGAAGAGACATAAAAGGGAACAGGCATTTCCATAGGTAGCAATCACAGAATATTCTAATTTTGCATTTTTGACAATTTAAAAAGTTCGGCAGTTCCTTGCTAAAATCAAAATAAACTAATTCAAATGTAATAGGAACAATGACAGGAAGTTAATATATTGGAATCTCTGGTTTGGAAATGCAATCTTTGAGTGTATCACCTAAAATATCTCTCATGAATTTGAGTAACTATGCAACAAACAGCTAAAAAACAAAGCCTAACTTAGTCACCAAGCCACATCTTTTCAGCAGCCAGGAAAAGGCTTCTCTAAATTAGTCTTTTGTGTACATTTCAATGAAAGTTAGACACCCACTTACCAGTATGTGTGCAAGAGGAGGTGACAGCAGCAAAGGTAACATCATATCAGCAATATTGTGAACCTTCACAAACCTTATGAGCTCTGTCACATTAATGCCAGGTGGAATAGGACTAATCCATGCTCTGGCTGAATAGTCCTGGGAGACCTGCAAGCAACAGGATGAAGAACTACAAGGTACATGGATTTTAGCTGACTCAAAGACATTCACCCAGGCAGCCCCTAAAATAATTTTGTTTTCTTCTTTCTCTGAAAATGAGAAGGCTTATATGACATGTTTTCCCAATAAAGTTCAATCTTAAGCTGGTGATGAATTGACTTTACTCAGGTACAATACCCTAATGTGATTCCTTTCTAAAAGGTTAACATCAGAAGGATGGGTTAGAAAGCAGAGTCAGCAACATGATTCCAGGTGAGGACACATACATGCAGCTTTAAAAAAACAGGACAATTTGAAAAACAGCTTTATCACCCTAGAGCAATATTGCACACACACAAGCATTGCTTTTAACTCCATCTGTCACTACTTAATGTCTCACACACCACTAGTGCTGTCCAATACCTTGTATCTGAAATAAACTGGTATTTTTTCACTTGAAGAAAGGGAACTCCATTTTTACACTGTGTTGTTATAGAAACAAACATTTCTAACAGTGCCCCTTCCACACTCCAGATCCCACTGCTGTTCCAAACAATAGAATAAAAATTATAATAAAACTCCCAGAAGTTTACTGTTCAACAGCCACCTCGTTATCAGGTATTTTGTTTTAATCATTTCCATTAGACTGTGAGGAAAAAGCACTAAGCACTGGAGTTGTAAAATATCCCTGAATTGTTTCTCTACCAGTAACAAAACATTTGCTATTGATCCAACTTTTTTATGGATTGCTAATTTACAGGCTGGTTTAATAGAAAGAACAGAATGTCACAGTGGTGACAGGACCTTGTTTATCCATGATTGCACTGCTGCAATCTTGACTGGTGTGTTATGGTATTATTTACGTTGTCTTAAGTGACAATTACTCTGCCTAGAAATACAGAACAGGCACACCAGTACATTAACAATCCCTTCTCTCAGAGGTGATAAAGGTAATCTACAATCTGATGAGAACTTTGTCCTAAAGCATGTGATGTTCAAATCTGGCAAGCTGCTTTAATAACTTCAAATGCAGCAAGGAAAGGAAAGAGCCTGGCAACAAAGCAAGATGGGGAAATGACTGGTGGCATGAGGACAGTAAAGATGGGAGAACAGGAACTGTAGTCTGAACAGATCCTTAGCAACAATATCAAGGAAGCAGTCTCAGGGTCACACAAAACAAAAATTAAGAAATGAGATTGAAGACAGCAGAAACCATATAATTGAAAGATCTTCTAGACAAAGTGCTGTTCTCCTTCAAAAAAAAGTTAATTATTTTCTGTTGCCCTGAACTTCTATATGTTGAAATAGTGATTATTCTAATTCAAATCTCATTTCACCTACTCCCTTATTCTCCTGATGCAGAATGAATCTATCAGATACAGAGAAAATGTGCTCACTGAGGAAGCAGAACCAGGTCACTTCCACTACCAAGATGTCATACAACGATTCCTAATGATCAGTATTCTCCTGAACTGACGTTTTATCTGATGAACACATTCTTGACATTATCTATGCAAGTGCTCATTGGCCTGGGAATAATAATGCAGATACAAAAAGAGTACATGTATTCCCACTAATTCATGACTTCACATTGCAGTATTAATTCTGCTTTTAGTAAAGGGGAAGCTCCTGAATCCTGAGCCTGAAAGGGAGGAATCTCATGTAATGTAAATAGTTATTTGCACAAAACTCACATGGACTTACCAATACCGTACAAATGTGCTTTCTTTCACTATCCTGTGTTGTTCTTTTCCATTAGAATCAAGGAAACACATAAGTAGAACATTTATTATACTCAAGGATCAGTAGTCAGTTGGTGTCTTTATCTAAGCTTAAAGAAAAAAAAAGTTTCATAGCATCTGGACAAAAAAATTGAAATGCTTCTAAAAAGCCAAGATTGCTGCTGTTCTACTACTGAATGTATTCATGCTCCTTAAAACAGGTATGATGTTCAGTTTTCGTTGGTGTCCACATGTCCCAGTCACTAGAAACTGCTGTGAGAAGTCTGCGTTTGTAGACATAGGGAGTATTAAATGCCTTTTCTAAAAAGTGTGTAATTTTGCTACAATTTTGATTTGGATCTCAAGACTGTCAAGATCCAGGCATGCACAAGATCATGAATAGAGTAGCTTGAAAATAATTATCAAGACTGGTACATTGTGATAAGTAATGAGTTGTGTGTTTTAAGAAAAAAGAATAGCTGTGAGAAGAACTGTATATCAAAAGAGAGAAAGAATCAAAATAGAAAACATGAGTCTTCTCACTGATTTCAATACTCTTTGTATGAAGGTTTGAGGTTCAGTTTTAATGGTCATCTTTACCTCCATTTAAGCCTACCTTCCTCCAACAATAGTTTTATTGGATTTGGTGGAATTACTACTACAATCATATTCTAAAAATTGGCTGCTGCTTGTCTCCCAAAAATCCTGACCTTTTTTCATCTTATTAGCTCTCTTCTTAAGTTTGAAGGCAAACTCAAAAAGACACCTTTCAGCTTATCATTTCAGTAAGAAGGACCACATGCTGTGCCAGAATCCAAGTTTTATTGGTTTTGTACTTTATACCTATCATGAGTTTTATCAGATAGCTTTCTAGTAATCAATTGCCTTGGCTTAATTTAATTTTAACTGTCCTTCTTTATTGCGGTGTATTTATTTAAGATGGTCCTAGAAAAAGTTGCCTTTACAGCACAAATGAAAAATTTACTCTCTCTTGGGTTCTGGACATTATCATATACTTAGGTCACTGTACTGATTAGAGTTTAATTTTTTTAGGGATTTAAATTGGATGTTCACAGTTCATTGGATGAAAGCAGTTTATCCCTCATCAAGCAAAATACAGAACTAATTTCTAATATTTTCTATAAAAAGAAAAGAGGATGGAAAAAATGTTCATCTGTGTTGTAGATGCAATATAATTGAAGGCTTGACAACATCAGGGCATGCTAGCACAAAACATTTGGCATAGCCAATAAAACTGAGTGTAGGAATACCACTACATTAAAATGTCAAATTTCATATTTTTATTGAGTTTTTTATTTAAAAATTTTAAAAAACGTATGGAACTAGACCGAAACTTTATAGACACAGCTTACAGAACATCCTCTTTACTGAGCAATATCTGCCAGAGCAGAATTATCCTGAGCTATGTACAAAGCACACAGCCACAGTACGTCCATCTGCTATTCCTATACATCTGGGGGCTGATTAATGTCAGCAAGCACAAAAAGGCTGTGATGTAGCATCCACATTGTTCACATTTCTCTAGTTGCTGCCAGGGCTTTCATCCCAGCAGTTTTCTGTGACCACAGCATGGCTTCCCAACCAACCAAACAAGAGGAGCAGACACAGCTCTTCTGGATTTTGGTATTAACATACAAAGGCAACAGGACTTCATTATCACAGATGGTTTGTTTGCTGTTTATACAGATGCTGAACCTGCTCCTTTGAACTGAATAGCAGTTCTGTTATCATCTCAAGAAGAAGCAAGTACACAATAAACAGTAAACAGGTCAGTGTGATCATCATATCATCAGCAGTGTGATATTCTGCTTGTTTATGCTGCATTATATCTTTAGAGTTAGCTATTATGGCTTCTTGACTCTGTTATGAACAATTAGTTTTTAGAACTTCTCAAAACCCTAAAAAACAAATTAATCAGACAACATGCTTTGTCTAATGATAGGAAGCCAGATGGAAAAGAGCTATGATAACAAGCATGTCATAATCTCACTATAAAGAACAAACCCTCTGTTGAATGCTTGTTCTCCTTAGTCAAATGGTCTCTCATGAGTCAAACAGGCTCAGAAACAGCAACTGAATGTCATCAAACTTTTCTGTCACAATTCTCGTAGACAGATCATTTTTCAAAGTGTCTTAAAATAAATCTCTTACTTCTCAAGGAAGTTCTGGGCAGTAACTTGGGCTGATGATAAACAAGGTTTCACTAATTGTATTTAAAGACAGAAGAGAGATGTTTGCATACTGACTTAGTTATGCCTAAGCGGGATGAAGAAACAAAGCAATAAAAACACAGCTACACTATTTCTTTCTTACAAATGAGTTCCAAACACAGTTTCTTTATATGAAGAAGCTTGTTGATCTTTTATATAGAAACTACCAGGTGAGTCAAATTTTAATTTTTTATGAAAGCCTCATCGACAATTTTGTTTCATTCCGGAAGAAGCTATTCTTGAACTGAATACATCCAACTTGAGAAGAAACACCACAAACCTATTTTTTCCTTGACACTTCATTACATTCACACCCAGAATGTCAATAATCAGGACTCTGCCTTCTCATTCCACCCAGAAAGAATTAATTTATCTGCTGCTCTGTGAAGTTATTAGTGGCAAAAGAAACACAAATTACTAAACAGCCTTTAAGAGACCTTAACTACACAAGAACCACCTGCAGTAGAAGGAAAAAAGTAATGGAGAAATATGAAGAAATTCAGTTTAACTGCAGACTTGTTTGAAATCTCACCAGTGTCAAGTATTCATAGTCATAAACATAAATTTATACTAAAATATTTGACTATGAACTTGCTAAATCTCTAAAAAATAGGGAAGCTGACACTACATATGGCAAATGAAACTTTAAATGCAGAATAACCTTGTAATAGGTAAATAAAAACAAACACTATTTTTTTTCACATAAGTAAACAACAATGAGAACAAGACAGGGAAGTTTTATGATGAGGCAAATCAACAAAGGGTGTCCCCAGGCAGAACACAAGTTGTGAGTCCTATTTTTTCCCTGTCCACAGGAATTTGGAAAAGTTGAAGGAATAGTCAGATGAGATTCAGTGAGCACACTATTGCCCCTTTCAGACCAATAGCATATATAGTTTATAATATATCATTTGTATATAATTTATACCATATTTTATTTTAGTCTCATTTATCATGATCAAGAAACCTACAAAGTTTAGTCAACTTTGGCTTCTAGCATATCACAAATAAAGTCTAGCTGAGATCTTGTGTTGTTGCAGGAACTATGACAATACAGCTCAGCTTACAGTCCATCCACAGACACTGGCAAAATCTTAATGGAAAGGACAAAATTGCACTAACTTCTACTTCACAGTTACACAGTATTTTACAACCTGACTGCTTTACTACAAAATATTGTAGTAGTTTCATTCCCAGATTAATCTATGACAGGCAAGCAAGGCCTTTGATTATTCAGCAAATGGCCCAGCTTTGATGAAAATGTATAACTAGAAAGAGGAAACATTTTCTGCAGAATTCAGAGGATGATACTTAGTTGATAAATAGATAGTGACCTCTTCTACCTGTCACCACAGCTATCAGTTTGAACAGTAAAGAAACAGAAAAAATGACCAAGAGCATCAGAGAAGCCACATGGAGTAAAAGAAGTCACACTCATCTCTTTGCCAGCACGCTTTTTTTACTGATGGCCTGTTCTGCAGTAACTACTCTGCACTTCCACCTTTGCTCTGGGATCTGAGGTGGTGCAAAGCAGAAAGCTCACTGACACTTCTTTTGTACCTCTGAATACAATAACTAACATTCTGTATTCTTGGAAACAAGATTCAGGTAGGTTGCATGATTTAAAAATATACAAAATTCAAGCCACAATCTGGCTTTCAAATACCATTAAATAGTCTCTGAAGCATAGCTCTTTTATATAAAACACTTAAAATTGAATGAGACTTATCACTGGAGACTGTATTGTAGAACAAACTTGTGTCCTGATCAGGTTGGGAGGAAGGAAGGAAAAAAAAAAAAAAAGAATATCTCAGTTAGCAAGAATATACAATGTTTTGCAGTGGCAAATAAATTTGGCATTTCATGAACAAAAGTAAGAAATACACAAGGGAATAGCAGAGAGGCAAAGATTCCAACAGCAGAGAGAAGGTAGTGGCTGTCACACAAATTGCATGAAGGGCACATAATACTCCAGTGAATTACAGTGCAATGTGTTTCGTTTCTGTTCTGCACATTTCACGTGCCCTTCCTGAAAACAAAAAAAGCATTGCTCAGTCAACCACTGGAAGCCAATGAAAACAGGCAAGAGTTGAATCCCGTCATCTGTGTGGAGATGCATTACAACATGACAAGCATCCACAAGCAATGAATTTGTAATGCAAAACTAAATCATAATTCAAGTCCTGCCCGAGCATATTTCAGCTTAAAACTTGAAACTGTCAGAAAGACAGTGGTTTAAAATTTTTCAGTGCAGAAAAAAAAAACAATTTTGAAAAAGGCCATAGGGATAGACAAGGCTGAGATGATGTGCTGCTCAGCTGTAAGAAGAACCTTTCACCTTAGTTTCAGAGATTTAATAGACATCAAGGACAAAGAGCAAATGCAAGAAAAGGGATCTGTGAATGAAAAGAGAAAGAATGAATTAAGGTTAGTTGGGATATTTCTCTCAGGTTAAGGCCTTATTTAAAAACAAAGTAGTGTGGTGTTGAACAAAACATTCTGAGCTGAAAGACAGGCAAAAAGTCTGTGATTTGCTGTGCAAGCATCATGCACAGCCTTGCAGTCTCTTTTGATCTACAAAGTGCTCATCTCAAGTGAAATAACTTGCAAAAGAAAATTACAAAACATAAAAACCAGTTCCATAATTGCCCTTCTTACCCATATGAGAACACTATTGTAAGGAAAGGCATAAAGCACAAAATAAAAAGTTCTTCAGCATTTTGGAAAAGGATTAACATTTGTTCTGAACAAAAATTAGCACAAGAAAATACATGTATAATGGAAACATACAAAAGAAGACTAGAAACATCCTTCCAATCTCCAACTAAACAGCATGGTTGCTGTGGTATCTCAAATTGAAAGTGAAAACTCATAAAAAGTGTATTCTCTGGAGTGATTAGTGGTTTTTAAAGTATCCTATATTTAGTTCAGATGATATTTCATAATATTGATTATGTATTATTACATATAATTAGATATATCCATAACAATTCTGTAAAGAACACTTGAAGTGAGATACCAGAAAATGTCCATTGCTTACAGATAAACACATAGGCCGACAATGAAGCTCTGATCCCTAAACTTCATTTTTCTCTGAAGAAAACATTCTAAGAATATTGTGTGTTTCTCTTCTGAGTCCTGATTCAAGATCTTTCTGACTATGCCAGTTTGCTGCAAATAGGCAATTCATATTGCTTAAAGAACTAGTGTCAAAGATGTCAGCAAAGCTGGTTTTATTGAAATGTGATGTTATAAAACTGCGACTTACCAACATTTGATGGCAAGCTTCACTCTGTTATGGTACTGAACAAAGGATACAATGACTCAAAAGTACTGAGGCAGAGCCAAACTTACCAAAAATGAAGATCAAAGTTCTCAGGACAAAATCTTAGTGCTCTTTAATGTGAGGCTATGCATGACAGCAGTCACTTACCAAAGAAGTGTCTTGGTCACAAGGAGCAACCTTGAGAGGTTTCCCAGCTCAAGGAGGGCTCACTGCCATGCAGCCAGGTTGCTTAGCAGGGAGAGCTCAAAGGTGGCTCCTTTAGGCTGACATAGTTATGGGGATGAAGTGGTTGACTCATAGTCAAATTAAATGCCATGGGAAAGGTATGCATGAGATGCCTTGTACCCACAACTTTCTTTGCCCCTTGAGAAATGACTCTTGGAAAGCCCACACTCTGGTCATGTGTAAATCACATGGTTGGTGTTCCAGCCTCATGTGCACTGATGTTCACTGGGCTGTTCTGCCTCTTTGTGGCTTTTGAGAGAACAGATTGGAACAAAAGGAATTGTTGGCCCATTTAGGGCCCAGGCCTTTACTTCCTTGGAGAATGAACCAAACCACCACTAGTTTGGTTTAGGAGTCGAGTGCATCCATCACAATTTCCAGGCTTATTCTTCCAATACATTCCAGACCAGGTACAAACCCTTCCCAGCTGAAGTCAGTAACAGTTCTATTATTAAATTCAGTCATGCAAGGACTCGAATAAAATTATATGGGGAGGAACATTTACTAATTTTTTGTTTTATTTCTTGCCTATTCAACCTGCCATCTGAAGTAAGTTATTCTTAACATTCAATACAAAGGAAGATTCTTTAAGACTTATTTCAGCACCATACTGCTGACAGCGGAAGAAGTAATAAAGAGAGCAGTTAACTCTCACAGAAACTGGAGTGCCACAGAGTGTAAAGAACTGAAAACCTGGGAGTATTGGCATGTGGGCAGAAAACAGTGGGTTATGCTAAGGAGGTTCCATGTTGCATGCCCATAAAACTAATCTGTTGTGTACAAAAGCAGTTGATTTTTCACAAATACTTTTTCTAGTAGATTATGAAAATGCCCTTTTCCTCAGAACTAAGTAAAACAAGTAAAGTATAGCTACATTTGAGCATGGGGATTTATACTATATCTGTTGAAAACAACTATTATACCTACATTCAGAAAGAATAATGCTCCTGTCAGCTGCTGTAAGAGGATGCTCTGATGGCTCCAGAGTTATTGGCAAACATGTAATTATTGAACCAGTGTATATTTTAATATATATATATATAGTAATAACTTCTTACTACAAACCTTTTTACCCACAGCAAAATTTGTGTCCATACTAGGTAAGACCACCTTACCTTCCCTTTGACCCAACTCACTGTTTCATTATTTGTGGAGAGCAGTGACAGGGGGTCACACCTGCTCTACAGATAGAAGAATACTCTCCCTTCTTTTCTGCTTTTCCTTTCAGCATCTGCCTTTCTCCCTAATGCCTTTCTCCTTTGTCTTGTTTTCACAGATCTTAAGAAAGATCCTAAAGAGTAAATGGTGATACTCTACTGTATTAAACAGTGTCCCTTTCCCTGATCCCAGAGAGCTTGCAATACTGCAGAGCTACGAAGGACTCACCTCAAGGAGGACCATCTGTCACAAAGCAGTTAATCTGCTGCCTCCTGCCTAGAGCAGAAGGTTGAAACCAAGCAGGAAACAACCTGGAAAAGCCACAAACCTGAGGGGATGAGGAACCGTGAAGGTGCTCCTACATCAAATACCTGGCCAAGAGAACTCCAGCCCCCTCAGTGGCCCTGGTAAAACTCTACTCACAAGGGGACAGGAATAGCAGCATACACAGTTGTTCAGCAAATGGTACCAAGAAACCAAAATAGCAATGCAAGGCAGCTGGGGAGGTTGTCTCCTTCAAAAAAAAAAAAAAAAAAAAAAAACTCTTTTTGAAGGGTATTTTTGGGGGTTAAAGAATGTTTTCGCCAACAGATTTCTGGCAGCCTTCAAAGCAAGACTGTGTAAGTAGGGCATGGGCTGAAGCATTCTTGTGTCCCAGTAATTCTCAACAGCTATAAGAGGCCCCTGGGCAATGGGCAGCTGGATCTAACATGCAACAGATTGAGCCTTCAGAGGAACCTCTCTAAACCACCATTATCTGTTCTTCCATCAGCCTATTATTATCCCCATAGAGGCACATCCTTTTTTTTTTCCTTTGAAATTATTCCTGTTTATGCCATCCTTTGCTCATGTTCTTTTTTTTTTTTTTTTGACAATTCAAAACTTTATTATATCAGTACTACTTCAAAAATATTGACAAAACTTCCCTGAAAGATGTCATTTAAACATAAGCATTAAGTAGACCACCATTAAAAATTGGAACATTGAAGAGTCAAGAAGCTAGAGAACCACTATTAAAAAACTGCCTGGGTTCCCAAAAGTGATTAGGCCTCATTGTCTTTTCTATACCTACTTTTTCCCTTCTCCGGTTACTGATTGCAAAGTTACACTATAGAGGACAACAGAGTTCCTGTTATAGTCTTTTTTGTAAGCATAAAAATAACACAGCTAAAGGAACCCAAAACCACTGGAGTAACCTTAATGTGGAACTGCTTCACCCTTCCACTGCCAATGTTGTGCTTGACTGAAAGGGAAGAGCAGAAAGAAATACATTGAAACACCCCTCTTTGTTTTTAGCACGTATGTTCCCTATCTATGTGCAATAACGTCTTGTTGTCTTCTATCTCATACTTTCATTGTAAGTTCTCCATGGCAAGAATCATTTTCATTTCCTGCCTAGGAAAATGGAGTACTCTCTATGATGGTTCTAGTTCAGGAGCTATAGTGCTGGATTTTTAGGATTTAGGTCATTATAATCATAATCATGCTCAAAACTGTTCTTATTTACTGGCAGATGCTTTTTCCTCTGTGTTATTTGATATAAAGCCTTCCCTGCAGCATCATGCAATTACTGGCATTGCATAACAGAGCACCTCTTCTGGGTAGGATGCATGAGGAAGATGAAGAATAAAGGAGATTATTCATTTTCTAGTAGGCAGATGTTAACCCACGGAGATTCTATTCCCACCTATATGACTGCACATGGCTGCCCGGAAATGCTAAAGAGTTTCAAGTCTCAGCCTAGTCTTGGGCTCAGACTTGGCATTTCCCAAGGGAAATCAGGACATGGACAGATGGGAAGAGAGGTAAGACAGAGCCAAGAGTCCAGAGAGAGGGGAGCTGCCAGTCAGAAAACAAAACCTTGGTTTAACTACATAAAAAGAATTCTGTAATGTTTCCATCTGTCTTCCTCCCTATTTCACAATTTTTCCACATTAATAATTTCACCCAATATGGGGCAACAGTGTACTTCAGAGCTGGTCTGGTTTTCAGTGCTCCACTGAAGAACCAAAGTAAAGAGCCAGGGATGTTGGTGACTTGGTCATTGCTTAGCAACAGTGAGAAGATCAGAGCTTAATTCAGTTGCTTTTCCCTGAAAAACAAACAAACAAACAACCAGAAAAAAATGAACACCCACACTACAGAAAGTCCACTTCTGGTGTTTACTTCTTTACTCTGTTGTTCTGTTCCTTCTAATTTCATGTATTGTGTTTTGCTCCCAGGCTTGTTCTGAAGTGAGCTTACTAGGCGTCTCCAATTTGCAATCTAGTGCTGTTTCATTCCAGCTAGGGGCCACTGTCTGGAGAGCATGCATAATATTTTGTAGCACAGCCTATCAGAGTATTTAAGGCAATTTGAACTGGAGGAAAAGAATTCATATATCTTAAGACCATCTAGCCATTGTATGCTGGCCAGAAGAAAATCCAGACATGCTCAGCACTATGGAAAGGGACCTAGTTGGACCTAGAACAAAATCTGCCAAAAGAACGTGGGTGCAATCCTTTCTACCCCCTCCTTTTTACCAGTACAGATACAGCTACTGACACATTTGTTAAGCTCCTGCTGTCAGTTGTCATCTGGAGGAACGTCCCACTCCACTGACAGAGGGAGCTTAAGGAGACCAGTCTCCTAAGCTAATCATCTGAAAGAATTGCCTCAAGAACATTGTGAATACTTCCTCTGTGTGACTAAACTCATGGCATTTATTCCAGTTAAAATGAACATGAGAAATCCAGACAGGATTTTGCACTGGGATGTAACGAGGACATTATCCACAAGAACAGTTGAAAAAAGCATGAGGAAGATTTACAGTATCTTTTCTTTGTGTTGGACACCATTAACTGTAAACTTCATGGAGCATTTTCCACTGTAGAAACTAAAAGTGTTTACAAAATGAACTTTTGGGCAATTGGTGTCTGAAGACAGTATTATTTTTGTATCCAGTGCACGGCAAGCCAAAGATCACAAAGCATGTTTCAGGCTACACTGAGAGTGAGCCATCCTGATTTCCAAAGCATACTGTTTTGGTATGAAGACCATTTTATCTCTGATGAGGAAAACCAACATGAAATTTGAAACATAATACATGATTTTCTCTCCAACAAGAGATTAACAGGTAAACAAGAGCTTTTAACACACAGTCTTTAGAAGGAAAAGCAAACTTCCTGATAAATTCAAATATTTTAAACATCATGCTTTGGCTTAACCAAGGCTATGTTAGGAGAATATGTCTAGTAAATTTCAATAGTCATTTTGGCAGTTCTGAAAATATTTGTGAAGAAGAGATTATTTTTTGTATTTTTTTTCCAAAAAGCCTCTGTGCCATATGGAATGGCACTAATTCATTTAGTAGTAGTGTTTAGACAAAGATATGTTTAGTTTAAGATGGAGTTGGGAAAAAGAGACAACACTTAGTACACTGAATGAAACAGCATATATAGTTTCTATTTTACTACAGGAAAATCTGTCAGCACAGTAACTTCATAAGTGTCACAGTTAGACCAAATCATTATGGTCACTTAAGAGTTTCTGGGAGCAAAGGAAGAAGGTCTAAACAGAGGCAGGGCACTGAAAGAAAATTAAGGTACAACAGAGTCATGAGAACATGACATGTTGGAAAGATCCAAATCTTATAGACAGTTATCAGAATGAGAAGAAGGTAGAGTTTTACAGAGCTTGATGGAAAGACAGGAATAAAACTATGAGACAAAAAAGCAAAAGGAAAAGGGGCGTTTCAGAAGAGTGCAAGTACTCTGAAACAGATGGTCCTTTCAAAGAGAAACAAGCCTAGGAAAAAAAAAGAGGGTGAGCAGATGTTATTGATGTTTCATCTGGATGATCGCTATTACTAAATTCTTCACCAAAACTAGGATTGATGGGGAAAATTACATCATCATCAAGGGAAGGAACGCGTCATTAGCAGAGCACACTCACATGTCTAGACATGCACTTGGGTAGGCAGAGCCAAATACAAATTTGGAACTCAGATGGAATTCAGAGGAGTCAAAATAAGTGAAGCGGAACCAGCCATATGAAAGCAGATAGCTCAAAATACTGCTGGACAGAACTGACTCCTGCGTCAATGTCGTTGCAAGAGTGGAGCTATGGAGATGAAGAAAGGGACAAATTAGAGCACTTCTATGCAAGTAGATTTTTTTACGTTTCTGATGCTTCATTTCCAGTGAGAACAGTAAGTCTTAAGCACATAGTTGGGATTCACTGTAAGGAGTTTTCAAGAAAATGAGACATTTTCGTCTACTTCATTTCAGACTGTGAAACACATAGGGAAATTTTTATTCTGTCAGGGCCTAGACACTGACAATTCCATCCTCCTTCATTTCATTTTTCAGGATTCTTCTCTCCTCAGATTCTTTCTTTCCAAAGGCACAACTCCTCCGAAGGCTTTAGAGACTGATTCAGCACTGAATTAGCTGCTATTGAAAGTTCAACATGAAGTGTTCTTGAAGTAACAAACACGAGTGGGACTGTCAGAAACTGTCGTGCCTGGAACTCCCTTTCTCTTTTTAAGCTAAATGAGTTTCACTATCCCAGAGGAATTACTGACTGAACTCCCTGACGTCTACTGCTTACTCTCCTTCTGGCCATGAAGAGCAGCATGTGAAGCATACACAGACTTTTGGTTCATTCAATGCTTAAGAGCCGTATTAATAGAATCAGCTCCCTTTTTCTGGTTTGACTTTATGAGCACAGCAAAGCACATGCCACAATTCCAGTTCTCTGCAACAAGCCTCTTACCTCTTTAGTGAGGATTCAGTTGTTTAAAGCAGAAAGCATATTTTATTCTTCCAGAAAATCAATTTGTTGGTCCCTGAAACTAACATACTACTCATACTATTCTTCTGTTAATTAAGAAAAAAATTCAATATGACTCCAAAAGGTACACTATAGTTTCCACCCACACTAGAATTTTTTCACTACCTGTGTTCATTTTTTGTTAATTTGAACCCTGCTCATAGAGGGCAAGTATCGCCAGGGCCCTTGGGAAATAACAACTACAGGCACTGGCTGGATATTTTTAGGCTACAACAGGATTCAGTGTTTTATTCTCAGAGCCTGATCTCCAGAATGTGTCACCCACAGCAGCCCTCTTTACTTGCCAAACATCTTTGCTGCAGGACCGGGACATCACCTTGTGACTAAGCATTATTCAGACCTTCCCTCCAAACCCCCACTAGACTGTAGCAGAAGGATCTGCAAAGAACAAGGCAGTAGCGCCGTTAAGGAAGATTGCTCTACTGAACCCCAAGTCACATCACATGGCTGGTCCTAATGCCATCATCTCGTGGCAGAGGAAACCAGACTCCCATGCCATATAAGAGTAGGTGACTATAGCAGAGTACCATAAACCTTTGTACATGTTGTTAGCTGTCATATATCATTGTTTCAATTGAACTCATATTTTTTAAGAGACAAATTACTATTAATACAACTATTGCTCACAACAGGCTGCAAAGCAGAATAAATATGGGTTAAAAAGCCCTCTCAGAATCTACTTCTGGTAGGGTTGGATCATCAACACTTGCCTCTCTTGGATCAGATTGCTCCCAGATAATTTCCCAGTCTTGTGGGATGTTTATAAGGACTGTTATATTCACTTGCTTGAAAACATCATAAACAGAGTAAATACTAAAAACTACTTCCAGAAGTGTCTTAACCCAGATAAAGGCAATGGGAGCTTTACAATGGCCTTCCAATAAGAGAGGGATTCCATTAATTTAATTTTCTTTTCGTTCTTTATTTAGATGGAGTGTGGGAGAGGAAATTAGCGGTCAGCTAAGAAACCTGAATTATCAAAATATATGAAGTTGTCTGTCTCTACTATAAGGAATATTGGCTCTTGTAGTCTGCTTATAGGGAGACTTCTTCTCCTTGAAATGAAAGATGGGGATCAGAAAAAAACCCCAGTCTCTCAATCAAATACAGATGCTTCCTGGGTGGTTTCCTCAGTTGTGTTATTTAAGCATCAAGAAAGAAATTATGTTAAACTTCAGCACATTTCTTCAGAATCTTTATTTTAGTGGTTGGTTTAAAATTTAATTTGAATGATAAACACACAGTAAGAAAGGGCAGCCCAAGCAAAGAGTTTTGAGAAAGGAAACTGCAACAACTGTTAGAAAACAAGTCATACATCCTCCCAAATGATCTTCCATCCTTTCCACACATTTGCACACCAAGAGAACACAACTCACAAAAACGTAGCACTTCCATGACTACAAATCAGTCTCTTCAAAAGAAGTAGGAGGGTGTAGTAGAATGAAGGCAATAATTATTTTGACTTTCTGAATGAAACAATAAAAAGAAGTGAAGGGAAGGGAAGGGAAGGGAAGGGAAGGGAAGGGAAGGGAATATTGCATGCTGGGCTTTTCAGAAGATGTTAAAAAGTATGGTGGTGTCAGTTCACACTGATTTTCAGTGAGAGGTGGCTCCCTATCTTTCTTAAACTCTACTGGAAGTCCAATCTGAAAAAAAGAAATTCCCAAACATTACCTAACGGTATCTATTTTTATCTAAGGCTAAGAAGATGTCTTTAATTCTGTAATGCCAGGATAAGGACTGTTCACTCCTCTTCATCTCTCCCCAGTTGTATCAGGCTGAGACTGCATATTAATGCACACAAGACTATTTAACTCATATTTTGAGAGGGCAGCATGAAAAATAGCGGTATAGCTATTTCAAAATATTTTCTTCATGTTCTAATATTGAGGGGTTTTTGGGAAGACCTTTTCTCTTCTGTTAAACTCAGACAGTCTTCTTCTGTTTTCTGCTGTAGAATAGCAGCACTGTCTAAGAGCAAACTAAACAGCACTTCCAAAAAATCATTAGTTTTTAAGTTTTTTAATATGATTGTAAATTAAATTCTTCACATATGTCTAAGCTTCTCAGAATTCAGAGCCACAGTAAAGGTTTTAATCCGGATAGCAGAGTAGTCAGCTACAGGGACCCTTAAAAACAAATGGGCATACTACACAACAAATAAAATGTGGTTTTGCTCTGATGTGTACAATCCTCCCATCTCTGTTCTTATATGGGAAATATTAACATTTTCTTTGGCTTGAGGCACCAGACCTAAAGAGTTGACACAATTAGGGCTCTGGAAACTCTGCCTGGAAGGTCACCAAGAGGTGAAAGGTAAAATCAAGTTTTAAACTGGAGGAGAAAAGTCTAGGTAAGGGCAGAAACCTAGAGATTTTTTAAAAGATATTATATGGCACATTGCCTGAACAACAAATTGATTTACCATAATGCTGACAGATGTACATGCATTAAGGCAGTTTGACTTTATAAAGTACCTGGTATTAAGATGACCTGGCTTACCCTATGAAATGGCATAAATTGAAAAGAAAATGTTTAATCTTCCCACATAGATCACTTATACTTCATGCATAACAAAGGTGGGGACAGAAAAATCTAATAGACAAGTTATCAGCTGAGAAATCTGTTGACTCATGCTGGAGCTAGCTACATAGATCTTCATCAGGAAAGAGGAATTTTTTTTTTTAATTGGTTTGTGCTTGGTTTTGGTAGTTTTTTTGTTTGTTTGTTTTTTGGGTTTTTTTGTTTGTTTGGTTTTTTTTTGGTTTTTTGGTGGGTTTTTTTTTTTTTTTTGGCTTATTAAAAATTTATTTAAATTAGAGGAAAAAGTCATGCAAGGACAGGACTTTGCTTATGAGTTTCAGCTTGATAATATGTACTGGGAAAGCTTTCAAGGATGGAGCAGAAATAGTCCCAAGTGTCAGAATACTGAGTAGGAGGTAAGTGGCAATTTAGAGCTAAAATAACCCATTTTTTAGACACAGTAGGCATCTTTCATTGGGGTTCCGAAAAAACTATTGTTAAGTACTGACTTTTAGTGAGTTGATAGGAGTCTTGCTCTTTATCTGAAAAACAGCATTTGAAGGCCATCCTGTATGCCACTAAAGTCTCCCTGACTTACACAAAGTTGATTTAAATGATTGGAACATCTAGTTTTCTGAGAAGAGACAAAGAATACAGGTGTGTTTTAGTTCTACAACTGAAAAATAAGTATTTCAGAAAGTCAAAGCATATGAAATCATGGCCAAAACTGCAGTGTTTTTCCTCCTGAATTTTTCAGATGCTGTTAACATCCCATCTTAAGTAGAGGAATATTTACTTGAGTCTCCAGAGCAGCCAGAACCAGATAATTTTGCATTTCTACATGATCTGAAGGGCAGTTTCAGAAAGTCACATTTTATCACAATTAATGTCAGACACTTTTTTGGTCAGTTAAACCTGTTCTTCCTGCCTCTCAGGAAAGCTGGGTAAGCAGACAGAAAGGAAGTGGTGCTGTTCCAACATTTATTAAACAGAACTGAACATCATGATTCAGGGTCAGACAGTAAAATGGGCTGATTAAGGTGTCTTGGAATTCTGGTGTTACACCATTGGATGTCTAAGACCAAGGCTCCTGCACAATTCTTGCCGTGTTAAAAATTAGAATGTACTGATCATTATTTTCGATCCTGACTGGGAAGGGGTCAGAGTCAAAAAAAAAAAAAAAAACAAAACCACAACAACAACAACAACAAAACCTAGTAAGAACATGAGAGACAGCTTGGGACTTGAGCCCCTGCCTCAGAGCTCTGTCCCTTGCAAACCAGGTTGTAAATACCCACTGGAATCCATCTAACAGCAGCAACACCCCTCTCAGAACCACTGATATCCTCTTTCCCTTTCCTCAATGCCTCTCCTTGAGACCTGCTCCAGAACCTTACACCATAATGGTTAGAACCTTTTTCCATATCAATTTATTCAGGGACACTTTTGCAACCATCGTGCCCTCTAGATTAAATCTTCTATTATCTTTGGCACTACGACATTGCCAGCTGCAGCCAGAAGTAGAACCATCCTGCAGGAAATCTCAGTTGCCGTCCCACAACTCACCAACCTCAGCAAGAGAGCAGTACATAGGACTCCAGCACCTGCTGTGGGCTTCTTATTTCCTTCTGCATTTGGTGGTGCCTCCCCTGAGAATCACTAGGGCAGTAAAAGTTTGCCAAGCTGTGCAAATTGTGGCGTTCTCCCTTCAAACACTAAGGACTTTGGGGTTGGTTTGCTTACGTCCTTTTTCAGTAGGTACAGAAATAGAATGCTGTCATGCTTTTGGACCCATCACCTCCTCCAATTCCCATATATTTTGTGCTATCTCCTTATTCCAAACTGACATTCCATCCTGCACATCAGAAGACAGAGGAATATAGTCAAAGTAGAAACTTTGGCACAAAATATTATGTGATTTATTACACTGACATTGTGCAGCATAGGTTTCTCATTTTAAGGCATGGAATCTGACAACTTTAATTAATTATGAAGTGATAGAATAGCTTGCACAGTACACTAAAAGTTTTACATATGAACTAAAAAGTTATTCAAATAGTAGTAACTTGTATTTATTTAAAAATCAACAGTGCTTTCCCAGGATTAGGAGCCAACAAGCAAATTTACAGGGATGGGCCAGCTGTCTTCAAGCATGTAATAGCAGCAAAGAGGTTAAAAGGTGGAAAATGAAGCCTATACAAAGAGGTAGATGCTCTGCTGAGGTCCTGTGCCCTGCAGAATCTCTTCCTGTCACTCATCCTTCCCATCATCCATTTGTGGTCATGTCTACCCCTCCAGCTAAGATTGTGAACACAGTATTGCTGGTCACCCATGACTTTTTCATTGCCAGTGTCTTGAAAAAATGCTTCCTCAAGACCTTCCGTTCCAGACTTTTAGCTAACAAGATTGTGCAGAGGAAACCCACTGAATCTCTCTTGAAGAATATGCAGGGGAAAAAAAAAAGTCAAAAGAGAAGACACAAAAAATACCCATATGTGTGGCTTTACAGGGCCCAGATCCTCCATAAGGCCATGAGGCTCTGCAGGACATTTCCAACAGCTCCTTCCTACTCCTGGGGGTAGAATCAGGGAGAGAATGGAAAGCCTGAACACAGTAAGGGCGGGGACTCTTTGCCAGGTGTATAAAACATGACCTGCATTAACCTATTTTTAACATCATAAAGGATACATGGCAGTTATTAGGCACTCAAATACTCTGATTTGGACTAAGCTTTCTTATCAGCTGTATAGTGAGTGACTTTGTTGTGTGCCAAATGTAAGCAGAAGTCATTCAGCCTACCACCATAACCTTTATAACCTCTATCCAAAGATATAGATGGTAATGACAGTAACTCCAGACTGGCTGTATTATTAATGGCATTGATAGTGACAAAGGGGAAATTTTTCATACATTGGAATTTTAGCAATAAAAAACAAATCTTGTTATCCTTAAAAGCTGCTGTTATTATAATACCTGGAAGCCCCAAGCATGGGCCAAGATTGTTTTGTGCAAGCCACCATAAAGTTTCTTTAAAATGTTACTCTAAAAGAAGTCATGTTCCTTCTTTTCTGCTACTTGTCACAGACAGTACCAGGATACTACAGATAATGACAAAATAGCTTAATCCACCACGGAAAATCTTATATTTTAGTCTCAAATAATTGACTACTTTACATTCAGTGGAGAACTTCTCTGCCTTTAAAATTTTGTAATGGATAAACAACAAATAGAAATTCCATTTACTGTTTTAAAATTAAAAGCACTAAGCTGCTTAGACTGCTTATACTTCTTCAGGATCTGCACAAGTGTGCCCAAATATCACTGTGTTCTGGATTTAATCTGTGACATATTTTGCAATTAGCAGCAATAACCCACACAATACAGCAGCAGAAGATATACTCAGATTAAGGCCAAGAGAGAAGGTGCAAAGAGAGAGCAATACAGCAAAAAGCTTTGCAAGTCATCTACTCAACAGGCAAATTTCCGTAATTCTGTCAATGAACCTGGAAGCTAGGTCTTTCTTTTTCATGTGAGCAACCTTTGCACTGGCAATACTGTAAACCTGCTTCACTTTTCTCTTGACAGATGACTAATCGCAGGGAAAAAAATCTAAAAACCTGAGGGAGGTAAATAAGGTTAGTTTAGTTTACTAGACGAGCAAGGGGAAAGTGACAAGCGGAAAAAGCCAAAGGAGAATTAATGGCAGGAGAAATGCAAGCCATTCAGAAAAGCCTGCTGTTTTACTGAGAGCAGTGCCAGAGCCTTGGGGATTCCTGGTATTCAGCAGAGATGATGCAATCTGTAAATGTAAGTCAACTTTGCTTCCCCACTAATCACACACCCCATTAAAAAATAGCTAAGGGGAAAAGCCCTGGAAGCAAATTAGATTGAGGCAAGCAGCAATTTTCTGTGGTCTTTTCTGAACTACTGAATAAAGTAGAAATAAATCCTACTCTCCTTCAAAGGAAAGGCTACCCTTCCACCAAATCAGAAGTTCCTGAAATGATAGTTCAATGCCGCAGGAGGTGACAGCTCAGTGGAGAATGATAAGAGAACTAAGGACAGCCAGAAATGGCTCACAAAGTGTTGTTGTTCCTGCTCTAACCTGCCACTCTGCATTTATATTTGCATTGTCCTTAACACAAAAATAGAACCTCTGAAAAGTTTTCCAAGTAGTGCCTTTCCATGTTATAAACTGTGCAAAGAGGTGTTTTGCACTAGGCAGTCATTCCTCCTCTCTCATAGCTAGGCATCAAAATACATTTTCCTTCTGGGGGGGATATATGATACAAGCCATTTGCAATAGAACAGCATGGATTTGAACAGTTTCTCAGCCTCCTTTTACCTGAGAAATCACTGCCCATTTTGTGCCACTACAACTCACTACATTGTTGCAATTGTTCCTTTATAAGTAAGCAAAAAATAGAGCAAAATATGAGTGTTCATTCATTCCTTTTTAATTTTTATCACTGCTTTGAAAAGAAATGAACTTTTATGTGAAGAAAATAAAGCAACTCCAGTCATTTCATGGAGCACAGTCTATGTCTCAAGGAGCATCTTTAGGTCATGGGGTAGGAAGCATTGCTGGAGCAAAGCCTTACAGCTATTTCTAAACGAGCAAGACAGCCTGGTGGAAGCACTATTCCCACAAAGGCTTGGGGTTTCTTTATGACCACAGCTAGACTGCTGCTGCTACTCTGTCTTAATTACAGCTATCTTGGCTGTCTCTGCAGTGCAAACACACTGACAGAGACCATGAACAGTGTTTCTTCCCACCAACACCAGTGGGAGATGCACAGTCATAACAGGTAAAGGTCAGAGCACGCAAGCTCCAGCATTCTAGACAAAAGGGAAATGTTATGCTTGAGTTGGAACTGTTGTCTGTAAAAATCAACCATCCATTAGCTCAGAGACTGTCTCTGCCCATCTTCTTCAACTACACACACACATTTACATATTTATTGAGATGGAACTTTCCTCATCAATACACCTGCTCAGCCTGGCATCAATAACTCTGTCTGAAGCCCTAAGTAACAGTTTGTCATTTCTACTAACACACATGCTCAGTTCAGATGACATACCTTCTTTAATCATGTCCTAAGCACAACTCTATTGGGTTATTTAAAAACTAAATATATTTGGCACAGTCTTCACTCATTCCCACATAAAACTGAGACAAGGAATGAAAACCCATTGTAAGTAAGGATAAGGCAACCTTTGTTAAAGTTTGCTCTACGATGCTTAATACTTAAGAGCTTTGGATCATCTTTGGACAAAAGGAACCTGGCTCATTCGTATTTTTGTTTCACAAAAAGTGGGGACACAAAGTATATTCTCCCTGAGGAATTTTTTCAAACAAACAAAAAAAAAGAAATAAAGAAATAAATTTCACAGTTTAGTTAAATATTTCCATGTGTAATTCAGTGGCAAGATGTCCCTCTCCTAGAGGAGAAGGGATTCTCCACCAGAATGAAGAATCACTAAAAAGCAGCTGTTGTTGTCTTCTCTACCACCGCCACCTACCTCCTCCCCATCCGTGGCTCTTGACACTTTCTCCAGCCACTTATAACCCCTATTACCAACATCCATCAGCTAGAGGGGCAGCTCATGACTCTAATAAACTAGAAGAGAACCAGAAGGGTCAAAAAGAAAGACACTGCCTTCTCTAAGTAATAAAGTCTGTAGAGAGACAGGGGAGGAGGGAGGCAAAGCAGAACAGAAAACAGAGGTATAGCCTCATCATCCTAGTCTCTCACTGCACTTCTGGAAGAAAACACTTAAAATCTGTTAAAGCCAGTAATGTTAAATAGCAAACAGTTTTGGCAGTCAGTTTCATCACCACCTGCAACACACATTGCTGTAAGTGTATGGGATCTTCAGCCTCTGCATTCTCCTGCCACATGAACAGCCCCCAGAGATACAGGGCTGGGAAAATCCAGTTATCCAGTTCTTCAAGATCCAGGCAGATTCAACAAGAACCTCAGAGCTATCCAGAATTCCCCTCCAAATTCACCAGAAGGTCATTGAACTGGAGTTGCTCTGAAACACATTCTTCTTTGCAAAGGAAGAATTCTTATTCTTTACCAACTTCTCCAGCTTTAGCAATTTTCCTGCATGTTGGTTCTTAGACAAACATCAGGAGCGGTGAGCAACACATGCTGTATTTCATGCTAATTTCAATTCTCTTCCACCTCTCTGATGAGGTTTTCTCTCAAGAGTTACTTTCAGACAGGTAAAGCAGATGACAGGTTCTGAATTTGCCTGAATGACCTTATCCATTGTGTTAGCTTAAATAGGCTAGAACAAATTAGCAAAAAAGCTGCTGTCCATCTTTTTGCTACCTTTAGTGTGGATTAGCTGGGGGTATTGCTTTCTGTGTTGTAACTTCAGCTTTAAAGACTATTTAGGTATACGAGAATTTTTATTTGCAGTAGTTTTTCTGACAATTTTTGTTTTAGACATTACTAAAGATTAAGGCAATACAATTACTATTTAATAATTGTGGTTAGTACTAGTAGCACATCTGTTTGGTTTGAAAAGGTTGGCTGTGCTTCAGAAAGGATAGACATCTATTTTATAAACATCTTTGACACCACATAAAACATCAGATTACTAAATAAGTAACCATAAAGTTGTGTGATCCCAGTTTAGCAGTCTCCCAGTTCATTCTTCATGGCTACTAGGGAGAATATATGAAACCTGAACCAAACATGCAGGGTAAAAAACACTTAATAAGAAAACTAGGCAGTATTTCTCATTTACAATTGCTTTGATTTTTCCAGTTCATCAGAGACACTAGTGAAGGGGAAGTTTCTCACTTTAGTGATTTTCCTACTGTGAATGCAATAAGGACTTTCCGTTTTTAAGGCATTGGTGAGACAGTTTAGGAATCCTCTGGGGTTTTGATGCCAGATCTTCCTCTGACATAAAGAGGAACTAATGGCTGCAATCACCTTGCCTGCAGCAGCATAAATGTTTTTAAAATACAAGCCTCTGGATATTTTAAGGATCACTGAGTTTCTATTTGCAAGGAAGTAACTTATTAACAAGGATAGGGGCCTCGGGAGTGGATTGATCTTTCCCAGAACTGAAACATTCTTTGCAATATACATTTCATTTCAAATTCATATTAGGAAAAACAATTACTGACACTTATATGCTAGAATTGATTAATTTCCTGCCCTCTCTGGCTGAAACCTTAGATCACAAAAGATTGCATAGCATCACACCACTAGCAAGGTAGAAGATTATTTAGTCACTAGAATTTATTTAGTCACTAGAAAATAGAATTTACATGCAATTTCAGTGTGGACTGCCTCTGTTTCCCTTTCTCTCTTCTGTTCAAAAAACTAATGAGTGAACCATTCTTCTTAATTCTCATGTATGCTGGGATCTTTCCCAGGATCTAGACTTTGTGCATCACTTTGAGTCCTCAGATTCCTGAGACACTCAAATGACAGAGCCCTTGCTCAGGCCCTTCTGAAGGACTCTCTGGCCTCAGATCATTCTATCAGACTTTGGTTACTACAATGAGAGTTGAACTGCCTGAACTCCTTTTATACCCACTGAAAGAGACAGGCAGCTCCAAAAGGGTATTTCACAGGAGCTCCTCAAACCTGCCTGTTTTTCACATCAGTGACAAAGGAAACCAAAGGAATCTGTTGCTATGTTCTGTACCACTAAGATAGTCTACATTACTAGACAAAGGTCTGCTTCCCAGTTTTTAGGGGCAACTCATACACTTTGGTTATCTCATGGTGGGAGTAGGGCTGACTGCACATTGGCCATTTTGTTCTTTATCTCATGCTTTGTTTTCCATGCAAAGGAAGGCATGGAAGTGGGAAGTGGAAGTGGGAAGGAGTGCAGCACCACGCTACATTTCAAGATGTTCCCAGCAAAATCCCTGGGGAGAACTTGCCTCTCTAAAAGAAATGCCTCTGGGCCCATCCAAGAAACAGATGCAGTTTCATGCAGCTTCTTTCTTTCTTTTCATTTTCTGTTGTGACATAAGGTATTCCTCTTACAAACAGTTTACTTCTGTACTGAAAAGAGAGGTTGGACTGGCCTTATTCACCTCTTTGAAGATACAAGCACTGAAGGTTTCATCAAGGGTAGAAGATAGCTCTGGATCTACATCCTGAAACTCCATTTAAACCCACAACACAAACTGTGAATGGAATCTTGCATGGTCACAACCATGCCAACATCTCCAGGGGACAATTCCAAGCTCCCCTCTTAGATCTTAGTGAGGTGTGGTCACTGTCATGGGGTCAGCACAGTATTAACTCACAGCCTCCCCTCCTTGGGAATCTGCAGCCAGTCCCTGTCATTCTGGCAGAACCAGGGTTTGCTTAGGTCAGTGTGAGCTCAGGAATGTTCATGAACTGTGTACACAGTGAAGGCTACAGTGCACACAGTTCCTAGGCAGAACAACCTTTATTCTCTCTCTTTGTTTAAAGAGAATGCAAAACCAGCTGGCTCCTTGAAGCAGACTGTGTTTTAACTCTGTTCCAGTTTGAGGCAAACAAACTAGAGTATTACTCATACTCATTATGAGTGCTGGGATGCTCTTAACAAAATGAGCTCCCTAAAAATGTATTAAAAGTAGTGGAGAGAATGCCTGTAAAATGATTAAAGATCATGTTAACTTCCCACAGGCAGAGGTTTAGGAACACTGAACTGATTTTTTCCAAATATGGAATTCTTTCCAAGATACTCTGAGGACTGTTCTGGAAAATGGTTTTCAAGACAACATATTTAAGTAAATGGAGCTCAATTAAACTAAATGGGACGTACATAGATAATGATCTGCAGACACTATTCCAGGGACTTCAAAGTTAATTTCTAGACTTCACTCATAAGGAAAGAAAGAATATATATTGACAGGTACTAAGAAGCATGTCTGCAAATGACACAGAGGGGGAAAAAGGATAGGCACTTAGAAGAATTTTTTTTTTATCCCAAATTCAAAAATTTGTTTGTTCAATTAATAGGACTGGGCCAGGGGAAGCAGCACGGGGCATGCAGACCATGCAGACTGGTCAGGGGTAAGGTTAAGCAATGACCATAAACTCTATCTGGCATTTTCATCAAACGTCAGTTTTTTGAGGTCTTTGCACCTTTTTATCATCCATTCTCATTTTAAATCCTTGTTCTCTTGCAGTACTGGATTTTGTTGGTATGAAAAGCTAAGTAATTTATAAATCCTATGGTGGGCAAAAGTATAAACATTACTCTATTTTGAAATACATCCACATAAAATGGTTCTCAAGGAAAATGCCCAAATTGTACATGAAATAAATGAATCAATATTCTGCTGCAGAACCTTTATAAATACTTTTTTCTGTAATTACTTTTTTTCTGCTGTGATAGGGCCATATTGGGCTTTATGGTCACCATTAATTATTAAAATAGTTTAATGCACTAGTGTGTATCCATACAGAGCACCTGCTATATGGGTCTTTTCAGATCAGTCTTTCCCATTGACTTGTGTCTGTCTGGTGGCTCTATGTCTAAGCCCTCCAGGATTCCCCTGGGATTACCAGCAAATGCTCTACAATGTTTTCCTGGCTCATTGTTTAGTCTTTCTGCAAAGTCTTTGAGTCTTTCACAATCAAAACCAACCTGTCTACACAAAAAAATGCCAGGGAGTTTCAGCCATATTTATGAATTAAAACAGCTGTACTTTCCTCCAGTTATACAAGCACAGCTACTAAGAATTTTAATACAAGACGTCAAGATACACACACACCTTGTCACCAGTGGGACCCCACTCAAACCAATTTGTGGCAGTGGCTGCTCTACACACAGGTGTTTGTAACCATGTTTTAGCTGGCTGCCAAGAGTATTACTGAGTGGCCTGAGGCCCATAATTTCCTGAGCTATAATTTCTCAGCATCCAAGACATACAAAAATCAAAGCTGTAAACTCTCCCAAGATGAGCAGTCCTTCATTTTCAGTGCTACCAAAATATAAATTCTCTTTCCAAATTATAGTGGAAGTAATTTGGTGTGTGATTTTTCAAGAAACTTTTATAATAATTTTTAATATAAATTCACATCTTTTCATCTCATTTTTTGTAACTTATAGAAATTACCTTTCTCTTTGATTTTTCCCTTTTAAGTGCTTTTCTTTTCAGCTGCTGTCTGGCCTTCTCTTGTCGACAGTGAAAGGAAGGGCCCCCATTTTTTAAGATCTTTTTCGTATCTAGCTGGCTGCTTCTTATTCCTATTAACTTGGCCATGATTCTTCATAACAACAAGTCCAAGACATCTTCAGCATTAGCCCTTTGGTAGGGCTAATAACATCAAGATACTGGTTTGTATGCAGAAATTGCAGGCATTTATATGAAGCATTTTAATTTGTATTTATGATTCTCTCAGTGCTCAATGACACCTACCTTTAAGAATTAAACTCATGTAAAAGAGAAATTCTGAAGATTCTGCAATAATTTTAAAAATAGACATTTTTGTAAGGTATTAATTTTATTATTTCACACTGTTAATGTCAGGGGCATTTGTCCATATTGAATCCTAAATATTTTTTGCATTTGTGCACCTCACTCCAGCTAAACAAAAAAGACAGGCATGACATCTTGCTAAACCACGAATTAGGGAGGGAGTTACTTCTTTGGTAGGTAATATCCCGTGAACACACTCATTTAGTATCTAAACCTGCATCACTTATCCTTATCCCTTTCTGACTCAACAGATTTTTATCCCAAAGGAAGAATTCCTGAAAAAATAATAAGCTAGCAAAAGCAGGGCTGATTTTGGAACTATGGTTTTATTAGCCACCTCCACTGTTCTGCAATTATCACGTCCCCAGTTCCCCACTGGGCTGAAACATAAGAAGCACTTAAGAGTACCTAACAACAGTACAGAACAGGTCAGGACAGAGAGTGGGGAAAAACTACCCCAAGAGAAACTAAAGCAGTTGCTAAATAATTGTTTATGTTGTAGGTCACAATACTGGGTTTACCATTCCAACCCTATGTAAAGCTCCACAAAGTTTTTAAGCACCCTAAAAAGCCAGTCACTAGCTTTTACACCTCTCAGCTCTGACTGCCACATTGCTCAGGATGAACCCGCTGATCCCCTTACGGTTCACAGGTTTACTTGAGGTCTCCCATCATGAAGCTGTTAGGAATGATTCTGCTTCACAAAATTCCATGGGAAAAATCATCACTTTTCATTGCAATGTTGAAAAAAATTGCATTAATTCCTTCACTAGACAGTCCTAAAAAGAAAAATCAAAGAACCAAAGCTTCTTTTTCAGCCTAAAACCCACACGTGTATAAAGTCCAATTGCACTGTAGAACGCAGCCTGACTCCGGAGTGCACTGGCCCTCACACAGAGTAGCCCACAGCTGTGCAAAAGTGAGTGCAGAACATCTGTACAGATTGGTCAGTGTGCTTTGGGCACATCTTGTACTCTGTGGTGGGCATCCTGATCACTGAGACATTGAGAGATCTGAAACCACTGCGAACAATGACTAAGATACACAACAACACATTTGCTCTCTCTTTCTCTTGCCTTGCTTTTGGTTGGTTGGTTGGTTGGTTTTGGTTTTTTGTTCTTGTTGGTTTTGGGTTTGTTTTTTTTTAGCGTAGTTTTAATTTAATTAAACTTTGCATTGCTAGGTTTCCACTCAGGTTACGACAGATTCAGCAATTCCAAGCTCCCCAGACCCCCAGCAAATAGGCCGGCTGCCTGAAATGGTTATGGGAAAGACCTCCTAAATATTATCGTTTCCCTCTGTGTATGCTAGAGGCCTGGATGTAACTACATGGAGGAAATTCCTATATACAGCCAGGTACATTAAAGAGAGAATATTGAAAAGTATGAACTACTCATGCAACAATTTAAATAAGATCATAGTATGAACTACAACCTGCAGCAAGCACAATGCTGCTTTCATGTACCGTTTTGTAAGACACTTTACCTTGACTTTCTTATTCTCTAACTAGCACTGAGAAAAATAAAATCTAGTTCACCACAATTGTCAGAGAGTTAATTTTTTTAACTTACTCACCATTCTTATTAGACTGTTAATACTAATCCATTCAGGCTTTCCACCAATATTATCAAATTTCTAGTAAAATTACATAAAGTTACATTAAAAATTATGTGGAAGTAATTTTCTGTTCCTGTTCAGGAGAAGTGATGACTTGAAAATGCAGCCTAGGTCTGAGGCTTTTACTGCTCAGAAGTGTGCATATTTCAAAAGCTCAGAAGAGTCAGTGTCTATGAAAATTAGGGCTGTAATATAAAACTGATGAGCTCAAATCACATGAGGCTGCAGTCAAAGACAGGAAGTATTCTTAGGGTCAAATCTTTAAAAAAACTGTTAATATTATTTGCTTGGTTATCTTATATCAGTTGCCATTCACTCTGAGTAACAAATTCAACATGTCAGTTTACAGCTACAAGAGATTCCGGAAAGTTTCTTCCATTCTGAAACCTGCTACATTTTGCAAAACACTGCCCATACTGAAAATAGGGAATACAAAATTCTTGAGCAGAGCCACTTATTTTTGCATGAGTATATTGTGACATTAATTTCTGTTTCAAATCAGCAATTGCTACTGTCTCAGCATGTGAAAGGATAAGAAAATGGATGGGTTTTTCACCTGCAAGCTTACTGGTCATATTATCAGAGAGATGATACTCTGAGAAATATTCCTATTTGTGATCATCATTACTGGCTGCGTGGGATAGTGAGAGCAAAAAGCTAGAGCTTTTGATTTCTCTGGCTACAGAAACTGCAGTACTGTAGGTGCCAAAAGCTGATCTATGCACAGACTCTGTATTTTGATGAATACTTTGCACTGGGAAACAGTACAGTTTAAAAAAAATCTTAAAATTCTTCTTTTTCAAAAGACAGGTTTCTGATAAAACCTGAAAATTTCTTCTAGTAATTCCTAGAGAATTAGAGTGTATGACACCAGTACAGAGTGATCACAAAGCTAAAACATTAACTTTCGTTATATTAATCTAGGTCACATTCCCATTGTATCCCCAGGGCCTTCATGTTCTTCAGTGTTCTCACCATGGCACTGTCTGTGGAAAAAAGGGAAGTACAAGAGTAACCCTTGTGCACACATGAACAACTTCAACCCAACAAGTCAAGGTCACACTTTTTCTTAAACTGATTATTTTGAATTCCTTGAGGTTTTTTTGTTTACCCACTTGAGAGTAGCAAAAAATATTCCAGATTTGAGAGTGGTAAGCACCATTCCCTTGCAAGCTGGTATAGCCCAGCTCATGACTGGTGTAAGTGAAATTGTCCACAACAAAAGCAGTCTCCTTCAGCTCAGACAAGACAGCTACCTACCACATTCTCATTGCCTTCCACCTTTCTTTGCGATTTCCTTGGAAGGGCTACGGTGTCTAGAACTGAAGAATACACCTCCATTTACAGGTAAATGAAAGCATGGATTCTGGAGATATTTACAGTGTATGTAGCAGTAAATCATTTGGATATAGATTCCATAGTCCTACTTCTTGCCCATCCTTTCAATCATTTTTACTACCATTTTACTAGCACAAGACAAGTCAAGGTCACATCAAAATTATGGCTGGTTGCCTTGGATTTCCTCTGTGTATAATCCATATAAATTCCAAATATACCAACCAACAAGAGCATGACAGGAATTTATTAATAAATAAAATTACTCAGAGAAAGGGCATCACTTGTTTTCTTTCTTATAAAATGCCATCAAATGTATATGCTAATCCCTCAATATAAAATAATTTCTTCACAAAATTAAAGGCCATATATTACTTACACAGTTCATATACTGCCCTTGCACATTTAGATATTTGCATATTTGCCTTGCATATTTTTTTAGCAAGAGGTTAAGGAAAAAACAATCTTTTATTCAGTTGGTATTACTCTTCTTTTTTAAGATGCTTAAGTTTGCAATGGGTTTTCTGTTCTTCATATCAAATCAATATTTATAAGCTATACAAGAGGAGCCAAAAGCCAGGCAGCTTTATTTAAAGTGCAGCTTTTTGGAGATGAACTGTCACCTAGACTGGGTTTTGAGGAACTTGAAACTTCTAGAAAATTGTATTTAGAAATTCAGGGTTCCCTCCTGATCCATGTGTCCTCCATGAAACCACTTTAATGTAATCTCTAGGAACTGACAATGGGATAAACCATTCTCACCTAAAAGCCATACCACATAACTACAGGGAAATGTGTATCTGTAATAATTTGTGTTAAAATGAAAAAAATTTACAAACATCATTTCTCTGACTTGTCATACCACGGATCCAATGCTGATGCTTTGAATTAAGTAAAACACACTTTTCAGGGTCTTCTTTTGGGTGAAAAATCACAAAGACAGAAGTTCTAACAATCACCATCTCTCCTCTTCTGGTACAAAGTGTCTTTTCAAAGAGTTTGGCTAAAAACTTCAGGTATTTTTCAAATAAAGATATTTTGCTTTGGCTTCACTAACACTACCTTCACCATATTATTTCCTTCTATAGGTGTAACTATAGGGCAGCAACAAGGATGAGACAAAAAATCTGTGCTAACAGTCACCACTCTCTGAAACCACCTTCAGACAGATTTCTCAAAGATCACAGATAACTAGTGTGAAATTGTTATCTGCCTCTCTCTGGCTGTTACAACAACTGTGCCGTATAATCTCAGCTGTAAATTAACCAAGCTCCATCTTAAGACAGGGCAAGGCATTGCTGCCCTTGGCATCAGTGGCACCTGTTCCTCCACTCTTTAAAAGGAATTTGGAAAGCACAGAAGGATTGTAAGCATGCAGCTGTGTAGCCCACTTATGCTGGACTAAGATACCTGTTGCATTACTGAGAGAGAAGGCATTTGGATTGTGAAGGGTAGAGATGAAAATATGTATGTCTGGTGTGGGAGATTGTTAAAATATGTCTGGTTACCCACTGAGTTTTTTCTCCTTTTACTTTTTTAGTGCATAGTAGAAGGAATTTATTTCATTCTCCCTGTTCTGCATCACCCTGGACATTAGGTCTGATCCAAACCTAGTAGGAGAGCTCAAAGGTAAGGGACTATTTGCATCAGCCTGGCTTCTCTAAGAAAGATTCTTTGAAGAAAGGTTATTGAACAGATGTTTGACCTGTTTGCTATCAAAGGTGAACAGTTAACCACGGAGAGAAAGTATAACATTCTCCTTTCTTTCCCTGCAATTTTCCACATCTCTAGTTTGTCAATTGCACTCACATTACCAATTTAATGAATCAATATAGTTCACTGTGTGAGTAGCTTTTTTACAGTAGGAGATCAATCTGTTAATGAAAAAAGTTAAGGCATTTGGAGAGGTATTATGCTTTCAGAGAAGAATAGGATGGTTTTCCAAGAGATAAAAGGAGGTTTCTGAAAAACAGCTTGTAAGAAAATAGTTGTGGTTGACTATAAAAGGTATGTTTGCAGCTCACAGATAAGGCCAGCAACTTTGGACTGTGATGGTTGATGTCCAATAGCAAAAATATTTATTTTTAACACAAATTACCTCATTGTATAGAACACAGACAAAATAAACTTTTTAAAATAGGGTAAAACAAACTGTTTTTAAAAATGTGGAAGAGTGGAATAAATTGCACCCATGATTCTCCATCTTACTTCAAATTTTGTGACTATGTAAAGTTTATTCAGGTTTTCAGAAAAGGGATGTGACCTGATAAGATAAAAAGTCTTCTTCATAAAACTACAAGATATTTGAAAGACAGTCCTCTCTTTTTTTTTTTTCTTTTTTTTTTGCAAGACAAATAACCTCACTCTCTTCCCTATTCAGTATTGTTAAAATGAAAAATGCACTTGACTAAATCACTTCAGATGTCATACGAATGGAAAACTGACTATGTCTTCGTGCTTCTATAGAAGACAGATCATTTTTATTTAAATATAACTCCACTTCCAAAAATAAAAACTGTGCTGCTCTAAATCAGGACATTTAAACTCTGGACACCAAAAACTTATTGGAGAAAATATTTGCCTTTTCAAAAATGTATTTTTGAAGCTGAAAATATTCTTTGAAATTCATCAAATGTAAATGTAGTACAATGTTAAACATTAACTAACAAAGATTCCTACCATTTTAATCTGGAAATCACAACATTACATAATCCATATAACTGTTGGTACAAACTGACAGGTATAAATCTCAAAGTTAATACTGAAATTGAATGAAATACAATCATGTTTGAAAAGGAACCTCAAATTAATAAACTTGATCATGCATGGAGAAGACAACTGATTCAGTACTAATAATTACAGGAAGCTGGAACAAATGCTTGCCACTGGACACCACCACTTTACTTACCCCACTGGAAGTCCACTGTTATCACTCCATCAAACACAGCTTCTTAGTTCAGAAAAGTAAAATAGTTTCTACTTCACTTTTTAAACTTCATTTGAAAGACCATGGTCTATTGGGACACTAGTGGAAAGCAGTTCAGATATCAGGATATTCAATGAATTTTCATTACAGAAGAAGAATATTTTTTAGAAACAGTTTTGAGTCACTCTTCCTTCTCTAGCCTTTTATTGCATATTCAAGCAGATTTTTAGGACTTCATATACCCAAAACAAAATTTTTCTGTTGGACACTGCTCTGTCAGTCCCAAATGATGAACTACAGTCTAGCCTTTTATTGCATATTCAAGCAGATTTTTAGGACTTCATCTACCCAAAACAAAATTTTTCTGCTGTCCCAAAATGATGAACTACAGGGATCTGAGGATCTGAGGAAGAACCAGGTGTGTTTGCTGTTCAAGTAAATTAATATGTTTTTAGTAGTTCATAGGCTACATATTTTGTTTGCATTCCTCAGTCTAAATATCAAGTCAGGTCTATCAGTAATCACAGCAATTATTGAGCGAGTGCTTAAAAAATGTTTAAGTAGAATATGAGAATATGAACAAGTCCTGGCCCCCAGCTTTTGTTAGATGAGAAACTGATGAAACCAAGGGTCACCGTTGAGCAAGGCCTCCAGTGACCTGCATGGCTCCTAATTTCCACTGTCAGTTCTACAAAACGAAAACCACCAAGTGTCACAAATGGAAGACTACAGGACAGTGAGCAGTGCTGAGACTTTTGGCTGAAATGCAAGATGGATGATATCTCCTAAGAGGTGGAACACGATATGAGGTGGGAAGTTTACAGCTTTCAAAGGAAAGTGGAAGGACAAGGTGAGAGTCTACCCTTCTTTCCTGCAAAGCCCCATAGCCAGCTCCTTTGCAACAAAAAGGTACGGTTAATAACTAGTTGCCTTTTACTAGCTGTGTGCTGAAATCACCCTACAGCAGTCAGCTCTGATTCCTAAAAATGCAAAGTAAAATTCCCTTTGTTACTTCTATCTGTTGGATTTTGTTTTGGGTTTTCGTTAGTTGGTTGGTTTTATATTTTTGCAGTAGGTATTTTTTTCTATTTATTTACCTGGACTTTGTCTGAATTTATTGTATTCTTAATTTTAAAGGTGTTGCTGGTTTCATTACAACATGCACACTAATAGATTTATTTTTGCATTTTTGCGGTACACTGCTTTTTAAACACCAGCTAAGCATAGCGGTTGTATAATACCACATTCCACATGCACAGCACTTAAAGTATGATGCTTTTGCTCTATCTTGATATCTGCCAGATATTCTTACAGGCATTTTCCCATAGACTGTGGACAGCATCAACATGGATGGAATGAAAGTTAATGCATATTGGTTTACACGGCAAAGTTTTGGTAGCAGAGGGGAGCTACAGAAGATAATGATTGCTAGAGCAACTTGGTGCATAGCAACCCACCACATAAGGTTAACTACAAGAATAAAAAAATAACATTTTCTAGACTATTCCTGTGTCCTGGGTTGGTCAGGTAGATGCCTGGCACAGACATGACTGAGTGGCAGATATACAAGATAACAGCCAGAGCTGATTAATGGCTCTTTGAACACTAATTTCTTCTTAAGTAGTTGCTCTGCCTTCAGGTCAGTTGAAGAAAACCACAGGTATGATGTGTGGATCCTACTTCTTGTTAAGTAAAATGAAGGAGAAGGAAAACTTTATGTTCAGTGCTACCTGGAGCAGTTCAAGAACATTTCAACCCATTGACAAAAAAAAATAAAGAAATGCAGCATGAAGTTTTCCATTTTGTAGAAACAAATATACTTGACATGAAATCTCAAATAATCTCCCAACCCCCTTCAAATGTACTCCATGTGAAGTTTATTTTTTTCTCTGAATGACACTTTAGGGACAGGCTGCCAAGCCTATTTGTCCCTCAATTTGCAGTTAACTTGTGTTTGCATGAGGTTTCAACATGCTGTGCAGTTTTCTGGTAGAGAACAGCTTGTTTCCTTTCTTCAGTGAGTTTCCTTTCTGAGAACATGCTGCACTCCCACAATTACAGGAGCTGCAACCCTCACACAAAATTATGGGTGATCAATATTTCTTAAAAACTACCAAAATGAATACTCAATACAACTTAAAATGTTATATCTAGCATAATGCAACAGGGTCTCTTACAACAGAAGCATAAAAAGTCAGAAGGCAGCTTTGGGCTATACATTTGTAGAGTTTTGTCAACTGCCTAATTAATCCCATCACTACATTTTCAACCAAGCCACTACACATTATCTGAAAAAAATATCTCAAGCCCTAAAAGTTATTTTAAAGATACAGCCACTTATCTAGTTCTAATGACACTGTCAACCAGAAGAGGGGGAGACCTCAGCCAAATACTCTCTTGATTCATACTACTGCATAATTGCAGTTTTTATAACTTTGTCTTTAAAAACTTCTATTATAAAAAATTAAGGTTTTTTTTTAATGGGAAAAAAAAAGAAGCAGACTAATTTTGTGTTTCCACTATCACAAGATCTCAGCTACAGCTTTCTAAGGAAAACACAGGAATAATAAAACCAGGCATTATCATATTTAAAAGACACTCTAATTCACATAGAAGAAAGGAGATAGCAACAGGTGAAATATATCCTTTAGAATAACAACTAGAATTAATCTTTGCTATAAGACTTTGTAATATATCCTCATTGTCTTCAGTGAAATATGCTGTTATCTTTGTATATGAAATACCTAATAATTGTAAATTACTAGATTTTCACAATGCATTTACTTTGAGCAGATTTATTAATAATCTATTCTGTATATGAGACAACTCACTGACAGGATATCAGAAAATTATCCAGATCTATTATTTTTCTGTCCTAATCATTTTCTTCTTTTATTTTTCATTTCCCCCCCCCCCCCCCCCCCCCCCCCCCATCTGTTGGCTGTTATACAATAATAGACAAGGCAGAGGCTTATTTTATGAAGATTGTGTATGTCAGGCTTCAACCCAGAAGGAACTCCTATAGGCAAACCATCTGCATATTCAAGCTTTTGATTTCCAGCACGCAAAAAGAGAGATGGTGTTCTTCACTATTGAGGGGAGCTCAGGACGGCCTCTTTCTGGAACTGGAAAATTGTTTACCCAAATACATCTTTCAAAGTGCAATAAGAAGACAAATAAAATGAGGAAATAGTTCTAGGTAAGATGGTCCAAACCAGAACTTGTCTGTATTGCCATTTACACTTTGGGTTGGAAGAGGTATGGATTAAGGACAACTAACAAATTCAGATTCATACACTTTATGAATAAAAAGAAAGTTATTTACCTTTAACCTAATTTGAAGAGGAACTGAGTATCTTCAGGTTCTTCAAGCTTCAACTGAAGACGAAAGATTCACTGTTCTCTGTATCCATAAAGAGCAGCTTTCTACTTCTACCAAATTTACAGAAAATAAAACAACTGCAATAAAATTCTGTTTCCTTATAATACCACCTATTTCAATGAAAAGTGGATGAGACTAAAAATCATAGACACTGAGGAACAAGTAATCTACAGCTCATGTGATCAGAATTTTAACAAAAATGTAAAATAGTACATATCATTAATTGTGTTTTCCAAACCAACAAAGCTAACATGAAAAAAAATAAATGTGATAACATTGCATAGTATTTCAGGTAACAATAAAGTTTTTCTAGCTCGAAAATAGTTTCATTTAGTCATCTTTCCTCCTTCAGTTTCTGTAGTTTAAATTTAGAGATTATACTTTCTATCTCCAAACAAAAACTATCATCCTTCACTAAACATATGCTGACACTTCATTCTGATGAGGATCAGTTAGATCTGTCAGCTCTTCCTTGACAGATTATTTTGAGAAATAATTTTGTTTACTTTTGTTTTGTTTTTAAAGACATCATTGGATTTGATCAATATTTAATGACAAAGATGCACATTAAAAATCTGCTCTAGTTTTAGGATAAAAGCTCTTTGTTAATCCTTCAAGACCTGGCTTCTTGGAGGAAAGGAGCAGGGCCAACAGAAACAACAGTGCAATTCCACACAGTGTCCCCACAGTGTGAAGGAGAGCCAATACACTGTGAACAGCAGTGTGATGGGAAATTAATCAGTTTTTAGCTATGAAGCTTACAGATCTTGTTATATGGTTTGTCTATGAGCTGTATGTATGCCATACAGCACACGAAGTTCAGGGCACCCTTCCTGGATACAAATTACATCCATGGAAATGTTTCCTCCTCTTGAAAGCACATAAACTTCAGCTAAATAAATGTGAGAAACCTCAAGTGGATTTCCCTTCTACTTTGGGAAGTGAACTGGTATCTTGTGAAGTGTAACTGGGCCAAGCTAACTAAATACTTCCAACCCATAACATGGATATAAATCCAGTCATAAAACTACCTATAGGCATATGTACTAGGCATGTTAAGGTGTGAGTTCACAGAGACAGCACTGATGTGACCAGGATTAGATATTTGTATCTGAAGGAATAATCTAATCTTCTTTCATCCTATGGAGAGAGGAATTTCTGGAACACAATTCCCTTCAACACAAGATGGATATGTAATAAACGACCAGAACCCTGCCCTCAAACTGCCTGCTCATTGGCACTGACTGCAGACAGCTCAGAGTGATTTAGCTCAAGGCAAAGTTTAATGTTATAGATGTCCAAGGTTAAGTACAATGAATTCACACCACTTGATGTCTGAAAGATAATCTGAGACATGAAATTTATTTATAAAGTTACAAAGTTAAAGAAGAAATTCAAGAGCAAAGCACAAAGGATAATTTTATCTACTTAAATGAACTCCATTTTTAGTAGTAGTTAGGACACTAAATAAGCATAATTTAGTAGAAAATATGTGCATGGACACATATTTTCACACTGGCACTTTTTGTGGCAACATCACAGAATCCCGGAATCCCAGAAAATGCTGAGTTGGAAGGGACTTACAAGGATCATAGAGTCCAACTCTTAGCCCTGCACAAGACATCCCTGATTATCATGCCATGTGCCTGACAGCATTGTCCAAACCCTTCTCGAACTCTGTCAGACTTGGTGCTGTGACCATTTTGCCGTAGGGCCTGTTCCAGTGTCCAACCACCCTCTGGGTGAAGAACCTCTTAGTAATATCCAAACTAAACCTCCCCTGACATAACTTCAGGCCATTCCCTCAAGTCCTGTCACCAAGCACCACAGAAGGCTGATGTCAGTAGAGAAGATCTTTTCCAATACTATTTGAAAAGATACCATTCCACAAAAAAATTTTAAAAGCTTTCTGACACACATCTTAGCCTAACCTGAGGACTGCACCCCAGAAGATCTTGTTCTCAGAAAAATTGCAAAGTACTGCAGAGCGTGAAAATCTGTGTCACCCTTGATCACTCTGAGTGCCAGCAATGTTAATAGACACTTCTGTGGGTAGTACATATGGCTCTGACTAACAGAGCTACCATTTCAACTTTACCTTTAGCATGATACTGTTCATTTTTTTTTATTCCCAGTAAGGGACACAGCACAGAAAAGACCTCCTATGTGAGCTAGGGACCTTCAACCAAGCTCTCTTGTTACTATGATTTCTAATGCACAAGCCGTTCAGGGAACATCTGACTATACCTGCTGATTCATTCTGACAGATGCTATCAATTCACTGCACTTTTTCAAGGGAAGTGTTGCAGGAGTAGCTTTAGGGAAGCAGGAGTCATAAAGAGTCCTCTGTTCAGTGGAGCCAGGATAAATCGCTTTCTCTTAAGTGATTCATTCTTGAATACTCCTCTCACACAGATCCCCATTGTTGCCTATATATGTATGTGTATACCCACTTCACCAGACCATCTTAACATGTATTACTCTGCTCTTGGTGTGACCCGGGCACTCCATCCCAGCATGTGCTGCAGAGAGACAATCATCCTCTTTGACAATAGGCCAAGTGTTAAGTAAACATAACAATATCACTTCTGTCCAAAGGCTGCAGCACAGGCAGTGTCTCTCCAGAGACAGAAAAGACTGTAAGGAAAGCCAAGGGGAACTTTTAACTTTAAGAAGAAAACTGGGATGTAGCTATTAGATGTTAGAAAAAAAACTGCAGCATTCTTGAATACTAAGAATAGAAAGCCTTTCTCTTAAGAGCGACACAGAAAGAGAATGCAAGTCCTCTGTCAATGGTAGTCACAATTTAATTACAGCATCCCATGCCTTGTGGATTAAGCACACAAAAATAAGCACAAATATATCACTCCAGTTACTGGTGTCTAAGCAGTTTTAAGCACCACATCTAATTTGCTTTGCATTTCCTCATGGCACTCATTTCCTCCTTCCTTCCTTGACTGTGAAAGGGAAATGTCTTTACCCATAGTCAGGACTGTCCCAGAGATCCTGCTCAATCCTCTGATTTGCAGACAATAACACTGAAAATAAAAACCTTACCACAGTTTCTCATGTACCTGAAAAATTCACTGAATTCCCAATATCTGGGCACAGTGTGGATAAAACTGGTGTGCTCAAAGGATTACAACATACAGAGGAAGGCTAAATGGAATTCTTCAAGCTAGGTTAGTCAAAGTTTAGCCCAAACTATCAGTTCCTAAACTACAGAACCCGGCTGTAATCCCTGTTGTGACAATCAAGAAGTGCAGACAGCCCCAGATAGGGACCTCTTGCCCTTAGCTCTGCAACAGCCCTACAGCAGCATTCCAGATGTGAACTCCTGTGGCAGCACAAGGCACAACCTGGCTCCCCTGGTACTTACCTTCCTCTAAGCTATAGTCAGACAGCTACCAGTGCCTGAGCCATCTTGTTCAAAACTAGCATAACTCTGTTTTTACTAGATTCCCACTCACAGCTCTGCCTGCAGAATTAAAGCTTTGTCACACCAAAGGAGTGGGGGAATCCTGTGACATTTAAACAATGAGCAAAACCATGAAGAATACTTAGTAAGTAATAATTCTACACCAGGTGGGAGATGCTCTCAGGTAGATATTAAGATGTAATAAATATTTTTGTGCCTGATTCAACAAATAATTCTGGGACACCCTCTTCCGTAACTAAATTACCTTTACATGGGCCCTCCGTGAAATATGGAAACATACTTTAATTGTTTTTTTAAATCCTTATAAAACTACTGAAAAAGCATTGTTTCTAATCCAAATATATTATTCTGTAACATAGCCCTGGATTTGCACAGCAGAATGTCAAAGCTTTTTCACTGCAAATCTGAGAGGTAATATATTTTAACTAAATGATCTACCTATACATATTACAAATTATTAGTTGCCAATTAGGTACACTAGTAATACAGATAATTATATGTTCCAAGTAACAAACCTGTACTTGGACTTGCATTTAAAGATTAATTAGCACTTCTGGAAAGTTTCTAGAAACTGAGCATTCAAAGTAGCAGTAACAAAGTAGTTTTCATCCAGTTCTTTCTCACCCTTCTTTTATTCTGTAACTTTTATTCTCCACACATGTTCCACCTTAATGAGGAGTATTTATCCTCTCAGAAACACATCTATTTTTCATTATGGAGGGTTCTGAAAATAATTTCTTCTGCATCTTAAAAACACAGCAAAATAATCCAAAATTCTTCTCATCTCCATGAACTTATTTTTTCAAGATAACAATTCATCCTGTTCCAAGGGCCTGGATTGTAAAGAGCAGAACTATTTGGTGGCCTTGTTGAAAATTATTTGCTTTACAGGCATATGAAAGTGTCATTAGGAAAGGGGTTTGAATCCAGTGTGGACCAAGAGAGAGCAACTAGTGAAATGTAAGAAACAATCCTCCATTAAATGAAGGAATTACTCCATTAAATGGTCCTGGCTTTAAACCAAAATGCAAAATCAGAATTCTGTTCTTACACAGCACTTTGAGGGCTTTAGTTATGCACTAATTACAACATGCATTGAAATTAAAACAAAATACAAACTCTTGAAAGTCATTTAGATTGAATTCTTGCCCCCTGGACAGCTCTATGGCAAAGATCAGCTCTTTTAATTTGAGGCCAGTGACAAAGGACAGAATTTTTACCCATGACTGAGCACATACAAGAATGGTTTTTGGTCTATTTTCATACATTCTAGAAAAAGGCTTTGAGAAGTGTCTGTGTGGAGATGAGCAGAAGGAATGCTGTTCTCTGAAATCCTAAATTAAAGAGTTTTTAATGATTTCTGCTGATGAAAATCCTAACACTCATTTATGTCTCAGGATCTACAACAACACAGATAAAATAGGAACTGTGAAGTCTTACGATACATGGGAATTAATGGGTGTCTGTGATGTCTAATTTTTTTTTCCTATGTAAGGGTGTGGGACCAACTGCAATTTTAAAAAGCAAGAAAACCATTACTAAGGAAGCAGATCTTACAAATTGCATCCTTCATACCAATAGCGTGGGCTTCACCAACAGCTTTTGGTTTTTAAGTTTATGAATGGAGTTATCTTAATACAAGATAAGGCTTCCATATTTAATTTGGCATGACCTACTTACTTAAAGGACTATTCAACCAGTATTGGAATGAAACATAAACCTATGCATAGCTTATTATCAGACCCTCCTTCATTCATTAGCCATGAAAGGCATTGCAACTATTTAATGTTCTATTCTTTTTATTAAAACCAGAGATAGTGAGAGTTCTATAGCGAGAAGATAAATATATACAAGATAAATAACATATTCACTTAAGTCACCTTTGAGAGTTTTACCTTCAGAACAGTTTTCTAGCTGGGAAATATAGAAATTCAACAAAGTAATTTGTTTTGTTCTTCTTTCTACAATGAATGCCCTTCTTCTGCTCTGAAATGCCTGAAAAGCCAAACTGAATTGCACAATTTGAATTAAATAACATGCTTTTTAAAAAATGTGTCTCCTGTACAGTAAGGGCAGCCCTAGCATAGGTTAGCACAAAGAAATGATTTCTCATCTTTCACTCTTATTTTACTTTGTTTGTTCAATATTCCATGGAGGCAAGCCAATGATTTTCCCAAACAGAAACTGCAAAGGAAGTCATAGCACTGTGCAATTCAAACTTTCTGTTAAAATATCAGTGTTTGTTAAGTGTTTGTGCAGCTTTTGAGATGCCTTCTAGAGGGCTGATAAGGGAGAAAACCAAAGAAAAGATAAGCTGGAATCCACTATACTTCATATATAACTCCTCTAGGAAAGCAGCTGGCTGTTCAAGAACACACTGTGACAGAAAGAGTGAGCACAAATTCCAGCTTCAATTCACTCTTGGGTTTTTGCTGTCATGAGCAGCAGCATCACCATTTGCTTGCTGTGCTGTGCACCATATCAATACAGGGTAAGGAAAAGAGCCCCACAAAGCTTCCACTTCTAGCTTAAAAGTGTCCTTTTCATGTCATTTCCCAGAGGACATTTTCTCCTCTGTTTTCAGAGCAGGATTGTGGAACACTCTTGATTTACAGCATGTCCTGCATAATAAATACACATGCAGCTGGAGATCCACAAGATTACAGACAAGTGCTATCCCACACTACTCAAAAATCAGGATACACCAGAGCACTCAGGAGTGTGGGATCTCAGCACACCACTGTGGATGTGCAGAGACACCAGGGGAGCCCCTGGGGGGCTCGGAAACCCTGGAATGCTGCCAAAAGGGTTTGGTGGTTGGATTTCGATCCATCAAAAGGAGAAGAACCTGTGAAAGAGGAAATGAGAGCTTCTTGGGTGTGAATGGTACATTTATGGAAGGAAATATAAATTTTAGAAAATTAGGTACAGGGGGGTCATGAAGGCAAGATGGAGGATTCAGGGCGTGGTCCTGTGTTCTTCTTTCTTCTTCATGTCTTCCATTTTGTGTGGTGATGTTGGCACTTGGGGATTGGTTCATGGTGAAGGTATACTTGTCTATAAGGATGAATAGTATTGGGAAATGAAGGTAAATATGTCACACGTAATTTTTACTATAAAAGACACAGCCGCCCTGTGGGCGGGGGAGAGTGCACTCGACTGTCCTGCTGAGCGGACCTCGGCTGGGCAGAGAGAAAACTTTGTAGATAAGAGATAATAAACAGAACTGAAGACCGAAAATCTAAGAGGCCAGACTCATCCTTCGCAACCGCGGCCGCCCAGAACCACCTTTCCCCGTGTCGGGGCAGAGACGCATAACAGCGGACCCCGACACAGGAGAACACCCCTCTCCTTTCCTTCATCACTCACTGACACCCAGCACTCCAGACTCTGAGAAGGAGAAAGAAATACAAGTCTTTAGTCCAAAGAACAGTAAGCTTTAAAACACAGTCAACACAGCAACATTTCTACGTTGAAAGCTACTATACATTTGATAAAATGTTAGATTACCTTACATGATATTAAACAGGGATTTTGTGATCCCTTATCTAATATAACTAAATTTCCATTTAAGGCCATGCCAGAATAAACTATGGCTCCCTGCTACATTTGTCAACACAATTCAGTTCTCAATTACTCTTCCTTTAGACTCTAAACCTCTAACTAGACAGCCCCTAGATGGGCAACCAGCACAATAGATAAGTGGATTTTATAAAATTATTCTTTTTTCCCCTTACTTTAATTCAAAAACTTGTTAATAACCTGTTACTAATAAGCACAGAAGTGCCTACACCACTAGCTAAAAACAGGAAAACTGCATTCCTTTGCAAGTTCATCACTTTGTATTACCTTTGTACCATAGCTTTGTCTCCTGAATTCTCATTTGAGAATTTCTGTCTGCCCTTTGTGACCACAGCACAAACAAGGCAATTTTAAACAGTATTTTTTGCAAGGTACTGTAAATATGTATGTTCCAGGAACCTTAAAGTTGTTAAACTGAAGAAAAAAAAAGTATGGAATTTTAAACAATTAAATAACAACTGACCTCCCATGAGTCTGCCCTTTCTTGATGCACTGTTTGATACAACATAAATACAGCATTTCCTGCCTACTGCAGGAAATTTCAAGAATTTGCTTGAAATTCAGGGGTTTTGGGTTTAACACCTTTGTGGTGTTTGTAGTAGAGCATTTCTGCTGCAATATTCTATTATTTTCTCTAGCTACAAATATTTTCTGAAATAAGCCAGAAATAATAAGCTTTAAAACAGAAAAATCTCTCTGATTATCATCAGAGATGAGCTATAAACTGACAACTTTGAGACTTCTCAAATAAAACATTGCTTTTATAGTAGAAAGCACAAGCTGACTTAAATACATGGGAAACCATAAAGTTTTCCTCCAATTCATATGGGTAAGTCAGAGTCATTAATGTATGCTCATGAGAGAATTTTGAAAATCTTGCATAAATATTCCTGAGAAGAAATAACCATATGCTTTCAGCCATAGGCCCTTGCTTTCACCCTCTGCTATGATTCACAAGTGTGCATACCAGCCGAGAATGCTGGTCAGACCTTTGGGTACAAACTTTTAAGATTGGTCTTCGTGATCTTAAAAATCTGTTTCAACCTGATGATTCTACGAAATTGTTTAAGACAGTCACAAAAATGCCAAGTCAGATTGGTCTTCGTGATCTTAAAAATCTGTTTCAACCTGATGATTCGACGAAATTGTTTAAGACAAAAATGCCAGTATGTCCATTCCAAGTCTTGGGATGCTCCTAACAGCAGGCTGGATCTTAAAAACATAGCCAAACACCAAGATACTAACTTTGACATATATAACTAATTCAATGGTTAGGAAAATGAAAGTGACAAAAGTATGGTAACACTACACTTAGAGCTTCTCCAACCAACAGCAGGAGCAGTCTGCTTCTATTCCAATCCTGTTTATTTCAGGAAATATTCAGTTGGGTAAAAAAAAAAAAGCAAAGTTTTGCAAAATCAGGCCATGACACATTTCATAATTTTGAATTAAATCCTGACATTGTGTAAATTTGTGTTTGCTGAGAAGTGCTGGCAGTATGACTTACTGGAAAGCTGGGACCCCAGAGTCTGGAGAGAAAAGGTTTATTACTTATGGAAAGGACAAGCTGAGGATAGACAGAACAAAAATTGACAGGCATACCCTTAACTTCAGTAAAGGGTCTTGAATTACTCTACCTTTGCTACTTTAATTCATTTCCTTAAAATTTCCCCTGGCACCTGCCCTGGTCTCTAATAATCTCACATCATGAAATCCAGATTTAAAATCTTCAATAATTCAGCTGTTCAATTAGTCAGCCAATCAATTATTCAGCTATTGATCTTCCCCACAAGAAAAATAAAACTTAAATGGATGGACAGTTAAATTTTCACAAACAGAGGAAACTGTGTTGCTGATTACAACTTAGATTTGATCTCTGCAGGCAAAGGTGGGGGGAAGTTTTTTTTTTTTCCCTTTGTAATTCTTAGATCAGCTCTGCTATAGTTCCAGAAAATTAGAAATACATGAAAGTTTCTGTCTCTTTGTCAGCACAAGTAACATTACAGGTGATGCTTATCTACCTCACTGGCTTCTTGCTTAGGAAATTATTATGATTGAAAGGATGCTTTGGTCTGGAGACAACTAAACACTGCTCTAAAAGCTACAATGGAAATTTTAAACCTCAGATGCATTGTTTTGCTCCTTGCTTTTCCTATTCTAGATGTAATTTCTTCGTAAGGGAGCCTTCCAAATGTTTTCTCTTTCCTCTTATAAGCTACTTATTTCTGATCTACACCATTCTTTTTAAGCTCCTTCTTTCTGATCTACATCTTTCTTTTTAAGCCTGCTCCCAAGCAGTTCCTCCTCCTCCTCCCTTCCTCAGTGACCACTGCGCTGAAAGTCCATCTCTTTCAATCTCCTTTCACAAGAACAGTGCTGTAGGTTTGTACAAGGACTGTGCTTGCTTGGAAACAGTTCTCACAGTTCCTACAGGTAGTCACTGGTGTCCCAAAGCACTAAAACAATATTAAATGACTTGGCCAACTAAGTCCATCCCAGGACACAGAATTATTCCTGCAGATACTCCAACTTCTGTGCTGCTTAAACCCTGCCACCACCAGTTTCATACCCTCCTGTCAGCTCAAAAAGGAGAAAGTGCCACCAGTCAGTTACTGACACACCAGCACAGCATTACATGGTATTTTCAAAATCAAACCTTTTTTTCTACTGTCACAGCCTCTAGATTTTCATTTATTCCATTTCAGGAAGGCAGGAAAGAAGGGAATGAAGGATAATACTTTACACACTTTCCAGAAATGAAGACAGCTATTTTCAAAACATCTTCTGATGAACAACAGGTATCACAAGATTTGGCATTTTTATGAGAATAAGAATAGCAAAGAAAAGTGAGTGGAAAGTGAGTCACCACTGGGTCTCAACCAGCAGCACCCCTCACTGGCCACCCCAGCACAGGCGATAAAATAATCCAAAAGGGACAAGATGCCTGGATTTCCTCCGAGAGCTCTTAGCAGAGTTATATGATTCTTCACCACATTTACCAGTGCCCATCAGCCAAGCCCACACATTTCGACTATCACTAGTTCTGTCCTAGGCTGATGAAAGTTCAAAGACCTACTTTAGGGAATGGAGAGGAGGAGAGAGTTCATGCAAAACATGTGATGTATAGTACACAAGCACATACACCTGTAAGCAATTTTAGCTCTCCCATAAGGGGGTTTTCCCAATTCCAGTTATAGGAAACAGAGCAGCCATTGCTCTGCAAGAGTGTAGCAGAGTGCTACTTACTCAACAATATCCACATGCCACCAAGTGTATCTGTCTTAAGAATAAGCTTTCAATGCAGTAAAACATTTCTAATCAATAATTTGCAGCTTGTGATCATATTAAATTGCAACACAGTGCCTTCCACTACCTCAAGAATACAAACAATGGCACTTAAGCCAAAATAAAGAAGCACAACTTGTCTAATTTTCAGTTTAATGTGTACCAAATTTATGTACGGTTTTGTAGATAATATTTTTTCTAGTAAAGCACAAGTATACAAATAATAAATTAACTCATCAAGTTATTGGGAAATATTCATTGAAGAGGAAAAAATCAGTAACTTTAATGCTGATAGAACTCAAATCATAAAATTGTCAATGATGGCTTATTAGATGCTTTAAAAAAGCTTTGAATAATTGACATACCCTGAGGAATAATTACAGGCTATGTTAAGATGACAGGAGTTAAAATTCAAAAAGCTTCGAGTGCATGCCATAAAGTGCCAAAGACACACTGAATGAGCCCCAATTTCCTTTGCAGCTATTCTCATACCACATTTATCCTCGCTGTTATCTATGTACAAAGAACAACAAAGTACCTTCAATCTAGATCAACCTGAATGCTTTGGCCTATGGATAACTTTGACAGTAAAATACACCTACAAAGGATCCAAAGAATAGGGCAATGGCAGTGTTTTCCAGAGCAACATGACTGCAGTTTCTTTGATTTATATGACTTGAAAGAAGGTGGTACATCTTTCAGAGCTATGGTGGTTTTTTTCCCCTCTGGCACTCTTTATTTTATTGTGCCCAAAGATCCAAGTTTCAGCTTATGCTGGAAGCTGTGGCCTCAGTCCAATGACTGGTTGCTCTGTTGGGTTTTCTTGGCCACGTTTTGATAGCAGTGGGACTGCAGGGGTGGCTTCTGTGAGAATCTGCTGGAAGCTTCCTCCATGTCCCACAGACCCAATCCAAGCTGGCTCCAAGATGGACCCACTGCTGGCCAAGATTGAGCCCATCAGCAATAGTGCCAACACCTCTGGGATAACTGGGTGAAGAAGGGAAGAAAGTCACTGCACAGGAGCAACTGCAACCCCAGAAGAGAGGAATGAGAACACATGAGAGTGACAGCCCTGCAGACACCAAGGTCCGTGCAGGAGGGGCAGGAGGGGCTCCAGGTGCCAGAGATGAGCTTCCCCTGCACTCTGTGGTGAAGACCATGGTGAGGAAGGATGTGCCACTGCAGCCCATGGAGTTCCACACTGCAGCCAATATGAACCTCCCTTGTGTGGAAGACCCCATGCTGGGATGTCCAAAGGAGGCTGTGACTTCATAGGTCATGCTGGAGCAGGGCAGAATCATGGCCCCATGGAGAGAAAAGCTCACACTGGAGCAGGTTTGTTGGCAGGACCTGTTACCCCATGGGGGATCCACAATGGAGGAGCCTGCTCCTGAAGGACTGCCCCCATGGAAAGGACCTATGCTGGAGCAGTTTGTGAAGAACTGCAGGCCATGGGAAGAACTCACGTTAGATAGTTGATGTTGGACTGTCTCCTATTGAAGAGACTCCATGACAGAGCAGGGGAAGAGCGAGGACTTCTTCCTCTGAGGAGAAAGGAACAGCAGAGACATGTGATGAACTGACCAAGTCCAAATTCCCCAGCCCTCTAAGTCTGTAGAGGAGGAGGCAGAGAAATCAAGAGTAAAGTTGAGCACAAGAAAAGGGAGAGGTGGAAGGAAGGTGTTTTTAAGATTTGTTTTTATTTTCTCATTGGTAATAAATTCAACTGATTAATTTTTTCAAGTTGAATCTGTTTTGTCCATGACTGTAACTGGTGAGTGATCTCTCCCCATCCTTGTCTCAACTCACAAGTTTTTCATTATATTTCCTCTTCTCTGTCCAGTTGAGGAGGGGAGTGACAGGGCAGCTTTGGTGGCTACCTGGTATCCAGACAGTCATATTAATCAGTTCAATAATTAACTCTCCCTGAAGTGAAACTTCTTGCTTACATGCTACTTTCCTTTTGAGACAGAAAAGACAAAGCCTAACTACAGACCTATCTAAATAATTACTGGAAAAACAAATTTTATCTGATGCAAAATTTGCTTCATTTTTTTTTCTCTTTGCTTTTCTTAGCTTTTTCTTCTTTCCTTATCCTTTAGGTCTGCATTTAAAATTAAATACTCCAGACAAAATAGCCATCAGCTCTAAGCACTGTAGTGCACTACTGTACTCAGAGTACATTATATATAATTCAGGAACTACCCGAAATACTAGACAATTTTATCTCTTTAATTTCCAAATGGGGCTTGGAAATAACACATAGCTTTAAACATAATTTTATTTTTTGGCCTTACACTTTGGAGATCTAATCAGCCTTGAAATATATCAATCTACAAATAAAGCAAGGCTTTTTCCCCAAAAATTCAACAGATGACACTGATAACCAGACTCTGGCTGTACTGTTAATAATAATAATAATTTTTCATACTATGAGATACAAGTGTAGTTTGCGAATACTGTTACTAGTTGCAGGGTAGAAAATAATTCAATCAAAGGTCAGTATGATTAGATTATTTTTTCCAGCACTGAAAAAAAATTTTTTTCTACACAGATTTCTAGATACAGAGTTTTCTACAAATGGTGATTTCTGTATTTTTAAATCACTGTTAAAAGATGGGGATCCCTGAGCTACTTTGATTAATATACATCATAAAACAGGTTGGATGGAGAGTGCTTTGGGTCAAAAAATTCCTTAATTCATGTCTGCTTCTGTGAAGTTTGAAACAAGAAATTTCTTTCCTTAAGCCTCCAAGTGAACCAGACATCAGAGAGATTATTCCCTCCTGGGAAGCTGCTACTAAACCCAGGCGTTAAGAGTACATCTGTATCTGTTGAATTCGAAAACCAATGTTCCATATGTTATCTTTGAAGTTTATCTAAAGGCCCAATGGATATAAACATCAGCAATCCTTATAATGTCTCTCCCTGAAATTCCACTATACCTACCCCAGGCAACAGTTTTCACACAGGGACTCCAAAATATTTTATTCATAGACATGCAAACTGTAAGAACTATACACTGACAAGCAAAGACACAGATTGACCCCACAGACCTCGAGGAGAATAAAAAAGGCTGTTTTCTTTGGGTGAAGACTTAAGCCACTGCTTCCTCAGTGAGTTTAATATCTTCCTCCCACACTACATTTATTTTTTGTTTTAATTCTTTCAGGCACAGTCTGAAGTGCCTTCTACTGTGTTCTTGGCAGCCATTGTTTCACTGTCCAGCTGCTTTCTCTTGCCATTAACACTGGGATGCCTTTGCTACCAATGGATAAAATTTACAAGCACATTTCAAGCAAGATTACAGGCAATCTTCCTGCTCAACAAGAACATTATGGAATTATGATTTCCAAAGGAGTATCTTCCACAAACAATCTATGCTGTTTCTCATTTCATCTTGGCAAGAATGGTATATCCAATTTCTGTTAATTGCTTCCTGTAGACACACTTCTATACCATAACTTGCACAAAAAGAAAAAAAAAAAAAAAAATTAGGATGCTGATTATTTTAGGCAAATCCTTCTCAGTTTAAACTATCCATTGGGAAATAATCTGACACATCACTTGATTCATCACTATATGAGGCCAGACAGAGGTAAAAAAAAATTTAAGCAGAAAAATTTGCTGTCAGACCAACTTTGAAAATTACACCTAGAACTATCCTTCAAACACAGTTCATTTCTTAACCTAGAAGTGAGTACATTAAATATGCTGACAAGACTCAGAGCTGTCCAATGTCCACAATACAAATATAGAGAGACCTTTCTCAAGTACTTACTTCAGCAATATCCAGCTTGGTCTGAAGCCGAAAAATTCACACTCAGAATAAGCATGAGTAAATGTGTCAGACACAAAAGGACAACAGAAGAAGCTGATAAATCAGTCCATATTAAATGTGTCAAGACTACTTTATTAAATAATTATTATTAATACCACTATTTATTAAATAAATGGCATCTAGTGGATTAGGCACCTGAAAAAAAACTCAGGATATTTAAGACCTATTACTCTTGCTATAAATTGTTAAATGAGACCGGAATGGTGTAGCAGTCTTATGTTTCCTCACCCTCTACCTTTATCCTCCAAACTTTGTAGAGTGCTTTCAATGCAAGGTTGTATTTAAAAACATCACATTTTCACATGTATCTCCAACAAGCTATCTGTGAAAAACTAAACATTTACCAGCATGGATTGCCAGTGTGTGTAATTGATATAAAGGTTACCCAAAAGACCAGTCTTCCTCCTATCTTCCCCCTCCTATGTCCCCATAGCCTTATTCCTCTTCCGAAGACAGATTCCCTCTGACTCCCATCACCTAAGGGATGCATTTCCAAGCACTATTTCTTTATAAAGGTGCAAACTGCACACACAGAAATCAGTGTGATTAACCAAACACTTGTCTGCTGCAATTATGTTCCTCATAAAGACATAAAACATAGAACATGTGGACCCAACAGGGATGTATTCCATATTAACCTTGGGAACATATGAAATGTGAGCCAAGTGATTAATGCTTCTTCACACAAGTGGAGACAGATTATCCAGTGCTGCATTCCTGCACAGGGACTGTGCACTGCAAAACGCTTGCCAGGGCTGCTCCAGCTGAAAACAAGGGCGACACCTCACTGACTTCCAGCTGGTTTATAAATGATACATATGTATCATTTATCCCCTACTTGCCACCTAATTCCTTGAACACAAAGATAGGAATAAATTCAGTCCAGACTCTTCTAACTACTGATCTGAAAAAAAATGTCAAGACCTGGGCAACACATGAGCTGGGGTAGTTTTCCCTATACAAATGTACACAGAGTATTAGGCCCAAGCTAAACATTAAATTAAGATTATATTGGTTGGATAGCTAAAAACAGATTTTTTTATTTAGCAGGGAACAAAGAGAGGTTTGAGACCTCTTTTTTGACAGGCAGGTCTTTTTTTAAAACTACTATTCATGAGGAGGTGGGTTGCTACATACCAATTACTTGCTTTTATGAAAATAAACTGTGCTTGCTTTTTATAAAAGGAAAAAAAATGCAGCTCATTTAATACTTAGAAATCCAATAAATTTCTGCATGTTTATTAATTCCTAGACCAGTCTATTTGCAAAACACTTTGTCCTCCAAACTCTGGCAGATGTTTGCTGCATTATGAGACACGGGGCTTATACAACACAGGGCTTTAAAATATACCTTATACAACAATAGTAAAAAAATTCACAGAATTAAAAATGGCAAAAGCCCAAATCTCCTAATTCCTTAACAATTTTTTTTTATATCAATTAACAGTGACTGACGACAATAAGGGTCTGATCTAAATCCCATTAGACACTAGAGGAACCTTGGCAGTTATGATTATGAAATTACAAGCAAGCCTTTAATTATTTCTATATTTAGATTCTTATGTTGTAAGCCAGTGGATATAATGAAATGCCACTTTTAGTGACTTCATCTCCATTTGACATCCATATACTTGGAAAGCACCTGTATCTTGCTTTTTTTTTCCTTTATGGCCTCATTCAAATGCAGCAATCAGTAAGAATCTGAAGGTACAAACCAAACACTACACATTAAATAAGATGATGTAAACAGAAACAACTCTCAATCTAAAAGATCTATGGTTAATACCATCTAAAGCACTCCAAATACTCATTTTATGAATTCATTAAATAGAAGTGTCACTGCAATACAGAGTGGGCTACCTCTGATTCATTCTAATCATATGAAAGTCACGCACTTTGTTCTCACATATGGTTAGCAGCCTACAGTAATTGTTCCAATCCTCAGCGATTACTTTATTTTATACTTTATTTGGCATACAAATACATAAATCTATTAGACCAATTCCAGACCACCAATTTTGGAATGTTTCAAATCACGTGGCTGATGATCTGAGGCAGGATGTGACCAAACCAGCACTACAAACATTAAAAACCTGAGAATTAAGGAAACAGTCACCTGGAAGAGGATCATTTTGTCTTGCTTTCTCCTGATTTACATTCCCATTAATGTGCAATTATCTTTAAACAACAGCATAACAAGAAGAACCCATCCTGCACGGCATTACCAGAAAAAGATTTTGTGCTGTTTCATATTTCTTCACTGCCTGGCACAATTGTCATCTTTTATTGGTTTTTATGTACTACAATGAAAATATTTGTTACTAAAAATAGTAATTATTCCAATTATTGGAGAAAAAAAACCTAAATGTAAGCTAGCAATATAAAAATGATAAAGACAATAACCTGGTTAACTGCATATCAATTAGTGCACTATCATCATAGGGAAAGCAGTAAAGAGAATGATTCAGAATACAGCCACAATATAATGATAATCACTGTTTTATGGAAAATAGGTCCTAAATGTTGATGGGACTACGTATTTGGTTAATTTGTGCTTCAGTTAATGGCAAGAATGTTAATAAAACTTTGTGATAAAAACATTGTGATAAACAATTTAGTTTTGTCACATAATAAAGGAATAAACTAAACAGATTGAGGATTGGTTGATAGATGGTTTCAACAATAACTATAAATGTCAGACTGCTCTGCTGTGACCATTTTTTTGCCAAGACTGGCAGGGGTTACTTCTAAATTGATCATGAGTCCTCATGCAAACCCTTCTCTTCATGAATAACCCAGGAGTCCAACATTTGTAGATTACAAAAGGGCAACAGAGTGCAAATTAATTGTGGCAACAGATCAGATTGAATGGTGAAACTATTTGGTGACATAGTTTCATTTACATAACATCAATTTGAATACAGCCAAACACAAATCTAATGAAAAAGAACATATGCTGATGCACAAAATGGATGGAGGACTCTAATCTCAAATTTAGAAGGATGCTGGGGTTCATGGCTAAATTACTGACTGAACTGAAGACTGAAATGCAAGGCTGTGACAAATATAGGTGTCCACATTGCAAGTGAAGAATTGGAAGTGCCTTAGGAAAAACTGCAAGAACTACACATGTTCATAAAATATGTGACTATGACTAAGTGACTTAATCTATCCAAGAGAATGTTTAATTAGCCCCCTTGATCAGAGTATAGAGACACCACCATTAGAAAGATACTTTTCACAGAAATCTCAGCATAATGAATATTAGAGAAATCTGGACTAAAAACAAAGCATACCACTGCAATTATAAGGGCAAATATCTTCTGAGGACAGGTTACTAGAGATGCCTGGAACTATCCACTTTATGTAAATTAAGACATTCTTTATCATGAAATAAAAAACCACAGCCTTGATGCTGGACTTGCATGAGGTTTTGCATCCCGGATCATGGAAAAGGCAAAGGTACATGATCCCTCCTGCTGCTAAACACCTGTGAATCTAAACTGAAACTTCAGATTTTTGGTAGAATACAGTTTACCACTGTCTAAAAATTTATCCCCAGACCAATCTTTCTCCTGAGTCAAGAAACTATGTGATATCTTCTGTTCACAGGACGTGAACCATTTTGACAGAAGTCATGCTTTTACATTTATTTTCTTCTGTTTAAAGTTTAGCCAACACTGAAACATCTAAAAGCAGGTTCAGCACAGTCACTGACCTTGCATGCACCCTGATTCCGCCCAGCAGCTATAAGCAGTTCACAGCAGTCACACTCAGGTGTGACTCTGGCATTCATATAATTGCCTTTATTCTCAGAACTTGATACTATACTTATCTCAGCTCTCAGACTACTTTACTTTTTTTCTGAAGTGATGCCCAGGTATGAAATATAAACAGCCCACTGAGTTTTAATTGGTCAATGACATTTATATTTCTCTCTCTCTTTAGTTTTACTAATGAAAACAGATTCTAATACAGCATGTTCTAGGCCAATACTCCAGCCTACTTCTTGCTTATAACTGGCAATGCCAAGTACCCATAACAATTCTGCTGGTAGTGATTCAAATCATTTGCTATATATTTTTCAGAAGGCAAATTGGTGTCGTTATTTGCCTTTTGCATCCATAAGCAGCATGAATATCATGATAAGCCAGGCAGCCATTTCTCATGTACTCTGTGAAAATTGTGGAATTTTGCAGTTCTCCAATGCATGAACATTATTATTTTATAAAAGCAACAGCTCCTTGGTATTCCTGGTGAATGTTTTCTGTATGAAGACAGAGTTGCATGGCCATCAATTTGAAAGGATTTTTTTAATGACAACTGTAGCCCTCATCTTATTCCTTTATAGTCTAGTCCATCCACTGGTAGATAAGGAGGACAGCTGAGATTGACCAGCAACCAACACCATTATTCACTTGTAAAATTACGGTCAGTAAAATGGTATGGCTTGGGGAGCTAGCAAATAATCCAGCAGAGCTGAACATTGGAACTCTTTGTCTAGTGAGCAGGTTTTTTTCCTACTGCATGTGGGCAATTTTTGTTCAAATAGTTTAAAAAATTTTAAAGGACACTATGAATTTAAATCACTGGGCTGTATCCTTCTACTTTATTCTGATATTTTTCTCTTGTCCCAGTTCACATGTACTCTATTAAGTTCATTACCCTAACAGCCTAACATTATGTCTAAGTATTCATTGTTTTCCCAGTGTTCTGCAACAAATGTTGGAATTGGAACCAATCTTGGAAGCTGCCTGTAACAGCATTAAGTTCTCTGAACACAGAGAAGTCAAAAAATTATTGTCCAGACTTTGCATCAGTAAAGTGATCTTAAGTCTTGTTTATCACCATGATAAACAGACTTTCAGCACAGGGCTGAGTTCCATCTTTTACTGTTTGTTTCAGTCACTTACTAGGGGATAGAGTGTTTTATAGCTGATTGTTCAACTAGAAATCAATTCAGTATACATTTCATGTGGTGTGTGACTAGTCATTTAGGATCCTAATATATACTCAGTTCTGTACCAATGGAGAACAAACCCTTGTCTCTAACATCACTGCAAGAAATTGTCAGCAGTCTGGGAACAAGGTAATTCCAGGCATAAGAATGAAATAGTTCTTAAACTCTGAATGTGGGTAGCTCCAGGCAGATAACTAGAGAGCGGTATGATGAATACGTCATCTCATGTTAAACTTCTGAGTGTTGTCAGTGTCAAAATTATCATCATAAACTCAGTTCTCACACCAAGCCTATTTTAGGTAGCTCCATGAAAAGTCAGCTGCTGCCAAAATCCTTCCCAGTAAGTCCAGTTTCAATGCAACCAGGGCAAACTTTGAGCAATCAGATTTGCTTCCTTAGCAGAAATTTTATATATCCATGGCATGAGTAAGTGCAAACCTCTATCAAAATGCATTCCCATCATCCACAATTATGTCCTTGAGTCAGAGAACTGCATGTACAGTACATTCTGTCGTTTCTCTTACTGCATCCATGCTGTTTATTCTCCCACCACAAAAGTTTTCAAGAGCACCAAGCTGTTGTTATGACTCATAGTAAACACCAACGCAAAGCAAGCAGCCCAATTTTCTTCTTCCCTGATTTCACTAACACACATTCAGTTAGAAGAGAGAAGAAAAAAAAGGGGAGGCAGAAAGGAGAAAATAACAAAGGTTCAGTTCTTATGAGCTTGTAAATCCATGTTGAGAAAAGAGAAGGCTGGAGAGGACTAGACAAGAGACGAACAAAAATACCATAGCAATTCAACACATGGTGAGGAGGTGGAGTAGGATAACGCTACAGAAATGAATGCTTATGACTCTCACATCATCACGTCCAAAATAATCAGCCAAGAGAGATAATTACTGGGGTTAGCTTAAGTATATATATGTGTGCGTGTAGATGCAGAAAGGAACAGAACGAAAGGAACTGATCAAAACCTCCATCTCAAATGAGAGACAGGTTATTACTTAGCAGCCAAACAGAAGCTCTAGGTGAGATCAATCTCCAAATCTGAGTCACAAGATTTCTGACAGCACTGTCCATCTTAACAAAATTAAGTGACAGGGCATGGTACAGATACAAGCTAAATCACACAACCCTAAAACTGTTTATAAAAATCCTCAAATAGGACTTTTGAAGGTAAAAGGTTAAGAAGTTCATTGCAAGCTAAGCTTCAGCCAATTCATGAGCCACAGATGGAGAGTGCTGATGGGTTCTACCTGAGAACTGAAGGCAAAGACCCAGACCTCTCCACAAGACCAATCCACACCTGCTACTGCAGGTCCTCCTTCATGGAGTGTCTTAAATAATATGGATGACAAAATCAGTGGATGACCAGTTATCTGCTATAACTGGTGCTCATCACCTTTGACAGTCAGACTTTTTTTTTTTTTAATCAGTGCTTAGGAAAATAATTTGAGGTTCTTATATTTGGCATTAACTTTGAACTGTTTTGTGACACTGAACACTTCTGCAATTTCAACATGCAAGTGAAAAATAAAATGCAAAATACATTAAGTTACATACAAAAATGATTTTTGTTCTCTGATTTTATATTATAAGCTGTTAAAAAAAAAAAAACACCAAACAATTAAAGATGGTCTAAAGGAAGGCTGGCAAATGTACTCTGCAAACAAAACAAAAACTATAAATTCCCTCAAAAGGCTTATCTATTTCAGACTGATCATTGCTAATTTTAAATAAATCACTGAAAGGATGCAGCTATGTGAAACAGTATACTTTGGTATATTTGAAACAACTTCTAAGTCATTATTCTCTATTTTCAGTTAGAGAACAAGATTCAGGTAATGCTGAAATATTCATAATCACATTTTTCTCAAGCTCATTAAACTTTGAGATTATTTTTAACATGAAAGTTCCCTTAAGAAATGTGAAAGAATATGTGGGTAACTTTGGGGGGTTCAGATAAATACAGAACCCATATCATGGTCTGGTTTTATAGTAAGTTTTTGTCTCAGCATTTTTTTAAGAATACTGTTACATTAAAATTTGGCCTTACATCTCCAAGTTGGCATGATGATTTATTCCTTGAGTGGGCCAACACAAGATCCCCAACTGAGTACCAATTCCAGGGTGAATTTTAGACTGGTCAACCATCTCCTCTATAAAGAACAGAAAAAATAAGAAGTTATCTCGCTTGTACTGCCACAGAAATGCTGAAGTCATGAATGAAGAATTCATAGAATTCACAGAAGCACATAATGGGTAATGTCGGGAGGGATCACTGGAAATCATCTGGTCCAACCTCCCTGCTCAAGCAGGGTTCCCTACAGTACATGGTGCGCTTGTGTCCAGGCAACTTTTGAATATCTGTACCAGCAAATCCAGTCCAGTGGTTATTGATCAGCTGGTAAATTTCCATTCTGGTTTTCTATTCCTCAAATTCAACCTCAATGCTCAATTTCAATAATAGAAATTTTCATTTGGGAGAATTTGAAAACTGTATTTGGCAACACAAATTATTTTTCCCAAGGACAAGACAGAAGATTGAGTTTACTGCCCCAGAAACACATTTGAAAACTCCTGTGTTCAGAATATCAAGATTAAAGAATAAATTATATTTTATTGTGTTTACAAGTCCATGTTTGAAATGCATACCCTTTCTGAAAAGAATTTTGGGTTTGCCATTTTCTTCCCTGTAAAAAACACATTTTTAAAAAAAGCCCTATTGTAAGTTTTCCCATCAGCAATAAATTTCTTCTTAGTATTGTTCCAATCAATACCAAGACTTTTCTGCAACAGATTTAGGGACTCAAAACAGCAGTAGGTGGGCCACATGCAACCACTAAAAATGTCACTCTTAGTTAACATTTCATAGCAAGCATTGAGCTACGCAGCAGGAGTAACTATAACCACAGAGAAGAATGGAAAAATGATGGACAACTTCCTCTAGCTGAAGAAAAGCATCAGGAGAAGTTTCAAATGGAGAGGAAATGAAAATCAAATAATCATAAAAATTACTCGTAAATACTCCTACACAGAAAGAGTAAGGTTAAAAAAATCTTGTCATGGGACTTGTGGGGGCCATCTACCACAGATTTTGGGATATTGACCTGGAAGAATGCTAAGACTTCCTGTGTAAGACGAAGAAGATTTAATGTAACCATGGGAGCTATCACCAGTCAGGAGTGACCTCATTTCATTTCAGAGTGGGTGTTCTTCAAAAATTCAGATAATTTTTATCCAGAATTAATCCATTTTAACATATTTCCACTTATTACCATGTCTATGCTATTACCTTGTCACCAAACTGTAAGTGTGAGAAAACTCCAGAGTCTACAAGGTGCTACAGCAGGAGAAGAGGCTCAGCAAAGAACTGAGGGCCTGCAGCACAAGAAAAGAGACTGTTGGGAAAAGCAGGGGAGCTGATGCTCCAAGCTCTGAAGTAATGGGAGAAAAACTTTCCATGGATCAGAGGACTTCACAGAGTTGCTGCAATCCAGGAAGCCACTGAGCTGTCTGAAACATGAAGGAAAAAAGAATATAACTGCACTGACAGTGACAGAAGGAGATGCAATTATGGGTCTTCATTCCATCTCTAGTCACCTTCAGCTTTCATTATTTAAGGAAAAAATATGCTAAGTATTCTAATGTATACTCTCATAAAATCTCACGTCTCTTTAATTTAAAGTCTTGTGCAACCTTGAGAGTTCAATGTAAGAAAGGGTTTTAAGCAAATCCACCTCAGAGTTCTGGAGAACTGGTCAACTACTCCAGTTACATCAGACATGGCACTACCAAAAGGCTAGGAGAATTTCAGTTCTTTCAACAGCACTGCCTGTGGTGCTGCACAACCACATGGGCATCTCACCTGCTCTACCAGCCATTCAGATCAGGACAGAGCCTCACTAAACACCAGTCAGGAAATACAAGTGCGAGGACACAACCTGCAGTAACTGTATGGAATTTTTATCAGGACAGTATGTCCTAGGCAGATATTCTTTACTGTCATATTGCTCCAACTAACAAAAAACCCCACTGTTTTGTAACTTTCACAGTCAGCAATGCAATGAGTAGCTGTAGCAGCATCTTCTGGAAGGAAGAAAATTAGATAAAAAGGAGACAGCAAGAAGATAAGTTTAGAATCATACAGTAGCTAACTTGATTTTTTAATCAATTGCCTTACGAGGCTACGAAAGAGATCTGGCATGTGGCCTGTGCTGCAGAGACTGCAGTGGCATGCATCCAGTTATATAAATCTGGCATCTAAGTTTTTCTCCTCTCTGCTCCTCATCCCGCTGCTAAATCTGTAATAGAGGATGATCCCTCTCCTTCTTTTCTCATATACAAGCACAAGTGAGGGATGGGGTCTACTGCACAATTAAATGAGCTGGCACGGCTTTGAGATTACAGAAGAGCATGCCTTTTGAAAATATTTAGCTGTTAACCAAAGGTTAACACCTCTCTGCAGCTAATGTCATTACAAGGCAGGGGTATTTCAAGAGAAGAAAACATAAACATCTCCAAACACTCTTCTAACAAATAAATTATGACCCAAGAGTAAGAAAATTTTAAAAACACACAATCAAATAACAGCAATAACAAAAAGAAAAGAACAAAACAAACAAACAAAAAACCCCGACCAAACTCAGAAGTGAAGAGCCTGGAAAGGAAATATGCAACTGACACCAGCTATGAAAATTAATTCCAGTGCCTGTAAAATAGATAGAAACCAAACACACTGATGACCTCAATACCTTATTTTGTTGCTATTTTGGCAGCGTTTGATAAACACACATGTTAGCTGCTCATCTAAATGAAGGCACAGAAGAGGTTATTCTCTAATTGCTGACTCCATAAAAGGCTGTGTCATATGCACTTCTGTCCTGGGGTGACTTTATGATGCTGAATTGTACCCCCATTCATCTGTTTGGTCCAGAAATAAGTTTTGTGCTTTTAAAACTAGGTCTGAGGGTGAAGTGGGGGAGAAGGAAAAGTGGTGGAATTTTTCGTGGCTGTATTCTCAAACATAGAGATAAGAGCTTCAGCTCTCTCTTGGTGTGTTGTCTGCAGCACAGACAGCAGGAGAGAGCTCTCCTTTGCTCTTAGTTAGATTCTTTTAGTTAGCTGAGGCCAGAAGGTGTTTGGAACTGTTCAGCTGTTGTTCAGCCCAGGAACACCAGGACTATTGTCCGGGGTCCCCCAAGCTGCACTGCGGCCGGGACACCGGACCCGAGCCCCGGAGAGACCGAGAGAAAGCCGAGGACAGAGCCACGAAAAGGAATCTCTCCAATGCACAGAAGGACCTTCTGAATTTTCCATCTCTTCAGAACAATGAGAGGTTCCATTGTATAATATTATTCATTTTTTCATGTTTGTGAGTACTCTGCTTGTTAAATAGCTTTTTCCACTTCTCTCGAAGGAGGTTTATGTCTCCTGAATTGGTAGGGAGAGGGGCTGCTTCAATTTGCTTTCTAGAGGGACGCCTTCAGAGGTTTCCTCCCAAATTTGCCCTAAACCAGAACAACTTCACACAAGAGGTTTAACAAAGCCTTGCATACAGCAGTCCCACATACTTGTCTCTACTCAGTGTCACAAGTGTGCAGGCCTTGCATCAGCACTGGCTTCTGGCAGTGCCTACACAAAGCAACACATGAATGCTATTAAAAGACACATGTATTATTCAGTGGGACATTGCCCAGATTTCACCCACTAAACTGAGCAAAAGAAGCACAGAAAATGCACAGGTCAAACCAGAGCACTCTTATATATAGTGCTTATATACAGAGAGAATCAGGCACTGTAGTTTATTGTTTGAACAACCTTGTATATAAAGTGAGAAAGAGACGCAGGTAATATACCATGCACTTGTGGCATTTCTGTAATCCAGTGGCTGACTTATAAAGGGTCTTATGAACTCCCTGATTTTGTACTCCTATTTTTTCCTCTCAGTTATTTTTTACTTTCTTTCTCTGAACCCTAAATTCAGACACTACTAAGAAAAACAGAAGAAGAAGTTCAAACAAATTAGCCAGCTGAGATCTGTTGGGAAGCTAAAGGGTCTGGATACCAATTTTCAGTAAATTACCCTACAAATACCAGCTGGGAGGTTTCAGGATCCTCTTAGCCCAATACATAACTGGGCCAAGAGAAAAAACTATACTTGAGCAGATTCTCACCATGCTTTGCAGTGTAGAACTGAGCAGACCTGAGCACCTTTGCACAGACTGTCCTCTCCCCCGGCAGCTGTGCAGGCCACAACATGGAGTCACAACATACTCTGGGAACATCCAGCTACACTCTCCTCCTTAGCCTCAGTTTCAGTATTTATAGGAAAATAATGGAAGATTACTGAGGAGGATTCTAAATACACTCAAGAACTTGCAGCTGGGGTGCCAAAACCACATATATCATACTAATTGTTCTTTGGTCTTGCGTGTTGGACACAAGAATATCTGTGTTTGGGTAACACAGACCTGTGATAGACCCAGAGGCACCCAGTCAAACTTGCTTGAGATTCCAGCCTTGGTGTGGGAAAGACCAAAGCACAGTGGTAAATTATACCTTCAGGAATCCAGGAATCCACCTTCCAGCATGGACAGCGATCCATAGTGCATCCTTGCCTGTGTCCCTCTGGCCAGGTGCTGCTTGGGAATTCCCTGGTTGTCATACATGGTTTTGTGTTTCTTCCTGTGGCCTGCCTGTGCCAGCTCACACAGTATTTCAATTTGCTGTGGGTTTGAGCTGCTTTGTAAGTTTTGAAGCTAATACATGCTTCACAAGACTGTTACTCTACAGGGCCTCTCTCTGTAAGGAGAGGAAAAGGACATAGAAACTAGCCAGTCCTGTGATTGAAGAAGGAATCAAAAACCTTTTCTAGGCACTCCACCTCACTCAACAAACAATTAACCCATAACTCTCCAGGAAAATCAGTGCTTGTGCATAAGCAGTCACTTCCAAAAGTCTGTTGCATATATAGCATACAGTTTTTAAACTACCAAAATATAGGCAAAGTAATTTATTCCATCTTTTTACTGAAAGCCAGATTACTACAAAATGTATTTTTTTACAAGTGGTTTGCAAGATGATTTTCAAAGCATAGGCTTGTGCAGCTCTCTGTAGTCTTTTGATCTACGTCTTCTTCAGTCTCAATGTTTTGAACTCAGCATAAACATTTTTCTCCATCTATTTATTTTCATCATCTGTTTGCTTTTTTTGACACTGCTGAGTGTTGGCTATCAGCCATCTATTAAAATCTTACTGTGTTCAGAACAAAACTGGTTAAAGGTTTTCATTATTGCAGCTCCTGAAGCAGTTGCTTTTGCTTCTGGTCTTCTACAAACTTAGTTATATTAACACTGCGTTATGAAAGACACCAGATGGACAGTAGTGGAAAAACCACATCCTTGTTTTCAACAATACATGCCTTAGGTCATCACATCTCTTCCTCCCTATATGAGGAAACATTATTACATTTCTTAGAAAAGGTCTGCAGGGTGTAGCATGTGGAATTTTTCCCAGATTCTATAAGCAGACAGTTACATCAAACCACAAAATGGTTTCCAAAATAAAGGTGTTTCATACTGCAAGCTAATACTAGTGGGATGGAGTAGTCTGCTGTAAATATGTCAAAACTCAGTTTCTTCAGACTTTTACTCAGCAGCTCTCATTCTGTTTAGACAGACATTTCTTGTGTCTGCTATTTGTCATATGCTAAATGTTGTTGTTTTTTTCCATAGGAAAGACACAAGTTTTTTTCAAGATGAAACTTTGAAAGCCTCTTGCTAATTTTCTCTGGATCTTGAAATGAAGGATAAGAAACAGGATTGAAGAAAGACAGCAGTAACATTCACAAATAAAACAAGAGAGCCATCCTCATATTCATGGAGGAAATTCCCTTTACCCAGTACTCTGTTTACTCCATGTCTTTAGGCACAACCACTGTTACTTCAGCCTGACATACCATAGTTTAAGTGCATGAAACAGTGAGGGAAACAGTGAAACAGGTCTGATACTTCGCTGACATGATTCCAGTGGGTTTTTCCCAGAGGAGAAGAGTAAGGATAGTAAAGTGACAGTACAGGTAGGAAAAAAAAAAAAAAAAAAAAAAAAAAAAAAAAAAAAAAAAAAAAAAAAAAAAAAAAAAAAAAAAACCTGAGAAGTTGAGTTAAAATCAGTGCTGAAAACTGAATTTCTCTCCGAGTTTCTGGCACTTGGGAACAGGCAATGTCTCACCTGACTGCTCAAGTGCATCATTTTCTGTTCAATAGTGTCCTCTAGTGACAGGGAAAGACTTTTCAAACAGGAGCATTTTTCAGTGGGTAAAAATGGGAAGAAAGTCTTGAAACTACATGAGTCAATTTGCTAATGATCTTATTGCCACCATGGGACTTTAGAGTTAATGTACACCTGTGCTGCACTGCAGCTAAAAAGATGCCTTCTTGTTGCAGCTGCTCCTGAAAACCGAGCTGAAATTCCCCATTTGAGTCTAGGACATAGCATTGTAAGGCAGGCTCACCTGAATGGGATGAAAGGAGCATCCTGAAGCTGCATAAATTTTTTAATTCTAAGACCACAACCTCTACCATGGTAAAAAATGTATTTCTGATTGTGTAAGAGCTGATCATGCATTGGAGCTAAATTCTTGCATCTTTCCTCAGACAGCTTTAGGCCTGCAGAAAGGTGGGCATCCTCTAAACTCCATGGTCAATACTGTAATTTACTATAATCACTGTCAGCTGAGAAGTCTAAAGTAATCTTACCAAGTTTATGTTTAAGGATCCTTATTAATAATTTTATAATGTAGCCATAACAGCCAGCTTTTTTTTCCCTTTTGCTAATACTGTATTTTTTGAACTGTCATATGAAGAATAAGCTAAAACACAAAAGAAAAAGTAATGCAGATTACCACATGTTTTTACAGACAGCTGAAAACAGAAATCACTTATCTGACTTTGCTGAAATCTATATTGGTAAATCTGGCCATTTTATTTTTCTCATGTTGTGTCCTTTTAAACATATTATTCAAGCACATGGAATAGTGTATACACATGAAACACAAGTCGTTTTAGAGCAGCTATTTTCTAGTCAGATTTATGCAAAACAGATGAAACTCTGGAAAATTAGAGCCAATTAAAATGTTACCCTTATTTAAATTCCCTCCCTCCTGATACTTTGGGCTACTCTTAAAAGATTAATTCCCTACTGTTAATTCCCTTTTAGCTGTGTCATAGAAACAAACCTTTACTCTGAAAGTTTATCTCTTAAAGTGAAAAGTCTCACTCTCCTTACCAAGCTGGCTGACATTTTAAAGATTTTTATGCAGAACCAGGAAAACATAAATCTCTTTTTTTCCTCTTATCTAACACGGTTAGCCAATTTCAGGTCTGCTGAAAAGTTATGAAAAACCAGTAGAAATGTCACAAACACTATTAGTGTTTGACAAGGACAACATGGCTGAACTCCAGTTCTGAGAGGACAGGGAAACCAACAGACAAACAGATATCAGCAGGTTACCTGCTGCAAAGCCTTGGGGTGGTAACCTGAACTCCTTGCTAGTTTCCAGTCAGAGTCAGTAGAATCTGACTGCAGCACTATCAGTGGCAGAACTCAGCTTCCTCAGACCAGCTTCCAGATGAAGTCTCAAAATGTCAGTGTAAGAACACACCAAGTCCAGTCTGGCACACAGCTGGTGCCAGCTGGAAAGCTCAGCACCAAGCAGTCCAAGCACCAGCAAAATACACATTAAAGCATCCCCAGATTAATCCAAGGCCAGTGGAGGTGGGCAGCTCTGGCAGGGCCCCTTCCACAAGCTCATCTGCACACTGAATCCACTACAGTTTTATTGAGCACCCAGGCCAACGTCACGGGACTTGTTTTCTGCTTCCTTGGCATTGTGAAAGCATATTCCCAGTTGAAACCAGTCCTAACACAGATAAACACCCACAAATGACATAAAGTTCTTGTCAGGAACTGCTGTGATAGTGATGTCTTGGAATTACAAGGGTTAGTGAGAACAAACTGAAAGAGGGGAAATTTCAGTTACATATTACGAACAAATTCTTTAGTGTGAGGGTGGTGAGATAATGGAACAGGCTGCCCAGAGAAGCTGTGGGTGCCCCAGCCCTGGCAGTGTTCAAGGCCAGGCTGGATAAGGCCTTGAGCAACCTGCTCTGGTGGGAAGTGTCCCTGCCAGGGCAGGGGCGTTGGGACGACGTCGGGCGTTGGTCTCTGAGGCCCCTTCCAATCCTTAACGTGCTGCGACTCTACATTCTGCGGAAGACGGGCGGGGGGCGTTACGAAGAAGAGGGAGGAACTTCCTGGCGCTGTTCTCATTGCCACCCTGTTTGTTTTGAACTTTCATTTTCTCAACTCCATCTATAGCCTTTTTCTCTCCCTCACCTTTTCACGGTGCGACGAAACTAAACGGACAAATGGCGGCCGCGCCCGCCAGCCGGCACGGGCAGCGCCACCTGCCAGCGGGTCCGGCTCTTGGCGCTGAGGGCGGCTGGGGCTGGGGGGAGGCCCCGGGCGGAGGTTGTGGGCAGTCCGCGCCGCCTTGTGCAGAAAAGGCCGCCGAGCGCCGCCATAGATCCCAGGTCCGCTGCCCGTCCCGCACTCCGAGCGCCCGGGCCGCTGCAGAAGGGCTGGTGCCAGCAGCAGAGCCAGATGCAGTACGGTGTACGGTGCCTTTCTCGGCAGTGCTGCCGAAGGACTCAGCCCTTATCTCCAGCGCGCGTTGCTGCCATTCTCCTTTCATACGTCTTTTTTTTTCTCCCACCCCCGCCCCGTTTGTGGTGAGAACTTGTGGGAGGCTGAGCAGGGAATGATGTGGACAATGACGGGGTAAAAGCGAGCGTCTGCAGGGACAGCTGGGATGGGGAGGGCACAGGTGACCGTGTGTGCAGGGAGGTTGTGACAATAGGAGGCAGAGATTGTCAGTCCCGCAGGGAAGATTGCAAGGGCGGACAGGGAAGAGAAAACCCCACAGACAGTCTTTTTCTAGGTACCATTTCCTTACACAGATGAAATCCAAACCCTCATCAACCTGAAACTGAAACTCTTCTAAATCCCCATAGTTCTTTACCATCCTAACCCCCAAATCTCATTTTAGAGATAATCACCTCCTCCTAGAGAATGTTCCCATTCCATCACAACAGTGAACTGAATTTCCAGGTCCTCTATTCAGTTCCACATAACTTCCTCATATATTTTCCATCAGAAGCCAGCTTGGTGTGCCTTTTCACTCCTGAACTGATTTCTTCACAGGCCGCATTGCACAAAAGATAGGAACACAATCTTGTCAAAATGCTTTCTAAACCAAAGGGATTTTGAATTTTCAGTGTTGGCTTTAAGGATTCACAGCTAAGGGGGAGCATGTGTGCCTTTTACCTGACCTTGCTGTTTTTGCAAGTGGTTGATACATACTATCTTACACATATGGGACTATCAACAGATAGTTCCCCCTGCTCAAAGAAGACAAATCATAAAATTCAGCCTTTTATCCCATTTTTTGCCAGGTGCTTTTCATACCTTAAATGCAGTGATCCTGTGGGATGATTCTAAGCCTCTTGAGTCTCTGCACCTTCGTGACTTCAGCACAGTTCCCAAGTAATACAGGTCTACTGTTAAACTGTCCTTGTCATACTGGGTTGTTGGGTTTTGGGTTTTTTTCAACAGCCCTGTTTGCAACAAGAGATAGGAGACAGTGGAAGAACAGTTAAAGAAAAAATTAAACTGAAGCTATAAAAGGAAATAAAGTCCACTGTTTGATACTGACGTAACGTGTTTTGTACCTGTTGGTGGGGATCACAGTACCTGTTTCTCCCACATTCCTCCTTGCTGTTTCACAATTTTACCATAACTAATCCTATTTCTGCTATTTCTGCACTAATATAGCCTCCCATGCAAATGAGATTAATTTTAATAACATATAGAGTTATATATATTTAATAACATGAAGTAAGGTATCGACTTTGATAAAGTTAGAGATCTGGAAGTCCCCTTAAGCTCCCAGAAGGAAACCCAGCCAGTGCCACACAGAGCAGATTGTTAACAGTGTGCTGTCCCACTTCTCTGCGTGTGCAGAGGAGACTCCTTCCCCTCTTTATCCACTCAGTGCAAGGGAGCACTACACACATCCTTGCTTGATTTTTACTTTGCAGTGATACCTCTTGCTACATATGATGCAAAGATTCAGAATGTCTAGGATTTGCTGCTATTTCTAGTTGAAATGTGATTACACAATAAAGGATTCAAGATTAATCTGCTTGAAATGCTGGAGATGTTAAGTGACAAGAAGCTGGGAACAATGATTTAGAAATGGCAGCTCAATTATGCAGCTTGGAGAAAAACAAGCAAAGACTGAAATTGAGATTAAATGCCTTTAATTCATTCTATTTTGAACTGAAATTTGGATAACATGAGTTTCCTGGTGAACAGCCAGGCTCAGCTGTGAATAGTGCTGTCTAACAAGCAGTCTGAAGGCAGTTAACACAGGAGATGAGGCACTCACTGTGCTTCAAGGCTTTAGGCAGTTGCAGGAGGGAGACAGGAGGGGAAGAACACTCTCCTTGAGAGATTCTCCACATAGCTTTGGCCAAATGAGCAAGTCCAAATGTTTCATGAAGCAGGAGTTAACTGAGAATTTCTTTCTCTCTGTTTGTACAGGAAGGCGGCCATATCATGGCCATGGACCATAAATAGTCATGATAAATTAAGATGCCAGATTAGCTCCCTCTGCTTTTGAGAGGATGAGGCTTAGTTCATAGCATGTCTGCTGAGGTTTTTGGCTCATTCTTCAAGGTTAGGCCTGAACAGCATTGACTTTTTGAGCTTTGCCAAGGTTGCCCTCAAGAGCAGACTCATATTCCATACGTGGAGCAAGCATCTGAGTGCACACTACCTATGTAGCCTGCCCATACTTGGATGGGCAACAGCTCTAGGTGACCCTATCTGAAAAGAGACCTTGAACTAGATGACTTCCAGTTGTGCCTTCCAACCTCGACCATTATTCTATACCTCATGCACCAATTACAGAATCACATACTGGGTCAGGTTGGAGGGAACCACAGTGAATCATCTGGTCCAACCTCCCTGCACAAACAGGGTCATCCCAGAGCACATGACACAGGGTTATGTCCAGATAGCTCTTGAGTAGTTCCAGTGAGGGAGACTTCACACTCTCTCTGGAAAATATGTTCCTGTGCTTGATCACCTACATGGGAAAGAAATTCTTCCTCATATTCCTGTGCATCAGTTTCTGCCTGTTGCCTCTTGTCCTATTGCTTGGCACCACCAAAAAGATTCTGGCTCTGTCCTGTTGACACGCTCCCTTCTGGTACTTGTTGTAGTGGGCTGGCACTGGCTGGGTACCAGACACTCACCAAAGCCATTCTCTCACTCCCCTCCACAGCTAGACAGGGGAGAGAAAATATAACAAAGGGCTCATGAGTTGAGATAAGGACTGGGAAAGATCACTCACCAAATACCATTATGGACAAAACAGGCTTGAACTAGAGATATTAAACGAATTTGTTGCTAACAAAATCAGAGCAGGACGATGAGAAATAAAATAAGATCTTAAAAAAAAACTTCCCCCCACCTCTCCCTCCTTCCCAGCTCTACCTCCTCCCCTGCAGCAACTCAGAGAGACAGGGAATGAGTGTTAAGGTCAGTTCATCACATGTTGTTTCTAGCACTGCTCAGGGAGAAAAGTCCTTCCCCTGCTCTGCAATTACACCTGCACAATATTATTTTTTAATTCTTCTTCTTAAGAATGTTGTCGTAGAGGTATTACCATAATTTCTAATTGGCCCAGCACTTTTCCAGCAGTCTGTCTTTGAGCCACAAGGGATTGCTTCTGCCAGACATGAAGGAAGCTTCCAGCATCTTCTCACAGAAGCCACCTGTAGCCCCCCTGCTACAGAACCTGGCCATGCAAACCCGATATTCTTACATTCACTGCTGAGTTCTGATATCAGTCATCTCTTCTCGAGGCTGAACAGGCACAGCTCCTTCAGCCTTTGCTTAGAAGAGACATGCACCAGTTCCTTAATCAACCATTGATTCCACTCCAGGATGTCCATGTCCCTCTTGTCCTGAGGAGTCCAGAACTGGACACAGCGCTCCAGATGCAGCCTCACCAGAGCTGAATAGAAGGGAAGGATCACCTCCCTCGACCTGCTGGCAATGCTTTTACTAAAGCACCCAAATCCAGTGCCTATTTCTCCATTGGTTTTATAATTCTCATAAGTTACTGAAAGCAGTAATCAGAGCAAGCATGCACACACACACACAGAAACACACACATTAAGAAAAAAACAAAACTGATACTGTTACATTTTACTTTCTGATAGAAATCACTATCACAAGATATTCTAAATTTTGCATATTTTATCCCATTTACAAACAAGCCAGCCACCTTCTCCCCAGGAATACTTTACTACTCTAATGTAAGGTAGTATTTTCCCTTTCTTTCAAGATAGCTTAGAATATGAGCAATACTTGAATACCTCAAATTACAGTACCTCAGAGTACTGTAGAGAAGTAGAACCTCAGTGGCTTGATTTAAGGAGCTGCCTCCTAATGGGAACATATCAATGACTAGCTGAAGTATTCCTAATAAATCTATGACCTTGACACAACAGCAAAAATAGATGTTCCTTATTTCACCAAGGGAGAAACTGAAACACAGAAAAACCCATTAGTAAGTGTAATCAATGAGTCAGAGCAAAGAAAAGGAAAGGAAGGATAACAGGAAAATCTATATGGCTGAAAAGAGTGAGAGAACAAAGAGATGGGAAAAGTTTGGCTGAAAGGATTACAGTAATCTTAATGTGTACTTACCCATTTAAATGCACAGCAGTGGTGCACTTAGAGCTGAAAAATTTGGTACCTGTGTTTTTAACTGGATGGAAAGAAGTGATTCTATTTTCCTTGAGTCACTCCTAAATTACTTTGTTTGGATAAATGGGGGGGAAACAAACAAGCAAACATAAAATAGCTCCACAAAACACGTAAGTTCCTTGATATAGTATAGCACCTAGAAAAACAGCTGTTCATGGTTTTTAGCTAAATTCACTGAGAATGGCCCTGATTCCTGTTTTTTTCTGTTCCTTCCTACATAACTGCAGCCAGATTTTTAACCCTTGAAGTTTTACATGCATTGCAGCAGTAACATGCATCTAAGACTTCTCTTTATAACATTCCTATGCATTTCAGATAAAGTGTGCAAAATCAGCATCCAGTCAGAATTCCCCATCTGCAGGTGCCAGTAGCAGCATGTAGCCATCATTTTACACAGAATGAAGTGGTCACAAAAATCTATAGAGACATATACCACATCCAGCAAGGAACAAATTGAAAGTATCAACAAGGAGACCATGAATAAGGAGGAAACCAAACTGATACCTCTTGGAGTCCTTTTCTTTTAAATCAGAAAGATACAGGACCTATGACCAGGAGCACAGGAATAGAAGGAAAATATTTTTCCACATGTAGGAGATAGACTGTGGAGCTAATAAAAGAAAATTATCAGAGAGACACACAATCAGTAAAGCTGCATAAAAAACCAGTTCTGCTTCTATGAAAATTCCTAAGATTTTTCAGTTTCCCATATTAAATCACCATAAGTCAAAAATCTAAAATGCATTCACAAGTTAAGCAAATGCAAAAAATCCTGTCTAGACAAAGAGATTCTGTTTTGATCATTATGAAGGTCATTTTTTATAAAGGAAAAATTAGTTGTCAAAAAGAAACTGATTTGTTTATTTTTTTTCAGAAGACTAAGAAAGATGTCTCATAAAAAATGAAACTAAAACTTTCCCACAAACAGGCTTTTTCTGAAAAAAAAGAAGATTGTTGAGTGAGAAAAAGAGCCACTGAAAATTCTGAAGCACGCATAGCATTCTAATAACCTCTTCCACATCTCAGACTATAGTAAAGAGCTGTTATAAACCAGTAGACAGACATTTTTTCTATGGGTGTTCTCTCCCCTTTTAACCACGATGCATTTCTTGTATAATAGATGTTGTGAAGGCATTTCTGGACATTCAGACACATGAAAGAGAGGAAAAAGAGGTGGAATTTACTCTTTTTTTTCCTTCCAAATCTGGCATCAATGAAATTAATTTGAATAAAAAGTTAATGCAACTTTGATAACAACTACAACACAGATTGCTACAGATTAGTGATTATGGTAAGAAAAAACAAAAACCTGGAGCCAAAGTAAAAAACTCAGCTGGAACCATCTAGTACTTGAGAGACACAAACCCTATAAATGCCAGTCATCTCTGTCCTTCTTAGTTTAGATGTGAACAATCAATATATTACCCTACAGATTGAGTGTATTCCATGTGTGGATTATAGTCTCATAAAACAGTTCCATGAGCATCATGATGTCTTTGTTCTGGTGTACCCAGAATAAACAGTATTCAGAAGAAGACACTGGACTACTAATTGAACTACTCTCAATCTATTTCACATTGTAATAATGACATTCCGCCAAGAAAAACGTTTATCTTCATTGTGAGTGTTCATCAGCAAGGAGCAGACAGTAGCTGAAATGCAATTTACAATAAAAAGAATCAAAGTGGTTAATTAGGGTGTGCATCAACCCTTTAGTGGATGTAATATAGAAACATGCAGAGCAAACTAAGAAAAAATTCCTAGGTTGATGCATATAATTCCTTGTTAAATTTTTAAACATACATGAAATACAGGGAGTTGTAGTCAAGATTTTATTAGCAATTGAAACTCCAGTCACAAACTGTAGCCCAGTTGTCTACAAGAGGCAGGAAGGATTTCAGTTTGCCTTGTCAGATTTTCTTTAGAGGATAGAAAAGCATAAAATGTGATCTTTCTGGAGGTCATCAGAAATGGTCAACAATTCAACAGATTGCTTATTTTGATCTTTTTGAGCAGCAGGCGGTCTGAGAACATAGTAGCAGGATGGCAATTCAAAGCCAGCAGGATAGGGAATAAACTACTCAAAATGACAGAAGTGGAATAAATGTGTTGTCTAACTTGGTCTTCTTCTGTGGGAAGATGGCCCCTTTAGTGGATGAGAGAAAGGCTGTGTGTTGTCTACATAGACTTCAGTAAAGCCTTTGACACTATTTCCCACCACATTTCCCTGGAGGAACTGGCTGTTCATGGCCTGGATGTGTGTGCTCTTTGCTGGGTAAAAACCTGGCTGGATGGCCAAGCCCAGAGAATGGTGATCAATGGAGCGAAACCCAACTGGTGGCCAGTCACAAGTGGTGTTCCCCAAGGCTCAGTACTGGAGCCTGTTCAATATTTTTGTTGAGAATCTGCATGGGGGGACTGGAGGCACTCTCAGTCAGTTTGCAGATGACCCCAAGCTGGCAGGGAGTGTTGATCTGCTGGAGGGTTAAAAGGCTCTGCAGAGGGATCTGGACAGCGTGGACTAATGGGCTGATGCCAATTGTATGAGGCGCAGCAAGGCCAAGTGCCAGGTCCTGTACTTGGGTCACAACAACCCCAGGCATCACTACAGACTTGGGGAAAAGTGGCTGGAAAGCAGCCTGGTGGGAAAAGGACCTGGGAGTGCTGGTTGACAGCAGCAGAACATGAGCCAGGGTGTGCCCAGCTGACCACAAAGGCCAATAACATCCTGGCCTGGATCAGCAGTAGTGTGGCCATCGGGACCAGGGCAGTGATTGTCTCCACGTACTCAGCACTGGCTAGGTCAGTTTTGGGGCCCCTCACTACAGTGTGTTTTGACACTGAAGTGCCGGAATATTTCCAAGGGCAATGAAACTGGGGAAAAGTCAGGAGCACAAGTCTTATGAGGAGTGGCTGAGCGAGCTGGGGTTGTCTAACCTGTGGAAAAGGAGTCTGGGAGGGGCGGGGGCCGGACCCTATTGCTCTCAACCACTAAGGTGGTTGCAGCAAGGTGAGGGTCAGTCTCTCAGATACATTTATAAGCAACAAGAGATAGGACAATAGGAAATGTCCTAAAAATTGTACCAGGGTAGGTTTATTAGACTTCATGTGAGGAAAAACTTCTTTGCTGAAATAGTTGTCAAACACTGGAACAGGCTTCCAAGGGAAGTAGTTGAGTCCTCCTGCTGAAGGTATTTGAAAAGATGTGTAGTTGTGGCACTTGGGGTTTTGTGGTGGACTTGGCATTGTTGATTAATGGTTGAACTCCATGATTTTATTTTTCAACCAAAATGATTTAATGTTTCTGTGTTCCATATTTTGCTTATTCATGTCTAAATCTAAAGCTACATCAGTGATTCCTTAGCATTTTCTAACCCAAGCATTTAGAGACAAGGACTGATGAAGTGTTCTGCTATTGGGTCGTATAACAAAGAGATGTTTAGATGTTTTAGTCCAGATCCCTTCTGTTGTAGTGCATGGTGTAACAAGCATTTACTCAAGACAGCCTAGAGATCTACCTGTTCTGCACAACATGACACAAGCTGAAGGCGGTAGCAGAAGATCAAAAGTCACCTGCAACACTTCACAAGAAGAAAATGATGAAATTCGAAGGTTGCCTTAGGATGTACGTGACACCCTTCTGTTACCCAGGAAAACATAAACCACATTGAACAATCCCTAACCTTCTGACCTGGGAAAACTTCCTCCTGCCTTCAGATCTAGTGATTAATTTAATCCTGACTCTACAAATGCAGAACGTCAGCCAGAAACTTCCTGGCATCCTGTCTTGCAACCACATCAGAAAGCTGACTTACATTTCCAGGGAAAAGGAGGAGAATGTCTCCTTGCCCTGCCAGCTGTGCCCTGACATACCAGATCACTGTGGTGCAAATGGAATGCAAACAAACAGCAATGCCACATCCTTCCAGAACATCTGAGGCTTCACCTGCTAACTCCTGTAATTACATTAACCTTCCTTGCAAATACCTCATACTAGTGACTCAGTGCTATTTTATGGTCAGACAAAACCTTCAAGTGTCTTTTTGCCACCTTTTCCTATTATGATCTAAAGTTTACTGCAGAACATTCCATTTGAAGTCCCTAAGAACATGTCTTTGAACAATGCACCCTCACACTTCTATCCTTTTCATAACATTAAGCTGTCTCTGTTTTTATTATTCCAGGGGAGAAAGGCATCTGTTTCTTTCTCACAACTGATGGAGCCATGCTTTGACTGTCAGGAGCAATCAGCTTTAGTGTCTGTGGCCTCCAAAAGCACAGACCTGTCCCTTTCTGCAGGGATGCTAATGGATATTGTGTCCCATAGCTTTCTCAGTCCTTCAAACAATAGCTCCCTGCAAGCAATAGTAACGGAGAGAAACAACAGAAGAGTGAAAAAAAAAGAGAGAAATTTGTTGGGGGGGGGGGGGGGGGGGGGGGGGGGGGGGGGGGGGGATGTTCTTAGAGTTATGACTTTGTGACTATTCCTCATTAAGTTTCCCAAAGTCCATATTAAATTTTCCAAAGCTAAAAAGGCAGCGCATTTCAGCCATTTGTGGAGGGGTTAAAATCAGACAAAATGTAGTAATTCTTTTCACAGCATGGTGTATTGCCATCTTGTGGCTGGTTTACCTATACTGTGCTGAAAAAGTTAATAAGATAAGTGCAGTTTTCTTTTTGCAATCTTATGTAAGTATAACCATTTAAGAAATGTAAGGAAGGTTGACTGCAAGTGAATGAAGTATCACATAAACTGACAAAAAGCTCAAATAACCTTACTACCATTCCATCAAACTATTCTCCTTTATGTGGCTGCTGTTTTTTCTCAACTGTAACTTGTATATTAATTGCTTCACCTATGTCCTTCTTTCTTATTTTTTTACATTATGTTTAATTAAATGTACTACAGTGACATTTTTTCTCATTTTTGCCTTTTATTATATTTTGTATTTGACTCTTAAAATAAAAACTCCTCTAATCTGATTCTGTGAAATTGTTGAAGTAAATTCAGCAGGAACTTTGATGTGACCAATGAGTAAAATAATTAGCTAAACAAGCATCAACAAAATGCCAAGATAAAAGCTATATTGCAAGAAGTGTATTAGTTACATGTTTATATGTCCTGCTCAATAGAATTATTCTTTCCATAGGTATATCTCCAGAATACCCACATAATAAACATCTGCACAGAAAATGAAATACAGTGAAGGGAAGGGATCTCTGCTCAGTAATATACATCAGCCCAAGACATGTCCTCCTGAACAGCAGTAGACTTGGGCTGGCCCTTTAATGCTTTCCTGGATAAAGGAAAAGCTCATAAAGAGAACTGTGTTGATTATGAAACTGTCCTGCTTTAGTGACAGTGAGAAGAATAAATGACAAAGTGACTCTTAGTGGTTTCATCATTCCTTTGATCTCACTCTCTTTCATAAAGATGCAAATCAGATACAACAAAAACAAGAGAAAAAACTGTAGAATTATGTGAAGTTACACTGGTAATAGATAAACATTAAAACAAGATAATCTCTCTCAGTTACCATTTAACAAATCTCCCTTAGAAAATCTTCTGTATTTTTAAGCCTTTCACACTTATTCTTATGTTGCCTGAATTTGAGTGCTCAATACTTAAAAAACCCTGAAATTTCTTCAGTCTGAAGAAGAAATTTCCCTAATTTGACCTGCTGCTTCCAAAGGTGGCTGAAGCAACTTCCTTGCAAAAGAGTCGTGAACAATTACATACCTTCAGTGTTTGCATGGGGGTTTCTGGGGAAAAAAAAAAAATTAAGACTAACCAAAAACACCCCCCAGATCCAAGCTCCATCTTTCCTGTGGTCCACTCCACAGTTGTGGCCAACTGTTTCCTAGCAGAAACAAGAAGGACTAATTTTCACAGGTTTCCACATGGGAAAGATGAACAAGCAGATGGCAGAACATGACCCTGCCATCAAATACTGTTCCCCACTGATAACTGCTGATACCAGCGTGTCCTTGCTAGAGCAGCTCTTAGACAGTCCTGCAGTTGCAGCACACAAAGCTCACACTAAGCAGAAGATCATCCAGAAAAACATTGATCTTCACAGGAAGCTGAGATGAATCACTTCCTTTTTAGAGTCCTCTGCTCTCCAGTTTGCTTCTGTGGGAGATTGGAGCAGAGAAACAATCACAATGTTCATTTGCTGGGAAGGAGAGAAAAAACATGGAACTGATTTTCAGCCATAGTTTCTCATTCAACTGTGTCAGTTATAGCAGTTTAAAAAATCCCAGGCCTCTTTCTTCACACCCTCTTCATCATTGTGCAATGCAAGTGGTTTTGTCCCAAATTCTAACAGACAACTGTCCTGTCTGAAAAATAACCTAGCCAAAATGTGGCTATTTTGTACCTGGTCTCTTACGTAACTCATTGCTCACCTACATGGGCAATAAAAGAGAGAGGAGGTAATGTTGAAGCAATTAGCCATGGGAACAGTGAGTGGGTGGCAGGTAAAACCTGCTTGCTTTCATGCTGAGTTCCTGAAATGTACATCAAGTTTCATCTGTAGAGTCCTTCTTCCTTTCTCAGGAAGCATTACAATTTTCAGAAAGCATTAAGCTTTCAGAAAGCTGTCTCTCTTGAAGAGCTCAGGCCAATTAGGACTGCGTACTGCAATTTGGGCAATACAGAGATAGAAAATACCTATTCATAAATAAGGATTTCAGAATGCCTTGGCACTTTTCTGTAATGGATTAGAATGTCTGTTTTGAAGTGTAACTCTAATTGTGTAACAATTCCCAGGGCACTAACTCTATTGCCTGAACGGAGCAAAACCAGGTCCTTCTGTGCTAAAAGCACAAGTCCCACAGGATTGCCAGTTTTCCCTAGATAAGCAATTAATTCAGCAGGTAGCAGCAGCAGACACTGATGTGCCCACACAGTGGGTTGTGTTCTATATAACGAACTTCTAAATTTCACTCTCGACACTTCAGATGATGAGAAGGGGAGGTAAAGCAGTTGGCCATACTGAATTAACTTGTCTGTGTTCCAGGTGAACCCCTGATTGCTGGTGTTAATAAAACATGCAGCAGAAAGTGGCCCTCAAATTGGAACTTTACTTATTTTTTGATAGTCTGCAAATAGAAAGGCCCCAGTCTAGGCAAGAAGAAGACACAGCAGCCTCAAAAATTAACTAACTATGGTTCATATTTTTTTCAACTCTGCTGTGAAATCCAAACCAGTTGGCAAAATGGATCAGCCACCAGAGTTGAACAGAGCATGGCTGGAGCCCTGCAGTTATGTTCAGTTTAGCTATGAATTGTGCTGGGAGGCATTATGTATTTAAGGTCCAAGTACAAGATGATGACACTTGGCATTTCCTGGAAGCTGACAGCTGCAGGTAGTGGCAGAGCAACTGGCTGTAATGCAGCAGTACTGTCAGTGCTGCCAGTCTTGGTACAGGGTGGCTGCAAGTGCCCAGAGGTTTTTTCCTGTCAGTTTCTGCATTTCTGCTTTGTATTTAGAGCAAACACTCCTCCCTAGATAACTGCAAGTCGGATGTCCCAGGAGCTGCAGGGAGCCCTGATAGGAGTGTCTCAGGACACACAGGAATTGTCATCAATGACAGAAGGTACCATTCAAAGGAAAATGTGAATTTGAAGTACATGTCATTTAAAGATGTCTCATAGGAAAAAAATATGCCTTCATCTGGAGTTACTAATTTCTGTCCAGAGGGTTAATCACTACATACTGTGTCTGGATAATATAAATGCCTTTCTTGATAAGTGAAACCCTTGAGTGCTGTTTATGGTGGTGGTGGTTGTTTTTTAGTTTGAACCATATTAAAGGAAAGGAGGGTATTGATTTGACCTGGCAGGTGGTAAAGGAATTTGTCCAGGCTGCAACCTCTTCAAGTCCAGCCAGTTTAAGCTTTCCTATTTTAAAAGCATTAACCATTTGCTCTGTGCCTGGCAGTCAGGGAGGAGAAACCATGGAATGAAATGAAATTACTTCTTGGGAGGCAAGTGGAAGGAGATGAGGGTTCTAGTAATGACTTCAAAGTTTTTACCACATCAACTCTGATCTATATATGAAGCTAAGCACCTTGGAAAATGCTGTACATATCCTCTGTAGAATGCAGTGTTGACGCTCTCTCAAAAAAATTGCCTACACTAAAATCACACCTGAAAAGCATCCAAATCACACAGACTGAGAGAAATATCACATAAGGAAAATAGAAGAAAAAGCACCTAAATAAGAGGTTTAATTCAATATCATTCTTGAAAAGTAAAGCTACTGGAAAACAAGGAAGGAGATCATAGACTGCAATCTCAAGGTTTTCATTAAAAGCAGACTATAGATCATGAAAGCATTTTTTAGGAATCAGAGAATATCTGTGTTAGTAGTACTGTTGAACCATTAAAGATGAAAATAATTTACAGTTATGGGCATTTATAATGTTGTACTTATATGTAGCACTTTTTGGAAACAATGAAACTGATTTTAGGTGCATTAACCTGAGCATCTGAAATGCCCGTGAAATACCTCCTGAACTCAGTGGGATGTTTCTGAGCTTTCTCAAATGTTACTTCAGCCTTGAAAAGAAAATCCTGACAACAGCAGAATATTTTATATATAAAGATTGTTGAATCAAGAGCAGAAGACAGGCATCATAGTGTTTTGGCTTAAGTGTAGAAATTCACTTTTCTCAAGATCAAGTCTGGCAAGGCAGCTGTAAAACTCTGTTGCTTCTAACAAACTCCCCTGATCTCTCCAATAAAAAGTTCTTATTTTTTCAACATTTTCTTGATGTATACTGTATGCTAAGATTCTGCTGATAAAATGCTTGCATAACAGATACAGATTTGCTCATGGTACACTGGAAGGGATGAAGTGACAACAAACTGGTTCCCACGAAGATTTTGCACCCAAATGATGTTTGTCACTTTTTATTCCATATCCTTCATCCCACCACTCCTGCCTAGATGATGGATTGCACTCAACTCCTGCTCCAATGATGTGTGTCATGGCTCTAGCTGCAGTGCAGAAGTAAGACTCCATGAGCACCTGTCACTTTTCTTAGATTAGGGTTGCAAAAACTACCATGTTACATGGCTTTGATTTTCATTCACTGTAAGCAGAGCTCCATTATAGTCTATACCTACAATTATTATAATTTGATTGTGATAAACAAAGCTGTGAAATAAAAGGTTAGCTTTACATTATTTGTCTGCTTCTTGAAACGACACTTAGTGCTGCTGGAATTCCATGTTTATCACATCCCACAGGCTGCCAAGCCAAATCTGCCCTAGTTTGAAAGAAATTATAAATTCAAATTGGTTTATGCCAGTCCTCACAAATTCACCAGGAATTTAAAAGCCTATGTGGTTGGCAGCATCACCAGGAAGAGAGGTTTTGAAAGGTTTGGAATAGGAATCAAGTGAACAGGGCTGTAGGTACTAGATAATGCAGAAAGGACACCCATCCTTCCTCTGTTAAATGTTAATGGAGTGAGGGGAAGGATGGGTAGGATGATAATCACTGGAAGCTGCAGATGTGATTCTGAGAGATAAATGGATTTTGATTAAATATCAGGGTGCATTTTCTCTTTTTTTTTTTTTCATCTTACTGTGCAACACAGAATGACCCTTTGGGTGCAATCCCAAACCCTGCTGAATACTGCCATCAATTCAGTAGACTCAATATGACAATTCCTAAATTACTTTATTCCCTTCAGAAGAATGCAGGCAGTAAGAACACTTCTTGACACCTTGGTGAAGTCATGAGTATCTCTAGTCACACTCAAATGGAGTTCCTTGAGACCATATGTCCATTTCATTTTAGCAAAACAAATTGATTTCCTGAATGCAATAACAAGAGGTTAAGACTTAGCTCCAACTCTGCATGCTAATACCAGGCAATGAAAAATCCATGTCTGCAGACAAAAATGTAAACAATAAAAATTGAGGGGTTTTTTAATTACATCATTAAGCCATCCTAATTATATCATTATAATGTAAACAACATTTATGGAATAAGCAATTCAGGACACAGTCAGAGCTGAAGCCTTTCCACTGTCTCCAGTCACAGTCAGGGAGAAAAGTTACACTTATGATCTAACTCCCCTGAAGATACCCAGTTATCCGATAAGAAAACTGCATTTCTGCCCTCAGGTTTCTAGAGTTTCTTACCTTAGTTTTTAACAGACTATACTTTAGGAAAGGAATACATCTGAGTCTGTTTATTTACTTCAGCCTTTAAATGTCCAGGACTGTGCATAGTGACTGTGGGAGGAGGGAGAGGGAAAGGCCCATCCTGCAGTCCTTGGGAAGCAATCCTCCAGTTGCCTTGCAGTACAGCCCCAGCTGTCCATGTGGCTCTGGGCTCTTTGTGCCCAAAGTGCAGCCTCTTTCAAGCAAGTACAGTAGTTTTGATATGGCACTCAAGTAGGGCTGCTAACCCAGAACCCACCTCAGCTAAGGCTAAGATCTCTGCCTCCACAGTAATGTTGAACTAAAAAGAACAATAAATTGCACCTGCTGCCCCAAGTCAAATGGCTGTCCCATGATAGAGATCTATGTTGCTACATCTTGGTGGCCTTTCAGTGGAGTTCTTTACCATCTCTTATGCCAGGCTTATATCCAAGGAAATCAACAACTGTTCTCTACTCAGCTCAGGCTTCCTAGCCCATGGTACAAACATCCCCCATGGTGCTGACCTCCTCCAACGTGTTTATTTTTGGCTATTTCTCAGTCTCTTGTTGCACTTAGAAACACAAAAACCGCCACACTGCATCAGGTTAAATGCCACTTTAGCCCAGAACATGAACTCAACAGCACTTATTAGCCAGTATTTCAGGAAACAGAGGTATCCCATGATATAATAGAAGTACAGCGATAAAATAAATGCAGCTTTCCAGCAATTAGCTGTTTAGGAGCTGATATTTGGGAACTTTTACTGGACCACAATGTTTAATATTCTGAAAGTTGGTAGTTTTTATATCACCTAATATCTGCTTTTTAATCCTTTTGGCCTCTTCTTGATAAAAGTGCTATGACTTAATTTTGAATATTGTAAAAATACTTCCTTTTGTGGGTTTGTTTTTTTTTCTTTAATTCACTGTTGATAATATCATTGGATATCTCCTCAACCCCAAGGACAAAAAAATTGCATGTAAGAATTCCCAATTCAGCTCCCCTCAACCATTTATAATGCTACAGGCTTTTATAATATTACCTTCTCATCCATCTCTTGTTCAGACTGGGAAGCTGAAGTCTGTCTTTGCTTTTGTGTTTCTTTGATCACCTTGCAGCCCTTCTCTATCTCACCTCCAGCTTTCTTATACCTGCCTTGAGGCTGCTGGGGAAGGACTGTACACTCCTTTAAGCTGTGGAAGCACTGTGAATTTATGCAGTGACATAAGAACATTGCCTGGTTTTACTCCATCCCTTTCTTAAAAATTCATATTATTTCATCTGTTCTTTTGACCTCTCATGGGCATGGATCAGATGTTTACAGAAATCTGTTCACAGTCACTCCAAAATTTATTTCCTGACTGGTAATAGCTAATTTAGAGCCTGCTAATATGTATGAATAGTTTGAGTTATTTTTATTCCATTTGCATTACTTTGCAGTTATGAGCATTAATTTTCATTTGTCATTTTATTATCTAGTTACACAGTATTAAAAGATTCTGCCACATCTTTCTGCAGTCAAAGTTAAGATTTAGATCTTTAAAGTTAAGATTTAGAATCTTTAGATTAGACTGTTCTGAATAATTTGTTATCAGCTGCAATCATCTCAATGCAGTATTTGTCCCCTTTTCCATTTCTTTCCAGCACTCATACTTTCTATTCTCTGCACCACACGCAGATTTTTCTAGAACATGGTCATCGCCCCCTTCTCAGTCCTTTTCTAGGCTTCCTTCTCAGAACACCATGAAGAAAAGATGCTCCTGAGTCTCCCATTCAGTTAGCACATCTACAACAGGCTGTCTGTGTGGGATCCATCCCACCTAACTTTAGATGGTGACATCTATTTCTGAGCCAAGTTCTCTCTATAATCAAATAGAGAGGAAATAGGCAGTGCTACAGTGGAAGTGATCCAGCTCTAATGTAAATGTCTAAAATGCATCAGATGATTCATGTCCTAAAAGTGTTTATTCCTCCTCATTGACTCCAAGGGAGTCTACAGTGAGTGGAACAGATGCAGATTATCTACGTCAGAGGCAGAGACATCATAAATTAGGTGAGAAGAATCCTGCTTTTCCCACGCAGATCTCAACTGAACTGCAGCCACATAATTTTTCTGATGGACTAAAAATCCAAGAATCACATTCTTTAAAGACCTCAGAGGTGGAATAGGGGAGGACTGGGCTTACCAGAAGTCTACAGGGCAGCATCTTCATGATTTCCCATACAGGGAAAATGCAACTCCCTTTGCCCTGTGTGCCACGTGGCAAGGGGCCCACGTGCAGCCAGGAGCTGTTCCAGCTGGACGCAGGCTTCCCAGAACAGAGAGGGCATAGCTGTGCACAGGCCATATTTCACATGCCCTGCCTCCCATTCCTGCATTATCCTGGCTCCAGAATACCATAATGTCACAACAGTTATTATCAGAATGCTTTGGTTTTCTGCTTTTTCTTTGGAAACATGATTTGCATCATTGCATCATTTCTGTAGCGTCGCGTCTTCTACAGAAAGAACAAGCTTACAATGGATATGTGTGCTTCAGCTTCTCTGCCTCATCTTACTCTCCTTTCCATTCCAAATCACCTGTCACAGCCATCAAGAGTCATTCCTGGCATCATTCACTTGCAGCTTTCAGCTTGTTCCCTTCAGAAGTTAATGGTAAAAGCCACATTTCTAAAAAAGCAATGTTCCCACAACAGTCCACTGAGGGAGCTAATATAATCCTGAGACACTTGGTAAAGTTACCTCTGAGATCTGTTTTACAGACAATAATACAAAGGAAAAAAAATCTTATTCCTTTTCCTTTATGCAATATTCACCAGGACACAAGTATCCAGGGAGAATCTTGTTCTAAAGCTTTAAAATGTTACTGCACTGGCTAATACCCTCAAGCAACTGAACTACTCTGAAAACATAGCTTATAAAAATACTTGTTCCTCTGTCAAGGAAATATTCACAAAACGCAGCCTATAAAAAGGCTTTAAAATTAGAATTATTTCTTTTATCCCCAATTAGACTACAAGGCAATCTTCTGACCCTAGCTTGGATTAAATGCTGTCTGAGATAAGAGCAATGAAGCAATAAGATAAAGTATAGTAGACAGACAATACTACTGCTTACCTCAGGAGAAACAGAAATATTGAAGATGGTAACAACACAATCTTTTCTTTTTATTTTATTATAATCTTCTTCACTGCAGCTGAATGTGGAAGACCCATATCCTCTCCAGACAGAAACCACTGGACATGGTGTTTGGCTTCTTGCCCAGAGACTGGTGAGTAATGCCAGCCCAGGAATGGCACAGAGCAGCTATTCTCCCCAAAAAAAAAAACTTGACCTAAGAGAGGAGACAGCAAAGGATTTTTTAAGACTAGTCCATGATGAAAGGGACAGAATATCATTAATCTAATTACTTAATTTTTAATCTAATATTTAACACAGACATCCTGTATGTTTTTCTACATGACTAATGGGAGAGACTTTTCAAAATCACTTATATACTCCCAGAAACCATCAGAGCAAAGAGATAGAAAGCATTGGAATTCAATGCAAAACCCTACCAAATGCCTAATAACTAAAACTTTAAAAAACTATGACAGGGGTATGGAGGCTAAGCTAATACAATGAGGTGTATAAAGAAAAATCATGATTGCTGTAATAAACTGTTACTGTATGAAGGAAGGTAAAGTGCCCAGTGGTACAGTGTGGAAGTCCCAGATGGGTGCTCACCTCATATAGTCAGTGGAGAAAAACCAGATATTCTGGGGTATAACTAATTTTTTCTTAAATTAGACCCTTAAATTAGGACGCAGCTGTGGAAACCCCACATGCAGAATCCTGTCTTGTGAGCAGGCTACCATCCCTATATTCCTACTGCTCATTTTTATTAAGGCATTTTCTAGCTATTATTGAATGCAAATGATGTGTCTCAAGAGCCTTATTATTTATCTACTCATTCAGAAAATCTCATTGAGCTGCATTCTTGTGTAACTGCTTAGGACCTGCACAAATGCTAATGGAGCACTCTTATGCTTGTCTGAAATGGATTCCTCTCTGCTACATAGAAGTGTTTTCCATAGGGCTTCTTCTTCCCAGAGTTATTCACAGAGCTTCTTCTTCCCCCATAATTATTTTTTATCTTAGGAAGTTAACAGACATGCAGTTACAAACTTGAATTTTGGCATTATGTATATTTTATATGTCATATCTAGAATAAAATATATATTATAAATACTCTCCCTCGTTAGAGGCTGTTTCAGCAGTCTGAGGCCTGGCCCTTTTGGCAGCCCACAATGTGCCATGTGCCCCAAGGGCCAGGCTTCACAGTCAGTATTAACAACTTTAATTTATGTAAATTCAAAACAAAAAAAGTTAACATTTTCCTTGTTTCAAGGGAGGCAACTGAAATCTAAATTAAAGGCATATAAGACAACTTTTAGGAATCCTTCTTTTGAGTTTTTGAAGATTTCAGTGATACTGGGGTTTTTTTCCTGATCACACAGATGCTGCTTTTCAGATATTGTAATACAGTTTACAGAAGTAGCAAAAAGTTTTCTCCATTTTGTCTAGCAGGAAATGCATTCATCTCATTTTAAGCACTTAGTTCTTGAGTGTTCAGAATTAGTTACATCAGATGAAATCTTGGAAAACTCCTTTCAACTACAGGAGGTCCAAATTTCACCTCAGGCTAGATTTTCAGAACAACTGCTGGTTCCTGGCTCTGAGAGAGATCAGTGGAAGTCTCAAGTGCTCAGAGAAGCAAAAAATCTGGGTCTAGATATAGGAACCTCGGGCTGAGCAAAAGCAAAGGCATCTCAGTTCAAGCTTTTGAAAATTTGCCTGCACATGTAGGAATTTATCACATTCAATGATCTACTCATGATCTGCCCACTGGGCTGCAAAGCCTAACCCAGGAGATTTCTATCCCAGTTACAGCTAAGGTAAAAAGCCAAAAATGGCTTTTTTAACAATACAGCTCTTCTTGTAATTTGAGTGGTTTTGATTGCTCATTTCAGCTTTGCCTCATGCAGGCCAGACACAGAGGGAGGCAGAGGATCTTGACAGAGATCAATAATGTAGTTTAGACAAGGCATTAGGAGAGCGTCTGTCTGCTTTGGTATCTCCCTCTGCTTTTCCAGAGGAGATAATGGGCTTTGACATCTTGCCAACCCTGCCATCCTGTAGAAGAGTTCATTGCTAGTTCAGCTCTGAGTGTCTCCTGTTTATCTACCATCAACCACAGCACTCTTAGAAAATTATTTCTGTCTGGTATTTCCATCCTGAAAGCTACCTTACAATGCACAAAACAGTGTTGTTACTTGCACAGTTCATGGTGATCTCCCAGGAAATAACTCCTGCATTTTTCCCCTATGCATGGGGCAAACAAGTAGGAAGCTTTCTACCTATTCTGAATATGATGCATATTTTTATTTTACTTACTCCAAATATTTATTTTATTTTATTTTTGTGTTTCTTGACTGTTTCATATTAAGCAGCAGTCTTCTGAAACAGCTGTTTCCCAGCAAAGGGAAACCAGAATCCATTGAATAAATCCCTGATGAAACAAAATGCTAAATTTTCTGTATTGTCTCCTGGAAATGGTTTTCAGTGAGCTTGAGAGAAAAATAATATCAATAAAATTAAAAGAATAAAACTAAGAGGTGAAGTAAAGAACTGAGAGAGAATTTTTCTGGTGAGGCTTGCTGACAGCAGATTAAAAATCAGGAAAAAAAATCCTTATCTCACAGCACATGCAGAAGGAAAACATCCTTGCAGAAGTACTTTGAAGGTACTTTAAAGGTGATGGTAAAGAAGAGAATGAAAGCAAATTCCACAAGAACAAAAATAAGTATATGAAGAAAAATAGGAGCAGGTTTGGACAGCTAGGTCCAGATGCCCAAATAGGTTGGAAGATGCCATGTTATCAGTGACATGCTACAGTGAAATCTTTATTTTCTCTGCCCTCCCCAATGTTCTTCATGTCTTATGTCTTGTGACCACTTCCAGCACCTCATTTTAATAACCCCCAGGACCTCTTTGTCGTGCTGTGCCATTTCACCTCTTCCTGATATTCCTGGAAACCCTGGGAGCTGTAAATGCCCTCCCCAGGCAGGCCTGCTGCAGCACTAGCAAGACCCTGGCACATACCTGCAGCTGCAGCTCCCCCACCAGCCTGTTTCCTCCGTGCTCAGAACATCCTGTGTAAGGCAGTGTGCTGCTCCATTCTGTCATGCTGTTTCCATATTGATCCACTTTTATTTCAAGCTCCCAAGGAATTTGCGAGGGGGAAAAAAAATCTGCTTTTACAGTTTTCCTAAAAATCTTTTACTTCTGTCTGTCCCCTGCTGTGCAAGGCCTTTGGTAAGTGACTGATGTTCTTCTGAATATGGCTTTATACTTCCTCAGTTTAGGCATAACTTTGTCAAAGCTAGTGTGTGCTTCCTCCCAAAAACTCCTTGTTCTATTCTGGTTTGTTACCCATCCTCATTCATGGCATTGCAACTGAAGTGAGTTATTTAGGGCAGGGACACTGTGTTTCCATTTCCATTACAGAAAGCTTAATAAGTTCTCCATGACTATAAAATAACAATTTTCCCAGCATGTTTAGTTGGGACAAGGTTAGGGGGCTCCAGAGAGGCTGGTCACTTCAAGTCCTGCAAGCCCTACTTCTGGATGTTGTCATTCCACAAAGCATTCCTTCAAATGAGAATTTTTGTGGCTGGGTGCCAGAAAATTATGCAACGTCTGTAAAATGTGAGGCACGGAATGGATTAGTACTTTGTCTGTCAGCTGAAAATTTGGGTTATTTTCATGTTCTGGGATAAAGGTAGTTCAAAGAAATCGTGAAGCTGCCACAAACATTCTGTTACCATTTGTCTGTTCTGAGCTAACACTGAAATATCTGCGGCAGTGCCGCTTCTGTTCCACTACTGTGTAGGCAAAGGATCAGCACAGGAGATGCCAAAGTGGGACACACGATCTGCAGCCCACTTCAACCCAGGAAGTTGTGCAATTAGTTTAATTCAAAGTGATAATTGACCAGCTCATGACTATTCCTAGGATAAAGAGAGCAGGAAAGATGGTTTGGTGCTTACTGTGTCTCAGCCTCTTCAGGCTTTCTGGTTATCTTCTTTATATATTTAATTAAATACATTTGAAGGACAAATTGAGAGGCTAATGAGCTTTTACAAGTCCCACTGAAATTAAAAGCAGTTGCACATGTTCCTGAGGTTTTGAAAGAAGTATCTTCATCTCATAAAAAATACATTAGATGACCATTAAAGTTCTAAAACACGACAATAAAAGCAAATACGTTTATAATTAGTGCTGCCCCTCATTCCTTAGACACAGGCTGGCGTCTCCAATACTCAATCAATGCTTTGCTCTTACTTTGTACTTTCTTAATTTTGCCTTCATGTTTGCATTCAGAGTTCTTCTGGATGAAAAGTACTATAAATAAGCAAGCTGCTATTACTGCTGACCGCAGCCTATGACATCCTCCCAAAGCTTCTTGTTTTCCTTGGTGTCAGACTGATTTGAAAGGAACTGGTTACATGAGTGATGAGTGCTTGTCCTCATCTGGGCAAGTTGCTCTAGAATAAATATAGGAATTTGAGACAAAGATTTCCTCCTGTCCTTTTACTGACTTGCAAATGCAAAATTATTTCATGTCAAAGGTAGAGAGTGATGATGGTGCCAGATGATGGGACAAAGCCCAGTGGTACAGGATTGATTGTTTTGGAAGACAAAGCTTTTATTTATCTCAAAAGGTAAATTATAGAAAGTTGGCAGCTCACCCCTGACTATACACTCCATTTCATGTGACTGGAATTCCAGTAAAATGTGTCATATTAAGGGAATTAAAAGTTGATGATTATATTGACAGGGGCACAGGAAATAGACAAATAGATTATTTTAGTGGGTACAAAGATTCATTGTCTTGCAAATCTAGACAAAGTACATAAAGTAAGTGTTGACAATATAAGTATTTTCATATAAATAGTGGTAAATAATGCTGTAATACCGCAATTGCACAAACTAGTGTGTCTCTGCAGACCTTGAATAGACAGATGGGATAAACTTGTTTGAACAAGCATATGTTTTATCACAGTCATAAACAGTGAGTGTGGATTCTGAGACATAGACTGAGATCTTGGAAAGTATGGTTGCTATAAGTATTGTAGAGGTCCCAACATGTAATCTGCTAAATGTGTGTTGCCTTGTATCAGCAAAGAGGAATTTCTATTGCTATAGCTAAGACAGTGAGTATTATCATTGTTTGAGATCAAGGGAATTTCAAATGCTTATATCCGCACATCAAAGAAACATTGACAGACAGGATAGAGCTCAATGAAAGATTCAAGATGCAGAAAATGTATTTTCTTGTCTCTCTCAGTGTAAGTGATAAGTTCCAGTTTTGCTTGTTGTGAACTGATAAAATGTCAGCAAGGAACTGGAGACTGAAGGAAATTGTCACTCTGTAGGATTCCCTTATTTCCTATCACAGGCATTAAAGTACTGTGCATCCTGTAGGAAACAGAGATGCAGGAGGTGCACACGTTATTGCCTTCTTGAATGGAGAAGGCAAGAAAAGTACCACAGCTGGGCAGCTCCCAGTAATAACCATCATTAGAGCAAGGGAGAAAAATGAAGATAAGAAGCTGCATTTGCAACAGTATATTTACATTCTTCCATCCCTGCACTGAAATCTTCCAACAGAGACAAAGGAGTAGGAGATAGAAACAGAGGGAGGACTCTGGAGTCTTACATCACAAAGGATACAAAAGCGCAGGAATCCGAGGAAAGAAAATAAGAAACAGGATTAAGGATACCTCATATTCTAGAAGAGTTGCACTGTTACAGTGATATTAGCATAGAAAGAAGAGAAACTTTTCTTAAGCAGTTAGAAATGTGTGACTGATGGAGTCCATCAAACTTTCCTGTATCCCAGCCCTGTCAGTCCTTATAGGGGTCAGAAAGGAATGAGGGGCTGAGGATTGCAGCAAGAGCGATGTTCTTGGCTACCCTGACACTTCCTCTCCTCTCTTCTCTCGGTCATTCTCTTCTTGTGTTTCCTCTGCATGCCTCAGACCTCGACTTGATGTCTCTTACAGACTTACATAAGTCACCCATCTGGAAGCAGCGTGCTGTGCAGGCAAGGAAAGGAGGCTGCTGCTTTGAAATTTAGATACAGAAAAAAAAAGAGTAACTCAGACACTGTGACTGTGAAATATTGGCTGGTTTAATTATTTTTGACACACACTTTCCCTCCATTTACTGAAGAACTGTGGAGAATTTATCTACCCTTACACCTTTACAGTTAGTCTGTAGGGGTGGTTTTAGCTCTGTTTTTCAGTATTAGGCTCCTCTGACTAATTTTTTTTCCCACTGTCTCCTTTCACAGTAATGAGGTTCTATTTGCAATACATATCAACATGTTTACTGTAATTATATCCATAGCAGTACAAGTAAGACATGGCTGAGAACACGTATTCTGCTTTTATTTACTGTGTTTTTCCTGTTTGTTGCTTCTGGCCCTCACTGTGATGCTGCAGAATCTTTTCCTTTAAGTGGGAGATGTGGTAAATTCTGACCTCTTTTACCACAATCATAAATAGGACACCAATTTCCTTAGCTCATATTCTTTTATCTTCTGTCTTCCCAGGTTTCCTTTTGCCTCAAACCAAGCCCTGCATGGACACAATAATTTGTCCATCCAGGTGACTCCCAGACCAAGATTGTTAAGGAAACCAAGCAATTACCCAGCAGCAAATACAGTATTCCCTGGTTTTGCCAACCCTTCTGCTTATTTCAAACACAAAGCCCCTGAGGAAAGACAAGGTGTCTTCATGGTGGCACAAAAGATTTTTTTTTTTTCTGAAAGAAAGTACTACTGCTTTCCAAATCCCTGCACAACAGCCTCAAAGGAAAGTTAATAAGCCAAGGCAGAGGTGGCAGCTGGGAGAGAGAAGCCAGTGCTGTGGGAGAGAATTGACTGGATCCTCACTGCCTACATGGAGAGGTTTCCTGTGCTCTTCATCCCAGTTCTACAGGTTCACTTTTTCAAAATATGTGTTCTATACTCTTGGAAATAGCCGTAGTGACTCAGATTGCTGAGGACTCTGCTGTTATCTGAGTGTCTGCATACTGAGATTTGCATTTCTGGCTTTAAAATTAAATCACAGTGTCATATTTGGCACAGAGCTTGGAGAAACTTCCAAACAAGGGCTACACAATGCAGCTGCCTGTCAGTGAGAGGGTACAATTCCAGGAGAACTTCAAATCTCAACAAGCTGAAAATTCTGTTGGCATTCTTCTGGCTTTTTAGTGCGCTTTAAAAGCTGACATATTAAAAAAGGATCTGTCTCATTGGCATAACACTTTTGTAGTCTCAAGATAGTAGTCAAGGTAGAATATAGACAGTATAATCATTATAAAATACACAAACATTCATAGGAAAGTTTGGTTTGGGGAACAACACATTAATGAATAACAGAACTCTTGAGAGATTACTTATCAACTAAAAAAAAATCAAAACATTTGGACTATAGCATACTTCTTTCATACTTGTCATTAGTACAAGTCCCATCAAGACTGCTGAATTCATCCTAAGCTCTGCTGGTAACAGATCAGATGATCAGAGTAACACAGAATTCTTTCTCATTGTATGGGCAGGCTCTTATAAACTAGAATCTTAAGAGTCTGGCAGCTGATTTCAAGACAACTACCCTGGAGACTTCCCTTCACTTCAGGAAGTCAGTTCTCTGTTGCATTTGTAATTGAGGCAAAGCAATGATCCTCCTCTGTCCATTTTTCAAAAGCCTTGGGAAATATTTGATTGGACAAAATAGCTAGAGTGTATCCTAGGAGAAATACCTCTCCTTTTCTTGCTTCTTTACTAGAGAAGTGAAACTATTCAACAGTCTACCTTGTCATGTGCAAGATACATTTATAGTTCTGAGCTAGGTTCATTGAAAAATACTAATACTTTGGTCAGACATTTTGAGCAATGGCTTTTCTACATTGGTCAGAGGAAAATTTTCATTTACAGCTTTCAAATACATTGCTAAGGCTAATGTGATTTCATAGCCAGGGATAATTTCTTTCCAGCTCTTGTTCTCCAACATTCAAATATCAAAACCAGGCAGTAAACTGAGTATGGGTAGTGATGTTCTTATCTGAAAATAAGAGCTCACCAAGAGCATCTCCAGAGTGGGCAGTTGTTCTTTGCTTCATTTTTTTAAAGGTTTTGCTTAATGAGAAACTGGGCCTTCCATCTGGATGTGATTTCTACAGAAAATTCATTGCAGACTACAGATTGAGGAAAGCCTGTGCCTCAACTCACACCCTTTCCATTCAAACTGTTTTCTTTTCCAGTTCAGTAGTCTTCCTTCTTATGACTGTCTGGTTGATAGTTCTCTTCCTCCTTTGAAAATCACCGTGAAAGTTCCTGTGCTTGACACCAAATATTAGCAGACAAATTATCCTGCTACTTCAATAATCTTTTGTATTGATTTCTTCTTTTTTCCTACTTCAGCATAGACAAAGCCAATTATTTTGTACCAAGCCTACATCGTCATCAAAATTAGGAGGCAATTCTTAGTTTTCTGTATTGGCTGGCAGTTGCTTTCCATGGACCCTACCAGCCTAGCAGAGAGAGAAGACCATGCAGTCTGACATAGTCAGCGTAGGCAGTAGCAGTGATTTTGATGCAGTTGCACTGAAAACTGACATGTGCTATTCTGTAAATACAAAAATATTCATATACTCTTTATTCCAATTCTGACCTCAGTTTTTACTTCAGATGACAAATGCAGCATGATCACACTGTAGTTTTGCCAAATATATTCTCTACATGATCTTCATTAATACTAGAGGTCCTTTCAAGCTTCTGTATGAAATTAAGAAGCACCAATGAGAAGAAAATATAAAATATGCCCCAAAAATGCTCGGGCATGCCAGCAACCAGTCTGTTTATCATTTTAAAGCTACCTTGTTGACCCTTCTTTCAGCCATCTCTTCTTTCAAGCTGTTCAAAATACAGAAGCAGTGAAAGCAAATCTCCTGAGACTGAATGTGTGCCATGAAAGAAAGAGTGTAGTAGAGGAATACATGCATCCATGATGACTGCTGCTGCCTTAGGTGAGATGGGCAGAGGTGAAGTGAAATGGGAAGAAGAATTTAGAAGAATTTTAAAAAGAAGCAGTGTACCTGGAATACAAATGCTTCACTGGAATGCATGAGCTGTACAATCAGAAATCCATAGTCTAAAGGACTGGTCAGGTTTATAAGGGTACTATTTGTAAATCATGCATCTCTCACATGCTCTCTCAAATGAGGAGATTACAACTGTAATCAGAGATGCACTATGGCAGGTCTCTGATTTCTTGCTTCTGTGTGTTTTCTTGTCAGTCTACTACACTGAGAAATTTAAGAGCTTTCAAGAACATGCTTATCCATAAATTAATTCCAAGACTAATTCACTCTCTCTTCACTTGATTAATTGTTGTTTTGGAAGGGTTAAGAATGCAACAAATAAAAGCAAAATTATGAGAAACAAGCCACTGTGTCCCTGAGACAGAGATGTGTAGTGACAAACATGTTCTGAGCTTTAGGAACCCACATAACAGGATAGTCAGAGAGCATCTTTCAAAACCTATTGCCAAATGTAGTCAATGATAGCGTGAGACAACTGTTTTCAGGAGATGAAATGTAGTTTTCAATTGGTTCATTTGAGCAGAAAAGCTGTAATGTACCTTATACTCTGTTTCTAGTTTCTAAAGCAACATATATATAAATGCATGACCTCAATGAATGCTGAGCAAAGGGGGATGGAAGCCATGCAAGCTTCTACTGTAATTTTGATTTTCAATCAAAAAGTCATTCTCTTCTTTCCAAGCAGCTATGTTTTTCTTTAATGACTGATAGTATCTACCTGCAAAGGCTTGAGCTATGTCCAGCAATCTTCCTTAGCACTTCCCAGCATGCTAGGAATTTCAGTACTACAACAAACATTTTTGAGAAGAGTTCCACAGAATTTTTTTGTTTCAATGTACAACTTCTGCCACTGGCAGCCTTTCTGTACCTTTATAAACTGACACAGATTCGAGTTTTGTTTTAAAGACAAGAAATTTCTGCTCATTTTCTGAGCTGTTTTCCATTGACTGAGATGACTTCTCACTGAGTCCTTCTATAATCAGTATCCTCCCAAATACTGATGTCACAGTTTAATAACAAGTTCATAGCAAATAGCATTACTTATGCTCTTTTAAAACCGTGAATTTCTCAGTGAACTTCTCCATATGAAGTTTCATCTTCAAGCCAGAAAGAATAAAGATATTGAAACTGCAGTAAGAGGACACTGGGGTTTAAATTTACACCCCTTGCAGTCACTGTAACTTGGTCATCATTGCTGAGTAAAGAGCAGTGATTGATTCCCTCTGAGAATTGGCTACAAGACTCACCTGCAAAGTCCCTTGCACCACTTAAGTATCTTCTGCACTCTATTTAATGTTACCCAACATTAAAGAAAATATTGAAACAGGGAGAAATTACCAATATCCTGGTTAATGTTGGGAGACAGCTCACTTCCCACTACCAGAGCTCCAGCAGAGCTTCTGCCTGGAGACAGGTTTCACTCCACATGAGCACAGAGCATCAGTTCACACTTATTGTATGAAGATCCCTGTACCCCAGAGTCCCAAAGAAGATTGCAGGAGTATAAACCCCACACTAGATGTTACATAAAAACCCCTCAGGAGGACTGCCAGTCTCTTGCACCTGCCTCCTAAAAGGGATGTGTAAACAAGCAGTCCTGGTGGGATTGAAAGCTTCATGCCAGGCAGCAGAGATGGAAGTTCCCCACAGGGTGAGCACTGGCAACTCCCAGGAGCAGCCCTGGACCTCAGGAGTGTGCACAAGGAGAGGCCATAGGCCAGTGACATGGAGGGTGGCCAAAGACCAGTGTCACCAAGACCATGGGTGGAAGAGCAGATGCCAACACCTGCCAACACCAGAGGTCCCTGGGGTTTCCCAAGGAAAGGGTGTGAGGAGATGCACTGGCATTTCCCTCCAGTTAATTTTGCTCTGTGCACTCAAATACCAACTTTAATACATAGCAAAAAATGCAATTTGGAGAATTTGTTTAATCTGGTTCTTGCAGTTGGTTTTGGGTGTTGTGGGGGTTTGTTGTTGTTGGTTTGGTTTTGATTTTTTTTTTTCCCCAGAAAGCTGATTTCACAATAAGAAATCAGAACTCCAGAGTAAGAAATGCAAGAAATTTTGCTGAAACCAGATGAAGTATTTGAGTTCAGTTCAATTACCCAGATATCTGTAACCTCTACTCTTTTCACTGGAGTGTTTAGGAGGTCCACAGAGAGTTTACAAATTTCAATGAGTCAGAAGATAATTGGAGTATCCAAGTGCTTCATATGTCTTTAGTTACCAGCATAAGCAACTCATATCTTGTTCTCCTACAAAATGCAATATCCTGCATGAAAAACAGCAAATTTCAAACTTTGATCTCCAGGTTGTTCAGATAATGCAGAAAAGTACTCAGAAGGGTGGTAAGAGCTCGTTGTAGTGAAATGCTAATTGCATCTATGTTCACTGATGCTTGTTTTTTAAAACATTTCCTGAAAAACCAAGCTGCTACCAGTTATTAGTGCATGGCCAGCTTAAAATAACAGCAATCGCAAGACAAAAATTTCTGTGTGTAAAGATTGTGTTGCTATTGTAAAGAGAGTAAGTTCAGCAAATGGCAAATGGGAAGGATCATGCTATTAGAGAAAACTGAAGATGAAAAAAATCTGATCAATTCTTGTTTAGTAATAATTTTGAGCCAGACAAAATACTGTACTGCACTGGATGTTAATTGCTGTTATAGCACTATAGTGGCTAAGGAAAAAATACATTAAACCAAGCAAAAAAAAAAAAAAAAAACCCAAACAAATAAATCAAACATTCAAAACTTCCAGAAAGTAAGTGTTTTGCAGTAAAACAAGGGAGGGTGGAAATAAGCAAGCCAAAATCATGTTTTACTATAATATTTGCTCTGTGATATCACTTTTTCAATGTTACAGTGAATAAATGAGGTTTCCCCCTGGCCCAATCAAGTTCTTTTTGGCCTACCTTCCCTGCCTCCACCACTATACCCAAGAGTGACACCCAGTGATCCACCCACTTGGAGCTGTAAAACCAGAGCATCACACCTATTTACCAGATGTGTCATCTCCAACGTTTCCAAATGGACTCAATCCTCCTAGGAGCAAGGCTTTTGGAGCCTGTGCTCAGTATGATGCTGCAGTGACTACAGGGAAGCCTCTTCAGAACATATGATGTGTTTGTCCCTGGCAACATTGTGCAGAGCAAAAACATTGAAATAATAAAACCTCTGCACTTATGCCACCCAGCTTCAGTTTTTCCTCTAATTCTGACTAACTGGGTATTTAAAACTGCATTTTAAGATTTACTTTCCTGTCCATCAGAAGTTTCTGAGAGACAGACTATGCCATTTGCAAGGCAGACTGAACATCATATCTTCTATGCATGTCAGAATTTCTTTGTTACACCTGGATGTCTTCACTGGTAAGAACCTGACTTACTGCATGTAATGAAGTTACTTCATGTGTATTGACATTGTAGATTACACAGCACATATTACCAATATTCTTTAACCATCAAGCAATTGAACTAGAGCTGTTGCCACATTTCTGGATAGCCAGCAGGAGCTCCTAGAAAATTTATCTCTGCTGTTCTATAGTAATCAGTGAGTCCACGACCGGTTAGAAGGTATCTAAAGGTGAAAATTGTCAATTATTAATCTATGTCTAAAAGTAGGATTAGTAGAGTATTCTGATAAATTGACACCTCCAGGTTTTTCACATTTGTATGTAATAATGTTTCAGTATTTAAAAAAGTAAAAAACAAGCCCAAAACAAAAACAAAATCTAAAAAAAAAAAAAAAAAACACCAAAAACCCAACCAAAACCAGGCAATTTGTTACCTTAATGTCATGTTTAAAGTAATAGATAATGCTGTGATTATTTTGTAGATCTCTTCTCTTTCCTGGCTTCCTTTGCTCACAGATGTTAGTATAGAAAAGGATATTCCTTCTGCTAATAGTTTCTGTTTGTTTTGTGGACTTTGGAGAGACGTCAGGAGTTTCACACTGTTTGCTCAAAATTTCCCTGCAATTTTGCATCTTACATAGCACATAATAAGGTACATCCATGAGGAGAATCTACCCAGTAGAATTTGCATGTACAGTGGGCTTTCCACTAGAAAATCCCAATATTTGAAGCAGTGGCAATACCTACAGGTCAGCTACTGATCTTGATTTAATAAGAGCATAGCAGGTCCATCAGAACTTCTAAACTTTTTTTTCCTCTTTTTTTTCTCTTTTCTTGATAATTCTTTTAAAGTTGGCTGAATGTGTAATCATGTTTTGTTGAGGCAGTTCCATTCTGACACAAGAACAAGAGGATTTATCCCCTGCACTGCAGAAGAAGGTTTACCAAGGGATTGAATAAGTGGGAGAAGGCAGGAAGTGAAGCTGCTCTGGAGTCAATACACATGTTCCAAGGAGTGAGTGGCTGTTACTCACACAGGTATGAATAACGCATTGCGATGCCTGTGCCATTCCGCATTAGCCCAGCATGTTTCACATGCACTCATGGTAATGGAAATAGAAACAGATTGTGAGTCAGAGAAAAAGTTGAGTCAGAATGAATGTGTGAAGTGAGTAGAAAGGAATGATCAGAGCCATTAACTTTGCCTGCGAAAGGTAGTAAGGCAAGACCAGTCAAAGAACTGCAGCAAATGGAGCACCCAAAGGGCAACTCGGTGAAATTGCCAAGGTATGCTGACAGCTGAAATGACAGGTATTTCTGTTATTCCCAGCAGTTACATCTGCATGTTACAGAAGTGCAGATGGCAGTTTATGTAAACCTTTGGGGTACTTTTTGTTGACATTATTTCCCACTGCCCTTGTTTTCATTACCTAAGACCTGTTTGTACCGTGAATAAATAAGGCAAAATATAAATGCTTCCCCATGGCAAGGCAGGAAGTCTATATGAGTGCTCTCACAGACTGTGAGAGGAAATATGAAGGAAATACAGATACTTGACTTCTTGGCTTGTGATTTATTTCACAGAGCTTGAAAGAGCTGGAATATTGCAATTTAAAATGCAACAGGGAAAATGTGACAGAGAAGCTTTCTATAAGAAAATGGGACCAAATAAAAACAGATCTCCTTATTAAGATATCCATGATTTTCTGGTTTTTATAATTCACAGATAGCATGAACCTACTGTATATAGAGTATTTTAGTGTTGCAGCTCTGATTTAATTAAGGTTGTGTTCAGGGACAGAGAAATGTTTACAAGACGTCAGTTTTATCATATCATGCTTCATTCAGTGTCTTGGGTTTCAGTCAATAATTCTGTTAACAAAACAATTGTCTTCTCAAGATGAACTTGAAAATACCTTCTTGAAATAGAAATCAAATTGACCAAAATAATTTATGAGTTCTAAAGTAAGATAAGCTGTATTGAGCACACATACTTCTGAGCTTCAATAATCCAGTATGACAGGGAAAAAAAGTTACCCTATCATGATCATATAGAATTCACTCTAGATTTTTTTTTGTGTTAAAAATATGTAAGTTTGGAAGACATTACAAAACACAGATCAGTTCAGATGAATTGGTTAAAGAGGCTTTCTTGCTGAAAAGACACAATTTGCAAAGACAAGCAATCTCTTAGGACCGTTTATGTCACTGAGAAAACAAGATTTCAGGCACACAAATATTTGTACAGGTCTGAAACAATAGAAGAATTTTGCAAAGGTAAACAAATATAGAAAAAGTTTCTGAGTTTAAATTGACTGCTGAGTACTAAGATATGACAGAAAAAGTTGCAGGCAGCAAAGGTAGGTAGTGATGTGAAGACAGAGGGTCTCCTGTGGGTCAGAAACAACCGGCTGACTGTGTTTAGCTCATCCTGGCAATTAATACCTTACAAGGGAAGGCATTAGCGTTGATTTTTTCAAATATATCCACCATAAGGAGGAAAAATGCCATCAAGTTTTAACACAAAGCCTGGGCTCAAACTGGTTAAGTTTCCCAGGAAAGATGATGAGTGAATTTTTTATTAATTTTTGAACCTGACCACTCAAAGTAAAATATTTTCAACTTACTAGTGAAATCAGCCCCAGCTCACACCTATGTCTTATTCCATAGTTATGGCAATATAGAATTAAGGTCTTGGAGATGTGTACATCTCTAAGCATAAGAACATTCTATTGATATCACTGGATGAATTATATGTTTACCATGTGTTGCAGTATTGCAAATTTTGAATACTATGTAAAAACCAAGAGCATTTTTTTTACTTCATCAAATTCAGAAATGTTTGAGAGGTAATTTTAAATCAAAGCAGCACATTAGAAGCTAAAAGGCCATGATTGTAATCAAAACTGTAATAAAAAATTTTCTGTTGATATCACAGGCCCTCCCCACCTGAATTAACAATAATTGAAAAGCTTGTTGAACACCAAAAGAAACCCCATGGACCACATCGAAAGAATCCTGTCTGATCTTAAAACAGCTCTTTGGAGTGATTTGTGGAAGGTGAGAATGGTGATGTGTGGACAAATCTGAACACCCTCCAGTCAAGACACAGCAGTTTCAGACTGGAAACCCTCCTATGCTCTCTACCACAGGAAATGCAGCAGCCACTCCAAGCCTGGCAGAGGTCTGCTGCACAAGAGGTTTGGGTCTGGCTGCTCTGCACTGCTGAGTGTGTCCTGGTCCACACAGTAATCAGTCCCAGCTGGTTCCTGGTAGAAGCTCCCCAGTCAAAAACAACAACAATAATCAAACCATATTACATTTTTTTCAAATACCAGCCCATTCTGCAGTTTATGGTGTTTGCCATAGCATATGATGCTCCATATACAACAAAGTTGTACCATCAACTTTGAATTTGTCACTTCTTCGTGCACCAAGTCTCTTTTCTTCTGTATTTGGATTTTGTAGTATCAACCACATCTGAGATTTTCTCTGTCTGCTGCCCCATTTATGAACAGTGCTGTGCAACATGAACCTTTGCACAACACAGTCCAGGGCTCTAACATCTTCTCTGAGATCCTTGGAGAGGTACAATGACTGTCACCAGTAATCTTATTCTGAGCCAGATACATTTTCTTTAATGGTAATTTATAACATTTATACACCAAAACCACGAGTGCCACCTGTCATCAGAAACAACGCTACTGATACCCCTTTTGGTCCATTTCTCCATTCAGATTGCTTTTTCTTTTCTGTTTTCTGATCCTGGGTATTCTTCAGAGAGTCTAAGTATTCAGTGTTTTACTTTACCCATTCATTTTTCTTTTTCTAATAGCACAGCTGCCTGTGGTATGAGAACTCAGCTAATACCATATGACTTTTCTGAGAGCATCTTCAAGAAAACTCATTCAAATACTCTAAAAAAGATGCCTTCAGCCTTGTAATAAGTTTGGGGTTTTTTTCCCTCTCTTGGTCTTACAAAATCTAGTCATGAAATTGTATTTTCAGACTTATGTGAGTTTTTATCATATTCTAAAATCCAAGAGAGAAGAAGCCAATTAAACAGGAAATTAAGCTTTTCTTTTTCATCAAAAAGGAAAAAATATTACTATCTTTTGTGTATGATTGTCAGGAAAATGCAAAGTCTAAAATGAAATTGAACTAAATAGCCTTGCAAAATAATTTAGAAGTGGGATGTTTCTTTGTCATCATCATCTCTAGAGTCTTTGTGAGACTATCAGCTAATTCTGCATATGGTATGCTGTAAATAAAGTATCACACAAATGCTTTTCTTCCTGTAGCAGAACTGAGTGATTAATGCCATTCTGCTGTGCTCTTCACCCTTCCCTTTAATGAGTCATGCAGTCTGGAAAATGGTGGACCCGCATCCTTTTTAGTTAGGGTTATTTGAATACTTGTTAATTTTTCTGGGCCACTACAATCAAGATGTTATATATTAAAGGAGGAGTGCAAGATTACAGCTTTTGACACTCTCCCACCTTAAAAATAAATTCAGCAATTATCATAAGATGAAATCATCTCCTGTTTTTCTGAGAAACTGGAGAAAAGTGTTGGGTTTTGGGGGGAGGGTTTTTTGTGAGTTTTGTGTGGGTTTTGGGGTTTTTATGTGGTTTTGGTTGGTTGGTTGGTTGGTTGGTTTTTTAATAAAAAACCAAACTGGTCTCAAAATTACTCCATTAGAAGTTTCAGGACAGAGTAACCAACAGAAGAATTCTACACGCTCCTTCTCAGCCCAGGAGCCAAATGCTCTTGGTCTGGGGCAAGAAGGAGCATGCACTGGCAAGCAGGCAACCATTACTATGCCCTGAGTGCCAAAGTAGCTCCCCCAGTCTTTCCACACCCAAGGGAAGCTTTTACAGATGAGTCTCCCTTTCCCTGCACCTGCCTTAGCCATGCATTGGTAAGGGCAACCTCCCCTCAGACTCAGCTCACACAGGTACTTGACTGCACTCAGGAGGAGAGGGGTGATAAAAACATTTGGCATTCCCCAGTTCTACAATAAAAAAGAGCCAAAAAACAAAAGCTAATCAACTACACTGGACTTTTGCACTTCTGCAAAACTGAGGTGGCAAGCCTGGGGCAAAGCCTCATCCCAAACCTTCATTGAAATTCAGACCCTGGAAGCATAACCATCATGCATTGTTTTCTTTTGTAATCTCTGTACTTAATTAATATCTGACACCTTCCAAGCACACATTCTGCAAATACAGATCTAACCACAACCAACAAACAGAATATACCTTTTCCTATATAAACCCTCCTTCTGCTTCCTGTCAGTAGTGAAAATGTGACCAAAGTCTTATTGTGACTTTCCTGCCATGATTGCCAAGGTTGGTACTTATCAAATGCAGATGCCTCTGTCTACACAGCCTGAAGTGTTTCTAGACCACAGTCTCGTTTACTCTGATTAATGTGAATCACACAGACTATCCACTGCTTCTCAAGGGTCTTGCACTTGTCTGATATCACATTTCAGACAAGATGCACTTGTCTGAAATGCAGACATCTAATCTTTGAATCTCTCTCAAACTGTCCTCTCCCTACCTCTCCCTACACAGCTCCCTGTCCAAAAATGAGGCTGCTTAGCCACATCAGTGACAGTCAGTCATAGCACAGCCATCAACAGGCAAACTTAACAAGTTATCCAAATAAACTTCAAGCAGAGCTCTGGTAAAAATTTGACACTCTTTTTTTTCATACAAATATTTGAGAGGATCAAATGTAAGAGGTCTTACTTGCAAGGAAATTTTTTATAGAGTGAAAAAAATTATTTTATTTCTTACAGAATATTTATTTTATTTCTTACAGAAAAAAATATTTTATTTCTTAAGAACTTTTCTTACAGAACTTTTATTTTCTTACAGAACTTTTTATTTTATTTCTTACAGAACTTACAGAGAAAGAGACAAGTTTTCTTTGTTTTCTTTGTCATGTCTACTGAAATGTTGGTTTATACCACTGTAGAATATGTTTCTGAAACCCTCTGCTATTAATTGTTCACTGAGAGAAAAGTAGAACTATTGTTTGTAAAGATACCGCACTGGCCTTTAAAATTACAATTTTCTTGGTAAAATGTCAAATAGAAAGAGAATTGGGCCATGGACTGACCAGGTGTTTTGAACAATTCTCAGAAGAGGCATTTTCCAGTACACAGATGAGGAGATTTTAGCAAATACTCAGTCTAGCTGCAAAGCTGGTGAGCACAGATACACACTGAACAACTGAAATATCAGTCAGCTGCTTCAATTTAGTACATGGATTTTGAGAGCCAAGCAATCAAAAACCTGAAAATATGCCTAGAAAAACTTAAGAGTCCATAGCAGTCCACAGACTGCATGGGCTCCTCATTAGAAAATCAGAATTCAGGCTTCCTTTCAGCCTGAATTCTGATCTTCATCTAAAATGTGTAAAATGTGAAACTGCTCAATTTTGCCAGGAGACAGACATGGGTGGTTTTAATGAATGCTATCATATATACACAAAAAATGAAAGGATATGTCTACATGCTGTAATAAGGCATAAGAGATAGATTTAGCTCAATTAACATAAACAGAGATAGCTCTGGTGGTGTAGGTTGCCCCGTGTTGTGCTTGAGCTAATCAACCTTGTGGAGAGTAGATGTCTTTTCACATGGAAATTGTTTTGGCACAAGCCAAACATGATCTCTGTGTAACACTGTGCTGCATTATTTGGATGTAGCTGTTCACTTCAGTGTGATCCAGGTTTCTCAACTTGACCCTCAACCATGCATTGAGGACACGTCATGGCCCACCTGCTCCTCCCTTTCCAGAAGCAGAGACATGCACTGAGCAGACACCTCTCAAGCCACCGCAGTGTCACTAGGATCCAGGTCCTCTGGCATGTTTTTGCTTTAACTCTTGCTCCTGCCACCAGGAATCTTCAGGTTATTAAGTAACATGCTGGATCTGGGGCCAGAACCTGCAGAAAGGACTGTCCCATCAGAAAAATACAGATAGAAAGGATAAGGCACCTCACCTTTTCCCATACACACACATAAATTAGCCACACAGAAATTAGCCTCTGAAGCTGATGTACACAGATTTGCATTTTCTAATAACTTCTTAAGGTTTTTATAACTGGAAACAGAAATCCCAATTCTTAAAATAATTCTCTTGCAAAACACATTCTGAAGAAGTGCTTCATAATACTACCAAAATCCTCTCCTTTGCTTTTGGATCATGCTTTTGCCTTCCTGTCCAAGATAGCCATTTCTTCCTGCTAGAAGTGGCGGGCAAACGGCTACATCTGACAAGCTTAGAACAAATTCAACCTTGCAATTACTGTCTTCAGAATTAATGGAAAGGTAGCAATAGAAATTTTAACAGATCACATTCAGCAGCCTCACAGCAGTCCAGATTGTGCTTACACAAGTCCCTCTGTCATTTCAGAGGAGTGTTTCTTGGGTCTTCCCCTTCTCTAATTCTTAAGATTTACCTGCATGGGAAGAGGGAAGCAGATAAAGCACAGGACATATATTTCCTTCAGGCTGCACAGAAGTCCACAGGAGGGTCATGAAGATGATCAGAGGGCTGGAGCACCTCTCCCATAAGGACAGGCTGAGAGAGCTGGGGCTGTTCAGCCTGGAGAAGGGAAGGTTCCAGGATGACTTCATTGTGGCCTTTCAATATATAAAACTGGACTTACAAGAGAGCTGGAAAGGGACATTTTACCAAGGCCTGCAGTGACAGGAGAAGGAGCAATGGTTTTGAACTCAAAGAGGGCAGGTTTAGATAAGGTATTAGAAAGAGACTCATTGCAATGAGGGTGGTGAGACACTGGCACAGGCTGCCCAGAGAAGCGTGGATGTCCCGTTGCTGGAAGTGTTCAAGGCCAGGGCGAATGGGGCTCAGAGCATTCTGGTCCAGTGGAAGATGAGGAGCTGGATTACTTGATCTGTCAACTCATTTCCAGCCCCAATGGGTTAGATGACCCAAATGTGGTGTTATGACTATGATTTCACAAGTGACATTACAGTCTCCTAAGATGCGTTTTTCACTTAAACATAGGAATAAAAAAAAGCAAACAAACAAACAAAGAAATTACTCTTTTGCCATCTTCCATGATAGAATTAACAATCTTGAGCTGATAAAAAGGGAATTTCTGTCTTGGAAGAGATAATATTTTTTTCTTTTAAACTAAATTCAGCTATAAAGCCAGCAGTTATCACACATGCTTCCCACCTTCAAAAAATTACTTTGTGTAACTCCAAATTTTCTGCTCAATAACTATAATTTTGAACCCTTTTTTGTAGAAAAATAAGTGTATTTAGAAATTAACATTTTTTTCACTCTGAAATCTTTATTTAAAAAGAATTCCAAACAGCAATCCACCAAAATCTGTATCTATTTAAGAAATACATTTCACTAGTGCACTCTTCCTTCTAGAGACAACTGCTCAACAAATGTTTTTTAACAGTTCTCATGAGATCTAGATGGGGAATTACAAGGAAATAAGTATTGCCTTTACAATCAGGAAGTTTAATCATTAGAAAGCTTTAACTATAACATGTATGTCCTCTCCATCAAGAGACAGATATTGAGGTATCCTACCCTCCCCGTTTCATATGCTCACTAAAACAACACAAAAGGGGTAAAATGTTATTAGTGGTGGCAGATCTTGTGAAATATGATAAACCTCATGCAGAGTTCTTTCTTTCTTTCCCAAATATACTCAGAAACTATACCCTAATCCTTTAAAATACATAAATTGTAGCTATTAAATACAGTAGTAGCCACTTCCAAGGGTAAATCTGCTTCTTTAGCACTCATCTTCCTCTTTTGTGTTAATATGGGAGAGTAAGAGTAAATTTCAAGTAAAGTTCACTGAGATGTTACAGGGCTAAATATTAAAAGATATTTGACAATAATATTTATTTTTCAGCTTCTGTTCCTGATCTCTTAGTCCTGTACTGCACTCTGAGATCAAAATGCAACATAAGTAGTAGGATTTGCCACAGTCTTTTCCACCTCAATAAAAGATGTCTTTCTCTCTCTTTTATTTCCCAGCCGTTACCATTTCAGCAGAGTGCCTTTAGGAGGTAATCAAAAGAAAACATCCCGGAAATTTCTGACATAACTTCACTTTTTTTTCCCCCATCTCAAACAAGAGCCAGATGCACACTCTGAGACTGAGTCACAGTGAGGGCTTTTTGGTTATTTAATTACAGTTTTTAATTAATGTGAGAAAGCTTAACTGATCCTAAATGGTGGTAGCGGTTGACAAATTACAAGAGCACTCCATGCCCACAGAAGAGCTAATGCTGCAAGGAAAGCACAAGGAATCAACACTAGTTTGTAATCACATTTCAAAGAAATAGTTTTTCCAAGTGTCTTTGTGCATGTGGGTTTACTATCGTCTTTGAAGTTTGAATCATTTTAAAATCTGGCTAGGGGCAAATTAGATAAGAAGGCGGCTGTGCAATTAAATTAATATTTTGGAAAGCTCATACAGTTACAAGATCCAAATACTTACCCTGATAAAATGCTGCCAACACTTTAAAGAGGTGTACTGACTTATTTTTTACCTATAAATTTTTTTGCTGACAGATTTGGTAGGTGCACGATTCAGCACTCGGCACTGGTAACATGATTATGGTAACACAGGTTTCTGAGCAGCTGTCCCGCATGAAGGCCGCAGCAAAGACTCAGCCCTGTGAATCCACTTCCACAGCACTTGGCCACACTCACCAGCACAGCCCGGAGAGACTTGCTGGGCCGAAACTTGGTGCTGTTTCCCAGCTCAGCTACTGGAGCAGTGGCCAAAAACATCTGCTTGAGGTGGTGCCAGAGCCGCCGAGAGGCGCAGACGATGACAAATGCACCCATGCCTGTGCTCCCCCTCACGCCCACCAGCAGGGCCGCCGAGCAGCTGCGCCCGCTGGGCCCGGGCCGGGGGCGCCGCACCGCAGCCGGGCTGGCTCCGGGGACGGGCAGCGCTCAGGCACAGCTGCTCTGGCAGCAGGCGATTCGCAGCCTCTCCCACGGCACAGGCTTCCCCTGCCAGCCCCAGCGCATTGTCTGGCGCGCTGATCACAGCCTTCACCCCTGATCAATGCCTGCCCCATCGCGATCCCTGCGCGGGGCTCTGCTAGCTCGGCAGGTCTGTCCTGATGGACTGTCAGATCCTGTCTCCGAATCTCCTTTTAGATTATGTGGGTTTTGGTTGTCAGTCACTCCCGCTGACAAAGAAATCAAACCTCTCCACAGAGCCTAGTGGTTTTGTAAAATATGTTCTGAATCATATCAACCAGATGCCTTTATAAAGCTGCATTTGTGACCAAGACTTGACAAAAGAAGGAGAGGTGCAAATTAATGTATATTTTAATCTTTAAACCCCTTGAAAAGTCAGCTAGCTGTATGGAGCAACAGTAGGCAGGTGAAAAAAGGGTGTTATTTGCGCTTGTGCATGTAAATCTTCATTTCAGTGAAAAACTTGAAAAAAAGTAGTCTAATTTTTTAAGAAAAACAAAACAAAAAAACCCCATATTCGTGCTTGCAAGAAGGGTCAAAGCTTTGTGCAAACTCCTTTCACACGGCCTTTGGGAGCTGAGCCCCATATAAGCAGCAAGTGTTTGAGGTGATTCACTCCAGGAGAAATTAGAAACCTGTGGTATTTTGAAAACCTTATTGTGTGGTAGTTTGCATCTTCAGATGCCTGAATATTTTTAGATGACTACCCTGATTTACCTGTCATATGCACAGAGTTAAGGTGAGGCATTATCCCATTTTCTATATCTGGAAGTGAAGGTGCACAGAAGTTGAATCATTTACCTGAGGAAGCACACAGGAGCAGTCCCACGGAATTAGAGTAAAGAACCATTTACTCCAGGAGACTGTGCTGAAGGCTGTCAGCAACAGAGGCTCAGGACAATGCTGTAAGTAATGGGCCTTGAGCTGTGTTTCCCTTTTTTTTCTTCATAGCTCCTACTGACCATGAGCATAGGGACTTCTTGAGACAGAGTTGCCTCCAGCAGACTGTGTTCAACACCCATCAACAGTGAGCTATTGGCCAACAGTGGATCAAATCCAAATCTAGCCTCCTGCCTCATGGGTTGTATCCTTGCAAAGGTTGTCTGAAGTCTGGAATCAGGTTCACCTTAAGACTAAAATCTCCTGAAAATGAAAGCATAAAAGAACTGTCCCCTGAGAATCTGGACACGCAACTCAGCCTGACTTCAGGCACACAAGGTTTTCATGTGGGCTCTCTCACAGAATTTAAATTTTCCATTTGGATCCTGGCTCCACCACAGTGAACAGAAGTGTTACAGAGCTCCAAAGAGCCAGCTGTGCATTTCAGTTTGGTATCTGTGAGACTGAGCAAGGTGAGTCACTCATCGCAGTCCTTACATTCAACACGTCCTACAAGAGGAACCACTGAGAGCTTTCAAGAGCACTTCAATTTTAATAAATATTTTTCTTGTTTCCCAAGGACTCCATGGAGGCAAAGCAAGGAAGGAGTCGCTGCAAGCAACATAATGAACAACAGCAACTGGGAGAATCAATGGATTTACCTACCAGGCATCACTCACTCATCAGCTTGGCTTTCATTTGCCTTAAACACCCACTAATGATTAGCAGCACTTTACATGCCCACTAAAAAGAAAAAGCACACTTCTAAGAAATTACCTGTATTGCATCTTACAGGATATTTGTGGCAGAGGGAGGGATAGGTTTTGCAAATCCTTCCAAGAAAACCAATGCCTTCACTTAAAGAAAAAGGTCAGAAAAGCACAGGGTGAGAAACAGAGGACAAGTGGGAATGAGACTGCAGCAGCACAGATCCTTGGAACCTGGATAAGGTGGCAAGCCCATCCTGCCAAGTGCTAAGAGTCTCCATTCTTGCTGGAGTTAATAGACACCCAAATTCCTGGTGGAGAAGAAATATTTCTAAACTAAAACCTCTTTTACTCAGCTCTTCTTTCTGCTGAAGCAAAAAATCACTGAGTTCAAAATCAGTCACAGCTTATGCAAGTGAGTTTCTTGCCAAAGAAAGGAGTGCTGGAACAAATGAATAACTTAAAGAAAAATGGGGATACTGTGGCAACATGTAAATAGTTTAATGGTGTGTTTGAGCCCATTAAAAATAGTGTATTTCTTACTGGACTGTGGAATTGAAACAAGTATTTATATTTCAAAACAAAAAGCAAAAGCTAAATGTCATTCTGGCAATTATTAAGCAGTTAAATTTATTTTTAAAATTACATTACATTTAAAGGTTATGTTTGTATAGCACAATGCAGTATCATATAAAAATGTCCTTACACTGAGTGATGGAGAAGGGTATTGCCACGGGAGCAAGGAGACATTTAATGCAAATAAAACTGCTGCTGCTTATGAAGGATGGTGAACCAAGGCAGAGTCATGCTGTGAGGGCCAGGTCCCTTCTAGAATCAGAATTAGCTCGCAGACAAGTGGTGTCAAAATTTCTGGATGGCAATGCCCTTTGCAATCCTGAAGGAGGCTACATTCATTTAGACACTTCACTTAAACCTCATTCTGGTTTGCAGAGGTTTTCAAGCAATCTTTCCAGATACTGTGTGTCGTTTCCCTCTGCCATTATATTCCTCTGTATATAAGATACAATACTGAAGGGGACCAACTTTGTAAAATGCAACTGATGCTTGCTTAAGTTAAAAAAATTGAGGTGCTTCAAAAATAAACAAGTAGGAAAAGGATCATATTTAGGGCTCTTGTGACAATCTGCATTGCTCAAAAAATCTCTGTCTGCAGTCCCTATGGTAGTACTGTACAGTACAGTAAACTCCATTTAAAGCCAAATTTCTGTTTTGTCTGTGCAGACCTTCACCTTGACAGGTGTCCTTTCACCTCCATCTTCAATGTTAATTCTTAGGGGCTGCTAGCACAAACCTGAAAATAGGACTAAGGGAACTGGCTCTTCCATAAAATCATCAACATCTCGGGCAACACAGGAAGGGTGGGGAAGGGGGTTGATTTGAGTGATAACTTTGCAGTCCTCCTTGGTAACAAAGCAACCTGGCCAGGGTCTCCATCCCTTGGCGGGGCTGAGCAGGATGTCACATGTGAGTCACACTGTGCTGAGTTCTGCTGAAAATGCTTAGAAGTGAAAGAAGAGTTTCACAGAGAAGACTGTTGGAATGAAGATGCTTTATATAAGGGAAAATACAAGAGGTGGGAACATGTGGATGAGCTAAGGGATAGAAATTAACAGGTAAAATTGACTTGCTTGTGCATACTTTTAAATACAATTTTTGTAATATTTCTGTGAAAGACAGCCATCATTTTTCAATATACTCCATAAACTATCCTCGCAAAGAGATTTGCCCTTTCTTCCTCCTGAGAGCCTGATTTGAGATAACAAGCAAAAATACTGTTTTCTATAATCTCACCTGCTCTATTATGCCTCCACTTGCCTCAGCCCCACAAAGTGAAGTCCCAACATACCCTGGTTAGAGGCTGGAGAAGAAGCAAAGACCATGGTACAGCTCAGGGCTGATTCTCCCAATGAGACCAACGTATTTCCCCACCTTCTATCCCTAAGATCGCCCGAAATTTACCATGCAAATGCAGAAAACTTCACCAACAACCTCGCTGTGCAATACCTCCTTGTCCCAGGCATAACCACAGGCAAATAGCTAGCATCTACCCACAAAGTGTTGCTAGCCTCCAACTTCAAGATATTTGGAAAACAGAGAAATTTAGATTTTTTTTTCTCATTTCCTGCTATGAAGAAAAAATTCATTTAACTAGAAGTACAGTACTTACCTTCTTTACTCTGAAGCCATTATTCACTGTCTCCAAAGCATTAGCTTATATTACCTTTTCGAAGTGCTGTAGTAATACTGCTCAGGCACACCTTCAGCATCTTACATTTCTTACTTTTCACAGTTAACCTAATTTATAACTGGAAAAACTACTCTTTGGAGATGGCTGCTAATGTAATTGTTAAAAAAAAAAAAACCAGCACTGGAAATAATGGAACTAAGTCCCAACAACACAAAGTCACAGACATAAGAAAAAGAAAGGCAGGTCATGTTTTAGAAGTAGAGAAGAAAAAAAGAAAAAAAAAAAGGTGGGTTTTCATTAATTGTGGAAAACAGATACATACATACCACATGAGGATAGCTTATGATATGGATCAATCACTATCCTGCAAGTCTTATTTCCTTTTGTGAACTTTCCTTCTGTTTGTAGCAGTGTGCAGGCTTTACAGGCTACTTGAACATTTTCTTCTTGCATCTTCCTATTTCCACGAGATCATTTCAGCAGAGGCACTTCCACTCTCAACAAAAGCAGATTGTTCCTGTTTGTATCAGGCAAAGCAGATGGAGAAAACAAATCATTAATTTATGACTTAGAAGATACATTTGTATGACAGGACTTTGTAACACCCTACACTTCTTTTTTAATTTTTCATGACATTTATGAACAGATAGGAAAATAAAATTAGAAACAGGAGATTCCTCACAGTGGCTCATGCTGCAATCCTCATGCTGCAGTTACAGATCCTCTTCTGCCAGCAGCAGTTCCAGGTAAGGCTATTCCTGCTTCCTGCTTTTCCCAGCTCCCAACATTGGTGTGTAAGGAATCAGGGCTGTCTGGTGAGGAAGAAGGGGTAGAGATGGGATTTTGGGGGCAACACCACCTTTACTGAGCTAAGCAGCAGCAGCAGAGCAGCATGTCCAGCCATGGCCTTGGCCAGCAGGAATCAGCCTAGTCCAGAGACCCCAAGTCTCTTTTGCTTCAGGATGGTGCCCAAGAGCATTTGGATACACCTGCCATGTCCTGCATGTGAGTGTTTCACTCTCCTGTGGGCAGGGGCCTGGGAATGAGCATTTGGAAGGAGTGCCAAGTTCCCTGGGCTATTGGAGAGATCCAGTTGCCTGTGACAGCTCCACAAGAGTAGGGCTGCTCTCTTGCAAACAGCCTGGGATCTCCCTGTCTTACACTTGCAAGGTTTCCCAGTGGCCAAGGGAGGAGAGGAGTGGTCAGAAATATTGCTCATCGTGCTTAAACAAGAGACTCTGCTCTCCATGCCAACAGCTGAACTATTCCCTGAGCAAAAGAAAGCATGTGCTTTCTCACTGCTCCCTTAACACCTCTAATTGCTTCACAAAGCAAATTATCTGTGTGCCTCTGGGTGCTGTGGAAACCCTTTGGGCTTTTTTATGGACCTCTGTGCATGACAGCTATCAGTCAACGCTGACAGAGAGACAAGGTTATGAAAGTATGTATTCTTTAGAAGCTGTATATGATTATTGGTTTTGTTTGTTAAACTGCTCCAATTGTGTAAACTGTGACAAGCTCTAAGAGGGCAATTTAATTTTTTGAAGTTGAATGAAGTGACCGCTGTTTTTACTTAATTGCCAACTCTATTTTTCAGTACCAAGCAGAAAACAAATTCTATTCCATTTCCCATAATAAGCCAATTCAAATTAGGGCAATTACCACGGGATAATTGTAGACTACCTATGGTTAATTAGGGCACTGCGTGTTTACAACACTCCAGAAGCATAAATACTTTACGATAACCACAGCTTCATAGATTGTTACCACTTAATTTAATATGTTACGTCATTATTATTGGGAGGGTTGCAGAGAAAAGAGGCAAAACCTTGAAACATGATCAGAAAACCTGCAATGGGCTCATTCCCCAGTAGTAAATCACCTTACCTGATAATGTCATTATGCTGAAAGATTCCCCTTTTTTGGGCCATCTTGTGTTCACTCAGCAGGAAGAACAGGTGCACCACCAGCCCTTGAACTCTGAGCTTAATGGCAAGCAGAAAAGCAAAGTGAGGTGAAAGATGGTGGTGGACTCAGTCCCCCTCATACAGCCCTGTCTTTCTGGGGCGCCATGCTGGTGGGACAGTGGGCACTCCGCATTTTCACCCTGCTGAAAAACACTTCATGAAGCACAAGTATTCTTATTTGAAAGAAAAACAAATATATGCACATTTTACTTGCTATGAAATGCTGTCTAGTCTCCTTGGAAATGTGGGTGTCCTTCATGTAGTCATTATTTCATCGAATATGTGACTTCATGAGCAATTAGTGAAAGTGAAAGCAAGCATTTGACTTCAGGACATGGAGAACTGCACAGGAAATTCCATCCGCAATTAGAACTAGGATTAGGAACATAAAACTCACAGAAACCCCTCAGTTTGCTCACTGGCCCCTTACACTTGTCATGCATGCAGAAATTAGCATTTAATAGAGCAAAGGAAGTTCCCCAAAGCATGTCCAAATGTGGGGTGTGACCATGTGCAGTTTGCCAGTTGTGTAAAATAATTCTTAGTCTGTTAAAATCCTTCTTTAAACATACAGAAGTTCAGAATCCCCATCCCAGACAGCAGGGAAAAAATTTAAAAATCAGTTCCTTCCTCTTCCATATAGAAGAAAATACTGATGTCTAATATGGTTTTGGCGTAAGCATCCATTGTAGTTTCCAGTCTTATCAGCACTTCATTATAAAATAGTCTCATTTATCCATAAAGAAAAAAAGTTTAGTCAAATTTTTCATTTATAACCTTTCTCAAAAAACAGCCCTAACAGAGAAGCTGAGTTAGTAACTCATGTTGCCAGTCTCCTTTGGGATAACCTCCCATTCAAGTGACAAATGTGACAGCTGGTGATTCTTTTTCTCCCTTTGAATTCTATTTTCTGAATAATATACAACTGGTACAGAAGCATCTTTCTGAAACACCTCTGTCATTCTTCAAAATGGAAAACCTGCAGCACAAGAAGCTTCCTTGTATGAATGCCATGCCAATAGTAATGGACATTTCTGCTGCCAATCATCTTCCATTGATTTCCAGCCAGGACAATAAATCAGACATATTTTTATTCAATCCCTGAGTATAACTCAGCAGTTATATGAAACTACAGGAATTAGAGATATCCTTGGGAATGGCACCATTTTATTCACACTCTGCATCTAAACACTGGGCTATAGAAACTGTGCATCATCTGTCCCATTTTCTGCAGAAGCAGGAAAAGGGTGGGAGTGCTGCCAGCAACTGGTATCTCCTCTGGAGCTGGCTGCAGTACTTTGTTGACCCATAAGTATGTCAATGGTTCCAGGTCTCTGGTTTAGACATAGCCTCTGGGTCTATCCCAGACATGAAGCACTGTTGGTGAAAAAAGTCCATTTGCATTCCCTGGTTTGCTACCACCCTCTTATCCCTCCTGAAGAATTATTTCACATTTATTTCACAATCCCTAAATATAGTATAATCATGTTTATAGTTTTGGTGGTTATCAAAAAATCTTCAAACCCACAGAATATTTTGAAGTCATACTGCAAGAAGCCTGAAGCATCCTTATTGCCACCTTTGTAGTGCCCAACTCATCTTTGAAATACTAAATTATGACAATTCATATGCAAATTTTTTATTATTTTCTGGTTACTGATGCTAATGAAGTTGCAAGTCATTTGGGGTTTTGGTCATTTTCAAAACCCCTCCCATATACAATAATTTAGATGCTTTCTAGCCAGCTGTCTAAAACTATTATCCACCTTTTACACCTTTATCAACTGAGTTAGGACTGTCTTTGAGGGAATGTAAGAGACACTAAAGATTCAAGTTGTGGGGCAGCATTAAAAACCCTTATATTATAGACTGTACTGTATTTTTAAACTACCATATGTATTCAGTATTCACAGAATGCCAGAATCCCAGAACATGCTGAGTTGGAAGTGCCCCACAAGGATCATCAACTCCAGCACTTAGCCCTGCACAGGACCATCCCCAAGAGTCACACCATGTTCCTGAGAGCACCCTCCAAATACTTCTTAAACTCTTCAACGTGACAGAACTATTCACCACCATCGAGTATTCACTGTGCAAGTAGCAGTATTCTTCTGCTTTGAGTTTAAGAAAAAAAATGCGGTTAATGTTGCCAGATTTCTGTAGCTCTTGCTCCACAGATCGTGCAGGTAATTACAATCTCCTTTGCTTCCAGGACCTGACAGGAGTCCAGCAAAGACACTGCCAATCTTGGGTACTTGGGAAGAGGCAAGGGCAAAGAAATAGCAGTTATTTAAGAAGCTTTGCCAAAGGTGGACAGAAAAGGAGTTTAACAGCATGTCCTTTATGGAAAAAACACACTGCAGAAAAAGTGTGTGCAGGAAGGCAGAGGTTGGGCAGAGGGGAGCATGGCTGAGGCACCTCACAAACTGACTGGCAAGGGAGACAGTGCTCTGGAGAGCAGAACCCTGCAATGCCCCCTCTCCTCCCCTCAACAGCACCAAAGTCTGATTCACTACCAGGAATATGCTGGTCTTTAGTGAAGTCCAGCAGCTCAGGAGGAACCCTGTCCACTTCTTTTTGTTTCTTTGTGAGTTCATGCTATGCACAGAATATGGAACTAAACTTCACGTTCTAAAGGCATTTTATTAGGTCATGCAGACTGAGTGAACTCTGTTTTATTTTCAATACCAAAGACAATGAACAATTAAACATTAAGAATTAAACACAGCTCTATCTTGAATAAAATTCAGCAAAGTTACCTGACAATCACGTTTTTCATTTCCACTCCTCCGCATTAAAACTTCAGCATTAACTGTTTGCTAAAAGTAAAGTCGTACTTAAGTATGCAAATGATAAGTGATCCATTTCAAAGCTAAAACTAACAATACTTACAAGAAAGACGGAAGCTGATAAAGATATAATGCATCTGGTCTAATCACATTTCCCTTTCTTGAACTCATCCTACATTTTAATAGCCTAAATCACCTCTAAAGGAGAAAAATAATCAATCCATACATATGTTTGGAGCAGAGTAGAATTATTTTTAGATTGCACTTTGTGGCTAAAGCTATAATGTATTGTTCTGCTCCAGGAAAGCACTCCATTAATGTGGCACCACACAGGTCTGCTTCAGCGAATTTACCAGCTGTTCATTTCTGAAAGAGCTGGCATAATCAGAAGGAATGAAATTCTTGAACAGTATATTTCCTTTAAAAATTATGTCTATGTCAAAGGTAAAGGTCAATAAGCAATTGAGAAGTTAGTTGAAATCTCAGGAGGATAGCTATTGTACACAGCCAGTCCTTTTAAAAAATCAGGAGGAGGCAGATAATGGAGTAACTGCCATATGGATACACTTTTAAAGGACTTTAAAGAATGCAGGAAAATAACTTCATGAAGGGAATCCTTATACATACTAAATAAACACTACATAAGAGGTTTGTAAAACAGTCAGCTGACTAAAATTTGGTTTGTAAGCCTTGGGAAATTACTCTGTAAAAGGGGTTCACAGGTGAACACTTATTTGGGAAATACAAAAAGTAAGGGAGATAAGAAGAGAAAAAATGAGCCTGATCCTGTTTTATTTCATCTCTGTGCTCAGAGCAATACTAGAATATAAATGCAGGGGGCAATATGGCTTTAAGGTAGCTTCTCCTTCTATTTAAATTTGACTTTGAAAAGAACAGAAAATGACATATCCTGAGAAAATAGAAATGCGGCAAAATGCCAGCCCCATAATCTGTGCTCTTCTGGCCCATGAAAGCCAAGCAGGCAGTTGTACCAACCCATCAGCACTCCCCACCATACACTAATGATTCACTCATTCCCAAAAACCAATCTGCTCAGCCTGCAGTTCCTTTGGATGTGTCCAGGAGCAGCTGATTCTTCACAACAAGTTTCCATTTCTTATCTGACTCTCTTTAGCACTATTTTCAGCCACCCTGACAGCCATTAAACCTCTCCCAATCTTTTTCTTAAGGGGAGCTAAGTCTATAAAAAACAGTGGGAGCACAGTACCGAGCATAGCAGGGCAAGGCAATTAGAGATAAATTGAAACTATGGCCTGTAGTAGACTCTATGTACAAGCTGTGCTGACCCATTTTAATGAAAATGGGAGATAGTTGAAGAATTACATAATCTCTGTACCTCCTACTGCCTACATGGCTTAACTTGCCAAGCACTTGTAGCTGTTGAGCTATTGTTTTCAGAAGAAAGGGTGTGGGTGAGTTTTATATTCCTTCATGCCCGGTGAAACATTCTTTACTCTCCCCTTCAAGTCATAATGCACTTTGGTTAAATTATCAGATGGACTTAATACAAGGATCCTCCTATTTCTGTGTCTTTCTAAGCTTTGCAAATGCTCTATTGCTCTTCAGAGCAGATGCCAGCATGGACCTCCGCAAGCATCACTTCATTATTTCTCAATTACACAAACCATACTTCTGAAATTACTTGGTTAGCTTTATTATATCCATGAATTTTTAAAGGGTTTTTAATTACATCCCCTGCTGTCTTAAGCACCCAGCCTTTGAACAGGAAACAAATTTCTAGAATTAATTTCACAACAGGCTACAGCAGCGGTTGTATTTCTCAAAAGCCCAAGAACAATGGGATGTTTTTGTATATACAGTAGGAGAGCTTCAAAAGAGAATTGCTAGACATCAACATTTTAAACTGTGACCATGCTAGGCATTGCAATCATTCTTTTATTTTAAGAGGATAAACATTTAAAAGTTTTTTTTAAAAAAAGTTTCTTTTCTTGGAATTTTGATGACTGTTCTATAGAGTCCAAATACAGAAGAAAAATTCAGCATGTGAACACTACTGTAACTCAAATCAAGAAGTATACTCATAGTCTGAGGAGTTAGTGGAGAAAAAAGGGTTTTCTAAGGCAAAGACTCAGAAGATGCAATTTTCAGGAAAAGGGATCACAGTAATGAGCTGCAGCAAAGCTACAGTAAACTTTAGAACGAACAATCTCACTTAGACCTTACAAAAAGAGAAAACAAAATAAGCTAAATGCCTCTTCTATTATCAAGATAATTGTCAGTGCAGCAGTAAATACTACACCTTAAAAGTAGAGGTGAAATTATTTCAAATCTAATTTGCATATATGAGTTTTCTTAATTATTTGCCACTGATGTACTTTTCTTGGGTGAAAGATCCCCTTTTGCTAGTCCTGGTGGAACTGGTAACTAAAACTGCAAAGACCTGAATAACCAAACACAGAGGATGCATAATCCATTTCCACAGAGGAGAGTAGCCAGAGGAGCAGTCTGTACTTGGGCCATGCTGAAGATACATGCTATGGAAAAGAATTGCATTAGTTTATTATAACTATAAGTCATATGGATTTGTTTATGGAGCCACTAAACTTAAAGTACAAAAGTGGGGAATGTTGTGCAGCTACAGATGCTGGACTGCGTCATGACAAATGTGTGAACTATTTTCACCCAATTATGCAGCATGACGCAGTCAGGAACCAAAGCATCACACCCTGAGCTCTGCTCCAACGTGATGGAGTCATGCAAACCCATCTGAAAAAAATATGGCACTTGGCAATGAGCTGGAAAAATTGCATCTTCAGAGGATAATCCTACCAGAATCCTTTAAGAATCATGGGCTAGAATATGACAATTCTGTCTTTTTACCACATATATGACATGGATTTCCATTTGCATATCATGCCCCATAGTCTTGTACCATTTTCCTTTATTTAAGAGATTTTGTCCTGATGTTCCTTTCATCACAATCAGCTTTCCATCACAAAACCTGTATCTCTAATATTTTCTTTACTTGCTACAAGTAATGCATATATGCATAGTGATTCAGGAAATCTACTTCTGTTCAGGTGAAATTATATTATTGTTAACTTTAAAACTGAAGCATCATGTAAAATTGCTGACTGAATATATTTTTGTGGTCTGTAAGTGGTAGTGCTTTTTTTTTTAGGAGGGGAAATATCCAATGACAAGGGTTTAAGTAAAGTCAGCAAAACTAATTTTCTTCTTCCAGAAAAAAAAGATAATGTATTCTAGAGCACAGGAAGTAAATCAGTACCCAAAGGAAAAAAGCCAAGAATTGCATAGGGAGACCTGCAAAGCTGCACTAAAATCTTGTAGACTTCATTTGTATGTATGCTACAGCATTGGGGACTGTCTATTCTAAGGAATTTATTTGTGTATTGAGAACCCTCTTATTGAATTCACTGCTTCTAATGTAATGCAACAATATTTTCTTTGTGTCAGTGATTATTTTCACTCTATGTGCACAGGTATGTATCTATCTATTTTTATAGACCATTCAGTAGTATATATGACCAACTCAATTCATATAATTTCAATAGTTTGTCCATAAAAAAACCAAAACCAAATAAAAAATGTTTTATTTATATATTGTTTAACAGGAAACCCTGTTTCCATTAAAGTTAATGAATACTTTGCTATTGTTTCCAGCATGGGTGAGCTTTGCTCATAAAAGAGAGCACTTACATAAACTCAGTTTGATTACTTTGCAGAGTCACACAATAGGATCAGGATAGCTTTAAGGAGAAGAGAGATCCTCTTGCAGTCAGTTTTTAAATTTGAACTCTATGTGATGCTATTATGAAAGTTTTATGTACTTTCCTAGTGGCTGGTATATTTTAAAAATGAATCAGTGAAGAAGCCAAGTAAGATGTATTAGACACTCTTGTTCTATTGCGTTTCATCTTTGATAATCCAGTGATGAATAGAACTATATAGACACAGATATACAATCATAAAAATATTTCAACATTAGCAATATGCCACAAATCCCCTGTTGGAGTGATTCTATTGCCAATATACCAGGTGACTGATCAGCTGACAGCTAACAGCTGACAAATTTGGGGTTCATCCAATGGGGGCATGGAAGGCAAATTATAGGATTAGATTTAAACTGTTTTTCTGGTGTTCCTATATATCTCAGTATTTGTCAGGAGTATATTTGTGCTGCTGAGGACAGTCACTTACATCCATTTTCCACAGGTTTTTTTCTCTTTATTCCTGCAATGACGAGTGCAGCCCCCTGCTCTGACATGAGATGTGTCAGTGTCAGTAGTGGGGGCCTGAGATTGGCAGAAAGCAGCAGCTCAGAATGTGTGTCAGTAATGAGCTGGGCAAGCTAGCTGAAGGGAATCAGGTGTGGACTTCAATTATGCTGCTTCACCTTTTCTGTAGCTCCTAACTCCTCCTCTGCAAAGCAGCAAGCTAAACTAGAAGGCACAACTAAATTAGATGCATTTTAATCCTATTTATAGCTGTACAGAGAAATTGCTGTAGCAACTGTGCAGCTTAGAGTGTCCCACTGAGCTCTGCCCTCAAAACCTAAAGTAACATCTGAAACTAAATCCCAGCACTAAAATGCAACTGTAATAAAAGTGTCTGGTGTGTGTTAGCAGAAGGGATAAAATGTCTGAGAGTGCAAAACCAGGAAGTAGTAAAACAGACAAATATTCTCTGCATGTTGCTCTCCAGGTTGGCAACAGCAACTCTACAGGTGTCATCAAGTTGTTGTAAAAAATGGCATTAAATTTTAGGTACCTTGTTGCTCAGGTTAACACCACTAATATGATGAAAAACAGACATATAGACAGGCTGGCAGTCAAACAGAGGAAAAATAAGCAGCAAAAATAAACTTGTGGAGAACATAGAGTGGAACACTACAGATAGAGAAAATAGATATGCTACAAGTACATAGAAATACACTTTACATGCTAATATGACATAGAAAATATATTTCGATTTAATGTAAGTCTAATTTCTAACAGTCAATTCTGTCATTCTTATAAATCATTGTCCAAAAAGCATACTAAATAAATTTTGAAAAACTTCTTGCATTAGACATCTTTTGGTAATTCTGAAAAATGGTTTGATTGAGTTTCATTAGCATGCAGGTGAAACTGATGACCCAATAGGATCAGTAATTTCTAATTCATCCAGCTGAACTGTATATCACTGAGGTAGTATAAAACATCTCACATTTTATGGAAGTCTGACATCATGTGATAATACTACTGGGGAAAAAATGTCAGATCAATTAGCCATCCATACCTCCTTATTATCTGTGTGCTTTTTCAGCTTTTTATAACATGAAAGCCATAAAAATGACAAGAGCCATTTTACAGATATTTATGGGTAGATGGTCCCTCAAGAGAAGAAACTGCTCCCTGCCATTGGGATATGTCCTACATTTAGCAAAATCTACAGCTTACACTTGAAATATTCATACAAACACTATGCACATATATTGCATCATTAACAGTAGGGATTTTTTTATAACTGTAATAAAGAAAGCGAATATATCTATATCTCTTATATACAAAAGAGTGTGATTGCCTAATGTGGACACCTGTACACATTTTATTTAATTTCTTCCCATGAAAGGAACCATTTACAGTGTCTGAGACAGAATTCAGACTATTTCTGTGCTTTCTGTAAAATTTATTTCTCAATGGTTATATAAATAAAGTATCCTGTAATCTATCTGAGTCATTAATTAAACAATACTTCACTATGGACAGTTGATTTGTTCTCTTTGCTGTTGTGAATTTGATTTGTTAGGGATTGGTGGGCAGGGGAAGAGTTAGGGAACAGTAACCATGTGTTTATCCCAATCAAGCTTCGCTAAATTTGGATTCCTCACTCACACTAAGTTGCTAATGCAAGCAAAATGTTAAGTTGTTTCATGTGTATTCTGCAACTTGGGTGACTTTCATAAAAATTAATAGAAGATACAACCAAGGAAAATTAGCTGTTAAAATACAGACAGAAAGGGGCTGAGTAGACAAATCTCCTCCAGACAGATCTCAGTGCAATCCTCAGTGGTTACTGACTCAATCTACAGCAAGAAAAGTAGGTTCTGAACGGGAAGAACAGTCATTTTGCCATTTTTCTGCATTTACAGAATAGAAACAAAACCCAAGCATTCAGCCAAGCAGCTTTAGTTCGGTCCACTATGTCTCCTAATTCAATCAATAATCTATTTATGATTGGTATAACTTTTCAATTAGACTCTCCTGTATACATTCTTACTGTACACAAGGCACTGGGGAAAACAGCTAAAGAGCCAGGAGAAAAACTGACTGAAGAAATATTCAAATTAATATTAATAAAATTTAAACCTACAGCAATATCTGCCTCCTTGAACTGTCTCTCATTTTCTGTTGGAGGTGTACCTGAGCAGACCCAAGGGTTTAAATAGGTGGAATTGGCTCCTCTGCCTTCCCTCACAGCTGATTAGTTTGCAGTCATGCAACCATTCATGTTTTTTTTTTTAAACTGGCAGGTTGTGTTAAAAAAACAGATGGATATTTTATGCATTGTTTTGCTTTCACTACAGTGCAATTCACCATATTATTTTCCAGACTGGAAATGATAATTGATTATGGCCAGGGAAAATGAGGAATTGGGAGGAAAGACAACTGAGAGGGAACTTCATCAAGGTCTGTAAGTATCTGAAGGGGGCGTGTCAAGAGGATGGATCCAGGCTCTTGTCAGTGGTGCTGAGCAATAAAACAAGAGGCAGAAACTGGTGCACAGAAGTTCCACCTGACCATGGGGAAGAATGTTCCTGTGCAGTGACTGAACACTGGGACAGATTGCCCAGAGAGGTTGTGGAGTCTTCCCCACTGGAGACATTCCAGAGCTGTCTGGACACAATCCTGTGCCATGTGTTTTGGGATAGCCCTATTTGAGCTGGGAGGTTGGACCAGATGACCCCACTGTGGTCCCTTCCAACCTGATCCGTTCTGGGATTCTGCAGGAGGGTTTCAGAATTCTGAGGGTTTCAGGTTTCTGTGTGTTCAGCAACAAAAAGCAACAAGCAGTTTAAAAAGATAATAGATAGAAATGGCCATGAAATATGAGTTGCATGTTTGTCATTTCTCAGAGGAACCCTGATAAGGAAAATTGCTTAGGAAGCACTTTGAAACCTTCCAGTGGCAACACAAACTGTTATTACTATTATAATTCCCTTCCCTCCTGAAGGTTGGATGGGTTAGTCACTGGAGGTTAAAATGACTCATCAAATGGGCATGCACTTGTGCCTGATTGCAGGCATGGAGAAACCTTTACTGAAGAGCCCTGAAGATCCCTGGCTTTAGCAAGGAAACTGAGGAAGAAACTGGCGTGCTAGTGCTGCTGTGCCTGCAGCAGGAACCACAGAGCCCTAGAGAAAAGCACAGAGGTTCAAAAACTGCTTTGTCAAAGTTCCAGGTCTTTGTTTCAAAGATTGCATGCCCCCAAGAGTTGAACCAAAGCACCCAGAAAGGGGAAACCCATACAAGGGCCTCTCCAACCACAGGTCCTCAGGCACTTAGGCCGGGCCCAGCCACTCAGACACAGTCTCATTTTGGGTGCAGCCATTTGACTCAGCCTAGAGAACCATCAGAGGATGGCTCAGCCAGCCAGTGACAAATGAACATAAGAAACAGGCTCAAATAATCCTTCCTGTGGTTCTCCCAACCCTCACACTGTATTTTTTCCTGTTTGTAAACAGGCACCCTGTGCTTGTGTGCATGCACTGCCTTCCCACTGCCAGCTTGGACACAGTCCTCGTTTCCCACTGGGAAAAGCAGGTTGGGATGTTCTAGCTAAAGGTCAGGTACAGTGATCTGCTGGAATTAAGTGACTTGGAGATATTTTGGGAAACAATGAGGGACCTCATGCTGAGAGGTAATTCAGGTCCAACATCTGTACCCAGGCAGGCAAATAAAAGAAACTTTCTTTGGCATTCACAAGCGCAACCCTTGGCAGCTGTTAGAGCTGGCCAATGCCCTGTGTGGATGCACTAATGAAATATGCCCTGTAATTGCTAGTAAGCCTGTCAGCAAGTGATTGTTCCTTAAATGCTACAATAACATTCATGCATGAGGAGCACAACACTGAGCGGAGGTTTCACTCCTGGCCAAATTTATCCTTGCTCTGTCTGCTCTGATAAAAGAGGAGATAGAGCAGGCATTAATTGTGCCTGTTATGTCCAAGTGCTTTGGACATTAATGCAATTGCTGTCTTTGGCAGAAGGAGGAATGTGACTTACGTAAGAACAAGAGAATGTATACCCTCTCACAAACTAATAAGTACATTTTGTCTCAAGACAAAGACTGCAGGAAGCGGAGGTGGCAGCTGGGACCTTCAGTGTCCTTGGCCATGTTTCTAATAAGTCCTTGACCACTTATTTATGTGCCTGTGTAGGCTAAACACATCCCAAGAAATCTGTAGCTGCAAGGATGAGTAGAGCACAACATCACCAGAGAAGCAGAGCACAGCCCTGACGAGGTGTCCTGTGGGCACCTGCAGGAGCAGCCTGGGCTGCATCCTGGCTCACTTCCTGCACCATCCAGGTGTGTTTGAACTCACCTTCAGCAGAGCACGGGGTGCACCACAGGACCATTCTTCCATCCCTGTAAACAGAGAGAGATTGGAGGGAAAGGAAACATTGAAACTCCTCTGTGGGGTCGGAAGGGAGGATGCGTAGCTTTATGAGTGCAAGTGAGCTTTTCTGCAGGATTCCCATATTTTCTGGTAAACTCAGTGACCACCTTCATCACTTCATATGGAGAGCATTATTCCCAACAATGGACTAAGCAGAGGACACCTTACTTTGCATTTTCCAAAGTAAGAGTGACATGCCAGAAATATCCTCATGAATAATTATTCGAGAGAAAAAAACCAGGAAGCTTTGCCAAATGCTACACATCAGGAAGCACTTTAATCCCCATGACCATAAAACCTTACGTTCATCTCTGCTTTCATGATAACAGGCTTTCCTATGCTTTAACAGCTAAAATGCATTGTTACATCTACAAAAGGATTGGTGACAGTTGTTTCACATGCATTTCCTACACTTTGTCTGACAGATCATTTCTCAAAAAGGTGCTTGATGCAGGCATTTACACAGATATGAGATAACAGTAACTCAATATTGCAAAGAGAAAATTGCTTCCCATGATTACCTCTATCATCTCAAAATTAAATGGGCTTGACAATGAGGAGTGTAACTCCCACTGTGTTACGGTTCCTCAAACAAAAAGCTGATGTAAATCTTCATCTGCTTTCCTTTTAGAACAAAAGAACATAAAACTGCCACCCAGAAGCACTGTTCTTTTCCTCACTTGACCAGCTAGCTGTTGAATGGAATTTGACATGTAATTCACTTCTGGGTCACAATTACACCAATCAAGTGTCCATATGCCACAGTGGGGCCCCATGACTTTAGAGTATATTTCTGACAAATGCCATCACCAACATGGTGACACCTGCAGAAGAGGTCTGTGTGACCTTCTCTAGTGAAAGAGACCTGAGAGAAGCAGTTCTCCCTTTGTAACTCTTCTGAAATCTCCTTGCCAGGGAATTAAGGTAAAACAGCTTTGAAATTTCCACGCCAAGACATCAGAAGGTTGCACAAGTATGCATACAATGTTACAGGAAACATATATATAAGAAACAGTGATTTTGTTCCTTTTTCAGCCTTTACCATTATAATGAACCTACAAAAAAATATCTGTCCTACTTAACAGCTTCTTAGGGTGATTTAATGTCATGGCATAAGGCACTGGAGAAGTAATTAGAGCCCAAATGCTGGTATACAACTTATATGCCCTCTTCAATTTACCAAATTAAGAAAATCCTGACGTGGGGGGAGGCTTTCCATGACACTGCTGTGACTTTGCAGTGAGTGTGATGGTCCCTAGCTGCAGTTTATTGGCTTCACTGTAGGACGTGACGGGGACAAGGAGGACTGCCAGCAGTGATTGATGGGAAGCTCTATTCCCGTCACTTGCCAAATTTTCCAAGACTTTGTGGGCCTGCCCACAAAGAACACTGTAACTTGGCTAGCAAGAGAAGAGGGAGCCCAGGAGGGCAGCAGGAATTAGTACAATAAGAAGTGAAGTGCCCTGTTCCCTTAGAGTGCAGGCAGGGAGGCAGGTCTGCTGCGGGCATGGAGCTGGGGTGCATTTTACCCAGACTAAGGGAGGTCATGCTAACCCTGGGCTGGCAGCTTGATGGGCTGCCCCTGCTCTCCCTGCACCTGGGAGGCTTCACTGGGCACGAGCAAAAAGGGCATTTTCTGCTGGTTTTGTTCTGCTGAGCAGGAAGAGTGTGTGTGTGTGGTCTCCTGGCTTATGAAATGCTTGGCATTTTATTGCTCCTCAGCTTTAGTGTAACTGAATTGCAGCAGTTTTTCTGCCATCCGGGCCAAGCGTGTCTCAACTTGCATAAAAGGAAATTAACACTGAGGTTTTGAGCTAAAACCATTTCTATACTAAGGCAGAACTAAAGCATTTTGATACATTTGGCTAATCTGTGCTGTAATCTAAACAGTGGGAAAGAACTCCCTCATGTTAACCTGTGAGCAGCTAATATTCACTACAGCTCCAGTTCCTCCATATTGGGATTGAGTCCTCTCTCATTAAAATTTTGCCACTGGCACCAAGATGGGAGGAATCCCTGAGGATTTCAGCACACATCCATTCATACTCATGAAATGCCTCTGAAGCAGGGACTGGCCCTCAGCGAGGCTGAAACATTCATGAACATAGAGTCTGCAGGGAACAGCAAGAGCTTCACTTTGTTAAACCACTGCAGTTGGACTGTCTGAGCTGTGCTGAGCATTAATCAGCTTTATTTCTTTATTTCTTTATTTTAGGATGGGTGAATGAATCTCACCTACAGTAAGAACTGTAGCAGTGAGCTGTGTCCACTGAGCGTCTCCATCAAGCATTCAGAGGGGTTTAAAGGTATGAAACTGTAACATCACTGATAGAACATAACCCAAAGGACAGGCCACGTTTTCGTCTTTAAGGTATTGATTGTGGCTGTTGCCATTCTTAGAAAAGCAGTGAGATGCCAGTAACAAGCCAAACCACATTACAGTTTTGCTACTAAATTATCAACATGATTCTAAAAAAAATTTAATTATTTACAAATAAACCACCAAAAGTTAAAAAGCAATGAGCAATTTATTTTGCAACACCACCACATACAAATTTACATCTACCCATTTCTGGGAACCACATTTGTACAGTAAGAGAAAGATCACGCAATTATACACAATCTGTTCCTGTGGAAATTTATACTAGCTGGAAAATAAGTTGCAATCATACCTCATTATGTGGGATGGGGAAAGACTCTCTCTTCAGCTGCCCCACGAGGGGAGAATAAGCCTGTGCTTTCTGTAAGCCTTCAAGTTTCATCTTAGGTCCAGTACTAGCAGGAGTGTAAGTTTTCTGCAAAGCATATCTGCATCTTGTCTTGTGGCTTCTGAGGGTTTCAGCTACAAGCCAGAAGCTCACGTTGCCATTGCTCTTCTGGGAAAGGAAATGTTTAAACTACAGAGAAGGAGTCAAGAGTTAGAGCCCGGGTCCTGTGGCCAACCCCTTGAGACAATGAGCTCCTGTACACAGAGGAGCCTGTCTCTGCTACAGCTACAGAGCTGGAGTTTCCTGAGGGATCCAGCAGCTTTGTCCAATGATCATAATCTGTTAACAGATCAATGAGGTCTTTCAGTTAGGCAAGTGTCACATAAACTGTTAGCAATAGAGTTTGTATAAAGATCCCCACAGCATTCAGGCTGTGATTGAAAACCAGAAATATTGAATGCTTAGATAAAAGTAATTATTCCTTCTATCCAAAAGAGATGTCATGGTGGTGAGTTAGAGCCTGCCTGGAACTGAAAAGTGTCTTTCAAATACCCACTCTTCACTGCACTGAAATTCCTTCCCAGCCCAGACCAGTGCTACTGTTTTTACAAGTCTCCACTAAACACATCTCAGTGGAAGAGGATACTGGCTAATTTGGCTTTACTGCCTCCAGAAAAAGAGGACACACCAAACCCACTGGTTTTGCTCTGGACTTGCCTCTTTCCAAATGGTAATAGAAGAGGCTATTCTAGAAGAGCCAAAGGTTGATGTCTTTGTTGCAAAACTAGAGATGAAGTTCCTGGAGGCAGAGCACAGTAATTAAACAGGTTCTCGCCTGGCTTAGGCTGCTCACCAACAGATTGCTTCAAGACCATTTTCATGTCCTTCATCTATGATTCCTAAGTCAGAACTTGGTAAGTCAATTCAACTACTTCAGCAGCACCCCAAAAGCTAAATGCCAGCTTCTCCTACACTCTTTCAAAACTCCTTCCTCAGTACAAATGAGGTACTCAGGCTTTACCTGGAAGCTGTTGCTTTTAATACTTCAAGGTTGCTTGTCATGTTGATCTTCTTTGAGTTACTGGTTCCTTCTACCAGTTCCCTCATTGAGATGGAAAATTACTTGTGTGTATCATGATCAGCTCCTAGAGACCTGTTCATGTACAGGTGAAGCATTAATGGCTTATCTTGGGTTGAGTTATCTCAAGTGTTTAAAGCATTTCCTGGTTATTACAATATTCCTAAATCTGGTCCCATGTACTACTAATTATATTTTAGTTGTACATACTCTTATTAACTATGTGTCATCAAATAATCTTTACCATTAATTTGGCTTTTCATAGAGATTGCACATGACACACAAATATTATAGGTCACAGACTTTGTTAAAAGGCTTTTAGTCCAAGTAACTTCCACTCCACCCCACCAAGGCACAGAACACTATGGTGCCATGCTGAATGCTTCAGATAGGAGGAGATGGTATCCATGAAAGCCACAAGTCTGACATCTGCCAACACTGATCTTCTGTTTGGATAACTGCTCTGCTGTTGCTGAGACTACTGCTGCCTGGATGAATTAAAACCAGAAAGGAATTACTCCTTCTCCCGCATTTAAAAGTTAGAAGAAAACTCAGCTCATAATGGATTTTCAGCAGAATCTAATGCTAGTCATAGATAGAGACCTGAGTACATGAGCCTAATTGCTGTGCAGGGCTGTTTCTCCAAGATTATCAAGTGCAAAAAGAAGTCATGCTGCTTGACTCTGATTCTAAGCTAAACAAACCTGGCAAATACTGCTTCATGATCCTGAAGCTGCTGACATATTTACGTTATTTGCTGTATGATTTCCTGTGCAATTTTTAAGCAAATTGAGAATAGTGGCACACACACGCAGACCTAGAACTAAAAAGACTTTTAAATTCTACATTTAAAATATGAGGATACCAAAAGAAAAACAAGAGTTTGAGTCTGTAAGATATTTTGTTGTTGAGTTACTTTCGAAAGTTGATCTGCGCAACCTTGGCTTCCTGAAGTGAAACTGTTTGGAGCTACAGCGCTAGGGGAGGACGTTCTGGAGTCAGAGCCACAAAAAGGAGTGTGCTGCCTGACTGTGCCAGTGCATCCCAAGAGCAGCAAACACTCTGCACCCCACACTAACCCCAATGCACGTGTTGGGTCCCTTTGGTCATGCTTGACCTAAAGCCGTAGTTTGTGTCAGGTCACTTCCTTTGACATTTTAGGCCATCTCCATGATGGCTGGAGTCCAAGACTGGCTTCAGGACAGAAGATACATACCAGGGCACCAAAACCACCAGCAGCCAACCACTGGCTCCATTCCATGCTCTGCTCCTCACCAGACCATGGGTACAACTTATGCTGAACTATAATCATTATGCCTTTAACATTAACAGCAATGGCAATATGAGTTATCTTCGGGGTGCAACAGGTGCAAGGAGCATCGGTCTTGGTAGGCCATAACTGGCCTCTTAAGATGCCATTTTAATCCCTTGCCCTCTAATCTCTCTATTAGTGTTAACTGTCTTTAATGTCTGCAGCTGCGTATGGGTGGTTCTTAAATTCTACTGGTGACCATATATGTTGTGAACTCAATCTGAAACGGAACTCTTGCTTTCCTTGGCATTTATTTTTATCATTCTCATTTCCTTTTTCTGGGTATGTGACTATAGCACATCCCTGGGTGTATAAAACTTTCCAAAAGCTATGGTAGATTCCTCAGGAACTCTGATAAGGGGAGCTGCACATATTTGCTGTGTATTCAAGAGGTGAACACAGAAGTATTTGACTCCTGAAGACCCCAGCTTTTAGGCATTGCAAGATGTGGTTTTCTCACCCACCAAGCTGGCTTGCAGACAGAGTGGTCAGGGCACTTGCAGAACAGAAGCCAGAGCTGTTAGACAGAATTTCAGTACCTTCAGCAGCATATCCACAAAAAAAGATAATTCCCCCAAGGAAAACAAAATCCCACAGGGCTGAGGGTTTATTGTCAGCAACTTCATCTACCAGTAACTCTGCAGTGCTATCACATACCTGTTTCCAGTTTTAAAACTTACTAAATAACTTTCACAGTCTGCAAAATTTCCAGACCTTGGGTTGTGCCATCCTCATTTTAAACACTTTAAGATGCTTGCTGAGTCATTGAGATGGCAATCTGAAGGGAAGCTGTCATTTCTCTGAGCCAGTGCGTCCAATACAAGTGTGTGAATGTGACTCTTTGAGGGCTCTCAGAATGAAAAAGAACAAGGATAATGTTCCAGATATTCTGAAAAAAAAAAAAAAATCAGGGAACCTCTCTAAGTACTTCAAGTACATGCTAAGTAGGAATGGACTGTTGAAACCTGGATCAAGAATATCACTGCATTATGATATAAACTCAAAATAAACAGAAATAAAATCCAAAAGCCAGAACAAGGAAGACAAAAAATTGCTTGCTTGCATACAATAAAAAAGAAAAAGTCCTTTCATGAATCATCAGTTGGAAAATTTGGGAGTGATTTTATTTTACAAATAAGCTGCATACTTTTTTTTTCTCTTTTTTTTTTTTTTTTTTTTTTTTTTTTTTTTTTGTGTGTTTTTTTTTTGTTTTTGTTTTTTTTTTGTTTTTTTTTTTTCTTTCTCTCTCTCTACGTTCCCTTTTGGGACACTTGCTTTTTTTCAACAATAGTGAAACTGGTAAAACCTCCCATACACAGTGACTGGTTTTGATATGTATTATTTACTCTAAAACTATTATCCTGTCAGCTCAAGAATTGTGTGTGCAGGTTGCAAGATTAAATTCATTAATGAAATGTCTGTGACACTCACTGATCTGGAGTTTCTCAGAGAGGTCAGTGCCAAGTTACTGTTTATTTCCATAGCAACTATGTGCCAAAGAAAAGGTAAGTATTGCCAATGTACAACACTTGTTAAAAGTTAGAGTCATCACAAAGGACTGCTGGGAGAGGCATTGCCAAAGTCTGCTAATGAGATATCTCTTACTTCACCTCAGCATGAAATAGAAGTTTATGTTTTACTTTGGTTTGGGGTTTTTTTGTTCATGAATTTGTTTAATCACTTTTTCAATCAAAGTTAATTTTTAGTACTTCATATATCCCCATGTCTGGTTTCTACAGCTGAGCTGCTGCCTAGTGATTTCCTTGGATGCTCCCTCTTATTTTAGAAGAGCAAAATTATCCTTCCTTATTGATCTTCATCCCATATATGATTTTACAGCTCTCTTTCATATTTCCTCTGAGTCAACATTTTTCAAAGTGAGAGTCCTGCCATTTTTTATTTTTTTTGTGTTGAGCCTTTTTACCCACAGTTTTCCTTGTCATTCAACTGTACTCTTTTATAAATACATAAATATATATGTATGTGTGTGTATCTATATATATATATATATATATATATATATATATATACACATACACTGATATGAAGGCTAAAAAATATCCACAGCCTTTAAGATACTGTAGCTTAATATTGTTTTATGCATCATTCTCCCTCCCTTCCCTAGTAATTTGCTTCATACTGGCTGCCATTCAGGACTATGCTGATGTTCCTGCATAATTTGCTATTATAACTTCAGAATCTCTGTACTAGCTGATAATAGCTTCTTTAGAGTCTGCAATCAAATATATTAAATTAGAATTCCTCTTGAAAACTCTTTTTACATTTTCACGTTCCCTTTCCCCACCCTACCGTGTTACTCAGTATCACAAGGTGCTACAGCAGCTCTTCAAAGTTTGCTAGCTTTTGGTTTTAACACAAAGAAAAGTTCAGAACAGTCACTGAACTTTGTCACTTCATATTCCATTCATTTGTGAATGTAATGAAGAGCAGGGCTCATCAGATATACCCCTATGGGACCACAGTGTTAAGCTGCCTCTGTTGAGAAAAGTAACTTCTTTTCATTTTTTTCCTATCCACATCAGCACTGTCCAACTCATCTCAGTCTTAACTTCTTTAAGACCCTTTGGTGAATGATCTTGTCCAGTGACTTTCAGGAATCGAAGGAGACCATATGAGACCATGCTGTATCTCCCATACCAGCATGGCTGTTCACTCCTTCAGAGAACTCGGATAGATTTATGAGAAATTCATTACCTTTACAGAACCACCAAGAATCATTCTGAATGTAGCATATTTGCCTACATATCGAGTAATTCTGCTCTTTTATTAATGTACAAAACCAGTCTGTAATCTTCTAAAATCTCTGAAACTCCAATCAACATTAGGCAGCATCATTTGTTACATTTCCTTTCCTCTGTTATCCAGGTTACTGGTTATAGGTGAGAAACAATTGGCTGTGCACTAAACTAGTAGTTCATTTGCTTCCATTTAGAGCCCTCAGGTGAAAAATATGGTCCTGCTGGTAAATCTCTGCTAACTCTCCATGCAGTGGCCATTTAGGGCAATTTGACTTTTCATGGGTTTGCAATTGCCAAGGCTCTCCAAAACTGCTTCAGGTCAGGATATTTTGAAGTAATTTTTTATCCCTTAAAAATTAACTGAAAGTTGTGAAAAGGCCATGAGTGGAGAAAAAAGTCGTAACAACCTGTCAGTTAAAGACCATGTCAGAATGCTTATTTAAAGGCTGAATGTTTAAAACCTCATGATTTAATTTCCCATGGCACTTCTTGAAAAGCTCTGAGAATCAGCAGGAGAGAAAAACAAGAGCCTGTGTTCACAACTGCCTCTTTTCCTTTTCAGTTGTGTTTGTTTTCCTGCCTAGATTCAGACCTGTCCAGATTCAAAAGGAATGAACAAAAAGATAGATCATGGTGCATAGGCAGGCTTTTCTCAATTAGGATGAGCCTTCATGAAATGAAAGTTTCTGCAACAAAGGCTTTTAGACACTGGGGCTTTTTATACATTGCTTACATATAATTTAGCAATGAGTAGTTACTAATGTAGTTAGACAGTTGTGAACCCAATTATCCAATTACTGCAGCTGGCACACAAACAGGGTAATTGTACAATGAATGCATTTGCGTACTTGGCATTGGTGCCTGGTGTCACCCTTTCAGTGCTGTGCCACAGTAGGGATGTTTCATCTTGCTTGTTAACACCTCTGTCCTTAGGGAAGTTTAGCACATGGTTTGGGCAGAAAACATTCTGGGTTTTCACAGAAGGCAGCTAACAGTGGAACTACCACAAGATAGCTGGCAACCAGGAGCCTTAATTCTCTCAAATTTAGGTGACATTGAAGTTAAATTTGCTAGCTTCTCTGAGCTTCTCCTTCTCAAAGTTGCTTCTTGTGATAATTCACAAGAATTATAGATGTTGAAAAGTCATAGCAGCCTCATCAGCCAGAAATTTGCATGTGACTGAAACAAATCCATAGTGAAAAGTGAATTTTTTGCTTTGCCTTAACAGAATATTAGTTTAGTGTATGTCACAAAATACAAACCCAGATGTAGCTCAAAACGAATTTCATCATTCTTCATGTTATTCCTCTTGACACTTGGGTTTGGCATGAGAAGGGAGAGGTGCATCCATCAAGTCTGTGCCTGTGCAACAGCAGTATAAACAATTAGGCAAATTTTTCTTCAAGACACAAGTTCATGTGGAAAGCTTATTAATAAAAATAGATTGTTTGGGTTGTTGCAAATAAATCAGATCAGTATTTCCTTCCAAGTGGAAGTGGGGTACATAGTCTTCCACAAACTGAAGCAATGCATTTCCCTTCACACTTACATTTCTGACTGTGAATTGTTGTGTGGGAAGTCTAATGACTTGGGACAATTACTGAATAAAATGGCACTGCAAGAAAGGAGATACTCTTCGTGGGATGCAGCAAAGGTAAAATCACAGATTGTTCTAAAGTGCTTGTATAGAACGTACCTTTATAAGCATAAAATATACGTGTATTTTTGTCTTGAAACAATATCCTTACAGTGTTCATCTTTTCCCCATTAGTCTCCTGGATTCCCACAGTGCAGAGCTCCCTTCCATTGGTCCCTTATCCTAAAAAGTAGTTGATCAAAATCCAGACCATGTTTATCTTGCTGGAGGCAATTAGTTGGGACCAGCTGTCAAAGCCACAGCCGGCTCCTAGCACGTGTGCAGCCTGTCAGCAGGCACAGTAACAGCATATGCCTTCCAGAAGATAATGACACTGATCTTAAACTGAAACCACGTTTTGTTGGGTAGAATAACACATGGAGAACCAGATTACACCATAACCAAATACTATGATATTTGAATAAATGATTCAACTTCAGGCCTATTTTCTGTTTTGCAGACGGTTAGCACAGCAGCTGCTTGTAATATAAGCTCAGTTTATCTACACCCTCCCAGTACTTAGAGGTTTGAAACTCCTTTTGAATTTACTGCTATCTCTATTTTTAAAAGCTCATTTATCAGATAAGTGCAGCTGAAAGACCAAGAAACCTCTAGGCTTTGAATGGATGGATTAAAGTGTTGGGCACAAGAAGTGAAGATTTTTTTCAATTATGCAACTTCCCCTGCACATCAGTGTTTTCAACACTCTGTCATATTTAGAAACTGTTTTGCTGCAATATTATTAGAAACAGTAGTTAAGTGTTACTTATGAAAGAAAAGCAAAATAACGTTACCCATTTGTGAGCCAGAACTGTCTACCTCCTACTGAATGAGAACTATCAAATAATAAAAAGCTCTTTGAAATCTATAAAAATACTCCTGTGCTAATTATGTTTTACATCAAACCTTTGTAATTCCCAACAAATTCATTATGTAAAATTGATGAAGAGCAAGTGAAGATTAAGCTCACAGTGATTACTAAGTACAGGTCAGAGATGGGAATATTCCATTCCAGGAACAATTATCAGGATTGGGAAACTTAGTATCTGAGTTGAGATACATTTCTGGGGATGAGCTTTACTCCCTTGCATTCTGAAATATGCTGCCTCCCCCTGAGAGGCTGCAACAGCCCCAGAAAGGAACCGCAAAGGCCAGAGGATTTCTGTGAAAGTGTCTTTAGGAAGAGAAAGTGTTATTAGACCCGACACGACTAAAGCAACTTACTGGGAAACTGAGACAACCATCTGGGAGGGAAGTCCCGACCCAACGCAGTGATCTCTTCTGAAACTGGGAAGTAGAAGAGCAACAACAAATGCTAAAGCTTTGAGCCACTGGTAACAACATTACCTTGCAATCAACAGGGACCTAATTAAAAGCAGACAAGGTAATGTCTTGGAAAGAAGCAGCACAAGGAGGACTTTCTCCTTTTCTGAATCACTGGTGTCTCAAGCTGGTTTTGGATGTGTGAATGTGCATCACACAGGATTTCTGCCTGTGCATCATTTTGACTGTTAACTTTGTTTAAACCAATGCAAAACTCCTGAGCAGCAGAAGAGCTGAGATTTTGCTATTTGCTTTTGAATTGCTGACTACAGAGGTGATAGCCTCTTTAATAGAGGCTATCTCTTTCTTTAGAGAAGGAAAATGGAGCTGGAAGCTCACAAGTGGGGCAATTTTGAAACTATCTCCACACTAAATCTTCTAAAACCATTGCAGCAGAAGAGGTAAGATCATAGCAACCTCTCTCTTTTTTGGATAGCCCTCTGTGAAGTGCAAGACAGAGAATATAAGCAAGAGAAAAAAAAAAACAGGAGATAGGAAAGGAAAATTTTGAGCAGATTATGAAAATTATCCAAGTAATTTCCTAAATGAAAGTAATCCTTGACTATGAGCAGCAGAGGCTGCAAGTAGATGAGACTTTTGGGTAGAGAATTCCTCTTACTAATCAGAAAGAGAAGCTCTGTGCAAGCAATATAAAAGGAGAGTAATAGTATTAGTCACTCCTCATGCTCTGGGATTAACTTCTTTCAAAACACTGATTACAGCTCTAAGTACGGCCCAAAACTGGAATTTATAAATCAGATGAGAAAGTGGTATTTTTAGTGATTCCGTTTCAGATCCCAGCCATTCTCTTTCTGCATAACCAAGATCAGCTTTTGTAAGCTTATGAAGTTCTACCATATACAGTTACTCATCCTATATAGTGAATATTTCCTATAAGTCACATTGTGTTTCAGCTGATTTCACAGCTTATTGCCTAGGACTGGAAGTTGTGTGGGGTATGGCAGCCCAACAACCAGCTCTGGCCACTGCAGACCTCAGTGAAATGTCTTTATTTGGCTTTTAAATCACATCAGGCATCTGCATACAGAGGCCAGGCTTAAAACAATTTGAGTATGGGTCTCTTTTGCCTCCTTTCCTGTGTTTGCCCTCCCAGCTGACACAGAACCTATGGGAGGACACAGGGCCAGTTTTGCATGGAACACAGGGTGAACAGGAACAGTGAAGCCTGACCAGCCACTTCACATGCCACCCTAGGAAACACTTGGCTCTTGGCCAGGGCAAACCAGTTTTCAGCTCTGAATACCCAAGGTCAGTGATAGCTAAGCAATAAATTATGTCATAAGAAGATGCTGAGCCCCTGACTTATACACCTGGAGAGAATAACATGGAAGATCCACTTTTGGAAAAATACAGGAGGAGTTATAAACCAGAAGCGAGGAAGGTTGTCAGTCAGTGGACAACCTTCTGTCAGAAGAGGCCTAGTCTGATTTTGGTTTTAATTTTTGCCCACAAATTTCAGCACTTTAAACCTGATGTAGAAAAATTCCATGGGTTGTTATTTAACAAGCCCATGGCTTCTCAAGGAACTAAGTTGCTAAGTAAGTTCTGCCTAGTTAATCTCTAGATATCTGAAGGTTGCACATTGCAGGTGTCCAGAGCCATTTTCAGTGTCTTAGGAAGAGGAGTTTGTCTCAGAAATACTTCTCCCTTTCTCTCTTTGCCTTTTCTTTCTTGTGCCTGAATATGTGTGATGAATCATGGCATCCCTAGGCACAACTCCAAGAAGGGGCATGTTTGTCCAGCAGAATTCACATAACTTTAAGCTGTTGCTCAAATTAAATGTTTAACCACTGCTTAGCTCATACCCTGCCAAATAAAGGCATAAGGACAAATAACCCCAGTGCTCAATGGTTATGAAACTGTGTGGTCAGACTAACAAAGCCAGTGCTCACTCTGTGCTGAATCTGAAGAAGCAGGTTGAAAATTTGTTAACATGGATGATGTCGCTAGAAAAGATCTAAGAAAATTTTAGACTTAAATATTAGGAGACCAAAGGTCTTTAATAATGATATTACAGTCATTCAGAATGTACAGCAGATAGCCAAGGTGAAAGTGACTTTATCTCAGTATATACACAAACACTTTATCATCCCTATGTTCATTACAAGCAATATATTCAAAGAACATGTAAGCACAGCAAGATGGAAAACAGTAATGTTGATGTTATGCATTCAATCTTAAATGAGTCCCTTTCACTGTTTCTTAACTGGTAATAAAACATTTCTCTCAATTTCTCTACTTATTCCAGTGTATCAAGTAATTTATTTTATATTGCCACCTAGCTCCAACGGAGCTGTTTTTCCTTTAATTGTTTCCTAAAGCAGTTATTAGTGTGTCAATAGATGCCTAAATATTAATATCAAATAGAATTTTTTTAAAAAGAAAATATTCTTTTATATTGTCTCCTCTTTACTCTGTTTAAATTACAACTTTTCTAATTATGGCCCAAATGAAATATTTTTCTTTGAAATATGCATAGCTGAATTAGGGTCCAGCTCAGTTCCTATTCAAACCTAATGACGCAAATGAAAAGGAAAATGAGACATTATGGTATCTTTCACTCCCAGCCTCAGCTTCCTTTTTTCTCTTCCTTCTTAGATTCACTATACATTTATATTGGTTTCTGAAGGAGATAGGGATTATCTGACCACATTGTCTTTCTGCTCACCTTCAATTTTGAACACTCTGGCTTAATGTACGTTAATTTGAGAGAGCTCTTGATCTCCAAAAGCTTATATTTCTATGCCTTCTGGGGAATTAGCAGAGAAGAGACACCCAGATCAGTCATTCCTCTAGGAGAAAGGTGGCAGTGTGAGGGGGACGGTTACTCCCCGCCATTTTGCCAGGCTGCAACCCCTCTAGGAAAGGCAGTACTTGGGAAGCACGGATAGCACCGCTGATGGCTGGGTATTACAGAACACACAGAAGGATGAGTCATGATGAGTGTGATAGGAGCCTTAGGCAGATCAGATGCCAGACTGGAAATCAAGATTCAAAAGTGACAACTCACAAACTGGATGTTCTGTTATTTTCTCTATTATTTTTATTCTTTTGAGGAGGAGGGATCAGTTTGATTACGACTTGCAGTCCTTGGGAATATCTAAGTTCTGAAGAGGAATCCACATGAGTTGGACAACCATTTGGCTGAGCTAAATCTAAGCAGAAACTTTGGGACTTGGCCCAGTGTCCATAAGAGCTCACTTCCTCACATCATTTCCTCCCCAGATGGCAAATGAGTATTTCACCAGGGTACCAGCTTATCTCACCTAGGCCAGCTGTGAAAGCTCATACCAAGTCCAGCTTCTAAAAGTACCATTTCACCTGGTGATAGATTTTTCCCTCCGTGATAAATTCAGCAACTCTTTCATTTCTGTTTCAGAAACATTGAACACCAAATCCCAGGCCTTAATGAAACCTTCTATATGTAATGTCTTATAAACATAAAAGTAGGACAAGAGATATGAAAATTGAATCCCATGGCCCATTCAGTTGTCAGTTGTGGGAATTTCTTTCATTATAATAACCAGTACAGCTAATATAGCTCAGCTACATCTAAAATTGCTCACATGCCTGTTCCATTTTCTTCTTCATAGCAACTTTGCTATTAAAAAAAAAAAAAAAAAAAATTTAAAATGTTTTGTCCATATACTGATCCCACAATTACACAGGCCAGCTTCTTCAGCACCTTCAGATAAATCCTTATCCCCTGGTGTTGAGTACATCCAGCTTCTTTCAAGTCTCTATCTTGTTTGATATCTACCCCCACTAAGGGCTGTCCTTCTCCATCCCATATCATGCCAGTTCCAAATCAGCTTTTCCTTGTGAATACTGAGGCAAAAAAAGTCACTGAATACTTAATCCATTTTTGCTCCATTTTAACTAGCGCTTCTTCTCCATCCATCCCTGGGTCCTGAATTTACTTTGAAATGAACATTCCCAGAGTCTATGCTCCTCAGTAGTTTCAGTTCCAGCTGGGTTTTGGCCTTCCTAATTTTGACACTTAGTTTCTAACACTGCTCCATCTATACTGCCTGTCCTTCTTTCTACATCTTCTCCACTTCCTTTTTATGAGCTAGTTCATTGAGAAGCTCCCCACTTAGCCATGCAGACCTTCTCCAAAAGTTCAGTCTTCCCACATAGTGGGATTCATTCCTGAGCTCTCGGTAAGTCACCTTCAGAAACCAGCTTTCCTGGGCACTCTTCCCCTTCAGAGCAGCTCCATAAGAGATCATGCCAGGTAAACCTTGAACCAGTCCCTCTTTTCTTCCCCAAAGACCAAGGTCCTCTGCTCACCAACATCCAGCATCTTGTGTTGCTGCATCCTGGGCTGCCCTGTGTGACCAGAGCTGCCACCGGCTCTTCCCTGCTTGTGAGGAGCAGGTTCAGTCAATCATGATGGCTCTGTCAAACCATCACTCTGAGAGGAGAGCCTGCCAGCAGGATGGTGCTGCTGGTTTGGGGCTTGTGCCCGTTCCCAAGGAGCAAGCACCTTTCTGCCACAGGTGAGCGCTGTCTGTCTGTACAGCCACAGACACTATTAAACTTCATAAGACTGTTCCATAATAGTTGCCTTGAAGACGTGAGCTGGTCCTGTATTCTTAAATAAGTGACTGCTTGACCATCAATCACAACGATACTTAATACAATGAAAATGGTATTTCTTTTAAAATCTGGACTTTGAACTCCTTTCTGGAAGTAACAGGAATATCAGCTCAAATTACTGCTTATCAATCACGGATGTAACTGTTTCATGTGAAATATAGCTTTCCAGTTTGTTTTCATTTTTAATTATTTTCTGGCATGACAACCACAGGTCTTACCATGCTCCAGTCAAAGACTTCTTGTTTTTAAATTGTGATACAGCATGTGAGTCTTAGAAGGGGATTCTGACAGTTGAAAAAACAAAGTAGTATTGTACAGAGATTTTTTTTAGAGTTAATTAAGAAAATGACCATGTCTGTACTTCAGTACTTTATTAAGCACAACTATACTATGCTCAATATGTGATTATGAAACCATTGTTTTGTAAAAGCAAATATATATTTGAATGCATTGTGGGGGCAGGGAAAAGTTTGCAGCATAGAGATAAATGGAGTCTTATATCCCCGACAACAATAGCTTGTCTGAAAAATCTCACCCAAGGATAAAAATGGTATAATTATAGGGGAAAAAAATATATATTGGTTTGGCACTGGCAGCAGTTTGCCAGGCTGGATGGCTAAACCAGTACAGTCTGCACCAGTGAAACATGACCTTAATATCATGTTGCACTTCAATAATGTTTTTATAGCATCTGGAATCTTCAGTGTTGAAATTTAGATCAAAAAATGTAAAACATGATGAAAAAGGGGTTACTTTTGGGACTTTTCTCATCTGAAAGATTTTAAGACTTCTCTTTCTACAGGAGAAAAAGACAACAGCTCTGTCAGAGCTGCTGAGTATGGTACATGTGTTTTAAGCAAGTTTTAGTCTGCAGGGCCAGAAAATAAAAGTGCAGAGTGTTGGCTGAATTGTTGCCATCTATATTCTTCCTTGGCCATTCTTTTTGATCCTTGAGGTTCACAATACAGATTGCCATTACCAGAAACTCTAATTTTAACATGAGAGATCCTAAAATGAGGTCCTTATTCAGTGGGATGAAGAACATACTGAAAATTGATAGAAATGCCAATAATTCTCAGGAATAAATGTCACAGAAATTTAGGAACAGACAATTTGGCCCATATAGTCCAGTATTTCTTATTCCTGTCATATGTATCAGCCACCAGTAAGGTTTTCTTTCAGAGCTCAGACGTTGTGTGGTTCTTTGTTGCCTTTGCTGCAGTAGAGTGAAATTCTGCAGTCCTTGAGTATTTTGAGTTTTAAGGACAATGTAGAAAAGAAAATATTTTTTTCCCTAATGTCATATTCCTTTGCTTTCAAGGTTCTAGGTTAATCGTGTTTGCTAGGTCACCTCTGCAATATAATCTCTGTTCACAAAGCATTATTTCTTATTCCCTATCTTACCCTAGTTGTCTTTATCTAATCAGGTTTGCATGTTGGCACTCGTGACTAAGTACCTGAATGGTGCCAGCAGGAATTTGATTCTAGTACTCACAGGAGCATATTGTGTCCTAAATAATCACTCACCCTTCCACAGAAAGCCACTCATATTTCAATTTTAGTTTAGCTTTATTTTTTTCTGTTATGCTATATCTGCCCAAGTATAAAGCAATGGACTGGATGGGAGTTCCCAGTGCATCAAGTTCTACCTATCTGGTATTATTGGCAAACAACCTGCATCTTCCTGTTTATAACCTGACCAACTTCTGGTTTAAAACTATGTAGATTCTGTTGTCCCTTATCTCCACTGTAGTTTCAAAGCAACTAAAGCCTTATTGCTCTGCTAGTTATAAACCATCCTAGCTTTCAATTTAGTTTTATTCACAGACAACTTATTACTTCCTGTGCCAGTAGTGTTCTCGAGCACAAGTTGCTCTTTCCCTTCCAGGTGTTTTACCAGTTTAGCATTCACAGACAGTAACCACGTCCTCTTTCAGCTTTTGCTTTTCTAAGCTGAGCAAGCTCTCCAGTCCAAAATATTTTCTGTTATTGTAATCAATTCTCTGCACCTGTTCCAGCCTGAATCTCCTCTCCCTCAGTCATTGATGCTCAGAAGTGCACACAATACTCCAGATAAAGTTTGGCAAAATCACTTACACCTGCATAAAATACGTCTCTTTTTTCCTTACAATTACTTCAATTGACAAATCCAAGCACTGTGCTTCAAGGCAGCTTCTCATTAGTAGCTCATAGTCTGATTCTGATCAGTTAATACAGCTCATAGCACTTATCCTCTCTGTTATTCCCACCTGGCATTCTCACAACACTTACTCTAAAATATTTCTGCAGGAATAGTTTCATACAATTTTAGCTATTTGAATGTTAGTGGTCAGGCTCATCAACTTTAAAGTATCTGTCAAAGGCAATTTAGATAGGTTCCCTGTTGCAGTGTGCTTTTATACTTTGTAATACTTTGTAATAGTTTTGATTTTGTATCCCCTTATTTTCCCCAGATGATGTACCCCTTTTTGTACTCCCTCCCTCTACCTTTGTAACCATTCTCCTGTGTTGAGATCATCCCCAAATCCCCGCCCTGGCTCTCTCTCAGTCACTCAGCATCCCATCCCTTCTATCTAGAACTTTTGGTCAAAGTCGTCAGAGTGTCCCCCCGCTGTCGGTCACTTCGGGGCTGCCCCCTCGTTGTTTGCCGACCTGGGGCTGGCCGGGGTTCACTGGGAGGCACCCAGAGAGACGGAGACAGGTCCCACTGCGATTCATTCCATCTATCTCCAGTAGATTTCTAGTACTAACTTGATGTCTCCACCCAAAGGTCACACAGAGTCAGGAGACATGGGCCACATTCCCATGTAAATATTCAGCCCTTGCCTGATACATTTGGGCCATTTTGTCACATGCTGGCCCTATAAGTCTCATTTCCTCCATCATCTTCCCAGTTCTCTCTTGAGCTTACACCATCCCTGGCCAAACCAAACATGTAAAACCAAAGTTCCCACACTGACAATCAGGTTCACCTACTCTATGCAAATACTGAAACCCTAAGCCATGAATTACCCAACAACAAAGAGATACATAAGATGTGTTTTCACAGAAACCAGTTGGGATTGAGTAGGATGAACTAGAACACAGAAACAGAGCTTGGAAGGGATATTAGCAAGAAGATAAGGATTGGACTACAGCTCATCTTCCTGGAACACTTGTATGGACAGACCAAGACCTGAGACAGCTTTAAAGTTTGGTGAACCAGAGACAGCACAGACTATGGGACAGCCCCAGCCATGGCTGCAGGAGGGGTAAGGGGAGCTCCTGAGGAAAACACTTTCTCCTAGATATCAAAGAAACAATTGAAACTCCCTACCATGGCCGTTCTCACTCAAAAACATTAAAGACAAAAATGGTTATTGCATTTCTTTATGATCTGAGCACAGGCCTTTTTTTCAGGATAATTTCTCAGATGATTTCTGAGTACACATGGGAAGGACAATCAGGACTAGAGCAGTGCTTGTAGCCTTTGACTACAAGCTTTGCCAGCTTTTGCCAGCTTTTTTCTCATTTTTTGAAATGGGTGGAGCCAGAACAGACATGAGACAAGCCCACACTATCTCTGTAAAAGCTGTTGTTGCTGTCTAAAAGAAAATCATGGTTAGAAATTAATTGACTCTTTTCCATGTATGAAAAACCCAGGAGCCCAGCAGTCATGTCTGATTTGATAGGCAGGTAGGTAAGGTAGGACTAGGTCTGTCTTCATTCCAAGGCCAGGGAAGCAGGACTTTCTCTGAATCGGCTTATCTGAGCAACTCCTGGTTGTTGTGGTTTGCTTAGCTGTCGCTCCAAATTTTGCTCTCAGGCCCATTCCCATCCTTTGCCCTGACCACAAACCCCCCAGTTCTTATCACTGCAAGTATTCTGGCACTTGGAAACACTATGAGTCACTTTTTCAATTTCTTTGGTTTTGAGGTTGTGTTGTTGTTGTTGTTTGGCATTTCAGCCTAAGGAGTGAAGGTTGATCAGCATACTGCTGACCTATTTAGATGCAGCCACCAATCTGCTCCTATCAGCGAGGGTCAGCTCTCACTGATGCAGTTGGACCCCTCGTTCATCTGTCAGCTTTGAGGCTGCTGGGAAGTCTGTCCAGACACCCAAGGCTATCGTCAAGACATGGTGGGCTGGAAGGCAGATGAGCATCTCTTGCCATGGCATATGAGGCTGAGAGGAGAAAGGAGAAGCAGCTCTTGCATTCTGGGCAAGAAGAGTTCAAAATCAGGGGCAGAGCTGTGTGGAACTACACTAAAGGATTCCCAGCAAGTCCTTATAATGTCTGGATAATCTTCTTGTACAACACTGATTTTGTGCAAGAGAAAAGGCTTCTGTCAGCTATGGTCTCTCTTTCTCACATCTGCCTTGCCCTAGCAAAAAAAAATTCAGAGTGATGAGAAGGTCTGTGTGTGAGTAGCAGCCTGAGACATGGGCCTTGCCAGTGGCTGTCCAGGGGCTTGAAAATCTTGGGAGAGACTAGTCTACAAGAAAAATCCTAATTTGCTACTCCACTTGACAGAGTACTGTCTCAGTGCAGAAAGCCTCCTGCAGATATAACACTGAGCTTGATTTCAAGTGACTGACATTTTTCCTCACATTTTCAGGTTCATCTTCAGCCACTGACACAATATACAACTACAGGTAAGCTACATGTGTACCATATTTCTATTGGCGTGATTTAAAGACTGGTAAAAGTTAGCAGTGCATGTCTCAATATTACAAAATTGCCAGTGATAATGCCCACATTCTACTTTATAATTTTCAGACAGTGAAGTTCAGTTGCCTTACCATAAAAATGTGCTACAGATGTGCTAGAAGAACCAACATTTCTCAACCTTAATAAACCCTGCTCCTCCACCCTAGAGAAGTTTTTTTTGAAAGTATGTGATCTCAATGCCTCTGAAAAATAGAGCCCCAGATATGTTTCACAAAGCAATACAAATTCATAAAACTGGGATTGCTCTGTATTTTTTATTCTCTCATAGTCCATGCATCCACCTGGCACTTAATGCATCATAAATGCTATAATAAGCATGTCAATGCCTGCATCTATTTAATTTTGGCAAGTTCTTGATTGCAGTCTTTTGTATGGAGGCAGTTGCAGATAGGAATTGTGACAGACAGTAAATCTAACTGACTTTGAATTGGCAACAATAGCTGTAATGAAGATTTGCATTTTTAAAGGCGTGTAATTAACACCAGTATTAGCTTCCTCCTCCAGCTAAAAAGTCAAGCTGAACTACCTTTCGCTGAACTTGTGTTGGGTTTTGTATTTCTTTTGCTTTGCTGGCAAGTATAAAGCATGCAGATCAGCTGCTGCCCAGGTACTGTTTTGAATATTGCTGTTATAAATGGTTAACCTGTGAGAGAAAAAGCAGGACAAATGGGTAGATCTGCTGGGATGGATGGATGGATGGATGGATGGATGGATGGATGGATGGATGGACCAATGGATGGAACAAATACTTAGCTTATCTCAGGGTCTGATCTGAGACATTACCTTAGAAAACTTGGTCTTTACCAAAACCTTGGGCTTTACTCTGTTTTCTATTGCAAAATTACACTATGCATAAAGCAATAAGAATTTTCCTTCCATAGTTTCTTCACTTTTATTGTATTGCATTGTATTTATATTGAATTGTATTGTATTTCATATGCAGATAACGAAACAGAAATGGCTTTGGTGCCCTTTATGTTCCCTCAGCCTTTAGACTCTCCATTTGAACACATCCTTATGAAGGAATAACATTCAATCCAGTTATTTCAATTTTTGTAAACATCATCAAATAAATAAAAGAATAATATTATGTTAGACAAAGTATTAATGATAATGGTTTTAAACACCTTAAAAACCACATATCAATCAAAAAGTCAGAATTTCCAATTTTTTTACTGCTGTTTACTTATTATTTCTATATTTTTTAATTTTCCAGATATTGTTTCTTTAGCTGAAATCTCCTTCAGCTTGTTTAACAAGCTCAATAATTGGCAGTAGTAACAATAAAGAATTACTTACTTGAGCCTTCTCTGGGCCAGAATCTGAGGTTTCTATCTAAAGTCTACCCAGTTCTTTGTCAAACAAAACATCCATGAGATTTGATTGGTCCTTGCCTTTTGAAAGCTATGAGTATGAGCTTGTATGAGCTGTTTTATAGGATGCAGAGCAGCTTATGTGAAGAATTCATCAAACTATACGGAGAGTTAAAAGCAAGACTAAGCATGAACCTTGTAGATGCTACTGTGGAATTGATGAGATCCCACAGTCTTCCCAGTCCCAAGTCCCTCCCAGCATGGAAATTTTGGTTATGTAAATTAAAGTTCTTCACATGTCTTTTAAATGCATGGTGTTATACCAGAAAGCTGTTTTGAAAACTCCTAATTTGAAGGATGCTATGCAGCAATCCTCTATGACCAGATGAACTGTCCCACTTAAAAATAACAGTTTAAGAGCCAGATTGATTTTTGCTCCTGTAGGTATTTATTTGAATTATGCTTATGTTTTCGATGGGAAAATAATTTTATTCATTGTTTTACTGTGTTAGTACATTACAGAATCAGAGAATCGCGAAATATTCTCAGTGGGAAGAGATTACCTTTCCATGTACCTCATATTTAAATTAAATGTTAACATTAGTTTTCAGGTTTTTTATAAGAAAGTACATTCTACAACTGACATTAATGTCTAGAGGAAAACTTATAAAAGTGAATTCATCAAGAGGAAAACATGCTTGACCAATCTGACATCCTTGTATGGCACGAATGGCCAGGTAGATGAGGGAAGAGCAGTGGATGTTGTCTACCTTGACTTCTACTTGGAAGGTGACAAAGCACTGCAACATCTCCTTCGCTGGTCATCTTTGAAACTTGCCTGGGCACAATCCTGTGCAGCCAGATCTAGGTGAAGTTGCCTTAGCAGGAGCATTGGACCAGATGACCCCACTTTGGTCCCTTACAGCTCCAACCATTCTGTGATTCTGTAATTCTGAGATTCTGTAAGTATTGTTAGTGTTGTTGTGACATCAATTTCTAGAATTCCTTGACTTTTTTTCCTACAGAAATGCACACACATGATTAAAAGTGTGACAAACCAAAAAATTATTCATTGAATCCATGAGAATTTAGAAATATGACAGCATGTTTTTCTTCTTCATCCTAACAAAAGGGTGAAAAAACAGCAAGGAGCAGCTTCCAATCTAAACTTTAAAAGGAGAAACTAAAATCAAACAAGCAAAAGGCAGAAAATTACATGAGATATGATATGAAATAACTTCTAAGGCCTACAGAAAAATAAAGTGAAAGTAAAGCAATGCTACTTAAACATCCTGAGGAAAAACACAAAAATGAAACAATCTCCATATTTTTTCTTATTCTTATTTCATGTGTGTGGTCTTCCTTGCTCTGAACATATAGAGCCATTCATTGCATTCAAATATACCTCATCTTTCAATTATGGACACAACTCCATTCTAATTAGGCGAGTCAGTGGCATCCCTGAAAATGCAAAGTGGTCAGAAAAGCTAGAGCCCCTTTCATCATCTGCCAGCAAAGGATCTTACATACAGGAGAGCAAAAAAAAAGTATGGTCTCAGGAAAAGCCTCCGTTTGCTGCTACTTTGTTCATCCAAAACCGCAATCTTTCTTTTTCCCCTATAACGTACATAAAATATGTCATGTAGAAATCAAAATATTTTTTGTGAGCAGAAGCAATTCTGCCCAACCTTGCAGCTACATGGCAAAAAAAAAGATAATAAAATTGACAAAAGAGGGTCCATTTGCACACTCGTTTTCCACAAGACATTTTCACTTTAGCTTGCAGGTATCTTGGGGCAGGCTAGGAAGTAAAAATAAAAGCATCTGAGCGGTGCATCTGCAGCAAAAGCATCGCTTGCTGACACCACTGGCACTGCATTACCTGAGGTGAAGGCAGCAATTCAACCATCCCAGACAACCAACAATTAGACCAACACTGTGGCCTGGTATGGAAGGAGAAAACTCATGAGTAGGACAACTCTGCAAAAATTGTATCTATTCCTGCTTTCAACAACATCTGCTGTATGATAACAAAGCTGTAAAATTATTTCAGTCTTCATTTACATTTCCTTCATGAATAGTAGTAACTGTACCTGCTACAAAGAAGGTGAATATTTAAAGACCCAAACTCATGGCCAAAATAGATGAAATAAGCATAACTCCTTACTTCCGACCTAACAAGTGAGTCAGCAGTCAGATTCTATTTCCTTTGTTGAAGTCAGAAAACAAATTAAGCTGACAGCATGCCTCTAATGGTGATGACATCACTGAGTTATTTTCAGTCTCTACAGCACCGGTAAAGAAGAAGCATAAAAGTGAGAAAGGAACCTTAACTTTTCACTCATGCCTACTCCTAATACATTTGCTTGGCACCCCCTCCCTCAAGTTAGGTATTTTTTGCTTTTGTCATTCTGTGTTTAAATGTATACATGCATTTTTCAAAAGCTTGTAGCCATATAAGACATTTTTCTTTCTTTCTTTAGGAAGCACCAAAACATAAGATTTACAGCAATTTTATCCTTGTATGAAGTGGGAACAAGTCCTCCAAATACTTTAAAATTGCATGTAAATAAAGCAGAGAAGAGTCTTAACCATTTGCCAAAATGTTCAAAAGTAACCTTATATGAAATCTGTCAGTCTTCAAATGCCCAACCTGTGAGCCCTGTGGGCAGTATAGAATGTGGCTCTACATCTGCAAAAAATACCTCTCTCTCTCAACTGCATTGCTTTTAAAGCAGAGGCGGAAAAGCTTCTGCTTTTTGACAGTACAAAAACTGTGCTTTGAAGAGTTTTCTAACTTGGAAAAAAAAGACTTTCTGGGACAGTGGCTGAGAGGCACTATTAAGGTGGATACAGGGAGACTCGAGGGGATTTGGGGAAAAGCAGGCCTTTGTACATGAGAAGCCAGAAGCACAGAGAGACATAAAAAATGCATGAGGCTGAGAAGCAGCAGAAAAGAAGATGCATGAGTATACAGGCCCATGAACAAGATAAAGGAGAAAATGAAGAAATAAGCCAAGACAGAGTTCTGCCAAGCTATGAGGCTGAACCTCAGTTAGAAGCAGAAAAAAGTGAAAGTGTGGAAGTGTCAAGGGAGATGGGAGCAGCCTGGTTGTATTGGTGAGTGATGAGATGTGAGGTGATGAGAACATTGCAGCAACAGGAATGCAACTCCTGGCACTGGCAACAGACAGGAAGGAAATGCTGAATAGCCAATATGCAGTTCCTGAAGGTACATGATTTAGTGAGAAGCTGATGACTTGACAAGGAGGATTAGAGAGGTTGGTTTATTGTGCAGCAAGTGGGAAGTTATTGAGAGAAGGGGAAGAAAATTTTTGGATACATCACATAAAATATGCAGATAATTAAAAAATAATGATGACAGGGCAGAAAGAGGAGTAATAGTAAGTGAGGAAATAGATGTATATGAGGTGAGTGGGCACCTCAGATCTACTTAATATAATGCAAGGAGAGCAGGGAATCCTCTGCCAAGTGCCAGATTTAAGCTGCGTGAGAAGGATAAAGAAGACCTTGAAAGAAACATGAGAATGACAGGTTAACATAAGTTAAGAAAGCAGACTGTATTCAGAAGCTGAAATGAAGAAGAAGAAATGTGCAAAGGACGAAGAGGACTGAGAAAAGGCAGTCAAAGCTGGCCGGAAGGAAATTAGTGACAGATTTCCTGCTTGTCTCCAAGGAAAAAATAAACGCAATGCAGAATGTCATACTTCAGACAAGAACATTCATGACATGATAGGTCATGAATGTTCCAGGTGTTCTGTTGACTAAAGTGTACAAATTTTGTAATACAGACGAGTGGTGCCTTACAGAGCTAATAAAAAATCTCTTTGTCCTGAGAAACTATTAAACCAAAAAATCTGTAGTAATGAAATTAATAATTAAGGAAGCCTTGCAACAGACCAATTCAGCACTCTCTGGAGATGGCCATCTTATTGCAATTTACAGTCTCTCTTAACCAACGTCATTAGTAGGGGTTCTAGAAAGCAAAAAGTAATGAAGCACTGAAATACTGCAGGAACACTGTCAACACTGATCAAAGCCCTCATCGTAGCTTTTGTTCAACTAGGGCAAGCAGTGCGCTTGTGCACAGCAGAGGAGCGTGCATTCTGATGAAGCAAGCAAAATAATGTCATTCCTAACTGAAAATTGTGATTTTTAAAATAGCTTCTTTGAAGTCAGACAAAGTTTCAGTTTGCTGAAAGTGAATCAGTAAAGGAAGAATATAATCCTGACAACACGTTTAATCCCTTCTACTGTCTGTGGTGATGTAATACCAAAAACTATTAACTAATACATCCACTCATGAGCTTAAAATTTACTTCTTACTGCAAGCATTAAGCTAAGCCAGTGGAAATTGTATCCAGTGAATGGTTGTTTGTTTCATTAATTTTGCATCAAGTGACTTTAAAAAAGAAAATACTGACAGATTTCTACAAATGTTTAGAGCATCTCTCTGGCTTATCACTATGAACACAACAGCCTTCACAATTTCCTGTGATTCACTAAATATATACTGAAGAATATATAGATTTAACTGGCTATTCACATCCAAGACACAAGTGCTCCTTATAGTCTTTAAAACTGTTCTGCTCTTTTCCCTTTTCAAAAAGCCATCGTCTATTCTCAGCATTCCCTCTCCATTTTATCCTACATCTTACCTTACCTTCCTTGGCACTTAATGAAGAATGACCAACAAGCCAAAAATCTTCCACAATCTCCCCTACTCCAGTATCTTGCCCATCTGGTAGTAGATCAAGTCCATACCACTCACTAGCTTAAGCCCAGAACCTTCAACAGGTATCAGACAGCACAGACTTTACAGTTTCTGACTCACCTGTCACGTATATACCATTTTGCAACACTAGAGCTCTAAATAAGGAACCACATTTTAACACAGTCTTCAGCTGCCCTGCAGTACAGGATAAATGTTGCTGCCTCCTCATGCTGCTACTCCTTTTGGCAAGTTTGTGACTCTTGAGCATGTCTTTGCTCCATCAAACAGGGCAAAGCAGGTCAACACAGCCAGGACAGAGTGAGGTATTTATGGAGGGAACAGGGTTGTTTCATCTAACATTTTTCTCTTCAACTGCTTCCAGATAATGCTTCCAAAGCTGTTTTCCCTCACACTCATGCTTCCCTTCAGTAAGCACTGACTTTGGGGGATAGAAACACGCAGTCACTGTGGAACTGTGTCATTGTAATGTGCTGAAATAATTGCTGGGGATGTAAAGTATCCATTCTTGGAGTAGGCACCTTTTCACCAGTAAAATCACTAGTAGGACATAAGGAAGGGTGCCAGTATACTCTGGAGTTTGATAGCTCCCAGCCAATACTGAGTGCTGAAAAAACACTTCAGGGTAAGGCAGTCATCAGTGAAGTTGCTTTTTGATGTATCAACAGCACACAGGAGTGTGAATCCATCATTTCACTGAATCACGGAGGGGCCCAGTGCTCATCCAGGAAGCTGAGGAAAATATTACCTCTACACAGCCTCTTGTACAATGTACACAATTACAATCCTTACTGATTTACATCTGATGATGTAACAAGTTTTATTGATCACTGGAGAACTTTTCTGGACATGATCACAAATCCCTCTGATACTGCTTTGTTCCCCACAGGGGCACAAAGACAAGGCACAAAGGTGAGATGCTGATGGAAAAGCGAGTGAACTGTCTTGAGAGAATATATGGATCTTTCAAACCAGTAGAGGTAACAAACTCTATTTTTAGGTATGATCACTTCAACAGCACATATCTTGGAAATATCCCCAGACTACAGGGAATGAGCATCAGGTGTTGTCAGGCAGGATAAAGGACAGCTGTTAGCTCAGTCTGGAGAATCCTGGTCAGTATAATTAAGGGTCAGTAAAGAGAAAGTGAAGCTTTCTAGATTTAAAAGGGATTCTTGGCTAAGAGATGCTGGATAATCTATAAAACGAAGAGTAAGATTTGATAGAGCAGATTTGGTAACTAGCTTTCAAAGAGACCAAGACACTATTTAATTGTGAAGGCATAAAATCAGGAAATTTAGGTAGTAAGGTTAAATAGCAAAAAAGTGAGATACAGTAGGCTTTGCTTGTCAGTAGGGTCTTTAATTTGATAACAATTATAAAAGGGTCTGTGACCATTAAACTCCTAGATCTGGGGGGGGTAGGGTGCATAAATAATGCTGTGGCCTCCTCTAGACAGTGTGCTCTATAGCAATGATTTGTGAAGCTGACAAGTTTTTTATTGCCATATTGCTATAATATAACATCATATTCTATCTCTATTACCACTGTTTTTGTTTTGGGCTTTTTTGTTGGTTAGTTTCGTTTTCATTGGGTTTTTTTGTAAATAGCTATCTTGTGTTGTATTTAATGCAAGAAAGCCCTGACCCTTAACACTCATGCTTGTTCATAATCCACCATTTCCTTTTTATCTCAAAATACCCCAATCTGAAATTCTAATCTGCTTCTCAATGTTCCACTGCAAAGGGGTGACAACTTGCATTCAGTATTTGACAGCAGGTCTCCATGTAAGATTTCAAAGCTCAGCAAGAGATTTCTTATACTCTGTGGTGAACAGGATAAATTTTGACATTCAGACAATAAATCTGAACTATCTGTATGTACAGAAATGCTAAAATGAGAACATATGTTGGAGACAGGTATGCTGTAATGAGACCATATTTTATTGAATTCCAGATTTCCACTCAGGATGTAGAAACCACAGGCACAATTATTTCCTGCTAGCATAGTGACCACAGATAAAACTCGGGTAAGTAATTCCATCGAGTCTGATGCATTATGTTTTACCCTTTCAGTGCAATTTTATGTAAATATACTTACATCCAGAAAAGCTATAGTTTTAAGCAGTGAGTCAGACATTGTATTTCTAACATATATAGGATTTAGAAGCATTCTTATTGTCATTATCACATCTACTACACTTGCAGGATTAGAACTTCAAAGAAGAGCCTGCCAGAGGAAAATGCAGGAAATGTTTGCATTCCTGTATGATTCCATCATCCAGGGGCCTGTAATGGTGAATGCACCCTTCAGCAGATGTTTTTTGAAAGGTCAGGTTAAATCTTAACACACAATAGACATTCATTTCAGTTCTTCCCTTTTTAGTTATTGATTATAACTCTCATTCATACAGCAAATCCTGCTGGTGTCTCTTCTATGACAACTCACACCACCTGGAAACTTCTTGCAGCACTTTGTCTCTCTTCCCCTGGTCTTTGTCAGCTTTCCAAACATCACTGAAACCATCCTTTCAATATACCAATGAGGTTAAGGAGATGTTCTTTATATCTGCACCTAAAACACAGAGCAACCAATTCTAACTAGCACTAAGGCTTCCTTAGTTTATTTTGGCAGAATATATTTACACTTCTCCCATCAAGGCCTCCTCACACTTTTGAAAAGATCATGAAGATAGACTAAGTCTTCTTAGTTGAATCTCATCTATATGAAGTGACTGACTAAATTACACAATTGTCCTTTGTGTTATGCCAGGAATTGAATTCAGGTGTCTTGAGAGTAAGAGACTCTCTTTGTCTATTAGCTATACAAATAAACAGTGTTGATTATTTTTTTAACTCCTTGGAGGTTTTTTTCCCCATATAAATTTGGACAGTACCTTCTGTATATTTTCCTGTGCATTAAATTCAAATGATACACCTCAGTGCTATGGTCATAATACTTGAAACAGAATTTCACACATTTGCACTGTATTTACTGTTTCATACTCTATTCAGAAGATACTGCATCATAATTCACACCTAATGCACTACTAGACCTTCTAGATGAGTGTCAGATTGTGGGGTTTGTTGCCATAGTTTCATTTTGTTCTCTCCCCGCTTTTGTGTCTTTTGAAAATGCAAGTTCAAGTTCCAAAATGTTATTCTGATAGTAATATTAGTAAACTAATTTTGTTTTACACTTACATTTTGGGGGGCATGACTATGGTGATTTACTAATTCTACAATTAATTCCGCACTAATTGCAAAGAGTAAGTAGGTACTACTTCAAAGTTAAGCAAAGCATTAGATACAACCATCCATAAGCAAGCTTCCCTACTTTCTGTCACATATATATCAAGAGGCTGCCAGTGGGAAAAGACAGGTAAGTACTATTAAGCTGATGTCTCCCTTGTAATCAAGTGACATTTTAGTGAGGTTTGTTAGAAACAAGAGGAAAAAAAATGGTGCAGCATGTAAAGCCCATCTAATTCATATGACAAGTTAATGGGATTTTATACAGCACTGTCATTTCAGTGCCATATGCTACCCTTTTCCTAACGTGATCAAATTTTCAGTTGCAATGCATATAAAACATCCCTGTGGATGCACCACAAGTGCAACCACTTATGCAAAGGTGAAATCAACGCCCACAACCAGCCTGGTGACAGACAGTTATTAGCAGTGACTGCAGTCAAGCAGAGATAGCTGTGCCTAGAGGGAAAGAGGGTAAAAGGAGAGGTCTGCTCCCACAGGTGAAGGCACTACCTTACTTTGGCCTGAGACAAAAGGAATGAAAAATAGGAGCCACTGTCTTGAGGCAAAATATCTTCAGCATCTTACCTCTTGCTGGGAGGATGATCCAGCTCCGAGCTTAGCAGGATTTGAAAGCCAGAATCCCCTGCATCTCTCAGAGATTAACTGACATGTTTGTCTTCCCTGTGGAGACACTTTCCAGATGATTTTCTTACCCTGAAGTCTGTTCTTGCATAGTAGCTCCTACTAAAATCCTGATGCAGCTTTCTCTTTGATAAAATTTAAATGTGTGGTGCAGTAATACTGAAACCCATGAACAATGAAATGGCATACTTCTACCTGCTCTCTGTACTCCAGTGCCTCAGAAAAGGTCAGATTCCTATTGTCTGCAGCCCTCTTACCTGCTAGTGCAGAATATCTTTGCTCCTGTTTTATTTTGGATTTGTAAGATGCATACAGGGAAGAACAAAAGAGGATCTTTGTAAAAAATAACAAACTTTGACACCCCTCCCCTTCTAAAAAGAGTTTAAAATTCAAACAAATAATTTAGAGCATGTACACATGGCAAGAAAGGACTAGACAACTATGAAAGGAAAAGAGATAGTAAAATTTTTTAGCTGGAGGAAGGAAGTCTTTTATAAAGAGGGACTTGTTGAACCACGTGAAATGCAAGCTTAGGTTTGCTGTATTTTTCTTGTGACTGCCACCTTTCAGTTCTCAGGTTCTTCTCCCTAATGGCATGTTTCAGATGTATGTACCTGACTGTGCAGTTGATGCAGGTACAAATGTATGAGCTTTGATAAAGTCAAGTGAAATATCCCTGCGGAGGAATAGAAACTTGTATTTCCACAGGGGTGTAAGGTAACATTTTTTTTAACATCATGAATTTTTATGTGAACTCAGGGATTTTTTAAAAGTCCTGATTTGTGTGTCAACCACATAATGTATGACTGCTGTAAAAAATTCATTTTGTGTTCAACATTCCAGCAGCCAGTCTGAGACTGAAGTGACCTGGTGCTGATCAGACTACAAAAAATTATTTCTTGCATTATGTTTAATATCACAATGTTTGCATTGTTCTAAATTTCATATAATTAACCAGCCAGAGTTCTGCAATTTGACCACATTGGAAGGAAGCAGCCCCAACTCCTCTTCAGCCTTTAACAGGGTGGGTTGGTTGGTTGGTGGGGTTTTTTTGAGGACAACAGGAGGTAAAAAGGGTACAGTAGGGTCAATTTTGATGTGGATCTGTTCCCTGGTATAACTCACCACATGACAGCACACAAGCAATTGCACCCCTTCGCCTTTATTCCTCTTTGTAGACAGGTATTTATGCTTACATGAACATGAAGTGGGATCAAAACTGCTACCAAGCAGAAACAGAAGCAGCCTGTTGTCATCACAACAGTGTGTGCAGGCGCATACACACACTTTTAATTACTAGCACTCTTGCCATTTCTCCCACTCCAAAAAAACTTCCAAATATTTAAAGAATGTTAACTTTTATAAAGGATGGAATAAATCATGTGACCTGTCAAAAATCTAGAAATGGCCGGGGCAGTGGGGGCTGTCAAAAACGAAGTGGCCTTCTCAAAGAATTCTGGGAAGTTTGGCTTCAACAGCAAGAAGTCTGACACCAGTGCTCACCCACCTTTAGTTGCTGGTCTCATGTTTCAAAGATTCTTCAGCATCAGCCAAGCGATCTAATGTTGCAAAACGATGGTTGTTTATGACAAGTGCTTAGCATTTTAGGAGAACCATGTAACAACCCATAGGCCGTGGGTCTCAGTTCATATGTTTGCATACCAACTAACAGCTGAGAATAAAAGGTAAAATAAGGGCCGTTTTCAGAACCTGTGGGTTTGTTTGCTTTTTTGCTTTTTTGGGGTTTTTTTGGGTTTTTTGGTGTTTTTTTGTTGTTGGTTGGTTTTTTGGGGTTTTTTTTGTTGTTGTTGTTTTTTGTTTTTTTGTTTTTTTGACAGCTTTACTGTCATGTCTCTTGGCCTGGGGAAGCATGACTTTCCCACTTCGAGGCAACTCCTACTCACGCAGTCCAACCACTGCTTAAACGGTGTTACTACAAAAACAAATTCCTACACCTTAATTCCCTTCCCTCTTTGCCTAATGATATTCTGCACAACACCACGGCTCACCCGCCTCTCGACTTCTCCCTCCGCGCTTGTTTGTGCAAACAAACTCTCCGTGTCTCCAATTCCCCTGAGCCGGGGGGCGGCAGCAGCCCCGCTTCCCGCAGACCCTCTCCGAGAGGCCGCGCCCGCCGCGGCGGCAGCGCTGAGGGCGCAGCCCCTCACGGGCACTGAGCGGCGCCGCTCGGGGCCNNGGCAGCGGGGAGGGCGCGGGGGAGGGACGGGCGCACCGCGGCGGCGGCAGCGGGCAGCAGTCGCCGCAGGAGCCAGCCGGGCTGTCCCGCGCCCTCCGCAGCGCTCGCTGCCTGCCTGGCCGCCCCCGCCGGGTAGCGGGAACGCGGAGCGCGGAGGCTGCGGGAGCCGGACGGGGAAGATGCCCCTGGCGCAGCTGGCAGACCCTTGGCAGAAGATGGCTGTGGAGAGCACGGCCGAGAGCAGCACCGAGGTATGGGGAGGGTGAGGGGGTGCTGCGGGGAAAGTTGTGAGGACGGACCGGGACTCCCGGTGCCGCCGGCGCTCAGGGAAAGGGCAGAGTTTCCCCCTCGCGAGGTTTCGGGGTGGGCAGCGGGCGGGGGCCGGGCGGCAGCGGCCCGGCGGGGGAACGCGGCGAGCGCCGGCCCCTGCACGCCGCTTCCTCTCCGGGGCACTGACTCACGGCCGGCACCGGCCGGGACTCCCCCGCCCGCGCCGGGCTTGGGGTGTGTTTGCCGGGACCGGGCTGCTCCCGGCGCACTCCCTCCCCTTCCGCCCCGTTCCCGGCAGGGAGTAACCTGCCTCCGCGGTGGCCGCCGGCTCGGGCGCTTTTGTTCCAGCGCGGTGTCTGGTTACTGTCACGGAGAGTTTCCTAGGGCGGCCCCGCCGCCTCCGCCGGCGCGGCTCGAGGTGGGCAGGAGGGCCAGGCCTGCCCTCGCCTTGCCCGGTGCCCTCGCCTTGCCCGGTGCCCTCGCCTTGCCCGGTGCCCTCGCCTTGCCCGGTGCCCTCGCCTTGCGGCCGCTCCCCGTGTGGGTCCCCGCCCGGTGCCGCTGCCCCCTTATCTCGGCAGGATGGGGTTGCCGTCAGTTTCGCAAGAATTTGGGAAACCGCAGGGACGTGAAGGGTGGTGAAGCATGGGTGAAGCTTTGTGCTCGGCAGCGTTGCCGGGAACAAGCCCGGGGTGCCGCTCAGTGTGGGTTTCCCGCTGTGGTAGCGGGGAGTGCGTGTTGTGCCTGTCCTTGTTAGGCAGGACGCGTGTCAGCTTTCCTAGGCTGGAATAATGAGAGCGGCTGGAAATTAGAGTCACTTGACACCGAGGCCATAGAAGCTTTCAGCTACTTTAATATTTTTCCTACTACTGTTCGTTTGGATCTATGTAAACACTGCACCTACACAGTCAGTTGTGCTTGCTCCGTGAGTCCCTAGTAGCCCACAGCGCGTCTGCTACTTTGTGACCAGATTCCATCTGAAAAGAAAAAGCTGCTTTCTGCTTTTGACAGTGCAGCTTCGACCTGAATCGGCTCCAGCTGATACGCAGCCAGGCTGCTTCAAGTGATGCTGATGTGGAACGGTGTGGACCCAGGCCAGCTTACAACAATTAGTCACAAGGTTAGGACTCTCTCCTTATGAGACGAGCATAGAGGGACCAATGCAGAGTTTCTGCAGTATTAGGATTTGTCCTTTTGATCTTTGTCTTGTCATCCTTCTCCTGAAAGTCGCTGTATCTCAGGGAGTCAGAAGAACCTACAGTTCAGATCTGACAGGCACATACAGTTTTCTAATTCTTACCAGGTACTGTAGTTACTTTTAAATTCGTGCTAGTTATTCACTGACTTCTGGAGTAGTGATCTTAGATGATATTAAATTGGGAGTAACTACAATAGTAGTGTGATGCTTGAGGGTGGGGCAGAGGGTGGTAGGGGAGAACAGATTAATCATTTAGAGAAAAAAACTGTTGCTTTATTCTTTGATGTTCACTGCATGCAGTCTAACTTCAATAATAGTATATGTGCTACATATGTAGAAAAATACATTGTTATTTGCAATGTGTGTACATGCATGATTATACTTTACTTGTTTTAGCATATTTCAGACATAATTTGTTTTTAAATTGCTGTCCTAAACTTTTTGAACCAAGTATATTTTATCACTTCCTTAAAAATAACTAAACTTTTATACTGACATGAGTCTAGGATGTAGAGTAGTTTATCACCAAAAAATGTCTAGGACCAATAATAAAACATGAAACAGCATGAACTGACAGGTTTGCACTCCAAGACCCCAGCCTAGAATAAACAGTTTTTGAGAAGACCAGGCTGCACCTGCAAAAGGTTCTCAGATGAAACTCAAAAGGAAAAAGTTACTTAGGTTGCTTACGTGAAATGACTATTTAAGAAGATATTTTAGTAAAAATAGATAGGTTTAATTCAAATACATAGACAAGTGACCTAAATACATAGCTTGGCTTTTTGATTTGCATGGGTTGTGTTTATCTGTAGCATAGCAATATCCTAATTACAGACCCTATTCTGCAAGAGTGTCCTTGGGCAAAAATGTTCTTACATTTGCCTGAAACTCATTGTGATTTCAGTCATAGTTTGATACTAATAATGTCTTTAGCTGTAACTCTGACTAAATTCATTTCTGCTAACCTCTCAGATTTGCTGACATAGTTCTTGTAATGTTGTATTATCCGCATATGGAATTGTAAATTTTTGAGCTCTGAAATTCAGCTCAGACACTTTCCTTGTCTTAACGATTCATGGAATTTTAATTTACTTGCTTTTTCATTTGTTTCCCAGTGCAGTCCTGTAGTTACAGTGGTACCACCAAGGAGGTGATATTCTGTGATGGATGAGGAAATTTAGGAGGAGGACTAGAATACCTTTAAATAGCTTTAGTTTGGAAGTGTACTTAACCACACACAGCTGCTGTAACTTAGGTGTGCAGAACAGTAGAATATAGTCTTTCTTTTTCAAAAAATAAAGCAGACTCTTTTTTTTAGATAAAATGTGGCTTTATGATTTCAAAAATAATTTTCAGGACTTCTGTTTCTACAGATGCAAATAGGTCAGTGATCCACATTGCATCTCTGACAGCTTTTTTAATGTGTAAGTTGTTACACTATTTTTAAAATGTTTTGTCTGTATGTGTAGTTTCAGTTTCATGGTGTAAATCACAGCATCTTTAAAGCTTGTGGAATTATGCTGTCTATTACTGACTCAGGGTCTACTCAGGATTCATAACAACCATAGGTTTGTTTTTCATGGTGAGAATATGCCTGTTATTGCAAGTCATCTGCTTTCGAGCAAATTAAGTATTGATGACTTGAGTTTGCATTTGAATGCCTGAATAACTAGCCTGATCCTTTGATCTGTGCTCCCAGCCATGCATATTAATATCAACTGGAGGAGAATGAAAACAGTTATGGCAACCAAATTTTGGACACCAGTATGTTGAAAGAACTGGCCATCATAAGGAGATGCATTTGCTAGACTTTCTGGGAAGCATTTGTGACAGCTGTCATGCAGAGTTTTAATTTAGATGCTCCAGACTGGCTGTGGAAAAAGTTCATTTTTTTTTCCACTGCTCTTGACAGGGTTTAGGGTGGCTTGTTCAGGTGTTTAAATAGGTGGTATGAGTCTTCCATCACAAATTTGTTTTACATTCTGTATCCAGGATTATTTGAACTTTGCATGAGACAAGGGATGCTAGCATTTAACGGTCATGCTGATATTTTAAAGAAACTAGTATAATGCAAATTTTGATTTGTAGTTTCATTTGGATTGTCAGTGTGGCATTCTCTATGTCAACATATATTTCTGGCCTGGAAGCTGAAATTTGTCAGATGTCTTGCCACCTGTAGCCTTGAGCCTGTGGCTGTGATTGTCTCTTCACATTCTGTACCATGTAATCAGTGTTGTACTTGTTTTCCAGAGGAACAAAGGCTATATTTACAGTTATTTCTGGTATAGCCAACACAGGTAAATAGTTAAAGCCAAAGTGGAATCACCTAAATGGACTGGTCTGTAGGGGTTTTGAAGACTCCCCATTGTCTCTCCGTTATAGACAAAATTATGTGCAACACTCGGCTGTTGCTTCTCATGCAGAACTGCTGTCAGCACGGTGCATTCTCAAGTCTGAATTTTTCACGGATTTGTGGGGTGATGTTTTCTTGTACTGAGTTAAAAATGGGAATTGTAAATTTAATTCTCATTTAAATAAGTAGTATACACTATATTCCACAAACTGTTGTGAGAGACAGATAACAAATCTTATATGTATGTAAATACTGTCTTGAGAAACACATAATCTGCATGAGAAGTGTTGGAGGGGTGTGTTCAGATTTTTCATATCCTTATTGGTACCATTTTATCTGCTTTGTTTTTCAGTTAACACAGTCCTAGTCTGTGACATAGTAATGTTGTCCTGTGGTCAGCTGAGTTGGGCAGGAAAAGGCAGGAGCTTTACTTTGTTGAATTCAGTACCTTCATGCACTACTGTGTGCTCTCTGCAGCTCCTGGTTTCCTTGTTCTTATGACATTGGCATTTCTTATCCTGTTATTGTTTTGTTTGTTGTAGTGTAGGCAATATTTCTTGCCCCAGCTGGGACGTGTAACACAAAGTAGATGTGAGCAGATTTGACACATTTAAAGGCGTGTCTGTTTTCTTGGAATTGGTTGTGGTCTGTCACACTGACTGTAGTTGTTTGTCATTTGAAATTCTAGACTTAAAGTCACATTGATACAAAGGCTGAGGTGGGCGTTTAATTATTTCTGCACATCAAAAATATTAGCTTTGTGTGTTGACTGAGCTTGGCAGTTAGCAGATCTACCAGCTTTAAGAACCTACTTAAGATACTGGTTTGGAATTGTGTTTTTTTACTGTAGCACTTGATTGGGTGTTTTGAGGTGTTTTGTTTTGGATTTGAGGCTTTTTTTGTTTGGGTTCTTTTTTCCACCAGATACAATTCATAGCCATATTCCAACAATTGAAACTTTTAAGCACTTTTTCAGGCCAGAGTAGATTCATATAATTGGGGGTTTTTTCAATTTTGGTGATGTTCAAGAGGAGAACAATTTAATCAGTAAAACTGGGAAAAGCTAGAGTCCCTTCAGAGAATGTTTAAGTTTAGGCAAAGTGGTTGAGTACCACAGTTACTGTGCTGTATGCTTGCATACGTGATACCGTGCTACTTATTCTCTCCTTATTCCCTGAAATAAGATTAAATTCCCACTGGAAATAGAGGGGAGAAAAAATCCCATGTAGCAGATGGGAAATTGAGGCTCAACAGCTTAGTGACCCCATCTAGCATCATTCATTGACTTTGTTCTAGAACTACATGAACTAGCATCATTCATTGAGTCTGTTCTAGAACTACATTAACTCTGATTTTTTTGGGACCTACTCCGGTGCCTTGACCACAAAGTTACTGCTAGTTGACTCCTATCAGTAAGAGTTACCATATGTTGCCTTTGATGCAAGAAACCTCTGTGGTGTGCTTAAAGCTCCATTTAACTATTTTTGGAGGAAATGTGCTACAATTTTTTTTAATTATTTATTTATTTATTTATTCAGTGAAGCCATTCAATTTTATATAAGTGAGTTTGTGTCTTAAAAATACTTTATTATGGTCTGGGTGTGTTTCCTGACAGTTTCTAAGTTTAAATTTAAATAAATGTTAAAAGAATATTTAAATAATTTAATCCAAGCATTAATTTATTGAAACATGCGTAGCTATATGCAGATGATGTGAAGAAATGGTATTTTGTGATTTTAAATATCTGACAATACATAGCTCTGAAAAATAATACCCTCTTTGTCCTGCAAATTCAAAAAGTGCTGGTTTTAGGATGTAAATATTATTTGAATTATTTCTTGCATAACATGTTTGCCAAAATTAGTTACTGTCAGAACTTAGACTAACTTGTGAAAAAATGCTTTTGGCTTCCTGGGAATTCTTTCTACTTCTGTCTTCCTGTAGCTGACTTTTGTTACATGGTCAGAACTACACTACAGAAATCCGGAATTTCAGGAAATAGTGAAGTTGTTCCACAGCTTGTTCTCTATTCTTAGCAGAATGTATCAAAACAATAAATTATAAAATAAGTGTAAAAAAAGTGTAAATTTCACCCTTTGAATTTATTATGAATTCTGAGAAACTAGCTAACTTCTGAAAAGCTGTGTGTGCAGCACAGGGAAGTGCAGTGCACAGGCTTGCTGTGCCTGCTGGCTGCCCCTGCTCGTAGGGGAAGGGCCTGGGCCGTTCTCCCTGTGTGTGCCCGTCCTTTGGCAGGAGCCAGGAAGGCACAGGGCATTTCCGAGCGCCTGGGACTGCAGGAGGCAGGGCAGGTGAGGTGCACCTGCCTTCTCGTGCAGATGCAGGCTTGGTAATAAGATTTGTACACTCTCAGGTGCCCGAGTCACTCAAGATTATGTGTGCAAGCAGAAGGAATTTCTTCTGTTTTCAGGTGTGCAGCAGTAGTTGGATATATTAAGATAGGCTATTTCTAATGATGTGTATGTTTCTTCTTCCTTTTTGGAGCAGATGAACAGAGATTAGGTGCTGTGGGTTTTTTGGCTTTGTTTTACTAAGGCTGCTGAATTTATGTGTTAAGCATAATAATTTACTACCCACCCACTTGGATAGCTAGGAAATGGAGACTTTCTCTTCCCTGTCTTTTTCTCATTTTCTTGGGGTTTTGGTTGATTGGTTGGGTTTTTCTGTGAACACATGACCACATACGATTTGGAACTGGTTTTAGCTACATAGACTGCTTGTCCAAGACTAAGATTTTATAACAGTATATGTACAGCATCTTGAGTAATGTTGTGGCACTTGTTTTACTTCAAGATGAGTTAATTCAGAGAATAAAACTTGCTGAGAGATGCAAACCTTTTTGCTATTCTTTTCTAATGTGACTTGGCACAGTGCTGGACAAATGCCAGCCAAGGAAAGCGTTGCAGTGCAGGAAACAGGACTACTTTTCTGTATTGTTCAGCTATATTCTTGAGTCATACTAGATAGGAAGAAGGCGGCAAAGTAGATGGGGTTTACAAAATCACATAGTTAAAGTTGCCCAAGTATCCTAACTTAAAGAAGTTTGGCTTTGTACCTAAATGATTTGCAAGTTAATGGCTTTTATCTGAGGTTGTCTGTGGAGAGGCAAGTTTCAACATCCTGTTGTTTCTCTTAATACTCAGCAAAGGAAGAAAGTCAGTCACCTTAGACAATAAAATTGAAAATAAATTAGGTGGAATTCATGGATCTTGAGTTACCCAAGTTTTATATAAAAAATGCTTGTGGGATTTTTTTTTTTAAATAAGGAGTTTTTAATACTTGCACTATTTCTAACAGTATATGCAAAATGTTTTGGATAAATGCTATAAGACAACAGCTAGAGAAGTCTAAGATGGTGGCTCACTTCTGCTATTTACATCTAGTAAATTTTAATCAGGTCAGGATTTAGGTAAGTGCTTTGGATCTGTGTGGCTTCACAGCTCAGAAGTTAGGGCACAAGTCATTAATTCAGATCCTATTAAAGCCTTATATTTTATTTAAGCACTGGAATAGATTGTGAAAACTCTTGAAGATTTAAGAAGGGCTTAGACATAAATGTCTTGTGAGCAGCATTGTAGGAATAGTTGATCATGCTTTGGTGCATGGTGATAAATTGGATGACCTCTTAAGGTCCTCTTAGTCTATTTTCAACTATTTTTTGCCGACCAACAAATTTTTTCTCAGGGTAGCTAATTGCTGCTTAGAATAGCAATTTTGAGTGTGTACAGTTTGAAAGGTTTTTACTAAATGTGGTTCCACACAGTGCCTTGTGTTACTAAAAATTTGTTACGAGTGTTTCAGTGGGAATGCTGCATTTTGTGCTGCTTTGAAACAAGCCAAAAGCATTGTCACAGCTTTACTCTATCCAAGGACCTCACAGTTCTTGGACTTTGTCAGCTGAGAGTCCCTTGAAAACACAGAGGGAAGGAGCTCGGATCTATGTATACCCAGTGTTTTAATGACCAAATAATCCTGGAAGTTCTCATGTGTTTAAATCCAATAACTGCAGTTGTTGGGTAAGTCTGGAAGTTTTCATTGTTGACAACGAGGAGTTACCGGAGAGAACCTTCATCACCTGTGTTACTCATTGGCATGTTAAAACTTCCACGTAACAATTTGTAAGAGGTCTGATTCAGACAAATTACCTCTTTTGCTTATTTGTGTCCTCAAAGCATCATTCTGCACTGACACACAGTTTAATTCTTGATTTAACTCTTGTTAAGTCTTGATTAATTGCTAAGTCTAGGAAGATAACATTTTTTCTGTTTACTGAGTTTTGTGGTTCTGCTACAAGGCACCAATTACATGGAAAAGCCAGTAGTTGCCAAGTCTGTTAATAGTATAAGGACTGCCTCCTTATTTATGGTCAATTCCAGTAATAGTAATTAGGAAATGTTGAGTTTAATGGCAGAAGAATTATTCCAAAAGATGCAATTGGTATCAGTTTCATAAGGGTTTTTTAAATAGTTGACAAACATAGTTGAGGAATAAAGTTAAAATGTTTACCAGAAAGAATACTTAAACATCCTGAAATAGTCTAACAATATTCTAAATGCAAAGGAGAGATATTCTGAGGGTGGAAGAAGGTGTCAAATATCAAAGAAGGTCTGGGAACTTAATGCCCTTTAGAAAAAAAAAAATAGACTGTAGAAAAGAACCAAGTTTTTAGCAAGGTAGGTCCAAATCAGTGGAACTTTGATTTGAAAACAGAATGTAGGAATGGAGATGCTAAGCTAAATCTAAAAACTTCAAGCATATACTATCTATCATATTATTGATGAAACTAAGGGGAAAGTATGAAAAATGGGTACAATAGGAAACATAATGATTTTCCCACTTAAAATTTCAATTGATATGGCTTGGATACATGTAGAAAACACAGTACTGGGAATGATGGTTACCTGACATTATTATTAAAACAAGATATCTTGCCCCAGATTGCTATGTCCTAATTGTATTTATGGATGCTAGGTGCTGTATTGTACATACAAAATTATGCATCTGGGTCTGGTACTAATCAGAAGGGTAGATGTGAAAAGCATTAGGTTTATTGTGCTGGTGAGTTTTGCCAGACTTCTGAGACAAATTGGATCTCTTGCAGTAAATACTGGAACCATAATTTAAAATTTTTAAAAAGTGGCATTACAACTTGCAGATCAATATGTAACTGTAGTGTGTAAAGTGCAGGATATTCAGTGCTTCAAAGGAAGTGGTTCATTGATTGTAGGGAGATGTGGGCTGCATTTCTTGGTGTACTTCTTTCTTACAAAGGGTTTGGTATGACTGTGTTTTCCTGGTGCCAGTACCTTAACATATGACGCTACTTGTGACCGCATCGTCCCTGCAGTGTGGTTTTCATGGGTGTGCATTACTGTTCCAGTTGAAATAATTTGAATTTTAAAGAAACTTTTTTTAAACTGTCTTTCTGCCAGGAAATTCCTAAGAGTACTTACATTCTGAGAGTTCAGTGGGTTGAAACCTGTAATTTTTGATTGCTAGAAATATTGATGGTTGATTGACTTTTGTGTCACATGTTCTGTCAGATTATTTGGGGGACGTTCATGTACTAGCTGCCTGATAAAGATTCCCTGGTGTCTGTCTGCTTTATACCTAGTAGAGAACCTGTAGGATCTCTTTGTGTTCCTGTCCATGTGCCTTCAGGAAAACTTCTGGAGCCCAGCTGTGTTTAGGTATTGATTCCTACTAAATTAGTGAGATATGGCAACAGGTTTAAAAGCTTTGGGGAAACAAATATTGTACCTTAATTAACATGACTTTTTCCACTGGAAAACCAAATAGGAAGTTGAATCAGAGTGGATTGGAAGACCATTTTGTAGGTTGCTTTTATAAGGGATGAGCACCCTCCTTTCCCTGGCAGAAATTGATTGTTGATGTGTTCAGGTGTAAGTAGAAATTTTCTGTGGCCCTTTTCTATTTTTCTTATACTTCTTCTGTGTTGCCATCTGAAATATGTTTTACTTTTGGAACCAGAGTACTGGGAATAGCCAGATCTTGGATCAATTCCACTTGCTTAGTTGTCCTGCTACGGGAGGAGAGCACCTGAAGAATAATCAAGGTCTACAGTCTCTGTCTTTTGAAAACTAATCTGAGAAAGATATATATTCAGCCTTCTCTTAGTCTGTGTTCATCAGACTATTTTATCTGCTCCCAGCCTGTTATGTCATCGAGGCATGCCCTTGGTGCTAGTTAAATACCAGAGGGAGTCTACGCCCAGCAAAAGGAAACGTATTTCATTTGCTCACCTCTTTAGCGTGCTGCTGACCTCCTCACTCCACACTGGTTTCAATAGTGCCATTTCCAACAGGAACTTTGGGCTTTCCATTTCAACTCCTAAGAAAGGCTGTGCACTTTGTAGCCTTTCCGAATACACAGCTGCTTTGCATTTAATGCTATATACCAGCAAACCATAAATCATATATACATATTCTTCTTTACCTTACATGGCTCAGACTGCTCTGAGAAAAACTGGTTCTACCATCCAGCGATTCCCTTAGCATAATCATTGCTTGGGTAGACCTGTTTGAAAAGGTCTTGCTAATCCAGTGCTCTGGCTCAGACAGGACTGCATGGCGCTCATGCTGATTCCTTGAGTTTGTTCCTGGTTCCAGTGTGTGTGTTTTGCTAGAGTTCAGCTGAAAAGTAACTGTAAGGAGTGCAGGAAGATCAGATTGTGCAAAACAGTTTATTTGTTTTGCAGAAGTTTGCTGTGGTTTTTCTGGTTGACTGCTGAGAAAGTCAGTGAGGTTGAAGATTAGAGCCTTTTTAAAAACAGAGGTTGATCTCGCCTTTTTGTCTTTGAAGGGAGGCTTGTCTGAAGTTTCTGAGAGTGCATTTCACTTCCAACTGATTTCAGTTGTCTTAAAATAGTAAATGTGAGAACTTAAACTTACTGTGTGGTAAATTCTTTTTTAACCTGCAGTTAATGTACATTACTATTTAGCAGAATGACTATTGTAGCAGGAATCACTGTTTCTGAAAATCTGCATGTGGAGTGGAGTCAGTGTAGAGCACATGGTTTTGATATACAAATTGCCCTATTTTAGGCCCTAAAGTTTAGCCATTGTTGCTGTTAGAACATTACAGAGTCCTCCTTTTCAGCTAAAGTCAATTATTTTATTTGTTCTACTGATTTTTTCTTTTATGTTTTTTTTTCTGATTGCAAGATTGAACAATGCTATGTTGTAGCGTGAAGAGACTGTAGAGATGTGTAGCTAAAATACTATTATTAATTTATGTCATAAATTTGAAAGAAGGGGAAGTATGTGACTTGTGGCCTTGATGGTAATGATATATGTGTACTCAATATACAGCTTGTCCCTGTAAACAAGCTTTATTAAAAACATTCATTTCTGTTACTTAGCTAAGCTGGTATTTTTCTGGCCTTCCATTTGATAATATCAACTTTAGATGTATCTTAAGGAAGGATAGTACAATGCAATATTCACTGCCTGTACACGCTAAGTAAAAGATGTTACAGTGAGGGGAATGTGGGCTTTTTGGAGAATCATCAAATTACCCTTTGCTGTACACATAAAGAGTTGTATTAGCTGCTCTTAACTGAGACAGCTTTTAAAGATTATATTCACTGATGTAGTAATGTATAGCACATGCCACTGATTTCTCACTAGTCCTCCATCATGGAAAGATGACTTTTAGAGTAGACCAGAGTCATGCCAGAAATCTCTAGTATCTTCCTGAAGCCAGGAAAGATGAGAAAATAGCACTGCTACCGTGTGCCAGATGTCTGCACTAGGAAGACAATCAGAAAACCCAGTCTTCTTCCCCTCCCCTACACCTAAACAAAACAACCAAAAAACAACAATAACAAAAACCACCAAAAAACCACAAAAACCCAAACAAAAACCCCAAACAACACAAAAAATCCCCCCAAAAAACCTGAAGAAACACCCCCTCTAAAAAACCCAACCCACCTATGTCATACTGGGGAAATCCATGATTCCTATAAGTTAGCTTTTTCTAGCTGCATCTTCCAGAAAAAAAAAAAAAAAATGCACAGGAGAGAAGTTGCTAGAGAGCTGGTAATCATCTGATTGAACATTCAGTGTACTTGCAATATTTGAAAATCAGAATTTGTAAGTGGTTAGAATTTAATCTGTCACATAGGAAAGACTCTCCTCTAGCCAGATGCAAGCTAGAAGGTTCTAAGAATCAGAAGTTGTTACTAGGAAGATACTAGGAAGGTTCTGAAGAATTCTGCTGAAAAACTGAGTAGTGGGAAGGAGGGTGTTAAATGAAGCTGAAATCTGAATTTCTGAACAGCTTTTATTAACTTTCTGACATCTAAAAGGTAACTCTCTATACGTGTATGTAACTTTTAAATAAATTAGGATTTGAAAAAATTGATTTAATTAGACTTTGAGTTCTCTAGGGAAACAATGCACAAATGAGCTCAAATTCTGTCTCCAATAGTAATGGAGAATGGTATCCATTTTTAATAGTTTTTCATTTGTTTCTAGAATGATACTGAATTGCTGTTAAACTTTAGGAGCAAGCTAAGAATTAATGCCTGAGGTGATGCCCTGTACCATAACTTAGGAAATACATACTTTTACTTACAACTTGCTTGTTGTGTAAGCAAAGTCATTCAAAGTCTTTCAATTTAGAAATTCTCCCAAGTATATTATCACTGTCAAGCAAAAGAAAGCCTTTATTGACCAACAAGGTATTTAAGATTTTTTTTTTTTAATCTTTATGGCTAAAATTCAGATTCAAAAGCCTTTTCCTGTATGGCTTGTTAGAATGGCCCTTGGGAAAGTATAGAAAGTGGTAAATGCTGTAAAATTTATAGTAAAATTAGAATTCCATTCAATGTTTTTTTAAGTCTATGCTATAGACCTATATGTAAGGTCATGCTCTTAGAGCCCCTTTATCTGTTTGCTTTGTGTGGCTTTTTGCCATTCAGTCTTCATCAGGTTTAACTGTTTTGCAGAAGTTATACTAATGGAAAATAGTGTCTAGCTGTGTAGCAGTGAGGCTTCAAATGCCAGGTGGTTTTATGTATTTCTTACTGTGACTTCATCCAGGTTGAGAATACAGAAGGATCAAAGCAGGAGGAGTGGCATTACATGCCAGCAATAGGGACTTTTCCATGTTTACTTTTGATTACCTGCTTTTGTGGAATATGGAGAAGAGAGTACGGTAACATGCTGTGAAAGCCTATCTCAAATATATTTATTTCTGTACTTGGATTCAGTATTTATTTTTACTTTCAGTGTAATAATACTTTATTTTTACTTTCTTTTTTACAGAATGGACAGCAAATTGTGGATGAACCTATGGGAGAAGATGATATTAACCAACAAACTGTAAGTAAAATATGGCTGTAATAAAAACAGTACAATATTGGAGCACACTGACATAATTCTTAATGGCAGTTTGCCACTAGTCTTTTGTTGTTTGAAATTACTGGACATGGGGTGCACTCTCAGATCTTAATATTTTTGAGAGTGTGGCTTTTTCTCACTGACTCAGGTCTAGTTCGGTATCCTACTGTTCTCCAAACTCATTCCTCAGCTTTTAATAGTGTTTCAGGGAAGATCAAGTGTGGAGAACAACTGTGAAAGTGTAGTTTCCATTGTGCTTGTTATTGAAAGGCATTTATCAAAGGAATTCTTAACCTAGGCTTCTTAAAAATAGAGATTGTTACTAAAGAGAGGATCAATGAACCTTCCTGACTGTGATAATTTTTAAGGTTCCTTGTCTTCATGTTGGACTTGCAGTTTACAAAATTTCATAATGTGAAGATACCGAGTTCAGTTTTCTTGTTGCAATGCCTGTGAATTTTGTCTAACATGAAGTTTACCTGTATTTTCATGTTAGCTGAATATTAGGTCTGGTGATAAATGGCTTTGCCAATAAAGACAATTTTTGAAACTCCATATTTGGTTGAACTTCAGGATTCATATGCTGCTATTGCATATTGTGCAGATTCAGGTTGTGAGTAGATGGTCCAAGCTATTTCCCATTCCACTTGTGCTGCTTGACAGGGAGAAGGTAGAAGAGTAGTATGAGCCTAAGAAGGGGAGGGTGGAGAAAAAGGTGGTTTTAGTTTCATCTTTGTTTCTCACTATCCTGGCAACAAGTGAAATAAATTTTCCCTAAATTGATGTTCTTTGGCCCATGGTGGTAACTGGTGTGGGGTGTCCCTGATCCTTAGGCAGGGCATGAGCTTTTCTCCTACATGTCCTGCTGAGGAGGGGCTTGAGAAAGTGACTGGGTGGGTGTCTGGCAGTCAGCTAAGGTTTATCCCTCAAAAGTATCAAACTTCTCTTTCAATATCTGATAACTACAGAATGCTTACAAATGTTTCCCTGTATTTCCTTTGGGAGTTTCCAAACTGCTGCTTTTCTGCAACTGATTTTAATACAGTATAACTATCAAAAAGTTAAAACATTACTCTGGTATTCTTTCTGTCATGCTTGAGCTGCTTGGTTATGATTGTTTTAGCTGTTTAACGTCTCAGACCAGTATATTAGGAGTATACTTTGCATTTCATTCTAGGCTGTGGTGAGTAAAAGGTTGCCAGTTGTGGTGTAAATTATTCTATTTTTTAAACAACGTGTTACTTCGGCTGCTCAGTCAGTTATAGCAGGAAGTTCACCAGTGCTGTCAGTCAGGTGATGAAATACTACTTGAGCTGGGGTGTGAGATTCTGTCAGTCCTTCATAGTCTGTTTTGGTGCAAGATACAGACAGTTGTAAATTACCATTGAAACTCATTTAAGTTGTACTGTTTAGCTTCACACTTAAATGGACTTGGGGCACTTACATAGTTGCTAACAATATCTGAAATTTCTCAGCTCTAACTGAGGAGAGTAGAATGCGTAGAGTGTACTGGCAGATCAGGTCAGAAGACAAAATACTTTGGTAGGTGTGTAAAGTATGCAAGTTCAGGACAGAAAGTTGCCATACTTCTGTGGAGATAGAAGGTGAAAGCTTGAAATCTGCATCTTTTTGCTGTGGTTGGATAGAATGTTGATAATGCAGATGAGACAGGAAGTTTGAAATAAATATTAAAACTTAACACAGTTCCATGTACATAGGAACTCTCTCTAGTATTCTGTGTGTCAGAAGATAAATTGTTTCATTAGATCCATGTTCTTTTGGTCAAAAGTAAAGTTAATTAAGGGGAAAGCCTGAGTTACATGACTGTGATTCAAGTTTGGTAGTTGTTTTAGGAAAATCAGGAGCTATAAAGATACCCATTTCTAAGAAGTCCAAGAAGCTGTATGGTTCAAAGTCTTGCTTCTTTTAAAAGGGGACTCATTCAGTATTCTGGTTTTATTGCAACAAGTGTGCTGATTATAGCTGACTTTATAGCTTGTTGCCAACATTTTTTTATCTGTATCTCATAAATGACCTGGAACCAGCAGGAAATAAACGTAAGAGCAGCTGGCTGAAGCTTAACCTGATGTGAAAACTTAAGTGAACATTACTGAAAGGGGAAGCTATTTAAAGCCTTTTATTTGCTACCTTTCTCACTCTTGTGCTATCTGCCATTGCTTTTTGTACCTCTATGTGCATAGAGATTGAGTAAGTTAACTGAGCAAATTAATTGTTTTGAGCTGTTGCAATCATGCTGCATGTTTTATTGCTAGTTAAAGCTAACCAGAAACTGCAGGTAGTCTAACAGGTGGCTTCCCATTTTATGTGTATGTGAAGAGCATATCGTATTTCTGCTGTGTTCTTTATGTTCTGTTATCTGGATTCTATGTAGCTGATTAAACACTTAGTACAACTGATGCATTACCATTGCATTCTACTAGCTTAAGCCTAATTATTAAACATATGAAAAATATTATGTTCCAAGAATTTGTAAAAAGTTTTCTTTTCACTAGAAGTGAAGTTTTCATTTGGAAGTTGCAGGAAAATTTCTTTTTGGTAACCTACAAGGACTAAAGGGGTTTTTTTCCCAGTACAGGCAGAAGTGGAACCTGTTGAGGCTCAAACCTGGGATGAACCTCTCTTCAATGCAGGTGGTGGGGTCATATTATTACCCTTGACTTCTTGCTTTGGCCCTGCTTTTAAATAAGCAGAATTAAAGCATACATAGAATTAAAACTAAATCAAAACAAACCATATTGAAATATGCTGATCGGGGTGATAAAAAATTAAATCTCAGTAGCTGTCATCCTCTTACTAGAAATATATAGCTAAGGTGAAAACGACTAGTCAGTGGATAGTCAAAAGGTAGAGTAAGAAATGTTTCCAAAGAGAGGTCAGTATTTTAAAAAGTCTTTTTAATTTATGTTTTCCTAGCAGAATTTAAATAAGACATCTGTTTGCAGTCATGAGAGATGAAAATTAAGACCATTGTCTTCCTAGTCAGTGTTTTTTATTAAAAGAATTTATAAGAAAAGCGTGATCTTAAAAAAGGCTTCAGTATATATTAGAAAAATAATTTGAAGCATGTGGACAATACAGTCTCTTTGTTGAAGTATTGCATTTGATTCATCAGTGCTGAGATTCTGTATTTTACATGCATGTATACCATACAATTTACACTAAATCTGTAAACCACTGGAGTGGGGATGTCAAGTTACATAAGGAGAGGGAGCTCATTCACCAGTTACAGCCGTGGGCAAAACAGCCCCCATCACTCAAGCAGTAATACTAAATCCAGAGTAAGCTGGGGTAATCTCATTTGTTTTGTCTTCATCTGTGAAAATAATATAGGATGAGAACGTTATTCAGAAAAAAACATAACTAAACTGAATGATTTTTAGATTTTAAAACATTTCAGAGAGGCTTTAGCTGATTTGTAGTTTAACTTCAATTTCTAATATTCTGTACTAGTGAGAACTTAATGTTTCAGAAACTTTTGTTTGTCTTTTGGCAAGTTGAAGCACTGTTTCAGGACTGCTCTGAACTGCTGATGGATATTCCTGCTCAGGTGATCAGTAACAGTTTCCATGTTTAAGAACAGTCATGTTTGTTAACATGACAGTGAAGGCATTTCTGATTTTGATATGTTTGTTTTACTTTTGCTGATACAACCTTCACATTTCAATTTTCTGTGTGTGCATGTTTGTCAGTTTTTTGATTAAAATTCTTGTCTCTGTGGCAGAGCCAAGACATAGCTATAATTTCTTAAACATTAGGAAAATGTTGGGATTCACAAGTGCTCGTAATCTGTAATCCAAGTTTTGGATTTCTCATTATTTACAGACTGTTACTTAATTTTAGCTGAAACAGCTACTTGTATAGCTACTTGTAGCTTGGGTTGAAAATACTAAACTTGTACTTCAAAGTATTCTGTGATTCTTACATTACTTTTAGTGTATTCTACAAAATATACTTAGATATATGTACTCATGTACTTAATTTTATTTTACAATCAAATAACTTGATTCTTGAACAAATAAGGGTTTTTTAAGGCAAACAATTTACATCTGCAAAAATTAAATCGTTTCCTTTTCAATGACCAGACTGTGCTTTATAAAAGGCTAAATACTTTTTTTTTTTTGTTTGTTTAATGTGATGAAATTAGAAATTCAGTATCTTCCAAAGCACTGTGCTCTGCTGAAACTTGGATAAATTTTGTTAGCAACTTTGTGGCATGGTGCATCTTTCCTTTCTGAGAATGAGCTTGTAGGTCCTCATGTAAGAAGTTACAGCATCCTTGTAAACAGTGCAGACCATTTGGTCTGAGATGATAACTCTTAGATATCAAAGTAATATATAAAGAAGGCAAGCCCTGGAATACTTTTTTTCCCCTAAGATGTCATCAGGTGTTGAGGAAAGATTACAGCAAAAATTTCATTAATGTGTTCTACTGGATTTTCTGAGTGACTTCTTTTGCATTTGGTGTCTTTAGTTGCAGGGTACATTCTGGATCTTGGTCAGAAAATTTGAATAATTTGAGAGTGTAAGCAATGTTCAAAGTCAAGCTGCTTACTTGTTACATGGAGAGAAAACAGATGGTAGCCCTGCAAAGCCTGTAAACTGACAGATGGAAGCTGCCACACCCCCTGTTTAATAGAATATTGCTGCTTTGGCTATACAAATGTATTTATTATGAAGAAAAGTATATTATTCTGCTTCTGAAAACTCAAAAAATTAGTTCTCTGTTCCTCAACTGTTGACCTTTGTCAAACAATGGCTTTTCATTACATATGTGTACTGTGTCTTTGGTTTTTTGCAAATAATTGAAAGCAATCCATACTACAGAGCCTTGCTTTTCTAGCATTGTGAAGACTTAATTTTCATTGTTACACTTCTCAAACTGGGGGTATAGGAGATTGTTGGTTTATCTGAAGGACTCCACTTAGACTGACTATTTCAGCATTCAGTAAAACTCGTGGATTCCCCAATGTTCTGTATTTCTTTGAGAGTTCCTCAGCATTTTTCATTTCTCCTGCTCCCTGTAGTGTCTGTGAGCTCTGTTCTCTTGAAAGTCTAGACAGCATTTCTCTTAATTTTTGTAGACTCAGATCATCCAATTTAAACAATGAGGAGGGAATGATGGGAGATGAACTCACTTTGTTTCTGTACTGGAGGAGAAGGAAATGCATTATGCAAGTGGAGTTCTGCGATTGACAGGACTGTGACTGACAGGCACACCACTTTCCCTTTGTTTTGGAGACTGTTGTGTCTCCTGGTAAACAAGTACAATATAAATCCTTATCAAAGATTTTAAGTTAGGCAAGCAACTTGCTGAAGCAATTTGTTCTTTTTGTCAGAGACTTCCCTGTTGGGGACTGCTGCCCTCTAACCTGTCTCCTTCATATATGAAGAAATATTTAAAAGGGCAAGCTCTCTTCTGAGAGATGCTCAAAGTGGGTTGTGTAGCTTGTATCTTAATGTTTCTGGTTGGCTGCTGGTGCTCTTTGGGAACCATGCAGGCTGTGTTCTCCCAGGGCACAAGAAATTTCTTCCACCTGCCAGACTCATGCCGGTTATAGGAGAGCTATTGTTGTGAAGTAACCCCACTGACCCCTGAGCACTGTGCTTTGTACTTCTCTGGGAGGTCACATAAAAGGTTTTGGAGAGCATTAGTCAGTAATTGTACAGATGTTTCAGCTGAAATGCCTTATTCCTGTCACCCTTAGCAGATACAGCATATCTGTAGCAAAATACACTCAGGTTTACAGCCACAAGATAAGAAAATTATTTACCCACAGTATCTTTTCATTCTTAAGGAATATTGTAGTTAGAGCTGCTCTTGCCATTTACTCTCCATTTCTGCCTTTAGCTCTTTTTGGTACAACAGGATTTAATTTAGTGACTTGAAGATTCCCGGTCATTCTTCTTTTAGTGTAATTGCATCTATTCTTTACAAGGTAATGGCAGAGAGCTTGAATCGTCTCCCATTTTTTTATTTAAATTTCTTTTAAGTTTTCCAAGTGCAAATAACTGTATTGCTGTTAAACTGCAAAGTTAAATTCTTGAGGTATTTCAGTTTTGAAGGAGGAAGTAGCTACAAGTTTGAACAAATTGAAGAGAGGAAAGCTTCAAGTAATTTTAGGCTATTTATGAAACGTTTGAAATCCTTATGTTGCAGTAAGCTTCTCATGTTCAAGAAGCTGTGTTCATCTTGAAACTAATATTTAATAATTCTTAATGCTGTGTTACTGCTGCTGTAGGAAAGACTGCTTCTTCCAAAAAGGCTGTACCATACTGGACTGTAAAAAGCACACTGACAATGAGGATTTCTGAGCCCCCAGTTGAATCATAAAGTCCTCCTTTGTGTAGTAGTAGTTCCTGAAGGCCTGTCTTTATTATAATAATAATTGTGTATATTCGGTACACAGAGTTTGAAAGATCGTCCCTGCAGATGTGACACAAATGAAGACCTGGAAGAGTACAAAAGAACACTAAAAGGGCACAATTTTTCTTCTGGGATGTGGCTAAAGTCAGGTCTTTATTTCACCTCTCCATTTTGACAAGAGGATCTTGGCTCACGCTGAGGAGATGTGTAATCCAAATTTAAAGGAAAAGCTAGAAACTGATACTGTAGGGAACCAGGATGTGGGATAGAGATAGCAATGTGTTCTGTCACTTAAATTACTGGCTTTGTCTTCTGAAGAGGAATTAAAAATAACAAAAAATGAAGTAATCCAGATATTTCTTAGAACACAGTCAAGGGAAGCTGTCTGCAGGGTGGGTTTGTTTTCATGTCTTGTGCAAGCAGGACTACAGTATTTTGCTGTATGCTTCCTTTGATACACAATCACTAAACGGAATCACCTGGATATGTTTATAGCTGAATACTTGTATATGCCTTTGACTAAAGATTTTTACTTGTCTTTGTTTACTTATTACTTGAAAAACAGTCTTGTTCCACTAAAGGAGCATGTACTTTACGATTCATTGTTTTAACAAGTATCAAAAAAGCTAAAGATAGTGTCAATATTCAGGAAAATAGCTCCCACAGTAAATCTAGAGAGATCAAATTAAAAACTTCCTCTCTTATTCTTTGCAGTAAATAGAATAAATTCTAATTCCTAAAACATTTGAAGTGTTTGGGACTCTTTTAACATTGAAAGAGAGCTTAGGGATCTTTTTTACTTCAAGAAGTTCACTTTCTACAGAGCAATACAATATTGGTGCATAAGTAAAGACATTTGAGCTGGGCAATCCAATTTAAATATTTCTGCAGTCTGCCTTGGCCTAGAACATCTGTGTAGCATTTTCTGTGTGCAGGATTTCAAAGGACGAGGCACAAGGTCATTTTGGTCCTCTAACTAAACTCTAGTAAATAAAAACAATCTTTAGGCATTCTCTGCATTGAAGTCTATAAGGTGATATTTTAAAACATTTTGTAAAGTTCAATTAATAAAAATACAGTAATCACATATAGGACTTAAAATACTTGCTATTCTGCTTAATCAGTGAAATGTTGTGTAGTAGTGTGATTTCTGAAAGAGATGCTGGTCTCTTTTGTTCTTTTCTGGGAACCAGGAATCAGTAACATCTGCAACAGCCTGTTGCTATCAGGCAATCTGCTTAAGTTTCCTGTGCTGATCTCTGTAAGTATCAGCAGCTTGAGTACCACTGCTGCCCAGTCTTTATCACAGCTCTGTATGTGTGTGTGTGTGAAATGTCTTTTTTTTAATGTCTTTTCTTTTCTTTTTGACCTTTTTTCCCCCTTCTCTCTCCCCACCCCCCAGCTGTGTCTGACTTGCCTGACAGGAAATTTTCTAATTGCCGGAACAGCTGGTCACAGCAAAAACGCCAGGGTTGGTCTTCCCTGCTAGGCTTAGGCTCGCTCACTCAGAAAATCCAAACATCATGGGTTCTTAGTCATGTTTAAGTTTCTGGCTCTGCGTGTTCGCTCTGTTCGGGTGAGCTTAGTTTATTATTTAAGAGAATAAGGGGGAAAGTTCTACTTTTATTTAACTTCTGATTTCAGTGCAGTTTTAGTCTTTCGCTGCTTAGGGATCAGTGTTGTTTGGATTCAATGTGTTTTGTATTTCCTTAAAGTCTGTGGTATGTTCGTATGTTGTAGAAGTTTCCAAGGTACCTGCTGATAAAATTTAGCGCTATTATGAAATTATTACCTCTGTATAAATAATGTAAAACTTATATTTTAGGGGGAGGTGGGGGTTGTTAAATGTGAGCTTAACCACATGTTTTCTCACTGAGAGTTAAGTTTTATTGAAAATCTTTGTATTTTTAATACTTAGTAGTTTTTTTTATAGTTGCATCTTAATATAGTGCTTTAAACTGTAAAATATGGCTCTGTGTGGTGATAGTTAAAATAACCCAAGCATATTAATATCTTAAATTTACTTCTGAAATGGTATGAAGAGTAATGATGTTGCATAACAGTGTTAGGGTTATTTCAACTTTTAAATTATAATTTAGTCATAGCAAATGTTTAATTTGTCTTGTTGGGCATATATTTAAGCATTAAAAAGTTTGGTTTACATTGAGAAAAATTACTAGTGGAGTATTGTATTGTCCCAAGCATTGTTTCAGAACTATTTAACATTATATGTAAACAAGCAATGGGACAGAACATTCTATCATTGGAAGTCAAATCAGTTTTCACATTTATCCTTTTGTAGGTCTGCAAATAATTTTCAGTGAGGGAGTAAAAAACCCAAAACCCGATGACCTTCTTGTGTAATGACTTAACATCTTAAGATCTATTAACTTGTGAAAGCAGTAAACACCTACTAGCCCATGTAATGGTTTAAACAATTTGTATTAGTTTTTGCAATGCAATATTAGTTTTTGCAATATTAAAAAATAAATGGAATTTTCTTGCCACAAGTGAAACAACAAGACATGAATGTAAAACAATAGAACATAGATGGCATTATAATCAAGAGGATTTTTAATGTAATGTAAAATAATGTAAATTTTAACTTATAAATACTTATCAACTCATAGTCCTGAATTATAGTTCTTTTCCACAGGCAACATGAAAGGTATTCCTCAGAAATGTGGTCAAACAATGACATTGTTTTATCTACTTACAGCAGCCTGGTTAGGTTGTCTCCAACATTCTGTTGATTTTAAAGTGCTAGCTATTGCAGACCAAACTACAGGTTTTCAACCCATATAGATTTCAGTATATGTTTCGGAAATTATGATAATAAAACAGGATTCATAGTTTTCATACATTAGTGCTGAGTATGCTCAGGGATTATCTTCCCTTCTAAATAGTTTGGGGTTTTTAACTTTAATTAGTTTTTCAATTGCAATTCTCTGAAATGTTAGTGCTTAGCAAGTAGGAAAAAAAATTATATCAGAGTTACTGGGAAATGAAAGTTCCACCCAATGAGTATTTTTTTCCAATGCTGATGAGCACATTTCAGTTCATGAGATAATTTTGTGCTGTTTGATCAAAAGAGAACTGCATTGCAAAACTGCTTTTGGTGGCACTGAGCTTTTAAAATGCTTACAGGAATTCCTCAGCTTACCTGCCAAATAACCTACTACTCACAGTTCCTTTGGCAAGGAAGGGATAGTGTCCTATTCCTGTCCTGTCCTTTTGTGTATTCATTCTAAGGAAGGAAAGCATTTTCAGAATTACACTCCCAGCCTGGTGAAGCACAGTTACCCATAAGGGCTTACCTGTCCTCTGGCTTGTTTCTCTGGTATTGGTTCTTACCAATATTACTGAACAGGACTGCCATGGCTTGTCTGGTCCCTGCTGCTGAACCAAACTGCGGCACCTGAGGTCTTTTCTCCCCAGAGACGCTACTGGTGGGTCACAGCTGGGCACGTGGGGACAAGTCCAGGCATGTCCCGAGCTCCAGTGCTTACTGGAGCTTGTAAGTAGGCTGGGGCTTGTTGGTAGAGAAGGGTCACTCCTCAGGCCTCCCTGTGCTGGAGAAACCTTTTAAGGCGATGGTGAAGCAGGAGTTGGTCCTCATGGAGGGTTAATCCAGAGTTTATATCCTGGGCCGCACGGCCTCTGAATCCAGTAACAGCTGCACGAGAACTCCAAGCGCATGGTGTGCTCCATGCTCGTCCTTTTAACCAGAGGGGGAGGGAACACAGGGACCACCAACCAGGTACGGGGGAATCTCAGGTGAGAGGGACACCTGGATGGGCCAATGGCTCCCCAGGGGTGGAGAGCATCCTTTGAACCTGCCAATCACTCCATGCTCCCCTGGAATTTCTGGGTTGGTAGACGGTGCCCAGCAGGGGTCAAGGTGGGGGAAAGGAGAGGTGATTGACACACCACCTGGGAAAGGAGATGTCGGGGGGAACCAGGGAAACTGAGGCACACCATGACAACACACTGCAACACTCTGGGACAGGATTCATTCTTCAAAATCCTATCTGGCTTCATCTGTACAACTGGAAGAATGGGAGTTCTGTCTCAGTAACCAGGTCTGCAGTCTTTATTCTGTGAGTTGGCTATGTGGAACAAATACAGTCATAGGCATCCTTCTAGATTTCAAAATTGTTGCAGAAAAAGCCAGAAATGAAAAAGATTAGAAAGAGTGTAAGGAATAAATACATTAATACAGTTTTTTCTTTGTTATCGCTACAAATTGTTTTCCTCTGAGAGACTTAACAATTAAAGAATTACAAAAGAAAAAAAAAACCCAGACTCTAAAACTAAACATTTACAAATAAAGTTTTTTTAAGAAATCTTATTTTCTATCAGGTAAAAACAATTGATGCTGTCTGCAACAAGTGATATGATGTTAGTTGAAATGATAGGTTTTTCCATCTTGTAAAAAGAAGCAAAGACATAAATTGTGAAAGCCTGTGTTTCTGACTTCAGATGTCCACATTTAGAACTTCTGCTCTACTCTGGCTTTTCTTTGGTAGTAGTGTAAAACAGACAACATAAACAGAATATCCTTAGATCAGCTTGATTTAATTTTATGCATGGTACTGCTTTGCTTTTTGTTGTATGGGAATAATTGCTACTTCAGAAGTAGGATTTTTAATCAGCTTTTTAGAACAATTGTTTGTGTATGAGCAGATAAGTACTGACTACTTCTGTTAAGTGATTCAAATTGAATATTAGTCACAGTTATAAGGAATGGATCTTAGTCCATGATTTAGCTCACTGCTTGCCAAAGTAGTGGGAGATTGTGAAGTACTTGTTGCACTGTGAGTTTTATTTTTAAGACAGTTTTGAATTTGAAGATAGGAGTATGAAAAGTATAGAATGTATGAATGTATATAAACTGTGTCTAAGATATTTAAAAACACCTAGACTGGTGTACTCTTCACATTTTTAACTCCCATTTTTACCTTAATGAAGATTACTATAAGCTCTGTTAAAAGAGGTAAAAGTAATTAATTTTCAGTTTGTTTTTTGTTGCTCTTTATTACTTCTAAAAGTATAACTCAAAAGGAGGTTTTAATTTCTGCAGATAATGCTGAAAATTCACCCTGCATTCATTACAAGTTGGGAAAGTAAAAATGCATCTAGGAGACTTCCTGACTCAAGGGAGGGGAGGAAAAGGAAGTTCTGTACACTAGCTGGGGAACTGTGCCAGCACTGAGTCATCGTTTTAGAATCACTTGTTATCCAATAAGCTTACTGTCCTTGCTGGACATAACTGCTTTATGTAACTTCAGCACCAATGTTTAATATCATAGTCAATACTTCAGAAATGGTTTATTTGATTATGGGGATCAACGTTATGGTGCCTGTGACAGACAAATATTTTGCCAAACACAGCCATGTCCAGCATAGCTCTTAGCAGTACAATGAGGGCTAAAAAAGTAGTGTAAGGCACCCTGTAACCATTGTTGGAGCACTGGTAAGTAAATTGCTGGGGAATCCATTTTTCTGTTTTCAGCCTTATCTTTGCTTGTACTGAATGTACATGTGCTTCAGGAAAATGCATTTGTCTAAAGGAAGCAAAACATTTCTGAAAAGAGATTGAGAGGGGTGAAAACAAAGCTGCTACTTCTGTAAGGAAAATGGAAAAATCTATGTTGCTGCATAATCAGTACTAACAAATGAAAAACTATAAAAGCAGTATCTTTGCTGCTGCACATTTGGATTTGCCTTTTTTGAAAATTGTATGGTCAACAGCATACCCTGATTTTAGGATTGATACACTGATTTAGGTCTTATCTTGAAAAATGGCTGTTGTTTGAGGGAAGTGTTCACCAATATGGGCAATATGGTTTTGACTTAATTGTTATAATCAAAGCTATCAAGAAGGATTTTTTTTCTCTTATTCTGATTCCTGACTATAGAAGTTGAAGTTCCAGAACTGTGATCTTTTCTCATGATGATTCTGGCTGTTTCTCATGTGTAAATTATCCCCATATAAAATAGATACAAAAAATACTGTGGTATGTGATTTTAAATTGAACATATTCACTAAATAGTTCCCTAAAGAGTTTCTGATGGGATCCCACCAGCATTTTTAATGTATTCATAGGGTCTGTTTAAAAGAAGTAATAAAGTCACGACATTGGCACAGTTAAGTGCTAAATGGTGTATTAAGAAAAAAATTGTGCACAGTTTGGGGGAGTGTCTTGGCTTTGTCCGGCAGTGACTCTTGGGAGGGCTCTGGGTACCAATTAAACACAGCCCCATGGCTGGTCCCTCAGCAGCTGTGCTCACTGCAGGTTGGGCCAGGAGGATTGTGGCTGGGAGTGTGGGGGCTATTGCTCTGTGTGCAGCACAAATCAGCGATGCAGAGGCTTCCATAATAACATGAACAATCAAGTAGTAAAAATAAAAAATTCAGGGAAGACTACAAGAACACGAGCTAGAAAATCACTTTGCAGTAAAAAATCTGGAAATGTTCTTAAGAAGCAAATTAAATCATAAGTAAAACTTGTCTGTAAGTAACTCTGTCAAAGATGGTTCTGTTTTGTACCTTCATTACTCTGTTAAGACAGTACAGAATTAACAGGTAAAGGCAAAACCTGGGTAATGCTGGAACCAGGATTATCAGTATTTAAATTAATTTCTCCAGCAGTTGTTTAAGTTGGCTTAGCTATTATAAAGGTTTTAATTATTTATTGAGATTAAAATTTGTTAATCTTCTTATCTGATGTTTACCTTAAGTCAAAGCCTTAACTTCATTTTTACAGATTTTGGTCAGCATGTCAACAGTGTTTGATGTCTGGGAAGAACTTTCATGATTACTAGACCCATCCAAGCATTTTTTGCATGTGTCAGATTTCCTTCCCACTGGGTTTTTATGAGCTTGAGTATGTATTGCATATCTGTCCTAGTGATGTGTGCTTGTTATTGGAAAATGGCAGTTTATTTAGAAGTCCTGCTGATAGTCAAGTTTTTTCTCAGTTGTAAAAGCAAAGATATGACAGAGGTTTTTTCTGTCCAGAAATTGTGTTGTAAAATTTAGAGATTTTATTTTAAATGTGTGTGAGGTTAATGGTTTGTCCTTGTTCCTTTCTTATGTCCTTTATTTCATAACTTCCATCTCTGTTAGATGCAGAAGGGATTGATATGTGGCCTTTTACTTTTTTCAACCGTGAAACCTTTTATTCTGATGTTACAGGTTTGGTGCTGTATCTCTTGCTATTTTTTGTATAGACAACTAGTATGCAGAGGGGAAGCTTTTTGATCAGTATTTTGTCATCTGCCAGCTGAAATTTACTGCACTTCTTAGGACATTTTCACCTTCATCTGGGTAATGCTCATTTCGTGGGAAAGTGAACATGCAGCCAGCCTTGGTTTGCACTCAGTTCTTGTGAGACCCTTCTTGTAACAGCATGCGGATGTTGTGTGTTATCTTCAATATCCCCTTCCTGATGCAAAGGACTCAAGATAGGATAGTTATTCATGACATGTCTAACACAATAATGACTTCAGGGGTTTTCTAAATCAACCTTTTATAAAGAGAACTTTCTCAGAAATCTGTTCCTGAATTTGTTCCAGGTGGAACTCAGGTATGGTGAAGGAGTCATTTATTTTCTTTAGCCTTTAGCTGCTGTTACTCCTTTTTTGTCATCAAGTAAGAACCTCAATTTTCCACAGTAACGGACCTCAGAATAATCCAAAAAGTAATGCCAATCCTTTCAAAGTGTTCAACCTGTTAAAAAAAAATAGAATGTTCTTTCAAAAAGCCTTAATCTGTAGGTACTTGTGGCATTTACTGCGCATACCTATCTTTGCTCTTCGTATGATAAAAATATTAAACCCACCAGGTTTTTTGTTGTTCTTTGCATAGTTAGTAAAAAAGATTTGTTTCAATTTGATTTTTTTTTTAAATCCCACACTTACATAATCAAATAAAATCTTCCTGGACCCTTCCAACCCCCCCCCCCCCAATCTTGTTGTGCATGCCTATCATTGGTGGGAATCTTAGGTTTTGGGTATCTTGCTTTCAGTCAACTTTCTGTTTAATTTCACTGAAGCGGACAGCAGAGACTATGCAGTCAGTTCAGAATGTGTTCAGGATGGGTCCAGTTTACTTTTAGAGTCACATGCTATTGACTTTAATGTTTGAATGTCTTAAGCTATAAATGTTTCCCTATACTTTTTTTTCCTTACCTTTTAATTCTATGTCACTTCATGACTTTATACCCCTTTAATGTCATCCCTGTGTAGGAGCAATATAAATACACTGATCCATTATTATTTTTGCACTAAAACTTTACATTTTTTTAGGTAGCTGCTTTTTTCCTTTGGAGTAATATATGCATATCATAATTTTTATTTATACTTTCAGTATATCGAAAAGTACATACTCAAGTCTTTGTCCCTCATCGTGAAGCTGATGAACAAATTCTTTTTTTAATAACTGTTATCTAAAATATGCTGTCATTAAGATTTAAGTGTTTAAAATATTTCTACTCATACTCCTGTGATTTTCAATATCTAGAAAAGGATAAATCTGTCTTCCAGAAATACCTTTCCTAAGTACACGTTCCATATGTAACATAGCAGTTTATTCTTTGATGTTGTGTTTAAGTTAATTCACATCTAGTTCTTACACCTCTTTAAGAGTAAATTCTTGCTGAATTTCCTATTTCTGTCTTGATATTTTGAAATTTCTTTGCCAAGCACTTGTCATCATGGAAGTTCACACTTTGCTTATGCATTTTTTCACGAACCTGAAGCTGAGAATTTTAGGTGCAGTGAGACTCCTATGGTGTTTGGATGTGCTAATATTTCTTAATCTGAATGGCTTTCCTCTTCCTGCTATGATTAAGAGCACAGATCTGATTCTGTGCTGCCTAATCAGATGATTCGGAATATTTCTTTGTGAATGATTTTATCAATATTGCAGCATACATTTATCTGTTTTAAAAAATTGTTGTAATCTTTAGTTGATTATTTCTCTGTCCTTTTTATGTAAAATTTGTAGACTAAGAATGCTTCCATTTTTTGAATGTTTACTATTTAAACACTAATGCGTATCGCAATGCTATTGTGGATTTTACTGGTAGTTCTCCTAAATACCAGTTCAGAGTCCAGTTTAGTAATCTTAGACCAGCTTTTCAGCTGTCCCTGGACCATAACTGCTTGGAGAAAGGTCTGCAGATGACACATGGCTTGTTCTGCACTAATGAGCTTATGCCATCCTGCTCTGCATGGACCACTTCTTTACACAGAGCAGTTTTCAGGTTTCCTATTGAAAATTCAGAATTCTGAAGGGTAAATTGCAGAAGAGTCTATGTATAGGTGAACTCATGTTTTTCTCTTGCTTTTCTGGGCTTTTTTCATTACTACTGAGAAATATATGCCTAGTAAGACTCTGTTTCTACTTCCTTTAGGGTTTGAAGTCTGGTTTGCTTATAACACATTACCTATTAGTTGTTCCTGTAATAAGATCTCAAACAAATACAAATATTTTATGTTGCAGCAGAGTTAATTTACTTTTGAATTAATCAGTGATGGTAAAGGAAATTCACATAAATTCAATTACTAGAAGTAAAATGAGTGTTCAGTGTTCATTAAGTACCTAAAATATTGGGGTTTTTTTTTCCCAGCAACATGATTAGGCTATTATTTTTATAGTCTGATAATGATTAAATAGTTTTTCACTGCTTCCCTAGAAGGTGTCTGTCCTTTTCTTGTTTTACTGGCAAGCATGTTTCCTATTCTAATTGGTAGCTGATAACTTAAGATAAAAATGAGCTGCCCTTGGTGTTGCAGAGTTCCCCTTTTTTTTCTACAAAATTTTTCATTCCAATTTTGTCTGTGCCATACACTCCATTTGGTGGTTTTTCCTATGTGTGTGTGTTCTTGTGCACAGACATGTATTGTGAAGTGTATTACTGTAAGCTTACTTATATGGAGATACTGCCTGGAATAGTTCTGCCTTGCAGACTAGATCAGTACAGGAATTTGTTCTAGAATATGGTGTTTTAAATTCATACCTAAACTTGTTTGTCACTCACTTCCTTTCTAGACCATTTGATTTAACACTATTACATTGTTAAGTAAATTCAGAGTAACGTTACCTTCTGTTTGTTTCCTTGTATTCCATATTTAGTTTCACTGTAGCGGAAGCCAGTAGCAACCACTTAAAAGTTGACACACATGGTTGTTTTGGGGATTTTTAAATGGCTTTCTGAGGCAGTGTAACTTTGTAGTGTGAAGAAGGCCTTGAGAGAACTGTGTGCCAGAAGAGGAAATCATGTCTTGAGACTTTTATTTAGGTCCTGCTGCAGTGTAATGCTTGAGAAGAGAAAGCTTTCCAAACTTATAAATAACAGAAATAAAATGTGGGCAGTAGGGTATAGCTGTAACTGAAGGAAGACCTCACCATTGCAACGGGTGACTTGACTGTCTGTAGTCATGTGCAAGTTGTGAAGGAATGGAAGACCCAGGTATTCCAGCGTCTCATTTATTTTCAGTTCGTCACATGGGACAAATGTTTTTGCCAAGTACCAAGAAATGATCAAACAATTCAGTACCAGATGGAACGGCTGGTTCTCTTCCAGTTTACTGCAAGATGACATCTATCATCTGATGTATAAGATTTGTATTTTAATTCAGGTAGATAGTGAGGCTTCATTACCTCTGCATATAATTTGTGTTTCTATAAAAGGCTTAGCTTTTATATTTTTAACTGCATTTGCAGAACACTCTTTAGGTTAAAATAACAAACATTCAGCAGTTATGTCAGAAAAGGAAACTGCAAATTTGTGGGCAGCCACGCATTATAAATCTTGCTCCCAAACAAGAGTTACGGACAACTTAAAGTTGGATATCATTAGAGTTCCTTTTCTTTTAAAACAGAGTTCTCCTAGGTCTGCCTTTTATGGACTGAAGAGTAACTGAGCCCTGAGAAAGTGCAAAGTCTGGGAATATTCTTTTGGTATCAGGAATGTGAAATGGCGGTTTGGGGTTTGTTTTGTTTTTTTAGAGGGTGCTCAAAATAACCACTGGAAAGTTGGTTGCATAATAATTGCATAGCATTCAAACATAATAATTTTTGTTTGTGTATAGAGAGCAAGTTAATACATTTTCTTATTTTCTTGTTCTTGTTGAGTTTTGTAGTGCTTTTAAAGCAATATAGAATCATAGAACGATTTGGGTTGGAAAGGACCCTGTAGCTCAGCTAATGCTACCCCACTTGCCCTGGGCAGGGACTCCTCCCATTAGATGAGGTTGCTCAAGGCCTAATCCAGCCTGGCTTTCAACACTGCCAGGGTTGGGGCATCTGCAACCTCCCTGGGCAACCTGTTCCAGTAATTCACCATCCTCGTAGTAAAGAATTTCTTCCAATACCTAACGTAAATTTCCCTTCTTTCAGTTGGTACCCATTACTCCCTGTCTGGTCACCGCAGTTCTTGATGAAGGATCCCCCTCTGGCTTCCCTGTAGTCCCCTTCAGATAGTGGATAGTTGCTATGGGGTCTCCATGCAAACTTCTCTCCTGTAGGTTGAACATTCGTAACTTTCTCAGCCTGTCTTCATAGTGAGGTCCTCCAGTCGTCTTACCAACTTCATGGCCCTCCTCTGGACTTGCTCCAACAGTTCCATGTCCTTCTTATGTCCACCTGATTGCTTTGCATACCTGAAGGCAATAAATTAAAAAGATTGGAGAAGCTTGTGTTTCACATGTTTTTGACTTTCCCAAGATTGCCAGGGAGCAAATAGATAAAACCGTTAAGCAGAAATGGATCAAAGTATCTGAAGTAATGTGTGCTTGACAGTCTGTTTTGCTGAGCTATTCTGTTCCTCCCTTGGGATTCTCTTTAAGTTTCAGTGGGTGGTTTAAGTAGTATGTAATCCAACTGATCACATAATAATTTAAAATATAAAACCAAAAATGTCCACCAGCAATTTATTCCTTTGACAAGTAAAATATTTCTTTCAGACTCTGTAAAGATTCAGCTGGTAATCAATGATGGTAGCAATTTCTCCTGAAAAGACAGAGAAGTTCAGATTATTAGGTGGAGTACTCAGCATGCCTGTGTGCACACACATATAAAATTTTGGCTGTCTTACAATGGAAACAGCCACCTAAACTTAAAGGACATCTTGGATTTGTCTTGGGTCTTCTAAAACTATTCTTAAAACTATATTCTTCACATTGAAGTATCTTTTTTCACTCCCTGATTTTAAAAGTTGCCAGCATGTTCTGTGCATTATTCCAAATCATGTGCTGGAGTTGTTTAATATATACGGACTCTCATACACACTCAGGATTTCTTATGTGCAGCTCATTTCCAACTTTGTAATCTTTTGAAGAATTGTCGGTCTGGGAGAAGCATGTTTTGGAATATGCTGACCTGGGTGGACAGTTGATTTGCATTTATATACAGTACTGAAATGATCAGATGCAAAAGGGTACATTCAGCACTAATTCATGCACATAAATTCTGCAAGGTGCTTGAAAAGCTTACAAGTTAGTGCTTCAGAAACACAGTTTTAGAACTTGGCCTCTACTAACCTATCACTATAACTAATTAGTGCACGTTTTGGTGCATATAGATGAAGGGAGACTGGAGCAAGGAAGACATACTCTTAGAGGAAAATCATAGAATATCCTGTGGTGGAAGGGACTCATCAAGATCGTTGAGGTCCAGGTCCTGATCTTGCACAGCACCATCACCAGGAGTGCCCAAGAGCATTGTCCAAATGCTTCTTGAACTCTGTCAGGCTTGGTGCTGTGACCACTTCCCTGGGGAGCCTGTTCCAGTGCCCAGCCACCCTCTGAATGAAGAACCATGTGCTAATATTCAACCTAAACCTTCTCTGACACAACTTCAGGCCATTCCCTCAGGTTCTGCCGCTAGATAGGTTAGAGAACACTTAAGCAAACAGAGTGTATCTAAGTCTGTGGGCCCTGGTGGGATGCACATGAGTGCTGAGGCACCTGGCAGCTGTCATTGTGAGGCCACTGTTGATTATTTTCTAATTACAACTTCTGCCGCTGGATAGGTTAGAGAACACTTAAGCAAACAGAGTGTATCTAAGTCTGTGGGCCCTGGTGGGATGCACATGAGTGCTGAGGCGCCTGGCAGCTGTCATTGTGAGCTGTCACTGTTGATTATTTTCTAATTACCATGATGACCAGGAGAGGTGACTGAGGACTGAAGGAAAGTGAATGTCAACTCCTGTCTTCAAAAATGGCAAGAAGGAGGATCCAGGGAGCTACAGGTTGGTCAGCCAGGCCTTAATCCATAGGGAAATCATGGAGAAACTAAGCATTCCTGTATACATGGAGGACAAAAAGGTAGCTGGGGTTTTTCAGCATGGATTCACAGTGGTGAAATGGCATTTGACCAGCCTGAAGGGAGGGTGTAAAGCTTTTTTTCAGTGCTGCCCAGTGGCAGGACCAGAGGCAGTGGATAAAATGGGAAATACAGGACTTTCTGTCTGAACATCAGGAAACACTTTTTCACTGTCAGGCTGGCTGAGCCCTGGCACAGGCTGCACAGGGAGGTTGTCACCATCCATAGAGATAGTCAGGTCCTGGGCAGCTGGCTCTGGGTGGTCCTGCGTGAGAAGAGGGTGTATGGTTGGACAGGATGATCTCCAGAGGTCCCTTTCAATGTCAACCAGTCTGTAATTCTATGAAAGGGGTCTAAGAGTTGCTCAATAAATAGATGAAAAGTATTCTCAGATTTATTTTATTCACTATAACCCATAGAAGAAATAGAGAATGAACAAGAAGGTAAAAGTGTAGATATATATTGCTTTCAGTTTGTTAGCTGTCAGTTGTGTGTTAAATTACACACAACTGGATTGCATGTAATGACTAGCTAGATCTTCAGATGACATTAACAAGAATGCAGTTTTTTTCTTACTTGATGATGATAAGTTCTGAAATTCCTTCCTTGTGTGGCAAGGAGTGTCACTTTTCAGGGGATTTTGAAGTTCAGTGCAGAAAATAGTGAATTAAGTGCAGAGCACAGGAAGATAAGATTCACTGCTGCTTAAAGCTTTCTGGTGACCAGCTTCTCACAGAAGGGGAAAGGATGAAGACTGGGCAGCTTTTATAGGATAGACTCCCCTTGAGAAGAAAGGCAGAATACTTTCTTCAACAGAATTTTGTCAGTGGCAGGTGGAGCCTGCTGCTGAAGTGGGAGTGGAGAGTGTTGCTTTGTGTGGAAATGTCTTGAGTCTCACAGTCTTAAAAGGTGAGCACTGGCATTGCTGCAGCATGGTGGTCCTCATTCAACTGTTAAAAAGGAGGGCTTTCCAAAATCGTCTGGGCCATTTGGTACATTCTAGGTGTGCTTTAAGATTACTAAATTCTTAAGAAGATTGGTTTCCATTAATTGGTTGTGAATCTGGAACAGAAATATGAACCAAATAATATGGGCCTAAGAGGAAAAGCTTGGGAATTGCTGACTTCTGTCAGCTCTGTTATTGTCTGGATCCTGGGGCATCTCTAAAAGTTTAAGCTACATTGTTACTGAACTAGTGCTGTCTGTCTTAATTATGCAAATAGCATTGCTAAATGGTTTTTCCCTGTACTTCACATCATCTAGTTCATTGGCTTCAGTGGCACTGGTGTTTTTCAACATATTGTGGATTTGTAAATATTTGTAAACCATTAATCTAAATTTATTCCTCTGGTTTCCTCTGCCAGGAAGAAGGAAGTATCAAAGAAATTGCAATAACTCACCATGTAAAGGAAGGACATGAGAAAGCAGACCCTTCACAGTTTGAACTTCTGAAAGTACTAGGACAAGGATCCTTTGGAAAGGTTGGTAACTGAACTCTCGTGGAGCCAATTATTCAGGAATATAGCATTGAATACTGGTTGTGAAATACTTAGAACAGTCATGGTTTTGCATTAAGGCAATGTTGCAAGTGAAAACTGCTTTCTAAATTAGTGCTAATTAGGCACTGTAATTGTGGCAGATATTTTTAAAGCAGTATTTTTTTGTGTTAGCATGATATGTGGATTTCAAAGTTCAGTAGAAAAAATGGCTTGATACGAAATAATTGGGTGTTTACTATTGAGATGGGATGTCATTCTTCTGTAACTACTCTTCTCCTTTTGAGAGGGTGAGGGTTGAAATGTTTTTTCGATGAGTATTCCTTGTTGCTTGCTAATTGTAGGACATCACCAGTACAGAATCTGATTTTTTGTAGCACGTTGCTATTGTCATGAACAAATTTTAGGCAATAATGGCTACTGAAGTAAATGTGATACACACCAGTCATGTTCATTGTCTGTTGCAATTTGGTTATGGTGCAATGTATCTTGATATATATCTGAACATCTGTTCAAGACTCAATGTTTCTAGCATTACATGAGTACTGACATCTCACTAGGCATAAATTTTTTATACTTTTAGTTGTCCAATTCCAAATTGAAATTGAAACATTAAGTTTGTGTGACAAGGCAGACCACCAAAACTGAATGGTGTATGTAAGGCAGAACAGGAGAGCCTTTACATCCATTTTCAGCCTTAATTGCAGTTCTGAATGTGATGTTAAGCTCTAGCATGTAGAAAAACCACCTTAGATATGGTGGGAAATTAGAAAAATAGTTCCCTTTTGGTGGTAGTAAGTTACTGTTGTGCACATTATTGTACCAGTTAAGTTTGGAAATCTAGGTGCCTAGAAGCTATAAAATTTTGTACTCCTACTAGTAAGAATTCACTGAGAAACATGATTCCAAAGGTTAGATTTAATCCAGAATCATAACCAAGTTTTTCTTTGGAAATCTTCAGATCATGAGCAGTAAATCATTCAAGGGCAAGGAAAAGAAAGCTAATAAATGATCATTTCAGCAATCACTTTTATTGATAATACTAAATTCAGTACTTTAATGGGAGGGAGAAGGGGGAATGTGAGTTTTTAAAAAGCAAAAATAATAAACTGTCTAGCTGACTCGAATTTCTGCAGAAATGCCAGTCTTGTCCTCAGTTGTCTTAGCCTTTATGCAAAAAATCATTAATATTTTTTAAAAATCCATAAATCATTTTGTTCTAATAATTTGTCATGTCAGTGTTCCCCATTCAGTTTAGAAAAAGGAAATCTGCATGCTTTTCAAGGTCTCTTGATGATGATCTGGTAGTCTCTGGATAATGCAAGGAATGTTAACATAAGTGAGAATTGGGCACAAAACCAAACACCAAACTGATTTCACACAACATGTTTAACTTCCTCATGTACCACAACACGTCTCTATACATGTCCATAGTCAGAAAACCTGTGACAGTTGGTTTCGATGGTTTTGTTTTGGTTTTTTTTTTTCATTCCTAAATCTAAAATTTGTCTCTACTGGAACTAATTTCATGTTAAGGATATTAAAAGCAATACCAGTCAAGAAATACCATGATACTGAAGAAGGAAATGAAACACCCTTTAATTGAGGCTAGTTGTTCTATATTGGTGCATGCAACACTAGGATATTTTTAAATTTATTTATGCATTGATTTATATGGGCTTCTGGATCAAATTTTGTTCACATATTATGGTCTTATCTGAAAATTATTTTATTAGCACATTTCCTGTGTCATCCTATGAATTTTAATAAGATAAAACTAGAGATTCATTTTAAAAAGCTGATTTTTGTGTGTCAAATTTGGAAGAACTTCTGAGAGAATCTAATATTTTTTTTCACTCACTGAAATGACTTAAATTAGACAAAAAATTAATTTGGCAGAGTGTTCTCGGAATGAACTTAATGAAACTTTTAGATTATGAAAGGAGGTTTGGCTTTGCAGAATCTAAAACTGTCAAATAGAGTTTCATTGAAATTCTAGTGACTACTTGAAGTTCATTGCAAAATACATTAATCTGACTTGCTTTTATTTTCTTTTAAGAATTCCTTCTAATTTTTAATGCAGGTCTTCCTTGTCAAAAAAATCTCAGGATCAGATGCTAGGCAGCTTTATGCAATGAAGGTATTGAAAAAGGCCACCTTGAAAGGTAAGCATTGTTTAGAACAAGGGAAGAGAAATAAAAAAGATAACTCGGGGACATTGTACCAAAACCTAATCTTTCCACAGCTCTGCTCTACAGATTGTGTCTTACAGTTTGTTCCCTGAAACGGGAAATAGCAGAATACACTGCTTTGTTTTGTAAACCTGGAAGGATTAAGGATTAACAATACCATGTTGGTAGTTAGAGAGGATAGCAGGCTCCTTCCCATGCCGCTTTCCTTAGGTGATGGTGGGTTAATGGAGTGGTTGTGTTACATCTGCCACCTGACTTGCTCCTGAGCTGTTATTTGAAACTTAATATCCTTCCGTTTTTCCTTTGCTGTGTGTCACCAAGGATACAGTTAATGCCTTTTGCTCAGTTTATAATTAGGTCATGATATTTAAAAGCACTTTCTATCATCTGTTTTATTCTAGAAGTTCTTAAGCACCTTAGTCTTTTTTTTTTTTTTTAAACAGACATATACTGTACACTTGCCCCAAACTCTTGGCATGTGATCTCGATGTAAAGTGTATTTTATAAAATCTTCAGTTAATCATCTAAGCTAAAACGATCACTTGAGCTAAAAAGAATTGTGGATTGGTCTGTTTCTTGGGTGGTTTTGATCCTGAATGCTATCAGCAGCAAAATGAGTCTAAGCCTGAACAATCTCAATTCTGTCTCAGAGAATTCTGTAAGAAAAAAGAAATAAGGTATTTTTTACCGTAGATCAAAATGAAAGTCACCTTTTGCACTAATGCCTTGACCAGGTTGTATGCTTGTTCTTTTATGTCATTGTTTAATTGTTTTGTCTGTGTGAAGTTCTTCTAATTCATAACTGTACTGAAACTGAAATGATAATTTTGAGGTGGCTCCAACAGCTTGTAGTGCTTTACCGATGTTATTGATTATTATATTGAATATCAGCTTTAACGTAGCCTTTTATCGTAAAATATTTATGGAATGATGGAGGGAACAAAAACATTGGTTTATGAACTTCTACTAAAATGTTGACATTTTTTCACTTAAGATCTAGTGCTGAATGTCACAGTTCTTACACTTAAAACTATTACAGAGAGGTGTGTATTTGAACAGTTTCCTATATTTTGATTCCTTTGTGTTTTGTGGCACGTGTAATTCTCATTATTTACTTCCTATTTTTCTGAATTTGATTTCCACTCATTTAAGATACATTAATATCCTCAACAGCCTTTCATTCCCCAGTCTGTTAATAGCTCAGGACTGGTCAAAGGTCACTCAGCAGTTGCTTTTTGAAGATGTTTGAGGGCTTCTCTTCATCACCTTTTGATTGCAATTTAACCTCATGTAAAAATTACAGTCCAGGCTGTGGTTCTAGTTTTGCCTACAGATGGGAGAGACTGATATATACTGAAACTGAGAGCATGACTTTTATTTGGGAAAGGAGACCTGCTGAGGCACTAAGAATTCAAGGATGCAAAAGGCTTGAGCAGAAAGGTGATGATATCAAGAGGATGCCACAGTCCTCAACACTTTGTATCTGGATTGTCACATGTTTTTCATGCACGTCTTGCTTGTGATTAATGTTTTAGAAAGAGCAGAGTTGCAAGAAAATTAAGGTTATTGTTGAAACTTTAATACTAAATTAACTGGAATTAATTCTGCTTTTCATAATTGCGTTTTTAATAACTTTTTGTATATGTAATACTATATCTTTAAATAATATAGCATATTACTTCATTTATCTGTGTTTCTTTAGCTCTTTCAAATCTATTTCATAAAGTTATTTTTGTGCTCCATAATTAAAGATAAAAAGATCACACTTGAAAACAGTGTACCTGATCCACTGAGATCCACCTGATCCAGTGTACCTGAGAGAATATTTTCATAGAAATGCAGCTGCATTAGCCAGAACACATTAATGTAACTGCACAGTCTAACTTTCTAATGTTAAGAGCAAATGCGAGAATATATACATATAATTTTGTTTACTGCAGAGACTAGTTTATTAATACACTCTGATAGGAGGTGTTATCTTTCAGTGCCCCTTTATGATGTGGAGAGAGAAACAGAGCCAAAACATTGCTAGAGCGTCTGGAATCAAATGTATTAAGAAAAATCAGTGCTTCCAGCAGAACCCATGTGGAAAATTACAGTCAAACAAAAATCAGATGTCAAGTCAAATAATGGCTTATGCTAATGTCTGAAATGAGCTCAGATCTTTTGCACTTCTTTTGCTTGGAATTTTGTTAAGTCCATACTTTCCATGTAACTGCTGCATAGCTGCAGGCATTTGAAAGAATTTTAAATTTTTTTCTCGACTGAACCTGCCTAAAAAAAAAAAAGGAATATTCTGAATTTCAATCTTGTAATTCAGATGAGCTGCTGAAACAGTTAAACCACACAACTAACTATCTTGTGACATTTTAATGGCTTTGGATGCAAAGGTCAACATTCAAATGTGATGTTTGCTTTGTATTTGAGCACTTATTTCATAAGCTTCCATTTTTATGGATGTGTTCTGCAGGCAGATGGAAACTTCATAGTTGTATTCATTCAAGAAAATTCATATCTGTATAACTTTTTCATAAGTATCTGTTTTATTGTAAGAGCCTGTTTCTGGGAAAAGATAGATAAACACCTTAACACCATTTTGCTTCTTGTTCTTTTTTTTCTGCCTTATGTTTTAATATCTGAAAATTGTGGCTTGTTAACTGCACAAGGAATGCTGTAAACTTAAACTGTGGTTGGGGCTTCATTGCTCTGGGGCACTTCCTTCGGGAAGTTGCATTTGTGAAAGGAGCAGTAACAAAATGTACAATAGAGGGAAAGAGAAAAATGCAACATCTTAAACCACTGAAAGCAAACTTTGACAGTTCTCCCTTGTGTAAAATGCTGAATTTTGTCTGTGTCCTGGCTGATTCAGAGCTTCAGATGGAAACCAAGCCCTGCCTGGAGCTGGCAGGGGAGTTGTGGAGAACAGCTGAAGCAGGTGCTGTGCTCATCTGACTGCCCTGCCTGTGTTTCTGCATTGCTGGCATGTGATGCTCATTTGGCTATGTTCTCTGGTGGCACAGGAGCACTTACATGTCCTGTTCAGAGCCACCATGCATGGACAGCACAGGCAGCTTGAGCAGCAACTGCTTCTAATGTCTGATATATTCTCAGTAAACGTCCTTCAAATCAAAAATATAATCTGAAGTATACACTACATTGAATCAATGTTATTTTTATTTTAAGTTCATAATAAAGGAAATGAAAAAAAAATCCCTTCCAAATTGTAAAGAACTTGATATTTTATTAGTGTGAGTTATTTAATGAGTTAAACCAATATAAACATCTTTATGATAGTATGGTTATATTTATGCTGTGTTTGTTTTGCCATGACTTTAATTCTCTATGCTTTTTACTAGCAGAATGTTTTGTACATAGCTGTGGCAGTTTTGCTATGATGTTTGAAAGGTTTACTAAGTATTGAGCAGACTGAAGGGTGGCTGTGTTTTCTCACGTGCTTTTGTTAAATTTATTTGCCTAATGTTAGGTTTTGTCGATAGCAAAAACTGAAGAAAATCAAAATGTATAAAGAAATTTATCAGAAAAAAATGTGTAGTAAATTCTCTCAGTTCTAAGGTGTGTACAGTATAATGACCTGCAGACAATTATAATATTACACAAAAGGAAGTACATCAGGAAACATCTGAGAAATACTGAGTCATAATGTTTTGGTTTTTTTTAATCTTGCCTGCTCATGTTCTGTTGTAGTTCGAGATCGGGTGCGGACAAAAATGGAACGTGATATCCTAGTGGAAGTTAACCATCCTTTTATTGTCAAGTTACATTATGGTGAGTTGCAGAAAAATTCATTTTTATAGCATAGAGTGTTTGTCAAGAAAGCTTTTAATATTTCCTCTGTGGTTCAGAAAATCATAGAACTTTTAGAGTGTTAAGTCCCAATCGTGCAGACTTGCTCTGTAATAATTCTCTTGCAAAAGAAGCACATGACTGACTTCATGCAGTGTTAAATCTTTGTAAGACTAAGACTCTGTAGCCCTTTGTGTTATTAAAAGCAGTTATCTATTAATAACCAGCCATTATTTTCCAAAAACTCTAATCTTTTGTATGCTGTAAATTTTTTAAGTTATTTCTTACAGTTGCTTTGTTTATTCTATAGAAAATGTATGCAATGGTTGGTGGAAATTAACCTTTTAATTTTAATAGTATGAGCATCTGTAGCACAATACTTATATGTAAGAGGGGAGGATATCAGTACTTTTAACATGTGGAAAGAAAGGGGAGTTTCTGGTTTGTTTTGGTTTGGGGTTTTTTCAACTCATATTTTTCTTTTAGGGTTTGTTTTTTCCTATAGTTAAACCTCATGTCTCTCTCACTTTTTAAAGTGGCTTAAGTTATGTACCTTTCATTATTTTGTTTGCCATTTTTTTGCAGACTAGATTAAATGTCTCTCTTAAGCTGAGTTTCTAGAGATTTTAAAAAGTTCATTAGTTACTAGTTTGCCCTTTTAAGTCTAGCTTCTTTCTTTAAAATTGGAAATAAAATGCTGGCTAACCTAAGTAAAGTTGATTTTTAAAAGAACTTTATTGGTGATTTGCTTTACTTTAATATAGCATGGGAATTACTTGGTCCGTGGTGGAGGATCAGTTACCTTATTCATTTCAATACATTTTCTCTCAAAGGAGAAAGAGAAATTAATTTTAATAATGAAAATAAGGGTGAATTATTTGATATGTTACTTTCCTAATAATGGATAAAGTTAGGTGATATTTAATTTTTTAATTATCTTTTCAGCTTTTCAAACAGAGGGGAAGCTGTATCTTATTTTGGATTTTCTCAGGGGAGGAGACTTGTTTACACGTTTATCCAAAGAGGTATACTTTTTAAATTTGAAAAATTGTCTATTGATAGAATTTGACTATAAATTGTCTGTATTAGGAGAATTTACATTTTAAATTCAGTTTTCATTGAATAAAATTTTGATCTGTTTTTAACCAGGTACATGTTTTGTTTGGTTGGGTTTCTTTGTACAGTCACTTCATGGATGGGCTGATGGCAATTTACATTATTTCTGAAAAAAGTCTTAGACAAGCATCTTTCTGTGCTGCTTTTTATACCTGGCAAAATCTTCTCCTTTTGCTACCATGTTTAAATATATGACTCAGAACCTGGATTTTTATAAAGTAAATTTGTGGCTGGTTTTGATATCCAGAATTCAGTGGCAGATAAGATATTCTCTTCTTTTACCCATGAGTGCAAAATTGCATTAAGTATGAATATTTAAAAAGTGAGACTTGTATTCTACTTATTTTAGTAATTTTCAAAAAGTGAATAATTGTCTCTATCATGATGGTAAATGTGTCTGTGTAGATACAGGAAATAACAACTTCAAAGGATTTCATTGCCTCAATTTAATTGGATTATAATTACTGAAATAAATGTTAGTATCTAATATATCACCATATTTTTTTAGAGTGTTTCTTATCCATTACTCCTGTTCTCACAACAAACATCTGTTGGGATAGAGATTGTATCCAATTGCATCTGGTAGCATGGACTTGCAGTTGTAGCTGCTTTCCATTTTCCTTTGCCACAACAGTATCAGGAGCAGCTGGGTTACTACTGCAAAGCTTTATTGTTATTAAGAGGAGAGTAGAATGGAATTTACTTTGTATATAGATGTACCTTTACTTCTGTGCTGACCACATAAATTACATTCGTTTTGATGGTGGCATCTGTTTCAAGTTGCCCTTTGTCGTTTGTTTTGCCACAGGTACTAATGGGTTATTAGTGCTCTAAAACTGAGATACTCTTAAGGTTCGTAGTTCATTCTTGATTCCCAAAAAAGAATGTATATTGGCTTCCTGCTCATGACTTTTTCACCCTGAGACACTCACATGTTATAAAATTTAACATGGTTAGATGAGAAATATTCATTATAGGTACCTGAATCTAAGCAGAGTTCATAGCTGGTGAGTGAAAAGGGCATTCTGGATGCTATTAATGTCATCCTCATACCACACCATGTGATCTTGAAATAGATCAGATGAATTGAAAGTTGTTGCTTTTTCCTATTAACTACAAAGGGAAAAGTGATTAATTCAAAGCTAGATGTCTACAGTGCAGATGCTTAAGGTTAGGAAAGATGAGTTCTATGCAACAGTTTCAAATAACGTAGTGTGGGTGTATTAGCCTACTCATAGAATCTTTTATTATTTGAGCTTTTAAATGTTTCTTATACAGATTTCCTTTCTTGAATATGCCTGCACTAAATATTGGCTCTTTTGTAGAAGTAACATCAGCAACAAGCTATTGCACAAGCTTTAGTATTGCTTTCTCTCATGAAACTACTAAGGGGAAAACATATTCTTCATTCTTAAATCTTGTTTAAAACAATGTTCAGCTTTGCAGAAACAATTTTTATGCTTTTGCACAAATAATAATTGCCATTCTTTTTTCTGAGTCTGTATGCTTTATCTTAAGGTATTAGTCTTAGATTCTAAAAACAAAGTAAGTAAAATAACTGAGTCACAACTGAAATAGAATCAAATGATGCAGGATCTTTTTCTGCAGTCTGAGAAGAGTTGAATTGTAATGTATTCTGTCGGGAATCACAACAGTTGATATACTGGGACAATATGTTCATTTCAATGAACATAAACAGTGAGTAGTTTACCTTCCTAATCCAAAAAGCGGGATTGCTACCAGGGATCCTCGCTGTGCTCTTAGACAGGCTGTTCATTTTACTCCTTGTTAACTCCTGTTAGTTTGCTCCTTGATCTGCCTTTCTGCAGTTACATCTCAGGCTGCGCCTTGGGGCTTTTACCATTGCTGTGACTTCTTTCTCAAGGTACCTAGGACCTTACAAAATCAAGATACATATACTTTTCTTCTTTCTTACTTCATGGATGAAATTCAGGCATTTGGACTTCTTTGGTCCATTTGTTGTCTGTAAATGAAATGATCCTATCTGACCAAGAGGTAGTCACATTTAAGTGCTTCCAAAGTATTTCAGTTTCATTACAATGTGTCTGTCTGTTTTCTTGAACAATCAGAAACAGATAATCTCCCAATTTGCAGAAAGAAGAATATATTGCCTTTACAAGTTCTTTTTCAAGTACGTCCAAGTATTTAAAGTATGAAATAGTGTGGGTTATAAAATCCTAGTTTTTGTGTAACCAAGAAATTTGAATTTTCTCGTGTTTTGTGTAGCGACAAATTCAAGTATTGTAAGAAGCCCTTCTGAAAAACCACTGTTGTTTAGTTTGTGCTGGTGTAACCTGTACAGATCTCACATGTGACATACATTGTGCTACTTTTTCAGGTGATGTTCACAGAAGACGACGTTAAATTTTATCTGGCAGAATTAGCACTTGCTTTAGATCATCTACATAGTCTTGGAATAATATACCGGGACCTAAAACCAGAAAAGTAAGGCTCCTCTGTGAGAAATGCAGTGCATTAATTTCATTTCTATAGCACTTCTTCCTTTTTCCCAACTGTTAAACTTTGGTAATTTACTATATAAATTGAACAGAGGGAGGTGGGGGAGGTTTATGAGCTATTTTCATTTAAAAGGTTAGATTTCACCTGTCTCAAAAAGGAAAAAGGATCTTAGCTTATGACCTATAGGGGGTTGAGGGAACTTTAAACTCTGTTTGAAGGGGAATGGGGACAAAGCCAGAGGTAAGCCTGTGGATGGCACACCACTCTTTGAGGGACAGTGTTCTGCCAAGGTCCTTTGGTCTGCCATAGAGGTAGAGTTAAGGGATGGAGGTCCTGTCGGCAGCAAGGATGAAATATCAATATGTTAGAAATCTCAGAAGCAGAAGACAACAAAAAAACATTTGTACAAATCAGCAGCAAAAGGAGGACCGAGGAGAATATCCATCCTTTGTTGGATGTGAGGCGAAACAAAGGATGAAGAAAAGGCTGAGGTACTTCATGCCTTTCTTGCCTCAGTTGTTGTCAAGATGCCCAGCCCCCTGAGCTGGAGGACAGATTGGGAGCAGAATGAAACCCCCATAATCTAGGAGGAAATGGCCAGCAGACTGCCATGCAATTTAGAACCCCGAAAGTCCATGGGACTGGGTAGGACTAATACAGGAGTTCTGAGGGAGCTGGTAGAAGAACTCATCAAGCCACTTTCAGTCATTTATCAGAAGTCCAGGTCAACCATAGAGGTCCTAGTCCAGGTCCCATGGATTCCCACTGGAAGTTGGCAAATATGATACCCAACCATAAGAAGGGTTGGAAGGAGAAGCTATCAACCGGGAAGCTACAGGCATGTCAGCCTGACCTCATTGTCAGGGAAGGTCGTGGAGTCATCATCTTTAGTGCCATCCTGTGACATGTACAGGACATCCAGGGGTTCAGACCACGCCAGCCTGGGTTTGTATGAGGCAGGTCCCGCTTGACCAACCTGATCATCTTCTATGATGAGGTGACCTGCTTAGTGGATGAGGGAAAGGCTCTGGATATTGTCTGCCTAGACTTTAGTAAAGCCTATTGTAACATCCAACCCTTAAGGAAAAAGGACCACCCAAGATTTTTAAATGCTGGTGGTGAAAAGGAAATTATATACCTCGCATGGAAATTGGTGTTTTAGTCCCTGGCCTACTATAAAAGCACATGCAGTGAGGTTTAGGTAAAGGGGTAAGATGAAAAGGAAGAGAGAAAAGGTGAATTAAAGAGGGAAAGAGAGGAAGAGAGAAAAAGAGATCACCAGTCTTGGCTACAGTGCCAGTCCCACTGGCGGAATATCCAGGGTCCGGGGGAATCCCTGGGTTTGTTGGGGGTTTGTTTTTATAGATAAGTTTCCCTGCCATTAAGGTAAGTTTCTTGTTTTCTATACAAATTAGTTGTTAGGCACAGTCTGTTCTTTCAGACCTTTCGGAAAATGGGTTGGGGGTCTTTGGGAATATTGGGTGGTCTTTTCTTCCCCTACACTCCATGCCTGCTTATCAACCTCATTCCTGCACTTGTGCTGTACTGTGTTGTGCTTATCTCCAGGAATTAGAACGAGGATGTTTGTCCCGGAAAAGTGCTGCCCTATCTCTGCATGGCCTCTTCTCTGGGCACATCTTGTTCTTTCTCACAGTGTGTTATTACCAGCAATCCTTGCTTATTACTTGCAATCCTTATCTGTTATTACCAACAATCTGTGGTTGGCCCCAGAGCCAAATGACTTTCAGTGTTTGAGACATACGTGTTAGCCCCTTATCTTCTGTGACTCTATGCCTTTGACACCATTTCCCACAGCATTGTCCTGGAGAAACTGGCTTCCCATGGTGTGGACGGGTGCACTCTGCACTGGGTAAAAGACTGATTTATTGACCAGGCTCAGGGAGTGGTGGTGAATGGAATTACATCCAGCCAGAGGCTGGTCACCGGTGGTGACCCCCAGGGCTCTGTGTTGGGACCAGTCTTATTTAGCATCTTCATTGGAGATCTGGATGAGGGTGTTGAGTGCACCCTGAGCAAGCCCACAGACAACACCAAGATGGGTGGAAGTGTTGATCTGCTGGTGGGCAGGAAGGCAATGTTTGCATATGGCACGGATGGTTCCTGCCATGGAAACTGCAAAGAGGAAGGGAATGGGGTCTGGGTCACGTCTGACCCCCAGGATGAAATGCAGATGGGGGAACTAAATCCATTGTGCAAGGGGTGTTACAGAATCCAGTTCCTGAATACTTTGCATGCTTTGCAATGCAGTGATATTCAGTGGTAGTCAAGAACAGTTGGCATCTCTGAGAAGTGTGGCCTTTCTTGTGATTGAAGTGAAAAGGTGGAGGCCCAAGGTCTGCTCCTAGTATAGGGCCTGTGGGTCCTGTTCTTTGGTCCTACATGGGGATATTTATTACTTGATGTTACTTGAAGTGGTCAACAACTTTTGAAATGGTAATTACAAATGAATACCTGTTACGTATCTGTATGAAAACATACCCAGTATAAGAGAAATAGAACTATGTCTCTGGTTTTAACAATTACAATTGTGCTGCATGTGCTGCAGATAGCCAAAACTGTTACTGAATTTAATAAAATATTTGAATAAAACTCTTGTAAATTTGTTTCTTAATCTTTAAAAACTAAGAGAAGGAAATCAAAATATGTAGTTTGAATGTATAGTGTAATAATTAATTTTCGTGCATTTTAATTCTCCCCGTCTTTGTGTATCCTCTACTGTTTATTCCTAAATATTGTCAATATGTTGTCTGAAACAATACATAAGATATTTTAATTAGTTTTTTTGTATTCTTTTTATTGTTTTTTAGCATCCTGCTTGATGAGGAAGGACATATCAAATTGACAGGTGAATAAAGGAATTGCAATACTAGGATCATTTCTGTTCATAGTAAAATCTTTGCATTTTCCTGTTGGTAAACCAATACGAAAAGTAATTTTAACTGATCAATAATTTAGCTGTGGAAGCAAGTAGTGTAATTAGCTTGAAATAAATAAAATCTGGATATTTCAATAAGATAGCTGCTTTACAAGTATATCTGATGTTATGGGCCTATGGTAATGTGGGGAGGGAAGGAGAATCCTGTGAGTCCCATATTAGTGTTCAGTTCTCTATACGAATGATAAAAGCCTAACACTTCATATTATGGTAAAAGTATCGACCGTGCACTTTTTTAAAAAAAATATTACATTTGGAAATATTTTTTTCCTTTCAGATTTTGGCTTAAGTAAAGAGTCAATTGATCATGAAAAAAAAGCCTACTCTTTCTGTGGAACAGTGGAATACATGGCACCAGAAGTTGTTAACAGACGAGGCCATACACAGAGTGCAGACTGGTGGTCTTTTGGTGTTTTAATGGTAGGTTTCTGGTAAATGTAAATAATAGCAAAATTGTGATTTGCAAGGTCTGCTGAAACAAATCAAACACTAACCCCTAAGGTGAGCTTTATGTTAATTTTAACTACAAAGGAAGTCTAAATTGTGTGAAATCAGTAACACCACGGTGTTTGATCAAGAACATGGACTAGGTTTCATATCAAAACCAATAATATACCATATTTTTATTATAATTTAATTCAAATATTTTATATCTATAGTAGTTTGAATGTTATGAGGACCAAGAGAAATACAGAAGTATACAGAAAAATGCTGTCTATTCCAAAGTGGGGAGGAAATTCATATTCAAATTTTAAATTTGAATTTACATTCAAGAGGAAAAAGGTGATTGGCAACTTTCTAATTAGAATCTATATTGTAATTACAAGTTAGTGGAATAATGACAACTGTTCACCTGTTGTTCTCACATATCAAATTGATTTAAATTACACTGACCTGGTTTGGTTTATAGTTTCTCAGTTGCTTATGGTGTTTCTGCAAGGGGTAATTACTGTAAAGTTGCAGGGTCAGGGGAAATATTATTTATATGGAATATAAATCGGAAAATAATAATATATCATGTTTGTTATTTAAGTAATGCTGAAAGACTTTTAATATTTAAAATATTTGTGTGCATTTTTGACATGGAAATTAGGCAGTTGTATTAATTTCTTACTGCTTCTGCTACATAACTGTAACAGTACAACTAATGTGTGTGCTTTATAGTACAAGAAGGACTCTTGTGTGTGAAAATAGGTCATCCTGTGGCTTTATGGTGATTAGAATGCTGTTGTGATCTGAAAACTGACTATGTAAAAGTAGCACCTGATAACTGAACTCTCGCCAGACAAGCACACACACTCCTCACAACTACACATTTTACCGTTAAGAACAGTCAATTAAAAGATAATTACAATGTAGCTGCAGAATATTTGTTGTTGATAACACAAACATAATTAAACTTCAGCTTTAATTTATAAAGCTAGAAAACATAATTTGGTGTTTATCAAGTGGATATGGTATCATTGAAAATTGCTGTAAGATGTTTAGCTGTGATTGGGGTGGCTTTCACAGTCTTAAGTGCACTGCATGTTAAATACTTTGGCTTCTACTTTGAATATAAATATATGACCTTAAAATCCAAATTCTATAAAGTAGCATATGAAATACAGTGCAACTTTTTCTAGGACATATTTTTATTTCTTGCATTTATAGTTTGTAATTTTCATAACCAATCTGTAAGTATCCACTTTTAACTCATTCTTAATTTCTGGGCTGATCAAAAATTCAAATGATGGTTGGTGTGTTATAAGTACACAGTAACTAGAGTGAACAGGAGTTATAGTATAGAAATGGAGATTTAAAGATACTTCAACAAATCATTTGGCTTCTTTTCTTGTGCTGCTAGACATGAAGTATGCTTAAGCCATTGTTAAGAAATATATTCCAATTGGTCCTTTAAAACAGTGACAGTTTTAAGGGATGCCATACAAGTGAAGACATTCATTTAAAGTTTTTAGAAGCACTGAGATACTCTCCTCCTCAAATAAAACATAAGTAGGAAAGGCCAGTGTTGGCTTATTCTATAAGTACTATTGGCCTGTTAATGTTGGAATATAGTATTTGGGAGGGGTGACATGTTGAGCTGTTAATACAAATATGTGTGCTTGTGACAAATTAGGAGCTTGTTAAAGAAACTGTATTTCATGCAAGTGTAAGTGGAGCACTCCAAATTTACCTTTTTAAAAAGGTTTTTTTTTAAGTGCACCTTGTGAAGATCTTTCTAAACCACAAACAAATTTTTTTTTTCTACCTACAGTTCTGACTTATCCCTCTCACATCTTCCTGACAATTGTCTTAGGTGTTAAAGTTAAAAGTAGTCTTTTTTTGTGTTAGCATTATTATTAAATTTAATTTTTTAAATGTACCAGTAAGAAATATTATCTAGACTATATTTACCAGTGGTGAAGAGATGGCAGTAAGAAATTCAAATTTTGTTTCAATAAAATGGTGTTTTAAAGAATATTATTAGTGCAACTTCATGCTCTTATTGTAGATCTACAAATGCTGTAGTCACACATTATTTATTCAAGTTATTCACTCCAATTTTTATGTGTAGGAGGCTGAATGTTTGGGTCATATGAGAAAAGAGGGGAATAGAGGATACCTTGTGTTCAAGATGACTTAAGTTTGCATAAGCTGTGCAGAGTGTTCCTTTATAATTATTTGTTGTTGTTAACTGTATGCCATAAAATTGCATTGAACTAAATTATTTTGAAATCTTTAAACAAAAAAAATCCAGTTTCTGCCTAAGTGCTGGCTGCCATGACTGCTGCCGGACTGCTTTCACTGCCTCACGTAGATCTGATATCCCTGCAGCACACTGCAGTCCAGCAGGAGTGCCTTTATATTTATCTATTTTTACTCAGTCACTTTCAGAACAAATCAGTATTTTAGCAGTGTCTGTTGCTTACTGCCAGGCACTGTAGAATGTGCATGCACGTACTGTGTAACTCTTGCGTGTTCCTTCAGGCTTTATTTCCACTGTATGCATACAGTAACCACTTTTCATCATGCATGTCTTTGTCAATCAGCTAACCTTTTCCCCTTCCCAATGAAGGCTATGTACATGCCAATTTTCAAAATTTTGACCTTTTTAAAAATTTCTGCATGAGGAGAAATCATCACTAACTTCTGAAAGGAAGACCTTTTTCCCTACCTCCTCCCCTTTGTTTAAAACTAAAAATACAGTTGTTCAGATCAAGTCTTCCTAGAACAAAAATTTTAGGCAGAAATTAAACACAGAACATTATAGTCTAAGTTGTTCAGATAAAAAGATGTAAAGCAAGTTACCAATATAGGAAAATATTTGCAGCTTTAAAAATGGCAAAGGCTGCTCCAATGTTCTTAGCAATTGAAACTGTACAATGAAGTTGTTTTGCGCAGACTTGATTGTTAACATGCATGAATTTTGGAAGGTTAAGATGCTAAGTAGTTTTGTCAAAAATTAGTTTTTGTCCAGGTAATGTAATTGATGAAAGTTTTACTCTATACAGTTTGAAATGCTCACTGGTACTCTACCTTTCCAAGGGAAAGACAGAAAAGAAACCATGACTATGATTCTCAAGTGAGTACACTCTTATTTATATATCTCATCAGGTATTCTACAGGGATGCCCTCCGGGCTGCAATATCTAATTTCTACTCCTCCCTCATTTTCAAAGGTACTGGTAAATCCTCACTCCCTATTCCAAATTATTAATTCCCTTTGCTGCCTATCTAATTTGCTTCACTGTTCTTCCACCATACCAGGTACAAAGGATTTCATAGCAGCTCTTTAATCTGTAATAATTTCTCCAGCCATGTGATCTCTCCCATCTTATTTTTTGATAACGTGCATTTTTTTTTCCTTGTTGTTTTTTTTTTTTTCCTTTATTTTAGGTTTTTGGAGTTTTTTTGAGAAAGTATTTTCACTCTTCATCCTTCTTTATCTTACCAGCTCCTCACCCTACCTCTTTATATTAATGGTGCTGCCAACAACTTGCCTCCCCAATACTCCTCCCTTCTGTACTCTCCTATGACTCGCCTTAGCTCCAATTTTTCCATTTGCTATTTTCAGCACAGATTTTTCATTAGCTCTATTGTGGGAATTACTTTCCTTCATGCAGTTAATGTTCTTGTTTTTGCTAAAGGAGGTCTGCTTTTTTCCTTGCAGTTCCCCACATATTCTCTAAACTAGTACAACCTATGGTGTAAATGCCCTGTTTTTGGGACTGTAGCCAAACACTGTGCAAACAAGTCTGTTTCCTTATATCATAGGTTCACTTCTCTGTTTCCATCTATTTTTAACTAATACCATTTTTTCCATGGAAGTTCATAAGATTATCTTAGTTTTCTCATTTGTTTTCTGCTTCATTGTTTATCATTGTTCTCAGTCCTGTTAGCCACTTGTCTACCCGTATATCAAAGCTGGAATTTCTTTTGCACTAAAAAGCCTGTTTTAAAAAATAAATATATGGAACTCTCATCTTTTCTCTAAATAATTACAATGTGAAAATCACTAGAAAACATACTCATTGTTTTCCTGGCTTTTGCTTTCATAATGCACACGTTATGTTATTCTTTGCCCTTGTTTTTTTTTCTTCATCTTATTTGCAAATATATTTAGTGATACTAATTTCTTCTGCTGCCTCAGCACTATGTGAGATCAAATCTTCATGTTGTGATTACTCAATGTCTTTTAACTAAAAAGTTCTATCTATTCACAGCAAGTATAAATTCCTTCTGACCACCTCCTATTTACAAGAAGTTTAGCCTGAGATAGTTCTGCACTCTCACTTGCTTCAGGAGCCATGCATTTTTTCCTATGTGTCTCATGAGTCATATCTTTCTCATCTCTTTCCCTGCATGTGACTCTGCTCTGTTCCTCAACAGTCTTTTCGCTGTGGCTATAAATATCTTCTGTATTCAGCTGCCATGTAGAATATCCTTGCATTTCTCCAGGTAATTGATGTTCATAGTCATTCATAGCCCAGAGAGTGGTGCTGAATGGAGTGAAATCCAGCTGATGGCCAGTCACAAGTGGTGTTCCTGAGAGGCCAGCGCTGTTTAACATCTGTATCAACAACCTGGACAAGGGGATTGAGTGACAGTTTGCAGGTGCCCCCAACCTGGATAAGAGGGAATATGGATCTGCTGGAGGGTAGGAAGGCTCTAGAGAGGGATCTGGACAGGCTGAATCAATGGGAATGAGGCCAATAGGATGAAGTTCAGTGGGGCCAAGGGCCAGGTCCTACACTTGCGTCACAACCACCATGCCAGGCTTAGGGAAGGCTGCAACGTTGCCTGGCAGAAAAGCACCAGGGAGTGTTGGTCAACAACTGCTGAACATAAGCCAGCATGTGGCCAAGAAGGGCAATGGCATGCTGGCCTGTGTCAGCAATCGTGTGGCCAGCAGGACCAGGGCAGGGATTGTCACCCTGTACTCAGCATTGGTGATGCTGCACCTCAAATCTTGTGTCCAGTTTTGGGCTTCTCACTATGAGGACACTGAGGTATTGGAGAGAGTCCTGAGAAGAGCAGTGGAGCCAGTGAAGGGTCTGGAGCACAGATTCTGTGAGGAACAGCTCAGGGATCTGGGTTTGTTTATTCTGGAGGATGTGCAGGGGAGGCCTTATTGCTCTACAACTACCTGAAAGGAGGCTGTAGCAAGGTGGGGGTAGGTCTCTTCTCCGTAGTAAGAAACAAGAGGATGAGAGGAAATGACCTCAAGTTGCATTATGGGAGATTTAGATTGGATATTGGGAAAAATTTCTTCATTGAAAGGGTTGTAAAGCGTTGGAACAAGCTGCCCAGGGAAGTGGCTGATTCACCATTGCTGGAGGTTTTTTAAAAAGATGTGGCACAAAGGGATATGGTTTAGTGGTGGACTGGGTGGTGCTGGCTTAATGGCTGGACTTGATAATCTTAAAGGTCTTTTCCAACCTAAGCAATTGTAGGTTTCTATGAAAGTGTGCTATGATGTAAAGACATTTTACCCTCTTTGAATGTTCTGTATTCTTACGAATATTATCTTGCATAGAAGTGTTTTTCTTTTGGTCATAAAAGCAGCTGAAAACCAGAAGATATTTTGAAGTGTTTTCTGATTAAGTCCACACTTTTTTTCTTGTCTGTGTTTTCTTTTTATTTTTCACATACGTAGTATATTTTTCCTTAAATTTTTCATAAAACTTTAAAATGGACAGATGTGCATATGAGTTCTGGTTTCCATCGTGTATATTTACAATAAACTGCTTTTCTTACCTTCTCTTCCTAAAAGTACACAGAAAATGCATTCTTCTTACAACAAATTTTTTTTGGGGGGAGGGGCGTTCTTTATTTCTCACAACATTATCAAGACAAATTTTTGTTTATTGTGTGTTTTACCTAAAACTGGGAAACCCTGCAGTTTGAAGAAATCACAGGTTGCTGCAACTAAGTTAAATTTTTAAACATTTTTCTCCTTTACTTAAGCAGTATCCCTTCATATAAAATTTTGCCATTGTCCATCCGGAATGTCAGAAAAAAATTGCTGTCACTCATGTAGTTGCATAATATAGGAACTCTGAGGACCTGGCAATTGCCTTTCCTTCTCCTCTGTCATGTGCCTGATGCAGGATTTTGTGAAAGGTGGTGGTGCATGCCGGTCAGGAACAGTTGGATGACCCACTGCCCATTCCTCCCCTCCATTGGTGGCCTTGATCTGTCTGTAGTATGTTATTGAAGAGCCTAAAGAAGCCAATGTTTTTCAGATTTTCCTCCTCCCTGCCCTAGCTTTTTAAATCCTGAAAGGAATGGGAAATTAACTGCGTTCTATTTTGGAAGTAGTGAATAGTGAATCAGTGGCAACACGTATGCATTTACACAAGTGATGCAGAGGTGAATATCTACAAATACCTGGAATAAAAGACAAATCAAGTTCTGATTGAAACGCAGAGCTTGTGTCGTGGACTGTTACAGAAAAATACAAGCTCCAGGTTGAATTAGTGGTGGAAAGGAGGGAATTATGTCCCTCCTTACCATTATCATAGTTACAAGAAAAAGTAAGACCTAGTAACAGTGAGAGAATGAAGGCTCAACATTAAATGGAGAGGAAGAAAATATGACAAGGATTACAAAATAAAATGAAATTGAAGTACAAAAGCTTAAATCTAAAAATTCAAGGCTGGCAAATTGTAAAAGTATTATTTGAAATAGATTGGGGAGGGAAGCAAAAAGGAAAAGAGGAGTGGGGTTTTTTGTTGGGTTTTTTGTTTGTTTTTTTTACCAGCTGATCCGGCAAGATCTGTCCTACCTTAATTGAATTTCTGTATTCTAGTTTGTTTCCAGGGTCATCTTGGTGTGTGTCATAGTGTGGTACTTTTCTTAGAACTTCTATTATATAATTAGCAGAATGTTTTGTTTGGTGTCATTTGCTAGTAACTGGACCTATAAAGTGGATCAAAGCATATTATGAAAATTTACAAGTTCATAAACTGCTCTTCTCTAGCTATTCTTCTCTATGTGCTTTTCCACCTTTTCCTCTACTTAAATATTTAAATATTTAAATATTTTTTTAAATTACTGAAAATACTATAGTACTTTAAAAAAAATTTTAAAAACCCAAATATGTTTACATGACTGACAGCACTTTTCCTCTGTGTCTGATGTCTGAAGGCAATTTCTCAGTGATGCTACTTCATTTATTATGGACTTGTTGAATGGCAAAGGACAGGGGGAATGCAGAGTTAATTCTTACCTAGATACGTTTGTATACTATTAATTATTTTTATTCTCTAGGGCCAAACTCGGAATGCCCCAGTTCTTGAGTCTCGAAGCACAGAGTCTCCTGCGAATGCTCTTCAAAAGAAACCCAGCAAACAGATTAGGTAAACTTTTTAGCAGAATATTTTTAGTTTGTTCCTAATATTCATAACATCAGTGATCATTAAACTGACTAAAATTTTGTTTCCTATGTAAAATGGACTTTAAAAGAAGAATGTAGTTTGCCCTTCAAGTGATCACCAAAGTATTATCATTTCTGCTAGTCATACATCTAAAATTAATGCAGAAGGAATAAAAAATATAATTTTGCTAGCCATTCCTTTTACCAATAAGAAAATAATTCATAGACATTTTTCTTCCTTATAAAAGGAGCAGGTCCAGATGGAGTAGAAGAAATTAAGAGGCACGCATTCTTTTCCAAAATAGATTGGAATGTGAGTATCTAATTAAAATCAATCCAGTAAATTTCTTGGTTAAGTCTTTTATGGTATCACCTAACTTTTCCATTTACAATTTATCATTTCTCTTCAGAAATTGTACCGGAGAGAAATTCATCCTCCTTTTAAACCTGCAACTGGCAGACCTGAGGATACATTTTATTTTGACCCTGAGTTTACGGCAAAAACTCCAAAAGGTAAAGAGCTATGAAAGGAGAATTTACGTATTCAAAAGACAGAATTTGAATTTCAAATTTTTTAATTCAAAATTGGATAGAAATTGTCTTTACAATTTCAAAGTGCAAAATTTCAGTACTTAATTTTATATCTACTTGTAAAGACTCTGCTTGTAAGTAGATGATGTATTTTTCAGATTCGCCTGGTATTCCACCCAGTGCTAATGCACATCAGCTTTTTCGGGGATTTAGCTTTGTAGCTATTGCGTCAGATGATGAAAGCCAAGCAATGCAGACAGTTGGAGTGCATTCAATTGTCCAGGTGAGTACATCTAATGAAAAAAATCGGTGCTGTCTCTTGGTGGATGGATTGTTTCCTTGTCACAGAATGAAGTATCATGAAAAAAATCATTGTCATCTTTTAGACAGGAAAAGTAAATATCAGATTATTTCATCCAAACAAAATCTCTGAAGGTACAGGACCTGTATAATTACCTGAGCCACAGGTTGAAATGGGCTTCAACCTTAAATGAAAACCTTCTACCATCTGTACTGTATTAACTCTTTCATGTCAAGCCATAACTATAAGGTGGAGTGGAATAACAGATATATTAATTTATTGGGTTTTTTTCCCCCATACATGAAAATGTCAGTTGACTCCTGCAATGCAGTAGTAGGAGGCACTGGACTGTGATTGTGAATTGTATCTGGATGTTGTGGACTGCCGGAATCCATGGCCCAGGACATATCCTGTCCCTCCTAAGCCACTTGAAGTTAGTTAGCTAATCTCTGCTTTTTGTGGCTGATAGCAGTGCAGCATACCAAGTCAGTGTTACAGTGCACACTCAAGCTTTGGCTTCCTTGATGTGTTTGAACACCTCCAGTAGAGTCTCCTGTATTAACAATTGTGAGGTTGTCACTTGGAAGAGGAAACCTCTGTAAAAATTGTATTTCTACCTCCTCTCTCTGCTTTTAATAATTACTGAGTGATGAAAACCAACTCATTATCTAAATTTTGTTGAGAACTTCTTAATGTATAGGTAGGAATAAATGATTGGATTTATGATTGGATTTATTTGTATGATTTGGTTTATTTGTATTTTTCAGTGCCCTGGTATTTTGCAAATGTCTGAGAAAATTTAAAAAAACCCCACAATTTATACAGAATGTGAATAGCCCTTGTGTTTCTTTAACACTTTCATATCTAGAATTGTCACAACATGCTTTTCTACACATTACTATTTCATGTGTAATAAATTTTTTTTAAATATAACTTCAGACCCTTTTTTACTCTCAAGAAGCTTTCTGATTTGATATATGATATATGCATCAGAATTATTTCTGATCCTGGCATCTTGCTAGAAGTTTCTGAAAGCTTCTCTGTGCTCCTTCATTTTCACATAGTTTTGTAGATGGCATTACTGCTCTTTGTATATGGTTTCCTTCTCATGTAAAGGTCTGTTTCTCTGCTGCCTTTCCTCTGTGCCGCTCAACAACTTCCTCACTCCTATTTCCTCTTTTCTGTGCTGCAGGATACCCAGATGGTTTCCTGCAAATGCTTTGCATCCTTTGCACAAACTCCATACACTAGAACACCATTTCCTTCCCTTACAAGAGTGAGCACTTGTCCTCCTTTCAGCTTTCTATTTCTGTGAAAGGAATTTTGACTGCCATTCCATGCAATTCCAGCCAATCTGATTCTATTCAGTATGTCTGAATTTTCCAGCTGGCATTGTGTCTATTCAGATAATAAAGACAGTGATACTTCTTTACCATTGTTGTATTGCTATTTTATCTTGAATTCTGATTTTCTTTGGTTTGGAGTTTCTATCTTTAAATTAGTAAAGCAGCAATCAGAAAAATAATGCCATAAATTTCTAAAATACAATGTGCATTATTTACAGCATGTGTAATATATAATTTTTCTTATACTAATTTTGAACAGAAGGTAGTGGGGATTTAGACCACATTGACCTAGTAGTGTCATCAGTTAAAATTTTAAGCAAATCAATAGGAATTTTTTTCAAGTTATTTTAATAAAAAAAAATCAGTTACACATTAAGAATATTCATTAATTGGTAATGTTATTTTGGTAGCAGTTGCACAGGAACAGCATTCAATTTACTGATGGATATGAAGTGAAGGAAGATATTGGAGTTGGCTCTTATTCTGTCTGCAAGAGATGTGTTCATAAAGCTTCAAACATGGAATATGCTGTAAAGGTAATTACTTTGTTATAAACCACACTTTTCAGATTTTACCATTGGGCATCTTTTATTTGCCACAGAGAAACATATAGATTAAAATTAATTTTTTAATATAAAAATATTTTATATACAGCTGTAAAAGTAAATTCATAAATTCTCTTCTTGATAAGGAGTTCATAACAGTCTTTAGTCTGGTATAACTTCCAGAATAAACTTCAACTCTGTTTTGGCTTTCTGGTTTTCAGCAAGGTTTTTAATGTTGTTCTTGTTATTCTGTAGGGCTTTCTAGCACTTCTATGAAGGCATTAAATTCTCAGTTGAAATCAGCAGATTTCCCATAACTGCAATGATATGTTTTTTTGTCTTTGTGTAATAACATGGGACCAAATGGTTTCTGTGAAAGCAAGAGTATGGATTAGCAGACTTGATAAGTGGAAAAAAAAAAGCAGTCTTTAAATCCTATTCTATGAGGCAGTTCTCTTTTTGAATTGTTGAACAGCTTACTATTAAATTTGTAAAATACAAAGATAAATTAAGTATGTAGATTGCCTCCTCAAAACCTTCCCATTTCAATCTGGTAGTTAAATACTTGTGTTTATTCTGGTTCTGGCCAGGAACAGATTTGACTTCTGTGCTTTCAATTTGAAGTAATTTCTTGAAACTGCAAGAAAGTCCTGGCATAGCTGGTAATTCCCTACCTAGCTATGACATTTGTTGTGAAGATTCACTTGCTTTTCTATTGCCTCTGTTAGGGCATTTTTTTCCTCAAGGAATCTTGAAAAAAAGAATGAGATACCAGTGTCTGATATGTTAGCAGGGGATGGGTAGCAGTATAGGCATAAGGATGAAGAGGTAACACAACAATTGAAAAGACATTATAGGAAATTCTGCAGTTAAGGAGAGAAAAAAAAAACTAAGAAGAACAAGAATACATTTAAGTAGGGCAAATTATTATTTTGCTTGTTTGAGCACAGTGAACTTTAGTGCCAGAGATTCAAATGGACTTTTGTAATGAATGTGTGTTTGAATTAACTCTGAGAAATTTTTACCTTTTCCATTTTTTTTTGTTCCCTTTCTCTCCTGCTTTCTTTTGCTGCACCAAATGTTTGAGATTAGATTGTGAAAATCAGTTGATTAGCATCATCCAACCAGTATCTTGTGTTAAATTAGGAACTTCCTATTTTATTAAATAATGGATCACTGAAGTCTTATCTACTGAAAAGCCTTGCATTATTTATCACAGTCACTTATCCTCCAAAATCATTTTCTAAAGAAATGTTTCCATTTTTCCCGACATTTTTGATTTGCCTTGCTTTTCCAATTTAACAAACTTGGTTTTAGTTATAATCCATGCCTTTTGCAACAATAAATACTGCTTAACTGTTGATGCTGATAAGCATACCGAAGCATTACTCTAGATTCACAAAAAGAATTATGCCCATGCCTGTATGTGCTCTTACAGATCATTGACAAGAGTAAAAGAGATCCAACAGAAGAGATTGAAATCCTGTTGCGCTATGGACAGCATCCAAATATTATTACCCTGAAAGATGTAAGTAGTGTTTTAAAGACATCCTTCAGTGTATTACAATTGTGAATCATTTCTAATTTGAGATACGAGAAGCTATGTATTTTAGATTTATGTTCATGTTTTTCAGTATTTAAAAATAAAACAATGCAATTTATTCAGTAGTATCTAATTTTTTTACTGGGATGTCTCTGTTTTCTTTTAAAGATGCATATATTGTGGTACAGTGTTATTCTAAGGAGTCAGATAATTCATCCTTCATAAATCTTAGCACAACAATAATTTATTTAATGTTGGCTGTGTTTTTAAAGTATCAGGGAATCTTTTTGATTGCTTAGTTAACTTTAAATCTGATTTTCCCTACATTAATCAAAAGCAATTTTAATGTACATTATCATATAACAAAGGACTCACTGTTACCACAGTACCCAAAGTCATTTTCATGGACAGTAGCAAGTATTACTCAGTAGTAGATAAAAATCTTTCCATGTCCATGGTTTTCACTCTTTTTTATCTGGCGTCTGTATGAACACTGTCTAGGTATTTTTTCCTTCTATTGTTTGTTCTGACCATGGAAACACTTTGTCCATAAAATGCAAGGAGTAACATAAGCTGAGAGGTAGAGGGTTTTCATAGTGAACAGTATATTCTGATGACCTAACTGAGAAAGCAAATTGTCTTTGTCTCCTTGGTTATTCATTAAAGAGGATTAAAAATTAAAAAGGCGTATGCTTAATGACTTTCTTAGACTGCAGGGAAATATTCTAGTCCCCCAAACCAAACCTCAGGCAAAACAGCAAACAGTTTCCAGGAAGCTGAGCTCAGCTGAAAGGAGTTGTCAGACATTTTGAAGTCATTAAGAAAACAGCTCATAAATACTGTGGAGATGAGCACTAGAGAACTCTGCATGAAGTTGGTCTACTATAATCTGTCTTCACTTTATTGATATCATACTGTTTGGCCCTTTCTTGGACAGAGAAAATAAGGTAGATATTCAGGGGAGCCCACCAGGGAGCTTATCTTACTGTAAGCAAGACAGCTTACAGTCCCACTTTCTGTTGTTTCATGTGGTTGGACAGTAAAGCTACTTGAAAGGAGCTTTGCTGGACAGAACCTGCATCAGCATTCATGGTGCTTTTAGTGCTGCATGCTGAGCTCATGTGTTACTTTAATTCATACACAGCTTATGTTACTTAAACAGGAGGACAAACATCAGAATGTGAGCACTTAACCTGAGCTTAAGCATGATGAATATTTTACATTGAGAACAGAAATCCAGTCAGTCTTAAACTGCTGCAATATATGCCGAATTATTTCACTTTGTAATTAATCTTTTATCATCATCAGTCATCTTCCAGTAGGAACCAGCTTTCATGCACAGCAACAGCAGTACACAAATAGGAAACTACAAAAAAAAAAAAAAAAAAGCCTTAAGCCCACAAAGGGAGAAAGGCTGTAATTTTCACTCACTTCTGCTTCAGATCAGTTCCCCAAGCAAAATTATGAAAGTATGTCTAGTGTAAGAAAAGAGATCTAGAATTCATATATAATAGAATCTTGTATAGATATGTAAGAATTTGACATTAAGTTTTTCTTGTCCTAATACAGACCCATGGGGCAGATTGTTTGCATATCCTGCATTATAGTGGTGTGCTATTACAGCTTTCAGAGAAGATAAGGAGGATTTTGCCTTCAGGTCTCCAACTCTAGAGCACCATGTACTATTATAAAAATAAAACTCATTGTTGATTTGCTCAATTTTTCTTTCAGACCCACATCAAAACTTAAATGTTTCTAATCTGAAATGCCAAAATAAAATATTTCAGCATTTAGGTGCCTGCTTTGGAAATTATTATTCTGCAAGAAATAATTTCTTTCTTTTCTTCTATTTTAAGAAGGAATGTAGTAATATTTGAATTTTGCTTAAGATGGAAATTTTCATTCTTGTTCAGCCTTTTTATGTAATTTAATTCTGAAGGTGTTTGGATTGAAACAATGGATATTCAAGAGACCAAATTCTTTCTGCAGTGCACAGTCCTCTGGGGGTTTTCCTTCTGATTGTTATCAGTGGTCTTTTTCAGTTACATAGTATATAAACAAAAGGAGCTATATTGTGCTAATTCAGATATCCTTCTTATCCAATATCCTGCCTCTGACAGAGGCCCTTAGTGCATGCCTAGGAAACAGTGTAAGAATGGAGGAAGCACACAGCTTCCAACAAAACATTACCTAGAAACTTCCTGTGCCAGACCATTATAAGTATTTTACCCTTTTTATGTAATAGTTACTGTTCTGTAACAGAACTTTTGTCCTGCTTTGAGTTATTTAAAGCATTGCCTGAAGAGTCTTTACAGAAACATTTTAGAATCCTGAGTATAAGATAGCCAGTCTCCCTGTCCAAGTGCTTATTTATGATTTCAAAATACCTCCTAATGTGTCTGTAAAATCTTACTTCCCTTGGCAAAAACCTTGATTTCTTTCTCCTTGCATTATGTTTTGTTATTACACCTACATTTGTTTCTCACTATAGTTTCTTCCGCTTTACCTTGTAGAGAAAACATAATGACTGACCTGTGGCTTGTGCTTAGAGTTAATTTTAGAAAGTAGTGTCACATTTGTGACCTTAGCATGATACTGTGACCTGTGAAGAAAGCTTCTTCATTATTTATTCAAAAACAATTTAAGTTGGTAATTCCATTAGAGGAATTGGTGCAAGGGGAATGGTTTGTTTGGAGTGAGTTATCTGTGGGGTTTTTTGGCTGGCAGACAGGACCAGCAGAAAAAATAGTAATCAAATGCAAATTTTGCTTGAATTCTGCAATCCTGAGATGCGTATGCTCTATCATGTCAAATGAAATAAGCTGAACTCCTCATGTTATATCAGGATTAGAGGAAGCATGCCTATTAAAAAAAATTCTGTTTAAAATCTAGAATTAGATAATTCTGCTTATGAATACTGTGTAATATTTAAAGTCTTAATACAAACAAATTTGGCTGCTCAATCATTTATATTTCATGGGAGGAAAAATTCCTGTTAAATGAGAATAAAGAAGCCCATCATTTCTTCATCTCCTTGATGTCATAAACTTGTAAGGCCCACAGAATTATTTAACATTCCTTTTTTTTTTATTTATTTAGTGAGAAAATAAATCCCTTTAGTATCATTAGGAGAACAAAAATTTTGATGCTTAGAACTTTATTAGCATGTTTTTCCCAGGTAGTTTAAGACCAGGGAATTGGGATGAAAACCTCTTTTTTTATTTTTATTTTCTGTTACTTAGCTGATATCTATTCCTGAATTATTTTACTATAATTTTGATTATTGTTTCTACTTGAACACATTTTCACACATTTTACTGAAAATAACAATTGCAACATCCCCATAAAAATAGGTTGAAATTATTAAAGGGAACAGTCTGTAAAAGATTTCACTAAAGTAGGAATTGTTTCTGGATTAAATTGGAACTTGCAGGCCAGGTTGGATGGGGCTTTGAGCAACCTGATCTAGTGAACCATGCTCCTGCCTGTGGAGGAAGACTGGGTCTGGATAATCTTTAAGGGCACTTTTAACCAAAGCCATTCTATGATTCTGTGAAATGAAATGCTGAAGTGTAAGTTCCTTAAAATGTGCTTTGGCATCACTCAGTCTGTAGTGCCCTCTGGTGAGAATGTAAAGAATTCTCAGATGCTTCCCTGGATGACAAAATCCATGCAAAAATTAAGCCATTTTCCATGACTAGAAGTAAGTCATAAAATATGCATATTTTAATACTTTTGGACTTTGGCATAGGCTTTATGTGGAGAGTAATGTTTAAGTTTTAGGTTTCTATCATAGCAACTTTATATTCACTGTTCATAGAGGTTGAGATAAACTTAGATTTTTTTTTTTCCTTTTTGTTTTTTTTTGTCTGACTGTTGGAATGATCTCTGTTTATATTTTTAATTTGGTGCAATAATTGCTGCTTGAACTAGCTCTGGTTTTGCCTTAATTAGACTAGTTTCCACTTTTACTACTTAATTTCTCATGTCTAGTTTCCTTTGTTTTAGTGAACCTGTGTGGAGGAAAGTTCATGTTATTTATCCTTTTATCTTTAAACACTTTCATGCTAGTATTTCTATGTTATTTTGGTACAGCATTGCCTTTTTGTGAAGATTTTGTGTTCACTTCTGAAGATGAACAACATTTGGATATTGTGTGGGTTATGAAATACAGGGAAAACAATTGAAGAAATCAGCTTGTGGACACACCTGCACTATATGTGCTTCACAGGAAGACAGCAGAGAATAAATATTTTGAAGTTTAAATTTTTATGTACTTTTTGCAGGTGTATGATGATGGAAAATATGTGTATGTAGTAACAGAACTTATGAAAGGAGGAGAACTGCTGGATAAAATTCTTAGACAAAAATTTTTCTCAGAACGAGAAGCTAGTGCTGTTCTGTTCACAATAACAAAAACGGTTGAGTATCTCCACACACAAGGGGTAAGTTTTCATCTCAGACAAAATGTTTTTGGCTATTGATATTCTTCTCTTTCAGAAACATAAACTTGTATCTTGATACATTCTTCTGTGTGGTAATTAATTAGTTTTTTGTAAACAATTACATTGCGGCAGGAATTTGTGTTGAAATCAAAACCTTTCTTATCAGCTCTGTATGTGTTCAGATAACTGAGATGATGCAACTGTTTCTGTCGTTCTTCATGCAGTCTGTCAGCAGTTCTGTGGAATATGCAGATAATTCCTAACAGAGAGGATATGAGGGGAAGAAAGTCCAGGAAGAAGTGCTAGGACCAGTGCTGTTGCATAGCCATGGGACCTAATGTAATTTCAATCTTGTCCTGTGATATACCCTGAAAATTTATTTTCCACCTGTCATACTTGTAATTCCTTTGACTTCTTCATTTTGAAGAACATGTTTTATGACTTGTAACTCCTTGTGCCATAGAGTCAGGAACTTGTAGGAGACAGAAAATTAACACTTTGGAAAATTAATGTGGAGACAGAGGAAGTAGTTCAAATATAGAGGAGGACAGTGTGATAATTGCATGGCAAGAAAGACAAGTTGTGTTGCATTTTTAAGTAAACAAGTAAAAGGGGATGGAGAAAAGGCAGAAAATAAGGTTGCAAGGAAAAAGTCAAACTACTAATACGTGATGTTGTTACCCAAGAAAAAATGCTTTGGAACATATAGTACGCATTATTTTAAATAACAAAAAACCATTCAATACACACTGTTGTGTCTGGAAGCTGTTACTGCAGAAAACTTAGGATCAAAGTTATCTGGTATATCATTTTGTGATTCATCACTCCAGTCACTTTCTCATGTGTGTGGTTTTTTGAGCCTGTGTGCACAGATTATAGTCCTTGGCCAGCAGCACCCATGGGAATTATGATCAAACCTCAATACCTCTGTATGGAAATACAGATAATAGAATAACAAATCATAACTTGGTTCATTCTTGCCACATGTGGCTAAAAGAGGCCCAGAGTCCTTGCATCAAGTAAGGGATTTTAGGGGTTTTTGTATCTTTAAAGACTGTAGATATCCATAAACATTGGCATTTTAATTTGTATTAGACCACACGCACTTTGGAATGTTTGCTTTTGTAAATTTTCAAGTCTCATATTAAGTACACCTCCACAGGACAGTTGGCCACATATGTAAACAGTGAGCACTTCAGTAGTCTAATTCTTTTTTGGAAGAGTTCCTCATATCTTCAGTGGATTTTCCTGTTGAAACTCCTTTGGACACTGGAGGAGCTTATTTGAATATGGTATTAGGTAATATCTGGGTTGACAGTCTCTGCATCTGTGTGCAGTCTCCACAACCCTTCCCAGGAAGGGTTTCCTCATGGACATTCATAAGATACCTCTGAACTGAGAAACTAGCTAAGCAAGGAATGAAATCTTCAGGGTAGGTAGTGCTTCCAACGCTCACCCAAAGCATTCTAAAAGTACGAGGGCCAACATACAGTGATTAAGAATTGGCACGAGACATCTTAAAACAGATGAACAAGAAGCGCCATGTCATCTTGGAGCAGCAGACTTGGGAATGCTGATAGGTAATTGAGACTACTGGTCAAAAGCACAATGCTAAGAAATAAAGAACTGAAAGTTCCTGCATGTTATTTTGCTCTCCTCTGTTGCTCTAAAATAAAATGTTATTTCTACGCAAAATACCAACATAATCTAAACAATGTGGCAATTTTTTAAAAAAATTCTATTTTTAAATATTTTCGGCATTTACCATTGGGAAAACAGCTTAATGTTGGAAGGGGTTTCACCTATTCTTTGACATAAACATTTTGGTTGCTTAGGAAGTTGTGTTTTAATTTGAACTGCACTGTTACACTGACTTGTCCTCCTACTTGAGCCTTGCTTCCCCTTCTTCCAAAAAAAGCATACAACTCAAGCAGACTGTTCTAGAAACTCACAAATCCTCAGCTCTGTGCTGCTTCCATTGGTCACTTCTTCCTTTCTACCCCTTTTCGAATCTCTTTCCAAACCCCCCCAAAATTCTCATGCTCCAGACACCACGGAGCATCAAAACACTGCAGCTGATGGTGGAAGCTGAAACTCTGAAAACTGAGCACGCTGATGGGAGACTTAAAATTAAGTAGTGGAATTGCCAATTAACATTAAAAGCTTTTCACATGTTTAGCTTATTGTATTTAATGGGGTTTTTTGGGTTTTTTTAGGTTGTTCATAGAGACCTGAAGCCTAGCAATATTCTTTATGTTGATGAATCTGGTAATCCAGAATCAATTCGAATTTGTGACTTTGGCTTTGCAAAACAACTGCGAGCGGAAAATGGTCTTCTGATGACTCCATGTTACACAGCAAATTTTGTTGCACCAGAGGTAAAACCCAGGATAGTTTATATGCCTTGATATATTTTACTGGGATTTTTTTGCTGGATAGACTTTTTTGTTGTTGTTCTTGTGTAACAAGTAGAATCACTTTGTAAACAGTAAAAATTTGAAATTTTACTGTTTTTCTAGCATAATCAAAGCATTTCCAAGCATTTTTTTCAGAAAAAAAATATTTGTCTCCCTCAGGTTTTAAAGAGGCAAGGTTATGATGCTGCATGTGACATATGGAGCCTTGGTGTTCTACTTTATACCATGCTCACTGGGTAAGATTATAATTTGCTTTGCTGTAGAATACCAAACCAATGCAAACAAAACCAGTAATAAATGTAGGCCCACTATTGCAGATGTTTCTGTCAAAGCACTGATTAATCTCATCTTTGGGGTTGAGAATATGATTTGCTTTCAGTGAAATCCAAGCTTTCAGGGATTGATGTGAAAAAATCTTTGCTTCTAATGTCTCCTCTATTTTAGGGTTTTAATTTCTGCTTAAAGGTGATTTTGCACTAAAAATGTATTGTTTCATGTGAAAATTAAAAGATAGATTAATCAGCATATATATTGAAGAAAATATATGTTGCAAATACTATTCCAGTGCATTAAAGCATGTTTGTGTGCAAAATCCACCCACTGAATGTTTGAAGTGATGCTGTTAGAATATAATAAATGCAATAGAAAGGCATTCAACAGAAATGAATTGTGTAAAAGATAAGGAATTCAACTATAGTACCAGAACTTCAAAACAAAATCTATTTAGCAGATGCAATAGCAACTGTCTTTTTATGCTAGGTTATTCAAATTACCACTTTGGTTGAGAGTTAACATCATCAAATATTTTTGTATTTTAAAATAAATAAGCGACAAACATACTTGGTTTTAAGTATATCTTTTTTGGTTGGGGGCTTCTGATAGCAGCAAGAGTATGTATAGTCAAGCAAGGAAAACTGGTGCACCCTTCTTCCTCTGGCATTAAACCAGCATTCTTTCTCAGACATATTGATTTACAACAGAATGGATTGGCTTAGTACTTCACTAGAATATGAAGCTTAAGGAATACTTTGTGTAATTCAGGAACCAGCAGTATTTGAACTGCTATAGGAAAAATCTGCTTTTCAGACCAGATACAGGGGGAATACGTGCAATCATGTGTTAAGAATAAATTATTTTTTCAGCTGTTTGACTATTTGTTGCCTATAATTATGTTGAACTTGCAATCAGTTTTATAATACTGAGACCCAGGTTATGGAAGTTGCTAACATTGAATTTGTTTGGTTAAATAGCTACACTCCTTTTGCAAATGGTCCTGATGACACCCCAGAGGAGATTTTGGCCCGAATAGGAAGTGGGAAGTTCTCCCTTAGCGGTGGTTATTGGAACAGTGTTTCAGACACAGCTAAGGCAAGTGTATTTGCTTTTTCTCTTGGGGGATCAGGAATGGATTGCAATGTAACATTGTTGATTATAATGTATATGTTATATCACAGACGATTGGCTAAGTTCCACCCATTGTTATATTAAAATACTGATCTAATCCCTTATGTGCTAGAATTTTGTTTCCTGGTTTTGATCTGTTCATGTGTCAGCAGTCACTTGCATGTAGGAGGAAAGAACAGGTGCGACTTACACTGTAGCAGTTAACAGCTGTCCTTAGAAATGTAGTGTATTCTATCAGTGTTCACACACAGAGTTATCCATGGTGAGAAGTGCTTTCCTAAAATTTCATGTGGAAGCATGACATTCAAAAATCACACAAGTAGTCTTAAGTCATGATAAAGAAAACCAATGAGGTAGTACATTTTTGAGAATTCTATTTTTGACAGGAAATAGACTGAACTTCAGTGTGCAATATCCTTTATGCCCCTTCTATATGGATGCTTAAAATGCTAAAATTTTCTGTGTTTAATTGGATACCTTCCTTTTGTGTTACACTGTTAGCATTGCTGGGTGGTTTTTCATTTGTTTTAAACTGACATGATGAACATATTTTTATACTTCTAGAATCTTGTATAGTTTTGAAGTATTAATCTGTTTTAAAGTTGAAGTTCTGCTGTTATTTCCATTGATCTTTGTTGACAGGACCTTGTTTCAAAAATGCTTCATGTTGACCCTCATCAAAGACTGACTGCAGCCCAAGTTCTCAGTCACCCCTGGATAGTTCACTGTGACCAGTTGCCTCAATACCAGCTGAATAGGCAGGATGCTCCCCATTTAGTGAAGGTAAGCTGATACTTTCTCAGCTTGCTGTTTAGCCAAAATTAATGTAAACAAAAGGGTGTTTGTTTATAAGGTTCGGGGTAGCATGTATTTCTTCTAAAAACTGAACAAGTTGTTACGACTGGATGTTGCAATAAGCCATAAAATGAACTTGAAATATGTAATAGGATTTAATGTGAAACCACTTACAAACGATAAATCTAATACATTTGAAAAAAAAAAATTATGTTTTTGTGTTTGAAATCTGTTGGGCTACTGGAAGGCTTAAGTGCTTTTAGAAACCAACCTAAATCATTCTTCTCTGAGTGAAAAATGTCAGGTGACTATAGGGGAGCTGTAAAATTGTTTGCTAACTTTACCGTTTCAGAGGAGAGTACTTGCCAGTAACTGAAGGAAAACAGAATACTTTGTGATCACAGTAAAAGCTGAAGAGAAGTCAAAAGGGCAGGGTTAATTACTATGGTGTCACACTTGTGCACTCTGTCCGAAACAATCTGGAACTTTTTCACTTTGAACAAGCAGAAGAAGATCAAAAATAATTCAAATTCTACTTCTTTGTAGTAGAACCTTGTTTTCAGTCCTACTTTCAAGAATCTCTTGTGTGACATAAAAGGGATCTGAAGAATATAATTAACACTCTCTGAGTCAGCTATTAGAAAGTTCTAGCATCCAAAACACAAGTGGGAAGTGGGGGAGTTCTGATCCCACAGCTCACAACTTTCTAAATTTTTTTTTAATTAATTTTATGTGCTGAATAATGCGGGTGATTTTTAAATATTTTGTTGGAAACTGAAATGGTTATGTAAGTGATAAGCAGAGAGTCTACCAATGGGATTTCATTCCCCAGCTCTTTCCCACAACATAGTGATAGAACTTAATTTGGCAACCTACTTATACCTTCTGGGTTTGACTATAAGCAATGTAAAACTATTTATTACCCTAAAAAACACTCGCTCCTAACACTGCTAGGACTTCAGTAGTATGTTTCTGTTTTGTAGATGAAAATAGACTGAAAGTTGAAACTTGTTCAGAGTTTCTGGCATTTAGCACTGCTGTAGTGTGCATCAGTCACAACATACTCTTACTGTTCTTTTCCCCTCTACCCTATAGGGTGCAATGGCAGCAACTTACTCAGCTTTGAATCGTAATCAGTCACCAGTTTTGGAGCCAGTTGGCCGTTCTACTCTTGCTCAGAGGAGAGGTATTAAAAAAATTACCTCAACAGCCCTGTGAAATGACCTCAACCAGACACTTGGTACCATGGCATAAGATGATAGCACAAATCATGGCGACAGGTAGCACATATCTGACAGATACCTGCAAGCACACTCTGTCCCAGCTGGTACCTATAATGCTGCTGCTCCTGCTGCTGCTACTGCTTTCATCTACTCTCGCTTTAAACTGTTGATGGCAAGTTACTGATCTTACTGGAGCTGCAAATGGAGTGACAAGTGGAGACAATGAAAATTACCACGTTCGCGACTGAGTAAACCAGAAGAATTACAAACGCCACCTCTGTCAAAAATACACTGAATAAAGCACTCTGCACCACATAGCATTATTTTTATAAGGAATATTTTTTTTGTCCCCTAAAATATTCTTTGTTACAGGTCGAGATGGACAGTTTATGTTAAGCACTTAGCTTAAACAATCTGTTTATATTAGCACTATACATTGTGCCATCCAACATTTTGTATGTTTTTGTAAACAGTTCACAAGCAGTACATTTCTGTGCTGTTTTCTTTAATGTATACATGCCTTGTTTTACTTAGATATTATTAATCATTATGACAAGTAAGTCTGATTAAACAGTTCACCTGGATAATCAGTATTGTTGGACAGCTCTAAAAGAAGCCTGACTGTTAAACAGCTATTGAATGTAATACTATGGATAAGTAGTTTTCCTTGCCTGTGTCTTTTCTACATTTCTGTGTTTTTGATGCCACATGTCATGTTATGAAATTTAAACAGTGAATCTCTCACCATACTATATATCCTTTAGGTAATGTAACCCAGAGAAAAGATAACTTGCTCCGTATCTCACTGTCTTTGTTACCCCTCCCCTCCCTTTTACTCTCTCCCATCTAATCTCTGGACTCAGGAATTATTGCTAAATACTTTCTGATAGAGGACATTTCTATATGGTTTATTCTTATAATCCATTGTTAATATTTTATCTGTATTCTATGACTTTTGTTTAAGCTGCAAATGAATTGTTCAGTGAATGAATGTTGGCATTATAGAAGAGAGGCAACATTTGAAGATAAAGCAAAACATATTGGTCGTAATAAGCAGCAACCTGCAAAGAGTAGATTTAAACTGCATTCATTGCAGTTGCAAAACTGATGGATCTAATGTTCTGTCAGTTACTTTCTGATAATTTTAATTGACTTCAAAAGCAAAATGAGGGGCAGGACATAAAGATCTGTTTGATTAGAAAAGGGTCATTCTAATTTACCATGAAAATAGTGTCATCCCAGACAGGTAAGATGAAGCCATTCAGAGGGAACTTTCTCACTTTTCCGCAGATGGAGGTGAGTTGGTAATGAGGGTGGAAGACTCACTTTAAATACTGATACAAACGTTTAATATTCTTGGCCTCTTGGTATCTAAAGTAATTAAAGGCTCATCTTGATGGCTTGTCTTGAAAAGATGAAATTTCCCAAATGAGAAGGGGCACTGGAATGTGTTTGAATACAGTGAGTGTTCCATTCCCCCAAAATTACAGGCTATGTAAAGTTCTTCCAGATATGAAATGACTCTTGGGAATTCTAGCTTTAATAAAATATGGATCTGGGTGAATGGCTGTTGGTGAACAATGCCATTTTGTGTTTTGCATAAGAAGGTATTTTGTTGGCTTAGTGGTATTAACTTTCTTTTACGGTAATTAATTGGCTTATTTCCCTGAAATCATCAGTGGTTTGTTGAAAGGAACAATCATCTTTATGACACCACAGATTTGCTCTGGATGGGAGTGTTTCTTCTGCCAGAATTTTTGAGTTCCTTGGGGAAGTTTCCTTTACTTAGATCTGCAAAGGATCCCAGTTTTATTGCCCTTAAAATTTTGCGAAATATTTAATCCATTATATTATTGTGAAGAAACTGGTTTTATAAACAAGGATTTTTAAATTAGCCTAGATCCCAGAAATTTGAAAACACAGCTCTTCCCAAGCAAACAGTATTTTTCCCTTACTTGGTGCTCTAACATTGAAGACCCTATAGCTGTACAGATGCATCTACCCTTCCTTCAAGGAACATTTTTAAGTAGAGGAAGAAAAATGGGAAAATGCCTTTTTTTTTTTCTTTTTTTCTTTTTTTTTTTTTTTATGTCAGCAGCTCCAGAGGAATTTATTAAAACCTTACCTCTCAAAAAATGTATTTTTCAGCTCTGTGAGCAAATTTAAATCAGGCTTCTCAAAATCTGGAAACTGTACTTTCTGGTGGCTTTTAAGGTGTTAATTAGAAGATTGTTATATCTAGTCAACCAAATGGTTTAAATGCTGTTGAAATAGAAGGATGGCAGTACTTGCCAGTGTGTCAGTAATAACATTTCACTTCAGGAAGGAGTTCCTACTCTGTTCAGTGTGTGTATATAGGTACCTGGCAAAGAACAGACCAAAAAGAGGAAGTGTTAAGCTGCCTCACTATTGGCAATATCCATATTAAAATAATATAAAAATACTTTCAGTAGTTTTATTGTTGCCTTATTTTATTGTCCTGAAGCTCATTAGCCAAATAGTGAAGCAAAGTCAATTCCTGCATTTTATGTATCTACACTCTCAAGTGAGCTGTTAATTTAGTCTAGACTTTACAAATGTTGCTATTAAGTCGTGTATATATATCAGCAGAGGATGAACATTTTAAATTGTAGCAAAAGAGGAAAATTTAGCACGCCCTAAGCTGAATGTGTTGAAGTCTAGATCCACTATATTTTCAAGTTACTTTCTAAACCAAGGTATAAAGGGCCTGCTAAATCAGGGAGGTGTATCTTACAGCCAGGCATGGTTTATGTACCTTACTTCCTGGTTTGGATCCATGTTCATGACTTCCATTTTTTTTTTAATGTTTTTATAGCTGCAGTTATTATAACCTGTAAAGAAATCCACATAATGCTTCTCTGAGTCTCAGCACTTTTCTGTTAGAATGTGAGTTTATGGCACACTGTGTACATGCATTGCTGGACTGCTGCTTGGTCTGCAAAGCATAGCAAGTGACTCAGAGAGTCATAGAGGATAAAAAAAAGAGAACGCAGATACAGGTGAATTTTTCTATGTGTTGACCATGGTTTGTTTTTAATTTTTTTAGTGTGAAATTACCATTTACTGTGCTTGAGAGCATGAGGGAACAGAGGGAAGAGTGAAGTTGCAATACCCATTAAATGCCATCTGTGTCCAGTAATGGCAAAGTTCTGTGTTCATAATCACTATAACATTGAGTAAAACTTAAAAGGAGTTTTTCAAGAAAATAGTTAAAGCTCTTCTCTGAAGAGACAAGGCCATAAGAAAATAGATTTACATGTCTGGGATTTTTGTGTGTGTGTGTGTTTTGCTTTTGTAAATGTGGTGTTACCAACTAAAGCTGTGCTTTTCTATTACTGGAAGGAAAGGATTCAAAGTGTGCTGGCCCTTACTAAGCAGCAGTGGTTAATAGATGAATTTTCACTTATGAAAATGATGTAAATGATTAGCTTTATCTTGATACTCTTGACCTAATCAAAGGGAAGGTGTACTTATGAGGGATGTAATTATTTTGCAACCTAGTTGGGGGGGGGATGTCTACTTAAACAATTTTTAAAAAATTACAAAATCACAGATAAAATATTTTTCTACGATTCTATACAATCATACTTTATACTAGTTTTCTCAGCATGGCATGTAAGTGAGTCTAAGGTACTGTTCCAGGAAATCAGTGGTATTGTACCTTGTTCTAGACCATTACAATAGCATCTGTTAGATGCTTGGCACTGCTGTCATAGAACTGAAATGCTAGTTAAAAAAAAATTAATTGTACTGAATACTTTAAATGATTGTTTTATTCAGAGTCTGATCTAAGAGATGTTCCAATCATGCTATTAATGTGTAATTAAAACTGTTCCAGATGTAACTATGAACAGTTTTGGAAAGTATCATTGCTTGTTTTCCTGTCTAATGGCAGGTTTTGTAGTCTTCAAAAGAAATTGAAATTTCTACTATGAATAAACTTTCAAACATCTTAAAGGGTTGTTTTGTGTAATCATTTGTTCTGACCAGTTACAAAACTCATTGCTTGTTCATCAGTTACTCTGAACTACCTTCACAGCACACTGAGTGTGCTTTGCCAGCCAGAAAGGGTTTGTAAAAAGCAAGTGTCCTGACATTGCAGCATGTTGAAGAAGATAAACATGGAGACAAAGGAAAAACTCCTGTTCCGATGGTGCTTATAGACCTGATACAACATACAAAGACCACACTGCAAGGATATTGTGTTTAAAGACCCTGTCAGGTTCCAGTCAGCTCTAAAGTACCACTTAACGGGAGGCTGCTGTATAACATTTGCTATGCCTGCAGTGCACTGGACACTGAAAATGTGGGCATGTTGGGTAATTAATGCACTTTGTAAACATTTGGAACATAACAGTATATGCAGAAGCACTCCATGCCCATGTAGCAGCTCATACAACTTGGAAGCTTACAGCTGTAATTCTTTTTAACCTTGCAAGGTGGAAAAGATGAGATTTTCAAAGGTTTGCATAGTGTACGAAACATTACAGTAATTGTGATAGAGGATTTGTGAGGACTGTAACCAGAGGTTTTGCTAAGTGTACCAGAAGAAAGGCATCAGGTAACATGGAGAGGTTTGGTAATGGATATGGGGCAAGGGTACTGTGATTTCCTCAGTGAAATTCACACCTGGGATCAGAGGTCTGCATAGCTGTGGCCCTTTGTTCACACAAGTCTTTATGCTGCTTGGCTAAAAACATTTTTAAATTTATTTACAAGTGAACTGGATCATTTGTAAACCTCCAGAAACTCTGCAAAGGCAGAAAGGGGGTCTGCTATACCACAGCTCCTGCTGTCAGCCTTCCTCACCTTCGTACCCTTTGATTTACAGAATCATAGTATAGTTTGGGTTGGAATGGAGCTTGAAAATCATCTGGTTGCAATCCCTGCCGTGGCAGGGACACCTCCCACCAGAGCAGGTTCCTCGGGGCCTCATCCAGCCTTGCCGTGAACACGCCAGAGACGGGGCACGCACAGCTCCTCTGGGCAGCCTGTGCCAGTGCCTCACCACCCGCACAGTAAAGAGTTTCTTTGTAATGTCTCATCTAAACCTACTCTCTCAAGCTGAACGCACTCCTCCTTGTTCCGTCACTACGAACGCCTGTAAATAGGCTTGCCCCACCTTTCCTGGCAGGTACTGCAGGTACTGGAAGGAGTCATCCCTAACACCGCTCCCCCCGAGCGCTGTGCGGTGTGCCGGGGCTGCCTGGGTGCGCACTGCCCGCTCCTCCTCCTGCTGCTTTTCCTGCACTCCACCACAGAACGCCCGGCAGTGCCCAGGCGGGGCCGTTCCCGGGGCCATTCCCGGGGCCGGGACGGGGAGCGGGCTCTGGGCGCGTCCTGCGCTTCTGAAGTCCTCCGGGCCGCGGGGGGCCGCTGTGGCCGAGTCGGCGCAGCGGCCGGAGCCTGCGGGCCGAGGGGCCCTCCCGCCACCCGGCGGGTCCCCGGGCCGGTTCCGCCTGCCGGGCGCGCGTCGGAGGCCGCCGAGGCCCGGGCGGGAGCGGGAGGCCCTGCTCGCGGCTCGCTTGTCACGATCGGCCCTGCCGAGCAGGCGGCCGGGCCCCTCCGTGCCCTCGCTGGGCAGCGCTGCTGCCGCTTCCCTTGTTTCTTACTCCGGAAAGAAACGCAGAAACCGTGAGGGAAAGGGAGCCCAGATTTTAACAGAGGGGCAAGTATGAGCTGCTCTTATGCTCTTGGTGAAGATCATCTAATCCTGTTGCCACGTGTGTGCCTTTTAAAAAGGGCAGCTTCACTTGGAGAGTAAGGTTCCTCTTGAGCATTTCAGGGATTTCAGCAGCACAGTAACTGAAGTTATTCATCTGCTCTTGAAGATTACGTGCATCAGGCTATCCCACCGTTATTTTTGAGGTATTTGGTAGCAGGGATCACAAGGTGAAAATGGCCATCTTGTGAAAATCATTTTGAAGGCTGCTGTCGCTCCAGAGCAACCAGGACAGTTTAAACAGTGGAGAGTCTAATGTTTAATTACTTTGTTACTACTCAGCTAAAAATTTAAACTTAAAAGTAAGGGAAAAAAACAAGACCTGGGTGTGATGCTTAAAACAAGCATAAAAATCTCCATAATAAAAATCTCCATATGTCTGACTCTTGTCACTGACTGTATCTAGAGACAGTAACACCTGCTTTTTACTTCTCCCACTTAATTTAGGCAAAGGAGGTAAAAACAGGCGACGAGGTAAGAATGAGAATGAATCAGAAAAAAGAGAACTGGTCTTCAAAGAAGATGGGCAAGGTGAGTTTTTAACTATAGTATGGCAATGTCCTTGTTTTCAGTCACATTCTGTAAGTGGCAGAAGAGAGAGAGGTATTCTTATTGGGGTTGTATTTGAATTCCAAATGACATATTGAATGTAATAGAAAGACAGTAGAAGTGAAATTTTCAATATCTTCAGTGCTTAAGAATGACGTTTCCCTCTCCTTGACCTTAGTGCATGCTCTGTATAAAATAGAACTTAAATGTTTCCTAGAAACCTCATGATAGCTTTGTGTGAGGGTCTGTGAGCAGCTGGCTTAGCAGATGTGGTTCAGTTTTGCCAGTAATTGTTCCTGGGATGCACAGTCCCACTTTCTGTTCTGTATGGACTCTAACATCTCTTGGCTCCTTCACTGAGCTCCCTGAAGTCACTGATGTGGCAGAGCAGCTCATCTCACTGTTCAGTCCCCTGATGGTTTGGTCCATTCCTTCCTGGGCTGAAGTCTAGCAGTTATTAAAACAGGAGGTGTAAGTGGGATGCTGTCTGGTGAAGTAAGGCACAAGAGAGTTCATGGGGGATGACTGGGATTCCCATCTGCCCTGCCTTGGGTGACACTGAGCTCACCTCCCTTTCAGCTCACTCTGTCTTGTGTGTCACACTCTGGTGGTTGCTCACATAGTGGGAGTGCTTTCCTAGTAACCAATAATCGGTTGGTTTGTTACAAATATGGGAAGGGTACTGAGTTAAATCACTGTAGAAGTGCCACTGAACAAATCTGTGGTATTTTGTGTTGGTTGTAAGCAGAAAAGGAGTTTCTTTTTTGTACATCTGTAACTTAAGATCCTTTACATCTCCCAAGCAAAATCTATTTAATGAAAATGAAACATTATTCTCAGTTATGAACAGTCTCGTGATTCATTGGACTATCTAATTTGTGTGAAGTTCTCCAGTATGTGATGTTTTGTAGCTTGGTAAGGGAGAAGGTGAAGTACAGGGTGAAGAGATTGAGGGTAGGGTTAGAGAGGTGCTTCACAGACCTCAGCTGAAGCCTGCTGTTTGCCTTCCAGCCAGTGTCTGATAAGGGTTATGTCCTTTCAAGGACAGTGGGCTGTTGTCCGCCGAGCCTCTGCAAGAGGGATTCAGAGTCTCGGTGGGTGGCTGTACACAGCATGCAGCTTTCTCCTGCCTCAGTGACAGCACTGAGATGTTGTCCTTTAAGACAGGTGCTGTGCTGTTGTCATATACTTTCATACTCTGAGTGTGACTCAGTAGCTCTGAGGTTTTCTGTAGCAAACATTTGAGAGGGAGCAAAAGGGTGAATGCAACCAAGAAGGAGCAGTATTTGAAAATGTTAACATCAACAGTGATACAAAACTGTGATACATTCAGCAGCCTGTGTGGGTGCTTGAAGCTTCTGTCAGCAGTTCACGTTTGATAAAATATTACAGCAGATTTGGGTTACAGTAGAAAAGTTATTGGTTGTGTCTTGAAGCTGGATTTGATCAGAATTTTTGCTCTGTGGCACTTTGGGATGTGACTTAGTGGTGGACTTAACCATGCTGGGTTAATGGTTGTATGTTGATCCTAAAGATTTTTTCCAGCTTAAATGATTCTGTGTTTCTGCTACCATCTCTTGCAGAATATGCCCAGGTGATCAAGATGTTAGGCAATGGAAGACTGGAGGCATTATGTTTTGATGGTGTGAAGAGGTTATGTCATATTAGAGGGAAGCTAAGAAAAAAGGTAATTCTGAAGCATTGCAATAGGAAACAGTGATGTTATGCACGATATGCAATTGTAAAAATTTACCTTATAGTAATGTAGGTTGTTAAAAAAATGACTATTTCTACTGCACTTAATATTTTAAACTACTTTTTTTAATTGTAAACTAGTCTGTCCTCCTGACACTAGAATAGGCAGTCTTTGGCTCTTGGGTGAAGCTCACAGTTGAAGGGCTGCCTTTCCATGTGCATATTTCAGGGGAAGGTTTGTTCTGCTGCTTATGAAATACAAGCTTTTCATATTCTAGAAAATTATACATATATAAAATAATAAAAATCTCCCTAATTGCAGATGGGGAGCTTGGTGACTATTTAGAAAATACACCTCCAATGCCATTGTTTCATTGTCCACTTCATCAATGCCCAAAATATTTCTGTTGAAAGCTAATCTGCAAAGATTTGTACCTTCAGGGATGTCAGGTGTTAAGTGTTTGCATTCTTAACTTTGCCATCTTCAGATGGTGTCCCCTCTGGCCCTTGTCAGGTGTTACATCTTCCTGTCCTCTGCTGGTATATGGAAAGGAGAAGGTCCCTCAGTGTGTTTCCAATGAAAGCAGACATTCTGTCTTCATTCTGGATTGTTCCATTTTTTGGACAGCACTGAATGCACGTGTCTTGGGATCAGTGTGAGCAGTGCTATAGCTGCCTGCAAGAAGCTGTTGAAGCTAGTGGAGAATGTGCATAAATAAGCACTAAGTGCTGCAGAATTAATTTCTTGCTACAAAAAGCACCATTTACTTATTCCTTATGTTTAAAATAAAGGAAATTCCAACTGAAATTAGTTTCAATCTCCAAAAAATCAAGCGGATGTGGGATAGAACCCACATAGAACCACCCTGTGCATTTAAAAGCATGTCCTCTTCTGCAGATTTCTGTTTAACATAGTTTGTAGAAACAACTCAGTTCATTTTCTTGTGCTCTTCCCTGTTCTTGTCTGTCATCCCCTTCATCAGGTTTTCTTTAATTTTTGCCCTTGAGGAGCTCAGTTCACAGAATTCATGACTGATGCCTTGATGCAGTCTTTCTGTTTTCTCAGATATTAAGGCTTAATAAACACCCTCTTGGATAGAAGCTCTTCAAAGAACTTTGATTACCCTGTAATAGCTCCATAACATGTAAAAATAACTATGAGTATTTATGACAGTGGATTTGCTATTAAAACATTAAATTGTATATTTCTAGCATACTGGTTAGAAAATGAAGGTGGTGGCTGTAGCGAAAGGTTTATGTCTCTCCGTAAAGCTAAATGTGCAGTTTGGTTCTTGTGTTATACAACAGAAGTTGAATTTCTTTAACACATGTTTTCTCCTTCAGGTCTGGATAAATACATCTGATATTATATTGATTGGCTTAAGAGACTACCAGGTAAAAATTCAGTATAATATGCCACTATAAGGAGTATCTTACAAGTAGCTTTATTTGCTGTTAAATTGCAGCAGGTGTTGTGAGGAAATTCCTGTCTAACTTTGCATTTGTATTTAGTTATGCTAAATCATGATTTTTAGTTTCCTTGTGCTACAGGAAGGTTGTAATGAGTAGACAAATTCTGGTTTGACTTGTTCTTCTAAATTGCACCCTGAGACTTTGTGAGTGAAGGTGCTTACTGTCATCAAGCTTGACCTGGTTTTTTTCTAGATGTAGCTGTTTGGTGCTTGCATCCTGTGGTAAAGAAGGAGATAAGTCAAGTACCAAACATTTTATTGTGATAATTAGAATTGTTGGTAATGAGAATTTTGGGTCCTTGATGTTTAGGCTTTTACCTGAAGAGGCAAATTCATCAGTAATTAGTCTGTACTAAAATTTCCAAAAATGGAGTGACGTAACTTTACGTAATATAGACAGTAATGGGAAACAGTTGCCAGGTCTTCATTAGGTGAATGCCTTTCATGAATGTTAGTGTTGTCAGTTGTTGAAGATAGATTCTGCTTCTGAAATGTGCATTAGGTTTATAAAACATTTAAGATACTGTCACTTACTGTATATAATAAAGTACTTAAAACTAGGAATTTTTCGGTTTTGACTTTGCCAATGGAAATACAGGTTGGATATTAGGAAGAAGTTTTTTATGGAAAGAGTGATAAAGTACTGGAATGAGCTGCCCAGGGAGGTGGTGGAGTCGCCATCCCTGGATGCGTTTAAAAAAAAAACTGGATGTAGCACTCAGTGCCATGGTTTAGTTGAGGTGTTAGGGCATGGGTTAGACTCAATGATCTTTAAGGTCTCTTCCAACCTAGTGATTCTGTGATTCCTGATTGACCATCAACACCTCACTGTGTGTATTGTCTGAAAAAAGGTTAATTTCAAAGGCATGAAACTGAACTTGTCAAGTTGTTGAGTACTCAGCATTTCTCATTTGTCTCAAATTCTCTTTTGTCTTGTTGCCCAGGGAAGTTGTGGATGCCCCATCCCTGGCAGTGTCCAATGCCAGATTGAGCGCCCTGGTCTCATGGAAGGTGTCCCTGCCCTTGGCAGGGGGTTGGAAGTAGATGATCTTTAAGGTCTCTTCCTATCCAAACCATTCTGTGAATCTATAAATTCCTTGTAATGAGGGATAATTAAGCTATCACTCAGAAGAAATGAAAATACTCCAGTGTGTTTACTTCATATTTAAATGAACTGGAGGGGAAGGAAGAACAAGATATTCTTTTATAAATATTATAGGTGTTAATCCACTGTAAATAGTATAGTTATTGTAAATAATGCAGTCTGCTGAAATTAATAGTTTTATTTTTCCTTCATAGATGACTAATGTGTTCTAATAAATTCTTATTTAGGATAACAAGGCTGATGTTATTCTAAAATACAATGCAGATGAAGCCAGAAGCCTGAAAGCATATGGGGAGCTTCCAGAACATGGTAAGAATCTTTTCACTTCAAACTGGAAGTTCATGTTGGATAAGAATACTCAGTCTGTCTTGGCACAGTGTGAGTGCACTCCTTAACCTCTCTAAATTCCTTCATAGCTAAAATCAATGAAACAGACACATTTGGTCCTGGAGATGATGATGAAATCCAGTTTGATGATATTGGAGATGATGACGAAGATATTGATGATGTAAGTAGTAAATGTGTATTTTTATAATATGTTTGAAGCTCTCATCTTTGGCAATAAGCTGCTGCTGTTAGTTCTACAGCAAGGAATACTTGGGTGTTCAGGATAGCTTTGCTCTTCAGGGATTGCCTCAGGAAGTGGTGTGGTCCATTCACGTGCCAGCTTTCTGTCCTCTCTCCTGTCCTACAGTCATTCCTGCACTGGCCTCTAAACACATGGCACAGTTGGTGTCACGCTGCTAAAACACCCACGGAGAGCAGTCTGAAGGTGCCTAAAAGAAAATCAATTGTTTGACACCTGCCAGTTCCTCAAGGTTTAACAGCTTTGCTGTCCCACCAGAACTGCATCAATAATTAAGGGATTTGGTTTTTAAAAAAACAAGAGTTTTAAAGCTCTATATTTGTTTACATAAAAACTCCAAAAAGCTACATCCTAGTAGTTTTTCTAAAGTTAACCATAATCGTGACTGTCATAGTCACTTGTGTTACTGCTTACCATTAAACTGTAGTAATTGGTCATGCACACTCTGAAATTATAGTGGTAAAATTGTTACAACTCAAATTTTATAGTAAATTGCAGAAGTATTATCTGCTGTGCAATGCAGTTGATGCACTTTAATTTACAGCTGAGAGATGAATGTGTGCAGGGTCAGCTGGCTGAGAGGATAAGTGGTAACTGAGTGAGCCAGTGAGTTAACTTAATTGGATAGACTGTTCTAAGAATACTATTATGCTTTAATTCTTCATCTTTTTAGTCCTCTCTCTCAGTTGATAATATGACTAATTCTTCTAAAATGCTTCCATTATTCTGACTTTTTTGAGGTTATCAATATATGATCAAGTATTTTAAAAATACCGAAATGCTGAGGAATTTTTCTTCAGACTTCAGAAAATTTCACTTTGGGCCTATCAGTGGTTGAGCTTACTGAAGATTGAGCTCGTTGAAGCTAGAAAAACTAGTACTGCATGCTTTTAATAAAGAGGCTGTTGTAAAACATCAAAGAGATAAGTAGCTGTAGGACAAATTTGCAAACTAATGGATCTGTATGTGGGGTTAAGTGAGCAGTTATGGTTGTTTTTGAGCTTTTGGCAGCTCTTCAATAAAATATTAATATCACGCTTTAAGAAAGTAAAAGATACAAAGAAAAGATGTGAGTAACCTCTCTGAGGATCACCATCATATATCTGGAATGAAGTGCAGTTCCAAGGTCATTGTTAACAGGAGGAACTTGGTGGAGCCTTTCCTTTGTTTTTTGTATCAGAAGGACGATTAGAAAGTCACTGCTTAGGGAAGTGACTCTCAAATTTGGTTTTATTTTTGACAATCATGGGCTGGTTTATGGCTGTTCTAGTGATGTATAATTGTGTTGCAGCTACTGTGGTTATGCAGAATTGCTCACCTGCATGACCAATAGTATTGTCACAGGGCTGGTGGGCACAAAAGCAGGGAGTAATTGTTCATGTGTTAAGAAAACAGGGCATGAGCTGAGGCAAAACAGCTAAAACTGTGCTAAGTTCAGGAATTCTCCTGTTGAACTGTAAAAATAAGTTTTTAAAAGAGTTGCTTGATGAAAAATACACTTGGATGAAATACATGGTGTGGTGTTCTTGCTTTTCAGATCTAATTTGGAACAGAGGTTTACATTCCAACTTTTTTCCTCCAAGGATTGTTCTGCATTGATACTTCGATTATTTCTTGGGTGACGTCCCTTACTTTTAAGAAGACTGAAAATTCTCAGTAAAGAGTGTAGTTTGTTACATCAAAAGGATTTATTTTCAATGTTTGTTTTAAAGTATTTATATTTCTTTAGAAATGGATAACGCTGGATTATCACAAAGGTTCAATGACATGCCACAAATATTTTGTCTCTTCACCAATTAGAGCTTTTATCTCTGGATGTAAGTGAGATACAGTGACATGGGCTGTAAAAGACTGCATTTTTCCCTCTTCTGCTTTCATCACTACAATTCCAGTTAACTTGTATTTTGAAATAAAAATTGTTTACCCTGTAATTATCATGAATTTTGATTAAAGGCAAATAACCCAGTTCAGATTAGTATCAAATCATACTATGCAGTGTCTGTCCTCATACCCCTTGCCTTGACGTTAACTTTAAAAAAGATTTTGATAATATGAGAGGAAGGCAGAAATCTGCATTTAAACTCACAATGCATGATGAATCTGCTTTTCGTGTCTAGTAGCATGCTGCTATTTTTATACTGATTTTGATAATTAAAAACACTCATTATTTCAAAGATGTCAATTTTCCATGGTGGAGGGAGGGGTGGGAGAGGAGTAAAGATGAACAGTGAGCAGCATCTCAAATTTGCAATTTTTTGGAAACTGCGGTTGGTGCTGTGGCCGAGCTGCAGCTGCAGACGATGAGCACTGGGTGGCACCCGACTGAACAGGGAGACACAAATGCAAAGCCTTCACAGTGGGGTTTGTACTGAAAAATGCATAAAATAGGTTTTCCCCAAAGTAAATGCTTAACATTCTTGATATGTTAAACATGTAGAATATTTTTACATTATATAAAAGGTTATGTTAAGAGTAGAGTTTTATTTTAATCTGAAATTCCATTCATTGTAAGGTGCAACATAAAAGCTTATGTGAACTTCGAGTAACAATATAAATAAGAAAATAAGTTTGTGTCAAAAGTAGAAAGAATCTTTTCATCCAGAATAAATCAGTGAAACAGACTACTGGAAAGATTCTTGTCCACCTTCAGACTGGATGAGTCAGTTGAGAAACTGAATAAAGACTAACATCATCATGCAAATATTATTTTGTGGTAGCCTTAGTGTCTTTGTCTTTAATAATGTATTTAACAACTCTGAAAGCAGGTTAATGGAAAAATTCCTTTTGTGCCATAAAGATCTGATTCTTGACACTTGTATTCCTTCTACAGTCTTTTTGGAATGATGTAAAGTGACTACCCCAATAGATAAAAACAAAATGGCTTTAAATACAGAGTGGCCTCTTTGCTTTATATGTACTTTTAAGAAGATTTAAACATCAAGAGCTTTTGTAAAAATGTCTTCTCTTACTTTTTCTTTCATGATAGTGTCTATTTTCCTTACCTGGATCAGGTACCCTGCTCTAGGAAGAACATTTTCTTAGTATTAAGTAATTATTTAATATATTTTAACTATTTGTTGTAAAAAGTTGGTGTGTATTGAGAGGAGGATACCTCCAATACAGCATTCTTACTCAACTGATCGTAAATGTATCAATTTACTGTTTTTGTATGTCTATAAGGTTCAATTGTGAAGGAACATAAATGGTGTCATGTTTCTGAATAAGGCTTATAAACCACTCCTAAGCTCATTGGTTTCCTGATTGTATTCTGCAGGCTCAGCAGCTCTGAAAATGGTTAAAAGCTCTCAAAGTTCCTGAGATCCAAGTGCAGAAGGTGTCTGTCCTTTCAGTTGTGCTGGCAGGAAGGTTAGCGATTAAATTGCCGAAAACATGTACTGAAGATTCAGGTATCATGGGTACTGTACTTTCCAGAGCTGATCTTCTGTACGTGAAATGTGAGTGCGTGGTCAGTGGCAAGGGGAAACACGTAGGCACTGCTGCTGTGGGGAGCCTGCGGTGCTCAGTGTAACACAGATTTCAGCTGTGGGTCAAAGATGGAACTGTTCCTGTCAGAATCGGTTGTGGTTTGCCCTGAGGTTCCTTCCAGTCTTCATTGCTCCCAGGTTCATGTCTGGCTTCACCTAAACTGCAGATTTTAAGGAAATTTCTTACTTAACTCTTAATTTCTTAGTGCACCAGCTTAACAGCCTTAGGTTTCTACTCATAAGCTGGGATGTGTTGCTTTTGTGAGAACCCTTGGTCACCTTGTTTCTGTCCTCTGCTAAAGCTCTCTTCACAGTCCAATCTAGGCAGCTTGGTATCATTCCTGTTGCCTTTTTTTTTCCTTTGGGGCTGGAAAAAGAATCTTGCACAAGAAGCTGTCTTTCCCATGTCTCCATTCAGAGAGCAGTGGTAGAATAGCAGCTGCCAGCTAGAGCATTGCAAGGTTGCTGACTCCAAAGCTGTGAAAGGCACTCCGTCTGTAAAAGTAATTCCTAGAAAAAATTTTAATTATTCTTGTGTGAGAATTGCAGCTGGCTTTTTCCCTGGAGTGCAAAATTGAAAGCAGGGATACAAAAATTACTCTTCCACAGCTAAAATACAAACTTTGTATTCTGTTTCCCACTTCAAGGTTTTCGCTGTGATTAACATTTTGAAAAATTATTTTTGTCCATTGTTCCAAATCTTGTCTCTTCACCCTACAACAGGGGCAACTGTACATTTGCTTGTACATTTGCTAATGCTTTTCCACCCTAATCCTTAGATACAATCCAGACACAAGAACTGAAAAAAGTGTATGAGAAACAGCCTCTCCTTCCCTTCTCCAAAGGAGGAGCAGGTAACCCATGACTGCTGAGCTCTGTGCCATTTATTTGTTACTGCTCATAGGTTGTGTCATGGCTGTGCTCTGCGTGTGCCAGCATGCACATCTGAGGTACTGTGTGCTGGTGCCATGCAGATATGTGGTACGTGCCATAAATCTCGTGTATGTGGTACCATATTATACACACACACTCTTAAATTAGTGTATTATACACACTAATCTTAAATTAGTGTACAGATAGAACCTGCAGAGGTTAGGCTGACACGGGGTTGCTTTGTCCTCTGGGTGATGTCCATGAATGTCAGTGAGCTGATGACCAAGGCTGGCGGGTTGCTCTGTGCGGTATCCAGCCGCACTCCACAGGTTCTTCATGATGAACTGGTAGGACTGGTGGCATCTCCAAGTGTGAAATAATGCTGGGACTGCTGCTCCCTGAGACCCTCTGGCCATGAGGTAAATCCTGCACTCAGGTGAATCAGGGTGTCAACTGTTCCTGCAGTTGAGCGAGTTCCAATCTAAACCATAATTATTTGCTGTTACTGGATATGAGTATCAGGGGACTTGAGTTTCCCTATGGTTCCCTGGAAGACTCAAACCTAGCTTTTCATCTGTGGACACTGTGCTATCCTATAGGCAGGTTGACTGCTTCGTAGAAGAAGACTTAAAATTAAATGTAGCTTTTTGGAAGATGTGTGGGAAGAGGGAAGTATTATCTGAAATAATGTTATACTGTGAGTGCAGCTTTATTTATCCCTTTAAACTTGAGGCCCATGGCTGGCTTTTCTGCAGGTAGCTGTTGGCAATGCTTTCTCATTTTGTTGCAAAAATGAGTCTTCAGAATTTACTTCTTGGGCTGTGATTGCCCTTCATTTTGGAGAGGGAGAGAAGTGAGGGAGTATGCCTTGGCTTCGTTACATTTTTAATCACAGCAAGCAAGAGTCAGAGTTCCCATTGATTAATTCATGTTATAGCTTGTGCTATCTTGCCCATCAGATTGAATGCTGGAGCTCAACATTGTGATTATAAAATGCAATCACAACCAAATAAAGAGGCAAAGTGAAAACTATGAGTACCTTTATTTAGTAATTGCAGCTAGTTTAGTGGAACAAAAAATACTTTCAAAAAATGCACAGATGAGACTGTTCTTCATTTTTTTGTGTTTGTGGAGAGGACACTTGCACAGCAGTTTTATTTATATCCAGGCTGCCAGCTCAAGGAAGGAAAGCTTCAGCAGAAGCTGACAGAAATTTGGGGCCTCTTACTGCATTACTTACTTAGCTGGAAATTCTCTTTTGAAGCCCTCTCACTGTGTTTTGTAGGCATTCATTTTTCCCTCTTGCAATAGTGGGTGGCTTGTTGTTGTGTGTCTAGTCTGTGGTGGTGTAGGAGTCTGTTCTGTGGTCACCAGCACCTGTACGCCTTAATCAGGCCTACTCTTCATGATCGTTAAATTAATGAATTTTATTCCCAGTTGAAGATGATCAGCTAAATGCCTTTGTGTGCTTGGCCTCTGGAGGGAGCAGACAAACAAAAAACCAAACAGACCTGGACATACAGGAGCAAGCAGGGTGCCTCAGCATCTCAGTAGGAAGTTTCTAGTCCAGGCTTTCAGGGACTCTGAGGTGCCCATGTCTGCAGTAAGTATTGCCAGCAATGAAAATATACTTGAGGTTTTTCAGGGTTTTCAAAGTAGGTCACCTTCTTCCTAGAGAAGGAGCTGATTGAAGCACGTTGGTATGGGCTTAGGCACACCTCTGACACTGGCAGCAGCACACAACAGATACTGCTGTTGGCAGCTGGAGTAAATACAGCCAAGAGCAGCAGAAATACTGAAGGATCTCCATGGGAAACCTAGAACTGTGTAGGTTACATATGTTCCACTATCAGTGGTGCTGGCTGTCAGGGAGGATTCAGCCTTGTGACAGGTCCTCAGGACAGTGACAGGACACTGTGGGGGCTGTGTTAACCTCAGTGCTTGGAGAGGAAAGCTGAGTGCTGCACAGGGCTTGAGGAAACAGCTTCTGACTTACAAGACTTTGAAACTAACTGTGGCAGACAGTGGTGGAGGATGGAGAAAGGAGCATTAATGGGGTTTCTGAGAAAATCTCGACAAAAGACAATTTTAGTCTTTTGCTGCCTGACCCAGTAGATTTTTCCACCCTGCTCATGAAGATGTACAGAGAAACTGCAGTGATTAAAGCTGTAGTCTTCAAGACTTGTCAAGAAGCCCAAGACTGAAAAGGTGTGGAAGACCTTGCTGCCTTTTTCCCCACTGGACAGTGACTATCCAACTTGCCTTGACAGGTTGCTCTGGAACACATTGGGATGTTAATAATGAGCTGGTGCAGCAGTGGCTGACCAGAGGGAGTCTTGCAACAGCTCTGACACAGGGACCTTTTTGTCCTGAACAAGTGACAATATGCAGCTAGATCATAAGCTTTGCTGAAAATAGCAGAAGTAGCCAGTGCTAAGTAACTGTGTGATGGAATATACAGAGATGGACCTTCAGATCTGATTCTGGCAGCCCTGTTAGTTGAAAGCATCTTTAAAAATGTCCTAAGACTCACTGGTGTGTTGTCCAGTGTTCCTGTATTGCTCTTGAGTGACTGGGTCCCAAGGAGTGGGCACCTGTATCTCGCTGCGGTTGTCAGCTGCATCCCTTTAATAGCAGCTTATATCAGTTCCAGCTTGGTAATGTGTCTGGATTGCTGATGTTAACCAGAGTATGGGTGAGTGAGCAGAAACCTCTTCCCAAAACAGGGCACCAGTTTCTCAGAGGTGTTGGAAATGTGCAACAGTTTAGGATTGTTTCATAAAAAGTGTGGGTGTGTGCCACCTGTAAGTGGAACAAATACTGTTACTGGCACCAACTAGTGAAACGGTTGCTGAAAAGTGGAAAAAGCTCGTGCTTTTTTCTATTAAATTGTGCTTCAATCCTCAACAACTCTCCTCTCTGCCCCTCCTCTCCCCAGTTTGAATTGATGCTATCATATTGCCAGGTGTATGCTTTGTCCACAAATGTGGAAAGAGTGATCTCAGGCTTCATGAAAGGTTTTAAACTAAACAGATGTAAAGCTACTGTTTAGAACCACAAAAGTCTAGGTTAACTGTAATATTTAGTAAAGGATAATACAGAAAATAATGTATGGTTACAAAGAAAGAGAACATAATATAGCCAGTAGATGATTGTGTCTATTTACAGGCAGTTTAGGTTAACCTATCAATAGTTACTTACATAAGCAAATGTTGGAGAATCAAAAAACACTGAAAATACTGTGTCTGGTCCAGAACATGGGGAGGCATTTAGAGGAAACAGCTTAAGTGCCAAGTAGCCAATAACTTTATATTGAGAAAACAGCATGAGTGTTTCTGATTACTTGCATAGATTGACATCTAAATCAATTACAAAAATAACAGGGGAAAGGAAGGAGAGTATGACACCTAATTGTTTCCTTCGTTATTACCCAAGCCTCCCTTATTAATGGTTTTCAAAATATTATTTACTCTTGAACAGGTTTTGGGGATTTGTTTTGATGAGTGCATGCCTAAAGAGGGTAAGCTGTGAAGCACTGAACTTCCCCAAACAAGAATTCTGAGAAATTTAAACTTTCAAGTTAATTTGGGAGTTATCACTAATCCTTAGAACAAGCAGAAGAACACAGTATGTGAGGAGAAAATGAGATCCAGTGGAGATCTATCAATCAAATTCAGATTAGGGGCTACTGCTTGTTTACATATATTGGAATATTTTTCACTGTAACAATAATGAATGTACCTAGTTTGCACAGCTGAAGTACTACATCCATATGATCTCTTCAGCAGGTATTATTATTATATTGTATTATTTATTATTCAATAAGAAGAAATCAGAAGCTGCAGAAACCTTTTTCTCTCTTGGGCTAAACTGAATTAGCAGTAGCCTGGGAATCTTTGCAACAAATTTCCCCACTGTAATTCTTCTGCAAAAGTAGTCCTTTAATGATACTGAAGTTAATTTTATGTTTATTAGTATAGAGTTGGTACTGACCACTTAAGGAAATTGGTATTTGTGTTACTCTATTTCTCTGTGGTTGTGTTGGCAGAATAATATTGCACTGGTATAAAAGGCAGAGAAAAAGTTGAAAGTAACATTTATTAAAACAGGAGAATTTCTGAAACTGTAAAAATTTTAACAGTGATCACTGTCAAGACAATATTTTTGGATAAAAGATCTTTAGGTCCTTCCCTGGTCAATACTGACTTTGAACCTCTGCCACAGTGTGTACAATATAACAGTTTGTGCAGCACAGCCTGAACCATCTCAGGGCAGTTTAGTAGTTTAGTTACTTAAGAATTTTTTTTTTACTGTTCCATTTGCATTAATGCCAGCCAAGCTGAAGGAAAAAATGCACTAGGAGGTGAGAAGAGCAGTGGAGGTACAGATACTGCTGTGAGCTGTTATAGCCTCTGGAGGCTTTGAGGAAATCCTGGTCTCCAGCAGCTGTTTGACTCAAAGAATTGCTTAGGTTGGAAGGGACCCCTGGGGGTTGCAAGTCCAATGTTCTGTGCAAAGCAGGTTGCTCATGGCTTTGTCCTGTTGCCTTTTTAGTATTTTCAAGGTTGGAGGTTTCACAGCCTCTCTGGGAAATCTGTTCCAGAGTTTGAAAAGAAGTAACTTCCTTGCATCTCATTGGAATGTCTTGTTCCCTGGGTTGTGTCCATTTCCTCTTGTTCACCCATGATATGCAGCCAAGAAGAGTCTGGCTCTCTCTTCCCCTCCACCTCAGTTATGTAGCTGCAGAAAAGAGTAAGATTTCCCCTCATCATTTTTTCTCCAGGCTAAGCAAGTCCAGATATACAAGTGTCTCCCCAGTATCATGTGCTCCAGTTCCTTCAGGAATCTGCTGCTCATTTTTATCATGTTGGGGAGCCCCAAAATGGACACGGTGCTTTGGATGCAGTGTCAGCATAACAGTGTTCTTCACTGAAGTCTGAACCAGGTGCATGATTTTTTGTACTCTGCCGAGCTGTTGAAGCATTTGATCTGAATCACAAGATTAGAACTTGACTCCAAGGATCTGAGAACTCCTGACTCACCTCTCTGTTAGAGAAGGTAACTGAGCGATTGACTGAGCAGAAATGGAAAAATACAAATGGGAAGTATTGCATAAAAAAATGTAGAGGTTCTCTTTTTTTAATTTTCTTTTTTTAAACTAGCTTTTATCTTCAGCACAATTAGAAGTGCCTGTAACTACTGAAAACTGCATCACAGACTATAGTACTGGTTATTGTCATAACCACAGATAGATAGATCTGAAAGTGTTTAGATATCTTAGAGCTAAGCTTCAAAGGTGTAATTTATATCTACTGAATCCCAGCTCAGAAAATTCTGGTATAGGGGGTAGGACATTTGTCATACCAGGAGGACTTTCAAAGGTATATTTGCTTGAACTGTGAAGTTCTGGGGTTATTTTTAAGTCCGTGTTTAAACAAAGTATTTTTCTTAAGCCTATAATCAGTCTGAGTGTTCATTCTGTAGGATCACTTGTTCATCCTTTTATTTAATTAGCTTGCAGCCTTTCTTCTAAGGAGGTGCTTTCTGAGGAAATAAGTGCAAGCGCTGGAATAATTTAATTGTTGTTATTCTGAGACTCTGTCCAGCCCTGTTTTAAACTTCCTTTCTGTGTCTATCTGGATTTGAAGGGAGGGCTGTTTGGTGGATGAGAAGTGGGTTGGATGGTCACATCTACAGGGCAATGTTCAGTGGCTCAGTGCCCAGATGGAGAACCATGTCAAGGGCTGTCCCTCGGGGTCTGGACTGGACCAGTGCTCTTTAATGTCTGCATTGATGACGTGGTGGGGTCAGCTGCACCCTCAGCAGGTTTGCTGGTGACACCAAGCTCAGTGGTGTGGTTGTCACACCTGAAGGATGGGATGCCATCCAGAGGGACCTGGACAAACTCAAGGAGTTGCCTGTGGGAATCTCATTAGGTTTATCAAGATCAAATGCACAGGGCTGCACCTGTGCTGATACCAACCCCTGATATCAGCAGAGGCTGGGGGATGAACAGATTGAGAGTAGTCCTGCTGAGGAGGACTTGAGGATACTAGTGGATGGAAAGCTGGATGCAAATGGGCAATGTGCAACTTACAGCTCAGAAAAACAACCATGTCCTGGGCCAAATCCAAAAGCAGCATGGGCAGAATGGTGAAGGAGAGAATTTTGCCCCTCTACTCTGCTCTTGTGAGACCCCACCTGGCATGCTGCATCCAGCTCTGGGGTCCTCAGCACAAGAAAAACATGGATCTATTGGTCCATGGGAGAGCCACGACTACAATCCCAGGGTTGAAGTACCTCTCCTTATGAATAAAGGTTGAGAGAATTGGGGCTGTTCAGTGTGGAGAAGAGAATGCTCTGGGGACACTTTCTAGCAGCCTTCTAGTATTAGAAAGGGCTTAAAAGAAAGATAGGGATGAACTTTTTAGTAGGGCCTGTTGCAGTAGGACAAGGCATAACAGTTCTAAACTGAAAGAATTTCATTTTAAACTAGTTATAGAGCAGAAGTTTTTTGTGTTGGCACAGTTTGCCTAGAGAGGTGTTGGATACTTCAACCCTAGAAACATTCCAGATCAATTTGGACAGGTCTCTGAGCAATCTGGTCTAGCTGAGGAGGTCTCTGCTTATTGTAGAGGGAGGGCAGGGTGGGGGAGTTGAAATAGATTATCTTGAAGTTCCCTACTAATTCAAACTACTCTATTATCTAATCCAAAGCCCTATTTATTTGGCACTGCCTTAGTGACAGCAACCCCTAAAGTCATAGTTCTCTATCTGCAGTGTTTAAGACAAAAGAGTCTTCAGCTCAATCTTCTAAGTGTCAGAAGTTGAAGAGCCCTTCCCTGGCCAAGTACCCGCGGTCACAAGGGAATGGGAACAACAGTCACCAGTGGTTCAAACAGCACCAGCTTTTACTGAAATACTGGATCAGGTACTGTGTGAGACAAGAACAGCTAAAAGGAGATTTCTACTGCTCTGACTTCAAAAAAAAGAAAAAAGGAGATCAGATATAGTGTTTCAGTCCATCCTCAGGTACATCACTTCTGGTCCCCGGGTGCAGGACTTGGTATTTCCCTTTCGTGAACTTTACAAAGATTCTGTTGACTCAGTTCTCCAGTCAGAGTCCCTGAGTCCCTTTGAATGGGAGCACACTCATCAGATGTATCACCTACTCCTCCCAGTTTTGTGTCATCTGCAAAGGGTGCAGTTTGTCTCATCATCCAGGCCACTAATGAAGATGTTATGCAGTATTAACTCCAGGGTTACACCACAAGTGACTGACCTCGATCTTGAGCTCATGCCACTGATCACAACCCTTTGAGTCCAGCAGTTCAATCAGTTTCCAGTTCACCCCACTGTCCATTGATTTTCTACATATTGTATTGGTTTCTCTACAAGGATGTTATGAGAGACAGCATTGAAAGCCAACACAGATTACACCTGCTGCTCTCCCTTTCTCCACCAGGTCACTTATATGATCTCGTCATAGGGAGGCATAATCTCCACTTTGGAAATCAATCCTCACTATTCCCCAACACCTTGTTCTCCTTCATCTGTTTGGAAATCATTCACAGCATCACTTTCCCAGGGTCTGAGGTGACACTGGCTGCCCTGTAGGTTCTTGGATCCTCCTTTTTGGCCTTCTTGAAGAAAGCAGTGACATTTGCTTTTTTTCCCAGTCCCTAGGAACCTCCTATGATCACTGGCACCTTTCAGAGATTAGTGAGGGTGACCTCACAGTGACATCAGCCAGCTCTATGCTGTTATAACTTACATAATTGAAATCTAGAAGAAGCAACACATTCCATGGATTGCAGGATTTGCAGGGAGGAAAAAAACTCATCCTTAGTTGTATGTGACAGTAAACTTTAACTTTTGCAATTAAGGTAAGTTAATGTTTGATTAATATCATATGTTTACTCAAGTTTTGACATGTATGACAAATATCTAAATGTAGCTCTGTGAAACTTCTGTAAAGTTACATTATTTTATCTTTCATGTGAGTTAGGTGTATTCCATCAGATACATGCCGCTTTTAATTTTTCCAAATATGGCTGCTCTGCTCCTCCCATTTAGATACATGATGTCCTACCATTTCTCCACTGAAACTTTGAATACTGGACCCAAATCAAATCCACTATACAAGATAGGATTCAGATGTGTGGCATGTATGGATCTATACTACCCTCTGAGAGTAGGGAGTAAAAGATTCACAGTTCTAAACAGAAAACAAGCAGGTTACTCTTCCCCAAGAAACAAGTGAAAGCAAGTTCTCTTGGTGCTGTGATCAGTCTGGCAATCTCCTGGGCTGAGTGTTATGGAATCAATATAGTTCACAGAATGTGCCTATTTCTATCAAATAATTTTTTACAGAACAAAGAAGTTGAATACTGATTTGATAACAGAAGGCCAGACAGAGGCTAATTACTATTGTTTCAGACACATTGGAAGGAGCAGCTGAGTTTATATTCATATTTTAATGTGGTAGAGGTCTAAGTCAACTAAGTTGGAAAGGCAAATGGGTGCCAGGGGATGTGGAGCAGAAGGGGGTGTGGAGCAGAAGTGTGACTTGAAAGTCTTTCGTTAGCGGAAGTTTCTTGCTACATTTCCAACTCCACAAAGTAGATTGGTGAGAGGTGTTGTCCCAGTTAGGCAACTCACCAAGGTGTTTCCCATATATTGAGTCTTCTCTCTCCAAACAGGCTAGGTGACAATCTTTTACTACCACTCCTGAAACCAAATAAGTTAATAAATACACTATTTTAATAATAGGTTTTATTAATAAGATGTGAAGACCTGAGAGCTGCTGCAAGATCATTGAAATGTTGGTTGAAAGGTATCCCTGAAGGCTGTTTTTCAGTTGGACCAGGTCAGCACTAGACTATGTCAATCTTCCCTTTGCCTGAGTCTTGAAAAGCCTCAGTGACAGAGATTCCTCCACTCCTTTGGACAAGCTGTTCTACTGCCCAGCTACTCGTTGATTTTATTTTCTGATGCTCAGTCTGAACCTCCCAAGTTTTAAACTGTGGCAATTGCTCTGTTAGACCTGCTGGCAGTGATAAGAAGAATTCAGCTCTGGCACTTTTCTAATGATCCTTCAAACACTTACAGGCTGATGTTATGTTACTTCATAGCTTCCTTTCTACCAGCTAAGTGCATTGCCTTCAGCCTCTCCTCAATAACTTTCTTATCAGCCCTCCACTGAACACTCTCTAATCTTGCTTTGTCTGTCTTGATCAGAGGTATCCAAAACTATTTCAGGCATGGCTTCACCAGTACCCAGCAGAGATTATCAGAAAATTCCCTGTGATGTGCTGGCCATGCCTCTAATGCAGCCCAGTGAGAGCCTCCTTCCAGAAGAGCCATCCATGGGTTCCTGTGCTGTAACCCACAGGATTGTGCCCTTGCCAGCCACTTCCGACTCTGTACCCATACATGGGGCAATTCCATTCCAGAGGCAGAACTCATACTTCTTATAAAAATCATAACATCTCTGTCTAACATCATCTTGAGCTTGTCAGGGTCCTTCTGGGTTGAACCAGCAGCTGCTCTCCAACCTCAGTGTTACCTGCTTAGAAGCTGTTGATGAAGGCACTGGGTATGGGTGCCAGTGTTGATCCTAGGCTGCTTTGCTGATTACCAACCAAATATTGAGTTAGTGATTGCTATCCTTGCAGCTTCCAATTCATCCAAACAGGTGGTTTGACCAGTCCACACTTCTGCTGTTTCCAGAGGGGAAGGGTGGGGAAGGTGCTGTCAAAAGCCATATTCAAACCAAGGTATGTTATAGCCACCACTCTGCCCTTGCCCACAGAGCCAGACATTTCATCACTGCAGGCACTCAGCAGGTCAAACATGGTTTGCCTTCCTGGGCTGACTCTGCTGATTATGTGCTCCCTGATCTTCCACTGACTGAGGAGTGGCTGACTGGCCCATCCAGAGTGCAACCTCTTCCAACCCAAACCATCCTGTGATTCTGTGACTCCTGTTTTCCTTCTTGTCTTTTTTTAAGGATGAGGACTGATAGTGGCTTCACAGTCAGGCCCACCAGGTCTCCCAGTAAGTTTGGGGTGATTCCCATGCAGCCCAGGGGATCTGAATACACAGAGCTTCTCTTACCTCTTTCTCCTCCTTTGCTGGCTGCCCAATTCACTCCCAGTTATGTCTGCACAGGCAGGAGTTGAGGAGCTGACTTTGGCTCTGAAGAGAGAGGCAGAAAAAAGGCACTGAGTTCATCAGCTTTTTTGTAAATGCCTGTTGTCACAAGGGGCCTCTGTCAGTAGAAGTCCACTTTCCCTGAACTTACTTTTTCAATTAGCAATCTCCAGAATCTGCTTTGTTCCAACCAGTGCCCCTTGGCAGTCTCAGCTCCAGCTGGGCTTTGGCATTCCTGGTTTCCTGGTTTTGACACTAAGTGCCTCACACTGTGGGTGTTTTTGTGTCTGTCAAGTGGTAGTGATTTACTTAGGACATTAAATTTTTTTTTTTTTTTTTTTTTTTTTTTTTTTTTTTTTTTTTTACTTTGGCTAATCTAAATCACCTATAAGAGATGGTAATTCTGACTCTTGCACACTTTTGTTCCAGTAGGTCAAGACTTATGAATGAACATAGAAAAATTGTTCCAACTGCAGAAGCAATTGGCAGCTAGCAGGAAGACATGGAAAAATGTCTGAAATTATAAGCCAGTTAAATGTGATTAATACAATATCAATAAAAATTGAATGGAATTCTTTTGTTTTTTTAAATATTTAGAAGGAAAGTGCAACTTGATAGTGAAGACCAACCGATGACCTGTAGGAAGGCTTAGGATTGGTCTGCTATTGGGAAACATTCTTGGAAGAGGATCATACATGCAAGCACACAGAGTGTAGTTTGAGGTCTGGACTGGGATCAAGGATAATTTGATTGATAAAAGCTTAAATTTTAAAGTAGGGAACAAAGCTGGGAAAGGCCCATGTAATCTGCATGATGATAACGTAGTGCGAAAGGAATAGCAAAAGGTCAGAGGAATGAAAGTGCCAATACTGATGTATGGAGTGGGATACTGCTGGCTGAAATTTAGCCTCTTGTGGTGGCCAGCATGAAGATATTGGATTGGTAAAACAAGACAGAGGATCCAAATAAAAAAGAGGATACTGTGTCAGAATGCAAAACTAGCTAACACAGATACCTGTGGAGGATTAGCAATTGTGGCTGGAATAATAGGATGATGGAATTACATGCATAATTTAGGAAAGATGGAGGAAGAAAAAAAAGGTGGTGAAACGGCCATTATGCATTAATGACTTCAGGGAAAAGAAAGGGATGGTGTGAATAGCAGGAGTTACGTTAAAGTAAAGATTGTTTAGAAAAAGTTAGAAAAAATACTATGCTGTACTGGAGTATCAGAGAGCCTGCAGGATCCAAGAGAGCCTGGGAGTTGGATTTAGACAGAGATGTAGATGTCTGTCATGTCAATTGGAAAAGAAAATAAGTACTTTAGTTTCTCTATAAATATGGAGATATAACATTGTAAGACCTATTCCTAAATGTGCTAACAGACCTCTACACTGCAGTGAGAAGATATGCAAGAGTGCTATGAAAACTTCACCATAGTTTTCATATTTATAGAAGACATTTGTGGAATTATTAAATATTTTTAACTACAAGAAAGTAATTTCCATCACTTTGATTTGAAATAAAAAGAAGTTCTGAAATGTCAGAATTCTCATTGAATAGAAACACTGGTTTTAGCCACATAATTTTCCTCAAATAATTGTCATAGTTACATCAGGTTGTATCTTCAAATTGAGCTTGAAGACAGAGTAAATAACTTCTCTCATAAATATCACAAATTAATTAAAAAACAAGAACATTCTAATATGCAGTAAATATATATAAAAGAGGGAATTTAGAAAATACATGCTAGATGTAATTCTCATTTTCAGTGGGGGGAGAGGGAAAGCTAAAAAGCTAGAATTCAGAAAACACATAAAATAGCTACAAAAACAGCAGTATACATTTAGAACCATCCTCAACACTATTTCCACAGAATCTCCCATGCCTATTTTTATTCAATAACTAGCAATTAATTTTTTTTTTTTAATTTTGGTCTCTCTTATGTTAGCTACAGAAGTTTATAGACATGTACCAAAAGCATAACTGTATTTGCTGAGTTATAATTCCTATGAAATTCAAATCTAGGGGAAGCAGCATGTTCCATGATTGGATTGGCAGGGAGGCAGAAAATGGATTATTAATTATTCATGAGAGTGACCTTTAACCTGTGAAATTAAGGTAAACTAAAATTTGATTTATATCTGATATTTAGTCAAGTTAGCAACACATGACAACTATCTAAATGAATCTCTATGAGATTCTTTGAAGTTGTTATTTTATCTTTTTAGCATATCTAGTTAGGATTTTTTTTATTGAGTGTTTACACATTATAAACAGAAGTAACTGATTTTTCTCTTCAGAGACAGACTGAGTAATTTGTTGTATCTGTGTTGAAGGCAGTGGAGCTCAGCCTGAAAATCCATTTCATTCTTGATAAACAAGTTTTATCAATAGACCCTCCCCTTTTGTGTTAAAATGCGTGGTATAATATTTTATGCTAATCGATTTCAGATTCTGCTCAACCATTTTTCAAACACTGCTTGCTTAAAAATTATTGATCTCATTTTAATAACTTCATACTGTAACTATCTCCAGGCATAGCCTGATTTACCATGCTTTGAAGCAGCCACAGAATCACTGGGACCAGCGTCGCTTCCTCTGTGTCCGAGTGTGCCAAGTCACATGGCACAACCCCTCTCTGTGCAATTTAAGGAAGAATGAAAAATTGGTTATAAGAGTAAATAAAATCCTCATTTTTTCACAATGTCCTTTCTCTCTTTCAATAAAAGCAAATAGAATTTGACTTCTACTTCCCTGTGCAGGTCAGGTATTAAGTATTTTCTTAAATTACATCTGCATCTGTCACAGTTTCCTAAAAGGTAAAAATTCATGAATGTTTATGATTTAAAACATCATTGAAAGTTAGTTATGAAAGCAGACCTAAAGCACACAGACTTCTCTCCTAGAACAATCATGTCTCTCCCAGAGCTCTCTTGTGGATAGTGCCCAGAGAGGCTGAGGCAGGCACTGGATTTAGCAGGCATTTAGGAAGTGGTGAGCACAGAGCATGCAAATTACTGTGGCCGTGGGGCACTCTGGCTGTGCAGCTGCAGTGCTGCTCATAAAGTTATGTACTCTCAAGACCACAAGACTGCTTGGACTACCTGGTCTATATGTTGCAGAGATTTTGCATCCCCAGGGTAGTCATGATTTCCCTTCTCTTCAAAGTGACTGAATTTATCATACTTGGGATGCTAGTTTAACCAAAAAAGTAAAAAATTAATTCTCTGCTGACTGCCCGACATCTGATGCAGTATAATTATTATTCAATGATGACTAAACTTAATTAGTTTAATGCTATTTTAGGCATTCAGTCAGGGTAGAAACATCTTAGGATTTGATATTCCATAAACTTGAGAACAGTTCATTATCAGTCTGAGGTAGGAGCATTCCTGTCCATGTTCTCTCCTATATAACATAATTTTCTCCTGCGTGTTCAGTTGAGGTACTGCTGGGGGAAGAATATTCCGCTTCCTGGCAAAGTATCCTGGTGCAGTTAAATGAAAGTACTACAAATAACTGCAAATCCTTCAGGCAAATATCAGTCACTTCAGCAGGTGGTGAAGAGAAACAGAAAAATATTTCTATGGCTGCAGGGCAGACATTCTTCCTTTCCAAAGCAAGACCTGTCTTCTCCTGCTTCCCCCAGCAAAGGTAAGACTGTCACATCCTCTTAAGGCATGCAAAGCTGACAGAGCTTTTGCCTTTTCTTTGACTAATATTGAAGTAAATAACCTTTAGTTGCATCCCAGAATCAAAGGCAATCCAAAACTCATTAAAATCTAACTTGTTCATATTGCCCAATGATACCTGCCCACAAATCTGCAAAGCAATTAGTAACACAGCTCTTAAGATTCATGGCTCACAAGGTTTTGAATCTGGAGGAGAATAGCAGGCATCTGGTGGCAAATATTTAAGGACTTATTTACAGGAGAACTGGAGAAATTATATATATCTCTCTTTCAATGAAATATTGATGGTAAAATATTCAGTTTAAATCAGTTTAAATCAATGTGAAATAGGTTTGTACTGCATTCCACTACTCATAACCCATGTCCCATAACCACGCTCAGCAAAGCAGGGTGTGTATACAGGGCTATGTTTGTACATGACTTAAAATGCCTCTGCTGTCAGTAAATAACAAAAGACAAGGTGATGAGAGAGTTCCTCTCCTGCTCTATTTTCACTTATTTTTGTGAAGATCAACCCTGTTAGTGCCAACCTTTTCCAAATCAAATAGCTACGACTGAACTTCAAAGGATAAAAGTGAAAAATGTGAGCAAGTGAAAATATACCCCTAGTTCAAGGCATTTGTGGAATACAAAAAAACCACATATGGCACAGGATATTGGGGTGTGTGATTTATCAATTTAACATTTAACAATGTTAAAAAAGATCTACTTTCACATGAAGGAGAAAGAATACACTTTTCACATGTCAAATAGCAAACACAAAAGCAATCCATTATGATTCATCCTAAAAATTATTTTAACACTAGGCTGATATTACTCACTGAATGGCAGTTCTTGAATATATGTATGCACAAAAATAAAGCAGACAGATGTAATTCAAGTTTTTCCAGACTGCACATTGTTCTTGCTCTTCAAGCAGGGGAACCTAACAAAGCGAGTTTAATGCCTGTATCTGTGGCTTCTTAAACAGTGAGGGACAAACAGAAATTGAAGCCATTTCACCTGGGCAAATTCAACCATTTCTTATAAAAATATTTTTGACTGAAAGGTAGAAGTCCTTCAGAAATACAGCCATGAGTTCTGATTTCAAAACTGGTTTTGAAACAGAGCACCATTTTGCTGTTGGTATCTACCTTTAAGACTGCTACCACCAACACATTCTATAGAGTGATTTCAAACTCCTGGAAAAAAATATTTTCTCTGTTGTCACAATGTGCCTCAGTTTATTGACTCAGTGCCCATGATTTTGTAATGTAAGATTGATCTCTTGTGAGGAAGATTTCTTATCAGTCAATTACTTCGTGAGTGTTTCTGTCATTTCATAGAACCATTGAATAGTTTGTGTTGGAAGAGACCTTTTAGAGCTCATCTAGTCCAACCCTCTTGTGGTGAGCAGGACATCTTCCACTGGACTGGGTTGATCAAAGCTCCATCCAACTTGGTCTTGAGCGTTTCCAGGGATAGGGCATCCACAATAACTTCTCTGGGCAATGTGTCCATGTACCTCACCACCCTCACAATAAAGAATTTCTTCCTAATATCTGACCTAAACTTGCCCTCTTTCAGTGTGAAGCCATTCCCCTTTGTCTTACCCCTACATGACCTTGTAATGTATTTTAGGGGAATGCTTAAGATGCTGAGTTAATATTTCAACAATCAGGAACAACTACATTTAGTTATACCCAGCACCTTTCTTCAGTTTCTGATGCATGTGCTAAAACACTCTTTCTAATTTCTGAGTCACGTTCTGTTTATCTCAGAGAACAAAAACTTAGCTGATGAAGAGGAGCACTTCTCTTCAGATGACTTTGCACTGCTTGTAAAAATACTTTGGTCTGAGCACTGAATTTCACCCAGAGGTTGTGAGGCACTGGACTTCCAAGTGTTTCAGAAAAGGAAGCAGACAAATACTGCCTGGGAGAAATGGATTTACCATGTCTGACATGCAGTGTTTATGTGGCACTGGGCCAGTTGCTCCAACTGAAATATCCCAGACAGCCATTCTGCTTGCCTTACTTTTTTTGGATACTCAAATTCTTGGCTATTGATTCAAAATGGCAAAATACAGCAAAAAATGTGGACCAACATAGATTTGTAACACTGTAAATTTTGCTAGTTTGCTCAGGGCTGGCTGTTCTGTTTTCCCTCAGAAGCATTCCTGGGGTGGGATGGCTTTGGTTGCATGGATACCACCATCTCAAAAACACTGAGAAAAGAAGCCAAGATTTTCAAATGTAGTTTACACTTTTGACAGTTTTTATTTGAATGTCTGTGAAGGTGGCAAAATTATCAGTCTCCAGCTTTTTTCTGTCTGCATCCTAAGCTGACTGTAAGAATTTATTTCTCTGCAGATTTACCTCTGAGATTTTCACAGGCTTAGGCTGACCACCACCTACAGTAGCTCATTAACACAGACCTTTTTAAATAAAACATCTCCTGAAAATATGTGGGAAGAGAGTAAAAACGTTTCCCACAAAATAAATGCAAACTGGTGTTGATTTTAACGGTGCACAAAGAAAGAACAATGCTTCAAAATACAACAATCTAGAACAAGTGTTACCAGGGCTTCATTTATAACAAGTCAAACTGGGCTTCAGATGAAGAAAGCAGAATAAGCAAAGTATCTGCAATAAACACTTTCCCAAAGGGAGTGCTCAATGTGATGTGCCTTACAGAGATTAAGATCTGTGTTGGGAAAATTCCTGCACTGCTTTGTAATTTATGCCAGAGAGCTGCTGATCAGAGACTGGTAATGCCCAGCAAACACACAGCTTCTCCCTGCTGTCTCATTGTCCTTGCAGGTACTGCTGTGATAACTCACACTCCTGGCCCAGGAGATGAGGAGAAAGTTTCCAATCCCATCCCTCAGCAATCAAAGACTACAGGACTGTGTAAAAGCTGTGGAATCCTTCCCCTAGCACTCAAAAGTGGACGCTCCCATTGCTCCTGGTGATGTGCAACTTCTAGGATGCTTTCCTGCTTTCCTGCTGCTGATAAATTTAAGGAAGGTGGGCTGTGGAGAGTTAGGGAGGAACATGGTGACATCCCCAATTCTAAGCATGCAAATGCTGCCTGTAGTCCCACCAGAGCTGGGAAGGAAGGCCCCTTTTGCTGCTATAGTCAAAAAAATAATCTTGTTCTGTGAACTATGGGTAAAATTAAACTGTTCATAACTTCCTTTTTAAAGGTTTAATATTAAAAAAATTCCCAGAGTTCTTTTATTTTTCATAAAGAAGGATACACAGACATGCCTGAAATTAGCTCCTGATTCCCAGGTGTAAGTGCATACCAAAGCTTCATAGATTACCCTAAGTAACCCACTACATCTAGTACTTCAGGATCTATAAAGTATTTAAAGTCAAACCTGAGCAAGAACAGTTATGCTCTTGTTTTGGAGGTGCTGGCGGATGCACACTGTATTAAATCCACTATTCCCTGCTTTAAAACAACCTGCCAGCCTCCACAACATAAAAGGATTAACAAACCACTATAACAACTCCAGACACATTCCCTTCCGTTAGCTCTTCCCTGTGTGGAAAATATGATAATAGTACTACTTCAACTTAGAAGGCTGTTACAAAGTTAAATTTATGAATGTTTTGAAGGAGTTATAAGATTACCACAGGAAAGTCATCATGGAAATTAATTAACCTGCCTTCAAGGCAGGGTTTGAAGAATGTACAGAGAATATGACATGAAAGATTCCACTTTACTTGATGAAAATGAAGAGAAACATTGAAGAACTATACATTAATTAAAGACATCCTTGTATTTAATGAGGCATGAGTCTTGTGGAAAAAACCACTCTGCAAAGGTAATTTAAAAACGGATTCCTATCACAAACAACATATATTACTGTAGGGGAGGGCTTTTTCTTTGGAGCTGTCATGTTTTCTGTATAGTTCCTTAAGTTTTCTTTAAAATCTCCTGGGATTTTTTTTTTTTTTTTTTCCATGGCATGACTCTGGGTCTGAATGCTATCAGCTATCAGAGGAAATTACAGTTGTAGGAGAACACTTCTTTCTCCATGTGAATGCTGTGCTTATGGGCTTCATGACCCCTTGAGAACCAGCATTGGTGGGCTCCTGTTCCCTGGGGCAGATTCCCCAGTGCCCCCACCCATCCCTCTCCTCTCAGCCACTGGCTACTGCCTGAATACCCTCCCTGCAGTTACCCTCACACCCCTTTCTCCAGTTTCTGGCCATAATATTCCATCTTTTCATGCCCCACATCCATTCTCTGCTGTCTTCTTTCCCAGTTCTGGAAATTCATCCTCTCTGTTTCCTTTTCCTCATCACTAAGCCCATGTATCTTGCACTGAGACCAGCTGTTCCTTCCCATGTGTTCATCAGACACCAGCAGGCTAAAGATTAATTACTGTTACAGGAGATTCTTCCTTCTTTTGGTTTTGTTGCCAAAGGAGCCCCTGAGAAATTAGGAGGAACAGCTACAGTAAGGGAGGTGGGTTTTTTCTTCTGTAATGTGACCAAAACTGTACAATTTAATTTTTAGGCAAGTAGAATAAATGGAGCTCCTTGATGTAGGGTTAGTGGGAGAAACAGCTGAAATGAAAACATCATTTGGCACTTTCAAAATTTGGCAGAGTTATAAGCAATGAAAATTACATCTTTCATTGATAAAGCAACATTAGAAATAATTATTACTATATGCACCAGAAACTCTAAATCTGTGTAGCTAAACTTTTACTGAGGTATGTGAACCCAAACATGAGAACACCACTCGAATGTCTAGATGGAAGAATTGTTGCCCAGCTCCCCGACAGAATAATTGCCTCTTAGGAAATAGTGATTAGGAAATCTTAGGAAATAGAAGACCCATCAGGAATACCAAAGTAAACGCTGTCCTCCTCCTTCCTCTCATATTGACTATGATCTGTACTTTCAGGTAAAGAATATAAAGGTAATACAATTGCTTGGCAAAAAGAAGAAAACAAAAGGAGTAAGAATGAAAAGTGGAAGGATTAAATTTATCTTACATTTACATTTTGGTAAATTGGCACTGAAGATGGGTCAATAAGGTGTTTGGCATATAACGCCAGTTCTGGCAATGTTTTGAGCAGGAGATGCCCCAAAGCCACAAGCCCTGGGGCTGTGTGCGCTCCCCTAGCACTGCTGCGTCCCAGCGCGGTCCGGAAACAGCAAAACCAGCAAGGGGGAAGCAAAAGAAGCATGCAAAGTGTGTGTTAAAAATTTGGGCAGGGGAGTTCAACCACTAATATGTGAGTGATGAGGAGAAACAAAGATTATGTTAATTTCTCCCTTTCTAAAACCGAGTACAAAGTGGTCCTGCCGCTGCAGGGCCAGCCCGGCGCGAAGGGGCCCCGTGAGGGAACCGCGGCCGCAGCTGGATGGGAAGGACACGGCCGTGCCTTTCCCCGGTGCCATCCAGTCATCCGAGGCCGCACGAGGCTGCAAACAGCGGACGCAAACACCTGGATGGAAAAATCTGGGAAAACGGCCGGATCGACCCGAGAAGCAGAAGCGGGAGCGTCGTTTGGCTCTCGGGGATAACCCGAGTGAAGGCGCCCGAGCACCGAAGCGCCGCTCGGTCGCCCCCTTACCCGGGCGCAGCCCCGCAGCCGGAGCGCTGAGGGCGGGGCGGGACGCGGCGGCGGCACCGGCGGGGAAGATGGCGGAGCCGGGGGCTGCGCGGAGCCACCCGCGGGCCACAGGTGAGGGATGGGGCCGCGGCCCCGCGACGTGCCGGGGGACGGCGGATCCCCCGCCCGCATCCCGCGGCTTCCCTTAGCGCCGTCCCGTCCCGTCCCGTCCCGTCTCTCGCCGCCCGGGGCCGGCGCTGCCCGAGTCCCGGGGACGGGGCAGGCGGGGGTCGCTCCCTGGCAGGTGCCGCCGGGTCCGGCCGCCATCTCGGAGGGATGGGGCGGCCGCTGTCGGCGGGAGCCGCGGCGGTGCCGGGCGGCTGTTCCCGAGGGGACACGGAGCGGCTCCCTCCCGCGGCTCCCGGCGATCCCCGTCTTGCCCTTTGTGGTGCGGGAGGTGTTTGCCATGAGGTGGCTTTTGTGCCGCCGCGGTTTCCCCGGCCGCCGGCGGTGCTGCCGGGGCGGGCGGGCGGCAGCTCGGCTGTGCCCCGAAGTGCCGAGCGGGGAGGCAGCGATTTGTAAAGCTCGTTCTCGGCGGTGCCTGGGCCTGCCTGTGCCGGTGCTGCCCGGCCCGGGCAGCAAACTGGTTGAGCGGGTATCGGGCGTGAACACCGCACGCAGAGCCCTTATGTAGGCACGGCTCCTGCTTAAGGTTCCTCCTCGCTGCTCGGCGAACATAACTTTTAATTTCCGAGGATGAAAAGGGTGTGTGAGATGATGTGGAGGTTGCTGTGCTCTATGTGCGGAGCAGCACCTGGCGTGGGATCAGTTACTCCACCACCAAGAGATGTTGGTGCCAAGGCTGGTGGTCGTGACCTTGGCTCTTGGCTTCACATGTCGGTGTTGGGGTGGGTCTGGCTGCTCCTTCTTCACATGACCTCCCCTGGGCTCGAGTGTCAGAGGAGTGGTGATTAAGGTGTTATGCAGGTGCTCATGACACTTTTACCGTAATTGTCTGGTATGGAGCCTCTGCTTTGTGGATGGTAAACCATCTAAACCTGGTGCATAAGAGGGAATTAATTTCCCCGTTTGTCCTAAGCTGCTGTAGTGACTAAAAGTAGCTTTGCAATTGCTTTGGGAGATAAAGAATATTCCTCTTCCAAATTTATGGAGTGGGAATCTGAGACTTTGACTTCTCTGAGGTAGCACAGTGTGAGGAGACAAGGAAGGAGCTGGGAACACCTGTGTTTGCTGTTCCTCACCCTTCTCCACATGCTCAGCAGCTGCAGCTTTTGCTGTAAGGCTGTTGCTGTTGAGCAGTCAGGCACTTCTAGGGCTTAGGTCTTCATTTCTTAGTATTTCACATGGAAGACAGGAGGAAATTAATCTTCAGAATTCATATTTGTGAGGATTTTTTAACCTCTTTTCTAAAGCATAGGGAATTCTTCCCAATGTTCACTTGCACTATTCCCAGACATTTAAATCTTCACTCTTTATATTGACCAGTACATAATCTATTTTTCACCCTGTATGAATTGGGAATCCATAGAAAAGGTAGCATGTACTCTAACTAAAGATGGTATCAAATGGGTCATGTGTTGTAGGGCATGGACAGGCACACACAGATGTAGTTACTTGTGGTCAAGCATTGGCATTTGAGCACTAATGCCCAAGGAAGGCAATATACATAGAGTGGGCTTGGCCAAATTTATTACTTGAATTGTCTGCTAGAAGATAATACATGATGTGGTGTAAAAGATTGTGTATGTGTGGTTTGTGTTACAGACAGCAGTATGGATGGCATTTGATCTCCTGCAGCAGAGAATGAGACTTTTTTGTGGGACTTGCCAATTTTGTAACAAGAACAACAGCTACTAAAGTGAACCATTAATGTGGATGTGGAAATCATGCTTTCTTAATTCATGTTTGTATGTCTGTCTTGGTCCTGGAGTCCTTGTCTTGCTCATAGGGATAGGAAGAATCTTACCTCTCTGTTCCAGAGTAAAATGCTCCTTCCCACAGTGTTTTTCCCCAAAAGGGAGCTGCCCCAACAGCAGGCAGTGGCTGTAGCCACCGTTCCCCTTCCTAAACTGTAGTTCTCTGGCAGCCTCTGAGCTTTGATCTGTAGGATTCTCTAGTGCTGGGGGAATTGCTGGGATGGCAGTGCAAGCAGGGCACTTCAGACTGTCTGCCCAGACCAAGCTGTAACAAACAAGCCTGCAATAATGGAATTTTTTTAGATCACTTTACTACTAGAGGAGAGAGTATTGTTAAATTGTTTCTAATTCTGCAAACAAGTAACAAAATTCTGTGGTACAAGAAAATAATAATTGCAGAGCTCAATTATATCCCTTTGCCAAAAATCAAAGGCATGAGGCAAACAATAGCATGAGAAGATGCTGTAGGAGTATTTTGTCAGGGAGAGTGTTAGGTGACCAAAATGTAGGCATTATTGCTGCTGCTGTCTGTTGTAAAGGTAATGACTAAAGAGCATTTGAAGGACAAGTGGCTCAGTATTGGATCTCTTGTCTTCCTTTTTACTGCCTGGTGAGATTTGCTTAATGTATGTGCTAGGAGGTTGAAATACTGGACACGTTGATTTTCAGAGTAAAATGTGTTTGCTGGTTGTTTGGGTTTTTTCCTTATAGAAAACATGATCGTGCCTAAAAGAATTTAAGAGAAAAAATTGTGTTGTGCCATCCTAGTCTGTATATCACAAAACCAGTTTGTGTGAAAGGAATTAATGTGTGGATTTCTTTAAAAATACTGTGTGGGTTTTTCTTCTTGATCTTAGTGCTTTTCCAAGTGATTTCTCATAGGCCAAAATGATTTAAACAATGTGTACTTACATTCTTTTTGTACTGTACTGTTCTCTTTCATGTATGGACACTCAAGATTGTTTGTCCCCAAGGTTAATTCATGTGCTGCTTTTCATGTGATATTACCATTTGCAAGTATTGGCTTTAGTTCAGGGCAGTTTAATACACTCTCAAGGTTACTGTTTTGGTTGTTAAAGTATTGGCTTTGTGCTTAAAAAAGAAAAGTCAAACTGCTTTCCAGTGAAGTTCACTAAACGTCAGTGATGTCTTGCCTTTGAATTCCAGGACTGCAGAAGTAAAAGGAAGGTGTATCCCTTGAAATGCACAGGTTAGGAAATAAAGCATCTGAAAGCTTTAGTGTTTATAGGACAGCATTGTATAGTGTCACATAGCTCCATCTGCTTTGGTGGCTGGTGTATCCATAGCAGTGAAAAGGCATCAGGAACACTTTTAAACATTAGGTAATTATTTCTAACTGTGCTAATTGAAGAAGTGTGTACACATTTAATGTAAATGAAACTACGTATCCTGTGTGATGATACTGTATGAAGATTTATATAGTAAGGCTTGCTTAAATCTTGTGAATGAAAAAAATAACAATTATAACTTTCTTGGTTATCAGTCATTCAATGTATGTGGACCAAAACTGGCAGGGGAAGTTCTTTAAAAATCTTATGTCTATCATTCACTTGCTAATGCTTTCTAAGGCTACAGAATAGAGCAGGGCTTTCAATTCTGGACTGCTTAGGTGATTGGAAAAAAACATCTTATTTCCTTCTTATGTGTTTCACCTTTGCAAGAAGGTCCCAGTGTCAGGATTATTGAGTAGCTTGTTTGGCTCTTCCCTTTTCCTTATCTTGACCACTCCTTGTGAAATCAGGTTTTTGCATCAGCTCTTTGATAGGGCATTGCAGATTCCAGCCCTTTGTGACTGGCTCAAGCTTTTGGGCAGATCCTAGAAGCAGTAATCCTCAGTTTAGATTGTACATCAATTTATGTAATGCTTTTTTGGTTTAAGATGCTGTTTTATGGAATTTTTATAAATAACTGGACTGCACAGGTCCAGGTATTTATAAGATGAAGAGAGTTGAAGCTGATCAGGAAGCTAATGCAAATTTTAGGAATGCTAATTGCATTTAGTTACTTGTACTACACACTCAGATTTAACTTTCTTCTGGACATCTGCTGGTTGAGAGAGAAAATCTGAATAATACGCTTAAATAGTGAAAGGAGTAGTAATGCTCAGCCAAGGTTATTGGAGTAATCAAAAGCAAAGTTCAGTACTGTAACAGGGTTTATTTTAATCTGCCTGTTTTAGGACATTTTACATAATTTCTGAGTTATTTTGCTGTAATTGACTTGTTTGGTATTTTCATCACAACTTTATGTTACTGGTGTATTTTCTATGCCTGAATTAGTGCATGTAGGGACACGGTATGTATCAGTTTTCCCAATATATCTGTGTTCAAGCAGCTTACCCAGTGAAAAAAGTGACTTGAAATCTTGGATAGTCACATTACCCTGGACTGACTTTAGATAGGATATTTAGAAATACCTTTCACTGTGTCTTATCTCCACAATGATTAATGATGATAATGTGTCACTGTGCAAAGATAAGTGGGCTTCACAAAGTGGAAATCTATCTAACCATTGAAAAACCCCTCAAGATTGTGTTGTTTATGTTGTTTAAAAGACTAATGCATCTGGCAGACTTCGTCATTCAAATAATACACTTTTGTTTTTCTTCATTTGTGTCATGAAGCTGTCAAGATCCTAAAACCCTAGCACTCTGTGGATCTGAATGTTGTAAGAATCCCAGTAAAGTACTTCTTGTTGTAGTTAAATAGTAATCCGAATGTTTCATACGGAATTACTTCTGGCTTTGAGTTGTCCTCTCTGTATGTACATATATAATGCATGTACATTTCAGGCTTTTTGCAGTTGTAATGAACTAATATATTCAAATGCTTGTTGGTCACATTCTGAGTATTCGTAATTTTCTTCTTGTAACTCTTAAATGCATTATCCACAGTAGTTACACTTTCCCATAATTATTTCATATCTGTGCCCTCTGTGATCTGAAGTTTTGTGAAGTATCACGTTTCTTTTCATTTAATGTATTATTTGTGTGCGTGTCATCTTTGTTTGCCAAGTGCCAGATCAAACTGTTTTGCCCTAAATTCTGGGACATCAATTTTGCTTTTGCACTTGAATATCTGAAGGCTTTTGCTGCTTCTTTCATGTGTTTGTGTCTGCTTTCCTTTGATCGAGGGGGAGCTGATTATTCTTGTAGTATTGAGGTGCTGCAGACAAACGTCTGCTTTGCTGAGATTGATAAAGCATTTCTGTGATCTTTGCATAAACTTCAGTTACACAGCAGGTGTTTGTTGTTTCAGCAGCTTTTCAGTGAGAAGGTCCAAAGCAGAGATGAATAGAGGAGCTATTCCTGATGTTGTGCAGGGTTTGCACAGTTGTGCTGTGGTAGCTGTTTGCTTAGGCGTGAGCTTGCTTTAAACTGTTTTTCTCTGTGTGCCAAAGTTTGTTTTTTCTCTGTGTTTTCATGTTACTTTTCTTGGCATAAAGATGCCAGTAGCAAACTTCTGGTATTAATATTTCGCTTGTGTTAAATTAATTCCTTTACAATGTGTAAAATGCAACTTTTTTGTGTTCCAGTGTTACACATATGTGCTTTTTGATTGGATCAGTTGGAAAAACAATGTTGAACTCAATTTCTTCTGATGATTTAACAGAAGAGATTGTTTCCTTTGCATCATATAATATTTAAATTTTTGAGCTCTGTTATTCCTTACAAGAGTAAATACACAATTGATGCAGTGTTGGACATTGAAATCCTTTTTTCTGGTTTGTGAAAAATCTGGAAACTCTCATTTTTCTGTATTTTGAATACAGAAATAGATGAAATTGTCCAAGCTTTTGAAGTCAACCCCTTCAGTAATAATTACATATGTTGTTTTGTATTCCTGTGTGCTTGCATTTTCCTTCCAAGAGGAGCAGTCCATGGAATATGTATTGACTTGGTGTGATATGATGAGCATTTAAGTCTGGGGTGTCTTCTGCATTGTTACTTTGTGCCAGAGCCAGTTGCCTTGTTGGCTTTGTGCATGGTAATGCATCTGCTTGCACAAAAAGGAAAATGGATTTTATGCCCCATAACCTTAACACCAGCACAGGTGTTGTGCATTCAACCAGTTTAGAAGAAATTACATGAAGCTTCTCAATCAGTTTAGATAAATCTAGTTTTCTTTGTTGAATGGTTTCTCTTAGATACTTCTTTTTCCTAGTAGTGATTTCAATAAATAACATGAGTGACAATTTATCACTTCTACCTGGGATTTTGATAGGATGGGAATGAGTGTGTTAGATAAAAATACATGATACCATATGTCAATTTGTGGACGCCACTGTAAAAGCATATCAAAAAATCTTCAAGAAAATAGTGGTAACACTACTACAGTTAGTACAGTTTTGTCTGTTTTGGTGCCAGATGCTGGGGGATGTGTTGTGGTTTTGTTTCACTTAGGAGGATCTGCAAGTACACCTTGCCCAGTTCAATCTATATGAATTATCAAATTACTTGTCTCATGCCAAGCAGAAGCCATCAAGGTTCTGCTTTATTTCAGAAAAATGGTCATTCAGATATTTATAGTTTGAAATTCATTCTACTCGTGGGTGTGGAACACTGAAATTCTTTGTGGCTGCAATCAAAAGAGAAAGATACAAACTTTCTAAAGGTGCTGTGGCATTGCCTGGGTTTGTAACCACAGCGGGAGTGCTGAAGGGGTCAGGGCAGAGCTCTGCTGCCTTCTCACTTTAGTGATAGATCAAGTGAGAGCTGGAAAATACTCCAGTTTGAACAAACTAGCCTTGATTGTTGAGTTGGAATAAACTTTCAATATACAATTATATTGGGAGTAAAATAAACTTAATTTTGAAAAAACTCCAGCCATGTGAAACAAAAATATTTTTTTATGCTCCTACACTTGCTGCATGACAAATCACACAACAAAGGCCCTTTGCTTTTGTCTCAGAAGGGAAAACAGGACATATTGCAGTGTTTATCCGCCCATTATTACTGTGAATTTTACATCTTTTAAGGGATTTGGTTTCCCTTCCTATGGGAGGATGGTATCAACAAATGGGAAGTCTTTTCCTTTGCCTTTTGCTGGTGACTTGCCTGCATCTTTGCATGCCCATGTTTGTGTTGAATGTGGCATTTGTGTGTGTGTGCAGACCTGCTCTGTGTCAGGGGAAAGAATCCACAGGGAGAGAACTGGAATGTGCTGTTGGGCCTCTTAAAATGTTGATAAACAATGAGCAAATTATGGCTTCCAAAATAAATGGTGGATGAGTTCTAGGTCTCCTTTCCCTCTCCTGAAGGAAAGGGAGCCAGTAGGGCTTTACTTTCATGCTGGTGTCTTGACTTCTGATACCATGCATCAGCCACAGGACATACTTTTCCCATATGCTTAATGGTCTATTAATAGATGTAAGTATTTCCATTATGTTTCCTGGGTTTAGTGGTACTAAGTGCTGTGGTTACAAGTAAACATGGCACTTTTCAATAGTCAGAGGAAGTGGTTTTAATGGTGCAGTGAAATGAGAGGGTGACCTTCCGTTGGCACAAATGAGTTTTTGATGAGGTTCTGGATGTGAATGCTGTGTTGCAGGGTTGTGAGCCAGGATGTGTTTCATGGCTTGTTGAGTGAGGCCAGGTTATGGTACTGAATGAAAATGTTTGAGCCCTGCATAGGGAAGAAATGGTTTAGAGACTGTATTATGGAGAAAGGTTGCTTTTTTATGGCATTATCAAGCTACAGAACTGAAAGAAAACTTGAAACAGAAATAACTGAACAGATTGAGGCATTTACAGATAATGTAAATAGCCTGGTTTTTCTAATAATTTTTATATTCTATGGGCAGTTTTGCATCTCTTTTGTGCCTTGCAGTATGTTTTCCCTGTTTTGGTTTGGGAGGTTTTTGCAATCTCTGTTCTTATAACAGAGTCACTGCCATTATCCAGTCTTCCTTTAAGTCTCATACAACCAAAGGATGTAATAAAAAAGTAGCCTATCTCTGAATTTTAATATATTTAATCTGTGATGAAGTTGTCCAAATCATGTGTGAATGGAATTGAAAATCATGTTACACAGTACAAGCACATCCACTTTCAGGTCCAATTTTTGTCATGACTGGTCTGTTTGAAGTGCTGAAGATGAGCTGAATACTATAAGGAAAGTCTTCATGCAACCTCCTTGTAGTGAGTGCTCCCTAAAGCACAGTGACAAGCTTACAGGCTGTGTAGCAACTGAAAAGGTGTTTAAAATAGCACAGTGATGCTCCTGGAAGATCACTAAATTCTCTGTTGATGAAAACCCCTCCACTGCATAGACCTTCTGGTGCCTGCTTGCTGATAATGGTGCATCCGTGCTGTTGATAAAATGAGACCCTACTAGGATAACTCTTAAGATTTTAGAAGTTGGCTTTTTATTTTTCTCTCTAATGGTGTTTTCTTCTTTCCCTATCTCATCCACTCAGTCCTGCCTACAAGGTCATAAGGGTGGCCACCTTAGTGAGAGAAACTGTCTCGCTGCTCTCCTCCCTGATGCCTAGAAACAGGCATTGATGGAGGGGTGGAAGATCACAGCAAGCATCCACTATGCTTCCTAGAGTCCCTCAAATTATGGTTAGAGGACTTAGAGATGTATCCAGAAAATACACCTTGACTTTATCTTCTGTATGTACATATTCCCATGCCTCTAGTCTGCTTCTTGCCCCGATTTCCTAATTACACTCAATACAGTAATTGTTGCTCTTGCTGCCCCAGCAGAGCTCACTCCATTCTCTCCAGCCTAGGGAGTGGAGGAAGAGAAGAGCGTGATGGAGGAGACTGGGCCCATCAGATGGGCTCCAGCAGGAATTTACCTCTCACCAGCCCACCTGCCTCCTGCAGTGGGACCCCAGAGGGCTGAAGTAGCTCTGAAGTTTTTCTTGTGGCAGCTGCAGGGGAGGCAAAGAGACCATGAATAGGAAAAAGGTGGAAAGGAAAAGAAAGTGCATTCCATGCTATTTAACCTCTGCTTCAGGCAGTACTGTTCAGAAATAGAGAATCACCATATCAAAGAGCACTTTGAAAATCAAAGGTAACAAAAACAAATATGTTGAGGAGTGTTTTCCTAGTCTTCACAGCAGCTCTTGGTTAATGTGCTGTAAGTATGATATACTACTTAAGTTGTAGACTTGGAGAAGTAGATGGGCAAAAGTCCTCAAGATGGTTTGCTAATGGCTATTTGGCACTGAAATGAATCCAGATATCTCCTGGTGATGCACACATATTGAGAAATTCTGGTCAAAACTTCCATGATATAAAGTAGTACTTGGAAGATGTAATTTTCCTATTCTGACCTTCATCCCCAATGGCTGAGAACTGTTGGATCTGATTCTGAGAAACAATGTTTCAAATTGATTGTATTATACAGTCCTATATATAGTCCTTCATAAATTTGTACAACTGAAAAACACCAAGAAAGAAAATTCTTAAAGCAATGTGGAAAACTGCTCAGCAGCTAAAAGCTAGCTATAATTGCAACATTTTAGATCTGAAAGCATTCAGCCACCCCTGTTTCTAGCTGTGTAATCTAGTCCATTACCTTGTACCTTGCCAGAATAAACCAAATTTGTTCTTCTTGGATGTTATTTGGTAAAAAAAATGTAGTTTCACCATTGTCTGACAGATGTCAAGTGCTGTTATTGGGGAACAGTGAAATAAATATATACATATTTTTTGTAGGCAGAGCTAAAGTGACATTATTTGAGTTTGCGGTATTTGGGAATTTCCTGTGTCAAAGTTTACACAAACTGGTAGGAACTGATGATGTCAGGTTTGTACAGGAAAAGATTTTCAGTGTGCATCATCTAGCTCTGCTTTGAGAAGGTGGTACAGGATTTGGCTTCTGGTTCTGGATTTAATGAAGCATGTAACACCGAAGTAATCTGCCCCTAAGTCTTCAAATGTTTAATCAGGAACAAGAATTTCTTAATCTTCTGCTGCTAGTCAACTGTCTCCTTTTGTTTCAGAAATATTTGGTGCATCAGTAAAAAAGTACTAAAAGCAAAGACAAAAATATTTCTTTCTTGCCAGTTAGATGGTCCTCTTGCCTATGCACAGGAGCAATACCAAAATGTTTGCTTGCTTGTTTGGGAGAAGTTAATTTCAGATCTCATTTGCATTCTCAGGTAAGAAGTTTGGATGCTGATCTACTGGAAAAAAACACCAGTGTTAGTTTTGTTTTTTGTTTATAGCGTTAATCCTCATTAAGGTAGAGAAGATGGGTATAGTTGACTGTTTGTGCTGATACAGGTGTAATTTTCTTTGTCCCATTGCCTGTTAGCCCAGATGAATCCATTCTTTCTGCTGTCAGCTGAGGCTTTGAGAGCAGTCTTCTTGTGTGTGTAGACCTACACCTCCCTTCTTCCCAATTTCTTCTTACATGTGCAGGACAGCACATGGCTTTTGCTGCATCCCCGACTCCTCCTGGCCTCTTCCAAAATATTTACTGGTTTCTATTTCTTCAGCCAACTCAACCTACTCATCCCTCTCCTCTTTTTCCCTTGCTATGGGTAGGCAGGTTTTTCAAGCCCTGACTCTGTATCTTTTGATTTGTATCTATATATGAAACAAAATTCTGGAAGAGTGTAGGATTCCCGTGTAAGTGCTGGCTTTCAGCCTGAGTGTTTGTGATATGGGGTTCCACATTCAGCAGAGCTGCTCTCTGTTGCCACAGTCAAACAAAAGCCTTTCCTTGTACAGGTGTGTCCTGAACTTTGCCCACAGTTAGTCTGTGTCTAATCAGCCCTGGCAAGGAGCTCCACAGTCAGCTGCCTTTGCTGAGAATCCTACAATGAATCTCTTTGCAGTGAGGAAAGGTTTGTGGACAGACAACCTCTTGTTATTAGAGCAACCAATTACAGCCCAAACAAGCAAGGTTCCTTGCCTGTCGGTCTGGAGAAGGAGCAGCTTGGTTCATGATATGTGGAAGTGGAGAGGTGAAAGGAACAGGACAAGTGAGTGCATAAGCACTGAGGTTCTTGAGGCAGCAGCTGGTTCCTGCTCTTACAGACACACAGGATGTTGTGGCCCAGCCTTTTATACTGGGACACAGCACCTGTGATCTTATACTGTGCTGCAGGGTGGCAACCACTGCCCAGGGTGGTTCTGGTCAACTCAGTTCAGGTTCTAGAGAAGCACGAGACAAGAGGGTGGGTGTAAAAGTTCAGATGTCTAATTTGCTTTGAAAAGTATTCTAGTGGGGTTACTGGCTTTGCAGGGTGAATATTTGCTATTATGTTTCAAGAACTGACTAGGTGATGTTAAGACACATCTCTTGGGGTTTGGAACAAAGTGCACAACCCACTGATAGCTTTTGGTTTTTCTGTGCTTATATTCAGAATTACTTTCACCTCATGAAGCAACCCTGGTGAGTCATTTTATTAACTAGAGTTGCAATGCTGGAATTCCAGATTAGCAAAGGAAAACAGAACTGGTGTAAAAAAGAAATAAACCAAAAAACCCCAACCCAAACAAAAATCCCCGTTTGACAAATCTTTCATGTCAGTATGTTTTGGATGTATACTTCATGATTTTTGAAAGAATAAACCAAGAGAATTGCTGACATTTATAATCACTGTATGCAGTTTTCAGATTCCTTGTAAATGCTGGAGACAGCAATCTTTTGAATGCACTCTTGCAACAATTGCTAAGTATTAATAAATATCTGAGTCTAGTAAGTGTATTTAAGTAGGCAGGCAAGACTCTCTTCTCATGTCCTGCTGTTAATTTGTCCCTAAGTTTTTCACCTAGGTTTGCACTGTATAGTAAAGATAAATGGCACTGCTGGTTAGCTTGCATGGAAAAAACATGATGCAGTCTCCAATTTTCTTGTTTGAGACCTTCCTTTGTCAAGGAAAAATGTCAAATGAAAGCTTGCTGGAAGAAGTAAAAATATGTCAGCCATAACAATTAGCAAGCTTGGATTTTTTGTTCTTGGTATGGTGGCATTTGTGGCACCAGGCTGTGGGCACATCTGGAGCTAAACAAGCAGGCAGGCACATTGCTGTGACTCTGTTTGCAGGGACTCTGCTGTTGCAGGCTTCTGCCATTTCTTTAGTAGAAAGGAATTTAACGGTGTCGAGTGTATTGTATCATTAAAGCAGTGGCAGCTTTGCTGGTTTTCTCTAAGATTTTTCTGGAGGATGCCAGAGCTAGGAGAGAGTAAGAGATCCTGCTGCCACCTACAGCATCAGCAAACACCAGATCTGTTCCAAGCACATACATGCTCTCCTTCAGTGTTTCAGGATTTAAGTTACTAAGATGGCTAGGGATACGCAGTAGTTGTCTGGAAAAACACCTATTCTCTTACTTAGCTGAGCTGTGATTCTCACTGGGAGCCATAACTGGAACCCACTATTAGAGCCTTACATGCCCAAGGGCAGATTTTTTTTCAGCAAATTTGAAGGGAAGAGAATTTAGGAGGCCAAGTACAACTGCTTAGTTTCAGGTTTAAGAGCTTTCAAAGTAATTATAAAAATGTTCTTGTTATTTAGCTTTGTTTTATTTGACTTGACAAAAAGTTCAGTGCCATATAAATAAGGGAGGGGAATAAGGTCCTATTTTGAGTGTTATGTAAAATATCGTTAAGGTTTTTTGCCTTTGAAAATAGCATATATGATATCCTATTTATAGGGTATAATATATCTGTATATAATCTGTATATAGTACAGATTGCTTGCTGAGTATAGAGAACTATCAGCTCTTAACACTTCTCTTGTGACATGAGGGTGCTTGCTTTTTAAAATGGCTGGCAGAACAAATTGCAGACAGGAGGAGTGAGGGGTTTTTGTGTACAGCACAGACATAGAGGAGATAGAAAGTTAAACTTTGGAACAGAAAACTGTGGAAAAAGGTGGAGATTTCCCTTACTATTTTCATGTCTCGTCTTTTAAGATACAGCGAGGTGAAAGGTGGTGTCGTTTCATCTGACTGACAGAATGAGAGTAGTAGTCAAATGTGCTTTGGCAGAGGGGGTTTTTAAACTGTGTTCTTATACATGTGTGTGGAGGCAGGGAGTGGACTACAGAGCAGTATGTGTTGGCAGGGATAGTATGAACAGCCCATTTTATTTTAGGAGGAGTTGGAAGGAACAGGTGTGAAACTACACTTTTGACAAGACACGTAAAGCTGAAGGTGGCTGAATGCTTAGAGAAGGTGATAAGGGAAGAAACTGTAACCTCAACAAAGGTGAATCTTGTACCTGATTTCAGCAAAGTGAGGGGGTGTGAGGTCTCTACAGTTCAAAGCTGAGACACTGGGCGTCCGTGTGTCTTGTGGATGGACCTCGTGTTGGTGTGTAAGCAGCTGCAAGGAAGCATGGGGTTAATCTCAACTTATTGCAGTGATGGAAAGCTTTCGGTTTCAAAAACCTGCATTTGAACTATATAATGAAAACTTTAGTGATCTGATTTTTATGCTTTTATTGGCACTACTGTGGCCTAAGTCTTAAAGCATGACTGACGTGAAGTGTAATTGAGGTAGCATGCCCAGGATTGACAGATCCAATGTCAGTAGTAAGGGAAGAATCTAGTTTTTCTTTCATTTTTCTCTGTAGAAGCTTCTAGGTTCTTCTGAAAACAAATAAGATCTCTGCTTCAGCTATACTTGGGTAAGTTCTGGCAAGTTATTCAGTGATTTTTGTGTGCAGCTGCCTGTTTCTGAAGAACATTGTCAATGAGGGGAAAATGGTAGGAAGCTCACACTGATGTCTTGTGTGGGAACAATAGAAAAGGGTATTATTTGGTGCTATTTACATATAGTATGTTGCTTTGGTCACTCATGTTACCAAGACATGGCTGTGGTTATGTATATGTTATCAATAATGAGCAATTAGTATTGCTTTCCTTAATCCTTCTTAAAATGCATTGATATTTTTTTCCTCCAATATTGAGTATCTACCATAAAAAAATATTTATTAATTGAAGTCACTAACTGATGACATTTGATTTGATGTTTCCTTTTCTACTTAGCTTACTTACTGAGGTTTGAGTTTTGCAAGGAAGACACATTTGCTAATCAGTGACTGTGACTTGATCTTCTAGAAGGGCATAGAGCTCTTCAATCATTGAATTTTAAAAAGACAAAAAAAAGGTGTTGGAGAGGAGACAAGACATTGGAAAGTGAGTGGGTATGTTCTTTTGTTTTTAGAAATGCTGACTTAAAAGCAAGAATGAAGCTAATTTTAGTGTTGAAGCTCTGAAAAATTGTGGAGAATAAATAAGACACTTAAGCTAAAATTGAACAAACCAATGCTTAATAAAGAATAACATACATTAATTAAACAATAAACAGAGTCCATATACATTCTTATTCAGTGAAGAAATGTCATTATTAGAGAGTATTACATAGGTTTTCATTGTAGTCTTGCTGTATATTTATTTATAAATGTAAAAATGTAAGGGTTTTGTGTATTGATTTTTTTTCTTTCCTTTAGTCAAATCTCTGCTCATAAAAGGATCTTTTAAAAAGAGCATCCTGCTTCTGTTAGATTTTCCTGGAAAAGAAAATCAATGTATGAAGTTGCATACTGAAACATCTACTGAATTGACTTAATAATCTTTAATCCTGCATGTAAACAGAAAGAAAAATGCTGTTCAGTAAGACTATTTTTTTCTTACAGTTTGTTGTTTTTCATCTTCTGGTAACAGATTTAACTTCTGCAGTTTTTATGTGCGCATATATATATGTACACAAAAGAGCTCTTCTCAAGTGTCCTGTGTTTATTTGTATTTATTTGAAATTCTTCTACACACAGTCACAGGAAAGAAAATGGTGTGCATCCCTTTGGTTCAGTGGGATTTATTGTCGTGATGGGAAAAAGAATAATGGGATTAAGATTAAATAAAGGTCGAGAATTTTATGTTGGCATTACTGCACCGCTGTTGTTTCCTCGTGACCTTTTGCAAGCATCACTCTTGCTGTGCTTTCATTAAACTACAAAAACTCTGAACTCTCTTCGTGTTTGTTTCTTATCTCTGAGGTTAACAGGGCATGAGCGCTGTCGATTTCATGCTGCTCGGAGCATTCATCTTGAGCAAGTGCTGAACCTGGAAGTGTGTATTGGAAAGCTGCTACTATTACTGTGTTCATTTGGTGAAACTCTGCTAAACAGTACCCAGTAATGAACATTTATAGAGGCTTGTCACAGTTGAAGAAGATATTGTCACGTGCAGATTTGTCAGTGTTACATCAGGAACTGGGTTCATTTCATCTATTTTAGGCATTCTGCTTAAATGTTTCAGTTCTCATGGAATCAGTTTTGAGGTTGGTTTATCTCTTTATCAGTCCAAGGAGATAATTATGAAATTAAATACAAAGTATTTCAATTCCTTTGCTAAGGTGCTTTAGCTGGTTGCTTCCATTCTTCTCAGTCATGCTGTTCTATCCTTTAATTTCCTTGAGGTCTGTTCCTCTGACAATGTAGAAGTGCTGCCTTAATTTAGGAACCCAAAGGTTGATGGAGCTGTGTAGGGTAATATGTAATGGAATAGAAAAATATGAGCTTTAGATAGTCAAATTGTTAGAAACCCTGATTTTAGAGCTTGTTAGAAGCCTTTGATCCTTAGCTGAAAACTCATCATTAAATGTTCCTTCCCTGAAGGGATATATGTTCAGCTGCTTAATGTTCTTCATTTGTCATCAATAAAAAATGTAGAGTTTTGAGATTCTGCCCCCCAAAAAAAGAAAAGTTGAAATAAAAACTTTCTCCTTTGCTATTACATGTGCAGTGTAATTTTTCAGCTGTTAATAAGCAGGCAAATGAAGACAGTTGGTATTTTGAATATACCTGTAGAAAATTCTGCCATTCCCTGTATGTGCCCGAATGCCTCACTGGCGGGAGAGTGCACAAACTGCATTACTGTGCACAATTAGGTTCTCTGCAGGAATTCGTCTGACATCTGTCTGCCCTGGTTATCTTGGGCTCTCTCTGAGTAGAGTGGAACAGGCACTTCTAAATTCCTCCCTCAGGAGGAGGTGACAGGTCTGAGAAGTACCCCAGCTCTCTGTAAAGTGAGCGAGAGGGAAGCTGAGAGCTGCTGGCTCTCAGAGGTGAGCGTCTGTTTACTTGGGCAGCTGAAGTTAGGCTGAATCTCACCCTTCCTGGTATACAGGAGATGCTGTACCTGTCCTAATGTACTGCTCTGTAAATGAGGAGACAATTTGTGGCTGCCATCCGCTTCATGATATGCTGACAGCTGTAGCAGTTGCTTTACTCTGTGCTGCTCAGGCTTTGAGGATGCTCAAAAGGCACAGGAGGGCTGGTTCTGGCCCCTCTGTGCACTGCTGAGGCTGCTGCCTGCGAGCCCAGGGGAAGGAAGATGGGTGCTGTTTACAAGTCAGGCTTACCAAAGTCAGGCTTGCAAAGGTTAAATGCCATTCTGCTCTGACATTTTCCTCTCTGTAGCAGTGTGTTGCTAGTGGTTGGCAATTCATGGAGCCGCTGCTCAGCCAGCCTTTCTCAGAAACCTTTTGTTGACAGACAAAGATGTAGTCAGTGGGACTTTTCCAGTGGCAGCAGTTTGTTCCAAGCTGCTGTCTTCCTCAGTACCGTACCCCTATGGCCTTCCCTGGTGTGTGACTTGAAATGTCTCATCTAGACAAAGGAAAGCTGCTTGTGATCTGTGTGACCTGTATGATGGGCAGGATGTGGGCAGGAGCCTGTTGGTTTGGTACCACTGAGTTGATTGTTGGTAATCATTCAAACCACTTATCACTTCATTTAAATCTCTTCTTCATTTTAGAGGGCAGGCAAATTTCATAGGATGTTTGCTTTCAGTTATAGATGTGTTGATGTATAATGAAGATATTTGTCATGCTCTTGCTTCTCTGTCTCTGAAAACTTATTCTAATCATCAAAAGAATTGCTGTTCCATATATACTGTATATCTCTATAACTTTTGACCATTGAGGTTACAACATGTGCCACTTAAGTAAACACTGTTTGTGGTGTTTTAGCTTTTTGCAATATAGTAATTAAATAGAAATGTGGGATAGAGGTTATGAGAATTGCCAGTCCCTGTTTTAGAAGAGTCTGTGTAAGGTAAACCCATATATACATGGATTCCTGTAAAGTCTGTCATTCAGCAAAGCATTTGGGATGAGGTTTGAAAATATTTTTAAAAACCCCAAAAATCATCAAGCTTCAGGTTTTTTATTTGAGTTTTGTTTTGAGTATACAAATTGTTTATCCATATAGGGTATTTTTATTGCTAAATTGAGGGTAGTCATGAAGATTAAGACTTAACATACTATATTAATTCTGTTTATTGGACCTTGATATTGGGTACATGTTTTGCTTATTATGGGTTTCCTGGTGAATGTACAATTACTTTCCAGATACAACTAGAAGGCCACAGAATTAGCAGGCTGTGTAGCCCCCTGCTTTGGAGATGAAGCCATTACTGATGCACCAAAACTCTGAATAAATGAAACCTTTTACTGTGTAATTTGCGAAATACAGGTAGTATTTTGTCTTTGACCAGTTCTCCTGCCAGAGCTGCCTTATATAATTTGTAATGCCTTATTACTTTCATAACTATAATCTCTGGGAGACATGGACTGCCTTTTATCTTGTGATTCTAATGCACAGTGCAACTCTGAGCCAAATATTAAAGACTTTGTGCATTTTTGTCCTACAGTAGAAAAGAATATTTTTTTTCTCCCAAACAAAAAACAAAGTATATCAAAATAGTATTTTGTTTGAATCCTTAAAACATGGTTAAACAGCAGAGTAAAGGAATACATTGAAAATAAAGGAACAAGGGGGAAATATATCCAAATGAGACCATGGAAGAGAGCATAATCTCTGGAAGGTTTTAAAAACTTTAAAATTACAAGGCAAATATTTTTGAGGAGCAAACTGGCAAAGACATAAAAAGAGCAGTGAACATGTCACCCTTGATACAGACCCTGCCAGACTTTGTGGTAGGTTGCTAAATGGTCCCTGTGTGAAAGGAACAGTCACGAGACATAAGGCTGTATCACTGAAGCTCAGTTACTTGCTTTAGTGTGTGGAAGAGCTTAGGGGTGTTTCTTGTCCAAGTCTTTCTTAAAATGGAATATACCTTGATCTATTGTTTAAATGATATTTGATGCTAGAGGAAATTAGCCTTAATACAAAGGTTTAAAAACTCTAGGGAAGCGAAGAATGAAAAATGAAAGTTTTCAAGCTGAGTTAAAACTGAGTAGGTGAAATATGATACACTGGGAAGAGCCTATGAGCTTTCTGTAAGGGAATATATTTTGTACATTTGGGCTTCTCACAAGAGCAAACAGGCAAGGTGGAGTGGTGCAGAAGAAGGAATATGCTTGGCTTTTCTAAAAGATGTTTGTAGAAACCATCATCAAAGACACTAAACATCTTGAAAGCTCTTTACTGTCTGGTGATTTGATGATTGATGTGAAAAAAAAGTGTGAATACTGTGATGGGGTTTTTTGTTGAATAGGTTTTAAGAATGGTCATGTAAAGAGTACTCATTAAAGTTTGTTAGAAAAATGAGCACCAAGTGACTGAGCAGTAAATGGCAGATAAATTTCAGTGTCCATTGGTGCAGACATAAGCCAGGAGTAATGCCTGTGGAGGACAATTTATAAACAATGAGGTATTTTGAATTACCCAGTAACATTGGGGAAGGCAGTCTTGGAGGGGGGCCAGTTCGTGGGGGTGACAACCTTCCCTGCAGAAAGTTCCTGACCTTGTGAGGATGGCTTTGGCTGGGATCTTCTCAGATCCTGTGTCCTCACAGTTAGTGAAGCTGCCTGTAGCTGTGAAAAATCTTTTGTTCTCGGTAGTATTAATGATCATTCAGATACTGATTATCTGTGGAGGTTTTCTATGCAATACATGTGAGTGAAACTTTTTTTAAAAGCAGTAATTAAGGGTTTGTGATAGAAGTATTTCCTAAATATGATGTATGATTTATTTTTAGAGAGAAACTGTATCAGTTATATTAGAATTATTGGTGTTAATTTTAAATAATTTAAAAAACTTGATCTCTCTACAGAATTTGGCATATGTGAAAAGATTGCCCGTTACAAATGCCTGTAGCCATTGTTTGCGTATGAAGTCTCAAATCTATTTGCAAGGTAACTTTCTGCTGAATATATGCAATAAGGAAAACTTTGTCAAGCCTGCCCTTGTAAAATCTACAGGTCTACTCTGGGTTTTCTGCTTCTTTTCTTGTACAGATTAAGCATCCCATTTTGTAAATATGTAGCCATAGTGTAGGCTTGCAGAGATTTTCAATTATCTGTTAAAGCTAGGAGTAATTTTGGGAATGAAAATTTAATTATATAGAGAGTATTGCCTTTTTTTTCTTATTCAGTATTTTCTGTTTTAATCAGATATAAAGGTAATCCTCCATACCAAAATGAATTCTTTCTTATTGGTTTATGTTCAAAGGGACTTTTAAAGTTGTCCTTTAAAATCCTAAGGTGGTTTTAATCAAGATTAAACAATTTTTTTTTTTCCAGAAGTAAATGATTTTTTTTTTGATGATGTTGATGATGGTATTATTAGTAGTTTGTCTCAAAACATCTGCAGTAATGCTGTTTCTAGTACATAGATTGTCTGGTGCCCCTGAGCAGAAAAGCATGTTGTTTGTCCTGTAGATAATCAGATGATCTTGTAATTGTGTAGTGGTATAAAGTTAAGTCAGAGTTCTTGGCTCCTGTTTTAGAAGGCTATTTATTCTTACTGTGTTGACATTTTAAATAAGGCAAATAGTGTTACTGATGGAGTTCAAATATTATGGCTTTTACTTGTAAATGAGCAATGAGACAGTTCTTAATGACGTTCCAAGGTAAGTGGAGCTACTGTACTGAAGCCTTAACACGGTCCAATGTTTCCATTTTTCATTCTTGATTTTCACCTCCCCCCATCAGTTTCCTGCATATAAATTTGCATGCATGGCCTTATATGCTTTTTCTCCCTTTTGTCTCTCACCTTCAGAAATGCAATCACAGTATTGTATTTGCTTGTTTTTCATCCTTTTCAAAATGTCCACCTCTTTATCTCTTCTCTGTACTGTTATGTGTGTCCTGGTTGTCCAGAAGTGGTCTCTGCAAAGGAAAACAATCTATGCATGTCATGCATGCTTGGCTCTATTTGGTTTCAAGATCAAATCATGAGCATTGCTTGGCTGTACTGCAAATCTGCATGCTGTCTTCAAATTTTGAACTGTTTGATGGAATATCTTATTGAAATCTCATTCTTACGTGTCTATTAGGTAGACACCTTGTTTTTCCTTCAAACAGCTGTGTAGGGTGCAGAAGTTAACTTCTAATCCTTACATCAGTTGGACAGGATTTGGAGCACTCTCTAAAATGCCGGCATCCGTGATTGCATTTTTGCTAGTTTTGTGAATGCCTGTTCAGTCAATACAAGGAGAAAGGGAGATGCCTTCCCTGCTTTGCCACATCCCAGGCAGCAGCACTTTGCCCTGTCCTGGTGGTGTATCCCATTTATCTCCCTGTGCTGCTCTGAGACAGCCTTCTGCCTAGCCCTGGTTCCTTGGGCTTGGCTGTTATGCCTGTTTTGACTAACCTGAGCTTAAGGCTGTACAGTCTGCTCTAAGTTTGGCTCATTTCAGGATAGTGCAGACTATTTCTCGTGCTTTTCTTTTTTGACCCACAGAAGAATTACTGTTAACAACATGCAAAAGTACATTGATATCAAAGAACTGAAGTTTTGACCCTTGAAAAGGGGCACAGTGCTCTGAACCCCTCTAGGCATCTGGGATGTGCACATTAAGGGAATTTTCAGTGGACTACTCTAAAAGATTGACTGGCTTTTTAAAGTGTTCTGAACAAGGGCTTGAGTGACTGCAGAGAATACAGACTAGAAGAGCATGTAGTTAAATCCTCATAATATCCTAACTTTGTACATTGTTTGCTTGTTTTTCTTTTTAAAAGCTTTTTTTGCCTCTGGAGGCTTTCAAAGTGATGCTCTTTCTTCTCTAGTTTCCATATGCCAAAATAGTTAGCTTGGTCTGGATTTTTTTTTGTGTGCAGATGATGGAGGATGCCGCTGCTTTATTACATGCTCCTCAGTGTTCTCAAACAAATAAATAAGTAAAATTAAATGGTCTCAGTTGCTCCAACTAAAAGCCCTTCCTCCTTGTCCTGTAGAGCCATCTGTGCCCTTGAGTTTGATTCACACAATGATATTCTTAAGCAAAGACCAGGACAGTGATTGTCCCCTGTACTTGGCATTGGTGAGGCTGCCCCTCAAGTCCTATGTCCATTTCCAGACTCACCACTACAAGAAAGAGGCTGAGGGGCTGGAGCATGTCCAGAGAAGGGCAACAGAGCTGGGGAAGGGTCTGGAGAGTAAGTCAGTGAGGAGCCCTTGGGTCTCTTAGCCTGGAGGAAAGGGGGTTCTGGAGAGACCTTATCACTCTCAAAAACTACCTGAAAGGAGGTTGTAGGCTGGTGGGGGTTGGCAACCAGTAACAGGAGTAGGGGAAATTACTTCAAGCTGTGTCAGGGGAGGTTCAGGTTAGATCTTAGGAAGAATTTCTCTGCTGTAAGGGTTGTTAAGCATTGGAATGGGCTCCCTCCTGAAGCAGTGGAGTCATCACCCCTGGATGTGTTCAAGAAATGACTGCTTTATTTATCAGGGTGGTGTTTAGTCAAAGATTGGACTTGGTGATCTTGGAGACTTTTTCAACCTGAATAATTTTATGATTCCATGAAAAGGACTTACATTTGGATGGATAAATTTAAAATACTGCAACAGTTTTAATAGTCTGAAAGAAACTAGTTCTACTCAGACAGAGCATTGTATTTAAGTGTGTAATTAAATAGATTGAAGCCTTAAACAAAATCCTAAATTAGGCACATCAGGTTGTGTGGCTTAGGTGTAAACTTCCCTAATTTAGGCAGGTCGACACTTACCTCCCAGCTTTAAAGAGCTATAATGTCACCTCCCTCCCGTGTATCAGACTGCTCCAGCTGTAACCTGCCAAACCACTCAAGGCAGAGGTGTTGGGTGTGCTGCTCGGGATGTCTCTTTCTTTCCTCGCACTAGCACAGGGTATCTTTACCCTAGTGCACAGGGTAGCCCTCCCACATCTCTCTGCCCTGCCCAGTCAGTGTACAGTCACCTTTCCAGGGCAGGCAGGAAGGTGAGGGATCTGCTGTGTAAACGTAAAACAGAAATCCCCAAACAGGATCTGCTGCCTGCAGGCTTGAGCTATTTTGGTTAAGCGCACTCTGGATTGCGTGTACCTACACACACAGAGTTTAGTAATTCTGTTCCCAAGGCCAAATATTTCTACTTGAAGCTATTTTGGTACAGTGAGTAGGATGATGATTTTCTTACTAAGCCTTAAAAAGTAGTCAGAAAACAAGCTAGTATTTTCAAATACCGTGCTTGAGTGTGTGACAGACTTGCTGGGAGAGTAATCTGCATGAGTTATCCGTAGAATACTCATCACCTTGGTATTGGAATACTAAATCAGGAGTGCTGTAGATTCATAGACTCTGTAGGGACTCTGATGGCTTGTTCTGTTCTTTGCCTCTCAGGTGCCAGCAGCCCTGCAGTGTAGCTGCACACTGCTGGGACATACATATTGAGTAGGTAATTCTTCCAAGTAGATTTCAGAGGGGCAGTCTGAACAGGAGCCTTGCTGCAGCAGTGTGGAGGTATTTCCAGCTGTCACAGGCAGCAAGCCAGTCCTCTAGGATACACAGCCTTGCATGTGGCCATTAATGGATTTCTGCCTTCCTTCAGAACCTTCCTGATTGGGGCTGGGAAATCCAACTGTACACATCCATTGCAGGGTAGCTATGTGATCCTATAGACCTCCCTCACTCCTGGAGCACATCTGATATGTCAGATCTACAATGTAATGGTTAATAAACCTTTTTTTGCTGTAGAAGTTTTAAAGCAGAGCTGTTACACAATCCCATAATTACGTCCTGGCATGGTAGTGTCTTAATTTCTTTTAAATAAATTGACTCCCCAGGAAAAGCTGTTATACTGAGAATGAGCTTAATTTGTAATTTACAAATAAGTGAATTTCATAACAGCTTGAATGTCTTATGCTGAGCTGCTAATTTCTGATTTAAAGAATAACGGAAGAACTGGAGGACACTTCATGGTGGGTTTTTTGTTTTGTTTTTTTTTTTTTTAAATTGCATAATTTGATAAACCTAATAGGTTTTAATAATTGTGAAGTCAGGGACAAGGTCCTGTTGCCCAAATCAGTATCCCACGTGTTGTGAAACAAATAGGTGTGATCCACACTTCCTCAAGCCAATGTAGAAGGGCATATATATAAAATTATGAAGATCCATTCCACTTACAAAAAAAATTGGGTATTTTTGTATGGAAATTCGATTCTGAGCACCAGAAGGCAGTTATCAAAAATACCATTTGCTCGGCTGCTGTAAGCTGGCCCAGTTCCTGTGGCTTGGATCTTGAAATGAAAGTAATACAGTTACTTCTCACACTGCTGTGGTTCCAATCAGATATGTAGCTATGCTGGTTATCACTACTTAAATGTGCCTGGTTTTGATCGCCCTGGGAAAATAATGCCCCAGTATGTTGGTTATTTTTGTTACTGAATTTGAAGCTGCTGTACCATAGAAGCAATAGCATCCAAATGATCTTCTCTGCTATAATTATGTATAGTAGATGAGAGCCTAATACTACTCACTGCAAAGGGGAATTTGTTCTGAAATTGACTGTAAAGTGCTATGAAAACACTCCTTTAGCAAAGAGGCAATTTTCTTTTTAAAGGACTATGTGCAGGCTCATTCCAAATTAGCTGCATTAAGGTAATCACAATATTCACCAAGTAAAAACAGTGTGTGTTTCATGTACAGATGCTCGAGGGCATCCTTTTGTATTGAAATGGTGGCTGCAGAACTAGTGACTGAAAGAACTCTTTTGTTGTGGGTAGGTTTTTTGGTGTGGGTTTTTTGTTGCCTTTTTTTAAAAAAAATATTCTGATGTTATTTATAACAAAGGAGCAGATCTGCAGACTTGACTGTGTTCCTTCATCTTGCTTTCAGTGATGTAGTGCAGTAATGTGCAGCTTTTAATTGGCCTGTAAGTTGGGATGTGTGTTAGCCGCTTTTGCTCACTGAAGCAGTAATAAGCTCCCTAAATTGTTCTGCTCGCTCAGCTCTCCCAACTGACAAGAGGAGCCTGCAGTGCCCGCAGCCTGCCCGCAAGGACCCCGAGCCATTCCCCTCTCCTGATCCCATTTATCAGGGAGAAGTTTCTTCACATCTTTACAATGCTTTTCTACTCAAGCAAGCCTGTCACCCTCAGTTTCTGAGCATTGCATTGAAGTGGCTTTGGTATCCAAAGACTTAACTTTGAAAAGTGGTGTATGAAGTAAAAAATTACGGTTGTTTTGTTTGTGTAGCATGATGAGATGTTGTTTAGAAGGTGGCGAATAAGGCTTTAAAGCGTGAAAGCAGAGAGATTTGGGACTCAGAAATGGTAACTTTACAGAATTAAACATCTTTGTGGATGAGTATAGGTGGAGTGAAAAAGGGAAGAAATATTCCTTAAAGGGAGTTCAGAGACTGTCAAGTCAAAAGAACTTTAGCCAAGGATGAGAAAGTAAGACGGTATATCAATCATAGTTATAAACTTAGTGGTGTGTTATTTCTGAATGATGTAATAGTTTTCATTTATAATCTCAGAATTGTTATCAGCAATTTTTCTATTTTATGAAATACAGTGAATACTTCAGAAAGAAATACATATTGGACTTGCTGGTTGTATAAGAATCTTGAGAATCCTTCTGTCCAAGAAGGCAATGAGCAAACTTGAGAAGATCCATTTGAAGTTAAGGTTATTGTTTTTACACTTAAAAAAAGAAGTAATCTGTACCTTTCTACCTCTCATGGAAAACATAAAAGCAGATAGTTAGAATTCTGAGTAATGCCACAAGATAAGCCAATTTTAGTCATAATAAAAGGGATGCCCAGTACATCATCTGTGTATCCTTGAATCCTTTCAGATAAAAACATACTGATGTTGTTGTAGTTTGGGTCAGGTCATTGCCAGGATATTCAGATTTGCCAAATACTTGCAGATTACTTCAATACCGTGTTGGGATGTGTGTTAAGTTTTAAGACATAATCAGAAGTACTTTGTAAAAACTAATTCAGTCTTTGCTTTAAGGTAGTTCTGGTGTACAGGCATTACTTTCAAATTTTTTAAACTTCATTTTTTCCATATTCTTGTTCCTTAGGTAGTCAAATATCAATGCTTATATACACCTGAAGTGTAAGGCAAGGCTTGCAGAAAACACTTCAAGTTAAATTTTGCTTGTTCTTCTGATTGCCACATCTCCTTTCGCCAAACCATTTCAACTGATCTTGAAGAGATGATGTTGGTATTCTGTTTTAATAGCTTTAACTGTTACAGCTACAAGAGAATTGTTTATTGAAGAGTGTTTAACTGGGTATAACAAATTAATGTTGTTTCAAGTATCTTCCTGTGTACATTTTGATTAAGATATGACTTGGAAGTTCAAAAATAGAGGCATATGTGTATTTTAAAATCCAATAAAACTTGATTTTATGGAAGTGTGATGTTGAAATATTGGTGTGCACTTGTTATATACGAAATCATGTAATCTAGAATTTTGAGGCATAAAATTCAACAGATGGTTTCTAAAAGCCGTATATGATTTAGGATCAGTTTGGATTTTAATTTTGTAGCTGAATAATAATCCCTCAGTGAAGTTTGAGTGATTGAGGGATCATAAGAAGAATTCTTAAACATAGAGTAAGAATTGTTTTTTACTAGAGGATTTACATCCCATCTCTAAATTTAGGCTGTTTTTCTTGAATATTTTATTATTAAAGTAGTACTGAAAGCTCTGTATTGACATCTGGATACTGATTAATAACTGACATTGTTTCATCAAATATTTCTGGACTAATTTGGTTCAAAAAGAAAAATAGACCTATTTTCCCAGTAAGTTAAGTACAAAACATTTTTCTCGTTCTTGTCAGGAAGCACCTAGATGAAGTTCTATAAAACGTGAGCTTTGAAATATTATTTATAATTGAATATAATTTATATTTTAATACTGTATAATTCATTTGTTTGCATTGATTCTCTGTCTTCTGTTGGAAAACAAAGAGACTCTTAGTGTAAGGTATAGTGGAGAAAATTATGCTTGACAATGGTATCTAATCTAGTCAGCTACTCTAAGGAAACAAGTGTTCTTTTCTACTGTCATTTTAAGTCTGTCCTGTCTTAATGCTTTTCTGTTGTGTTCCAAACATGCAAAAATATGAGAATTCTTTGACTTACAATTAGCACAATTGGCTCAGATTATTTTGATGCTCCTGACTAGGCTGCTGTCCTGCTTACAATACTCCAGGACCCTGCTGAAGGTCTGTGCCTAGAGTTTTAGTAGGAGAAGAACATTCACCTCTTGTTTCTGCCCTTTCATCTGTGTTGCAGCCTGGTCTTCTGCTCACATCTTTCTAATGCCCCACTGGGTATCAGCAGGCACTTGTTTTCATTTTTCTGTTCTTCCTGCTGGAGACCAGGCATTTAACCTGGAGAAGAGAAGGCTCAGGAGCTCATCACCATACTCCAGTACTTGAAGGATGGCTACAAAGGGAATGGAAGCTCTGTCTTCTCAAGTAGCTACCTGGAGAAAGCAAAAAGGAATGGTACCAGGAGAGGCTTTACCTCAATAAAAGAAATGCCTTTTTTTTTTTTTTACGGTGACAATAATCACTGTAACAAGCTCCTGAGGGACATGGTAGAAGCCCTATCACTGTATGTTTTCAAGATGGGGCTGGACAGGATGTTAGATAATCTCATCTGGGCTCCCTCTCTCATGGAATATTGGACGAGATGATTTTTTTGAGGTCCTTTCCTCCCTGGACAGTTTGTATGAGCCCATAACCCTTCAGAGTACAAACTCTAGAATATTGGACGAGATGATTTTTTTGAGGTCCTTTCCTCCCTGGACAGTGCTGTGTTTGTATGAGCCCACAACCCTTCAGAGTACAAACTCTGGAAAGCAACAAGCCAACTATATATTTGCAGTACCAAAACTGAAATTTTGGAGTAAGAGCCGATATGTGTTTTTTGTAAGGAAAGCTCATATTTGATTTCTCTGTAAGGCCTGGAGCTGCTCTGGGCCAGGAGTGCCAGCCTTACGGCCGTGGTTGTGGCAAAGCTCATGGATGTGTCCAAACCACCTTCCCTTGTGAATGGAGTGGCTGGGCGTGGGGGAGAGACTTTATGGTCCTGAAAAATGTCTGTTTTCTGGCTGTTGGCTTCTCAAGCTTCCCAAAACAGCAAGCACGTGTGGGATGCATGGTTTGCTTGCAGCTGGTGTGCTGGAGCGTGCCAGCCCCCCCTGACAGCAGAGTGCTGCTGGCACCTGCCCTGCCAAGGATGGCACGTCATCCCCAGCAATCCCTCAGGAGCTTCCTGGGGCAGTTGGTGAGTCAGGGGAGGTGTATGTGATGGTGGGGTGCAGGACAGTTGTGCTGAAAGCTGCAGGGCTGCAGGAACAGTGGGCTGGATGTGGAGATGGCATTCTGTTTGAGGGGTAAGGTTTTGAGGGGAGGCAGGAGCTCCTGCAGATTTGTGCTGAGAAGTGGGAAGGTGCAGGGCATGCCAGAAAAGGGGTGTGTATGCATAGGCAGAGCCTGAAGGCAGAGAGCTGGTTTTGATGTAACTTGAATTATTTCAAAAAAAGAAGGGGAAAGGTAGGGAGAGGACATCTTTATCTATTTCTTCTTCTTCTCTCTAATTTTAAGAGAGGAAAACTGCTCAGAATCAGGAGAAATTGCAGAACTCAGCATACTGGTATTCTCTACAGCCAAACTCCATAAAAGTGGAAACAGGTAATGATCCTAGTAACACTGAAGTGAAGAAGCATAGTATACATATTTGAATTTCTCAGGTGTATATATATACAACTTGTTTTCTTTGCTAAATGAAATCTAAAAATAAGCATAGGGTAACACTCAACACCACCGAAGCTTGATGTGTGCATTGTTCTTTACACATAAAAATTCTTAACATGGCTATAACACGTTCAGTGCTGCCCATTTGGCCGATTCCCAGTCTGCCTTGCACAAGGAGGTTGTGGCAATAGTTTTTTCATTGATACTTGAGAAAACTTTCCTGTCCTTAAAACTATTTCCAAGCCAGGATGCTCACCAATGTTAAATAAGCCTGCCATGAGATCTCCAATGAATAAACAAACACAAGAGGAGTTTGAAAAGATAGATGTTCACACAGCACTCCACTATTTATCACTCTGCTGATAGAAAACTGTTCCAGTTTTCATGGTTTTTGTTTTTCAATTTCTGTCCTCTCCCTTCGATCATATGTGGGAGGAATCTTATTTATCTAGTCACACATAAATCTTTTTCTAAAGCTTATTATTTACTCTTCATGCTGTAAATCATTCTAAAATGGCTGAGTAAGAGCTAATCCAGTCTTTGGCTCTTCATATAGTCGTCAACACTTCTGACAGAAATCTGCCATCAAGAAAAGTAATCTTAAATTAATTATGTGCTCACTATATAAGGTGTATATATATTTTTGCCTAGAAAGACAGTATTTACTGCTCACTGATTCTTCTGTAGAAGTTAGCTTTGTATAAATCACAGTAATTGACCTATTAATTTTTCAGAAAGTGTGGAAAGTGCTTGGACAAAACCTGCATCCTCTTTTAGTGAGAGGAAGGAAGCTCAGTTGCCAGCATCATTAGCTGCAGATGTATTTGTCCACAGTAATTTTGAATGCAACTGAATAGCCTCTAGTCACACATTTTTTATATTCAAGAGAGGGGGAAACATATATGATCTCTTCAAATAGTGCTTAGGAATGTTGTCTTTGAGATTATCATGCTGTTTGCTTAAGTGGTTGTCAGAAGCATCCTTAAGAGCTCCTCTGCAACAGAGGGAAGGAAATCATTGTGGCTTGTGTGCAGCAGTGGCAGTTACAGACAAGACTCAGGAGAGGCTGTACTTTAGTTTTTATTCAAAATAAACCCTGTGGAGTGTTTTCTGAAAACAACTCTTAGTGCTGGCTGTGGTATTACAGTTGAAAAGAATGATTTTGTTTCCCTGCTGTTGTTTGTCTCAGCTGCACTGTGCAGGATATTGTCTCCCATCTGGCTAGATCTTTATGATATTAATAATGGGAGTTATTTGCAAAGCAGGCTGATTTCATTTTCACCTTGAATGTTTCCTATTTCAAGCTGAAACCTTTCATATTTCCTCCCTGTTCTACCTATATCAATTTCAGAACTTGCTGTGTTTATATGGGGTTGTCCTGTTTTGTTTTGTTTTCATTAATATGTGGCTCTTTAACTGGGTTGTGATAGACCTATCACCTTGGACTTTTAGATCTGCAGATTTTATTAGGCAAGTAGCCCTGACCTTTTAGCTGGACTGCCATGATGGATTACACAGGGTAGGAATCTGCCCTTCAGCAGATGTGTATTCAAAACACCCTTAATCCTAAGTCTTGCTTTTTAGGGTGGAAAAATAAAAATACTTAATTTCATCACTGAAAACCTGATGATTCTCCTTGACATTCCAGCCTTTAGTTTGGGGAAATGTTGATGAGAACTATGTCCAAAAACTTAGGAAGAAGGTGAGAAGTTAATACAAAGCGAGGTGGGAGAACCCAAAATATAGCTGTGCATGTTTAACATTTTCTTTCTCCTGAAATTGTTTTTATCTGAACAGTTTTTACTTATTAAGCAGGAGTGGCTCCTGGTTTCTTGGTATGTGCATTATGGAGCAGAATAAGTTTTCCTTCCCTTCTGTTAGCAGCTGGTGGCCTCTGCAGTGAGCAAATGGATGGTTTCCTGGCTTCTGGTTGCTTGTGCATCAGCAGCTATCTCTGTGTGTTAAAATTGTTTATTTATGAACCTCTTTTATGTGTAAAGTACTTGACCCAGCATGATTATAGGCATGGATAGTGGACATGTTATTTATTGAGATAGAAATAGAAGAATGTAATAATACCAGTTTTAAACAGTTTAATTTTCTGTCAAAAGTACTTCACACTTCATAATAATCTGTTAAAAAAAAAAGAAGTAAATACCACTTTTCAAAGCTTGTTTTGTTTTAAACCAATTCACAGAACAGTTGGCCTTGATGAGACATATGTTTAAAAATACCTGAAACCTGGTACACTACTTGCTATCGACATAGCTATTGTTTTACTCAGTTGTCATCAAGTGGGCAGACTACTTATCACCCTACTACCTTTTTTTTGTTGCAGTTTAATTGTTGTTGGTTTATGTGGTGAAAAATCACCCTATTTTTATGCCAGTCAGTGATTCTTGGAAGCCAGACGTGGAAAAGAGCGTGCAGGTTTCTGTTGCAGTAAAAGGGATGAGAAATAAAAAGGAGCCTGGGAGAAAGTCAGTGTTTACTGGCCCTGTGGTTTTACAGGGCTGTTCAGTGATGGTGTACAGCCTGTGCTCTCCATGTACAAGGAGGGAGGTCCTGGGCTCTGAGTAACAGAGATGTGGAGCTCTGAGCACTTCAGCGGTTCTCTCACGTTAAACAAAGGAGTAATTCAGAATTTTGTGCATTGGCAATAATGCAGCACAGTTTCTTTGCTCTCCCCCAGCAGTGCAGAGTGGGCATAGCAGTGCCATGCCAGTAGGGTGGTCAGCTGAATCCAGGGACCCAGCTGGGATGGGCAGGAGCTGGATTGGAGATGGGGCTACCAGTGACAACCCAGTTTGGGTCCATCCATATGGCACTGGCCCCTCCTCCGTGCCAGAGGTGCCTTCAAGGGAGTGGTGTCCTGTGTAAAAACCCTCTTAAGAAAAGAGTTAGTCTGGAGGGGAGATGGGTGCAAGGTAATGTCAGTGTTTACCCAAAACTCCCGTGCAGTCCAGTAGATCTGTTACTGCATGGGTGCTTAGGGAGCTTTTGGACCACGGCTTTTGTGGGGACTCCTGAGATCCTGGTGTGTTATGGTTTTTGTTTTGCTTGCAAATTCCTTTGGGTTAACCCCTTCTGTTGTCCATTGTCTGTGCAGTTTGTAAAGAGTACAAATTTATAATTGAGAGGTTTCCAAGTAATTTTAATACCTTTAGCAACTATTTATCACTTGTAGTTTAGTTTAGATTGCATAATTTATGGGAAATTCTTCCAGTCAATCATATGAAACTTACCTGCTACAGCCCATTTATTTTTGAGGTAGAACATAGCAATAGGACATGTTTATATGTAGTAAATCCTAAATAACTATATTGCAAAAAGCAAAAAAAAGTGATGAAAAAATAGTCCAACTTGAATAAACCTGGTAGATTGCTGGAAGATAAAAAATATACTCTGTTGATAGTTGTACAGTATTTCCATAATTGTGTTGCAGCTTTGCACCAGTTTATCCCTCAGGTGTAGCTGAGAAGATATTTTTAAAATACAAACTTCTTCAGTTTTGTAGGATCCAGAATAAGAATTGTTTTAAATAATTGATTATGTTCTTGGGATGAGGAAAGTTCTTTGTGTCTCTACTCTATAGCTGTAATGTCAGCTCTGGCAGCCTGAGAGGTGAACAGTCTCACTGGAAACCACAGTGAGATGTTAAGGGCAAAGATAAGAAGTAAATTTTAAATAGACACTCAGACAATTACTGAACCTGCAAAATTTAATGGTGCAAATGTCCTGAAGTACTGTATAAAACTAGAACTTTCTTAGTGATTTTGTGACGTGAAAAGAAAAATAATCAGATGGGAAAGAACACAGTTTGGGATTTAGTGTTGATATTTGGGCAGGGAAAGGTGATGAGACAGGTTGTTACAACAATTAAACCAGGATTATTTTACTATTTTGTGGTACAAAGTTTTAAGCTTTTGACTGTAAGTTCCTACATTTTGCTGCCAAATGAAGCTATGTTTGTTTTATTTGCAGGATTAGTCAGATTAAATTTTATGCCAGTAATTGTTTTATTAAAACCACAACTGCAACACATCAGAGAAAGAGGAATGGGAGGAACAAAGAATAGAAGAAAATGAAAAAGTAAATTTTAAATAGAAAATACCAGCTAATCCATACATAAGCTAATTGTAGACTTAGAAAGTCTAAACACACATTAGAAGGAATTAAGCCAACTAGACTCCGTCTTCCAAAATGTATAATTACGTTGTATTACAAGTAGATAATTTAATTGCTAAATCGTCATTCAAGTGTTTTCAAAATGGATTAGAACAAAGTATTGTCTGCCAAGCATATGTGACCTTCAATTCCTCGCATTCATCATGCATTTATCTCTGTTGAAGAGCTTGCTTTTTATCCCCACAAACTCATCCACACCACGTGTTACTAGACTATGTCATAGCATTAAATAAATCTGTGTGCCAAGAGTCAGGCTGTGTGATTAGATTTGGTGGATTCAGTGTGCTAGCTCACACAGGAGAAGGCTGAGTGAAAATTCAGCCATCATCAACCTTCGTATCTTTTTGCTACTGTCCACTTGTGCAAATAATTATCTTTGTTTCCTTTTAGAGCTCGGTATGTTTCCTGCAAATATTTTTTTCAAACTTATCAGTCAGCCTCCACTTTTTTAGCCAAACAGTGATGTTTTGATAAACTGCAAGCACTCAGTTTCTCATTTTGCTTTTTATAAATAACCCAAAAGATATTACCAGTGAAAATTATTCTGCCGTTATTGTTGGTCAGTTTCTCTTGGCAGTTTAACATTGTGACACTGGATTAAGCTTCTTTTACAGTTCCTGTCTTATATGTTGTCTCTGCCTTTCTTTAAGCCTGTCAGTTTAAATGTCAGGCAGTTAATTAGATGAATATCAGTATAGCATAACATCATATGTCTTTTTCCTGAAATATTCAAACTGTGTTTAAATTTGTTTTTTGGCTCATCTGTGTCCTCTCATTTTTATTGTTAGCTTTATATTCTAGGTGAGTTACTCAGAAAATGTGCAGGAGAAGCTACTTATTTTTTAAGTTTTTTTAATACAAAAAACATAATAAGGAGATATTTGTTCTTTGTAGAAACTTCTGTGAGTTTTAATAGATTTTTTTGAGTTCTTGTGGGTTTTCTTTTTACTCAAGGCCATCATGCTGTGAGTAGCTGGGGCCTTCAAGATAGAAAGAGCTTTATTGATATAGGGCATTGTGTACTTAATATGCTGTATTTCTGGAGGCATGCAAATGAATAAGGATTTTGATGCAGGTTTTAAGTGTCTTGCTACAATTTCACGAACTCAGTTGTCTGTATTTCTTGAAAAAGAAATTAAATGCAGAGGATTGCATCTATTTGTTTGTCCATCCTTCTTTCTTCTCACCAATAATTAGCTGTTGAAGCCATCAGTCAGCTTCAACCAGATTTGTCATAAATGACAGTCTAAAGGATGCAATGTTCCCACAAAGATGATAAAACCAGGTGATGCCACAGAACACAGTAAAAGCTCACCCCTATATTAAGGGCCTAAATTTCACCATTTTCAGGAGAGAACTGTTTATGAATGACCCTGACATCAGAGAACACTTCAGTAGAGAATCTGGTGTCAAGGCACAGCCCTGTAAGAAATGATTCTTTTCAGTGCCCTGTAGAGGCTTTTCTGAAGTCACTTGTTTGAAGAATTTAAATTATCAGAAAAATAAAAATCTGTGGGCCAGATTTCTAGCTCTGCCCTTATTTATGAATGAGAACAGAAATCTGCTTTGCAAAGTGCTACAAAATCATGTGGAAGCATATACAGAGGCAGAAGGAATAAAGTAATAAAAAAAAATTGCCTTTGAACCAAACAGGTTTTCTTATACTGTGGTGGAAGACCCATATGAGCCTGTTAATAGATGCCTGTAATTTTGGACAAATATAAGCTACATTTTTTTTTTCTTAAATATCTAAAGTCCTGTTTTGCTTGTTTTGTGTCCTCAAAGCATTTTGGACACTGGTGCTGAATTACTGACATTAACACTTACATGCCAGCTTTGGACTTTGTCAGTCTTCTCCAGATGGCTGAAGGATCAACAGAAAAACTCCAAGAAATGTTGTTCTAGGAGTACCTGTATTTTCTTCAAAAATTTTGTGTGGGGCTAGTATGTCTGGTCTTTGAAATGAATTCTGGTAACAGTGGAAAGAAAACATTGTGCTTATAGAGTGCACATGTATGTGCAAGGGCCTGTTTGTGTCTAAAGGCTCTAAAATGCTTGTGCCATGGGAACACCAGCTGAGTCTCCGTGGTTCTCCTCGGTGCCTGCAGTGCCTGCTCCTGCACGGAGTTCCCCTGAGCCTGGGCAGAGGCAGACTGGCACAGCACTGAAAGCTGCAGGTGTTGACTGGAATATTAACTCTGTCTCTCCACTTGTTCCTCTGTGGGCCACGAAGGTCACAAAAGAAGGTAGGAGACACCAGTGGGAAGTGGAGTTTCCCTTTATACTGTGTAGTGTTGTCGCACCTCACTGCGAAAGTTCAGATGAACTTTGACAGAAAACACTGAATACAGGATCTGATCTCTGTGCTAAGCGCTCCTTACTGCAGAGCTTAGTGACCCGCTGTTTTACTTGACCCTTTGTGTTGGCTTAAATGTGCTGTCCAGCCTGTATTCAGTGTATGTTTTCATCTTAGCATATCATTTAAGCACTTTGTGTACAGTTTACTCATTTTATATTCTGATTTATCCTTTAATTTCATAGATTTTTATAAATCTTTGTAAATGCTCCAAATTCTTACCCGGAAAAAGCCTTCTTTTTGAGATTTGAAAAATCAGTGGATGCATAATCCACTCACCACTCCTGTGTGTAAAGTTTGAGTTTGGTAAATTATCTTTCTAATTCTGTAGATTAAGAGCTCCATGAATAGTGTGATTTGTGTTCTGAGTTTGCATAAACAGCTAATATAATTTATACTGGAACTCTGAATAAGCCTCTGAGAAATTAGAGATTAAGCAAAGATGTATGTTTTGTGGTGCTAAAAAGGCAGGCTTAATCTTTTTTACAATCTTTTGTTAAGGTCTTGAATCTCCAAATAAATTCCACTTAAGAACATAGGATCATATAACTCCTTCAAGGGATGCAGAAATGTTCAGCCTTGTGTGTCTGTCCATCTCCTTGCTGTCTCTTGCCCTTGTAAAATAATCTTCCAAGTACTAACCTAATAGATCTAAGGTCTTCTGTTTCCATTAAATGCAAACATTGTCAGAATGGAGCAGAGTTTTTCCACTTAAGAACATAGGATCATATAACTCCTTCAAGGGATGCAGAAATGTTCAGCCTTATTTGTGTGTCTGTCTATTTCCTTGCTGTCTCTTCCCCTTGTAAAATAATCTTCCAAGTACTAACCTAATAGATCTAAGGTCTTCTGTTTCCATTAAATGCAAACATTGTCAGAATGGAGCAGAGTTTAGGCAAGGGGGGTGGGTTCCAACATGTCTCAGTTGTCACTGTTTCCTCACTGACCTGGACTCCTTCAACACCAGCCCCATGCATAGATGAGCTTGCCTGGGTCAGCATTAAGGCAGTCTGTACTTGGCATATTTCCTAGACTTCCAGAAGCTTCAAGTAATTCAGACCTTTTAATATAGTTCAAGGGTAAGAATTGAATGAGGTTCCTGCTTTTGGAGCCTTGCCCTTCAGGAGGCTTTATTGGTTTCTAACAGAGGCAGTTAACATTTTGTGTGCACAGTGGCCAGTTGTTCCAAATTGTTGGACCAAGAACAGTCATAATAAATGATTGTTCAGAGATGCATAGATATGTATAAAAGGATGTATGTAAATATAATATTTTTGTTCTCTGGGGCAGAGAGGTTGCCAGCATGTGGGCAGGTCTCAGCAGTGTCTTGCAGGTGGACTTGCATGCACTGAAAGCTTTGTGCTTGGAATTCCTTATGTGTCAGAAGCTCACAGCTAAAGCACAAGTAGAAAAGTAAGCAGAAGTCCCAACAAGGACAATAGCTCTTGATGGAAGACCTAGAATTACTAGATTCTCGAATAAGACTGCATAAATGCCAGAGGCAAAAAATCATGTTCTGGATTTAAAAGGGTGTTTTGAGCCCACCACTAAATTATGTGCTTTATTGAGAATTATGTGTAGGGGCCAAGACTGGGGAATGCAAAACCAGGAGCTGTGTGATCAGTTGATGAGTTGACACTGACCATAAACATAGTTAAAACCGTATGTCCATACATAACATTATAAAGATCAACTATGTTGGTGTAGTTCATCTACTAAAATGTAAGAAAAAGCTTTGAAGCAAACATTTAATTGTTAAAGCTTTTCTTCCCTATGAGGATTTACTGTGCATGTTCCTAGAATAAATTGTTTTGATAGTCAATGAGTGTTCTCCCTGAAATAAATGACTGGGAAATATAATTAGTGTGAAGCACAGCAAAAGCAACATTTTAACTGTTGCTCCTGAGCCTAGCCAAGTCCACAGAGGATGAAGTTCACTTGATCATGTGTGCTGTGGATTAATCAGCTTTGCTTCTTTTTATTTTGGAAGCTTTTGCCAAATCACAGGGAAAATGTGCTTTCTACATCTGATACTGGTAGCTGCTTCTATTTGGAATAATATACTGTATATTATGCATTGCATAATATACATGCAATGCATGAGGTGTGGGTAGAGCAAAGTGGAGGTTATTTAGGGCAGTCCTTGATAGTTGCATGTCATGTTAGTAAGTCATCAACACTTTTTTTGGATAGGTATATATAAATGGAAAATTGCAAATGGATTCTTCTTTTGTTAAATGCTTTATCCTCACTTTGCTGACCAGAAAGAGCAGAACAGAAGCATCCTGAAGCTTTCTCCAAATCTTCACTCCTGGAGGACAGAGTATAGTGGTAGATAAAGGTAATGTTAAAAACTTAATTTTACTATCTAGGGAAAAAAATTCCGATGTGCTGTAGTAATAAAAGATGTGCTGGTAACACCTCACGCCTCCGTAAGCATTGTTAGGAGCCAAGTGTGTTTTCTTTGTTCTCTAACTATATCTTTGCTGCAACTCAGAGCAAATTCCAAAGCACCAGTGTCTCTTTTGCAGTTTCTATTAAATAAGTATTGAAATAAGACTTAATAATTCTTGAAACCAGAACTAGTAAAAGGAATCAGCAGAACCATCCCTGTACATAAATGCGCAGTGCAAGGTTGATGGTCTATGTTGCACTGTACAAATTGCCACTTCCGAAGTGGTCACCCACCAAGCCTCTGTCACCCAAGTGTGAGCCTTTGATTTGTAGATTTTTTTGTTTTGTTTTGTTTTATCATTTCTTCTGGGATTGTCTTAAATATTTTTAAGGATAGTTTTTGAGAGCATACTGACAAATCCTTGTCATTTTCGCTTCAGGCTCCAAAAGAAAACTTTCTGGCTGAAGCTGGTTTAGAAGCAAACTAAATTTTTGTCATGCTTTTGTTTGGGTACCTAGACATAGAGGTTAATTACCAGTTTGATTATAGGATTTAAAAAAAATCTTTATTGGCTGCCCCATCTGCAGGCAGTCACTGCTGCAGAGATCCATGGCCTACAAAAAGGCCACAGTGGAAGGCAGGATGTACAGGGACTGCTGGGGCTTCCTCCAAAATGCTGTCCTGTGACCCTTGAGTCAGCTGAAGTTAGAGATTTGCAGCTGTGATGGACTGGTGCTGTGAGAAGGAGCACAGGAATGGCCTTCAGCAGTGCACTTCAGTGCCATGAGCTGGGCAGCTTGACATGTTCCAGGTAGCTGTCACAGTGGGAAAATCATTCCAGCTTCCCTCTTCTCTGTGAAGCTAAATTTGAATGTTGGGTGCTGATGTGGGAGTGCCTGGCCTGCGGGTGGAGGCAGGACAGCCACCCACTGCAGAGGAGAAGGACAGCCACCCAGGGCAGAGGGGAAGGACAGCCACCCACTGCAGAGGGGAAGGTGACTGGGGTTGCTTGGCCAAAGAGCCTGAGCATGAAGACAGGAGCTCAGCCCAGTGTGCTCCAGGTCACCTGGGTGCTCACATCTGGAAGCTGTGTGTGCTCTACAGATAATATTTACAAGTACTGGCTCCTGCACCCTTGGTTTTAAATGTGCAGCGTGGGGTGCTGCTGTGAAGGGTGGATCGGGTGTTGAGCAGGAAAATGAGCTGTGGTGCCCCTCAGTGCAGCTCCGCTCCTCGCCCGCCGAGGGCTGCCCGAGGCTTCTGCTAAAGCTGTTCCTGCCTGGGCACGGGAGAGCAGCTCAGGGCTCCCTTCGCTCCTGCTGTCTCTGTACACTTCAGCTGTCACTGGAGAGCGCAACACAGCAGTGGCATTTGAAAAACCACCAAAGCATAAGATCGCTATTCAGTGCCACACACCAGCAAAGCCAATTAACTTGAGCAGGAAGCGGGGTTTAATGTGCATTTGGAGATTACAAGCTAGTGGAGGTGGGAGAAATGGGTACTTACAGTTCCCATCTGGTCTGCTCATGCTAAAAATATCTGAATTTCTCAGTGAGATGCTAGTGTCTCACTAAGCTCTGGTTATCTGATACCTAATAATCACTATATAACATCAGCAGATGTTGATACATAGATGTGTATTGTCAGTCCAGAAACACTTTTAATTAGAAATTGAATTGTGCTAGACTACACTATGCACAGATATACAGTTATAAATGTTCATGTGTGTTAAATCTGAGAGAAAAACACTGGTGAGCACCGGTTAAACCTTCAGACTCCTTTCTGCCTGAGAGATTACAGAAGCACATAAATAAAACATCAGTGTAGAATACACCTTGGACACAGTGCTGTTGACTACACCTATGCACTATAGATCCAAAGTTTTTTTTCTTGTTCACTTGGGTAACAAAAATTGTTACCAATAAATGGAATTTCTTCATTTTGATGTATATGTTCCTGAAATGAGGCTGTTGAGATTGAATTTAGTGTGATGGAGGAACAAATTTATCTGATCCTATAAAGTTTCCCTTAGATAATTTGGGCAAAATAACTGTGACTTGAGGTTTATTGTCTTACACTGAGGCTTTTTCTTGCAAAAGTCAAAGTACAGTGAACCAGGCAAGTGGTGCCTACAGTATTTATAGCTACTCTCCTTCCAAAAAATGAATTTTGCTTTCAGATGATAGTACATGAGTGATTGGACCTTTTTTTCAGACTTGGGTGAGGTAAGCATGAGCTTCCTGATCCTAACAAGGTACTTGCATATCTTCTATTTTAACACAAGTCATTCCGCTGAAGCAGTGAAACTAGTCTGTGCAAGTTTATCAATGCATAAATTGCAAATACAAGTTGGGACTATTGCTAATTCAGGAGATAGGCAGTAAGTGAATGAAAGAGGAAAAGTATTTCAGCCATGGGAAAAAACTTTGTGTTTGAAATGTTTATAGCTTTGGGGTTCACAGGTTTGCTTGTTGTTTTAGAATCAAATTTTCAGCTAATACCACCTTGGCAAACCCTAGAAATTTCAAAATGGTAATTGTGAATTAGAAACAGTATTTTTGATGAGTTTTTGTTTTATTTTGTTTTGGGGTTTTTTTTTTTGTGTGTGTGTGGTTTTTTTTTTGTTTTTTTTTTGTTTTTTTTTTTTTTTTTTGTTTTTGTTTTTTTTTTTTGTTGTTGGGCTTGTTGTTGTTTGGGTTTGTTTATTTGGTTTTTGGTTTGTTTGTTTTAATCTTTTCCAGAATGTTTCCTTGTAGAAAGTTGCTGGACAGGCTACAGAAGGGAAGATCCTACCTGTAGATGCCACATGGCTCTGGGGTCTAGGGATGTTTGAAAAATACAGCTGTAAATGTTCATGTGTGTTACATCTGTGAGAAAGACATTGTCAAGAACTGGTTAAGCCTCTGGACTCCTTTCTGCCTGAAAGGTTATGGAAGCACATGAATAAAACATCAGTGTAGGAAATATGGACACAGTGCTGCTGCTTGGTATGGCTGTGTGGGGGGCTGTATAGCAAACTAAATAAATAATAACACTAGATTAATTATCTAGTGTTTTCCTAAGTAAAAATGTTCTGCTAATGTATCTTACCATTTCTGAGTGCTCTTGAGGTGCATCTGCTGTGTGTGTCTGATACTGGAGTCTCCTTGGGGCACTCTTAGGGCTGCACACATATTTGTACACAATCCTATGGAGCTAATTAGGTGTCTGTGGGCTTGTGCAAAACTGAGATGATTTGCCATTAATATTTTAGTAATTTTTTCCTCCCCATGTAGTAATTAAGATATTTCTGTCAATATATGTGATCACAAAATTATGGATATATACTCTATGTATCATTTCAGGGTTATTTGGCCAGCATTTTGGAGCAATTTCACCCTAAACTTAAATATACATACCAGTAGGACATATATTGCTACTGCAGTCTTTGTGTAAGTATGTTTTACAACTGCAGTTCTTGATTCAAATGGATAATTTGAAAATCCAGGGTGGGGAGCAGGAGCATAAGGCAGGTGTCCTAGTTGTTTAACTAGAGCATGCAGTCCCTGACAGCTTCTCTGTTCTATCTGCCAGGCCACCTCTCAGGCAATTAGCCTGGGGTTCTGAAATGTCTCTGTGTTTGGCAACTGTTTGTCTTTAATTATTTCATCCACTTAACATCTTTATAACAACAAATAGCCATCCTGGTATTTTAATTAGACATAATGGACAATGCTCCTGTTCTTTTCTGGTTATATTTGAAATCCAGCCTGGCAAATCTAAAAATAAAATTAAGTATCTGAAACTGGGGAAATTCTGATTCTTTGTATTAAGATTCTTGAATGCTATAGAATAAAGATCTTTTTTAATTAAAGAAAATGTAGAAAGAGATAATTTTTGAAAAGGACAACAACCCAATAAATCTTAGTGAACCTACCTGCAAAGCTCTTGTGGTGTTTGCATGTTGCCTCTACCTGAAAGCCTCTCAGCTATATAATAATTAAAATTCAGAAAAAGTGCCTTTTGGCAATAGAAAGTGACATCTAGGTACAGTCACATGTAGCTTTGTAGCTATTTTTCTCCTCAAAGTATAGTTAATAGCTGAAAACTTGAACATTTCTTCATTCAGAAATACCCAGAGGGAAACAATGACAGGTAGAAAATGGCTCTTCATTATTGTCTCAAAGAACAGTCCCAAGGGAGACAAAGCAGGTTTTAGGGAGCAAAATGTCAGTTTTATAGATCAAGATTGTTATTTGAAACAACAGAGTTTGCCAGCAGTACAGCAGGTGTAAGTGCAGTGGTGTCCCAGGCAAGGCCACCCACTGGCAGAACTGCATCCAAACTGGGAAATTTCACTAATTGAGCAGCATCAGTGCATATTGTGGCAAAGGTCTAAAAGTGTTGGACAATGCCAGGTAGGATGGACAAAGGTCTAAATGTCTTGAATGTGGTCATTCAGGATGGCCAAAGGTCTCAGTGTGTGGAGCACTGTTACGTAGAGCTGGTCTTAGATGCCCAGCTGACTTTGCTTCTGTCAGCATACCCAACAAGGGCTTTGATATCTGCTGTGTATAAATGTATTGTGAAACCAAATACCATGGGGTATTAGAGAGAACAGATAGGGGTGTTGGTTCAATAACAAAGTGGGAAAAAAGAGAAAAATTAATAGAGACCTTACCTGCTGACAATTACTCAGGTGTGAATTTCAGGAGAGGAGATGCCCAAGCAGCCTGTTGGTCCTTTTGAAATGGAGTCTCAGCTTCCAGTGACCTAATTGTCCTGCTTGGATACTTGTTTTCTCACCAAAAACAGGGTATGAATTCCAAACGACAGAGCTTGCTATGTCTGATCAAGAGAGGCCAGCCTTCCTCTGTCTTGAGCAACCACAAGAGGCTTTCACAAGCAGGATGTGGAGCAGAGCAGTGTGTGGGGACATGTTCTGGCACTGTTTCATCAGTCTGAATAGGTTTGCCTTGCCCAGAAAAAAGGTTGAAGCACTGATTAACATGTTGGGTTTTACTTCTGTGAATATTTATTTTCAAGTAACATGGAAGTGTTGAAGGAATCCTGCAGCATCAACTGTTATATTATTGCTGCAGGTCTGCTGCTGACATTCGAATTGGTTTTATGTTATGGTCTTTTTCTTTAGAAATGCTCATTGTAATAAAGTCCCAGATGAACAGCTGGCCCTTCTCAATCAAAAAATGAGGCACAAGCCCCATGCCTTAGAGAGTGGGGACTCTGTGCAAAGGACTTTTGGGGAGGGCTGCAAGATAGAGTAATAAGTAGAAATGTGTGCATATCCTGAGAGTAAAATCTTGGCTGTTATTATTTGAGCAGTTTCCTTATTCCTCTGCAAGTATGGGAATAAACGTTTATTAAGGAATTTTCTGCCAGTATCCCTTTGTATTCATTACTCTGGTTGGCAGAAGAACAGCCAGCCTGCATTTACGCCCTGACTCTCAAACATGTTGTTAGCTGTTACGTGCCTCTCTAAGCGAGGGATCAGAGGCTTAGCTGTAAATATGAGGAGGGCTCAGGATAAAGCTGCGTACACAGGCTTAACCCGAGGTCACAGCTCAGTGAGAGCGACTTTGCCGTGGGGCTTTGTTGTTCATTCAGACCTTCTCCTGCCCTCTGCTGGCAGTTCCCTGTTACGGGACAGGGATGCCCTTACGCTATTCCCGGGATGGTTACCTGGGCCAGCTTGCTGCTTGCAGTCTGCTTTGCCAAACGGGATTTGAATTCTTGTCATTAGTGAAATTCCTTGCCGCAGGTAACTGCTGTGCCCGCTGCATTTATAATGTTTTATGAATGTTATGTGAAGATGCATAAAGTACAGTCATTTTGGCCTTTGAATTCATCCCATTGTACAAGCTATCACCCAGGGAGCAGTTGTTCTGTCCTTCAAAACTGTATTTACTTTCTGAAGTAAAGTTGCTGATTTTTGGCAGGCATGCTGATTTGCAAAGTCAAGTACTCGAGTTAAGAGATGCCAGCATTGAGGATGCCTGTGCTATTTTAATGCTACTCTTGCCATCTTGTGTTTGATGCCTGTATGTATTAGAATGCAGTTTTCCTGTTTTTTGGTGGGTTGTGGGTTTTTTTCATGTTGGTGTATTGCATATGTAATGAACAGTAATTCCATGTATTTGTAGTTTCACCTGTGGCATAGCCAAGTGTGGAATGCTCTTCTCCAAAAAGCCTTCAGGTGTAGTTTTGTTTACTTTTCAGTTTCAGAAAGAAAGTGCAAGAAGCACTAATAACTTTGAACTTGGTTCAACTCTTGTGCACTGAATGAATAAGCAAAGGGACTAAAAGGAAAAAATGTAATATGTATGTATGAATTGGGTTAAGATATTCAAATGCTTGAGAAAGCCAACCTGAAAAATTGTGCATCAGCTTTGGATAGCAGTGAGGTTGTGACCAAGGGTTTTAGATCCACTTTTACCAGTTGTGTTTGTGAAGCAATCAAAGTAGAGATGCGTTAGCTGTGATTTTATTGATGGGCATAATGGGATACATTTTTGCTGGCGGATTTCTGAGATAGTTACTGTAAGCCAGGAGAGTGATGAGAATCAGTGCAGGATTTTGTGAACATGACTCTTGGACATGAACTCTCTTGCTGTTCCTCTCCATCCCTCCATTTATCCCCATTCTAGTTTCTGTACCTTGGGTTCCACCGCTCCACCTGAGTTACATCCTTTGCCACAGAAGACCTTAACCTGTGCCTCTGCTTCTTTCTTTCCCTTTCTGCAGCTGCCTTGTTCCCAAGCTCAGTCCTCCGTCTTTGGGCTCTTGATCCATCAGAATTTCACATCCTTCTGCTGCTTCTAGCCTGAGTTGTAGGTTTCATGTTTGTTTGACTTTGAGACCACTGAAAAACTTTCCATAGGAGCTGTAAAATACCTATGCTGATTCACCTTCTTGCCTACTTACTGCAGGCCCCTTCAAAGCAGTTACAAGCCTTTGCCATGGCTGCTTCACTGAGCTGCCACCTCTTGTCTCCTCCTTCCTTGTCAAATCTGAAAACAAATGTCAGCCAAATGAGCAAACAAGTGGACTAGTATGGAAGTAGGATGAGTCTTTGGTAATAAATAAATATGTATTTGACCCACAAATTTAGTTGTAATTAACCATCTGGGAGCTATAATCACGTTTTTCCAGGGGCCTGGCTGCCTTCAGGTAGTTGCAGTCTGTGTGTGCTGACAAGGATTAGAGATGGTCTTTGAAGGTGCTGCTTGGGAAAAAGCAAGCTGTTATTGTAATGGGGGACAGCTGAGACCCTGCCTATGTCACCAGGGGCCACTGAGGCTGGCTTTCAGCCTTCCTACAGAACTGTGCATTTTATAGAAAGGCACTTCCTGTGCAAAATCCTTACTCCCACAGACAAGGATGCCTTTGGAAAGGAACCTGCAAGTGTGACTTTTCAGAAAGGTAGTTGAGGTTACAGTCTATGTAATTTTTCCATTTGTATTTATCTGATAAAATTAATAAGTGCAGTTCTCAGAGCAAAAGGAAGGGGACTTAATTAGAATTCAGTAACTCAGTAGGGAGCCCAGATAATGACTGCAAATGATGTAAACTGTGCTGTGAGACACCATGCCTGTTTGCACTGCAGCACTGCTTAGACCTCAGGAGATCCTGGGAGGGGAGGGCACTGGAGGCCCTGTCAGCTGTTTTAAGAGGATACCATCCCCTGGATGGTCTGTCAAAGTACTCATTGGTGGCCTTTTTCCTGCTGTTGCATAAGGTCCATCTTGGGTCCCTTTGATGCTTGTTCCAGGGCATGCAGGCAGGTGATCCCAGGCCACCTGGTGTGTCACACTCTGCCTTCCTGCCTCCTTAAATTGGGCTTTTCAGCTGCTCATGCTGTGCAAAGAACTGGGGTGTCTCGATCCAGGTACAAAACATCCTTAGGCAATCTCGTCCTAAACAAGTATCTTACTTTTGGATGCCAATTCCAGGAGGAAACAAAGTGTTTCCTGCCTGGGGAAGAGGGCAGGAGGGCTGCTGCTTCTGTAGCCTCATCCAGCAGTAATTGCTGGTTGTTGAAATGCTGAACAAGCAAGGAAACTGCAGGGCTGTGGTCAGCCATAAATATAAAGGCTGGGACTCCATGTAGCTGCTTACTGCTTTTCTGAGCTACCTTTTCCCATCTAGCCAAAAACTTTAAAATGAGCTTATTAACAAGGGCACGTTAGTTGCATCCATACCGTTTTTCCCAAGGAAGTTTCAGGTTCTGAAACAAGCACAAACAGCATGCTTGTTTGCTCTGTGAAGAGGAGTCAGGCATTTCCACTGAGGAGCCGTGCTTGGAGCTCAGCAGTGGGTGGGAGGCTGTGCTCAAGAGGCACCTGAATCCCAGCTCCTTAACCTGCCTGCATACAAGAGCAAAATTGGTTTTGTTATTGGAGTTGTTAAATGCAGTACTTATGATTCCTTTTTGATGGATTCTTTTAATTTCTTTTGGATCCTTCTTTAGTTTTGCTTAACAGCTTTTTAAGACTTTTTTTTTTTTCCCTCCCTCTCTCTTCAGCTATTGATGGATTTCTAAAAACTGATGAAAGACAAAGACTGGCAAAGGAAAGAAGAGAAGAAAGGGAGAAATACCTTGGTAAGTTGGCAGGAGGTGTATCTATTATTTATATATACATTTTAATAGGCTTAACTAACATAGCATTTTTTGTGTTCTGATTTTTAAATCTTGTTGTTCAGTCTGTTTCTGGTCTTTATCACTTCTTTTAACTTAAATTATAAAAAATAATCTTTTTGCATTTCCAGTCAAATATTTAGTATTTTATATTTACAAGTTGACTTTCTTTACTGATTTGTGTGCCTTTGAATATAGGTTTATGTTCAAGATACTGCTGTTATGATCCTGGTTTGTGAAAATCCCAAATAAGCCTTGGATAATACTCAGAATACTATGTAGGATGATTTGATAAAACAACCTCAATTTTAATCTCTTTCGTTTTAGCCATACTGAAATATATAATAGAGTTGTTAAGTGCAGCATTAAAGTGTGTACTTTTCTGTAAGCTGTAAAATGGGTTATCTTTCAGGAGAATTATAAAAAACATTCTTCAGTTCCTGAATAACATAAGTAATGATTTCATATTTTGTTTAAAACAATCAGTTATTTTTAATCTGACCAGGGAAATATTGAGAGAATTGTAAAATTTATATATATATATATATATATATAAAAGTATAAATATATATTTTAAGTGGAGTGGGTGTATACACAATTAAAATATACATATATATGTGTGTATACATATATATATACACATAAATGAAATTTTCTATAGCTCTCTGTGTGTATAAAAAAGTATTAAACAGTTAATTTCACTTTTTCTCACTGTAATGACAAGAAAGATCAATAGTGCTGTTCCTAGAGATAACCTGACAATACCTAGCAGAAGGAATTGTCAGTGTTCTATGATTTTTTGTAAAATTAAAGGTAAGCATGCATTTTGAGGAAATGTCAACTAAACAAGTATGGGTACCTGTCAAAAGAATCATAGGAAAATACTGTTTTTCTTGCAATAACTAAACAAACTGTTGACTGTTTCTTTGCAAAGTCTTGGGCTTGAGACCACTGACTTGACATGTTTCATTACCATGGGCTTGGTCAGCATGATTCCTTTTGGTAGTTCTGGTGAAAATCTGCTCTTTTTTATACTTAATCTTGACCAAGCTTCTGTCTGTCTGGGACTTACTTCTCTTCCAGGTATGCTCAATGTAGGCTATTCTCTTCTTTCCTCCTGATTATCCCTTCTTTTCTGGTTCCCAAGAAAAGTGATATGATGATTAGATTGGAAAGGACTTGGAGTAGAAGAGATGAAAAGGAAACTGAAACCTGGAGATTTTGGGAGTGGTTGGCCCAGGGGATTTGGAAGGTGGTGTCTGCAATTTTCTCCCAGACGTCATATATGCCTCCTGGAAGCATATTTCTAAAGACCATTTCTGTCATGGGGAACTTTGTGTTTTGGTCACAGTTTGATTGTGAGAATTTTCTTTTAGAAGTTCAGAAAAAAGCAGCGTGTTCTCCCAGGGGTCAAATCTTTATGCAGTCAGCAGGTACTGTATAGCAATATTAAGTAACTTTTTTACCCAAGCCAGAACTCATTAATCAGTGGTTTAGCATCCCTAAATTAAGCAACAAGAATTGTACGTGTGTCCATAATGACAGAATTGTTTACTTCTCTGTCCAGAATCAGTCCCAGATTTCACCTACTTACTCAGAAGGTAATCTTAACACAATCTCTGGACACCTCACTTTATTTTTGGCTTTTATGAAGTCCAGCATGCTTTGTCACCTGCTCTACCTGATGTGGCTAGCAGTTGGAACAATTCATGGCTGGTCACTTGTTACCCACTGTCTCTGAGGTAACTTTTTCTGTTGACAAGTCTGAACTTCATGCATTCAATCCAGGTTCACTGCATCACTGACACTCCCCTCATACTGCCCTGTCTTGAGTGGGGAGGATGAGTGGATTTTCATAGGACAAAAGGGAAAGACAGCATCAACTGTATTTCTAACAAAAGTAAGCTAGAAGGTGTTCTGGAAAGCAGGCTGGATTTGAGGAAGAAGTATTGTAGAAGGATTCTGTATTCAAGGGAAAGAAATGGAATGTTGGAAAAGGATCTGGGTGTTGGGAAGACTCTGGCTTTCACCCAAGGGAGTGAGAGAGTAGGGCTAAGAGGGACAGAAAGTCACAGCTGTGGTTAAAGAGCCTGGGGGCAGGAACTAAGGGGAAAAGACTGATCTAAGAAGAAGCATTTGGAATGGCTGGACAAGAGCCTAGGAACAATGGGAGAGTTAGAAGGGTGATGATGTGCTGCAAAAGGAAACAGGAACTGAAGAAACACAGGCATAAGTGAGCAGAAGCATAAGTGAGCAGGAAAAAGGACTAGCTCTTGTATAAACGGTGTTAATTCTGGCTTTCCCTGACTTTCAAGTTCTTAGCCTAGTAATATTCCTTCTTGGATACTGGCCGTATGTGTGTTGGTGTGTGACACTACAGGCTTGTGTGTATATAGGCATGCTTACAGAACTCCTCTTTCCTGCCTTTTTATGGAATACACTTGCATGGGAAATGGACTTTTCCTCTCAATTTGACACATTAACTCCTGCTACTTGTTCTCCAATGTACACCTGAAGCAACAGTCCAGTATGTATTGTTGCAGTCAGAGTTTCTGAAACATCAGGGTAATGTCCCATGAAGATTATTGTTCCAGTTGGAATAAACAGCTGGGCAAAACCTCAGTAACAGAAGTAATTTTTTTTAATATGAAAAGGCAGAAGCAGGTAAAGATGTAGCACCAAATCATGAGCTGAAAGATGTATTTTCAAATCTTCATAGAAAACATAGCATATGTTGTTTCCATGTGTTTATTTTAAAGGCCGCTCTGTAACAAGAAGCACAGTTTTAAAGAAGTCCCAAGGGCTTTTGCTTCAACATATACAGCTGATTTCCTTCAAAGATTACTAGGAACAGTATGTCTGAAAAAATAATTTGGCTTTAAGCTTCAGAGGGACTTGAAACATTACAAAGTTGCTAAATTGTTCTGTGCACTGTTTTTTACATAGAAAGGGGTACAAACTGGTAGCTTGTGTAGAAGGGCTTCCCTATTTATGTATTGAACAAATTGCTTAGGTTTACTAATTATTTCAGCACTTCTGTGCACTATATTTTTAATCTCAGTTGACTAAAACCCTGTGTACTTGTATTTGTTGTTTTACACTATTGTTTCATGTTACCAAATAATTTTAAAATAGAAGAAAATTTGCATGATGTGAAATGCACCTTTTTCTCTGCAAAGCTGCTAGGGAGCAGCAGATACTGGAGAAGGAGAGAAGAGCAAAACTTCAGTATGAAAAGCAAATGGAGGAGCGATGGAGAAGACTGGAGGAGCAGAGGCAGAGAGAGGAGCAGAAGAGAGCAGCTGTTGAAGAAAAACGGAGACAAAAGCTTAAAGAGGAGGAGGTGAGGTCCACTGGGAAATGTATGGCAGCCCTGAACATGGCTGAATATTGACATGCATTAAACAGTGGGGGGTGGGAGCAGGACTGCAGACATGTGAGCAATTACTGAAGGAGCTGCAAAGCACATCACCACAGCTGAAAGTAGTCTACCACTGCACATCAAAAACACTTTCCGAAACAATTTTTTAAAATTTTTGTCAGATCTCCCGGAATAGTCATCTACTATTGCTAACATATCTGGGACTCTGATTGTCAAATATAAAGTATCGCCTTTCTGAAAGGAGGTCTTTAAAGATGAGTGTTTCCAAAAAGGGAAAGATTCTTCTTACTGTTCTGTTTACTGTCCATGAGGAAGAAATCATGTGTTGTTCCATTTTTCCTCGGTGACAGAAACTCAGAAATTTGTACTTAAAGCAGTGAAGAATCTAGGCTGTTTTCAAATTCTAACATAAAACAGAATCACATATTTTTAAGCATCTTCATGCCCTTCCTCTCTTCTAGGCTCCCTGCTGAGATCATTTAAGGTTCTTTTTTTGCTCTAGTGAGTCCAATTTCTGGTACAGCTCTCTGAATGCAGGGTGTGTGTGTATATCTCTGCATGACATTATGTGGAGAACACTAGCACTGCTACCCGCAACTGATAAAGAATTAATGATTTTTGGAAAAGGGGGCAGTGGTTAAAAAAAAAAAAAAATCCAAAAGAAAATATTTCCTCAATTCCTAGATAAATAAAGCTTTAGAAATCCAGAGTTCTTAGCCTCCATTTTTCTGCCCCCTGTCCTTCCATCAAAATAACTGCAAAACAGGTAAAACACTTCTGCATAATTTCACAGTAACATACAGCTGTTCACTGAATTTTTTGTTTGATTTTTCACTTAACTTGAAGAGAACATTGTATCCTGTCATTTGTTGTTCAACTTTAGCATATTCATTGTGACTTCTATGTAATGGCTTAGAATTAATTTAAAAATATTTTGTAATGTGTTTTGTTTCAAATTCTTTTAAGAAAAATAAGAAAAAGCTGAAACAAAGGGTAGGAGGTCTCTCTCTTGTGGTAACAGCATTGAAGTCACGTGCTCCTTCCCCAGCATTTCCTGCTGTAATAACCTTCTGCAGCTAAGCAAAGTCAATTCCCTTTATGAGGGTTGTAAGGGGAAGGGGCAAGTACAAAAGCATCCAAAACCCTGTCCTCAAAATTTTCAGCAGAGCAGGGCAGAAAGGCAGAGAGGTGTCGGAAGAGCGAGTATCCGCCAGCTTCCCCTGCATCCAAGGTTTGCCTTTGCTGAAGAAATGAGAGCAGAGTTGTTGGATGTGAGAGGCAGTGACAGGTCAGACCCAAGGTGTGTGTTTAGTGGGGCTGACCCCATCTCCTGCAGTGGCCTCCTGCACTTCCACAGAGATGGGCATGAGAGGCTGAGCACACTGGGATGTTTTTCCCAAGCACAGCAGGCCTGATCCAGCTCCCCAAGCCACTGCACGTGTGAGGGCAGGCTTCTGTAATGGCGAGGGAGAGGTTGATTCCCAGTGTTTGGTTGTAATGTGAGTGCCATTCCTAGCTCTGCTCACCAGGACAGTCCTTTATGCTTAGTTTCCAAAGTCCTGTTTGGAAGCTAAAGCAGGCCTGGGTGTGGATTCTTTCCCTTTCCTTTCCACCCTTCTTGTCCCCCAGGCTGAGGAGCCTGAGGGAAGGCTGTGTGGGCAGGAGGACAGGAGAGGATGCTTGTATGTTTGGGGATGGTTTAAACCTGTGAGAGGAAAGTCCAGGAGCCTCTGAAGGAGAAGAGGGTGCACAGAGGCATAATCTGTAGAACAGGGGAGAGTGAGAGGAGAAGGAAAATGGGAATAGGAGGCCTCATCACCTCCTAGCTTCCCTTCACAGTTTCTTGTTCCTCATTTATCAAAATCTGTTTGAATTCTACTAAAGGATCTGCCAGTTTAGTCCCACCTTCCCTGGCCCTTACTGTTGTGATGAACTCCTCAAACTCTGTATGCATAGTAACAGTGGAAGTCTGAGTAAGGATGGTGATGAACCTGCAGCTCCCTGGGCATTGTGAGTTACTCACTGCTTGTGAGTAATTTTGGCCATTTAAGACTGTCTTTACTGGAAGAGCTTTGAGCATGTGTTTCCCCCAGATGGTGGGGGTGTGTCTGCCCCTGCCAATGAGCTAGTGTGTACTGTGCCATCTTCTCAATGTTTCTCCTTTTAAGACCAGTTTACACTGGCTGGGTACTGGAGTACCCATTTTACTTGCTCATCAGCTGTCTGAAATGACAAGTAGAGAGATATTCTTCCTTGCTCTCTGCCTTACTGGTTGTCCTTTATAGTTTCCCTGAATTATTTTTCCTTGTTTTTTAACAGAGCAGAAAGTAGTGTACGTTCATCATAGGAGGAGGTAATTTAAATATTTTTCTACAAAATATTGTTGTTGCATTTGAAAGAGTGTGAGAGGATTAGATCTTAACAAATTGGTGGGGACTTGTTGGCTCCTATATCATAGTATCTTCTGCTTGACCATTTTGCTTGCAAATACCTTCTTAAAGAGATAGCTAAGTTTTTATTTATTTTGGTTAGTTTTTCCCCCTCTACAGTGCTAGATAAGAGATGGTAGTTTTAAAGTCTCTCTTGGGAGGAATCAAGGTATTCTCTCAGAATTCTTTGGGACAGCTGGAGGTTGTTGCAGAGCGCTGTGAAAGTGTCAGATTCTTCAGAAGGAACTGAATAAATAATATTTAGAAATTATTCTGTCTACATTGACTGCATCTTTCTTATCTACAGAGGTCTTTCAGTATCACTGCCCTTCCCTTTCTATTACTTTTAAAGCTGCCCACTTCTTTAAGTAAAAGCGGCCTTGAGGAAAGCAGTGTGTTGTTTTACAGAAGTGATTTTAAAATTTCTTTTAACAGGGAACTGGACAAAAGTACAGCTAGTCCTTTTTCAGTTAAAGTAATTTTTTTTTCCTTTGCCTGTCTTGAACATCCATGTAAATTTGGAAATACCTTGTAAATAGATATCTAGCTGTACACAGGTTATTGGGAAGAGATTGTTTTGGTGCATGTGCACTATTTGTTACATTTGTAAAAAGTATCTGCTTAGACACAAAAGAGTGAAAAACTCTCAAGATGTTTTGGCTTTAATTACTTCCTGTACTCCACTCCAAAGATGAAGCCAACTGATAATCTCAGGAAACAGTGAGCTACTTACATACAGTGCTATATATGAAGTGAGGAGGAAGAGATGGTCTGGGGCTCTTTCACATGTTTGTCTTGCAGATATAAGGAGATTGATTTAGAATTATTTACACAAATTTTTTTAAGTCATAATTCTTGAAACATTATTTTTTTCCTAGTCACATCTGTGTTATATTTTACACAGAGGAAAGGAAAGAACTTACTTGTGAGGAAACAAGTAATTTGACTAAGTTTTGAGGGGTGGGTTTTTGTTTGTTTTTAATTCAGACAGTACAAGTGCTTATTCTATTGTCAGGCTAAGGAAAACTTGCATGAATAATTGGATTTTGAAAAGTAATGTGTATTTTAGATGTTAGAAGTAGATGGCTTTGTCTTGTGATTTTATTCATTCTTAGTTTAACCTACATGCAGTGCTTGTGCATTATAAGGTTTTTTTGTGCAAAAACTCCCTATATCTTGAGAGCATACATTATTTCCTCTATCTGTAGCTGTTAGAGTTCCCAAATGAGATCACATGCATAGTTCTGATATGTTTTCAAGAAGGTGTTTCACCTATAACATAGACTGGAAGGGTTTTCCGCATTGTTTGCTGATGAAGGAAAGCTTTGTCTTGTGGTTTAGTTTTCATCATGGAACAAATTATTAATGTATGAGTTGCTTATGCTATGCTTGCTTAAGTCTTATTATTTTTTTGCCTTTTTAGTTTTGTGCCAACTTAAAATCTTTTTTAATAACTATCCTTTTTTTGTGGAAAGCAGCCTTCATATTGTTCTTTATCTAACCTATATCTGCAGAGGTTTTGTGAGTTTTAATAATTATATTCTATAGTGCTCTAATGAAAGGCTCTTTGCAAATGAAAATGAATGATCCTCTCCAAATAATGTAACTGAAGATTTCAACCTCAGATTGTAGGTAGCATGGGCTTTCAAATGCGTCTGAAATGTCATTTAATTTCTTTAATCTATTTCAGCGTGAATTTTATTCTTGAAACAATATTTTCATAGTAGGTGGTATAAGTGTATTCTGTGGTTTGTGAACTATAGAATATTGCTTACTCCAAGCATTGTTTAAAAACCCCAACAAGACAGCAAACAGACATGACTGCTTTAATCTTACCTTTTTGATTAATGAATAACAATATTCATTAGAAATGGAAAAACGGAAAAAAAAAAAAGGTTCTGGGTAAGAGTATGATTTAATGCGAAAGAAATGCGAGGGTGATTTTCCTTGGTAAAGAGTGTGGGTAGAAAGATAGATTGGGACAAGCTGCATAGTAGAAGAAAGTGGTGAAAAGAGGCACACTGCAGAGAGGAGCTGGTGATGAAATATGTGAGGTTTGGAAAGACTAACAAAAGGGGCTCAGACAGAATTAAGTTAGAGAGGTGGGGTGCTAAAAGTAAAAAAGCACAAACTTGCAAGCAAAGCCTGCACACACAGGATTTCAATGTCAAACTTGTATCATCAAGTAGTAAGAGAAGAAAGACTGTAGGAAACTAAAGAAGAGAGGACTGACTTCAGATTCCAGAGCGTGGAAAAAGATTGTTTCCTTTTCACAGGCAGGGTGTGTGTAAGAAGAAAATGGGATGTTCAGGGCTGTGGGGGTTTCTGTGCTCTTGCAGAAGAGGCTCCCCTTGAGACTTGTGATGCTTCCTTCATTTGCTCTGTAGGGAGAAGGAAAGAGGCAGAGCTCTCATTTTCATGCCTGCCTGGACACTGATGGCACTGAGCAGACAGAGGGGGGGATGAAGGGGGGAGAGGGCAGGGGAGCAGCTGCCTGCTCTCAGTGGTCTTTGAGTGATGTTACCTGATAGACCGTGAGCTCACAACACGACTGAAAGATCGTCTGCCTGGGCACAGCAGCAGAAATTGTGACAGCAGGGTGGGTCACCTGGCTAAAAGGTAACAGGGACAGGAGAGCTGGGAATGATAGAGGATGCAAGAATTTATTTTTTCAATTTGTATAGAGAGTAATAGCATATTTTATAGCGCAAGTAATTTGTAATAAAATTAGAAGAAAGCTTAAAGATTTAAAAAGGTAGTGCCTTGCTGTTGATACTGTTGGATAACTGGTGGCAGGGTTGGGTGAGGTGGAAAAAATGAGCTCAGAAATAAATTACTGCAAGTCATGGTAGTAGAAGAGATACTTCAAAGATGTGGGAGAGGCAGAAGTATATTTTAGATATCCTTTCATCATCTTCTGGTTATCTGGCAATGGAAAAAGTGTATGACCAGGGTCAGAAGCCCAGGAAGATAAGAAAAAGTTTGCAGGTACATGTATAAAAATATGGAGATTACTGGAGGTGCCTGATTTTAGGGTCTGATGTGCTGAAGGAGCTTCATCAGAGACGACTGGACCACCACCAGTGCAGAGCCTGAAGGAAACACACGTATAAACAAAGACTGAAATTTTTTGGTAAATAGCTCAGGAAAGCCAGACCAAAGGCTTTAATCAGTGAGAGAAAGTAATCTGGCCAAGAGATGTATGAAGGGTTTTCACAATTTATCTGAGCTGCCAAAAGATACTGGAGATAGAGCAGGGGATTGATAAAAATCAAAATGGATGTGATGTAATCACATCCTGCAGAAGCCTGCAGGATCCAGTTTGAAGTGGATAAGAGTAGGAGTTTTATGCTAGACCAAAGGGACATAGCAAAGGTAATAAGGAATAGCACCAAAAATACTAATAGGATCAAAGGGCTAAAACTAGCTGGGGCAGGAGCTGGAGGCAGCAAGAGTAGACTTATCTTTCACAGTAGGGGCTGGGCTGCTGAAATGTGAGGGTGAGGAGGTTGCCAGATGCGAATGAGGTACTGGGAGGAGGAAAGGAAGAGGCTGTTAGATGATGGCATTGTGGGTGGGGAAGAACCACATTTTATCTGCTTGAAAGGAGGAGAAGAAAAAGTGCAGGGATCATTGCCACAATAAATCACTGAGAAACTAGCAGAGGGAGGAGGTGGGAGTGAAACTCAGTGAAGGTCTTTGAGAGTCAAGAGGTGATGGAGAGGGAATAAAGTGACCATCATTAGCTGTAAGTTAAAGGTAGAGCAAGATTTGGGGAGAGAAAAAATTAATTTTATTCTTTCCCCTGTGAAAATCCTAACTCATGGAGAACATGGAGGTGGCAGGGGGGAAAAAAGTAAATCTTGGGGGCAGTATAAGGTAGGCATGCACTAAAATAAATACACAAAGAAAAAAAATCAGAAGGTCTTAAATGCCTAGACTTAAAGAATATAGATGAAAGAAGGGAGTTTTTGTAAAAATAAATAAATAAGTAGGGCATCCTGCAAAGTAACCTACTTTGGCTTTGAAGTGATCATTTATCTGAGTGACTAGGTGGAGCCACTGGCATTGCAGCAATTTAACTGTGCTCAGAAAGGGATGGGAAAAAATTCTGATGTCTGCATAGACAAGAAGGAGTTAATGCTTGTCGAGCATTATTCTTATACAAATTAAGTCCAGAGCACAGCAGCAGCCTCACCAGCAGGAGCAGATGCTAGGCAGTGATGCAACCTGTGTTATTTACTTAGGCCTCTGTAGTGACCTCAGTGGCTTGCAGACAAAGGATACACATATCTGGAGGTAGGTAGCATGCTGATACCTTCTTTATTCAGTTCTTTTTCTTTTATTGCGAGCAAGCTCCTGTGAGCATCTTGTGTGGAGCAACAGGGGAACTGTGTATTTTTAGCGTGGTTTCAGAAGGCGGGGGAAGGAAGCCCCCAAAGAACTGATTGGGATTTGTGTCTGGGCTTGTACCAAAATTACCAGGAACGTTTAGAAGCCATGATGCGCCGGTCCCTCGAACGCAGCCAGCAGCTGGAACAGAAGCAGAAGCGATGGTCGTGGGGAGGAGCACTGGCTGCAGGCTCAGGAGGCAGAGATGGTAAGTGAAACAGGCTGCCTGCATTGCAGATCTGGAAGTGCAAAATGCATGAGATTGTGGAGATAGTAAGTACGATGGGTTTATAGTCAGGGTGGTACCGCTGCCTTGGGGCGTGAATAAGTGCTTTGTAATTGCTTGCCGGGCTTCCTCTCCCTAATACCTTCTGTTGAGACAGGTTCCTCCTAACTTTAGGAATGCAGATCATTTTAATAGAGTAACCAGAATCAGTTTGGAGGATGCTAAAGGCTAAAATTAAAATTGATGCACTGTCTCCCTTAATAGCTTCTTCCACATTGTCTTCCCATGCACACAGTTAGCAAATTTAATATGCACCAAAGGACTGAGTGCTGTCTAAGGCTTGCAAAAGATGTTTTTGTTTGGTACTTCTAAAAACCTGGTAAGAATTTCTAGATGACTATGCAGTATGTGCAGTTTAAAATAGTTTGGGTTTTTTCCCCACGTACATTCTGTTACTGTTATTTTTGCTTTGCCTTCAGAGGAAATTCTTTTTATTACATAATGAGTCATGTGCTGCTTTTATATTTCAGAAAGGTGCATGTTTTCTCTTTTAAATCATATCATTTATTTGAACTTGTCAGGTTTGAATAAACTGATGTTATAGGGAAAAACATCCATGTTTAGGTGTTGATGGAATATAACAATTACTCTTTTGTAAACAGTGTGTAAGTATACTTAACTTTAAAAAGACAAATTGTTTCATATCATAGTTTTCATGATAAGTCATTAAAAAAGCCAGGAAATTATAATAATGGAAGAAGTCTCTTATACTTTGAGAAAGAAACCAGTTTTCTTTGTGATGCAGTTTGTGCTTAATTCCAGCTCCCCTGACTTATTCAGTAATTTCTTTCACCTCTTTTTGCTCTGATTTCTCTGCTGTGTAGGTGAATCAGAAAATACCCCACCCCCTGTTCTAGGTTTAGCTGCCAACACCCTTCCTCCAGACCCTGTGACCTCTACTGCTCCTGCTGATTCCTTCAATGGTATTTCAGAGAATCACAGTACCATCGTGTCTCGTTTATAACTGTTCTAATCACTGTAATCCATCCACTGATCTTGTTCTTCTTAACCACTGTTTTCTTACCATTTCAGTCTGGTGCTCTACAGCATTACCCTTAGTGATGTAGACCAGTGTCTTTTAATTTCCTTTTAATTTTGCCATGGTGGAGCAGTGCATGCCTCACATTCCAGCACAGTAGAGGCATTTCATGGTTTTCTCAGTAACTGTAGACTTCTACTGCTCAGATTCTCTTTTTTTTAAAAAATTCTATGGGTGCTCTGTGTGTGTATGTAATTACATGTATATTTGACAGTTCTAATGGATGTGCACAGGTGCTGTTGGCAAAAATTTCAGTTGCACAGTAAGAAAATGTGTTATGAACACCATGTTTCATCAAAACAGCCCTCTTTTTCCATCTCAGGGGCATTCTTCTGTAATATTTTGAAAACAAGCAAATTTGGTACAAACAGCCGTGTTATGTTTTTAGCTTCCTAGAACGAATTTTGGCCAAGCTGGAATTTGTAACAAACTCAAGTGGTTGACTTTGTTTAAGCAATCATGTTTTATATTGTTCAGGTTCAGTTTGTTCTTGTAGGTTTTTTTTTTTTTTTTTTTTTTTTTTTTTTTAATTTTTATTCCCATAAAAGGGCTCTGAAGTAGATGAGTTCCCCAAAATAACAAATGGATTGCATATAGGATTTCAAATTGAAAATGTGATTTGGTTTGATTGCAAATGTATTTGGTGTTTTGAAAAGAAAACACAGCCTGTGCTTTTGAGAAGTAAATTCCTTCTCTCCCCCAAAGGAGGAGTTAAGCTTGGCTATTACTCCTGCAGAATTCACAGTAAATATTGTTCTGCCTATGATCTCACAGAACTAATATTTCTGTGCAAACAGATTCAATTTTTTTACTGATTGTTGTTCATGTGCAAACGTATTTGCCTGTGCAACTGATGTTTTGCAGCATACCAGCATTATATCTGCTTTTTTAATAAAGGAAATGTAGTGAATTGCATTGTTTACTGCAGTAGATGGAGGCAAATCTTAGAAACCACACTAAGGCAATGATTTGATGGACATAATAGGGTTGGCAGTAACTTAGGAGGTGCAGAATTAGGGTCACATACATGTCTAGCTGAAAATATTTTTTGTTTTGAACGAAGTAAAATTCAAATGTAGGGGACAAAGCATCTGTGCTTTTAGCTTCTGAGTATCATACAGTGATCATCAGGTACTAGTACTCTGTACTGATACTTGAGTAAGATTTCTCTTTCATTCAGCTGAATGAATCCCAAGGCAGGAAATGGATATTATGCTCAAGCAGATTTTATTGAATAGTATTTCAGAAGGAAAATGTACCAAAAAAAAAGTCCTTTTTTTTTTCTCTTTTTTAGTTCTTCTCAAGCACAAAAAGATAAAGCCAAATGGCTGATACCAGCTCAGTTGTTAAAACAGTGAGGTCTCATATAGATGCACAAATGTTGGTTATGTCATTTTCCTATTAGAGTAATGTCTGATGTGAACTTCAGCTCTTCCAGACTGAAGGTAGAGGGGAGGGGGAATGAGGATGTGTTTGGAGTTGCCATGTATGCAGTTTGTTTTCTTTGGGTAACTTTATGCTTGTGCTGGTATATAATTATCAGTGTCAGTATAAAAAATAGGCTGTTGGGAAACTGGAATGTTAAATTCACAAGCAGAAAAGTTGCATGCCAAAGCGTGTGTCATAGGGTGCTGGTCCTCAGCGGTCAGAAAGAGCTCATCTCATGCCAGTTCAGTGCTGTGATCAGTGCAAGGGCCACGAGTACAGATGCAAGGTTAATTTTTGGAGTTTATCAACACTGTGGTGTGAATACAAATATCTTCAATGCATTTCTCTGCAGCATGTGACAAACTTTCAGCTTCTACAATGAATCTGCCAAAGCAAATGGAGTCGCCGATCAGTAAACGCCTCTCGTCCTCCACAGCGGCCATAACGCATTCCCCCGACAGAGGCAAGTGAACATGCTGGTCTCCTGCCAGCATAAACTCCCCTTCTGCTTAAAGCACTTCTGGTCCGTAGAGCTTTGGGGTTTGCTTATGTCTGTTATTCAAAGGAACTCAAACATCTGAGAAATTCTGTATTATTAACATGGTTCTGCAGCCTGTCCCAAGGCTGTGCTGCCATGCTGGAGATCGTAGTCCAGCAACAAATGCCATGGGCTTTTTACTGATGCTTTTCCAAATTCTGATACTCCAGCAAACCTGGCTGTAAGTACAGGCTGCAACTGCAGCAATTTCCTATAACTGTACTGCTTGTGACCTCCTATCAAAATAAGGGAAAAAAAGCAAAAGCAAAGGTGTGGCCTGGCAGTAGATACTGGTTGTTCCATATGTAGGGATGTGTCTGATGAGCCACCTGGGAGACTTCAATCTGGTAACCCGAGTTTAGAGCCCGTTAATTTCTTATGAAAGTCTGATCCTCAAGTGACTCCACAAAAGATGATCATCCTGTAGGATTAGTGGTTGCTAAACACTACAAAGAGCACTGAAGGGTTTATCTCACCGTGAACTCTTTGGATTTTTTTAGGTTTATTTTGTGTTTGCTTATATCTTTCCACCCCATTTTTTAAAAGTCTAATGGGAAAAAAATATATTTACTAAAATAAATTATGAAGGGTTGTTGCTAGAATGAAAAAGAGAAGGTAAATTTATTTTAATTTTTGAATTGCTTAAGCTCATCAGAAGCTTTGAGGTTATTATGACAGATGGCTATATATACATGTAATAGGAACATCTATGTATATATATATACACTTATATAGTTGACACTTACATTTATGGAGCAGGAAGTAATGCAGACATATTGTATAAATAAGACTTACGTAACATGTGAGATGGCAGATTTCAAATGCAGTCCCAGCACAGGTGGCACATTAGTGAGCAGCTGCACTGATCTACCAAGTGTTCTACCTTTCCTGCTGGGGAAGAAGATAAACTTTTTTCTTGCTGAGTCATGAAAGCAACCATTTTGCAGAATGGAACATGCCTCTGAGTAAAAACAAAATACAACGTGATCTTAACCTTACTGTGTGTAGTGTATAAGTGGGAAACTTAAAACAATGGAGAAATGAGAAGGTTTTTTTCAGAGGGAATGAAAATTATCTTCAAGTATTTTAAATCTCACAAAGTTCGAGAATTTTTTGTTATTTCATTTAATCATTTCATCATTTTGTTTCAGTTATTTTAATGTAACATTGTTTTATTTCTTTGCATTTTAAATTTTATTTTATTTGCTCCCATCCTTCAGCTCACCGCATGCATCTTAGTCCAATGGAAAACTTTATTGTTTCTCGACTGCTGACTCCCACACAGTCATCTTTAGCCAGAAGCAGAAGTACATTAATGCTTTCTGAGCAGTACAATACTCCAGGTAAAAATTCCTCACTTTGAAACCATTGAGGTATGTTTTCAGCTGCATTTACGTAGCTCTGGCAGAAATGGAGTACTATGAAAGAAATGGCGATTTACAGGACAGTACAAAATCAATGATGAACTAAGTTGTTTCAGATAACAGTGTATTTAAAATCTTTGAGAAGCACATTATCTTTTCTGAATATCATTTTTAGAAAAAAAATCATTAAAACTGCAAACTATAAAAAAATTAATATATTCATTTAAGAAACAGGTTTTTAGACAAGGATATGACAACTCTCAGAGGCTCTGATTGATTTATTAACATCAGCCCTGTCATACCCAAATAGCATGTAGAACAAAACTCCCAGTGCACCATTGAGACTTAATTATTTTTACCAGGGTTCCAGTTTCTATCTATTAAGTATCTTTTTGCCTTTAACTGTGTGACTGTGTCTGTGTGACGCCTATATATATGTATAGGTGTTAATACACATACGGAAAACCAGACTATTGACAGGAAGGAAGGTGTCAGTTCCAGAAATTATTGATCTTTTGGTAGTTACCATTCCTATGTGTAAAGTGTAGACTAATAAAACCATTATTTTGCAAACATGTACAAAAATAATGTTTCCAGTCCTGCTAATACTTGGGCAAGTACCTGACTTTGAGTAGTTTCTGCTTATAAAGCCATACTTGGTGATAGCATTGGCTGAAACAAGACAGAAGTTTAACAGCCCTTTTTACTTGTAATGGAAGAAAGAGCCCCAAAGCATGCACCAAAATGCCTGTCTGTAAAAGGACACACTTTTCCAAGATTAAACTATTTAGATTATAAAAGACTGATCATCTTTATGATGAGTGTTTTCACACATCTTGGTTAAATTAGGCTTCAGTTCTACACCTGCGCTTTTCATGCAAAGCTATTTAAAAATTAATTTCTAAGTAAACCTGCTTTCCCTGGTGTGTTACTTCTCTGTTCAGTGCATAGGGACATTGATACTGAATGCCTCTAAAATTGCTTCCCTTGTTTCTACATTAAAAGCAGCCTCTACTGGAAGCAGAAATGTTTTCATATAGTACTTGAGAAAGTGCCCAATTTGATTACTGCTCAGGGACCAGCTACTGTCCAGAGTGAGCAAAACACAAGTCAAAATTAGATCAGTACATTCTGCTTAAGATTTTGAGATGAATTGCTGAGGCCACCTGTGGTTGATTTTTTTTCTGTTTTGTATTTGATATCAAAGAAATCAATAAGGATGACTTTAGTCCTTCTTCACTCATTTTGTTTGTAAACTCTCATGTTTATCTCTTCATCACAGGATCTTTAAAGTAATACAGTGGCATGTCTTACAAGGGTACAATTTGTTCTGAAAACTGCTTTTTCATTGAGCTGAAATAGGGCAGCTGATTTTGGGAACAGCTTTTTGAGCAAGCATCCTCTTGTCATTTCCCCACAAGGCAATCAGGCTGTAGCACAGGTTGAAAACAACAATCTCAGAGGCCATTAACATTTTGTCAGTAATTGCCAGCAAAACAGTTGAGGGGCGTCTCCTATTTGTCATGTACTTCTCACCATAGAAGTCACTTCTGAATAAGGAAGAGGGATCTTTCTTTCCAGGAGCTCATGCTGTGCCTCCTGTCATTATGCTGGGGTCAAAATTGCTCTGCTACTGCATTTTCTGTATGCTTAGAAATGAGGAGCCTCAATTTCAGACTCTACAGCAACACGTTATTAATGTCACACGAAGTCAAGATATTCAGGCAAACAATTGTTACTGGATGCATAATTAATTCTTTTAACAGTTGAAGTAAAAATATTTATCTTAGGCAGCTTTTAAGTTTCTGAATGTTTTTGTTAATATACAGTGACCTTATGCCAGTTGGTTGCAAAGTGGGCCAAAGAGTACAAAGGTCCAGTTAAACTTCAAAGTATTCAAAAAGGCTTCATAAAAAATTTTATTAGGGCTGTCTTTAGTAAAAAATGTGGGAATGTGACTTTCTTTACATTAGTGCATAATTGCTACCTTTTCAAAGTCAATATCCCTCCTGACTTAAAATTGGAAACATTCTATCACTTGATTGCAATTAGTGTCTGTCTTATTGATAATACATATACTCTGTTGATTGTTCTACATGTATGTGAAAGTTTCATCTTAGAAGGCAATATGAACAAAATCAGGAGTAAAATATCCCATTTTAAAAAATCCTGATCATATTGCAAGTAAAACAAAGTTGCCCTACAGGTTGTAATGCATGTGTCACACTCAAATTTATGTCTCCCTCAAATAACAATAACTGAAATACCTATAGCAGCATTTAGTTTAGATTTGGGGGATTTTTTGTTAGTTTTTTTGTTTGAATATTATTTGGAAAGTAATTAACATATTTAGGAGCCTTTGCATGTTTAGGGTTTAAAAAAGACAAAACTCCCTATGCTTCTGTCACCTTCCCTGTTTTGCAGTATGTGTTCAAAAGTCACCCAGTTAGCATTATCTGCTTACTCTTTTTATCATATGCAAAGGAAGCTGGACTTCTTAGAAGAAAAAAGAGTCATAGTATTAGTCAATTGGTGATTCAAAAGATATATGAAGAAAAGAGTATTCTATTTCAGAGATAATGTTTTTCCTATAAAATGTTTCAGTTGAGACAGTTTTAATAAACATGGGATCATGTTGAATGCATTATGTTGTGATATTTTAAAACACTAAAAACCACTTTAAAACTACCTTTGAACATTATAACATAAAAGTATGCTGTTTTCTCCCCTCCTTTACTTCCTCTATCCGTGCTCCTTTTTGCTCTTGCTATTGTACTATAACTCTTTAGTATTCCATATCTGTCCTCGTGTAGCGCCAGCTAGTCCTCTTAAATCTCCCTACAAGCCTTCCCCCACGCGAAGCACCGACAGGAAGAAGGCAACTTCACCCTCCACTGCCAATGCCATGAAAGGGGCACCTGCAGCTGAAGTTACTCAGGTGAGTTTGTAATGGTTTTGATTTCACTGCTGGGTAAACTGATGCAGCTTCTGCTTGTTATCTTTCCTTTTACATGAATACAAAGGAAGTGTTTCCCCTGCTGTAGGAAACAGCAGTAGAAAAGTAAGCCCTCCCAACACCTGTTGCCTTTGTGCTCCTGTTAAAGAGTATTTTAATATCTTCTTTCTCCTGGGAATCAGTGCTGAGTGCTGGTATTGGAACACCAACACTCCTGTTTTCAGAGAACTGAGGCACTGAAGTGTATGTTTTTGGACTTGCTTACAACTTCTGGGAATGGGGATGACAAATAGAATTCCCTCCTGAGTATGACTATCCAGGCTTGCTGGTTAATGAGCAAGCTTCATATATTTCAGAAATTCCTCAAGTGTATTGATAATGCCTTTGTGTTACACCAATTGCTTTAACTCTTTCTGTGGACATTTTTAATTCTGTTTGCTTAAAAGATGCATTATCGATCCACTGTAGTTTCCAGAAAAGAAAAGGCAAGTCACTCACCTCCACTGAGTCTACACAACTTAAGGCACGCTTTAAAAAAATTCTGTGTTAGGGCTATAATATTCATGTAAGGTCCTGTATCTTGTAATACTTACTGATGGGGGGATTCATGCCATGTAAATTAGCTGCAAGTGAGAGTGCCAGAGCTGGGAGTAAGGATTTGTGTGGTGCCATTCTTAGGTGTGATTCAGTGTTACATGCAGCAGCATTTCTGTGAGATGCCTGTTTGGACTGCTGATCATGTCTAAGCAGGGGCATATGGGTGATTTTGAAGATTTCACCCAGTGCCACCCCCCTCCCAAGAGCTCTTGCAGAGGCTCTGATGTGTATTACTTATCTGAAATTTACATGCTCTGCCCATGCAAGACAGGGGTGGGTGTGTGCTATGTCTATGTAAAAGAACAACTATTAATAGCACCTCACTTGTGAGCTGCCTGTTTAAAAAGCTTTTACAAGTGTGCCACATAAATCTCTTTATATGCCATCTTGCTAATGAAACAATCAAATGTATTTTTGATTTATTGATCCTAATTATGGAAATTAAAATGAACTGTTCTTCTAGACTGAGAAGATAAAGAAGGAGAAGCGACCTGCCACACCTGGTTCATCATCTGGTATGGGATCTCCTCTGAGAAGGTCTGATTCTCCTGCTGCCATGTCCAGAAGATCTGCATCTCCTGCAACACCTAAGTATGCTTTTCTTATTAGTGGAAAAATATCCTGTGAATTTCTCATTACCTGTAAATAAGGCATAGATCCTTCCTTCCAAAAAACTTCCTTTGAAGTGTTGTATAAAATCTAGTTAATTTTACTAATACATATGCACATATACAGATGAAATATGTACATATTTATATGAAATATGCACAAATACAGATGGGTGAGAGGAGAGATGTAGATGACAAATATGATATCTGTAATAGTGTTAGTACCCACTAGAGACAGTTCTCTCTACCTTTCTTCAGTCTTGAAATTACAGTACATTTCATTATTCACATGAAATTTTACTTCACATTTATATTTAAATATGGGGGTTTTTTTGTTTGATTTTGAAGAAACTGCCTAATGTGAAGAAATGCACTTGTCATGAATACTAACTAGAAATTCCAGCATTTAATATATGCATTTCCTATTGTTGGCATGACCACCTGGTGCCATAAATACACTTAACTATGTGTCATCTAAACCATTAGTTTTAACCTTTGCTCATTTGCAGACCTCTGTGTTTTGTTGCCTTTTTTTTAATGCAGAGCTGTGGATCTATAGCATATCTGGGCTTGCTGACAACTGACTTGCTTTTCTTGATTGTCTTTTGCTGAAAACTGTTTTATGTGTACCACAGCTTGAAACTCAAGTCTAAGCAAATGGGTCTCCAGGTTTCTTAGAACAGAATATTAAGTCTGGCTCTAATGTAGGAGTATGCTAAAGTAGTCCTGGTCTATAGTACTTGCCTAATTTATTTGGCTGGTTGATTGTTTTGGACTTTCTCTTAAACCTTGTTTGTGGGTGCCACTTCTATCTTGAAAATTGTCTTATTTATCTTTTTTAACCTGAAGCTGGCCATATTTTGAACCAGGCTTGATGATCCCCTTTCTGACAGATTTCTTCTGCCTGAAAAACCAGCTGGTGTTCCTTTTCTCTTTCAGCTCTGAGGGCATAGCCCTTTAGTGGGGGATGATTTTGTGTGTGAATATGATGTTAGACAACGTAAGGAAACCATCTGACTCTCAGCATTTTCTGGTTTAGACATCCCCTTGCATGTAACTGGGACACTGCATTTCTTGGTTTTCCTTATAAAGATACAAATTCTCAAACTTTCAATAATATACATGTCATCAGATTCTGTGGTATGAACTACATCCATTTTATGAATAATTGAATGAAATGCAATGGTAATGACAGTCAGCTTTCTTACTACAGTTTGAGCAGATCATTGTCTAGTGGCACTCTGCAATGTAAAGTAAAAAAAAAAAAAGTTTGAGCTCTAAGACTGTATATTATTCTGCAAGTACTGATACTCCCTGCTCAGAATGCATTTTTCAGTTTGTTCAGCCAGTATAAGAGGAAAAAGACCCACCAAGAGACACATTTAGTTGAGCAAAGTGATTGGTGGGAAATGAATTAGCTTAGTGTCAAGTGCTGCTTGCTGGGCAGGCAGAAGTTAGTGCAGATCATCAGAGAAATGTCCAAGGGTTAAAGGAAAAAGTTCTTGGGAGGCAGCTCTTTAGTGCTTCATGAAAAAGGTATACCCAATCTTAATTTGAAGCACTAATTTCCATAAAAGATTAGAAAATTATGGAGAATTTTTTTCAGAGGTGCAAATTATAATAGCCTTTGTACAGTAAAATGTTTTCATGCCTATAAGGAATACTGTTTTTAGAAGAAGAAACAGATGCTGCATGGAGGAATTAAGAAGCCTGCTGGTGGGTTTCTCTGTGATTGTGAGCCACAGTAGTGATCCCTTTTTTCCCCCCCACTCCTTCTCTTTCTCAAGGGAATCTGATTCTGACCATGGCTAGGAATGTATTACCGAGCATTTAATATTAACATGGCCCAATTAGAACACCCTTCTTGACCTTATGAGAGATACAGTAAATAGAGTTTAAATCCATGTTTATTACTGAGTGCAGAAAGAGAATTCTGCTTCAGCACTTTCAGAACTTCCCTTCATAATTCTAAAATTAAAATTGTGCTAATGACCATATTGTATTATTGCATAGAGATTAAAATAGTGATAATATATGCATTTTTCTTGCAACTCAAATTCCACTGTTAATTTTCATTGAGGAGATAAGATTATACAATCTAAAGGAAGGTTCCAGAAGCCTTACTGCCTGTATTTAAATCCAGCAAGATTTATTTATTATTTATTAATTTTATTATTTTTATTTCTTGATTATTTATTTATTTATTTCTTAAGACCAGCAAGAACATTATCTGCCATTCAAGTATAATTTTGGTCTGACTAAATATGTATAAAATTACTCATTCTCCTTGCAAACCTAACAATCTTGTACATGTTTAATCTTTCTCCTTCTGGCACACTATATGACTGAAAAAATAACCTGGAGTAAATAAGAATACATATTGTACAGCATTCGTAGTTAGTGATCCGGCATAGCACCTTAACCTTAAGTAAAGCTGCTGAGGAAAGAATCAAGCACAGCCAGTGATTTACATGACAATTAGCTGTATGCATTTCTTTTCTTAAGAATATGTGATTTGGCATTCAAGTTTTCTTGGTATTGTTCTAGTTACCAGTTCTTCACAGTTGTCACCTTCGTTTCTGAGTGGGCAGTAACTTGTCTTCTTAATACATTATTTCATTATTTATTAAATAAAAAGCGCTTTAAATCATGGTAAAGTAACTGAAACAGGATCAAACAAGACAATAAAACTTCAGCCTAAAGAGACCCAGTGATTAATGGCAGAAGAGAGTTTATTTATGGAATTACTCCAGTAATTACATAAATAAAATACTAATGTTTTGGATGGGCAAATTTTACTGAGAAAGCAAAAAAGGTCAGTCCAAAAACATAACATCTGAGATGAGTCAACAGATACAGATATAAAAAGGAGAAAAGGGGAAAAAAAATCAAAATATGCTGAACAACAATTAAAAGCGGCAAAGGAATTCAAAACATGATGTTATTTGGAGAAGTAAATATGTCAAGAAATGTCACAGAAAGGAGTCCAAAACTATTCTTTTGAATCTTAATGTGGACAAGATGAAAGTTAATGGATTAGAGTGTTTGAACAACTGAGAAATTGTCTTTAATCTTTTTCAATTGCTCTTGGATACTGATGGTGCAAAGTGTTCATTTTCTTCAGATCTTTCACAGGATCAATAATAAGAGGATGAGGGGTTTGGGTAATTTTTTGTTTTATGCTTCATCTTGGAAGATCTGTACATTAATCAGTTTATTCTTGCAGTATCCCTCAGAGAATAGTTAAGTGTGCTTTCTTGTAGATGAGGAAGGCAATAAAGCCTGTGTCCTTCACATGTCTTTGGGTAAATAGTCCCTAAATAAATCAATGGCATCTGACTGAATCAAGGAAGTAGGATTTAGTTTTAAGTATCTTCAGATGAGCCACAGTGTGAACCAGTGAATAAAATTGAAAGCTCTGACAAGCCTGTGTGTCACATTCTTTTGCCAAAGCATAACCTCATGAGGGAAGGAGAAAGGGGGAAGGGGAAGGTGACAGGTGGGTGGTGCTGCTGATGGGTGGTGGTTCATGTTCCTTTTCAGATCCAGGTTGGTCATTGTCCTTTGCTCATGGTTTCACCAACTGAACCCTTTACCTGGTGGTTCTGTTGGGTGACAGCGCCGTGTAGCTTGGGGGAAACACTTTTGATGTCAGAAATATATGTGCATGCTCAGTCAAATTGCAGAATACTGATGGAATATGAACATAGACTAGTAAAAAGAAATGTGCCCCTCAAACTTGTAAAGTGTTTAAAAATTAGTTATTGGAAAGGTGTCTGCATGTGGTGAATTCTCCACAGAAGTAGCTTCTATGTCCTGCAGTGACCCATTTTAGATTTTTACTTTGTATGTGCTACATTTACTACTCTTAGTTTTTGTGTTGGCTTGGAAAGATAATAACAATGGGTAGAATGTTGATCAAGAGTATTTTGAGGGATTTTTCAGCAGTTAGCCAGATAACAGGCTGGTTCACAGTTTTGAGACATCTGTAATAATGTAACTATTCAAAAGACTATTCTACAGACCTATGCTGAGTTTTTTTTCTTTTAAGAAATGTGAAAGAGAAATGAATCTGTCTTTGGTTACAAAAGATCAAAACTAAGAGTGAAAGAAAACTGCTTCTGAGAAAATGTCACAGAGCAAAAATAGCTTGGATCAGAGCAATGTCAGAAAGCAGGCTTGAGAACATGCAGGTCCTTGGTGTGGTTTCAGCAGAGTTTTTGTTGAATTAATGGGGAGAAAGGAGAAAAATAATGCAGCTCTGGCATTGCTGAAGATTTCTGATTTACAGTCAGCCTCATGGACATAATCAGTGACCTGCCACGTAGCTGGCTTTTCAGGAGAGCATGCTGTTCTCTGCCCTGCTCTTTATGGCCAGAGCTCGGTGTGACATCTGATTTGTGTGCTCCATGCGTTTTATTTTCTCTGCTTAGCAAAAGTAAGCTCAGAACCCCTCATATGCTCTTCCTGAGACATTATTCTGCAGAATGGACTATCCCTTTTGTAATTAAATGGGAGCCATGGTAATTAAGAACCAGTGGATCCTCACTGATAGACGTTCTAGCAGAGCACTTAGGGGGCAGCTTCTTTCATGCTGCTGCCCTCATGTCAGCTCAGGGCAGTTAGGTGAGAAAACTCCTGTCTTCTTAGAGAGAGGAAGGTGCTTCTGTATTCCCCTGTAAAATCCAGTTACTGAGAACGAGTAAGCTGTCTGACCACTGACATGCTACCACTTCTTGGACTTTAGTGATTTGTTATCTTAATTCTCTAATCCTTATCAGGCATAATTCTGTGTTTCCCACTTTTTTACCGTGGTTTAAACCTAAACAGGCTCTTATACAAGTGACTATAATCTTTTTCTTAGTAATTCCATTTTTCTGCCCTCTCAATGAAGTTTGGCTCTTTTTGGTGTAAAACAGCATAACTTAAATGCTATTTAGAAGGAGTGTTTTTTCCAGTAGCAATTCTGCCTGTGTCAAGGAATGTTAAAGATGCTAAGTTGAGAGTTTTAAATACAATTAAAATACAATGTTAATTTAATACTTTCTACTGGCATCCAGTAAATTATATAAAAATTCTGAAAAAAATATTCTTATTCCTGATGGACTTTCTCAGCTTTGCACTTTACACACTGCATTATTCTCATCCTTACAGTAATCAGTCTTCTATTTTTCTCACTTTTAGCTACTTTATATGAAACTCTACTATTTTCTTGTTGTTCTGGTCTAAGAGCCTATAGCACTTTGGTTAAAAAAAATTACTGTAAGTCTAAAGTTCAAAGATGCAGTAGCTAAATAATATATTCAGCACATGTTTCTAATCCACCAGCTGAGTTGCACAACCAGTCTGCTCTAATGCCTGTGCAGTGCAAGATACATGGCTCTCATGACTAGACTCCTTCCTACCAACCCCTTTGATTGTCATGTCTTTATTAGAGAACAATTACTTCTGTACTAATACTGAGAATGACTCAGCCTTAGTTATTAGCCTGTTTTGCTCCTTCTGTCACAACAAGTTAAATCAAAAGCATTGCAAGGAACATGCGGTAAACTTGGAAATGTGAACCAAAGACAGCGAGAAGGGACTCTGCTTTGAAGAAGTGTCTAATTAGCAAGAAGCACCCTCTGTGCTGCAGAAAAATATGAGAAAAATGTTTTCTATTTAGCAATTATATTTTTATGAAATACAGTTGGAAATGACCGCAGTGATGAGGCACATGTGAGATATACATGTGTAGATGGGGCCTTGAAATCTGCCTTTGATGTCAGAAGGACCTGGAATTGCATCTCTAACCTAAAGAGGAATCTAAAGACAGCGCTAAAACCGGATTTGGTCAACACAACCAAACTCATTGGCTTCTCTAATTGCTGTTTTCTTCAAGAACTTAAATCAGACTTGTCTGTTTACATCTTCCAAAGCCTGCTTCTGTCATGGAACAGCAGGAGTCATGGGTGGCAGCAGGACAGACAAGGACAGGGACCTTGCCCACAGCACCCCATCCCACGGCAGGCAAAAGGAGTGACCAGGGTCAACCAAGAGCCCAGTGACAGCCAACAAAGGCCTTACTGAGGCAAGTGCAAGGACAAGGCAGGACATCATGTCAGGATCAGCAGGTTAGGAAGCCAAGAAGAACAGGCTTACCTACAGCTGAGCTCAGCCAAGGACCAAGGGCAAGGACCTGAGCTGACAGGGAGCTCCTGGGCCTGCGGGCAGGGAGTACCTGAGTTGAACTTCAAATTTAGTTGGGTGCTACTGTTCCTGCACCCTGAGGGCTTTTGGACTCTGTGGTGGCTCTTCAGTGGGAGTAAGAAAGAAAGGATGGTGCAATACTCTGCAGTGTTTTCCTCCCCACAAACCAGGCAGCTCTGAGTGAGCTCCTTGTAGTCTAATGTCTCAACCTCTTTCAAATGCAGTCTAATATGGTAGAAAAGAATCCTTTTTTCTACAGAATTCCTGAGTTTGGGGAGGAGTTATATAAGATGTCTTATTTTTATTGTGTGCTCTGTAATGCAAATACTGTTCTAGTTATAATGGTCTCTGACCACACAATACTATAGTTAGATCAATACAAACCTTGACACTCCAGTCCATTAATTTTTAGCTGCTGATCATGTTTTTCACGTTTGTGGTCTGCCAGAATGAGTGTGTAGTCCAGAAAGCATGTTATGCTATATGAAACTCTATGTAGTGTAGATGAAAAAAGTGATAAGGGATAATACATTTATATCATAATTGCATATCCAGGAAGAAGGTTAGCAATATGTGTGTAACATTCACTTTAATGTAAGATAATTTATTCTAATGAGACTCACATAAATCATTATTTTAAGATTGTAATCTGTTTATTCTTATAATACTTAGTCACACATCCCAGCCTTTCTTAACGTTACAAGTGCTAGTTACTGGTGTTACATGAATAATGAATAGCATTCGTGTGTAGTTTTATGTTTCCTGGTAATCTGTTCTCTTTATGTGCACCTATTTTCAGTGAATATCAGGTATCTTTACCCTTCCACTTTCCCAGAACTGACTTCAGGGCTATCACTTCACCTGAGGTGTGCAACAGCCACGTGGGCAACGGGCTGCATTGCTGCTGTGCATCGCCAGCACCACAAGTGCAGCTTCTGAAAAGCTCCAGGGGCTGAGTTTGGGGTCTGGAGTCTGTTGTGTTGGTGCTGAAAAAAGCACTAACTCAAACAGTGTTGCTGACAATATAATGGTTTTATCAGTTCTGTCTCTTTCAGTAGTACCCAGCCTTACCTCTGTATATACAAGTATTTGGTGCTTTTTTGGAAAATCAGATAGGATTAGAAAAAGACCATGGTTGGCAAGGTGGTATTCAGATGAAAGCAGCATGCTGTAACTCATTATGATTTCTACAGACAGAGAGCAGCCATAGCTTTGGTTTACATGTTGAGAAGGACTGTAGAAACAGTAAAGTTGACAGAATTCTTTTGAAATGGTCATTACTAAAATCATTGGTTTAGGTTGTCCACAATTTCCTATCTCTCACCTAGACCTTAGACAGTGTTATTGCTGTATTTTAATGACAATTTTCTGTAATCTTGTGCACTTTTATGTCAGTTTCATGCATTTTAAGTTCTGATTGCATCCAGGTGGTTCTTTTCAGTATTGTGCAGAACAGCTGACACTCCTCTGTAGCCAGAGACAAGAAAGAATGAGAAATGTGAAGATGGAGTTTGATTCCAAGCTGTTTAACATCTGGCCTTGTTTGATTTTTTGTTTTCCCTCATCAGGACAGTTGCAAAGACTTATCCTCAGTCTCCTAAAAACACCAAACAATATCCAGCTTCTCCTGTGAAGCATCGTGCCACTTCCATCAGCAGCCAGGAAACACCTAAAAAGAAAGCAGACAAGGAGAAAGAAAATGTCAGTCACCTGAAGTCCCCAGGAGCACGCACTGATGACGTGGGCCAGGTGGCTCCTGAGAAGCACGTGCCTTCTGCTGGAAAGGCTGAGAACAGTGAAGGTGAGCCTTGCTGCAAGATGTTAGTGCAAAGTATGATGGGTCCCTGAGACTTTTAATTGGTGATGAGCTGTTCTTTTCATGAGGCTGCTCAGTCACAGGCTCATGAGAATGTGTAAAGATGCATACTGGAATCTGTGAATACACAGTTTTCACTAACGTACCAAAGCCAAATGTACCAATTGTTAATGAAGATGTGAAAATGCTGACATCCAGGGATGCCCTTATCTATTCCATCTTCTTTCTGCTGAAAATGCTGAAATGTGCTTTTAAAAAGGTGTCTCACCACTCTGAACCAGGCCCATTTCAGCCCCTGTATGAACCTGGAATTGCTGGGCACTCTCTTTGTTCCCTGCCTGACTTTCCATCCTTGGTTTTCTTTTCCTAGGGAAGATCACAGCGGGAACAAGTGATGCAGAAGAAGCTGCAAAAATTCTAGCTGAAAAAAGACGACAGGCACGCCTGCAAAAAGAACAAGAGGAAAAGGAAAAACAGGAAAGAGAAGAACGAGAAAGGTCTCTCTGTTGCTTTGTGAAAATTATAGCCTAATAATTGAACCTGTATTGCTGAAGATACAGGTCGCTTGAAACTGTGGTAGTTTTGGAATCAAACGGCTGCTTATATGTATTTGTTAATTTCTTTAATTTCAGACTCATTTCATTGGTGTCTTTTGCAGTCTCCATGACTAGTGAAGTTAAAAAATAATAATTTGGCCTTTTCAAGAACCCTGAATAAATTATTACTTTTCCAAATACTTCAGGCATGTCCATGCTGAAGTGTACTGCACACTGCATTCTGGGCATACTTGAAGTATTTTACATTGTAAAAAAATATTTTAGGTGGCTTTAAATGAGCTAGATCATGTAGCAGAAAAGGTCTTGCAGCAGCAGGATATGCATGAAATGGCAAAGCTTGAATCATTCATAATTAACCTGAAGCTCCTCTTCCTGCCCAACTCTGCTGCAGGCATTGAGGGCTGAGTGTGGGCAGAATGAAGGTTGCTGTCTGAGCTGTGAAGTTCTGGCTCTGTTCTGGGAACAGGCTCTTTGGTGTTCTCCACATGGGATGCTGGTTGCAAATGTCAGCAAACCATGCACTTCCTTCAACCCTGTAATAATAAATCATTAATTCTGCATGTCTAGATTCAACTTTGGGGTTTCTTACTACAGACACAGTGGGCAGGGTTGAAGCATGGAATAGAACTCTCCAACTAGTTAAAGTTAGAAAGGGGTGTGTTTATTGACAGCACCAGACACATGGGCAGCCATCTCCCAGAATCATGTGCAAAGAATCACAGGCTCCAGCTCTCTATTTATCTGAAAAGTCTTACATATTCATGTAATTCCCAAAATGCCTAATACATATTCATTACCTAACCTGCCCACCCCGCTTCATACTAAAATTTATCATAACCGAGTCCAAAGTTCCTTCACACTTACGCAGTCTTTCACCTCACATGGGTTGGTGGGTTTTGAAATGGGTTGTGGTCTTCTGAGGTCAAGGTGTCCTTTTACTTTTGCCTTGTTGGCAGGTTTTGGACCCCTTGGCTGTAGCTCAGGTTTGGGGGCCCAGGTGCACGCTATGGTCCTCTTCTTTTTTACAATTAAATCCACATCCCATGCTGCTTCTTTAAACATAGTAAAGACAGGCAGTTGATACATCACTCTAGCCTTAACTACTTTATCTGCTAATAATTAACTCTCCCTTATTATTTCTACTCTTTGTGCTGTACTCTTAATTGTTTCAATCCCCCCTAACTAAATTTAATTAAACTTTTAACTCTTTCAGTTTCTTTAAACCCTTGATTCAGGGTGGGAGTGGAATGACCAGATCCTGCCATTTTGGCCTGATAGAATGATAAGAATGATCACTTAAAAACAATTCTTAAGGAGCACGATGCCCCTCAGTGGGCCAGTGAACAACACAGGTGGGATTTAGACCCACTCCTTCCAGTATTCCACTGTGTTTTGTGGAATTTGCTGCTACTCATTCCATCTGTTTATCTTCAGATGCAGCAAAGGATAAAAGAACTTGTTTATAGATACCAGCATTCTGGGTATCAAGTATAGGGGAAGAGGGTTGTCTTTGTTCTTGAAACTTAATTTTATTATTGGCACTCTAATTGAAATTAGAACAGGAATGTTTTCTTTGATCACACCTGTTTTTTTTTCAATGGAAGTGATAACTTCTATGAAATATTTCAGGCATTTAAAATAAGATTGAAGTAAAACCTTGATAGCAACCTGAATTCTGAGCATGTGCTCAGTGTCTTCACTGTATCGAGGCATCTTTAATGAAAATATGTGCTGATGCATGTGTTACCAGTTACTGATGTACATTCAATAGGATTCATGCTAAACAAGATGAAGCCTTTTAAACCTTCTGTTACATTTTTTGCAGGCTTGAAAGAGAAGAGCAGAAAAGAAAGGCAGAAGAAGAAAGACTTCGTCTGGAAGAAGAAGCTCGTAAGAAGGAGGAGGAAAGAAAACGTGAAGAAGAGGCAGCTAGAAAAAAGGCAGAAGAGGAAGCCAGAAGAAGAGCTGAGGAAGAACAAATGCTAAAGGAAAAGCAAGAAAAAGAGCTCCAAGCCAAGCTGGAGAAACAGGTATCATCTCAAACAGAAATGTGCATTTTTTATACATGTAAAGAAAATACTTCTTAATATTTGTTAGTCTGCCTGAAATAAATAATGGCCCTAACATATTTTACACATTTTGATTAGAGGGAAGAAGCAGAAATCAAAGCCCGTGAGGCAGCTGAACAGCTTCGTCTTGAAAGGGAACAAATCATGCAGCAAATTGAGCAAGAAAGGCTGGAGCGGAAGAAGGTGAGTATTTGCATCTCAGGATAATTATTTCATTTCTTGTTTAAGTGCATAACCCAGGAAGCACCCAGTAGTATCTAACAACAATAATCTGGAGGGATTAGAGGTGAATAGTTATGGCAAACGTAGTATTTGTTACTTGCCTGTTAGAGGAACGTGGACATCAAAATTTGTAACAAAGTGGAATTGCCTGAGGCAAATGACTTTCTCCTAGGCACTGAGCAAACACAGAGCCAGCCTCTACCTGAAAGTTAAATGCCTGAGACAAGCAAGGAATGGCATGCCAAGGCAAATGTCAGTTGCTGTCCAACCCAGGACATCACTAACTACTGAGAAACATGAGTGACTTTGTTTAAAACTTGCTCAACTTCATTAATTGAGAAAGTTTGTGATTAACAAACAGTTTTTCCCCCACCTGGCTGTCTCTGGTAGCATTATGCAGAGGAACAGGATTGTCTGGCCACTGCTGCACACGGAAGTGGCTGAAGCTGCATAAATTAGCTTTGTTTACAGCTGTGTGGCAGGAAGGAGAACAGCTGCAGAACCCCTGTCTGGTTACAAATCATCTATTCATACATGTTATTCCAATATGTTTTAAACTGTTTACCACTGAACTGGAGGCATGTTGCTGTTGCAGATTAGAATATCAAACCAAAGTGGTTTACATCTCAAATAACATTTCCTTTTTAATGAAGAAAGAAGGAAAACAAAAGTATTTTAGGATAATGCCTTACACATTTCTAGCAAGAATAACTTCAGATATTTCATTTTGCTCTTCTATTCCAAAAAGGCTGACTATTTTTAAAGGCACTGTTTGGAAATAGCTGGAAAAGCAACTAGATTAAAATAACCACTGTTGGTTTTAAACAAATGTCTTGTTCCAGAACTGAACATAACTCATAGCTGCAAACACCTAATATTAAAATACTTGTTTCTAAAGTGCATCTGCTGAGAAAGTCATGTTCTGTAAGATCTGGTAGGTTAAAGCCAGCTGCAAGATATTTTCCATCTTTAATTTTCTTTATTTTTCTTATTTGTTCTCCCTTTTCCAAGACAGGCAGAGAGGATGTCATGACAGTAAAGAAAAGGTTCTTTGTCTTTTTTCCCCTGTCTCTTGTGTTACATATTCTGTCTGCCATCTCATCCTGAAATTTATTTTGATTTATAGAGAATAGATGAAATAATGAAGAGAACAAGGAAGAGTGAAACCCCAGAAATAAAGGTATGAAACATTATGTGGTTGCAGATTTTTTTGTTTTGTTTTATTATCACATGTGGAAGTTAAATTCTAGAGTAGTTCCATGTTAGTAAGTGTACTTAGGTACAGTCTAGGCCCAAATTTTAGATGCATTTCAAACTGGGAATAACTGTTGCTGTGTCACAGCCACCACTACAGAGACACAGCTTTTATGCAGCCTTTGCAGGCAGGATAATTGTCCCCCTCACTACCTAGCAAGAGGCAACAGCTCATTCCTGCAAGCTGGAGCTGTAATGTTTGCTGCTGTTGATGTGTCCCTGCTTTGTACCAGCCAGTGAATTAGTTACTGAGCACTCTTTGCTACCCTGTCAGGAATGCAGGAATGAAAAGAAGGCAGTTGTGTCCAGCTAAGGAGTGACAGTCAAGTTTTCATTTCTAATCTATCACTGAAGGGGTATGAGGGACAGACAAAGGTGATAAGGAGACTCCATCATGAGAAGGCATGAAAAAGCACTTTATTATTAGAAATTCATAGTTCTTGTAGAAACAATGATGGACCTAAGACCTGATTGGCTTTTAGGAGTTTTCTCTCACCTATTGGTCAAGAAGGGGCAACTCCTTCTTGTAAACATCTTTGACAAACAGAGATTGCCTGCTGAGATTGAGATAATAATTGCTTTAATTCTTTCTCTGAGCTTTCTCACAGATTCTCATAGCTTCCCAGGAAAATCCTGGGAGAGCTGTGTCTCTCTCTGTTCAGAGAATATGTGATTACCACACTAATCTACTAAGGAAACTGTTCAGTTACTTTCAGAGAATATTTTCTTTTTTAATTTAAAAAAAAAGCTATGCCTAACTAAAAAAGGAAAAAAAAGTCCTGTCTTGCTGTTGATGGTCTTTGTCATCCTGTGGGCCTGGGCAGTCTGACAAGTTTTGAGTCCAATCAGTTCCATGAACGTTAGAGTCCTCCCTCTAATACAGCTGAGTCATTTGATTTCAGAAGGAAGAGCCAAAACTGGAGATCCCATCAACTTTGAATGTGGAAAAGCAACCAAAGGCCCTTGTTCTCAACCAGCCAGGTAAAAATTGCCAGACTTTTCTGACCTGTTTTCACAGTTGAATCTCTTCAGATTTTTTGATCTGAGGCAGAGCACTGTGTATTATCATAAGTTCTTTGCTTTCATCTCAAAAAGAACAGCTGCATTTGTATCAGTGACAAATGTTAGAAACTGGAGACAGCTTTGTTTTGCCACTTAAGCAAAAGCAGAATAAAGTTTCTCCTCCGTTTTAGTACCTGATGTAGCATTTTTTGTAAATAAAAAGTTCTAGTCTGCCAATGTTGGTGTTTGGTTTGATGGCTGCAACCTACCTTCAAATTTTGTAGGTAGAAAATTTTTGCACACAACCAAGCTTTTTAGAGTATGACTCTAAATCTTACATTTAATTTCACTTCATAAAAAAAACCCTATATGAGTTAAAGGATTATTAAATAAAATATATCTGACACTATCTGTATTTTGTTTACTTCCCCAGGCTAAGGTTTTTACCACATGACATAAAGGATAGAACATTCTCTTCCTGTTTCCTCAAATTTAAAATATGTAGCATAAAGGGCAGTTTTGGAGTGGAATAGAGGAATGACAGTACAGTGTGATGAGTCATGGATTAAACGGAGTCTACTGCATTGTCAGTCTTCCTTTCTACTCAATCTGTAACTTAAAACTATTTAAATAATAAAATTTCTACTGTCATAACTCTAACTTTCTTTTACAGAGATGAATGGATTGGCAACCTGCCTAAAAAATAAAAGCTTAGAAAGTGCTGCTTCTGTAATCCCTTCCCAAGATGTAGTTGCTAATGGACTGAAGTCAGTTTCAGGACTTATTCAGCTGGAAGCTGTTGATGGGAAATCTAACAGCATGGAAGATTCAACAGATGAGGTTCAGTCCATGGATGTGAGGTACGGACTGGATCTACCTACAGGGCTGTGGAATTCATATGAGACACAGGATTTTGGGTTTTGTTTGTTAACATTTTACTGCTTTCCTTTTCATGTGCCCCCACGGTGACAGCTGGGTGTGCACTGGCTGTGTTCTGCTCCTGCCAGGATGCTCCTGGGTGTTTGGCACAAGAGCCACAAAACCTCATTTCACTCTCACATATCTGGGGGAGGGAACTCTGAAATCCTTCCACAGTCCTTACTTATGGATTCCATGCAAGTTTGCCCAAACCTTTTGGACAGTTTTGTGAAAGCAGCTACTGTAGATACTGTTCTGATGTCACTATTTTTTAATTTGGCTGCATAGCTGTGATTCATGAGCATTTCTGCCTCCATACAAACAGAATAAAGAAAATAATCTATGTAGTATTTTAAGTACTTAACAAGTAGAAATGTATGGAAATCGGTAAATAACTTTGTGGTTTTAAAGATTCTCACATTTTGATGGAAGGATGTGCAGAAAAGAAGGATTTTTAATTTTAAGGTTTTTTTATTTGCGTATATATCTAGGCAGTCAATTTAAGGCTGCTAAGTCAAAGCTAGATCTGAATTTTAAACATGGAATTTTAATACTGTTCTTCCTTAATCAGTAATCCAGTTGAACCTCTTATACTGTCTCAGTATTTCCAGCAACTATGCATAAATATATAAGAAATGCCCTGCTGGGACCAACAGAAGACTGTGCAGCCCATTATTTGGTCTCAGAGAGTATCAATAAGAAAAACCAGTGAGGGAGAGCACATGAGCCTACCACTTCCTTCAGTCCCAGGTCACTGAAGTGTAGCCTTAGGGATATTGAGGGCACAAGTTTGCCTTGGCCTTTTCAGTGGCCACTGGTTGACGTGTTGCCTTTGAGTTTTTCCTACTCCTTTTTTTTTTTACCAGCTCTTTGTGTCTAGGACTTCACCTGGAAGCAGTCTGTACAGTACAGTCTCACTGGTAGATTATGTTCTTTGAGCCCTCTTAAACCCAGTTTCTTACTGGTGGCATTGGACAACCCTTAGGTTTAGTGTTGTAGGATTTCATGCACGATAGTTTTGCCCTCAACTCATCCACCACCACCACCACAGTTTAAGAAATGTCTGTCAAAGCCTTCCTCTGCCTTCTCCAATCTAAAATGCACTAGCCTTGCTAGTCTCTGTGAAGCAGCTGGTTGCAGCATTTTTAAGTTTAATTATGGGATTTCTATGTCTGAAGTATATCATAAGGTCTTAAGAAATAACTTTTTAAGTTTTGAAATGTATGTGCTTTAAGGAAGTGTTTGCAGGATCAGGACAGTAATGTGAAAGATGCAATAAACGTTTAGGTAAAGGAATAGTGCAGGGACTGAAATAATGATCAGTAAACTCAGTTCAGTAAGCTATCAGACATGTGGGTTTAGGAGATGAGCGCTCATGCTACACAGCTACCACAAACCTTAATCATTAAGGGATAGGTTAGGTATGACCTTCCGTCCTGAACAGCCCAATATCCTTTGTCTTTGGATTAGGATGTTCTCTAGGTAAAAGCTTGCTGCAGCTGCCTTAAGATGCCTGATAGTCGCTGAACAGTCAGAGGTTTGACTTGATTGTTGCTTAATGAAAAGTTAAGAGATCTCTAATTCTGTGTCTTTCTTCCTTTATCTTTTGTATAGCCCGGTTTCAAAAGAAGAACTTATCTCTATCCCTGAATACTCACCCATGAATGAACTCATGCCAGGTGTTTCCTTGGACCAAAATGGGACAAGTAATGCCAAGGCTCTTGAAGACCTCTTGGATTTCACAGGCCAAGCTACCTACTCCAAGATGTCCAGTGATACTCTTAGCCTAGATGACTGTAACAAAAACTTGATTGAGGGATTTAACAGCCCAGGACAAGAAAATACACTTAATTCTATCTGTTGACAGCCTCGCTTTTCAGCAGAACAGCTAGAGGTACAGTATTGTGATAAACATCTTATGACAAATTGCTGTGATTACTTCCCAGCTTCCAGCATTTGTTGTACATGGCAGTGTGGGGAGAGAAAGAAAGCTGTTCTCCTAGGTATTTAAATTGAACATAATCTTTGAGATTTGCAGCTGCCTATAAATTGGCATCATATGCAAACTGACTGTATCATAGCAACCACAAGTATCTGGTAAATGGAAACATTTCCTTTAGGCATCCAGAATTTCTTCATTAATACAATACCTTCCCTGTATGTCTTTGGAGCCTATTTGCATGAAGAAAATAGTTAAAAGTGGGGCCAGTCTAGGCCATGGTAGTTATTGCTGCTGCTTACTCTTTTCTCTGCTGCTGTAAAACTTGCAGTGTAGAATCACATACCCTGAAAAGTCAGCATAGTAAAAACCCATAGCAGGCTTCAGTGACAGTTTCAAAGTACAAAGCCATGGTCAGGGTTTTTGGAAGAGTATATTCTCTAAATAGCAAAACTGAGGTCATCTCACTTGTGTAGCTGACTTGATATTCTTCTCTCTTTTTGATTGACAGAGGTAACCATTTCTGGAGGATATATATCCCTGTGATGCTACTGGCAGTAAAATATGAGCTTGTCACTTGAAAAAGCTTCTGCAGTCCTTGAACACTGGATTTCAAATAATCAGAGCTGAATAGAACTTGTCTTCCCAGGGAATATGTTGAATAATTGTCTGCTTTTGGTAGAAACCAATGATCTAGAGCCTTGATTTTCAGGGAAGACAGAGCGTGCATTAGAATTTGAGCTTTAGCTGCTAATAAAGCACTTATTTCTTTTTTAATTTAAAATTCATCTCAACACTTCACTGTGATTTTTACCTGTGCATTTTGTTTTTAAATAATTCCTTCCTAAGCTTGATCATACATCTATTTAGACATCTTTTTCTTGTAAATAATGATGGGGTTTGCCCACAGTGCATTGAAACAAAATAATATACTGTACTTTAGTTTTGTGCCTATCTTTTTTTGTCTTTAATAAGGAGTTATTGGCAACTTCTATGAGGTGTGTAATTCGAAACTGTAGCTGAAGACGCTTGAAAAACATATAGCTGCTGGAATCAAAAGAGCCTTCTTATTGACTGTGGAGTGGGGGAACTATCCCTTTTTGATTATGTTGACACTTTTAGTCACTAGTGGCACTTACCAGTTAATATTAATTAGTCTGGGAGCAACTATCAACTGTGTTTGAAATCATATTTGTGTAACACTTGTAAGCAAAGTAGGCAAAATGCCAAGTATATCCCCTTAATGTAGTGTAGTATAGCTGTAGTAGATCTGAGTGAGTGATCAGGAGGGTGACACATTAACCTTTGAGTATGCAGACTTGATTGGTAACAGTGGGCTTTCTATCACACAGAGAAGTATTGTGTCTTCCTGTAGGCTCAACAAAATGGGATTTGGTCAGCAGCAAAACAATATGTGAGTGTCAGAAACACAAAGGCCAAAATGCATGTCGGGAACACTGGGCGCCCTTAACGTTCTGTAAACATCTGTATGGAACAGTCCACATCAAGATGTACAAGGTCAGGACGTCATGTGCTGCACAGTGTTAACTTTATTTCTGTTGGTGAACCTTTGTGCTAGATCAGAACCTTTGTGCTGCTTTGAGGACATTTTGTCCAGTCCCTTATAAGAATAAATTATAAATACAACTCTATTTGGACACTAACACAAAAGATGTGAAATCTTGGGGGGGGTGTTTGGCTTTTTTTTTTCTTTTTTTTTTTTCCATGTGTAAGAGTTCACAGCATAGATTGACCTCAGTTGTAGCACCATTCTTGTGCTCTTAAAAGTCAGCCGTGGGAAAGCAACCAGTGACATGATGTGCAATGCCTAAAAAATCATACCTACAACAACCCAGCTCTATTTATGTTAGTGTACTTCAAAGAAATACTTTCTTTTGACTGTGCAGTAAGCTGTAGCATGGTACTGTGTCTTCCAAATTAGTCCTTCATCTATTTCCTAAATAATAAACAAACAGAAACAGTTTGTTTCGCTGTAATACACTGTGTTTGACAAATGTCATATTATATTTTACTATGGTGTCATTGTATAACCTGTAGATTTCTGTATTTGCATGACCTGTATAGCATGTATAAAGGTGAAATACATTTTCATTTATGAATCTGACTTGTTTCTTAGCACTTTTTATTCCCACAACAATATGACTGATTTAATGTTCTGAGGTATTTTCTGAAGGAAGGTATACTGCTGAATGAAGGAGTGGTTGACAAAACCTCAGAATATTTCACCATTGTTCCCATTGCCATATATTAATTTGCTTTCTGAGGTGCTGCCAGTACACTGGGGAAATGCAGGCTGGTGGCCAAAGAGCCTTAAGGTGAGGACTCCAAACTGTGGCATCCAGAGGGCTGGTGACAGTATAGGGCCAGTTTGCAGCCCCAGCCTCTGCTCTCTGGCAGAGAAAATAAGCAAAAGAAAACTTGAGCGCTGTGGTAAGTAGACACTTCTGTTTAGTGTGCAAGAGCTGTTCTGTAAGAGTACCCATGACATAAATGCTGAACTTGTCTTCAAGCTATGTGCACACACTGCTGCTTGGAAAGTGACCAGCCTGGAGCTGCTAATAGTTCTCTAGTGAAATGCTGAGGAGATTTTTTAAAATATTTTTTTAACCATCACTTCAGTCAAAATTGCAAATGAGACAATCTGATTTTATTATTAAGTATATTAATACTTTCCATGGTGACAATTGATTTCATTTGTATTGACTCCTGAAACATTCAAAACATTCATGTTATTTGTCCACTCAATTATTTACTAAGATTGAAGGAAATAAGAGGAGTATTTGTGAAGAAATTGCATATTTACCTTTATATTCGCTTTCAAATGTAGTTTTTCAAATTTGGCTGAGTATCTGGAGTAGGTACTCTCAGCTGAGGGGTTAAATTGCTTCTTTTTTCTTTTACTGATGTAACTTCTTCATAGCAGCACCATTCCATTGTTTGTTGCTGTGAATCAAGACTGTGCAATGAGCTTTACTTTGAATTTGTCAGTGGTCTTGCAACTGCAGCGAAGGACCACTATTGATTCACACAAGTCCTTGACAGAGCTTTTCTGCTGTTACTTTATATAACTATCAGCAAGTTTCTAATAGGTAAATAACACCTGTGGGGTAACTGGGCATCACAGTAGCTTTCTCATTAGGTTCAGCACTTTATATGGTGTTGCCCAGGGAAATGGCATGCAGAGCTTGCCTTGGACCGCAGTGGAGGCTCTGAGCAGATCCCTTGTCTCCCCAGGGAGTTAATTTCAAAATAAAATTGCATCAGTGAGGGGTGGATCTGGACCCCCAGGCTGTATTTTCAGCCGGTGATGAACAGCTAGAAGCAGGGGGGCATCATCATTTCTCCTTTAATTGTACAAATGAGATGTGTGCAGAAAGCTGCAGAAATAGCACAGATTCCTACTCTGGCTGGCAGGGTGGGGATCTTCCCCCTTTCATAAAAAGAGCAGCACCTTTCCCTGCTTCCCACCCCACCTCAGTCCCATCTTGACAGCAACTACAGCTCAGGTGTCCCTCAGGTGCCACCACCCCACTCCTGTTCCAGGCATTGTCAGTGTGGCACTGCAGCTTTTCTACTGGCCAGGGTGACACAGTGGCTTTCAGCATTGATCACGCTGTTTGGAGAAGCCTGAGATCCCAGGATAACTGGGCTTCAGTGCAGCACAGCAGCCTGGAAACCCTAGAGGAAGACATCCTTCTCAGTAAGGTTTAAACTGTATTAAAATGTAGGCAGTTCAGTGTTCAAGAGCTGAAATGTAGACTCTGAGGTTTGTATCTTGTTTTCTCTAAGCCTGGCCTGTGTCCTGCACAAGAGGGAGACTGTCCTGTAAGCGGCACAAACAAATCAGTGGTAATATACTGCTCCTTTTCCAGATTTAGTGACCTGTGGGACTTCTGCCTTACTTCTCTCTTCTCCCTCCCTGTTCAGGAGCAAGATGGGAACTGAAAAAAGTCTCTTCATTTGCTTTCATTTCACATAATGTTATTCAGGCTGTTGGTTGCCTCCAAAACCAGCATGGAGAGTGGTGGTTCAGCAATGCTGCCACTGTTTATGGGTGCACAAAGAGACAAAGGGGCAGTGTCAGGTATCTGACACTGGGGATGGATGTTGATTTTCAATATCAATATTAAATTCTGAAAAGTGTATTATTACTGCTGAGCCACAATGCTAAACTCTGGAAAATATATTGTATGTTATGACTGAATGCAATTTTCTCTGGATTTTCTTTTTAATCTTCAGGAAAGCAGGATTTAATTCAATCTCTCCAGAATACATACACTTAAAAATAACAGAAAACCTTAAATATTCAGATATATTTTTGTTATTGCTGTTAGTGCAATAATGCCAGTCCAGAACACAGTGAGCCAGAATGTTCATTTCTCCCCCAGTTTTTTATCCCATCAATCATTTATCATATCCTTATGATGTCCTACAGCTGAAGAGTAGGTGATGCTGTTCACTCCAATTTAACATGTCTGTTGAAGCATGTGAAGTGGAAAAGTCCTTAAAACTGCAGGCAGAAACTCTAAGAGAAATTATATTTAAGCTTTTAAAAACGATTACCTAAAGTATAAGAAAATGGTTTCTTGATCACCAGAATTTTAGATACTTGTTTTCTTCCCAGCAGACTTGTTTGCTCTGCAGCTTGTATATGTTTTATAGCATTTTGATTATTCAAGACTGAGCTTAGTCATGTTTTTAATCTAGTAGGTTTGATGATAACCTGAGGCCTGCAATTTTCAGGATCAAAATAGAGGCTCTGGAAGATAGCATGTCATGTTCACTTGGGAGCTTTACAAAAATAGACGTGTATCCTTGCTATAATTAAGCCGTAATGATTTCCAGAGAAAAACCAACTATGATACAGGAGAGATCCAAGGAATAGAAGGAGCAATAAGCAATGAACTGTGTGTTCCAGGAAGTTCTTTCTCTAAGAATAAGTTTTTTAAATAGTTACATTAATAGCTTAAACCAGCAGCTTTGCTTATCACTTTAGATCTTGCTGTGCCCACATGAATAACTTGAAGTCCACTGCAATTGTAGGTTATTGACATTGTACAATAATGGACCCAAGGGACATAAAATTGCATAACTGAAGAAAAAAATTAATGTATGGAAGAGATATTCAGAATCTGGGAAATTACTCTGTCTGTATCTTTTTTTTTCCCCTAGGAATAAAAGCTTCTCTCACCAAATTCAGTAAGAGCACAGTAAGCAGGATCAGGGCAATACCTGTAACCCCGTGCAAACATGCACAACATCCCTTTTCAGAGTAACCTCTCATCAGGGCAATACCTGTAACCCCGTGCAAACATGTACACACATCCCTTTTCAGAGTAACCTCTCTTTTGAAATACAGATGGCAGCATTGTCTGGAATATCATTTTTAGCACCTTAAATATGCTAAGCTGTGGGGGTTTATACCACTAAATTCTGTGGAGTAACTTCTCATTTTCCTGGTGTGAAATCTCAATCAGGAATAATTTTCCCTTTTTTTTTTTCTTTTTTTTTTTTTTCCCCTCTCTTAGACCTCTTACTTTTTTTTTTACTTTTTTTTTTTTTTCCCCTCTCCTTAGACCTCTTAGCAATTTAAATACAGAAATTCAAACGAATACAAATTCTGGCCATTGCCTGCTGAAATGGGTTTGTTCTCTCAGTTCTTGGACAAAGACTGCCCACACCACAGCTGGCAGAGAAACAGAAGTCCAAGGAGTCTTGCAAAGACTGATTGTGTGCAGTAGTGTGTCCGGGCCAGCACTGAAACCCTGCTGGCATGGGCAACAGGTACAGTCCTGGTCAGACGTGGCTAAAACTTCCCCAGCTGAAGACTTGGTCAGCAGTTCTTCCCTTCTGGCAAGCAACGTTTGTATTTCTAACCTACAGTTTTACAAGGTTAATTTATGCCAATGTTCTTGGGCCAGTGCTGGGCTTTAGGGCAGGTGTCCTGTAGCAAAGGAAACTGCTGGTGGATTTAGCAAATAAATAAGCTGATGAATGGGTGAAGGTCACAGTCATTGAAAAATGCTGAGACACTTGGCACATATTTATTACCACATAAATTTTAATATTACTATTAAAATTCCTAAGACAAATCAGTATCAGTCATGCCCACAATGTTGTCTCAAGCTGGACATTTTGAAATTTTCTGTCTCCTCAGTCAGATTTTCATCCTGCCGTTTTACTGCAATTTCTTCTTCTGTCATCTTTCCAAGACCTGGCTCTTGCACAAGGAAAGAATTCCAGCCTTTTTGCACTTCTGCCTTCCTCCTCCAATTCATCTGCTTTGGCCTCTTGGATGATAAGCTCAAAGCCTTTGTTTTTAAAATCCTCTTACTGCATTTATGTCACACATTGGTGTTAGTTCATACACTGAGACTGTTTTCACTGGTATTTTGCCAACACCCTACCAGGTTCACACGGGCTGCATGCCCAGCAGCAATGGCACATTTTCATGTGTTGTTACAGGAAAGCCACGATAACCTTATAAATAAAACACTGGCTTTGTTACGTCATGAGAGCCCAGGCTTGCTGGAGGCTCTTTCTGAAGAGTAATTTGGTGATGCTATCGGAGCCAAGTCATGCAGTTAGTCATCCTCTCACATTCCTTCAGGTTTTAATTAAACAATTACTTTCCAGCTTTCCTTAAATTTCGAGGCTAAAAATGTAGGATGTATTTCCTCGATGAAGGAGGAAGTCCTTATCTATTGCTTTGAGCCTAGACTGGAAAAGTGTCCACAGAAAACTGATAAAGTAAGTTCTTATGACTGAATTTGGGTGTTATTGCTTCATTCTGGAACACATTCTTGTCTTCTCTGCATACGGTACTACAGATTTGAAGATCTGCATAAGGTATTACAGATTTGACATTCCTTTGACAATTAACCTCAGGAGTAGACTTAAACCCCAGTGTCTAATTTTTTATAAATGAAGAGAAAGAGCTGATGCTCCTGTGCTGGGGATTTAGAGGTTTAGCTCATTTTGTTCTACTGAATGATAGAAATATTTTTTTATTACTATCACTAGAAGAAGCAAACGACCAACATGCCTGCAAAGAATTAGGCAGTTCTATAACAGGAAACACACTCTGTGGTTCAGTGAAAGCATTTTGATAAAAAAAGTCCTGACTGCACTAAGGGGTAGGAATGGATGAGAGGCAGAAGAAGAAAACATGAACGTGAAACTCCTTCAAAAGCAGAGATCCAAGTTAATGAAGCCATGCAAACCTAATCAGGAGGCATGACAAGATAGTGAGGTGCAAAAGAAAACATTTCCCTTTAGGTATTATGAGAGGTTACTTGGTAAAACCATGATTTAACCTTGGACAGCAGATCTTGATGGTGGATCAAAATCATCTTGTGGGTGTTCATTCCACCAGACCCTCTCTCACTGTTCCAAGATGCTTCTTCCCTTTTAACTGTCACCATCTACAGGCTCTGTCTGTAGACACCAAATTGAATTGTGTATGACAAGCAAGCCAAAGCATTCCACAACGAGATTTTAATGTCACTTATCTGGTGCACCTCAGTGGAGAGCAGGTGTTCAGCAGCAGCTGCAGTGGTGGTCAGCCCTGGAATTGCAGGAAAGTCCAGGTGATGCTCCCCAGCACAGCCTAGGGAGCACTTTCCTTGTTCTCTGCCTGCTTCTGTGCCTGACCTTGCCAGCAATCGAGGAGATTTTTTTTTTTAATTAGCATAATATGGTTCAGCAAAGGTCAGTGTGAAGAGTAAGAGTTATGTGGAAAATTAAATACCTCCTTGAAAGAACAGATCTGTCTGCTGTCAAGGGCTAGTTCCTGCTTTTGAATTTTAGGTAACTTCCATTCATCATTTCCAAGTATTTAGCATGCAAACCACAGTTGTGCTCTTTCCAAAGGGAATGTTTACTAAATTAAGCATTAAAGGAATATGAAAGTGATTCTCTATTCTAATGATACTTAATTAGAAATAAAACATGGAAATAGATTAAAATAATTAGTCTTAATAAGCAGTAATTGCCAAGTCTTGTGCAATAGAATAGCCTTCCCAATTTAGAGGTGGAGAATAATGATGCTGTGGAGCTACTAATAGACACTGATTTAAATATTAATTTAACTTGTAAAGTATGTGTAAGTTGTTTTTTACTTAGACTACATGGTCCTAACCACAGAGATCCTTGTGTGCTTACTATCCATCAGGATAGTATCCATCCTGCTATCTGTAAATATGAGTCGGATCAAGACCATCTATGGCAACATCAATAAATAGGTTGATAATGAAATCTGGTTATATATATATATGTAAAATATATATATATATATATACATTATATATATATATATTTATATTTTATGTCATGTAGAAGATTATCCTATGCACACAGAGGCTGTGTGTCTGTACCGAGAGCTCAGTTTTAGTTTCAAATCTGCTTAGTTTTAAGTCTCAGTGGAGAGGTAGCCCCCTACATGCAGAGGTCTGGCAAACCATTACACCAGCTGAAGCAGTGAATAAACCCAAATCTTTTTCACTGTTAGTTCAACTTTCTGAATCTTGATAATGAAAGGGTGGCTGCCTATATAGTGATTATCCCACATATTGCTATATATGGCAAACTGGGGCTGCACCTTATCTGGTGGAGCCACCCAGGCTGGACCAGGTTTTTTGGCAAAGTGCAGATCAGTGGCATCTCTCTGCTTCAGTCTCACTTTCTCCATCTAAAGCTCACAGAGCCAGTTCTCATCCTGAACTTCTATTAACAAAAATTCCAGCATGGCAAAGAGGAAGCAAGTGGTTTTTGGTGCAGCTTGTCACTGTAATTCTGTGCCCTATGGCTCAGTAAATCTTCTGCAGTCCATTTTAATTGAGGAAATGCTACAGCTAAATTTAAAAATAATCTTAAAATTTTATATGAGAATTTCAAAGTCTTTTGAATGCAGGAAATTCTTTTATACAGAAATCATGTGGGATTCCTTGTGTTTGAGTCCACAGAGAACCGAGCAGGATCCTGCAGACAAAGACAGCAAATGGATTGATAGCTGTGACAAGGGATCTCTCAGTCCCACCTACCTCCCAGGCTTGAGAAGACAGAAAATTGAAGATAAAGCACTGCTAAAGATCAGTGCTATAAAAGAAGGTCAGGAAGACGTCAGCAGCCAGAAGTCCAAAGGACAGCCAAAGCTGCAGCTCACACTGGTTGTCAGAATAAGGAAACTGAGACCATCCCTTTGAGGGGAGCCAAGAGCAAGCAACCCTTCCTCTCCACTCCATATTCAGTGAATATAACTTTACCCTGTTTAGGTCATGGCATGATGACAGAATAAATGCAACACAATGGCTCTCAGCTGGATCAAAAATGTCAATACTGCGTAACACAGAGTGATGAGTCTTGTTCTTTTTTTGGCTTAAATTAGATTGTTTAAAAAAAATGTTGACAAGGTTAACTTGGTAAGCTTTACACCAGATCAGATATCGCCTGCCTTTGCAGTTGTAATGATACTGTATCAGGTATCACCCATCTTCCTTTAGCTCCTGTAAAAATACAAAACCAACATCAAAACCATCCTTGGTCTAAAACAAAATTGTGTGCCTGCATCTGTGCTGAATCAAATTTATATTAATGAGTTGATCTGGCAATACACCAAAGTAGTATTCAAGATCCTTGACCAAAAGCCTCAGACACCAATCCAATCTAGATAGCATCAGTGTCTCGGTTTTGTGTGATCTATAAATTTATTTCTGAGTGGTTTTCAGCCAGAAGAAGATACTTTGTTTTGAAAGGGTTACACTATGTTCACTGTGTTGTTCTGTTGTTTATAGCTCCTGAAGGAAAAACTGACACCAAACCTGTTGGGCCTGCTGGCTATCAGGACTGGCAATCGAGGGAATTAATGCATCCCAGCAGCCTAAAGAGCCTTCACGCCACTGGGACTGATCCGATCGCAGGCAAGGAGAGTGCTGCTATCCTCTAGTGCATGTTCTGATGGGAACTCCAGGAACTTGCAAAAAGTCTTGGAGAGCACTGCCTGACCCCTTGACATGTGCCTCGACCCTCGCAGCAGCAGCAGCACCCTGGGACAAGGGAGCCATGGCTGCTTTACCTGCGGGCTGGGAGCAGCACCACAGTGGGTGCAGCTGCGGGGGCGGACCTGTCTGGCCTCGGGGAGGCTTCGGGCCAGATTTTCCTGCCTGACCCACTACAGTGCAGCCAAGACCAGTGATGCCTGCCCAGGAAACCTAGGTCCTTGGGGCCTGCCCCACTCTGGCCATTGTTGGGCCTGCACAGGAGCTGCCAGCTGCTCCTTGGGCCCAAGGGGCAGTGAGAAGGGTCCCAGAACCACAGAATATTCTGAGCTGCAAGGGACCCAGAAGAACTGAGTCTAACTCAGCCCTGCACAGGACAGCCCCAACAACCACACCATGTGCCTGGGCTTCCTCAACTCTGTCCACATGCTTCTTGAACTCTGTCAAGCTTGATGCTGTGACCAAGGCTCCCTGTTCCAGTGCCCAACCACCCTCTGGGTAAAGAACCTTTTCCTGATATCCAATCTAAGCCTCTCCTAACACAACACCGGGCCATTCCCTCAGGTCCTGCCACACTGGTCACCACAGAGAGAAGATCAATGCCTGCCCCTCCAACTTCCCCTCATGAACAAGTTGTAGACCACAAAGAGGTTTCCTCCAGGCTGAACAACCCAAGTGACCACAGCCACTTCTTAGTTTGTCCTCTAGACCCTTTGACATCTTTGTAGGCCTCCTCCAGACACTCTCTAATGGCTTTATATCTTTCTAATACTGTGGCACCCAAAAATGCCCCCAGCGCTCGAGATGAGGCTGCCTAAGTTCAGAGCAGAGCAGGGACAGATCCTCCCTCTCCCAGCTGGCGATGCTGTCCCTGACGTGCCCCAGGACACGGCTGACCCTCTGGCTGCCCGTGTCACGCAAGGGCTCTGCTTCCCACACGGCATTCCAGGCGAGGGGCCGCTCAGAAATCAACACCCGGAAAGGGCCAGTGCACCCCGTCCCCCGCGCTACCGCGGCCGGACCCAACCACCCAGCGCCCACCCCGAGCAGCACAGCGGGGCTCCGGGCGAGGGGCCCCGGTGCGAGAGGGGCGGTCAGTGGGCGGTGCGGGAGCCGCCCCCGCCCGGCCCCGCCCCCGGCGAGGGGCCGGGGGCGGTGCCGCGGGCAGGGGGAGCCGCGGTCATTGTCCCCGTCAGCGCCGCCTGCGCGCCGGGAAGGAGCGGCCCGGGGCGCTCGGGGCTCCGTCGCCCTCCGCCGCGCCCACCGAGGGCCGGCGGTCAGCCCGGCCCAGCTCGGCCGGGGGGAGGTGAGCGGTGGTTGCCGCCCTCGCTCCCCGCTCTGGCCCGTGCGCCGCTGGCCGGTGGCAGCGGAGCTGCGGGGATGGGAGCTCGGCGGGGACTGTGCTGCACCGCCCTGGGTCTGCTGGTGGCGGGGTAGCCCGGAGCGGCGGCACCCGGACCCGCCTCGCCCCGCGTGTGTGCCTGTATGAACAGAGCGTGTGTGCCTGTATGAACAGAGCGTGTGTGCCTGTATGAACAGAGCGTGTGTGCCTGTATGAACAGAGCGTGTGTGCCGGGGAGCGGTGCGCGGGGGCCGGCAGGAGCTTTGGGAGGGCCGGGGACAAAGCACAGGGCAGGGGCACACACCCAGATCGCCGCGGGGCTGCCGGCCGTGCCCCCGAGTCGTGACTGTTCCAGAACAGCCGTGTTGCTGTGAGCCCTCCGGGCCAGCAGCACCGCAGAGCTGAGGTCGCTGCTCACTGTTACTGTAAGGACACCTTAGAGGTGAGCAATGCATAAATACCAACAGTCCCTGTTTCCAGTAATTTATATGTTGTCACACGCAGAACCACACCAGTTGAAGTCTTTACAGAAACTTAGAATGGTACAGATTTTGTGTAACAGTCATAGCTCAGTTCCAGTATGTCTTTGGTTTAGTTTAATGTATTTTCTAGATTGAGTCAAGCCAAAGCAAGATGAATTGATGCTGATTTGAGCAAATCTGAGCGTTTTTGAGACTTCTTTAAGTAATTTAGTTGATTATGCACAATTTTTTCGTACACATCTGAGTGGGTGGTAATGTCTCGTAAGGAGTTGGTGATAGCAGTCTCCTCACTTGGCTCAACTCCACCTAGGACAGCAACACCTAATTTTTACTGCCATTCTTAAATGCCTCAAGTCCTCATAAATATAGTTCAGATTCCTGAGTTATAAGGGTTTAAAACAAAGGCTGCTCAAATTGCTGGGAGATTTTAATTACCTGCTTACTTTGTGTGTTTGTGGACCTCAAGGAAAAGTGAATCTTCTGTGAAAGTCTTGCTGGGTGTGGATGGCTGGAGGAAGAACAGGGAAGAGGATGCCAGGAAGGGAGGGGAAGAAATATGCAAAAGGCATGGAAGGCTCTTCGGTGAAGGATCGTGTTGTGGCAGCCTGACACAGGGCTGGGCAGAGGACACAGATGACTCTTTCCCTTTGAGGACTTTTTTGATTTTTTTTCCTTTGGTTTTAATATTGGTGTTGATGAGGTGAACTGAAATTAATTAACTTCCTTTAGTGACACACCCTGTTATCCTGATAAACCGCTGTCTATCTTGAGTGTCCATGTACTCCTCCACATCTGCCTTCAGCAAGAGAACTGGTATTTCTGCCACTGCTTTTGTAAGAGTCATCAAACCAACTCTCCATGTGCCTGTGCTGGGACAAGATGGGCTTGATTTTGGTGCAGTCTTGGCTTGTGGGTGTTCACCTCTCAGGAGGCTGTGTTGGTGTTGCAGGCAAGCTGGTGAGGGATGTGGCTGCCCACAGTTAGGTTTGCTTTTCCTCTCGGGTGGCAGCAGGTCCTTGCTGTCTGCAGGGAAGGAAGGAAGCATGTCTGAGTCTTCCAACAAAGATGCATTTCTGTGGTGTGACTGGGGAAGGCAGCCTGGACTTCCCAGCCTCCTGGCAATGCTGCTCTGCAGCACCACTGATTCTGCATAAAGAAGGGTCTTATTTTGGTTTTCTGGTAGTTTGTGATGCCAAGGTGAAAAAGCAGAGGTTTACTTCATGGTTTGTATGTTTTGGAGAGCTTTCAGTAGGGCAGGAAGTTGTTATGATCTATCTCTAGGGCTGACACAAGCAGATTTAACATGCTTCTGGTGTCCCCTTAGAAACTGGTTAGCAGTTGTGGCTGGGTATGGTGCTGTAAGGTTTGAAGTTCTGTACTGAACAGGTGTTAAAGGCTTCTAATTCAACACATTACAGAAATGGCTCACTAATATATTTATTGGTTGGGTTTTCTTTGTGTAAAAAAAGTAGTTTGAGAGTGACATACCTTGTTTATTATGTGATAGGGATTTATCCTGCTCAGTCTTTCCAAGTTGGCATTCTGATCTGCTCTTTTGCAAAAGTGAGGCATTGCCTGCTAATTAGTGTAATTAAATGGGTCGATTTTAAATGAGAACTCACTGAAAAGTTACATGCTCTGGAGACCTACTCAGGTATTTTTATTCATTTGCTCAAATATGCAGGCACGGGGGAATATTTTCTGTGTGTTTCAAGCAATTACTTAGAATTTGCTGGTGGTCCACTAAGAAATTCTGTATGCTTGAGCTAGGCAGGCCTGTACTTTCTGTAGTAAATCTTCATCCTGCTGTGAATGTAAGGGGCAACAATGATTTTTTTATCTCTGTCTATTTGTGTAGCAAGCAGAGGAGAGCAGTTCCCACATGCTGCCCCTGCCTGGCACAGTCACCTCCCTGGCTTGAGGCCCTGGTTGTCTGTTAACAGTCCTTGGCCTTGGGATAGCTGTGTAAAGCCTGCCTTCCCCAGTTTGTGATGAAGAACAAGGATAAAGCTGAGCAGGAGGACAACTTCTAAAGCCACAGTGGATGTGGTTTGGTAGGTTGAAGGGGTGCTTCTGCTGCTGTGGAGGCCCAGTCTCCCATAGAGAAACTGGAGCATCATAGCTGCTCACCTTGAGGGGTGACACATTCAGCAGGAGTGTGGTGCTGCCTCCTGCCATTGCTGCCCTTCATTCTCAGCTGCTGTGCCACAGCTGCCTGGGGAGGTGCTGTGGACCACATCTATAAATTTCTTAAATGTAGCATGGCATGAAAACTGGAGGGGGGATATAAAGGATTATCTTCCTGGTGATGTTGGTGGTGAGGATTTAGGCTGTGAGACTGCAGTTGCCTCAGACCTGCCACAAAATATTGTGGAGATTCAAAACATATCTGTGGAGAGGTGGAGGGTGCTCCAAGAGTGATAAAAGCCCAGGAGAAGCGATCTGTAATCATAAAGAGCTGTTGTTGAATATTGGAGACCTATGAGAGAACTGAGGATGGAAATTTGGCTCTCAGTCATTTGCATTGATCTGTTACCTGCTGTGTTTTCTAAAAGAGGGAATGGTTTAGAAATCCCTCAGCCAAGTTTCATTTGACTCAGTTGGGTGTGTGCCCTTGACTTAAACTTGACTTAACTTTTTTAGCTCATAGCTTTCAAAGCTGTTACACATGTCCTTCCCTGAGGTGGTGTGCCTTGAGATGGGAGTCACTTCCATGTGCTGGCAGAGCTAACAGTGGATGGTACTGAAGCCTGTCTAGGAAGCATTGACTACAGGAATCCTATTGCAGGTTCAGAAACATTGAGACTGTTTGCTGGGAGATGTTTCTCTGCTTTTATACTTTTTCCTGAGGATTTGGTGTTGGAGGTGATAAGATTTGCCTCAAAGATGAATGGGCAAGAACATGCCAGGCTTGTGTTCTGCTTGGATAGTGGGTGGAGTGGGCCCTGCATGGGACAGCCTTTGAATCAGCTCTTATAACCTACACAGTGAAGTTGCCAGTGCTATGCTTTTCATTTAACAATGATATAAATGACTTTCTGTATTGCAGACCTAAAAAAAAAACCAACAAAAAAACCCAACTTGAAGTCTGGATTGCGGCTGAGCTTTTAATTTGATTGTATTTCTGTCAAATACACAGTTGTCCTGGTATTGAGAGTCTCAGTTCCTAGTTTTCCTTTCTTGACAGACTGCAGCAATACAGACTTCGTTGTGTCTCTTGCAGCTTCCTATTGATCCACACCTAGAAGGCAGTCAGTGAAAAGCTTGGAGCTGTTTCTTATCTTTTTTGGGTGAAGTGAGAGAGAGAATAGTGATATGGGTAGTTTTTACAGCAAGTGTCAGTCTTCTTGTCAGCCATGAGACCTGCTTGTCCCTCCCTGCTTGTCCCTCTCTCCTCTGAAAGGTTTGTGGTGGTGGTCAGGCAATCCCTCCAAAAGGGGTGGGGGATGACATCTCCTTCACTGCAGATGAAAGACATTGAGGAGCAGCTCCTTGGTGATGACTATTAGTACTGGTTTGCCCTTTGTGTGTCCTGAATAGAGTTTCTTCCATTATCTGTTCCATGTGATGATGGAAGGCACCAAAAAGTCATGTAAAGCACACATTTATAGTCTGCTCCAGGAGAGTTAACTGCTTCTACTCAGTCTGTGCTCTTACCTGCAGGGTTTTGGCCGTTTGGGGCTTGCTAATTTTGGGCTCTTTGCATTAGAAAGAGCTCCAGTTCTCTTCTGTGCAGCTAGATTATTGCAGTCATTTGTGATTTCTTGTTTCATGCTGGAGTAAGTCAGGAGATAGAAGATTGTTCTGTTGAGGAGAGCAAGTTGTAAAAAATCTACAGCCTTTCTGGAAGAACATATGTTCAAGTTGGCACATCCCATACAATTTCTGGTCATTTTTGATGTACTTGTCTCAGGATACTCCTTTCAGGTTTGTGAAAGAATTTTGTACTTGTCAAAACACTAATATCCCATGGGTGGAATTAAAGGAGAGCTCGTAGCAGGCTTGAGGCCATTTCTCCCAAGAGGGAAGTTTTCTGGGTCCAGTTCCAAGAGTCAAGGGAAAGAAAATAAAAGTTTGGAGTCCCATTAATATTTAAAAACTATCTAAGCACAGTTACTGATAAGTCTTCCAATGAGTCACTTATTGTAGCGTAACAAAACACAAGCAGCACTCTGAACCTAATAATGCTGCTTAGTTAAAAAAATAGTTCTTCATGGTCGAGTTATGCATGGGTCTTGGGTCTTTAAAGGGACAGGGGCGGTTGTTGATTGTTGTAAAGTTGTTTATTGCATGAATGCATCAGCCTCAAAGGCGAAGAGTTCAGAGTATTAAAAGTCTGTGCTAAAAGCTTTCTGGCATAGAGTCCTCATGTTCTGAGCAGAAGCAGTAGCAGCTAGCAGAAGCTACTACCACACCTTTTTTTGCACCCCAATACAGGGGGATTTTATTCATAAATCAGTCAACTAAAAACTCGATTCTAAAACATTCTTCCTACACCTATCTGAGCTTAATTCCAGTGTGCAAAAGTAGTGTCAGTTCTTACACAAAATCTACGCACGTAGTTCTGTCTGTTCTGTCTAGAAATGTAAGCAGTGTTCTGCTGTGTTTTAGTTTTGTCTGGAGCTAAGTTAATCTTTGCAAGGTATCACTACTGAACTTTAAACTAAGTTTTAGGGCTTTTTACTAGCTAACACAGTCTCTTGAGGCACTTGAGATATATTTCTACTTAATTAAAACTAAAACTTACACTCCTACGTCATGTCTGTGTAGCTTAATATATTTGTTTCTCTAAAGGTTCCAACTCAATCCCTGCATTCCTTTATCTCTCTGAGGGCTTCTATTTCATGCATTCCAACACTTCGTGTTTTCATAGTGACAGTGTCTCCCAAAGTACAGCATAGCATCTTTTAGAAATTCAGAGCCCAGAGCAGCCAGGTCCTGGCACCGCCGCTCCATCACGACCTGTCTTTTCAGAAGCACCTGGATGCCTTACGTGGAAACTGTAGGGCCTTCACTTGATTCAAGTAATTCTGCTACAGACACGCTCGCTACCTGATACCATCCTACAAAAATCTTGCTTTTGGTATTGCTGGTCTAGCTGAGGTGACTTAAACCTGGATTTAGCAATGTTTACAAATTCTGTACAGATTAATTTGCAATTCTGGTGTTACACTGGGAGTCTTGTTGGGGGAGTGTCTGCTGCCTTCATATGAGGAAATCCTACTGCGTGGGTCATTTTTAGGAGGTGCATTAGATGAGCACTTCTTTCCACTAAACAAAAGGAATGTCATCATTGGAAATTACAGCAGTCCTCCTTATCCTAAGGCAAGATCTAGGATGTGCTGTCACAGTCTTTCTCACGCTTTTAGGGATGATTGTTTAGCCAGTCTCAGAAAGAATAAGGAATTGGTCGTTATGTATGCTCAGTTTGTAGCTTTATCAGTCTGGCAGATCAAGTTCTGTACAGATAGTTGGGTGGAGTTTAATGGTACTTTTGTCTTTTTGGTGTTTACATACCCACTTGAAAATTTGGAATAAAGTTCAGGACTGAAGGGAAGGTAGGAAGAAAGAATTTGATTGGCATGTAAAAACACTGTCACTTCTAAAAGTTTACCAGAAGAGATGGTGACAGTGAATCTTTGAAGCTTGTTGGACAAGTACCACATTTTGAAATGTGTTACTCAGGGACTGTGCTGGTTTTTTTTTGTTGTTGTTTCTGAAATACTGTTTTGTAAGATGTGTTTTTATGACTGAAATAAAGGAAACTATTTTGATCACAATATTACTTTTCTTTGAAAAATAATGAATAGTGGCATTGTAGCATCATATCTAACTTTGGCTAATATGACCTTCAAGTAAGCAGAGGGCCTGAGGTTAATTCATGCTATGCAGTCCTCAGATATATGTCTTTGGGTCGTAAGAGGCAGTGATAACTTCATATTTGAAAGTTCAGAGAACAAATGTCCTTGGGGTACTTGGAGGTTGGATTCTTTTTGCTTCACTGTCCTTTGCAACAATTACAACTTCATGCTTTGTTACATGAAAATATTGATTGTGGAGCTAAAAAATAAGTCATAGAGGTTTTTCTTCAGAGCTAAGCTATTGCTACATCCTGCAAATAAATGTCTGGTTAGCTTACAGTGCAACTTAATGAGCAGTTTCTAGTTTAGGAGGTGACTTGGCTGATGCCTGCCTGTGGGGTAGGCAGCAGAGAGAGGTATGCTGTATATTCTTCTCTTAAGATACTACTGTTTCAGCCATGAGGTAATCATACCAAAAAGTCAAGTATAGCAAGGAGTGATACTTTGTTTGAGCAGCCAGTGTGACTGAGGGGTGTGAGGCGCTGGGTCAGGCATGTGGGTGCACACTACTTCAGCTAGTGCCTTAAAGTGTTTTTCTCCCTTTTCAATTTCAGTTCATTAGGCAAAAAATTTAGTTAAAGGAATTATTTGAGCATTGGGAGTGTCAAAAACGCCATACTTTGCTAGCTCAGACTAGTTTATTGTCTCCCTGAGTGTTTGAACAAATAGTTACAGAGAATACCATAGCATATATAGATTGGCATTGACCTGGGTGTATTCTTTCAGTTTCAAGTGGTTGGTTGTTCATTAACTTTTGAGCTGTTGATAGATCTGTTTTTGTATCTATATTTCTGACCTTTAAAGCATTTGGTAACTAAATCTGTAGGCATGGTAATGTGGTCCAAACTTCAGTTTTTAACCAGTTGCCCAATAATTTCATTCTGCTTTAATCCTTTGTGTTTGCTAAATAATGAACAACCATTTAATTCCTATTCACCAATACATTACTGGTGAGTTTGTATATACTTTCATCACTTTTTTCTGAAGTTCCTAGGGCTTTTTTTCATTCTTTCATCGCTTTTAGGAGAAGGGTTGCTGGGAGCTACCTTCAAGAGTCAGGAGATTTGTTGTAGTGCATCCATTGTATATTTGGTGTGTGTCTAGTTAGTAGGTTATTAACAGGTGAAGCAGAACAATGAAAAAAAAAAAGATCTTTTTTACCTGGTTTGATTTGGATGGAGTATGTGGTGACCTAGCAGTTAAGATTTGATGGAGTAGTTAAAGCTTACAAGAAGTCTGCAATCATGTAAGAATTTTGGTGTATATGACAAATTTGAAGTTCAGTATTATGAAGCTCAGGATATAATTGATGTAAAAGCATTTTCCTTTATAAACTTTATTTTTAAAGCTGTCAATTTGTCCCCTCTATCATCTACAGCATTCAACACATACTAATATGTTTTTCATTGCTGCAGCTTGCTTGTGAGCTTATTAGCATTTAACAGCAGGTTGAATAGACATTAATAGCATTAAAAAATGGAGAGAAAAATGGAACAATGATCAAATATTTAAATCTTGTAAAGAAAATATACTGTGTTTTGAGATAAGCAACTAGAGAAGAAAAGTTGCTTGCCTTAAAATTGATATTAGAGGTTTACCTTTTAAGTAAAACATCCTGAAAATATACCTCACCCTATCTTTGAAGCTTCTAGTACTACACTTGTTGAAAAAAACTTCCTGTTGCAATTTGTAATCAGAATAGTAAATGATATAATTTTTACAGCTTCGAGAAACTGATAAACACATGAGAGAAGATGACAAGATCTAGATCAAGATCACCACGATGGAAACCAAGGTAAATATCTACAGCTTGTGTTCTGAGATGTGGCTCTATGTAAGGATTTGTAATTAGGGCCTAAAACTTGCATTAAAGAAAGAAAATAAGGAAATGGCATGAGGAATTGCAATTTGTAAAGTGTGTTTTGTAATCTGTAGTTTATTGTATAACTGAACACCTGTAATTTTTTTACCAACTCATGATTTTATTACAATTTCTCTTAAGCTCGAAGTACTCAGTTTTTGCAGTCTGACAAGAACCTTGTTCACCTTTTGTATTCTGGGATTTACACCTACCTTAAGCACAAAATCCAAGCTCCAAACTAGTTAAGGTCATTTTTACTCAAGCACACCTTGTGCACTGAATGTCTATAACTTGCTTTTGTTTTGCCTCCTGGCCTACAGAGAGGAGCTGTTAAATAAAAAAAAGTTGTTTTTTTTTTTTAAGTTTCCTAGTTCAAACACCTCGGACTTTCTGAAGTTTGGAGCTGATTTGTAAACTGATCTTTAGCACAGTTAGACATGCCTTGCAGCATAACACAGAGTGAAAACATGTGGAAATGTGGGAGTCGTTGCCCTTCTGCTTGGACATCAGCCTGGTAGCGCATGTCTTTGACATTTGTCACCGGAATAACATCCAGCTGACTTCATGCTGGGAGTTACCTGCCTCATTTTCAAGACTTGCAGTGCAAATTTGAGGTGCTAAAACCAGGAGGGTGGAATACCGTTTCAAGCTTTTGAGGATGTGAAGTTACTGCTGGTTTTGGGTATCTCTTCAAAACAGACTTAAGTTGTGATGAGCAAGACCAAGGGAGTTTGGATAACTCAGAAAAATGTGCAGCGTTCTTTATTTGTTTCTTTTGTTTTTAAAAGGAGAAATCCTACCTATGTCCATACTAGATTGGTAGTTGTGAATGTCACTTGAGTAAGGGCAGCCCCAGCTCTCATTAAAATACAAGCCCTAACCAGACCAACATGGGGCAGCAGCCACAGTGTAGGTGCTGTTGGAAATCAGCCATTTTGGTTTTAGGAACGTCTGTGGTTCTGAGTTTGAGCTCATTTGCAGAAACGGAGAAAATACTTGTTCCAAACTGTACGTTTGCAGTATGTGCACTAAGGAAGTAGCTTATTTCAACTTGGTTTTTGATGTTTTTTATTAAAGAGCGTGTAAAGAGTGAGCAGCGAGTACTTGAATGCAAGCAGGACTGTCATGTCTGGGATTATTACGGGTGCTCGTTAGTGGCCCGTGCTGTTTTTTCTTTATTTTAAGGAGATTTCAGCCACCAGTTCCTAACAGGTTGCCCTCGTTTTTGTAACTGTAGGTGAAAATGCAGAGCTGAGTGATGCAATTGAATCTTTAATTGCAAAAGCTGCAGTGAGTGTGAAAGTGTGTGTGTATACGTCTGTGAACATGTACATACAATTATCCAAAAGGCCAAAGCATCTTTCTCAAACTTGTTTTTTTTCTTCAGGAAAAAGCCTACCTGTATGACAATTTAAATATATTTTGTAATGTTTCAGTCTTTTCGGTTTTGAAGGTTGTTTTGGTGTGCAAAGAAAACGTTAAAAGGCATTTTCTTCCCCTTTTAAATTTATTTATACACTTCTTTTTTTCCTCCCCTTTTTTCTCTTTGCATTGAAAAAGAAAGATAGGGAATGCTTGAGAAGTGTGAAAATATGTATAACAGTTGTTCTCAATGTAGTGGAAACTTCATGTATATGAAATTATTTTTAGTTTTAAATAAAACACTTCAAAGAGACAAAAATGATTGACTTGCTGCAATTTCAAGTGTGTATTTTTACTATGAAAACTTTCAACAGAGTAAAAGTAAGCCTGGTACTCAGCCAGAAAATGCCACTTTGATATCTTGATGTTAATTTTTTTACAGGCTGACTAAAATTCTGTACTAAACCCTACTTCCTTAGGAAATAGATGTTGTCATTAAGAAATTGATTTAATTTTATGGAACTACTTAAAGTGGATTTTATTTTTGCTTTAGGTCCTTATCTCCAGCTTTTAGGACTCCAGAGCACCATAGGCAAAGGCATGCTCATATTAATTATGACTGTGAATATAAAAGCTTTCGTAAGGACCCAAAAAAGTCTATGCCTTGGAGAACAGAAGATGAAAAGTATGGCCAAGGCAATTCCAGGTTTGCACCTCATGGAAATAACCACCAGAGAATATATGAACGTAGGTCACCTTCACCAAACTTGAAAAGAATTCCCGTGGAAGATGCTTACAGTCATAAGCCCTACAGAACACATTCATCTGAAAGGACTGAAAGCAATAGGAGAGGCCAGTTACCACCAAAATACTCGGAAATACCTTATAAAGAGCATGATCGTCCGTTTTACCAGCACAAAATGGAGGACAGATACATGTTTGATCACTACAAAGTCACTGGAAATGAAAAAGGAATGAAACCTTTTCATAGACCGTTAGGGGCTTCATGCAAACTTGAAAGAAAATGGCATGAAGATGACTTGAGGCACCAGAGGTTACATGAAGAGAAGTATGGTCAGTCACCCAGAAGAGTTTCTGATGAATTTACGGCAAGGAGCTCTTTACAGAAGAGGTATAGGAATAAAATAATTAAACCCTGGGTATTGTGGTGTAAAGCCTCAAGTGAAAGTCTATTTTCATTATAGTTGAAGATATCCACCTTGAAACACGTTGGCCACTTTGTAGTTTAATTATGGGCGACTGGTAGTAGTGAAGTATTTGTCTTTTAAGTAAATCGTATTGCTGGCTAGAGTATGAAAGGATAATATTTCCCTCTTAAGAGCCCCTGCACATCTGTACCTTGGCGCGAGGGATTATGGGTTAACTTGCCACGCATTCTGCTGTCCAACATTCTGCACATATAAGTTCTCGCTTTCTTCTCTAGTGCAAGTGTAAATTGCTTTATGTCAACACAGGTATCCTGAAGATCACGATTACAGAGAATATGGGCACGCGTCTAAAAGGGCTAAGGAAATGGAGAGGTATGACGGTGGAGATGTAGCGAGAAATTCCAAGTGGAAGCAAGAACGTTCTTTTCCACCCTGCCAAGAAAAGGAGGAGCAAAGATACCCGGGTGCGCAGTCCCGGCGGTCGGCTGAGAGGGAGCACTTGGGGGGGTCTGTCACAAAGATAGCCTATGAGTACAGCCACAAACGGCGCCGGCACCCGGACGGGGAAAAGCCTTTTGCGGGCGACAGGGCTCAGAAGTACGTGAAGCAGGAAGAGCAGAAGTACGGCTCTTCCAAGGGCGCCCGGAACAGCAAGGAGCTGGATTACTTCAGTGGGGGCAGAGCGAGGCGGACTGAAGAGCGGCACGTTGAAGAACCTGTTAAATGCAGTTCAAAGAAGGGCTGCAATGCTTGTGTTAACTCTTCCAAAACGGATGTTGAGCTGAGGTCTTTTAAAAACAAACTGAATGAAAGAGTGAGGAAAGACGGGGAATTGAGGAAAACCGTAGATTCCTCCAATAGCCAGCGTGATGCGAGTCATACTGTTTCAGATGTGAAAGTGTCAGAGGCCAACTGTATGAGAGAGCATCTCACAGTCAAAGTGGATATGAAGAAAATGGTGACCAAGTACAGGTATTGGTTTTCTTTCACCTCTGCTTTCTTCCTGTCTCTTTACAGTTTATGAATATTGGAGGGAAGCATGGTTTCTTTAGGAGGTAGCCAGGACAAAGTATGATTGTACCTTTTTAGTTTTATTTCTTCTAAAATGGTAGCTTTCCTGTCTTGGCAAGTTAACTATTAAATCTCTACTAAAATAAACAAATACAACCACCAACAAAACCCCAACATTTTATGGAGATGTAGGAAGTGGAAAGAGTAGATATGCCTGATACAAACGTGTAGTTAGAAGTTGGTTATGATAAGTGAATGTGTTATTTTTATTTAAAAAACAAAACCCTCAAAAGACGACCAAAGAAGTGCAGATAAGCGTAGTCCTGTGCTTTCGTCTGAAATACGATGGCATTTTTTTAAACTGTCTTCCCTTCTTTTTTCTAAAAATCAGCCAACCTTTAAATGCATAAATCTCAAGCACATATATTCAGATGTTCAAGATCTCAAGTTCAGTAAAACTGCCAAAAATGAGAGATCTCTGAGTTGTCATTTATTGTTATAACCAAGTGGCAACCTGTTGAGGCATCAGAACTAAAAAGCAGTAGAATCTGCTTACAAATGTCTGCTGTGTAATATTTGTGTTTGCATTTAGCATTCCCTGTGCTGGCTGCAATGGAAGAAAAAGTGGCAGTAGTGTAAAATTTTAGATCATAAATACACGGTAGAGAATAAGCAGCTTGGTTTTGATAGATTCTTGCAGGGTTTTCTGGTTTCTTGTCATGCTGTTGCAGGCCAGAATGTCTTATATTGGTAGTAATGGCTTTTGGAAGAGATTACCTTCCTTTCCAAAATTCTCAGCCTTCATTTAAAGGTATTTTGCCTCTTGTCCCAAGTAAAACTTCTATATAAACTTTCTTCACTTTGCACTTTTTAAAAAATATGTAATACAATGGAGAGTTACCAAGACAAGTTACTGCATATAAGGAGCTAATACTAAAGACTGAGGAAAGGGAGGTGGAGTAATGCCCATTGACCACAGTTGGGCTAGGATGAGGCTTTGACCTCCTGAATGATAATGTCAGGAAAATTGTTGGGTTTTGTTGCAAACCCATAGGATGATTCCTCTATCTAGGAGACTTGCTGCTGTTTTTGAAGGTCGATAATGTCAGGAAAATTGTTGGGTTTTGTTGCAAACCCATAGGATGATTCCTCTAGGAGACTCTTGCTGCTGTTTTTGAAGGTCATGCACAATGGACATGGTAGTTGTTTGCAGACCAAAGAAACTGCTGCATTGATTACAGCTAATTTAATGTATGGACGGTTTGCTTCTGCAGCCAAAAGTGCTAAATATTTTATTTTTTCAAAGATGAGAACATTAATTTTACGGAAGCTGATGACTTGGATTATTCATATTACTTTAGGCATTGAAGAAACACCTGACTTGAAATGACTCAGCTGAGAAAATAATTTCTTTATAAACCTGGGCAGCAGGTAGATAATTCAAATATCTAAACCTGAGGTTGCTTGGATTCCTTCTTGCATACATTTATTCCCGGCTTGCTAGGGGAAAATAGATAATTTCTGGCATCTGCTAGAGGCTATTACTGATGCAATTTTTGTATGGAATTCTAGTATTGTTTGCTTCTAATACAGTGTGGCCAGGCACACATAATCACTTTGCAAAATGAACAATTAAAAGTCTTCATCCTAAAATCTTTTATCTGAGTTCTTAGAGTTGTTAATTTATATTTTAGAATGACAGGTATTTTCCTTGAAGCAAGGACAGTATGGTTGTTGAAGTGTTGGCTTTCTTGTCAAAATAATTTTTGAGCAGCAGTGCAACCATTTGGGGTGTAAACTTACTCAGAATGAGTACAAATTCACAAAAAGATGGCAATCACGTTCTTGAGTTCACACACTGCTACTGAAGCAGTTTCACTAGGATGAAGTGATGACTCTGTTCCTAAAGATGTGAGACTTTTTTTCTTATCTTTGTACTGTTCTTGAAAATTGCCTGGTAGCTCCTTATAAACAAGACACAGGCATAACTGCCTTTCAGAATTATTCTAAAGTAGTCTATCAAGATCTTAATTTTATCTAGATTTGATAATCTAGTTGAATTAAATTTAAAATTCACAAATTTTGTATTGCATACTTCACAGAAACAAAGATTCCTGAGAGCAAAATTATCTCTTCATATTTTAGTATAGATTTTCTTCCTTATGGCCTTACTAGTTTTTTAAGTAAAAAAAAAAAAGGAACAAAATGAGATTTTTGCTTTTAATCCCATTTATTCATAAAAGGAACTTCTCAAATTGTTTTGTTCTACTTGTCTATTTTAAATTTTCAGATTTAGATATTTGCTTTAAAATAAACTGTACTTTTTTTTTATTCTAGGACTGCTTCTAGTCACACTACAGAGAGACAGATGTCCCATGATCTGGTTGCTGTTGGCAGAAAAAAAGAAAATTTTCATCCAGTGTTTGAGCACATGGAATCTGTGACACAAAATGTTGAAAACGACCCATCAAAAGAATTTACTCAGGAAATCATCACAATTATTCATCAAGTTAAAGGTGGCTGTAGTATTTGGGCTATATGTATGTGTTTATGTATATATTACAAATGTAGATTACTGAACACAAAGCTGGTGGTTAGATATGAGGTCCTAGTAAGTCTCAGGTGTTTGCCATTGTCTTTGTTTGTATTTTGGCTTCCTTTTGTATTGTTTGAAGAAAATGCGTGTTGAAGATTTAAAGTAGTTGAGTGGAGGATGACTGCAGGAAGGTCTCAGGCCATAACTGAGGCATTACTGTAGAGATTAAAGATCAAAATGATTTTATGCTAGCATGGGAGAGTAACCTGCTTGTTTAGGAAACATGACAGGAATAAGGGAGCTTTGCTGTAATCACAGCTCTCTAGTTACATACAGTGCCTTTAAATTTCCAGATTAGTGTTTAGGCAGCTGTATCATGTTCAGTGTTGAACTTTATACATTGATTCAAGTAATTTGGCTACTACCATGGTAGAGCTGACAATTGAGTTTAATCTTATCAAATAAGGTACTCTAAGTTGGGCTGGCTTAATCTTTCATTTGTGTATATTAAACTACAAGTGGAAACAATTTGAAATTTCATTTCAACAGAGTTGTCATGGTATCCTTAAGAGTTAATCTTTTAAAAGATAGATTTTCCCACTGTGCATTTCAAATACTACAAATAGTGTTCTTGTATTTAATATCTCTTTGCAGCAAATTATTTTCCATCTTCTGACATAACTCTACATGAACGGTTCTCGAAAATTCAGGACAAATCAAGTGCAAGTACAAATGAAGTGAAAATGCATCTGGATCCAGAAATTCACAGGTAGTTGTTGAGCTTTTTTGTCTTAATTCATTTGCATTAAGGTAATTAATCTTCAGTAGAATTTACACATTTTGGTACTGTTTACCTGCCTGTATCTTTAACACATTCTGTAGCCTGGTCAAGAATGCTTTTACTTTTATAGTGTTGGCATTTGTTTTTATGCATTATTTTTGTGTTCCAGGAGGATTGACATGTCTCTAGCAGAACTTCAGAACAAACGAACCATGCCATCTGAATCTCCCCAGGTACCTTGATTGCTTAACTTTTTTGGCAAGCAGTAAGTTGTTATTATAGATACATTATACATGTAAGTAATGTTTTCCCCTTGCTACTGGGACATAATTTTTACATGCTGTGAAGACCAGCAGTAATTCTGAGTATTTTGAAAAAATGCACACCCGAGCATATTTACAGATACCGCAGTGATGCCAGTGTGCTGTGTTCACTGAGCAGTAAAATGCAGATGTGTTCTCCTGAGTAGATGGAGTGTGATTATTCCTGCTGCTTGAACCCCTGTCTGTTTTTAAATAATGTAAATACTGAGTCCCTGACTGATGTGTGATTTTTGATTTTCCTCCGAGGTTACAAAAAGCCTTAATGTTTCTTCTACCCTAATGTTACAATGACTCAAAATCCACATAATTCCTCAGAATGCTATTTTATCCCACGCTTTCATCTAGGGTCATAAAATTTTCTGTCTTCCCCTTTAAAGCTCTGCTTGTTATGATTTAGTTACCATTCCTTTTCCATAGTACAGGTACATGGAGATTCTCCTTGATTAAGGATAGTAGAACTTCTTGAGATTTACTGAAACTTACATGAATATTTCTGCCTTGGTAACTCCATGCAGAATTCCAGTGCTCTGTGCACTGTTATTTGGAAACTTGTAAACAGGCAGATGGTGCAAGGAAGGATAATTGCTTAGGACCACTTTTTATTGCTTTAGACTTTGGATCCTTGGGTTGATGTGAACCTGTCCTGTGTGCAGATAGCTGAACTATGTTAACAGGTCATGTACAGGGTGCTGCCCCTGAAGGACAGAAGCAGGTTGGTGTTCAGTTCTTAGCAGCTAACTTGGCTTCAACCCTTCCTTTTAACTAGAACATTGTAAGAGTGTTAGAAGATCCAAATGATCTACGGTATGATATAGAAAGGAGAAGAAAAGAGAGATTGAAGAATGAAGATGAGAGAGTGTTTCATGTAGATGGTGTAACTCCAAGGTAATGAGCAAATAATCTTGTTGGCCCAAGCCTATAGTTCCCTTATGTGTTCATTTTAGGGCCCTTCCACAGATACATTCACATTTGTGGTGATTCTTTTCCACAGTTAGTTTGACTGGGGCTGAAATCCAGCTGACATACATTGCAAACTACTCTGTAATGAGGTGTTACCTTGAAAGAGGTTAAACTGCAGTGGGTAAAAATGAAAAGCAAACACAAACTGTAGCTCTGAATGAGAAGAGAGGACAAAGTTAGTTTGAAAACGTTTAAGATTTTTAAGGTCCTCGATGTGCCACGTAACAACATTCTCATGGTATTTTGCAGTTCTGTAAAATCATTCTAGGATAAATATATTGTTATGCTGCCCTAATGGTTTGGTAATAAAACGTGGAATATCAGCAAATAACTGGAATTTTTCTAATTCTTGGATAATTTGAAAACTTAGATTTTTGGAATAGCGTTTTACTCCCATGGATTCCTCCAACAGGTTTGTTGAAGGTTTTCACACCAAGTTGTCCGCTGACCTCAGTCATCCTCTTTCACTTTTGATGTTGTGAGGTCAGTTAATTAGAGAGAGAGACTTTTTGTACAAATGTTGATTAATGAATTTCCAGAGTGTAATAAAATGTATCCACACAGTAGTCATAGTTTCTTACGCAGATTGTTTTTCGTGTGCTGCTCTTTGTTCATTTTAAATGCAGTCTGTAGTGGCAACTAATGGCAATACACACATTTGGAAAAACAGACTTATGAAGCTGTAGAAGAAATTTCTTGTATTTGAGATTCTTGAAACAAAAAATGTTAGCAAGAGGAGGAAAAAAGTCAGTGGACTTGCTTCATTTCCCCCAGCACACTTCCCCAATTACTGTCCTGCTTATCTTTTGTGAGAAGTGTAAATCTTCCTGTTTGGCTGTCCTGGAGTTTGTCAGGGGTTCCACTGTCAGGGGAATGTGGGCTGAGGGCAGTACTGGCATGAATGATATGTAGAATTTTCCTGAGGTTGAGAGGCTTTAATAGCTCACATGAGATACTGGCAGTGCCTCTGAGCTTAAGTGTGCTGCTGGCTTTTTTTCCTGAACTTATTTTGCACCTATGAAAACTGTTTCTGTGTGTTTTGTAAAATACAAATTGGGACTTCTGCTGGTTAATTTTCATGGTAAATGTTTTATTTAGAAGTTTGTGGATGCATCTGTGTTAGCAATATTCTTGGTTAAAAAAAAAAAAGAAAAAAAAAAGAAACAAGAAGGCAATAAAAACAAGCAAGCAAAAGCCCAAAGCCAGAGTCAGCTGCTTGCTGAGGATGAAACTGGAGGGTGCAGGTGTCTGTCTAGAGCTCCTGGGGGTGGGGAATGCCGAGGCAGGGCGGGCTCGGAGCAGCCTGCGCGGGCGGCGGGGTGTGAGGGGCGCGGCTGCAGAGCGCGCTCCCGCCGGCAGAGGGCAGCAGTGACCGCTGGGCTGAGCGGGGAGCCGGCTGCTCCCGAGCGCGGGTTCACGGCTCCTCTGGCGTTGGGAAGAGAATGCAGAATACAGGTTGCTGTGGAATTCTGTGCAGAATTGCAGAATTTGAGCTTGGGCTAGCAATTTGTTGATTGTCCTAGGAAAATTTACTTGCAAGCTGTCACTTAGCATTTGTGATACAGATGCTAGAATAAGCTAGTTTAAAATACAGGGCGTTGATATGCTGTGGCTTTAGGTATTAATTGTTCTCGCGCTCTCTCTCTCACTCATCAGGAACCAGCAAAGCTGCAGTCTTTCAAAGTTACAAACATCTCAAGTTGATGGTTTCCATAAGCCTATGAGGTTCATTAAGCCACCTTTGAGGAAATTTATTGGGAGACCTCATCTGGTAAGCCTAAATGTAGAAACAGTAGCTCCTGCACTGTTGATGTATAATTAATATTTTGCTTCATTGTCTGTGCTGATGTGAATTCAACAATCTGTGATGTCTTGCCCTTTTAAATTTTGAGTGAAGCTTTTTTATCTTCTGTCTGTGCTCAACAACAAAACTACTCATAATTTCACAGTTCTAGTGCAAGAGTACTTCCTCAGGTATTTTTTGAAGCAGAGATTAGTACATCTGAACTAAAACCACTTTGATACCACTCCTTTTCTTTTCATAAAAGAAGTTTGTGTCTAATATCACATTTCTTCCACATAATGGTGTAATTACCTAAATGATAAAATAGAAGGCCTTGTTATTGAGCAGATAATCCGAGCTAATGTTAAGTAGTTTGAGAAAAAGAATACTCTCCTGCATTGTAGTTGTCAGTGGTACGAAGGGAATGCCTGAATCTTGTGTAGGTGTTATTGTTTCTGGAACAGTGTTTCTTTTCTCTTCATTATGATAAAAGTTCTGAAAAGCACTTATTTTAAATAAAAATGAGGAGCAAATCACAGAAATAACAAGAAATATCTGAAAAATGTTCCTGAGGATGAAATGTTAAACAATAGAATATCACATTTCTTGAATATTGCATTTATGAAACCTAGCTTTGGACAATTATTCTTTAGGCAGTCTTTCTGCAGTGTACTTCAATACTGAAGTGGGCAGGACAATAATATTAGGTCCAGTAGAAATAAAATTTGTCTCTTGTGGAAAGTTCCTTGTGAAGAACTGTAATCAATTCCAGGTGTTTGTGCTTGTTTAACTTGGGGAACTGGTGAGACCAGAAAAGCTTTTTAAATGTGCAGTATAATTCTAAAGCACTTTTTCTTATTTTTCTGTTGGCTGCAAAATAAGGAGAAGACTAACATAAGTTGTCGTTCCTTATACTGTAACTAATACTCTCCATAGAGAGGGTTCCAGGAGTCCATGAAACTGAGGTCCATCAAAAGTAGCTTTCATGTAGTCAACTCTCAAATGTAGCTGCTTTGCAGATACAAAAGTGCCTCCTTCAGTGTAAAGGAACACAAGTTTTTAATGGTAAAAAGCATTACTTAGTCTTGAGTAAGATTCAAGTCTCCCAAAGCAAGTAGCAATGGCTAAGTAATGGATGCAGCTGCAGTGGGTCTGGCTGAGCTGCAGTTCATTTCCCATAGCAGCCCTCCCTCCCAGTGCTGTGCTTTGCACGGGGGCCAGAAAGGCGCTGGTGACACCGCGGTGCTGGGCAGGGCTCCGCAGAGCTCCGTGCCTCTCCCCCTTCCCACCCCACCCAGCGCTGGGACTGGGCTGGATCTTGGGAGGGGACACAGCCAGGACAGCTGACCATATGACCTCCTCTGCTCAGCCAAGAGAAAGGAAATAATAATAAAAGCTCAGAAAAAGGAAGGAGAGTGTGAGAGGTCATTGGTTATTGTGACGTTTGTCTTCTGGAGCAGCCACTGTGCATTGAAACCCGACTTCCTGGGAAGTGGCTGGTGGGAAGTAGAGAAGAAAGCATAAAATTTCCTTTGCTTCTATGTGCAGTCTTTGCTTTTGCTTTATTAAACTGAATTTTTCTTGACCCATGTGTTTTTTAAATTTTATTTTCTCCCTCCCAGCCCTGCTGAGGGGGGAATGATGGAGCTGCTTGGTGGGTACCTGGTATCCAGCCAGGTCAACCCAACATAGTAATACTGTAATTGCAAATAAAAAGGAGGTTGGTTTGAAAAGGACACTGAGTCATTTCTAAATGTGTTGAAGATTCAGGGAGATGGCATTTTTGTATTTTAATAGTGAATTGCAGACATGCACCTTTTAGGAAATCTTGCACTGCAGTAAGGAGTAATGCCTTTGGAACCACAGTAAGTGTGAAAGCATAGGTATTAAAAATGCAAGACATCCTAAAGGTGGAGTGGCTCTTAATGGTCAGCCTTTTAGAAGCTGGTTTGTAGACAAGTAGGAAAATCCAAAACTTCAGTTAAGTAATCAAAATATAATATTTGTGATGTTAACATTCAGTAATTAGGGGTTGAGCTTAAACTTGAGAAAAACTTAGGCTTGAAAGGTATAATTGTGTATGTAAGCTTGAATGTAAGATTTGTCCTACTGACAAAAGGAGGCCAGCTAAAGAGTAAAGTAGAAGATCAGAATGAGTATACATGTGTATTTCTCCTCCTCATTTTTTCTGTTATTTTTTTTTAAAGCCTCTGGTTTAAGAACATCCTAAAAAATGTTTTGCTGTACCTTTGCATCAAGTAATTCTAATGTTAATATTTCTGTGAGTGTACTTTAGTCTTAAGGAAGGTGGGAATGGGGAGGGCTGTATCCAGAGTTAATTAAGGCAAGCTTTATTTTAATTCCTAGAGGTTTATTTTGAACTATAGTGGGAAATTTTTGTAATTTTTTTTTCATCTTGCTGGAGTCCCAGCTTAAAAGAATAGTCTACTTCAGCTAGGAGCTTCCTGATTTGTGTTGTATGTAGAAAGTTAATTTGATTTTGTGGAGTGTCTTTGTTTTCTTCGAATAAGAAGGGAACTGAGAAGTTCCTAGCTTTTTCTTGCAAAAGCCATTTTGATCGCACTTCATAAAATCTTTCGCCCTCTCTTTTTGTTCTCTGAATCCTTTCCTGTCAGGGCATTGTAAGAAGCTGAATAGTTGACTTGTAGGCAATAACATAGTCTAAAAAAACAAAAAGAAAGCTAACTTAAATCCTAGTTAAAAGTTATCTTGGATTCTAACATCATTCCATTATATTTATAGCCCCCTATCTTCCCCACACCATTATTGGCAGTTTTACCAGAAAGGTTTGGTAGTTGTTAGAGGACAGAAATTCTGAGAACAGCAAAGCATGCATTTGCATTTATTATTAAAGGCTAGTATTTATGAAATATTTCAGGAGAGTTCTCTTCTTAGATTCTTTTTAAAATGTATTTCAAGCTGATGAAATTTCCTTTATTAAAAGAGTTCAACAGCATTGGAATACTTCTGTGATTGTTTAAGAACAGACTATAAACAAACAAATTTATTTAATTGCTTAGAGTTCATTAGCATATTCATTCTGTCTGCATAGAGGACTTCAATGTAGTTTGTGCCAATGCTTCTGTAAATATTTGTGATCATATACAATAATGGATGAGAATGACATCCTCTAGAAGTAGCAGTCATAGGGAAAGTTGGAAAAGTGCCAAAATGTGCAGGTAGGTCCGTGGCTGAGGGAGTGCTCTGTTTTAGGCAGCCACAGCTGTTTGATTGCAGCTGTTCAGTGTGTTGACACAACAATTTCAATACTAGTTGTCTGTGTAACTTGCTTTTGAAATCGTGCTTGTGTGGCAGGCAAGCAATTCTCAAATGCTCCCTTGAAACAAGGAGTTAAAAGTAGCATTTTCTAAGGACCTCCATGTGCTACACATTGTTTGTTTGCTGTGGAGGTGTGCCTGTGCTACACACTAAGGGGTGATGGCCATGTGCTAACCAGGAGTCCAGAGAACCAATCCTGTCACCTTTGTTCCTCACGCAAGCCCTGACTGCTGCAGCAGCCTGTCTGCTCTACTTGATACATGCAAGCTGAGGCATCTGTTCTGGGAGGAGGGAGGGATGGAGAACCTTAATTGTGTGGTCAGCTGCTTAGATCTCTCCAAGAGGAAGGAATTCCAGGAGGATGGTCTGTACATCTTTGGCTTCTGTGGGCTCTGCTGTCCCTTCAGCCAGCTTGGACTGCAGGCACAATGCTCCTGTTACTCCTGTTCCTTCAAAGAGTGTCATTATGTCAAACACTACAAGACTGAATGCGTTTCAATATTTGTTAGTATAACCTGAACAATTTATATTTTTTTCTTGAATAATTTAGTAACATGAAGCTATAACTGTTTTCCTACTAGAATTCTTACTATGCTTCAAAATCAAGTGACACTTACCCCCACAGACGTATTAGAGGACACCTTGAAAATGCAGGACCCATCAGAAGGCACTTTAAGGTACAGATCAGCTTTTATAAGATGTTTGTTATATAAAATGGTGGTTGAACCTGTTGATTCATAACAGGACTCACACTTTGAAGGTATTAAGTGCTATGAAAAATCATGTCATCAAAGCCTAATTGTTTCTGTTGGAATAATGGGAGGCTTAGCTTTTAGTAGGTGAGAGTGTTGGCAGTGGATTGAACAGGGTTGTCCAGTGTTGTATGCAGGCAGTTGAAATAAATAGATTACTGCAGAGTCAGGAATAAGAAATGCAGGAATTGCACAATGGCTAGAAAACTCATCTATCCAAAACCCAAGCTGCTGAGCTTTTTTTCCTTCACATGACAGAAGCCTGAGCTTTTTCCAAAGGCTGGAAGACATGAGTTGTGTTACTTTCAAAACTGTATTGCTGTTATTTCATTAACCAGTTCATGTAGGGATTTCTGGGGAAATAATGTCTTGTGAATACCCTGCGTACTGCTAGCTATGCATTAAAAAAAAAACTTAAAGAAGTGAGGTTTTATTCTTGGGGCCTCAAGAAGGTAAAGAGATGGACAACTGTGCTTCTTTCTCAGGTAGAGCAGTGGCCAACTAATGCCTTTTAATTGTAAAATGTACCCTGGATTCAGCAGAAAAACAAAACATTTCCTTTTCTGCTGACAGTGGCATGCTCTGCGTGAGTCCATTTAGAGTTGTTGATGTGAGAAAAGTATAAGTCAAATCTAAAACAACTTACACTAATTTTCTACCTCGAAATTGCCCCTACATTTTTAACATGCATTCTTAAGACTAAAGTAATAGACAGAATAGATAGTCACCTTTTCTGTTTTGTAGATAGTGAAGTAGAATTTCAGTGGCTGATCAGCTGTCACTTTTGGATGAAACTTTGAAAAGTAAGTAAGTATAGATGTGAGTTGTGGGGTCTTTTTCCCCTTCTTCCCCTCCACCCCCCCACACCAAACATAAGAGCTGTTGGATAAAAAGACTTTCTTCACTTTAGGTGTGCCTTGTCAGCCAACCTTAGTCAGATAGCTAAGCTGACACCAACAAAATCTGCTGTCCTTATTCTGCTGGAGAAAGTCTTTTTCTAAGTTAAAAAGTTCAAAGTGTTCAAAGCCTGATACAACTATTTTAACACCTAAGAAGATTGTAGCCTGTTACTCTGTATCCCCTCTGCATTGTCAGCCTCCAGGTGATGGAGGAATGTAGCACTGGCTGCTGGATCCCTGGGGCAGTGTTGGTGGTTGATGCTCCTTCATTTGCATCATTCTGCAGCTCTGCTGATTCTACAAGCAGGAAAGTGTCCATTTAAGTTGTCACTTCACATATGCATGAATATTGCAGTACCCAGTGATCTGTCCCATGATGCTTTAATATTTATAGGGAAAATGGCCTATGCACTTGTATTGCAGTTTGCTTATGTGTATAGCACTTCTGTCATTGCCCTGGAAACAGTGGTGTTGATTTGACTTAATTTCTTTAAATTTTTGTATTTAAATTCCTTTTGCACATCAGTTTTCTTGCTGTGCTGATGGTGAAATAGAAGTGACTGGACTATCTTTTACACTTGGGACTTTCTTGGCTAATAATTTAAAAGAACAGCAGCATACAGAGAAACAAAAACCTCGCAAAAAACCCCACATAGAATTCTCTGCCTTCCCCTTTCCCCACCTCCCAAAAAAAATCAAGCCCCACATAATTTTTTCTTCATATTTAAAATAGGGGCATTTAAATTTAATAAGCAAAAAGTGATGACTACTCAGAGTATTTAAAGAAAACATATGGTCTGCACTATGTTAGACTTTTTGGGAAAAGAAAAAACTGCTGTTCTAAAATACCTTATAAAGGATCTGGAGAAGTCTTACAAAATTTAAAAGGTCTTTTTTGTAATGACCCTTTATCATGAATCACTAAGTTAGCCTTTAAGCAAGTAAATGCAAAGTGATCTTTAAAACTAAACTGCATTCACTGCTTAAAAAAAGTTCAGTATATTATTGGCTGTGGTGGGTTCACCCCTGCCAGCAGCATAGCACCACACAGCTGCTGCCACCCTCCCCTCAGCTCCCTTCCTCTCCCAGCAGCATGGGATGGAAAATGTGGAGAGCAAAAGTGAGAGAACTCATGAGTTGAGATGAAGACTGCTTTAAGTAAGAAGTGATGCAAAGGCCATCGCTCACCATCTGTCACAAGGTGACTGATGCCCAGCTGGTCCCCAAGCAATGGCTACTTCCTCCAAAACCCCCTTCCCTCCGTTTCTGTTGCAGAGGAGATCATGTGGTGTATAACATCCCTGTGCTCAGCGTGGGCCACCTGTCCTGGCTGTGTCCCCTCCCAGCTTCTTGCCCACCCTGTTGTCCTTGCTGAGCAGCAGAGTAAGGGAAAAGGAGAAAGTGTTGCTGCTTTGCAGGTACTGCTGGGCAATAGCCAAAACACTGGTGTGTTACCAGTGCAGTTTTAGTCACAAATCCAAAACTCAGCACCATGCATGCTGCTGTGAAGAAAATTAACTCCATCCCTGCCACACAGTGCAGCCATATATATTTGCTCATATACCCTTATTTTAGAGCTTCAGGCTCCTAGGGATTGTCATTAGCATTATTTATAAAACAGTCCTGATGTAAGCCTGGATGTTACTTCAGCAGACTCTTTTCTTATTTCTAGACCAAAAATTAATGGTATTTTCCATATGCTTTAGATTATCTTGTTTTGCTAGAAGCAAAACAAGATGTGACTGAGGTGCCTATTTGCCAAATATATATATAATCTGTTAGCTTTGTCTACAACTGATGGTGTTCTACATTCATACTACTGCTGTGTCCTTCCCTCCCCACTTACAGAACATGTAGATGCTTGAGTTGAAATGTCTAAGCTGTTTATAAGGCAATTTTCAATACCTTGCACCTTTCTCCCATCCCTTGCTTGTTCTGGTCCTTTATTTATTGTCATACAATTGCAGTGGCAGACCACCAAGGCCTCCTTTCTAGTCACTGAAGTCAAGGGAACCATAGCAGGAGTGGGGAAATAGGAACTTCTAATGCTGTGTTCAGGGCAATTATCCAGCATTAAAAGTGCCCTTCAGTCTTCCCTGTGATGGGCACGTACCCATGTAACACAGCCTAGTGCAAGGAGGTTCTTTGTGCCTGCACTCTGTTACTCTCCAGGAAGGTGATGGGCATTGAATGGGCTCTTGCAAGTGTCCTCCATCAGAGTAACCCTGGTGGGATAATGGGGCCAGATTCTCACTTGTCTCCTGCAGAGTAGATGGGTGAAATGATTTGTGAAGTAACAGAACCTCCACATTTGCATAAGGAAACCTCTGTTCTGTACAGTTCTCTTTATTGTTCACTAGCCACACAGTGGAAAACACAGTGGAAAAAGTGGTACTAAAGTTATTGCAACCTCAGATCATGGGATTTTTCTTTAAGTGATCCTTGCTCTGTCAAAAGGAGACATTTCACCAAAGAAATTTTGTCATGCTCAAGAAGGGCTGTTTCTGTGACATATTTTGTTTTCTCCTGCCCTTCAAAGATAAAAGATAAGAAGAATTTATATGGCCAGAAGGTTTTATCTGGTTTTAGATGAAAACTCATTGTTTAAATTTGGTGTGGCTGTTGGAAAACTTAAAATGGCAGTGTTGGAAAACTATGGGAAATTATGACAAATACGGTTTTTATTACTCTAAAGATATTTGAGATCTGAGTACCTAGGAATGAAAATAGTTTTCAGACTTTAGCTGCTGTGATCAGAGTTGCTGTATCCTTTCTGTGTTTTTATAATGCCTTTCACCTTTAAGTCTCCTGATACCTCTGTGGCCTCTGCTGCTAGTCCCACAGTAGGTTAGTTTGCAGTTTTCCAGTGTGGAGGTATCAAAGGCATAGAAAATGTCTTCAGACTGTCAGGCATTAAAGCTCCAGGAAAAACATATGTACTGAGTTGTGTGTTTTAGTGTGACACTTTAGACTCAATGGATGCCTGCTGCAGGCTTGGCATCACTGAATTTGGTAGTGGCAGTGAGGTGTTGTCTGAAAGTTTTTTGTTGATGGCATGTGCCTCATTAATGATTGAAAAAAATGTTAAAATGTTGTACAATGCATTTATTTTTTTTTTCTACAAGGAAGATAATTTCAGATGTTTTAAACAGCAAGTGCAGTACATCAGTTCTTTGAGCCCTGTGGTCTGAGGAATAATATGTATTCCTTTACATGGATGAAAAGGAAGAGGGTGTACACTTGCAAATGCAAGCTTCTGTCATTGAGTACTGTAAGTTTTACGTGTGTGTAGCTGTAAATATGAACTTTTGAGTTTTGGTGCCCTCATTTTGCACAATTTTTTCTTCCTTTCCCACACCCTTACAGAGCAACTTTGCAGATGGCCGTTTGCAATCCCATTATAAATCAGGCTTAGTGCAGAAGGGTTTATATATTCAGGCTAAGTACCAGCGGTTACGTTCTGTTGGTGTGAGGGGATTTGCCACTAACAAATTCAGAGATGGATTTTTGAGGAAAGAAAAGGTAAGTTTGATTAATTTATTTTTCACTAAGCCATTTGTAAAATATGCATATTCATAAGATCCATTTTGATTTTTAAATCTCCATGGAATGATTTGGATGGGATTTTCTGGGATATTGGCTCTTTGTACTTCACTGGCAAACTTGACTGTGCACTCCTGTTTCCTCCCTGTTTATTCTGTGGGCACTTGCTTTGTGTAACTGCAAATGAAAGATGCCCTCTGAGATTCTGTGGTTGCTTCTGTTTCTGTATTTTTTCCTTGAGCTCAGCTGATCTCTCTTCCTACTCAGGCTACTAGAAATTGTCCCTTTGTCCCTTTGTGGAACAAAATATTCTGTCCTCTTTAATCTAAGAGAAGGGTATTAATAATTTTTTAATACATGTGTGCTTCTCCTTTTTTATGTTATTGTAATTATGTACTTTAAAGTATTCACTGGGGTGCTGCTGTGAAAAAAACTTGGTGCACAGTATAATGTCTTGTGTAAAATGGTTTGATAAGCTTAAACTTTGATTTGCAGAGTGTATGGGCCAACAATAATCTTCAACTGCAGAAGAACTTTTGAGCCATATAAAATGTTGCAGTTTTTGTGAGGATCAGTAGTTAAAACATACTAAATCCTTTATTAGAATTGATCAAAGTAGTATGAAGTTACTTGTGACATCAGGGAATTGGATTATATGACCTGCACAGCCCCTTGTAGTTCTGTGTTCTGTGTGAGTTTTTGTTTTGCAATTCTGTGTCTATCCAAATACAAGTAAATACACTTGAATAAATAAGCATTTGTGGTTGGATTAGACTTTAGCTCTTGGAGCACAGAAGCACCTTAAAGCACAGGTTCTTACGGCTGTTTGCAAATTCCTCAAGTTTACAGCCCAGTGGGCAGAAGGAAAAGCCCCCAAAACCCCTTAAGGAAACATGTGAAAAACAAACCAAAACAAAACCAAACAGACAAAAAAACCCCAACCATCAGAAAGAAAACCAAGCACTTGAAACAAGGTAAAGAGATCACTTTTACTGAAGTATTTGAGTAAACATCTCTTATATTTGCGTGGGCTCTGAGAAGTATTATCTCTGAAGGCTAAATTGAATTGGAATTAGTGGAAAGTAGAAAGATATCCCCCTCCAATTATGACCTTGTGAATGGTATAGCAATGTTACAGTTTTGTTGTATGAGCTATTTCCAATAATTTCCATTGTTCTTCTATAATTGGCTGTTAAGATTCTTGTCTGGAACCTGTAAAGCATACTTAAACATTCTGGCTACTGGATATGATTTGAATCAGAGAATCATCAGTGATTTCTGAATTTTTTTTTTTTTATGCCTGATGAATTTGAGTGTCTCTGAGTTACAGTAAAATAAATGATGAAGAATAAGTATGACAACCATTTTCTTAACAGCATACTGTTTGCTGGTTGACTAATTCCTAAAAACCAAAACTGTTTCTGAAATTATAGTATTTTGCCTATTGTAATGATAAAATTTGTCAAAATCTATTGAACAGTTCTGAACATCTTTATTTCACTTTATTTCATTTGAAATAATAATGCTGCATATGTATCTTTTAAGATACAGTCTTTATAATTGTGGTGAGTCCATAATTAAAATAATCTTGCATTTTAGATACAGAACTTAGGAAGGTTGGGAGGATTTTTCTGCTGTTACAACTGACAGTAATGATTTTCTTTTTTCCTCTGTGTAGGGAAATCTAAATATTGCAACAGAAACCTGAACGGAGCTGATTCTGAAGTTGAAACAGATAACACAGCAAAGGGAGCATCTGTTCAGTTTTTGGCAACTTTCTCAAGACTTAAAAAAGGATAAAGGAACTAACGCTGTAACTTTCTTGATTAAAAAATAACTTTATTTTGAATGCTGCAGAACTTTTTTACAGTTTTAATAATTGCTTTTAAAGTACAGTATTCAACTGAAACATCATATTATGTACCTTTAGTTCTGTGTGCATACCAGTCTCAAGTAAGGAAGTCATTGAAGGGAATCTTATTTATTGAATACTTTTTCTCTAGGCATGATGTTACAGATGGAACTTGAGTTGTTATACCCAGAAGTTTATATGTTGAAAGTTTATTGCTAATATAATAATAAAAAAGAAAAAAAAAAGTGCCTGAATTGTTTGGTAATAGCACATTAGCTCAGGATTTTCCAATTAATGACCTTTTAGGTTGTGCAATAGATTTTACACCTCTGTTCAGTCATTTCCATAAAACAGTATTTTGTATTACTTTGGATTAATAATACACTTGGATTTCTGATGTGTATATACATTTGTAAATTGTTAGAATGTTGGTACAACTTTCAGCATTTGATTAAAATGAATGGTAACAGGCAGTTATATAAAGTACTGTAGCAGTAGCTTTTAACTGCACTGGAAGCATGCTTTGGTTTGTTAGAAGATTAGCTGGTCTGTATTCAAAATTATTCTGTCTCATTATATTTTGGACTACGAGATTCTTGACCAAGCCACATGTTCTCTAATCTTTTTCATCATAAATGATTTGGTGATTTTGTGAATTCTAAAATTGAGGCCTGAAGTATTAAATTACAAGAAAAACAAAAAAACGTAAGTTTCTGAAAGTGTCTTCTAACAAAGAAATTGTTTATAATTGAGACTGCTTTAAAGGGAGATAGCTGGTGATTTTGTTCAGAATGATTCTCTGAAGTTTACCATACTGCAGTATTGTTAGGCTATGTGCAAAACTCAAATAGCCAGACCTGTTTCATAAGCAGCTATAAACAGTATTTTTGTTTCCTGTTTATAGCCTTTGCCTTAATTCATTATCTATGATAGGGTTGTGTGTATGTATTGCAGATTTGTTCAGATTTCTTACTGACAGTAAATTAAAGATGCATAGCACATAGTCTTAAGAGATGTTCTTTTTCAAGAAAAAAGTTAATTCACAATATCCTCAATACATGCAGGCAGATGTATTTCCATACAGAATGCAAGCTAGTGTCTGTTGTGGCTCATAGACCAGAACTCCAGTTCTGGGTTAGAGGTATGTTTATGGAAAAGGAAATTTGGTTTTTTGGGTGGAAAGCCAGGATGTGATTTCTGCATGCTTTTTTGTAATGTTTTTTTCCACAATGCCTTCAGTAGAGAGACTGTTTGAAAATGCAATTATGGTTCAGAACAGCTAAAATTACTGTGACTTGAGCTCTTCAGTTCCATGGGTGTTCTGCTTAGCGTTCGTAGGGAATAAGGCAGGAAGAGTGCAACATTCATTGATGTCACGGTCATTCAATGGTAACTGATGTTTTGTTTCTAAAACACAGGTTTTCAGTTTCAATAACAATCAGTAATAATTTGACTAGTTTTTTAGTAACTTTAACATCCACAGACAAAATGGAAATTGGAAGGAAAGGAACTCCCTGGACAAATAGAGGCAGGCAACCTTCTGCAGATAAGAAAGTGGTTTTTTACTTAATGCTGTCAGTGATTAATCTGGCAGAGTCATCCTGTGTAGATTTACTGAGAGATAAAAATAAGGAACTGAAACAACAGGTTAAATGAGTCAACCCAAAGGAAATGTGGAGTTGCTGCAGTACTGATCAGGCTGCTGGCAGGGGAGTGCAGCACCTGCCATGCCGAGAGGGGCAGGTTTACCCTGAAGCCAACAAGTCCTTCACACTGCTCTGAATGTGCACTGTGAAAGATGTGAGAAATGAAACCATATCTGATACAAGACAAACTACTGAGGCTGTGTTGTCGTATTCAACAGGATACTACTGTGTCTGTAAGCTTCCTGCAGTGTTCTTATTAAATTCTGGAAGAGAACTCTTTATTGAGTAAATGGAAAAAGTGGATAATGAAGAAACTTCTGACATGGTAGTTTTGCTAACACTGTTTGGAAGTAATGCTGGAGTAGTCAGACTTCAGTCAGTTAATGCTGCTTTAACCAGGTTTCAACATGTGACTGACTCCTGATTTTGTGCTTTATTTTTTTCTATGCATGATTAGGTATCTCTAATTTGTTTTGTACTTTACAGTTTAGCTTTGTGTTTATTTCTGCAACTGGTTGCAACATACTGCAAAGAAGTTTGTGGGCTTTTTGACTTGTTTGCTGACTTTGGTCCCCCCCCAAGGTCCTAAGATGAATGTCATATGAAATGTAGTCACTGTTTCAGTTGGTTTATTTTTTTGTATGATCCCATTTGCTCAAATCACACTTTTACTGATATTTTACTTAAATGATTTTGGATTCTGTCATGATAAAACCTCTCACATTCTAAAAAATGCACACAGAAATAATGAATTTTATAAAATTCATGGCTTAGGTGCTAGAAGCATCTACTCTATGATATGATGTGAGACATTGCTATGTAGATGTATGTTTGTGAATTACAGAGACTTGTGTGTATATACTTATACCCAATTCAGCTTGTTTATTGTTTTAGCACAGAAAATTCTGTTGTACTGGATACAGTGTTTGATTGAGGGCAATGTATTGAAGTTACTGTTTGGGTTGTGAAGGCACAAGGAAAAGGGTTAAGTAGAAGAAAGGTAAATTTACTTGAATAACCTGGTGCCTTTCAATATTGTGACTGCATTGTAGAAAACACATGTACAAAGACTTAAGTATGTTGCAATCTTTCTAGAGAGCACGGACTGATAACAGTTCTTGTTAAAACAACTGTTTACTTCAAATAGGTGTGTAAGCCTCTGTAGGAAAACAGTGACTCTCATTAGTAAAGTTTGTCACTGTTTGCATTGGAAGGGCAAGTTAAAAATGTGATTGTCTTAAGAGCTTTCTAGCTTTCTGGTTTATACTTTGAAAATACAAATGTGAATTTCCTTTGTTTTGTTTAGCTTGAAATGGCGTTAAATGCTGTCATTTTCAGTTGTTCACATGTGAAATTTTATTTTTAATTGCTATCCAAAATGTAATAGGTTTAATATGACTAGAGTCTTCCTTTTAAATGTCTGAAATACTAAGTTGCTATGATGTTAGCATTTATATTGCTGATCCATTTAATTTCTACATAAGTTGATTAGAATACTTATTTTCAATTTGTGGTTATTGAGTTCACAAGGTTAGCAAAATTCTGGGCCAGTAAGAAGCAACACATTGCAAGGTTTCTATAAGCCTGCCTTAACTAATAATTTCATGTTTGAAATAATTTTACCTGATGGATATTGATGGTCTTGAGACCTGAACAGAGCTGTCTCAGCTCAGGTAACTAATAGCAGAGGATAGGAGTAAGTCCAGCTGATCAATCACCTGCTGTGTAATGTTTACCCGCTCCCATCTTCCCTAGGGCTCCAGGCTGAAATGCTGAGTTTTGTTTAAATTAACTTAGTTGCTTTAAAAACGGAACCAAACCCCAGGATTACACTTTTGTGGCATTAAAGGCAGAATTCTCAAAATTGCTTGTTATGCATCAGAAAGTAATTTTCTGCCATGTCTGTGAAATGGATAATGAGAGTCACTTGAAGAAGGTGATAAAAGATCATAACAAAGAGAGACTGATTTCTCAGTATTCACCTTAAAAGACTGTAAATAGAGGGATTCTTTAATTCCCTTGCTTTCCTAAAGGAAGGCTTTTCCCATACTGTGTTGAAATCCACCTCTTGCCTTTCTTTAAGCATCTGAACAGCAATCTACAAAGTTCTTTATGGGAGAGCCCTCTAAAAGACAGACTTCAGACTTGCATTCTAATGAATCTGAAAAAACAAGGTGTTTCTGCACGTAACTCTGACCCTTGACAGACTTCATTCCGTTGCTGCACACTTTGAAGATAAGAAGTTCTTCAGCCTCCTTACGAAGGAAAGAAAGAATAAAAGCCATTTCATGATTGTTGAAAGCCTCCTTGTGACACTTGATTCCCTAACAGACCTTAAGGAGAGCCATGAACGTTTAAGTGTGTTCTGTTTTGAGCTTTGTGAACATTATTTTTCAGTGTCAAGATTAGAGAACACTCTTGTCATAACACCTGCCCCTTCCTTCCATGCCTGGTGGGTTTTGTTGGAGGGATTTTGGGTAGGTCTTTAGACACATGATTTAATAGCCTGCCACTTTTAATGCAGTTTTTCTTCTGTTCACTGTTCATTGCTCTGAATTTTGTCTAAGTAGTCTGAATCTCATGTTGTCTTTTTAATATTTCATTTTCTGTAAATAATGTAGTAGATGGCTTTCATTTTGTGACTGGCTTCTCACGTCACGTATTGAGGGGAGGAGGCAGTGGAAAATGTTGTTGTTAGAGTATGTTCTTCAAGGAATAAAAAAAAAGCCTCATTGTTTTGTTTTAAGAATAGCAGGAATTTTTTACTCCCAGTTGAATGAGGGGAACTAATGTCCACTTCTAAGGAATAGATTGTTGATGTTATTTATACTGTAGTTTCTCAAGGACTGTCTAATGTGTGCATGTGTACATGTGTGTACACATGGAAGCACACTGTTAGAGAAGCCTTTAATTATTTGTAAGTGTGGATAAGAAATGACATTTTTAAACTACTGAAGCTGGAGTTAAATGCAAATGCATTTTAAGTCTGTAGTCTTTGAGTCCACTACGGTGCTTTTGACAATGTTACTCCATATCTAAAAGCCTCGTTCATAAGGATATATAGTAAGATGTAGGTATGTTTATATGTATGTTTAACATAGTTTATATAAAATAAATGTAAATTTTGTTTCTACAGACAATAAATGTTTTCACAAAAATTTTACTTATAAATAATTCAGTTATTTGATTCAGTAGTTATTAATGTTTGGTGTAATTTTCAGGGTAAAAAAGATTTTTTCAAAATCTCTTACGCAGGGAGTGGAAAGTTGCAGTTTTCTGTTTTCATACACAAACTGCCTGAGGTAAGAACAGGCTGGTTTTACTTACTGTTTCATTAACAGTCAAGGTGCTCATGCTGTAAAATGTTACCTTTTTTTTTTTTGTTTTGTTTTGGTTTTTTTTTTTTTTTTAATGTCCGTGCTTCTCTGCTGCCATTGTAGGTTTTTTCCCAAGGGTCTTTACCTGTGGGAAGACGTGCCTGTGCAGAAGCCTCCCCACCCTCCCTTCGTGCCTTTCTGTCCAGACATGTTGCTGATCTGTGCACAATGTTACTGTAGCAGGGGTTTCTCATCTTCCTGCAGTAGGAACAATCCGTGCTCCGACGCTGCTCTTTTTAGCGAAGCATCAACACTACCCCAAGGGCACTCTTCATCTTCCCTATTTGTCTTTTCTTCCTTCTTTCCTTTTTCCTTGCTCCCAAACCCAAACCTGTAGCGGTGTGTGCGGGTGGGCCGGGCAGAGCGGAGGGGCGCCTGCGGCGCTGCCGGTGCATCTCCCGGTCCTCAGACAGCGGAGCCCCGGGGGCGGGGCCGGGCCGGGCACGGCTGCCTGGGGCCGTGCGCGGACGGGGCAGGTATGCGCGCTTAGGTACCTGTCCCGCCGCCCGGGAGCGCTCTCCATCCTCCCCCCGCACCCAGCGAGGACGCGCCCCGTCCCCTCCCTGTGCCCGAGGAGTCCTGCCCCGAGAGGGAGGGAGCCACCCCGCTCCCCGCCGCGGCTCCGCTCTCCGCCGCCCCTGCCCCCGCCGGGACCGCGGCGCGGCTCCGCTTCCTGCCGCCCTCCCCGCCCTCCTCTCCCGCCGGCCCGAGGCGGCGCAGCGGCTCTGGCGCAGTCTCGCGACACTTCCCGCAGCGCGGAGCCGGAGCCGCCGCTCGCCCCGGCAGCAGCAGCGGCGGTCGCTGCCCGCGCTAGGGAGCCCCAGCCCCAGCCGCTCCCGCCCCGCGCCCCGCCGCGCTCACCGCCCGCCCCGCCCGCGGCTCGGCGGCACAGGCTCCTCCGGGCGCTTTCGCTCTGGGCTGCTTTTCCCGGCGGCAGCGGGGACCCAGGTGGCTGCAGGAGCTGAAGGCTGAGCCCCTTCTCTCGCCTGATTTCTGTATATTTCCTTTTTCTCACACACGCCGAGGGAGCGGCGGCGCAGGACGCAGGATGCAGCCCGGCTGCGGCGGGTGCTGAGCGCGGTGGCCGCCGGAGGAGGGAGCGGCTCTGTCAGCGCCTCCGCTCCGCGCGGCGGCGGCTCGGGCGGTCCCTCGCCCCCTTCCTCGCCGTGACCACCCGCCCCAAACTTTCAGCCTGTTGTCGCTGCCAGGCGAAGCCCAGCTCGACATAAATGGGTGAGTTCAGGCCACCGAGGTGGCTGTGCCGGGGGCCAGCTGGGGCTCCCGGCTTGCCTGTGGGGTGCATGTGCCGCTGTGGGCGGCGGGAGGGAGGTGGCCGCCACCGGCCTCCGCTCCACCGCCTCACGGCTTTTAACTTCTCCTCCCCTCCCCCGGCCGAGGCAATAATTATTTTCATGTGACAGGCGGAGAGGTCGGTGTTGGCGGCGGCGGGGCGACGGCCGGGTGCCCCTCGGGGCTGCCGCTGTGGGTGCTCCCGAGCGGGGCTGACGCGGTTACGAGCCCTCCCGAGCATCGGCTGCCCGGCCTCGCCGCCTTCGCGCCGGGCACGGCCCTCCCCGGGCACTCTGGGGTGTGGTGGTACCGGGCCGGGCCGGGCGCGCAGGTTGCGCTCCGAGGGCTGCGGCGGGGAGGGCTGCGCTGCCCGTCACTGCCCCGCACCGCCCCTCGCTGCCCCGCCGGGGCCGCTGCGCGGGGTCCTTGGAGCCGCGGCGCGGGGGGCGGCCGCGCTTCGGCTGCCGCTGCCCGTGAGGTGTCACCCGCGGACTTCGGGAAGAGGCTGCCCCTGGATGCCCGGCCCGGGCTGGGCAGCGCCCGTTACCTGTGCGGGGGGCAGGGAGGGACGATGGCGATGAATTGTCCCATTGTGCGGGCGAGGCGGCGGCAGCGGCGGTGCCAGTCGCGGGCTGAGCGATGCGCCCGGGGCATCGCTGGAGTGCGGCTCGCTCTGCCCAGCGCGGTGCCCGGCGGAAAATGACGGATAGGAGGGAACAAAAGAAGCGGCAGCTGTCTGTGGGCAGCCTTGGTGCGCACACCGGCCGGCACAGCAGCGAGCGGTGCTCCGAAACAGCGGCTCTTGGTGTCCCCAGGCCGCCCTGCCCGCTTCGCTCACGGCGGCGGAAATGCGGTCGGACTGTGGGGAAACCTAAGAGCAGCATCACCGAAACCACTGACTATAATGCGTGATGTGGGAGGACATTTTACACAGTTTCACCTGTTGTAGTGCGGTGACGTTGGGAATGTAGTAGGAAATAAATCGTCCCTTTGTTCTTTGAGAGATTAGTTTGCGGGGTGCTGTGGGAGCGATGCGCAGCTGCTCTACCTGTATGTTACCAGATTAGGCACAAGCTTTTTGCTATGGACTTTCAGCTAGCTCTCCCGCTCGGGCTGAGATGGGCTCATCGCTGTGCGGCTCCTTCGGCCCTATTGATCCGGCAGGCCGGCATCCCCGGCTGCCACAGTTAACTGGGGGCATCGCAGGAGCTCTGCTGGGGTCGGCTTGCCGGCTCACTGACACAGCTCTCAACTTCTGTCTTCTGTCACAACAGATAAGATTTTAAACGTAGTGTGGTATTGAGAGGTATTTTTGGTTTCTTATCCTCTTCCAATGCATTTATTTCTTACTAACTTTGTATTGTGATACAATAAAGCTTTTCTGATTTCAATTTGCTCCATAGTCCAAATATTAGCCTTCATGTTTCAAAAGATGTAGTAAAGCAATAAAGAACCAAAAAAGTAATTTGCACTGATAGAGCTCTAGGAAGGTTTTCAATACAGTAACTTGGTAGTAAAAGCCATCTTTTTTCTTTTTACCCACCCATCCCTGTCCTGGGCAGTGATCCTACACATCTGGCTTCTTTAAAGCTCATTTGGATGATGACTTTCCCAAATCATCATGATTAAGTCATACTTTGCTTTGCAAAATGGTAGTGGAGGAAGGTAGATATGATTTAATATTTGTTGATATCTTTAAATGAGAAGTGATTCTCATAGTTTGCAAACAAATAGAAAAATTGTGCAAGGAGGTGAAGATATGCATAGTATGAAAGTAAAATCTTTATAGAAGATATCAAATGAAAGCAGTTTTATTAAACACATTTTTAACATAGTTAGCATTTTTGTAAGGTATCTCAGATGCAGAATAGAATAGGTGAATTCTTTGTGTACTGTTCCTACTAGGAATTTATGTACTAATCCTACTCAGGATTCCTAATTTTTTTAAAGACTACTTGTAAGCCTTCTTATATTAACCATTTATATTTTCTCAGTGGCAGTGCAGAGTGTTTTAACCTTGTGCATGTGTATATATTTGGTGTATGTTATACATACCTGTATACTGAGATTCAGTGCTTCTTTACAGAACACAACCCAAACCTCACAAGAAATACCTTGTGTAATTGGTGTTTTATGAGCTCTTCTATGACATTATAGGCAGAGTACATTAAAATTAATTAATTTGCACTTGGAATGGACTTCTCAGGAGAGTTGAGTGAAATAATGGTGCTAGTTCTCTACAACATAAAAAGGCGGGAATAAGGCAGAGATCTTGAAGGTAATCATGGACACAATGAAACAAGCTTGGCCCCTCTCCTTAAATGTTTGAGAAACTGAGATGTGGTGTTTTGTGGGGACTTGTGTGTGGGAGAGGGTTGTTTGTTTGTTGTTGCTTTTGGGTTTGTTTTGTTCTGGTTTTGTTTTGAAACCACTTAGACGGTCAGGGAACTCAGTGTGGTCAGGCAACTCAGTCTCAACTGCAAGAGCCTGGGGTGTCCACATGTCAGACTGTCCTCCTGAAGCTGAAGGTGCAGAAAACAAAGTGGATGTGGGGAAACCTGGTTTTAAATGTACTGCTTATCAAATTTAGAAAAGGCAAGATTAGAAGTGTGATTCTAGATAGCAGTGTTTAACTGCCATCATCACAAAGCAGCTGTGCAGCTCCTTCTGTCAGTCGAGACACACTTCCCAACTTCTGCAGTAAATGAAGGAAAATCCTTTCTTCTGCTGGGCAGTCTTTGCTCACGTTCAAAGCACAGCCAGTTTAGTGCATTAAATGAGGTGTGGGTCCTGTATAATAACCTTGCAATGAAGCTGTGCAGCTGAAGCTTCATCACAATGCTTAAACACTTTCTTCATCAATACTTTTTCATCTGAATGTTTCTCAAGGTATTGTTAAAGCTCTGCTGTTTGGAAAGGGGAAGAGAGGAAGCGCTGCTTTTGTTTATGTGAAATCACATCGATCACCTCTGCTGCCACCACAGCTGGGAGTTTGGATCCAGAGAGAATCTTGTGCCCTTTGAACCAGTTAAATTACTTCCATGGCAGACAGCTGTTGTCTGCATGGTTTTACATGATTGCTTAAGAAAGGTGCTTTGCTGTGGAATACTGCAGCTAGTTTGTACACACTGAAGGAATATTACACCAAGAGGTAATACAATCGAAAGAATTCAGCCTAGATGAGTGTGATTATTCTGTACTAGTTGCAATCCCTTTTTCTGTTTTTACCTTTCTTAATTTTTTTTTTCATTTTCTAAATTCTTCTCTATCCACTGCCCTCAACTTTCCCCCTCCTGTGTTACTCTTTACACATTTCAGACTTGCTGCTTCCTTTGCCTTCCTCTCTCTTATCTCAGCATCAACAGAGGGAGTGCTCTGAGCACATTTCCTGCATGTGGGGCCAGGCTGACCTCCAGCACCAGGGCTGTGCCCCACCTAAACTTCTGCTTGGCCCCATGGTGACACCTGGAGAGTGCTCACTGCAGCAGGAGCCCTGGGGAGTGCACCTGGTGAGCTCTGGCAACCCTGCTCTCCCATCTAAAATGATGTATTTTTGGGGCCTGAGCTTAGCAGAAGTAGTACACAGAAGATGGTATGTGTGCTTGTGGTTGCCTTTCCAAAATGGTGGAGATATTGGAGCCTTTCAGTAAAATAGCTGTAAGATTTTTAAAATAGAAATAGTATTTGCCATTCTAGTCATCCTTGAAGGCAGTTGAACAGTTTCAGCTGAATAAGGAAAAGCAATAAGAAAGATGATTAGCATTACTTTTTTCACTAGGATTTCCTTTTTAAAATGAGTTTTAAGTAACTGTAAAGTGGCTTTATAGGAAAAAAATTTGTGTAAAAATCCTTCTCAACTTGTAAAAAGTCTTTATTCTCCTCATAGGGGGTGTTACTGATTTTAATTCTTTTGTGGTCCTTGGTAGGTTTGTTTCCACAAGAAGGCAGCTCCATTGGAGCTGTTCAGAATTGGGTGTCCAGTGGTTTGGTAGCATTATATAGCCTGTGAATGGCTTATGATCTGAGTTCCAGTGGAGTTTTCATAAACTGTAATAAAATATTTTCAGTAATAAAGTATACAATTTCTGTATAAAGTTTCATTTTAAAATGGCTGTTGTGAAGTTTTCTTTTCAAATCAAGAGATAATGACATTCCTGTCATAAAAGGTTGTCAGAGCTGCCTTCTATATGGATCAAGACAGGGGTTGGAAATAAAGAAATATAAAATATGTAAATATGTGTGTATATGTAAAAGATTCTGAAAATAATTAATGATTATGGCCTCTCTTCTGCTTGCTCCTTTGCAGTAGCTCTTCCTTCCTCAGGCTCTCCATTAGAGTTGGTTTTTTAAATTAATTGTTGCTTTTAACTCAGGAAGTGTGATAAAGAACATAATACTTAAAATAGATGGTTTCTTAAAAGAACAGAATTGCTGCTTGTTTTTGTGCTAATCAGAGATTCATATGTAGAAAATTACAATAGAGCTGCCAGAAAAGGGGTTTTTTTGACTGCCTGGGTTTAAGGAAGCAATGTAATGAGCATGTAACAATAACAATGTAATGTAATAAAACACTTTATTGAGAAGCAGTTTTGTTTTGATATGAATGCTGAGTGCATACATATTTTTCTTTAAACTGCTACTAATGTAATACATACAATTTATCAAAACAATATGCTATTATATACAATATATACAATTTATCTCTGATGTCATTAAGACTGTTTATTTTGTAATTGTTATCCACTGGATGTTAGATGGTGTTTTAAGAACACTGGTGGTATATCACGACTTGTATAGGAGATCAGTGTTGGCCTTGTAGTTAATGCAGTGACTCCTTCCCTGCTTATAGGGGAAGGGTTGCATGTGTTAGGAGGAGAAAAAGGAGAGCTTGGAAATGTGAAATGAGCAGCTGAAATTTCAGGTCTGATGTGTTAGAGGTCACTGACTGACGTGCTGCAAGCAGGTTAGCCCCGATGAGATCAAAGGAGTGAAAACAGCTGCAGAGATGGTATCTGTTGTTTTGCTCTGATCCTGCTGGTACAGAGCAAGCTTATAAAAAAGATGATGGATTTTGTATGGTTCCTATCTGTGTGGTTTTTAAAATCCTGGATCACGGAGCGGCTGTTTTCCCTTGATGCAAAAGCAGGAAGTAGCTGCAGGCCATATCTACATTCTGTACACTGAGGAATGATGAAAGAATATATTAGGGGGAGGGGAATGATAGAGGAGGTGAATATCAAGATTCAGTAATTCAGCTAATGTAAAAGTAATTGCTGGCAGTCTGCTTCACGCTGAGAGGAAACACAATAAAAGCTTGAAGTCCCTATGTGTGAGAGAATATGCAAATACTGCAGTTCAGTAGTCGTGGGTTGTATTATCAAATGAAGTTTTCTTTCCCCTCCTTTTTATTATTAATAACTGAGAAGCATCAGTAGAAAGCAACTCTTGAGAATGCAGTGGTAAATCCACATAAAAGCTGTGTGGTGAGATGACTGTTGCAAGGCCTTGGCTATGCTTTGTTCCTAACATAACTTTGCCTTAGAGAATGGAGCATCCTGGAGGACAGGCAGTGAAAGGGGAAAGGATGTCTTTGTTCCCAGTCTTACAGCAGTTTGTACTACAGTTGGAGCATTGCTGAGAATTTTTGCTTCTGATTTAGTATGAAGAATTGACTAGAGATGTGGATCAGAAATTATGTCTGTGCTGAAAAAGAATTCTCTTTAGCAACAAATATAATGTATTATAGAAAGCCGAGCATTTATACAAGAAAAATATCCCTAACTTCTGATTAATCTGTAGTGTGTGAGTATAAAGAGATGTCTTTTGAACTCTGCCTTTGAATTTCATTAGAAGTATTGTACAGAAGGAAAAAGTTCCTCTTTATCTCATTCTCTGTCTTTCATACTGTGCAGCTAAATCACTTCTGACAATTGAAACTCGCTCACACCAAAACCATTGTAAGTCTATTCATTTATTTGAAGATCAAAGTCAGCATTGGTGCACAAATCCCTGGGGAACTAATGCTTTTTTGGAACTGTCAATATAGATTCATTGCATGTGTTGCAAGTCAAGGCCCAGTTAGACTAGATCTAGATCTTTAAAGGTCCCTCCCAGCCCAAAGTATTCAAAATGATCTATCAATATTTAATTAGCTTTCAGTGGTCACACTGATTGTATTTAAAAATTAAGTGGTTTATGTCCCACATGTAATTTGTATTAATGAATTTGTGACTTACCTTAAAAAAACCCAAGTCACCTAATACAAGCAAACAAACAAAAAAAACACACCCCTGCAAAATAGGAATATTCACAACATTTTGTGTTCTCTACTTGTAATTTCTAGGAACTTGCTTGTTACCTTAAAAAGCAACAGATTGGTACTTTTTATTGATAACGAGGTCTCAAACACATGCAAAAGTCACTTCAGGGTGTTCTCTTGCTTGTTTTGAGTTGGTTTTGTGGCAAGAAGTTCTTGGAGGTCAGTGCAGCTGCTGGTGCTGTATGGACTACTTGTGTCAGCCTGGCTCTCTTTGAATGTAGCCCTGTCTTTCCCCATGAGCTGGATTTATAAAGGTTTTCATTAAAGGTAGCAGCAGTATCAGAATATAAGTGTACACATAAAGAACTTTTCATTTTTGAGCCAATTGTTAAGCCATTCTTTGAGAACTTTCATGTCAGGTTTAAGTTAAGTATGTTCTCTATCTGTGGTTGCTGATTCATCCTCACCACTGGCAAAAAACCATTTTTCATACTCTGGTAACTTGGCAGAGTTGATTTTTTTTCCTGATAGGCTTGTGCAGCATTGAGAATTTTCTGTCCTTGTGACAGATATAAAACTGGCAAGCAGCAAGACCTCAGCTTAATTTTTCAGTGTTTTTCTCATTCCTGCTGTTCTTTCAGTGAGGTCTCACTGAGCTCTTATTGAGCTGTTAGTGCTCCTCTATTTCCTACTGTCAAAGGGCACGCCAGATTCCAAACTGTGCCCAGAAAAAGATGCCTTTATTTAGAGGTTTTGTTATGGCAAGGTTTAAAAAATTTCTTTGCTGTTGAATTTGGCCCACTTATAAAAAGGTGTTTTAGCTTTGGCCTTGTGTTTCCAAATGTAGGGATTAGCAGCTTGCTTTGGAAGAGTGGTGATGCTTCTTTATAAACAGTATTTAAATGTTGATGAAGATTGACTACTGCAGTACTTTTCTTTTTTGTTATTAGTTTCTTATGAACACTTCTTTATTGTCATAAACAGCTTTATGGAAAAATATCCTATCAAAACATTTCATTCTAGACAAGAGCACCTTAATTTCCCATGAAATAGCCCAGTACTATAGTTCATTGAAACTGCAGAACTGCCATTTTCATTGAATTCCACTATCCAACTTTTCTGCATAAATGATCACATTGCAGAAACCCTCAAAATCTTGCATAAGGCAGCCAGAATACCTCAAACAACTAAAAAAAAAAAAATTTCTAACCCTAGAGGAACCTGACTTGGTTCCCATCAGACTTTAAATGGCTGGGTGAAAGGAAGAAATGGAGAAATGAGTGCAGAGGGTGAGAGCCTTCCAGTAAAGGCTGAGTTTGAGAGCCTTGAATGCACAATCCAGCAGTTTGTGACAGTGGGAATTCCTGAACACCTGAGAGTGAGCAGCAGTGCTTCCAGTCCTGCTAGCAGGGAAAAAAAAATCTCAACATCGTAGTGAGAAATGCTTGCAACTTCACTCCTTAATAACATAAAAAAATTAAATTAATCCCAGGAAAGTAAAAAAAGTGTCTACAAATTTATAAATCCTCAGTACACTAAGGATTTTTTGATGGCATGTGCTACACCTTATTATTTGATTTTAACTTTTGTTCAGAGAAACATCAGGGTCCCAACAGTTGTGGAGAACACTAGCTTGAAAGCTTACAAACTTTTATTTTTTTATATCTGTAATTTTAGATTTCATGTGGGAAAGAAAAGGTTAATCACTATGCAATCTTGATATCTAGATTTGGTTCAGACTTCAAAATTGATATTGAAGAGAAACAGTTAAACGTCTTCAAGTAGTAGATTTGAAGTTTGATACACTTTTGTGCTTTTGTTGCATTTGTTTAATGCAAATGGTAACATTTAAGTTTTATCTCATTTTAAGGTTCTAAACTATTTGCTGAACTGAGCTGATCATGTCACTATTCAGTTGTTAATCTCAGTCTGATACGAGATTACTTTTAATCTTGATTCATTGGTAATTGTTGTATCCTTAACATTGGAAATATGTTCTTTGTGGCTGTTTTTGTTAGTGACTTGAACAACAAAGTTAATTTTCCAGGCGACAAAAAACTGAGTATTTTGTGGATTTTGTTGGCTTTTAACAAGTTAACTTATAGATTTGTCCAGCTCCTCAGTTGCTTCTTTCTCTGTAAGTCTGGTAGATCACAGAGGGTCAAGTTTATCTATCTGTATAGAACTGCTCCAACATCATAGAGGTAGCATGTGGTTAATCAAGGGATTTGTGTGTCTAGTTAATCCAGGCTAGTTAACTAGGCTGCTATTTTATTGATGGGAGGTTTGCTTAATAAGCAAAATCCTTCCCTGATTTCTTCCTTGCTTGACTAAATGTGTGATGAAAAGAGATTTATTCCTGAACAGCTAACTAATTTGTACAAGATCAGCTCTTTCTGTTGCAAGAAACAACCTATCAACTGGGAGAGAAATCTTCCTGCTGCTGTTGCTGTTATCTTTGGTTATAATTGTTTTTAATGTTCATCTTCCTGGACAACTGTTATTTTCTCCTCCTTCCAGTGATCTTTTTTAAAATGGGAAGAATCTTTATTTTCTTTGAAAATTACTACAAAAGGCCCTTGTATCTGCTGATTGTTTCATTCATCAAATACCTTTATTCAGCTTCATTTGAAAATAGTAGAAATACACTTGTCAGTTTTCCTTTGACCACTGAGGTCAGTTTGAGTGGTCTTTGTTCTGTCAGCTCATGCCACCCTTCAGAATTGCTCACTTTGGTTTGCATTAACCATGCTACTTATTTTAAAGGCTATGATTTCTGTGTATGAAGCAGCTATAAACAGTGATTTTGATTAGCTGACATCTCAATTATCTGACTGTGGTTTGTGGAAGGTTAAGATAAGATACCTTCTAGTTCATGATGAACTATTTTCTGACAATTCAAAATTGTCTGCACTGGTTCTGGAGTCATGAGACATCTATTAATATGCATTCCTCTGCAGTGTATTTGATAGTTTGTTCACAGTTGTGGAGAAAACATTCTTGTTTGTTCCTGTGTGTTTCTCATTCCTTCACCTCATTCTGTCAGAAAGCAGTTGCACCTCTTCTCATCACTTACAGAAGTACAGAAGTATATGTATGCTTCTTTCCCTTTGTAAGTTGTGTTGTCTTGCTGCTTTGGGTTCATGTGTTGTGGTGGTGTTGGATTGTTGGGGTGGTTTTTTTTTAGTTTCTTAAATAAATCTACATTACAGTTTCTCATCTGTTTCTCAGGAAAGATGCTCTTCAGCCTTGTTTGATTTTTTGGTTTTTCTTTTGTCTGTTCACATACCTGATGCTCTGTCATCCCATCTTTTCATATGCACTTCCTTCAAATTCATCTTTCCTTCTTTGACCTGTCTTTCAAATGTATTGCTTCCTTTTTAGAAAGCTTTCTTATGTATTTCACTTAAAGAGTCTCAAAAAAAAAATCCCTAAATTAAGATGCAAAGATATACAGAACTCTGAAGGCAATTTGGTGTACAATACAGCACAATTGTAGGTGATCCTTTATGCATTTTATTTGAAATTAGGGATAGAAGAAACCTTTGGCTGGAATTCCATAAATATGATTTCAGAAAGGAAAGTCTTTTAGAGACTATTGCTTTAATCTGCAAAGTTTTTTCAGAGTTGAAATTGGTACCCTGGAATAATGCTGAGATGTGTGTTGCATACTGTGTTTTGCCAGTCACATTTTTTGATATTTTCTGATGGAAGAGTGGTGCCTATGGTATGTGGAGTAAAACAGGTTGTGGAAGTTGGCAAAGCCAAATACTGAAATTCCAATTGTTTTGGTGGTGGTGGTTTTTTTTATTTATTTTATTTTATTTTTTTTTTAATTTGGAGAACTTTAAAGCAGGATGTTGTTATTTTAAGTAGAATTTCAGTTCCTGTCTGTTCAAGTCTGTCAATGTCTCTTTTAAACCAAAACCAAGGAGCTGATGTAAATGCAGCCTTGTAGGCAGAGAAATCGAATGTAAGAAACACTCTTTGCCTCTCCAGACCCTCTGAAATCTACAATTAGTTTTGACTTCTGATTTCCTTAACTCTAAGAGCTTGTACCACTCGAAAGCAGGAAAGGTCATTAGAAGATTCTTTAAGGGGATGGAGTCCAGGAAACTTTTTCTTAGATGGAAAAGTAGAGCTTTCTCCTTAGCCTTGGAAGAAATGCTCAAGGTACAAAACATTCAGTGACCACCTTATTCCTGTCCTCTCTAGTTCTCTTGGTTTCCTGTTTCAGCCTGCCTGTTGCCTCCTGGATGCTGTAGAGAGATTCTGTGCCAGCACCTGAGGAAGTTCTATTTGTCTTGAGGAGAATCTGTCCTGTTGTTGCTTCCTTGGCCACACACTTTGTTCTGTTCCAGACAGTACCAGTGTTGGTTACTGGGGGTGGATGAGAGGAGGAGGTTGTCAGAAGAAAAACTGCTTATAGAACAATAGGGTTTATTGCCTCTGTTTGTTTCCTTGGGTTCCACAAAGCCCTATGCTGCTGCTTTCTCCCCCTTTCCCTCCATCCTCAATGCAGCAATGGGTTCTTCTGTGTAAATGCTGACTGTTGTTTGTGCTTTCACTCTGTGTGCAGCTCGGCTGAGCATTCCCATTCAACCAGCCCAGGGTGGCTCAGATTCCCTTTTGGAACAAGGCTATCATCAGGTCACAAGCTGTTCTGGCTCACAATGAAAGCCAGGGATAAGCTTTCAGATGTACTTCCTTGGCTTGCATTAGGTTTTGCTTTCAGGATTGTTCTTCTGAGGAGGAGCTCCGTGTAGTGTCTCCCTTTTGAAGGTTTGTTCTCATCGTAAGAGTTAAAGAGGATCACTTGGAAGGAAGAGAGCATTTTTTCAGGTGGAGGAGACTTCTTGAGACTTTTAACCTGCTACCAGAGGTACCTGTTCAAAGAGCTGTGTCTTCTACTTGTAGCATAATCTCTGCTTTCTGAAAGGCTTTTCCTTATTCAATATCAAGAGAATTTCTCAAAGAGAAAATAAAACTGAAAAATGTTAATGCAAGTGCCTCATTGCCCAGGCTTACGATGGACACATGGCATTTTGAAAAGCACCATTAAAACAAAACATACCAGCTAATGCCTCTGATGTGGATTTTTGTTCATAAAAGAAAAAAAAAAAGTTAGTTTGTGAATTCCATTTATTGTGACATCCAAAAAAACATTACCTGCAGAAACTGATTTAAGCTTAGAAAACAGAGGCATTAAAGATACCATCAAAACTTATTACTCTAGAATTGCATCCTGAAGTCTAAAATTGGAATTTGAAAGTTTTTTGATGCACAGAAGATGACACATGTTATCTGATATAATAGTGAAATTTATTTGCCCGAGGATTGTCTGGAACTTGTGAATTCATATATGCAGTAATTTCTAAAGCAGCATTTTTTTTTCAGTCCTATTTTTCTTACCACAGTTTGAAGGAGAATAAAAGAATCTGATGTTAAAAGAGAAGATGCTAAGATCATGAGCAGTAGTTTGATGGGATTTCTTTATTAATCAAGAAAATATTATATTGATAGGTTTTAAAGGTGTTCTTTTAACCACATGTCCTTTCTCCAAATATTCCCACCCTACCTTCCATTGGTGCTCACATAATTGAGGAAGTTTGGTGTTTTTAACACCCTAGGTGGCTTTTTTTCAGTGTGGTGTAGAGGTTTAGTGGAGATGGCTTGATGCTGGTATGTAAACGTTGTATTGGACCATAGTGATGAAATGCAGATTTCCCATCATCTGAGCTCTTGTACTTGTGTCTTTGAGCCCCGTACACACACACAGAAGATACAGCTCCTGTAATGCCCAATAGTCCATTGCATATGAAAGCACAGTAGTTGTGCCCTTTAATTTCACTTATAAATTATGAAACTGCTGAGAAGTTCCAAGCTGGGCCTGACCTTCCTCTGAATGTGAAGTTCTGTAGCTTGAAATGCTTGGAGTTATATAAGAAGTTATAAAGAAAAAAGCTGATTATTTCTTCTCTCCATCCAGCCCAGCTTCTTGCTGTTGTGCAGTGCACGTCTTTGTGACAGTTTAAAATGCATCGGTTAAAACACAGGACTGGTTTGTAGTCCTAGCATTTGACAGGTGGAATCAGAAAAGTTGCTGCTGGGGTAAATATTTTGCAACTGCTGTCTTAAAAATGATAGAATTCCATTAAACTGAAGGAAAACAACATAACTTTGAAATTGTTATAAGACACCGTGTTTGTCTGCAGCTGGCATCACACAGCAAAAGACTCAGACTGTAGCATAGTCTGAGGATTTTGGCTATATCAGGCTACTGCTGCCAGCAATCTCTTCTTGCAGAAATTGCCACTTCCAAAAGCAAGAATACCTCAACAGGATGTATCTGTGCACCACTTTTCAGTCTGGTTACTTAATGTAGCACCATTTTTATGAGCACTTCCAGCAAATGTGGCTAAGATGCAGAGGAGTATGTTGTATCTCCCCATCCTCCTCCTGTGCAAAAGGGTTGCTACTTTTGGCAAAGACGTGTGGTGATAGTAACAGCTTAGGCATCTAGTGAAATCCTCCAAGCTCCTCTGAGATCATATTCATAACTACATTCATGCTTCTCATCTGATGTTAATGAGGTGGATGTTGCTGGTTTAGAAGCTCAGAGTTTTAACAAATGCCATGCATTGCACAATATGAAGACTGGGAATCATTTGTTGATCACAATCTCTGCTCATCTTTCTGAGGGTTAAATGATGCCACATCACCTTTGAAAAGATGGTTATTCCTTGTCTTTTTGATTTTTTATTAATTTTCTTTCCGCCTCAGTATCATCCATTGGCATCTATAAGTGTTATGAAAGCAACTTGGGGACTAGAATACTGGCCTGGTACTTCTGAGTAATTTAATGCAGCACTTACTTTCATGGCATCAGCTTTTCTTTCCTGTTTACTTTATATGGTGATACATTAATTTGGTAGCAGTTCTCATGAATCTAGCCAAGTGGTAGTTGTATAAATAGTTCTGTATTTAGCTGTAATTTTTCTCCTTTTGGTCCTGAAGAAGTAACTCATATCCTTCCTATATCCTCTTAGTTGTCTGAGAATGAGATTTAGAAACTGCAAGAGTAGAGAAGCATTACTAACAAGTTTATATGAACGTATAGTTTGTCAAATGGGACTTATTTGTCTTTTTTAACCTTAAGTACTCTTTTTCTTTTCTGTTTTTCTGAGCAATGGGTATAATAATTTACACTCTTCAGAACTTTGAATTATTTTTATGGATATTGGAGAAAGCGGGAACTCATATTTAAGATGATGATGTGAAATGTTTTCCTCTGAATCTAATGTCTTCCACTTCTTCTGAATAGGTCCTTGTGTGCATTAGTTTCTGAGGGGAAGAGCAATTCCAAAGGTGAATGGTTCTCAAGACAATTTTGGCTCTGAAAAATACTGTATTTCTTTGTTACAGGTTAACACAATGCACTTGTCTGCAAACTTGACAATGTGAATTTAAAGTATGTTTGTTTGTGCATGCTATGTGCAGTGGGAACATCTGCTGTAGTTGAGAGGCACTCTGGTTGATAGAACCAATGGATTACAGTAAAATTAGTGTCTTTCAGTAGCAAAAATTTGATTTGAGTAGTTTGTTGTCCAAGGCAGAAGGACCATTTTGCCCGCAGGAAAAGATCAATTAATTAATGGAATAAAAGTGCTTCCTCTGACTGACAGCCACATGAATGCCAAAGAGTATCTATGCAATCTCAGTTTTTCTAAACAGTTAGGAGACTCATCCCAATCAAATCTAACATGTATTGTTGGATCCAAAGTGGTATTAAGGGGGAATATAGATGTAACTGCTGCTACCTAGAACTACCACAGTGATCTTTCCTTGCTTACTCCAGTTACATGTGCATGGTTTCTGGTGTTCAGATGTGCTTTGGCATATTGCATAAAAAGTTTGTACCAGAGATACAGTGTGACACTATAAATTCACTTAGATGCAACTACTATGATAGGCTGGAAAAAAAAATAAAATGCATAGTGGGTCTTAGAAATACTTAACCTGAAGCTGTTCACCACAGACTTGCTATGAGATGTGTATTTTATGTGAAAAGGCCCCATGTAAACACAAAAATACAAACACACTGACTTGCTGTTGTTCTTTACCTGACTGTAAATGTGAGATTTTTCCGATGGATTGTGGTCATACCAAGTGGCTTAGCTGGAATATAAAATATTTCTTGTCCTACTGGGTGCTTTCCACTCAAAAAACTGTGTGTTTGTTTGTTTTAAAAACTGGAACCAAGCATACTCTTTGAAAAACAGAAAACTAGCTCTCTTCTTTTCTTGGAGGACAGCTCAGGTGTTCTGTCAGCTGGAGTGGCTTCAGCTCTGCTGCTGCCCAGAGAAGAGTCACATCAGGACAGTGCCAGGCCAGGCGTTCACTGTCCTCCAGATTTAGGACTTGGTTGGGGCCCTCTGACACCTCCTCTGTTCCTGTGCCTGTGTGTGATTGTGAATTCACACCACAGAGCTTCCCCTCAAGTGCTCCCCATCTGTCCTGAGTGCTCTGGCTGCCTGTGGTGTCCCCAGGTGCACACTGGCTGAGGATTTGTGGCTGCAACAAGAAAAGGACCCTGGGCAATCTGATTTAGGTGGCCCCTTCTGTGGCTGCTCTGCCCTTTGAGGAGTGATGCAGTGAAGGTGCTGTTCTGGGACTGTGACCTTTAGCTCCCCCCCCATTGTTTGCAAAGAGGAAATAGGAAAATATAATGTAAACTGAAGGCTGTTGTCTAAGTGGAGGAGTTGCTGTTTATCATGTAGCACAGATCTAACATCTTGAAGATTAAATAGTACTGCTTCTCCTTCTGATATTGATTTTTCCTTCCCCTACAGCTTTTCTTTTTGAAATGAAATCCTTGAAAATAATTTTAGCAGGGAGTATTATTCCTGATAGTGTTGCAAAAGAAAAACATTAAAAATTGAGCAAAGTTTGGAATTAATTTTTCAAGGAAATTATGGATCTTTCTTGCAATCTAGTAGATACAAAATGTTGAAGTTATTTTTTTGTGCCACAGACATGCTACAAAACTAACAACTCAAGCTTTCTTAAAAATCCTAGTTGTTATTTACATTTAAGCTGTAAAGTTAGAGGTATATTGGTATTTAACCAATTTTTTTATGAGGCATTTCCGTTTTGGTAGAATGATGACTCCAGGGCCTCAGTGTTCAGTGACTCACTCCTTCATCTCATATTATAAAATGTATGACATTGAGAGAGTTGAGCCTTTATAAACTATAGATTATTTTATTCTCTGGTAGAAGAGTCACATCAGATTTAATATGAATCTGTTTTCCTACTCTTCTCTCAATCCCATGTATACCACAGCAGCCCTCATGTGACTGGCCTGCCAGCTGCTCAGTCTTCTTAGAGTGGAGAAAACAGTGGCCTTGTAGGTCATAATTGATCTTCAGACCTTCTGGCCCTCCAGGTCTTGTTTAGGAAACCAGCATTATTGAATGTAATGTAGTTTGGGTTTTGGTTGGTTTTTTTTTGTTGTAGGCTTTTCTTTCCCCACGGTTTTTTTTGTTTCCTCCCTCCCTCCCTCCCTCCCTGGTCTAATAAAAGGTATTGATTTTTTCTCTCTTGGTGGTTCCTAATATTTCACTAAGAGTTTTATTGCAACCTGTCATATAGCAAAAAAAAAAAAAAGTGAGTTTTTTTAAAGTATGCCCATAAGCTCTGAAAGTGTGCTAGGCTCACCAGTTTGTACCCACGTGTCTTAGATAGAACAGCACATTTGAAAAAGACCTTGTCTGTTAAGTGGAGGCAGATGGAATTCAATGGTCAGATTTTTAACCTGTTATAAGATATTATCTTCATGCAAAAGTGTGATGTACTCTCTTCTGAGGAAATGTAATTTGAGCTTTAACTGAAAGCTTGAATGCAGAATATTTGCAGGTAGTCTGTCTCGTTTCTGTTCTGGTTTTTTTGGGTAAGCCAATGCAACAAGAGTGTTTATCCTTCACATGGAGCTGAGTGACTTAGAAATGCGAAAACATAAAGCTTACAGCTCTTAACTCCTTGACTGCCATGTCTAACTGGATTTACTCACTTTAATGTCGACGTTTGGGTGTGAAACCAGACTGCTGCAGAAGGTGGTGCTGCCATATGGATGCTGTTACTTGGGTGGAATAGTGCCAAAGAGGTTAATAACATTTCCATTGTGCCTACATGCTTCAGATGTCACAAGAAACTGATTTAATAACATAGTTTTTGTTGCACAGTAGCAAATCTCTGTTTCTTTTCTTTATAATTTCTTGCTTGGAAAGGCACTGTACAATAACTGAAAATAAAACAAACAGAAGACATTTCTGTCTTCAAGTATTGGTAGCATTATTAAAGAAATTCTGACTAGATCAGTTTAAGAGATTAGATTTTACTTGAAATTTAAAATGTGGCAAGGCAACAAACTAAACAGTAAGAAAAATATTCATAATTATCAACAAAATAATTTCACCTGTATGTGCAAGACTAATTTGTGGAATGAATGAATGAATGGTAGGACCAGTTAAACTTTTAATCAACAGGTTTTTTTCTAGATATGCTTTTTAAACATACAGCTGTTAGATTACATTTCAGTGCCTGGTTCATATCATTAGCAATTCAAATTGTGTATTTTAAATCCAAACTACTAAGCATTAAATTAAAAAAATCTTTGTCCCTGACATTGCAGTAATGAGTTGTACTGTGCCAGTCTCCAGCAGGGCTCTTAATAACTAGCTTTGATTCTATTTCATGAGTTTTTATGTTGCAATTTGGATTGATGCTGATATAAGACTAGGAATAGCTGATTTTGTTGGCATGAGAATAAATGTTCTCCTTGTAGATCAAAATAACTTGAATAGCTTTTGATATTTGATTTCATTCCTAATGTACAAAATGCCTTTTTCTAACAGAAAGAGTAGCTAGAGTTTGCTGGCTGGGGCAGGTTTGACTTTCAGGCATCATGAGGTACAATAATTTGAAGAAAATTTCTCTAAAAAGAGAAACCAGATCTTCCTGTCCCAGTTTTGCCATTTTATTTTTCTCTTGGCTTAAAATGGATTTGAGTTTTGGCTGTTAATGCAACAATCTGTTTACCTTGGCAGAGCTGGGCCTAAGACCAACCTTTGTTGGTTAACAAATAACATTAATTTGGGCTCACTGTCCAAGGAGTGTTTTCTCACATCATGAATCATTGTGCAAACTGGGACACAGTTTTAGTCCAGTTCCTGAGGAGAAATCTAGCACAGCACTTCAGGAATCAGGTATGTTGTACTTACAGATGTGAAGCACAACTCTGATCTGCTTTTTTGTAACAAACCTGGATCAGTGCTGTCTCTAATATCAATCCAGCTTCCATGAAGACTAAGTTTCACCTCAAAAGAAACAAAAAATATTAAGTTTGACTGGCTGGCAGAATGAATTTTTTCAAAGCACAGTTTGAGAGGTGCTGTGATTTAGTATGCTTTAAAAAATGAGTTTGATTTAAAAACTGCAACTGCAAGAACCTATAAATTGTAGAGCACTTTTAGCTGTCATGTGCTCTTTAAACTTCAGTGCTGTAACAAATGAGGATTTTGAGTGATCTCAGAAGTAACTTCCCATCAGTTTGTCACAATTCTGCACGTTTGTTAGGTGTACTCTTATTTGTCTTTCCAAACTGCGCTTTTGGTTTCCTTTGAAGAGTTTATAAACATCTTGATTGTGTGGTCTTACTTTGGTGACTCATATATCTCTGACTGCTTACACACACTTATGTTACAGTAATCAAATTCTCTGAGAGGAGGCAGCTTTTAAAAATATTTATATGTGTTTTTTAATAAGTGGAAACTTTTATAGACAGAGAAAAGCCTGAACAGTGAAGGGTTGGGGTTTTCTGTTTGTTTAAACAAACTTTCTGTAAAACAAAAGTGATTGAACAGCTGCTGTCTGTACGTGAATTAGTGCAAACTTCAGGGAGTTAACTCCAGTGCCTCTGGCCTACCCAAGCCACTGTAGAGTCAGGTCAACAGCCTCATTCCACCTTTCGGTGCCTCAGCTTAAGAGAGAGAACATAATTAATAAGAAAACTGTCATTAATCATGTCATTTTTGCAGCCTTCTTAAGGGAAAGCTGCAAGAACAGCAACAGATCCTAGAACTCTTGAAAAATATGGGACTTACAGAGTGGGAGAGTTGTTTGTCTTCCTTCATTAAGTCTTGCTGCAGTCTGAATGTTGAGGAGTGTTTGAAGAATCAGTAGTTGGAGCCAGCCTGAATCCCTGCTGCATTGTCATCTCCCCCTTACAGCTCTCTACCCACCTCCTAGCTGCTTAGGAAGAGCAAGGCAGTATGTAATTGCACTCATTGCAAAATCAGAATAGGATTTTAAAGTTTCCTAGGTAGGGAGGAGAGATGACTTGACACTCACAAAAAGCTTTGAGTCCTGAAAGCAAGTACATCCTTGCAGGCTGCTTAAAAATGAAGATACAGGACCTTGCTTTCAAAAGATCTTTCCTGGGGTTCAATCAAACTGGAAATACCCTGCTGAATAGTCTAAATTTTGCTTTTTCTGAGCCACAGTCCTGTTGTGTTCTGTGGAGATAAAAATTTTCATTGATGTGTGTACCTTGCTGCCACTGCTTGAATCCAGTAGTCTTTGCAGTAGTCTTTGGAGAGCTATTGTGTAAATATAACTTCTGATCCAAATGCACTGGTTGGTCTGGGGTAAACTGTATGTATGTATATGTGTGTATATGTGTGTATGTATTGTTTTTTACATATACACACATCACATATATATGGATAATATTGATGCTAATTTAGGGACTGTAGTTCATATATTAGAAATATGTGTAAAAATTTGTTAGTTGGCTGAACTCAGAGGGTTGGGCTTTCCAGATCTTCCGGTCTCTGAGGTTTCAAGAGCCCAAACCCACAACTTTCCTGAATGAAGGGCAGATGGAGTCTGTGCCTCTGGGGGTGCGTTTAGAGACTCCCAGAATGGCAAGCCTGAAAACCTGAAGTTTATAATTTCTGATGCTAGGAGGAAGGCTTCTGCTCCACCTCAAGTTCTGCAATTAAAGAACAGATTCAATGCTTTTGTAGGTGATGGGAGTCTGGGTGCTCAGTCCAGTGAAGCACCCAAGCTGGTAAATCTGAGCCATGCAAAAGCACCAGGAGAAAGTGGGAAGTGGTAACAGTAGGGAAATCCATTCTGTGAGTGTTGGAGGCTCCCATCCTCCTATCTGCTGACCTGACCTGAACTCTAGAGAGGCTTGTTGCCTGCCAGGATCTGGAACACTGTGGTAAGACTGCCAAAGCTTGTCTGGCTTCACACTACTACTCCTGCTGCTCTCCCATGTAGGTTTCAATGATACCACCTGAAGGGATCTGAAATTATCAGCTATGACTGTATGGTTCTGGGGTGATGACCAGTAGTGTGGGAGCCTGGGTGGATTCTCCTGGATCCTTTGGGTGAGAGCAAAGTGCATTAGGATGAGTGGAGAGATCCTCCATCCTAAGCTTACCCCCCTAAGCTGGTTGCATAGTTGCTGTCAGCAACAGAATTCTGGTTTTATGATCATGAGGGTCTTTTTGAGAATTGCTTGGAAAAGATGGGATTTACCTGACTAAGGGAAAAGCATCTCTGCTAACTATCATATGAGCAATCGGTGGACCAGGTTGGCAAAAAAAAAAAAAGTGTTACAAACAATGGAGACCTTGTAATCAGAAAAATCAGGACTGATGGGAGCCTTTCCCAAGCATACCCATATAAACAAGGAAGTGCTTTTCAGCATTACAGGGAAAACTGCTGCTCTTTCTGGGAAGTCAGCACAGCTGGTTGCCTCTCTGAAATGTCTGTGTTCTCGTGCAGACAGCATGGAATGCAAAGAGGAATTACATGGCTGCATGCAGTTTCAGAGTTATGATTTCATTGGGATTGTGAAGATACAAGAGGATAGCTCATATTCAATCACCCTGATATCTACTGGAGGGATAGTGGAGCTTGTTTATGTGCTGGGTTGGGTGTGAGCAGTTCAGGAGGTTTCTGGTGTGTATTGTCTACTGGATCTCATACCTGCAAACAATGAACTGTTTGGGGCTCTGAAGGCTGAGGGCAGCCCTGGTGGCATTGACTGGGAGATGATAAAGATCAGGATCCAGAGAGGAGGAGGGGATAGGCAGAAAGCACGGTTGCAACCGCAGACTTGAAGAGGAAAGACTTTGGCCTGTTCAGGACTCTGAAACCAGTAGAAAAGTCCAGGGCAAGGTAAACCTTCCCTCAGTGGAAGAGAATCAGGTTAGGGAATATTTAAACAAACTGGTCACGTGCAAAGCCATGGCCCTGGTGTGGTATGTCCTGAGGGAGCTAACTGATATTGGGAGATCCCTCTTGATGGTCTTCAAAAAGTCACTGTGATTAGGAGAGTTTCATTAAAGCAGGAGAATGTACCTCCTGCTTTCAGGAAGAGCAAGAAGCCTCCTTTTTTTTTGCTGAAAACTGCAGGCTGGTCAGCCCCATGTGAACCATTGGAAGATGATGGAAGAAATAATCCTGGAGGCCATTACTGAACATATGAAGGACAAGAAGCTGGTGGGAGTAGCCAGTGTGGATTTGTGAAAGGGAAGTGATGTCTGAACAATCTGTTAGTCTTTACCATAAGATCACTGACTTGGTGGAGTGAATGTTGTTTGTGTTGACTTCAGCAAAGCTTTTGTCACTGTTTGCCATCACTTGCCAAACTGATGAGGTGCAGCAGAGGTGAGTGGGAAATCCTGTGTGAAATGCCAGACCCAAAGGGCAGCAGGAGCTCCAGCTGCAGGCTGGTCCCTGGCAGTGGTGCCTCAGGGGTGGGACATGGGGCTGATGCTGCTCAGTGTGTGCACCGATGAGCAGGAGGACAGGGCAGAGAGGAGTCTGAGCAAGCTGGCAGGTGCTGCAAAACCAGCAAGTGTTTGAGTGCCCAGAGGGTTGTGCTGCCAGGTGTAGAGGCCTCAAGAGGCTGGAGAAGCGGGCTGAGAGGATCCCTGCTGATCAGAGGGAAATGCCAAGTGCTGCAGCTGGAGAGGAATAACCCCAGGCAGGAGTACAGGCTGTGCCTGGGTGTGTGGAAGCAGCTTTGTGGAGAAAGGCCCAGGGATCCTGGTGGGCATGAAGCAGAGCATGAGGCAGCAGCATGTGCTTGTGGCAGGGGCAGCTGCTGGCTGCCTGGGCTGTTTTAGGCAGAGTGCTGTGAGCAGGAGAATCCTTCTCCCCTTCTCCTTCCTGGTGAGGCATGTGTGGAATTGTGTGTCCAGTTCTGGGTTCTCAGGTGCAAGAGAGAGACGGAGAGAGTGGAATGAGTCCTGTGCAGGGCCATGAAGGTGGTTGAGGGACTGAAGCCTGTGACATGTGGGGAGAGTCTGAAAGAGATGGGACTGTTCAGTCTGGAGAAGAGAAGGCTCAGGCTGATCTTATTGATGCGTCTGAAAGCATTTCTAATCTTAAGGGTGATCAAATACCAGAATTTCCATCCTTTGAGATATTCAAAATTTGTCTGCGCAGGGCTCTGAGCAATCTGTGCTTTAGCTGTTTCTGCATTGAATAAGGGGATTGGTCTACAGAGGTGCCTTCCAACCTCAAAAACTGTGATTTAGGCAGTGGTTAGTGATTTGTATTGCACGTGCAAGCTGATGATAAATGAAGTACCACCGGGGGTTGTCCTGGAACTTCTTTGGTTTAACATCTTTATCAAATACTGGAGAAGGCAATGGAGTGCACTCTCCTCATATCTGATTTCTACCAAATTGGTGGAACAGTTCATGTGTTAAAGAGTGAAGGGACCTGAATCTAGAAGAGCTCTGATTGTCCAGCTTGGAGAAGAGAATTTGGGTGGTTCTAATAGCAGCCTTACAAAGTTTACAACTAGGTTATCAAGAAGATGCAGTTATTGGCCTGCAGTGGATGGTGGGGCAATGAGACCTCTGGGTGAAAACAGATGCAAGAAAGGCTCCAATAGACTGAAGAGAGAAAATCTTTTTCCCAGTCAAGCCGTGGAGCAGATTCCACTGCATGCCCTACCTGCCTCTGTAGGAGGAGGTTGGAGGATTTCAAGACCCATGTGGGCAAAGCCCTGAGTAACCTGGTTTGACCTCGCAGCTGGTCCTGCTTTGAACAGAAAGCTGAACTAGAGATGTGAAGTCCTCTCAGCCTGAATGACTCTGATTTTTCAGCTAAGTTTCACTGATAAATTTTTCATGTTCTGTTTTCCTGTCAGCTTACAATGTGTGGTGCCAGTCTTTCTCTTTTGCTGTTCATTATGTAGTTCAGCAGGCCTCTTGTAAACTGGTTTTACAATGGTTTTTGACTTCACAGATGAAGTAATAGAGGAATATTATAAGCCATAAACTTGTGGCTGGTATATATCCAAAAGTCAGAACACTGCTTTAGCTATGACTTGCAGGCTCTGGAGGAGGGATGGAGATATTCAGCATTGTGACTGTGTGACATTTTGGGGGTGGAAAGAAGTAACTCTGCTTTCCTGTCAACTTAATTCAGTTTAGTATGCAGCGTTTGTTATTCAGGCAGAACCTTTTTGCTGCCTGTGGTGTAATGGTTTGCTTTGCTTTGTGAGCTTGTATTGCCTGTTTGCAGGCTGGAGCTTGCAGGGTTTACATGGCACAGTCATTTGTGCAGAAAGCAGATGCCTGTTACTGGTTCTCACTTTTTGTTTCAACGGTCAAAGTGCTAAATGTGCTTTTCTACTGAAGAAAACAGGAATAAAGTTTACAGGTACGGCTGTCCCAGCCCTCGCCACTCTGACCAGTAAATGTTTGATGAACCACTAAATACAACTATGGCTTCCATGTTGAGTACCCCAGATGTATTATTTTTTATTCTCTGAAGGAATTTTTCTGTCTTTATGACTTCCTTAGTTCTCTAAAGTGACTTCCTTTTGTGTATGGTTTCAAAAGATGGTGTGACTTCTTGGGAAAAGACAGACATACCATGTAATAGTAGCAAGTTTATAAAGCTTATAACTCTGATAACAGACATTCAGAGCAGTAGAAGTATTTAATTTAGAAGTATTTAATTCTTTGATGCATAATCATAAGTGAAAGTAAATCTCCTCTCTTTGATGAAACCCTGTGAGGGCATGTTCAAGCAGCAAAGCTTTGAATTTTATATAAAAAACAGTGAAAATCATCATGATGAAAAAATTCTTGTTAAATATATTTTAGGTTGATAGTGATGTATTTAGCAAGGTAGTTGCGGTGGCTTGGGATGCTTATGAATTTGAGGACCTTTACATGTTTATTTCCATAGAAAATAAAATATTTTGAAAGCCCTGTGAACAAAAGGTAAAACTTTGTCCAAGAATTAAAAATAAACTTTGTAATGCTGCCAGAATTAATATTGCTGAAGCATCACAAATTGATTTCCTTTAAAAAATAAAGAATGTTGCCTTAACCATGATGGGCTTTCTTGTGTGTTTTTTTCACTTTGGCCTCTCTTGTAGCAGTTACCCACAGAACATTACAACCAACACCAGTGTTGCCTCTTTGATGTACTGTCTTGGTTAAACTGAATATATTACTTTCACTGAGAATATATGATTGCATTGGTGTTTTCTTATGCATTTGAAAGGCAGGAAAACTTCAATGTAGTCAATAATTGTGCATATGTGTGTTTCTCTTTTAGTGGAGGCGATAGTGGAGTTTGACTACAAAGCTCAACACGATGATGAGCTGACAATCACTGTAGGTGACATAATCACCAATATCAAGAAAGATGATGGAGGCTGGTGGGAAGGACAGCTCAAAGGCAGAAGAGGTTTGTTCCCTGACAACTTTGTAAGAGTGAGTACAAAGTGGAACTGTTCTTGTGTTGTGTGTATAAGTTTTATGTGCTGTGCTGTTCAGGCTAAATATCTGCCTTTATTATCCAAAACAATAATATATTGCAAATACACATGTATTATGTATACACATAAATTGCATATATATAATGCAATGTTCTATTGAGACAATGTTACAAAGAAAAAATTACTTTCTTTGCAAAGACAAGCTGAAAATAAAGGAAGCTACCCCTGCATTTTTGTGCTGTTCAGTGAAAATACTTGACTTCCTGGTCTGAGAACAAACTGGTTATTCTAGAACTTATAGATCATTGCATTTTAAATATTTTGTCTTTTCTGTAACAGATTCTGCTTTTCCCTAATGTTTTCTTAGGTTTTATAGAAGTTTGGGGGTTTTTTGTGTTTTTTTTTTTTCTTTTTTTTTTTCTTTTTTTTGTGAATATTTATTCCTGGTTAAACTATTTGAGAATAATTAGATTTTTCCATACAAATCCCTATAAAAACCTTTTAAAAACCGATTAATTTGTATTCACTTAGTATATAAAATAATTTCCAGTAATCCTTGTTTTAGGACAACGATTCAGAGGTTTGGAAAGAAATAATAATTTTTGCTGGGCATCTGTGTTTGCACACATATGTCTGCACATATGAAGCCAACTATTAGTACCTCTGGGCCTCCTTGATTTGTCATTGCAGACCTATGCTGTTAATTTCCATAAGTCTTCATAAACCTGGCTCTCCACTATGGAAAAGAGACCAAGAACGACCATAATTTACATAGATTTTATGTTAATCTTTTAGTACAGCTTCTGAGGAGCTTTGTTACTTTGGTTTTTCTAAGGGTGTATCTTTTTTTTTTTTTTTTTAAAGCTCTTCTAACTGTGTAAGCCTGTAGTGTGTTTAGACATATGGACATAATGAAGTAATTTCATTTTGCTTCCACAGTGCTGAATATGTCCAGGTAACTGGGGGAAGTGGCTGGCTGTGAGTTTAGCCAGCCATAGCAGGGGGTGTGGGGGTGGACAGGGAGCCTCGGGTGTTTCTGTGGGGGTCAGCACACACCCTGATCCTTGCTCCTGTCATTGGCAAGAAGAAGGAGCAGCTCTGTGTGTGTCAGGCAGCAAAAATGAGGAGCAAGACAGAGCCTCAGTGAGATGAAAGGGCACGGTGGAGGACAGTGAATAATCTGGTTTTTGCTTATCTCTGAAAATACACACTTTGAGCTAGGGGAAAGAAACTGTTTTGGTATTCATTGTGTATTGGTAATACTTTTCTGCTTGAACTCTGGTGAAGTGAACTGTGGGACAAATGCAGACTTCCTCTAGGCTTTTTCCTGGCTGATATTTTAAATTTGATGCTGATTTCAGGAGGTGTTTCATTTAGTGCTCTAAACAAATCAGCCTATGAATGTCTGTTATGGGAATATAATAATATAAAGATTTGTAAATTGACACCATTAGTACCTAATTTTAAGGCCTCTTTTTTTCCAAAATTACTTCAAACTGTGGCATCCTGTCACATAATTGAAATATAAATAGCTTTTTCTTAATAGAAAGTTCTAAAACAACAGTAAATGGTTTAGATTTTGTCTTCGCATGAAGTACCACTCCCTGCTCTTTCCTTCCTGCCTTTTTTTTTAATCAACATCCAGGGCTGTTTTCTAAACAAGTAAAAACCACATTGTGTTCAAGCTGAGGATGAGGAAGAATTTAAAGTCAAAAATGTTTTTTGTAGCCAAGCATTTTCTCTCTAAACTAGGTAAGAGTAGAAGATACACACTTACTTGGAGTTAGTTTATTAATCTCCTGAGTGAAAACCTTCATTTTTCTTGTTTTCCTTGTGTAAATCTCCTAAATGGAGAGCTATAGTCAAAACTGCAGTCCCATTAGAAAGTTTGTTGAGCATAATCACTCTACCCAATAAGATTATAAGTAATTGTGAACTTTCTCTTGATTATTTAACAAGTGAATGCAGTCAGTTCATGCCCCATTGGAAAAGTGTGTGTCAACAAAGTAATAGAGAAGTTGGCAAAAAGGGATGCTACATACAAGTAATGGACTTGAATGCTACTCCAAATTCCTATTTCTTATCAAAATTGGTTCTAAGAGTAGTCAAGAAAGTTATTCAGAGGTTAAAAATTACAAATTAAATTTTTGAGGTACTTTGCATTCCATCTTCAAGAGGTAGGAATAATTTCTTATGGAGAAGAGCTTTTCCTCCCTGTGATTTTATTTTCTTTTGAATAAATTCACGATGATGTTCTAAAGAAACTGTTGGGGTTTTCAAAAAATTGAATGTTTGGGCTGAAACGAAATAATGGAATTAACACTGTAAAGAGTACTGAATGGTTTCTGTCAACATTTCTGCATGGATTCTGGAAGTCAAGTTTGGAAGCAAAGAAGTAGAAATCAGAAATGGAAAAAAGAGAGAAATGCAATATATTGGAATGTTTATGAAAAGACATTCATTTGAAGTGTTACTCAAGAAATAAATCCCTCATATTTTTCAAGGGAATGTGAAATAGGTTGTGAATGTGCAAAAGACTTTTGGAGTTGCCTGTAGTAAAAGTGTTTTTAAATTACTTGGAATAGATGCAAGTTAGGAGACCATTGAAGAGGAGTTGTCTGAAGACAGATGTGAGACAGAAAGAGGAAAGGGGAGGTAGCAATGATACACATGAAGTACATACGCAGTTACTTTTTTTTCAAGGGACTTTCTCTACGAAGTTATAGCAGAGGTGCTTCCTGTTCTTGAATCTTCGAAACAACTGCTTTGAATTTTTTGTGTATTTATACATATAGCGCCGAAAAAGACGGATTCATACCCTTCTTAGGCTCTGAAATTCAATATGCAAGGCGTAACAGAAAAGGTATTTGAAATTTGTTTTCTGTTTCTTTTCTCATTGCCTAGTAGTCTGCGGCTATGGCCACTCGGAAGATTTTGAGGAAGAAGTTTGTTTAAATATGAGAAAAATCTTTGGTCTTTCTTCAAGATCTAACTTACCTTGTCAACACTTGAAGATGCCTACTTTTCTTAGAGATAATGCTTAATGTATCATAACAAATATATGAAAGTGTATCTGGTTGTTGCCTTCAGTTTTCTTTCAATTTTTCAGGCAGAGAAATAGAAGTGTGAATGGAGAATTATGTACAGTTCCTGGTGTCTGTTTTAATTCTCAGTTATGCAGCTGACAAAGAGGAGGTATCAGGTGTGATTGCAGTGTTGTTCATTTATATGATAGAAAGTTGGTTTTCAATGTCTTTCTAGCTTGAAAACTTCAACTTGAAATCGGTGCTCTGCAGTGTAAAACTGTGTTTGTAAGTGATGGAGTCTGAGACAGATAGATTTTGCTGATGGCGGATGAAGATGTAGAAAGCAGGAAACTGGTGCAGAGCCATGCTTACTGGCTTTAATTTTCAAAGTCAATTCTATGTGGGATTGAATAATGTTAAACTGAATCTGCTGCATGTAACAACACAAAAGCTTCTCTGTACTCCAGAGGACTTGCCGATATTACTAGCAAAGTTGGAGAGGTAAATTTATCTTAAGCAGGAGGGGTAGTGTCCTTGGTTTTGAAATTCTGGTGTATAGCTTGTGTTTTAGAATCAGTGAAATGGGGCAGGGATTTGTGTGACAGTACTGCTGCCTCGGGTCAGAAAAGCAATCTGGATTTCTTGTTATGCAAGCAGAATACAATCTTTAAATAGTGCACATTAGTTGAAGGATGTCAGTCTGATGCTGAATCATGGTGCAGATCCTTATCTGTTGCTTATTATTTAATTTTCTTTGTTTCTTTCTTTATTTGTTTGTTTTTATCACAACCAGACAGAGGTTGTGGAGGGACTGAATGATTTCTTGCTGAGAATCTTGTGCTTGTTACACACCCCTACCTATCTCTGTTCATGCTTCCATAAAACTTTTCATAAAACATAAAAGGTCCTGTGCACATGCAGGGGCCCTTTGCAGCTGAGGTTTGTCTCCTGGGCAGGAAAAGAGAATATTTCCCATGTCTGAGAGCCCTTTGGTTCTGCTTGGTACCCACCAGGGCAGAGAGCTGACCAACTCCTGCTGTCCTTCCCTGCTGCTTTGCCACAGCCTTTTGCAATCTCTGGCACCTCTGTGACTTCCTGCCTTTGCTCGGGGGTTCTTGGAGCCTTCACTGCCCTCCTCAGCAGTCTGAGTACTGTCAATGAAGTGATGTCTGGGTCAGCTTTGCCTCAGTAGACACTTGTCATGGGTTCAGTCCCCATACAGGCCATTCACTTAAGAGTTAGACTCGATCCTTGTGGGTCCCTTCCAACTCAGAATACTCCATGACTCTGGGAAAGTTGTGGCATTAGCAGAGGCACTGAGGTTATATGCAGACTAGGGAAATTATTTCTGTAGGTACCTAAAAAGATAGCTTGTTTTATGGGTCAGTGAATTTTTATGCTGGACTACTTTTGATTTGTTTTTTTAGTGTTCAGTCTTTTGGGTTTTTTTTGTTTTTTTGTTTTTTGTTTTTTTTTTTCACACTTGGCAGGAATTTGCAGCTCAATTAATGAGCTTTTTCTTTTGTTGTTTTTGGAAATCTTAGAATACTGTCTACATATTTGTTTTCAGGAATTGTTTAGATCGTGGGATCCTAACTGAATAAGAGTTAGGAGTACTAGCTTCTTATTCCAAGTTTTGGGTATGGCCATTAAACTTGTTATACTTATGGTGAAATGAAAGATAATATAATCACGTGAAAATGTTGTCTCTGAGGTTTTGTTCCTGTCAACAGCAATCAAGATTTTATGAGGAGAAAAGTACCATCACAGGCTGTAATTATTTATTATTGTTGTTGTTATTACTCTTAAAATGGTGAAAGCAAAACTAGTAAAACAAAATCTTTCCCCGTTTTCCAGCCCATCTGCTGACAAAGACACAGATTGACCAAGACTGTCTTGTGCCAGTCAATAATCTGTGACTTGGCTGTGCTCACTCCTCTAAGGGAATTGAGCACAGAGCAGTGACAGCACTCGGGGCTGTCCTGGATGCCCAAGGCACGATGACAAATGATGTCACACCTCAACCTGTTCATCTGCATTCAGAGGAGGTGAGGGAGCTCCAGCGAGGCACCTGCCCTGGGTGTTTGGCCTGGAAGTGATCTGAAAGTCCCTGGCAGTGAGGGAGGCTGTTTCCCATTGCCTGTCTCAGGGAACTGGTGCTGTTCCCAGCCGGATGGAAGCGTGCTCAGCAGCATGGAGCCCGTATGTTTATCATGGGAGCGAGCGTGGATTTGGCTGTCCCGTCCTATCCACCAGTTTGTTGGATATGTTTTGATGGCAGGCTTTGAAGGGAGGGGTTACTCAGGGGAGTGTGGGGGTGTGGAAAAGAGGAAAAATGGTGGTGGTTTGGGTCTGTCAGCTGTTGGATATTGTGTGGGAATTTAATGAAGTGTGTGAAAGTAAGAGTACGTGAGCAGTTTAGTGAGCACACAGTAACGTGAAGCTTCAGTGTTGAGGTGTTTACATGTTGTTAGTGACTAGTACATTATATTGCAAAAAGTAACCTTTTGAAAACACAGTGGCTTACTTGTAATTATATACTGATAGGACTGAGAGAAATTCTGCCATGGATCCAGCTCCTCCCATGGCAGGGGGAGTTGAGCTAAATGATCTTTAAGGTCCCTTCCATCCTCTAACCATTCTGTGATTTTATGAGATTCGTGAATTTGAAAACAAAATTTATTGGTTTTCATACTTTATGCAATGTAACTGCTGAGTTCTAAAACCATTCTTATTTAAATACACATTTTATTGCTTTATTGATAGATTTAATGTAGGTAGTATCAATTAATATACAAAGGAGATTCAATTGTTTCCTCTTCATGCTCAGGTTGGTTTTTGTAGTCTTAGTCTTTTGTAGTACAGCATTCCAGTTTAAAAAATGCTGTTGTTTAAATTGTAAATTGCAAAAACTCTAATTTGGGCTAAAAGAAAAACAAATACTATTTTTCTTTCTTTCCTTCCTGAAGCTTCAAGCCATGAGGAGAATCTGATCAGAGATTGAAACAAGAGCCCAATGTGCCATCTAGAAGTCATATTTTCAAATATATAATTTCTTTGGAGCTACAATATAATAATTCTTTAAGGTAGCTTAAATTTATTCAGAACTTAGTTATATATTATTATTTGAAGTGTGTGTTATACAAAGAATTCAATGTAGTTTTGGCAATAGCCTCTTAAAGTAGTCATAAGGATTTATAGAATTGGCAGGATTAGATGGTTCACAGCATTTCTCCAACCTAGTCCTAAAATCTTGCGAGGCAAAGAGAAGGTATAAAAAAAGTATAAACTTATATTGTGTCTTCCCTGAAATAAATTTTCTTTTCTTTTTTTTTCCCCCCTCTGGCAACCTTACAAGCTCCGGATGTTTTTATTTTCTCTGTAGATTGTGTGTGGGTGGATATGTTAGTAATCCATGTATTTTGGTCTGATTCATTTTCACGCTTGGCCTGGCAATTGTTTTTCTGTTGGAGGAGGCTGCTGTGAGAAACTCTTCTCTGTAGGTAGAATCTGCAGAGGCTCTTAGCAGCATTTGCATACAAATGTCTTGCAGAACATACTTCTACAGTTTTGGATTTGAAGAGAGTACAGCTGTGTGTGTGATTTTTTGACAGGACCAAAAGCCTCATTAAAATTCTTAAAACACAAGCTCCTAGAAACTGAATTGCAGTTCAGTCTCAGTGTCGTTTGAAGCTAACGTGAGAATACTTGTCAATACTTCCACCTTCTTTGCAGTTTAATTATAAAGCCCTCAGATGGATTCCCTCAAGTTTGAGAATCAAGTTTTAGGAAATATTTTCTGATTTTTATGGTTTTAATGTTTGTTTGCAAAAAAAAGGGTGTAAGAGAAAAAGTACTCTGAAAGCCTGTGTAGTATCTTGAGCATTTAATAATCATAATGGTGAAAGGCTGTGCTTCAACCTTTAGTCTGCCAAATAGTCCATTTACATACAACAATACAGCCTGTACCCAGACTTCATCTACTGATTGTCTTTTAGTTTATATTACTTAAGAGTTAACAGTAACAGTAAGAAAGAATGAAGATGAGAGCAACAGGGACATGTAGGAAAAAAAAAAAGAAAGCTATCAGAGATTGCTGCTATAACTGCTGCTGCCATGACTTAGTGATACTCTTTAGTTCTGATCAAACACTGTAATTTATTAACAGTAAATATGTGTGAGTATGTGAGGTTTGTTTAGTGGTGTGGATTTTTAATTTATTTGGATTTTTGTTGTTGTATTTAGGGTTTACTTTTATATACAAAAGTGCTGTTTTTTTCTGAAGTATCATGCGTAGACCATGTAACAGTTTTCATGTTTTTATAAAGTGAATATCAACTGGAATGACAAACTACTTGCACTGTTTGCTGTTGGAAGTGGTATTTGACTAATTAGGTATCTGTATTCTGTTCCTGCAAGTGCTACAATTTCCTCCTAGAATCTTTTGGGAACTATTTGGGAAGCTGATGGTGAAGACAGTTCTTAAAGGGTCTGCCATTTCCTGCTGTCACCTAATTATGTACTCTACTAGAATTTCACTGGCACTGTTAGTGAAAAGTAAAATTATAATATGACAGAGTATATTAGAGCAGTTTAGGTTTATGAGCAGAACATGTTGTTCTCTTCAGAGCTGGAAAGAGCCAAATGTGTATGAGCCTCTTAATCCTGATTTTTTTTGCTTTATTACAGCCAAATAAAATATATCATTGTTTATATATAGGCACTCTAGTTATTCAGTTACCATGGAAAAAGTCAAAGTTGCAGGTAAACGACCATCATGAAATAGGATGGGTTTTTTACTCACTCTGACTTCAGACTTCAGTGATGGATACTTAGTGCCAGTGGTCGTGACGGGAGGTGGTGAGGGATGGAAGGAAAACAAGTAGAGCGTACATTTAAAAAAATAACATTGCTACTTCCCACCCAGGGAGAAGGAACAAGGCAAACCTTTCATTTTTATGGAAGGTGGTAATGACTTTTGCTTTTATTGAATTTTTATTTAATGGGAATATTGAGAGAAATAAATGCATCACAAGCCATTCAAGAATGTGCAAGGTGCTGAGGGTATGTATCTGGTGCTTCACAAAACATCAATTCATCCATTTCCCGCTTGGTGAAGACTCATTGCACCTTTTGAAAGATTGAGTCAGTACTTGTTCTTCCAGAGAGCCTGCATTTGCCTTCCCAGAGGCAATAAGCCAGTATTATCAAAAGCCCTGATTAAAAACACCCTTCTAACAGATACTGTCTCTAAAACAGAAGCTTCTTTCATAATTTTCATGACTGCTTCAGGATACAAACTACTGCCATTATTTTGGCCGGTTCCTTACAACCAGCCTTGGTTTCCCTTTTAAACATGCTTTGGTGTGTTTAGGCTGCCTGATTTATCTGTCAGTATTTACCTATTAATCAATAACACAAACCAAATTAAAATCTCTTTTAATACTTTTGGCTGAAAATTATTCTCTTCCTATTTGGAGCCAAGAGCAATTCATCATTCAGCTTTGCTTTTGCCAACTTGTTTGTCAGCTTTTTGATTGCTTGAATGATATTTGCATTTTTATTCCCTCACTCCAAGTTTCCTAATCATGGTGCCCCAGGGCCTTGCCAGCAGGTGAGCAGAGTTCCTGTCCTAGTGCATGGTGCTGTCATGTTGTCTGCATGGCACTACAGAGACATTGCTCTTCACTGTCATCAGCCATTGCCAAATCACTGGCCCAATAAATGCCTAATAATTAGGGGTAGAAGAAAATAAAATACAAATCTTCATGTTTGCTTTGTGCTTCCTCAGTGTACCATGACTCAATTTTATTGTGCTATCAAAATGTAATTCCTCCTTTAAAAGTCCCTCTAAGTTAACCTGAGTTATTCTCCTTCCAGAATTGAATTAAAGAAATATGGATAGAAAATGCCAGTAATTCAGAGCTACCACATTACCTATCTTGAATAAAAAATAGCTGAAATTCACCCAATGTAGTCTCAATGTAGTTTTCAACAAAATTTTAAATTCTTCTCTTTTGTTTTATAGGAGTCTAATTCTAAAACTTAGTTGAATAGTTGATATATAATTTATTTCACAAAATAAACCACTTATAAGTAGAACTACCTGAAATGTAGTGTTGTGCAGATACAGAAGGACATATGCTCAGGTTTTTACTTTTTTTCCCACGCAACTTATGAATTTTGCAACTTTCAGTTGATTTGTAATGCTGTGTGGTGTACTTGCTGTATTTACCTTTCTTTGACTCTGACTCTGTCCTTTACAACTGACAGAACCTGAAGGCCTACCGTTGTGAATTTAATTCACAGATTACAGAATCACAGCATATTCCAAGCTGGAAGGGCCCAAGGATCATGAAGTCCAACTCTTAAGTGAATGGCCCATATGGGGATTGAACGCACAACCTTGATTATTAGCTCTCACAAACAGATTGTCACAACTAGAGATTGTTAATTCAAAAGCAAAAACTGGTTTATTGCTGATGTTTTGTAAAAGTACAGAATGCTGAAGTTAAAGTAAAATCCTGGAAGGAATTAGGATTTGAATTATCGCACTGTGAGATATCACTGGACTTTTACCTGCAGAAATAAAAAAAGGACTTTGAAGCCTTTCAGTGGTTCACTGAAAGTGACAGAATGACAAGGACACAACAGTGCTTGTGGGACCGAGCACTGCATTTCATGATTCTTAATTGCTCTGTGGTTCCGCACAGAAAACTTCCTAATTTGTGTATTGTTAGCCCACATGTTTTTACTAGATTGCTTGAACTTCTGCAGCCTGTCAATGTGAAAAGTTTTTAGAGACTAGTCAGACTGGTGGACATCAGAGGAAAATGTTGAGTAAGCAGAGGGAGGAGAATGACTCATTAAACTGTAAAATGAAAGCTCTTTCTCAAACTGTAATCCCTTTCCAGGTGTTTTCTGAAGTCCATATAAACAAACAAACAAACAAATAAATAAATATATATATATGCATGTGTCCATGCAGTAGGCATGCATGAGGTATGTGTGTTGTATGCAGAAATAAACACTGGGTCTAAAGCCACAATATACAAGTTAAGGCACAGGAAATTGTTTTTTCAAGGGAGTTTTATTACAAAAAATAAAGAAAGAAAATTTATCCTCTGGTATCCATTTACTCCACTAAGCAATTGTATAAGGATGGGGTTTTTTTCTATACGAGAGTTTGCACAAGGAAATAGCATGTGTTGCTCGCCCTTCTGAACCCTGGTGACTCTTGCACTGACACTGTAATATTGACCCCATTTCTTTTTGCTGGGATTTTTACCATTGCATTGTTTCCTTAGTGAACATTCAGATATTTAGAAAAGGGTAGTTTTTGTTTGGTCTCTTTAAGCTGAGTACACTGTACTCCCAGTAAGCTTTCTTTCAGGCTCACGCGTTTCCATTAGAAGCTGCGCTTCTCTTCCCACTTTCCCACCCCACAGCTTCTGTGTGGGTTTTATTTTCTCATGAAGCTGAAACTGGGCACACAAGTTCAGGGCTGAAGAACTCCTTCAGGACTTCCTTGCTCATGCCTGGAGTTACTTGTAATGCGTTGGTAACTTGCCTCTCCAATCTCTGTACCGTGCCCTTCTGCTGTCAAATCACAGCTCCATGACACTGAGCACTGTAAAGAATGAGAGAAAATATTAATTACAGCTGTGTTAGAGAGAGGTTTTTATTTGAAGACTGCTGTATTAGTGGAGGCTTTCTCAGTCATGCTTTTGAGCCTGTCTATACTAAAATGAGATTCTCGAGTCCTACCACTGAAGAATGTATCTGTAAGGACAGACAGGGTGATGGGATCTGAGTTTTGAGAACCAGCAGCACCAGCATTTGCTAATGAGTGCTAACAGATGTATTTGTTTTCTACTGATGTTTTCAGACATTCATAAAGTGAAAACAGGATTTACAGGGAGAGGCTAAATTATATCTCTTACTAGATTGCGTTGTTGGAAAAATTGACTTGGCTCCCACACTCAGTATCCCCTCATCAGATCTGGCAACAGGCAATGAAATGAAAGATAAATACTGGCTACAGGAAATTGTTTTTAGTTAAAGCCAATTAATATTAGCTGGTTGGACTGCTTGAGAGAAAAGGGTAGTTTGCATCACTGGAGCATGATGTGGAGTAGCAGGGGGAGAGGTGAACTTGAAATGGCATTTTTGCTATTGTGTTGCCATTATAGTGACACTATCATTTTATTGAACTTCATCTCAAAGTACTAAGATTTCATATTCCTGCTGCTGTCAGGGAAATGCATGTAAACAGGACTTCTGAGAAGATGTCACATATAATGATTCAGTGACAATACAGAGTGATTAACTACAAGTGCTTTTCTAGATGCGCAAAAAAAATTATGCCAACATAATTGTCTGGCAAGGATCCTTTGGTAGCACTAACAAAGATCCTTGATTTTTTTGGTGTTAACAGTGACCACTTGAAATATTCTTTTTGATTTTTTTTTCTGAATGGGTGTGCCTTTTGATGAGGAGCAAAAACCATAAGATAATGCAAAACCAAATTGTTCTTTGTGAACATTATGGGTGAGCAGCCTCACTTGTGATAGGGGCTTGCACCTCCTGCTCTGGTGTTCTTTCATGGTTATAAGGGTGTTAGTGTGAATTATTGCCAGGGAGCTTCTGCTATGCAGCAACTCTACAGCAAAGTTCTGCTCCAGGGCCATCTAGTAAAACCCTGCACAGCAAGCACACAGGCTGTACCAGTGAAAGCTCAATCAGCTAAACCAGTTCTGCTGCTTTAAGTCAGTGGCAGGGGCTTCTGCTGGTTCAATTGCTAATCACCTCCTAGTCTTCTTGCTTCAGCTATGATGGCAGAAGTTTGCAAATAGGTACCATTTTAGGAAATTCCACTTTGGTTGTTTAATATATATAACACATTGATGCATTGTAGTATTTTCCTTCTTTTTTTTCCTTTCTCCTTTTGTATCTTTCTTTTTCTTCCTCTCTCAGGAATTTACAGCTATGCCTCTCACTTATATGTACCTGCTCTTGGATACAGTCATTAACTGCCTCTCTTGGAAGAAAGAAGTTTAAGGTTTGAATTCTGTGACTGGAAGACAGTAGTTAATATTCAGATTTTATTCTCATGTGAAAGGGTTAGAATGAATAATGACAGCCGTGGAAGCTGTGCAAGATACTTGGACAGCATTTAATACCCAAATAAGTACTGCTTTTTCATAAAACATTAGCATTAAGTTCTGGTTTTGTATTCAACTGTTATCAGATGAGACAACTGGAAAGGAGTGATTGAGCAGTTTCTCTAGTATTTTTTTAAGTGAGAAGGATAACTACAGAGTATCAGGAAAAGCTTAAGATAAACACATAGTAAGCTAACTTCACTGTACAGATCATCATATGAAATGAAGCTAAGGCACCAAATTACATTGTCTGAAATGTTAATGAAGCATTTTTGTGCACTGCAGAAACCATAGCTATGCTAGCACAAAACCAAAGTTGTGTTCAGTGGTTGTTGCCTTGCAAGCTCCTCTCTGCTGGGTGCACAAAACCTTGTGTGCAGAGAGAAAACCTGTACAGCTTGTACTGTGTTAGATTGCTTCCATGCAAGTGGTAACGATGGTGTGACTAAGCAAAGCTTGAAGAAACACAAGTTTGATCAGGAAATAAAAATAATAAATAGGAAAAACATTGAAAAATGGGCACAGGACAAACCATGTAAATTCAGGCATCTCTGAAAAAGCAGTGGTCTAATAGCTCCCCACAGGCAAGTTGGATGCTTTATTTATATAATGTATCATCATTATTTTAAATTGTAGCTTCCAGGTTGTATATATGTTCTAAAAATTACATTTTCATCTCAAAGGTGGTGTTCCAGTTAATCATGGCTGTGTAACAATGAGTGTTGAAATTGCTTGAAAAGTTACATCTTACTTCATTTCTTATCCTTGATCTCACATGAATGCTTGGTCTTCATTATGATTGACTTCAAAAGTATAGATAACTTTATTTGCAGTGTTTTGGGTTTGGGAAACCTATTTTATGGTGTGAAATGTCGTTCAGTAACTCTAGGTCATATTTGCTTCACAGTATAAAGCGTTCTAAACCATTCTCTATCATCCTGCAACCCAGCCTGATATCTGAAAAACAAGTGTTATTTTCATTCATACATGATAAAGATAATGTAGGCAGATCTGCTATAATGGCTCATCCAGAAGAAAATCTCAGAGGAGACTAAATTGAGACAGAAAATCGATTTTCTCAGAAAGAACCTTGGGGAAGGCTCCTGGGGAATAGCAGAAAGCAAAAGTCGATAATCTTTTCAAGAAGAAAAAGAAGAAGAATTTGGGGAACTCGAGCTTCGAGTTTACCTCCTGGAGGCCATCTCCAAACATATGAAGGATAAGAAGCTGGTGGGAGTAGCCAGTGTGGATTTGTGAAAGGGAAGTGATGTCTGAACAATCTGTTAGTCTTTACCATAAGATCACTGACTTGGTGGAGTGAATGTTGTTTGTGTTGACTTCAGCAAAGCTTTTGTCACTGTTTGCCATCACTTGCCAAACTGATGAGGTGCAGCAGAGGTGAGTGGGAAATCCTGTGTGAAATGCCAGACCCAAAGGGCAGCAGGAGCTCCAGCTGCAGGCTGGTCCCTGGCAGTGGTGCCTCAGGGGTGGGACATGGGGCTGATGCTGCTCAGTGTGTGCACCGATGAGCAGGAGGACAGGGCAGAGAGGAGTCTGAGCAAGCTGGCAGGTGCTGCAAAACCAGCAAGTGTTTGAGTGCCCAGAGGGTTGTGCTGCCAGGTGTAGAGGCCTCAAGAGGCTGGAGAAGCGGGCTGAGAGGATCCCTGCTGATCAGAGGGAAATGCCAAGTGCTGCAGCTGGAGAGGAATAACCCCAGGCAGGAGTACAGGCTGTGCCTGGGTGTGTGGAAGCAGCTTTGTGGAGAAAGGCCCAGGGATCCTGGTGGGCATGAAGCAGAGCATGAGGCAGCAGCATGTGCTTGTGGCAGGGGCAGCTGCTGGCTGCCTGGGCTGTTTTAGGCAGAGTGCTGTGAGCAGGAGAATCCTTCTCCCCTTCTCCTTCCTGGTGAGGCATGTGTGGAATTGTGTGTCCAGTTCTGGGTTCTCAGGTGCAAGAGAGAGACGGAGAGAGTGGAATGAGTCCTGTGCAGGGCCATGAAGGTGGTTGAGGGACTGAAGCCTGTGACATGTGGGGAGAGTCTGAAAGAGATGGGACTGTTCAGTCTGGAGAAGAGAAGGCTCAGGCTGATCTTATTGAGTGTTTGAGTACGTGATATGTTGGAGTACAGAAAGTGGAGCCAGAGTCCTCCTGGCAGTAGACAATGGCTATGAATTGAAATACAGGAAAATCGTTTAAACATAAGAGAAAATGTTTGAGGTTGGCCAACCACTGGAACAGGTTGTCCAAGGATATTGTGGAGCCTTCATCCTTGAATGTAATTAACAGCCAGCTGAACACAGCCTTGAGTATCCTGCTGTCATGGACCCTGCTCTGAGCCAGTGGGTTGGGCTGAGCAATCTGCGGAGCTGCCTTCCTGCCTTGGCCATTCTGTCAGCCTGTAAAAGCAATTAGTTGGATCACAGTACTTTGGCTCAATAGGGATCACTCAGCTATGGAGCAGTGAACAGGAGAGTTAGTAGAACTACAAGACACCTAGAGGCTCTATCTTGACAGTAAGCAATGCCTTTTCTGTATAATCAAGTTAAGTGTTGGTTATAGTTTCCACTTCTAATTATAACTACATGCTTTTTCTTTCAATGAGCAACATTTTTCACACTGCAATTAAAAATATGCCTACACACACACATGCATGTATGCCAAGAATGAAGAAGGAGGTTTTAGTAACATTATGAAATTATGATTCTTAAAGCATTTGAATGGGCTGAGTGAACTATGCCTCTAGTTGATTTTTTTTAAACAAAATCTAGCTTCCTTCAGGCTATACTTTAATGTGCATCCCTTTTCCTCCCTCATTATTTTTCCCACATGCCACAATTTCTGAAGTGACCTTTAACTATGAAGAGGTGAGCTGTTAATTTATTACAAGTTGTAAGTAACCCTTCATGAAAGTAGGCATCTACAGAGAGCATCCATATTCTGTGAAAGGCAGCAATACAAATTCAGGACTTGTCTGATGTAAAATAGTCTGGGGGAAGAAGAGTAATTAAAGGTAACTGCTGAGAAAACTTGCAAACAAAGGAATAAAAATATCAGACTATTAATGAAAATGTTACTCTGAATATCTTCAAATTACTCAGAGAGGTGAGGGGTGAGGTAACTGCTTAACGTGTGTGTAAGTGTCTTTGTATGGGTCGGTGTAGGAATGAGAGAGCAAGGGCATGGCATGAGTTTGGAAAACATCTCAAAGACCTCCCCTTACTCTTGTAGGCTCCATGTTTCACATTTATGAAGATTCATTGGGTTGTTGCTGTGCCCAGCAAATGCTGCTCAAGAATCTCTTTGCTCTCGTGGTTAGAAATGTTCCCTTATACTTTCTCCTCATCTTGTCAGTTAAGATGACTTTTTGGTTTTTCCCCATGGTATTTCATCAAACCTGTTTGCTCTTTGTCCTTGAAAGGTCTTTTCTGTGCTTGAGAAAGTGTGGTAAGGTAGGTTTTTGTTCTCCTGAGAGTACAAGCAGCACTTCTCTGTGTTTTATTTTACAGTGCAGGCTGGACAGACATGACATGACAAAGAGTGATACATAGGAACCCAGATTAAACTTCAGTATTGCACCTTGTATTGAGTTTGACTCATCCATTATCCATTTAATAGTTTTTTCTCTCATTTTCAGTAATCTGTAAAGCAATTCATGGGCCTGTATTTTCAAATGGACTCAAAACTAGGAGAGAAACAAAGTCTGTGGGGTCTTCTGAAAATAACAGCAATTTTTAATATCTTTCTCTAGCTACTCAGAATTGCTTAAACTGTCTCTGAAACTCATCTCATTATAAGACTGGGGGTTCTTTAGGTGTACACTAATGATTGGTTTGAATTTTTTCATGTCATTGGGATTGCTTTTCTCTCCTTAGCTGCTACACCTACAGTTTGGCCTTTTCTCCAAAAAGGCTTTTTACTAGCTTGCCTGTGGGTAAGAGTGTGTGTTAATTTGTGGACTTTATCTGTCAGCCAGAGAACCACCTGTGTGCTGTCTGGTAAAGCAGGATGCTGACTGGGATGAGTTTTGTTGAAGAAGTTGTACATGGAATGAGTGTTGGGTTTTTCACTTACCTGAAGTAGCCTCCATTTCACATTTCTGTAGAGAGAGCCATATTTTCCCTACAACCCTTTCTTTTACTGCTAAATATAACCTTCTCTTATGAGTTCTTACAGCCATAGAATTCCCAAACTGCACAAAGGGGGGAAAGAAGGGTTTAATAATTCAGAGAAAAAATGATTGAATGAAAAGGAAAAGAAAAATTACTGTGGAAAAAAAAAAGAAGTTGTGATGTATATGGGGCCATTGTGGAACTATTTAAATAATTTAGCTGCCAAATGAATCACACTCTTCTTCTGTCATTTATGGAGGGCTCTGCTAAGACAGAAGCTTTGTATGAACAGGATGTTTTCAGAACAGGGTGTTTGAGCAGCCCATTCTGTCTTGAAGTAAAAATTATTTTCAGCAGGCATATTCTAAACACATTGTACCTGTGTGAGAGAAGTACAAAAAGCACAAAATCTTGCAGTAGAATTTTGTGCCTGAGTTCATATGCCTGGCAGAGGCCAGGCAGGATAGAAAATTATCTAGAATACATTTAGAAATAGAATATTTGCCTCTCTAGGACAAACTTGTGAGAAACTGGCATTAGGTTGATATTAGGCTTAATTTAGGGAAATAGAGGAACAGTGAAATTACGATAAAGCAGTTAAGGGAGAAGATTGTAATGGCTGGGCCATGTTTGCTGTTCTGAAGAGTTAAAACTGATGACCTCTGTTAAAACAGATAAAAATAAAGAAATAAAAGGATGGAAAAGAACAGTGTCCAGAGTAAAACCATCTGTGGAATTGCTAACAAGGTCTGACTTTAAGAAGGGTGATTCAAAGGAAGTGAAGTTGTGGGTTGGGGTTAAAAGGCTTGAATAGGGCACTGTGACCCAGGGTAGTGTGTTGAAAATGTAAATGTAGTTAAAAAAACCCAGACAACACTAAGATGAAAGTGCACTGGAGGAAATGCAGAGTAATGTTCAAGTGCAGCATACCAGCTCTGCTGTGTTTCCTTCTGGGTTTGGGTTTTTTTGGGTTGTTTGTTTTTCTTTTTTTAGGTGTTTTTTCTTCCATTTTCTTCCTCAGTTATCACCCTGCTACTAAGCATGCCCCCATGGCTTTCTCTGCAGACCATAATCACTGTCTGTAAACATCTCTACTGCACCTGTTTCACAGAGGTTTGTTATAAAGATGAGGGACAAGACAAGTAAAAGTTGATGGAATTCATGAGAAGTTAAGAACTGGAACCCCAAGGTGGAGCAGAATGGCTCTTGGGAGCCACCCCAAAAGGCCCTCAGTCTATTTGTACTGAGATTACCAAGGTTTAAAACAAGCAGTGATGAGTTCTTAGATTTAAAAATCCTATGACACTATGTACTGGCGAAGACAGACATCTGTGTTTGTAATAAATTTTTATCTCGTGTTTTCAAATTTGCCATGGTGTCTTTATATTGATTCCTCCCAGTTAGCTTCCTTTAAAGCTGCACTAAACTGTGTAATCAAAATCAATTTATTTGATTTTCTTTTTGGTTTTGGGGGTTCACTTTTGACAGATACTCACCAGCAGTTACTTTACATATCTTTCTTTTATGAAATCTTTCCTTATTGGTTGTTTGCAGTGTTACCTTCATGGATTTGATCCAAGGCTCACGCAGTCTAATTTATGGCTCCCTTTGGATTGCACTGCCTATTGCTAATCATAAAGTGCATATTCTTCAATTTACACTGTTGTTTGAATATTTTAATATTTAACGTTGTACATGTGTGTGTGTGTCTTATCTATCTCCAAACCATACTATGAGTTTTTTCACAGTCTCTAAGGAGAAGCAGAAAAAACTGCAAACTGCATGGACCAATGTTGACACTTAAAATGACACCCCTATGGAGTTGGTTTATTGTCTTTTTCTTTCTTGAAACCTCACTCTTTTAAATGATATTAATAAGAAATAATTCTGATTGTCTAAGGACAAAATCTTAGAAGTTGAATCAGGTAGATTTGCTTTGCTGTATTAAGGTGAGGAGGCAGAAGGTAGCCCTTGCATCTATTACCTTTGCAGAGGCTGAGTGTCATGCTGAAGTCTCTTTTCCTCTGGGTGGCAAGTAGGTATTTAGACCATCTTTCTTGGCTGCATCTAAAGATCAGAGTCAGCTGTGATTTCTTGTGTTTGGGATCTCTGCAAACAATACCCTGGAATGTACAGGAGGCAATTCTTGTTCATGCTGATGAATTCCTGCTAGAGCAGCTCAGCATGTCTTCCTTCTGCAGCTGATTGTAATAACTTCAGGCCTTAGGGCTGTTAGTACTCAGCATGTTAAGAACTGAACACGTGCATGAACCTTTCTTTCTCCTGAATACCTGGTTAATATCTAATTAATGACCACATTATTTAAAATTGCTCATGCATTTACATCCGTCTGCCTGTAAAACTTAGTGACACCTCTAATATTTGCTCACAGTAAAATAGGGCTGAACCTTCAAGAAGAACATGCACTCTGAACTTCTGTAAGCTCTTTAATGGCTGCTGCCATGGCTTCTCTGACACCAGCACTTTACCAGTCTCATCAATACTGCTTGGGGACACTTTGAGCATAAACAATGCTAAATAAAGCTTAATGTTGTGCAGTACAACACTACCAGTGCAGATGGCAAACAGCAGTTTCGTTTTTTGTGAAGTTGGACCACTTACACAATGTTTGCATAAATTCAAGCATGATCTGATGCAAGGAGAAGTAACGTGTAGTTGTGTTTTCAGAATAGCATGCCAAAAGCAAAGCCAGCTAATGACAATATGTTTCTGATTTGAGCTTCAGGTATACATTTTTTTTCTTTTTGGTAATACATGACTGATTCAAATAACATGTTTGTGTGAACCTAATGTCCCTAAAATGGTTATGCAAGAAGTGTGATCAGAGGGCTCTGTTAGCTTTGTGGAACTTGAGGGTGAACTAGAACTTCTGCTTAATATGAAAGTTACTTTGCCCATTAAAGCAGAATTGCATCAATTGGAATTTACCAATAGCTATGAAGACACTGAATCTGAATTCTGATGCAATTAAAAAGAAGAGGTACTGTCATAATTTTGCTGCCTTCGTGCAAATCTTGTAACAAGAACCATGGGAAGAACTGACTTGACTGTCCACTTTTCATGAGAAGATGCTGACAGAAGCAACAAGGGTGAGCTAAAGGCTGCAAAAGTTTATTGCAGAAGCTATTTCTACATAGTATTATAGCCATTCTACTGAAATTGGAAGAGTAACTATTGTTGTAGTTTACTGTCACAAATAACCCAGCCTTGAGGACTTTTACAGCCAAAAATGCCTCAAAGTAATAAAAACTTGTAACTCTTGAGGTAAGAGTCCTCATATAGTGCAAAAATTAGCATCTTGGATGAGCACCTGGTTTTTTGTTGGAGTTTTTAGAAGCTGACTTTGCCAAGAGCAAAGTTCCTTTCTGTACCCATTCATTTCTTGTCAGGAAGAAAGGAGTTTCCACATTCCTGGATGGGCTGACCGCCTGATTCACAAGGGCATTTTACCATGTTTATTCAAATATGATAGCCTATCATATCAAACACATTTTTTCCACAGTGTATTTCTGCTTTAAAAGGTCTTAAGTAATGAATTTTTAATTTTTAAAAAATTATAGAATTCATGGAGAAAATTATCTACTTGCTCTTTAAAAACAGAATAAACTTGGAAGAGATGAACTGACATCAATAAAGCCCGAAGCATAAGTTTAATTAGTTACTGGCATAGCTTCTACTACAGCTATTATGCAGTACATACCTCAGGGAATGTTTGTCTCAATGGATTTATACTGTCTTATGCTGCATGGATTTTTCTTACCAATGTTAAAAGAAATGAGTGCAAGTGTTAGGAAAACTTTTTTCATTAATTCCTGAAATGCTGTTGGAATTTTTAACCATATAACAGTGTATCATTATCTTAATTTTTTTTTTTTTCTTTTTACACTTTCGGGAATGAGCTTTTGAATCTTTGCAGAGATGCTAGGGATTTATTATATTTCTTGAACAAAATCCTTCTCAGGTATCAGAGCAGTTGTTTTTTTTTTTTTTCAGAGGAAGTAATTCCTGTCTGTATTAGCAGGAACACAACATGGGTACAAAGCAGGAATACAGGTTTCTGTTGTTTTTAACAATGAACCTGAATTTTTGTAGTTATTAAAAAAGTGTTTTTATGAAGTTTATCCCCATTGCAAAATGGCAGCAAGTTATCTTGCACTTTTTGGGTCTGAATGTGTTCCAGGTCTCCAGGGGGTTCCTGGGAATTTGTTCCAAACCCAGGCTTAGCAGCCTCACTCGTTGTCCTGTTCCTGATCTCTGTGGGAGGTGCTGGGCACTGGGCTGTGTCTGTGTCAGCACTTTCCAGGGCTCCTTCTTGTGTGGTGGAGCCACAGCATCTTTTCTGCACCTGCACTCTGAGGAGTCTGGTACTGGAGGAGCAGATCTCTAGTGGGCACTGCTTTATCAGGCCTGGGAAGCAGTTGCTGGCATTCAGACTTCTGAAAAGATTTCCAGCCCAAAAATTCAAACTGAATTATAAAGAAAATTTGTGTGCTTGTGCACTATGCCACTGTCCTAAAAATGGAAGCTGTAGTTTCAGGTCATGCCTTTGGTGCAAATTTTAGCACATGAGAAACCAGGTATAAAGTTTCTTTTTCCTGGGACAAAGGAAGACGAGATACTGATGGAGAAGCCTGTGGATCAGGATCATAACACACTAATTAGAAGGGACCAATGAAGTAGAATATCCTTTCCCTTCTAATTTGGTAGAACATGGAAAATTACTAGCAATTAGCATGCAGTATTGTGGATTTACTTTTCCTTGTTTTGAAACTTTTTAAAACTGTGAAGAAAACATCTTGAAATGCACAAGAGATTTTGGAGGTTTTGTACTACTGTTTATGAAATTGCCCTTACTCATTGAGAAACGTCACAAACCCTGGAAGTCACCTGTTTGCCTCTTCCTTCTTTTGGACTGTTGGGGTTGCACAAAAGTGGCAAACATATGCACTCCTAAACATTCAGCTGCTCCTAAACCTTCCTTTGATGGGTGTGTCAGAGACCATGCCAAAATCTAGGTGTAAGATGTGTTATCAACTCCTTGGGTAGACACAGCCCTTTCAGGATCTTGGACACCTCAAACAATTTTGGCACAGCTTCTCCCCCAACGTGGCTGCTTTAATCTGTGTTTGAGGAGCTCAGGCTGTTACTCTGTTCGTTTGCCACTTCTTTTTTTATTGACTCCCAAGTAGCAGCTGAAGGAGTCAGAGTTGGAGGTTTCTTGTTTTTAAAATGACTGTTCTGTTGCTCATGTTCAGGCAGAAGCTCCTCTTCAGAGATCTGGTTGGAGACACAGATGAATCACCCTCCTCTCTCCCTCCCTCTGCGGTGCCGCAGAAAGTCACTGTAGCTGATGCCTGAGCTCCTGAGACTAAGGGGGAGCAATGGAAAGGCAGCTGGAGAGGCTGTCTTGTAGAAATGATCAGAGTACTGAAGCTTACCATCAATGAAAAGAATTTAGAAAAAATTATATTTTTAGTGAATCATCTGTTAAAAGTCACATTTTTAGAGCATAGGAGGGCTGGGAAATAATGGTTCAAGTTTGGGAATTAAGTAGTAAGGAAGATGGCATCTCTTTTTGGTCTGTGAGATTGTTAGAAAATGTTTCCAGCCCTGGAAAATTAAAACTTGATATCATGGCTGCAATCCTGAGCTCTAGATAGGAGCAAGCCTGTGTTTCATCAAGCTGTGTGAATGTGCACAATCACTTCACTGAATGAAAGGTTGATTGTTTAAAAATAATTGTCAACAGCCCTATGACCTCATCCCTTGGTGTGAAGGGAGCCAAGAGATTTCTTTGTATTATTCACTGTTTTTCTCTAAATGCAAATCCAACAAACTACAAATCTTTCAACAAAGGATACCAAAGATTCAAACAAATGATAAACACATGAAACATAAAAGTAGAAATCAACATAGTCTTGCCTGTTGACTGGCTTTTAATGCCAGTTCTGTCTAAAGTCTGCCATGGTGGAAGCAAGAGGAAAGAGAAGGGTAATCTGTAGATTTCTCAAGAAGAATATGACATCTCTAACTATTATGGTCTCTAACCATACTTGTGACAGCTGGTCTTTGGGATGAAATTTCCTGTAAGAAATGCCTTTGCCTAGTTTTACTACTGCTGTGCACTAACCACTTCACATATTGAAACAAACACAACAGCTTAAGCTGTACAAGCATCTTTGTAAAATGATTGTCCGTGCTGTGTGTGGTTGGTATGAATGAGACTCCTTGACTAGCCTTTTGTAATCACTATCATTTACAGCTAATGAATGAGGTTCGTGTGAGAGGAATACCTTTTATCACTGGCATTTAGGGAAATAATACGCATTTCAGATTGATAGGATAGGGATCTAGCTGCAGCGGGGTGATTTGAAGGTCTGAGGGGTTCCAGGAATCTCAGACAGCATGTCTGGGTGTTGCCACAGGAAATCTAACTTGGATTTCAGTATTTAAATGGAATGGCTTGGATCCTGCCAGCCATAGATGCTGCCTGCCTGCATCTATGTGTCCAGGGCAGTGTTCTCAAAGGTCCAGGGCTGCAACAGTGCTGGTAGGCAGAGGATAAGTGTGCCTGGAGTGTTCTTGTCCTCCTGTTGCCTTACTTGAAGTTATGAGCCTGGCCTGCTGGGCTTTGCTTCATGGTGACCCTGGTGGGGTGCTGGTGAGCACTGCCTGCCATGGTTACTTGGCCCCTCAGCACTACTGGACACACTAAAGTTTCTTCAGATTGCTTCGGAAGTTTGTAGAAACTTTCCGAGAGCGTTATCTTACCATTTGCTTCTTACTTAGAAATCTTTGTCTTTGCTTCTTCCCTTTCTCACTTCCTCCTCCCTCTCCCTCTCTTCTGCTCTAGAGAAACCACTCCATTGAGCAACAGCCTGTAGGCTGCCCAGGGTGGTTACCTGCAGACAGCTCTGCTCAGGGTGAGCTGCCAGGGAGCACTGAACCCAGAGCAGTTTGAATCAAACCCACAGTGAGAACTTGAAAGTACAGCCTTGTGTTTATCACGGAAGAGATGGAATGGTTGAATGCTGCTTTGTGTTACAGCAAATATCTGTACAAGAGGGCAAACTCTGATTCTCACTGAATCTGAATGTAATATACTGTGATTTTTAATTTTCTTTTATTAATTTACCTACATGGTACATCTTTTCATAGTTTCTTAAAAAGCAGTGCACCACTTAGGAGTTAATGCAGACAAGGATAAAACTACTATTAGATTTGAAGCTTTCAGCTGTGTTTTAAACTGAACTGTACTTTTTAGAAAGGCATGCTTTCTATTTTTTCTAGTCATAATAGTCTAGTAAAAAAATCAAACTAATTTTATTGACATGGGGAAGCATGTCTTGATAATTAGTTTGAGTGCACTTATTTCTCAGCATTTACTGGGGGGAAAGGGCGTTTTGTAGCATTTGATAATCTGAATTCCATCTGGGTTGGTTTTTTTGTTTGTTTTTTTTTTTGGGGGGGGTGAGGGGGTTTTGGTGGTTTTTAAAAAAAAAATTGTTGGTGGGGATGTTTCACAGTTTTGAAGACACAAAATGGTACTAAAACCTGGGCAATGGTGTGCTGCAGCAACTGGAAAATAATGATTTCAAACAAAGAAAGTTTGGGGGAAGCCAACAACCTAGGATGGTTTTAGGCAGGCACGTCTTTTAGCATAGGAATGGCTTTCAGAAAGCGAGGACAGAGAAACAGACAGTAGATGCTAAAGAATTCTTGCTGGGGCATAGGATCTTGTGGTGCATTTTGAAGGATTTAGTCTCATTTGGAATGTTTGGAGGACTCTAAGCAGTCCTTTCCCTGGGATCGGGTGTTCTTACTCAGGCACTTCCATTGCTGTTGCTGATCTGGTTTCAGAGTGCTGATGCCAGAGGTGGAAGCTGCCCTGTGGGAGAGGCGTCTTTCTGTGTGCTCTTGGCCTCCTGCATTCTCCCACTGCCGGCCTTTGTGGAAGAATGGGGACTGTGATGTATGGGAAGGGTTTCATGACACGTGAAAGTTAGTACTGACCTAAAGACATGAGTTTGGGGTACCTCTGTCACCGTGCCTGTATGTGCAGGTGGGCAAAACAACTGGTTAAGAGAGAGTCATGCTTTGAGAATTCTCTTAGCAGGAGAAAGAAAGGAATAATCAGTTTTGAACAAAACCTCTGAGGTGTGGGTATGATCACAGCTGAAGCCCTTTGTGGTTGCAGGACATCTGTAAACAATGTGACTTTAACAGGAAGGAAGTTGTGGGTTTTTTTTTTTTTTTCTTTACACATAAATAACAAAAAATATCCTGGGTGTCAAGAGTTAGGGCAAAAAGGATTATAGATATGTGGGTGGCCTGGAGTCTGCTTGTCTTGGGAGATGGATTAGCTGGAGTTTTTGCTCGCATTTAAATATTTATTAGAGGTCCTATAAAGAAGACTTTTTGAAAGTAATTATGCAAATTAAAAGTATTCATTGCTATCCTACCCACAAAATGCCAGACTTAACAGTGAAATGGCTTTGTGCCTTTTTTCACTAGAAGTGTGCCCAGGAACTACTGAATGAAACATACAATTAACCAGTTGTTTTGTGGAGCTCTCTTTTGTGGGGCCAGTGTATCTTTTTCCTCATAGCAAAAAAGAGATGAATTTCTTGCAGTTAATTTCTAGATAATTTTGTTTAAGGGAAGTCTAGTTGTTTTCGAATCACTTTGGTTAAGTAAAAATGAAATGTTTTCAGTTGTGGTATATTGTATCATTTTTTCTCCTGAATGGAAAGATTAAACAATATAACTACTGCATTCTGTAGTTCCAGAGTAAATGTTTTACCGGAGTAAAATTCCGGTCTCCACTCAATACTATAATTCCCATTTAATTTAATGGAAACAGGGCTTCACCCTTAAGTCTGAGTAGATCTACTCTAAATGTGAGTGGGATGCTGATTAAATAGCAGTTAAAAACAGAACAAAGCCTTTTGTCAAAGTAGATGATGTGCATGTGTGTTACGTTTGACTTACACTGTATCCCAGAATAGACCCAGAACTGCTGTTGTTACAGTTTACAGGGTTTTCAGCAGAATACATTTCTATAGTGCAAAAATCATTCCTTTCATGCTGCTTTCCTTCAGCTGCGGAGGAATGCTTTTCTGACCTCTGTACACAGAGGTCAGAAAAGCATTACAGACGTTTCAAAGTCAGACAGAGTACAGAGCTTAAAAACAAAACAAAACAAAACAAAAAGCCGTCTTTGTGTGCTGGTCTCAGTAAACCGTGTTTTGCTGGCTCCCTGCTTTTGGCTGTAGCCATTGGAAATTAAGAGGCTAAAAGTGAAGCTGGCAGAGAGCAGAACCACGTGTGATTTTTGAGTGGAGCACGTTACAAGCTCTGGTGCTGTTTGGGGGGAGAAGAAAGGCAGCCCCAGCTTAGAACCCTGTTGGGCAGAGCCTCTGGGTGAGTATTCTGCTGCTCTTGCACAGCTCTGAGAGCTCATCTCATCAGCACAGCAAGTTCCACTCTGAAGGACTGAAAGGTGTTGGTGGAGGGTTTTTTTTAAGAGGGAGGGTTTTGGCTTGTTAGCTTGACATGGCTTTGAGGGTTTTGTGCATCTAAAAAAGGGCACATTATTTTTCTTCTTTTTAGATGTTATTGAAGATACTGCTGTTATGATTTAAAAAAACAAACCCCAACCAAGCAAAAAACAACCACCAAAAAACTGTGCTACAAATAACACATAACTTCCTCAGTTGTTTAGCATAAAATTATTCCTGGGAGATCTTAGCTCATTTATTCTCATGACTTGTATTTCTGATTAAAAAGTTCCTCCTCTTCCTGTTATTTTACTATTCCTTCCCCTCTGATGTATTTTTAGAAAATAATCACACATATTTTCAATGTATCAAAAAGGCCAAACTCTTTTGATTTCCCCTTTCAAGTGTCCTTTCCACTGATTGATCCAGCCCTTTGCTATGCCTCCATGAGTGTGGTTAGTCCTTTCCTGCAGAACTGTGTGCAGCACTTCAGCAAAGCCTTGGTACTGGGTTATTTACATGGTAGCCCACAATTTTTCACAAGGCTCCTGCCTTACTTCAGCCTCTTCAGTTTTCTTATTCAGACTCCTTATCTGGTTTCAGCTGCTTTCCCCCCCCCTTCCTCCTGGCTCTTTCTACTCTTGAGCTTCAGCCCTTCCCATATGTTCAATTCCTTGTCAGGTATGACTTCTCCTTCCTCACAGCAAAGCCTTGGTACTGGGTTATTTACATGGTAGCCCACAATTTTTCACAAGGCTCCTGCCTTACTTCAGCCTCTTCAGTTTTCTTATTCAGACTCCTTATCTGGTTTCAGCTGCTTTCCCCCCCCTTCCTCCTTGCTCTTTCTACTCTTGAGCTTCCTTGTCAGGTGTGACTGCTCCTTCCTCGCTCCCACCTCTGGGATTTCTTATGCTTGTCTTATTTTTTCCAGCCATCCCAGGCCTCCTCCTCTTTCCCCTGCTCTGTATTTCCTTTCCCTCTTCCTATTCTTTCATCTCAGGTTATCCCACTGAATTTGCTCTGCTTCATCCTTGTTTGCTTCCCCAACAAGGTTTTGATCCAGCTCCTTATTTCAATATAAATGCTCTTCCTCCCCCAGTACTTTTGCTCTTGCAGCGTGATCTTTGGTGATTCCCTCTTGCTGTGGCACTGCCAGGGGCTGTTGGGAGCACAGGGCTGGGGCTTGGAGCCAATTTCTGCACCTGGCACCACCAAGGGGATTTCTGCTCTCCTGCTCACAGCCTTCAGTGAGTACACTTGAGCATCCCAGCATGTGTGGCAGTATGAAATCCACAATGAAATCCATGGAGATCCTAACAACTATTACTAAATCTGTTAGTTGTGTACTTTTAAAAATTTTTTTAAAAATAATTATTTTTACCATATTTTGAGATTTTTTAATCAAAGCATATTCCTTGTATAAGTATTACCCATGGTAATATTTAAAGGTATGACATGTTAAAGCTTGTGTTTTTCCAAAATTTAGGATTTTAGAATAGTTAAAGCTACTTTGTACTAAGTTTCCCACCCCAGAAGCAGGTTCTTGTTAGAAATAAATGGAGGTCTTGATATTGCTTTCCTAAAATATCAAGTATTTTGTAATATAGATTTTAAAAAGAATTGTCAAGATTTTACCTAGATGAATACAGGTTTTATAATAGGAAATTATTTGCAATAATGGAGAGTACTAGAGGGCTTCTGTGAAATTTGTATAGTGTAAGTTACATTTTCAAGAAGACAAAAGTAGGTCAGTTTTGTTGTTGAACTTGTAATTTAAAGTATAGCTTTAAGCAAATCAGAACCAAGGAAAGTATGTTTTTGTACAAAATAATCATTTCCCTATTTTTAATTTGAGCAAGACATTTAAAAGTCATAAAATTTTAATTGCTACCTGAGCCAAATTTTATAGCCTTGTTTTCATCCAAGATGCTTGAAATAAATATCAACAAACAATTAAAGATAATTTGTATTTTTAGCTGAAAATCTAAATTATCTGGTATAAAACTTATTATTAGTGAGAGGCATACTTACCTCTATGTATGATTTGTGTCCATGTGCCAAAGTGTACCATGTATTTGATTAATAATTATTTGCTCTACATTTGATTAATCTTATGTTTGTACAGTTGGCTGATGTGAATTAAAATTTTATTTCCTGAAAATATTGTACTGCTTGTCCTGTTCATAATGTAGATTTATATCCCCAGTTTGTGCAGCATCATGTATATATTAAACTGTTAGCTCTTGTATACCAGGGCTCCAGCTTGAAATGTAAATGTTGTTAGTGCTGGAAGAAAAAAAAAATCACAAAAGAGCAGAGTGTATTTCCTTATATGTCATAAGAAAAAAATAATCTCCTGAGGCAACAAATAGATACAGTATTGACTGAAATATATGCTTATTGCTTGGCAGGGATAGTACTGAGCCACCCTTACAAAATCTGTACTGTTACAGAGCCCACTAAATAGATTTAGATGCACACAGCTTATGAGGGAAGTAAGTGCATTAAAAATATCCTGCTTGAATTTATTCCTTAGTGCAGACAGTTTAAACATGTTATGAATAGCAGTAAAAGCAATGAAAGCTAAAATCAGGAATTTTTTTATGCTCTGGTAGCTGTTCTCTCTTATGAAATGAAATAGTTTTAATTTCAAATAAAACCGAAATTGTTTCTGTTAAAGATTGTTAAAGGTAATCAAAAAGTAAACATACTTGGTTTCACAGTTGAAAAATTCATGTTGTGAATTTTTTTTTTGTTTCTCGAAAGTGTGGAGTCTAATATAAAGATTCACCTATTTGAGCACATCACAAAGGAGTGCTGTGGAAAGGGGACTTAGGGATCACTCTAAGCCTTTTCATTATGAGGGCTTCCTCTTGGGAAATGAAGGGATGTTTTTATTTTTAATATTCTTTTCCTCTCTAGCTGACATGCTGTCTGACCTGGCAATAGCAAGGTCCTGAAGGGTGTGTTCATTCAACAAGGATTGTCACTGCTGGATCCTTCAGTTGGAATTGGAATGGGCTCCCTCTGAAAACCTCTGCGTATTATTAAAAGAAAATGGTGCAAACTGCCTGGGGTGAGGAGGTGGGAAGTGATTGCTCTTTGCTGGTGGTGATAGGATGCTTGTTTTTCCCGTGAGCTGGTGAATGAGTCTGAATCACCATAACAAAGTGCTTCAGGGTTGTTTCACAATCTGTGGTTGCTCTCTTACTGCTCATGAAAATACACATTATTGTTGTTTCCATGTTCTTACAATTTCTCTCAGGAGCCTGGCAATGTTTGTCATCTCCTACAGTTCCCCTTCACCCCCGGCTATGTTCTTACAATTTCTCTCAGGAGCCTGGCAATCTCCTACAGTTCCCCTTCACCCCTGGCCCCCCCAGTCTGGTTCTGAGACAAAAGAGGTCTAAATCCCCCATGTTACTTTAGTTCTTCTTCAATGGCCTGTGCCACCCTATTTTGCCATTTAATACAGGGTATGTAAACTCCTCCACAGAGGGCTCAGCATAGGGAATGGAGAATCTGGGTCTGGGAGGGAGAGGAGTTACTCTTGCCATAGTCCAGCTGAGGTGCGATCTGATGAAGCATCTTCGTAAGAACAGACACTTAGGAAAAATCCTTTGTATCCATATGGAGTCTTAGCCTAACATTTCAATTGGAAAAAAAACCCCAAACAAATCCAAGATAACTGTGTCAGCACTGCATCTTTTGAGTGGAATAGACTGATGCTATGACCTAGTATGGCAATTCTACGGTATACTACTAGGTAGAGGGACAGAGTATTTAAAAAGAAAACAGTGTATTTAAAAATAAAACAACCTGTAACCATTGTAAGTTGCAAAATAGCAATATCAAGTTATGTTATGTACATATAACTGAAAGAATTACAATGTACCCTTATTGTACCCTTATTCCTCATTCTGTGGACTCTGGTGGTGCTGGAATGACAGGTGAGGTGGTTTTCTCTTCCTTTTCCTTTTCCTTTTCTTTCCTCATATGGCAAAGCCAAAGCTAATATGAAGAAAGAAGCAGCTAATGTGAACACAAGACACACACAGGTCACCTTTACTGAAACTTTTCTTCTAGTCTCACTGGTGTTCGGACGGGGCTGTCTGTGCAAAAGGCCGGAGTTTGTATGGCCAGAAACCAGTTTGTTAGCAGGCTCACAGTTTGTTAGGGAGGCTGGTATCTCTGTGGAATCAGTGTTCACGAAATGATTTCTGCCCTGCGCTCACATTCCCGTTCACATGCCGCTCGCCCCGGTGGCAGCCCCGGCGCGGAGCCCCGGCAGGGATCCCGGGGCGCTCGGACCGAGGGCAGCAGCGGGAGCTGTGCCCGCTCCTGCCCGCACCCGGACCCGGGGCAGCGGGAGCTGTGCCCGCTCCTGCCTGTACCCGGACCGAGGGCAGCGGGAGCTGTGCCCGCTCCTGCCTGCACCCGGACCCAGGGCAGCGGGAGCTGTGCCCGCTCCTGCCTGCTGTGCCCGCTCCTGCCCGCACCCGGACCCAGGGCAGCGGGAGCTGTGCCCGCTCCTGCCCGCACCCGCACCCGGGGCAGCGGGAGCTGTGCCCGCTCCTGCCTGTACCCGGACCCGGGGCAGCGGGAGCTGTGCCCGCTCCTGCCCGCACCCGGACCCGGGCAGCAGCGGGAGCTGTGCTCCCACCGGATTGGTGTGCGAGGCTGTTGGAGAGCTCAGGTGTGCTAGCATGTGTGTGTGGTTTTGTCCTGCTAGGCTTTGAGTGAAGAAATTCGTGGCTGTGGTTGTATGGGAGCAGTGATAGTGCAGGACATGTAGTAGGGAAGAGATAAACTACTTAAGCTGTGTCATTTTTCCTTATTTCTTTTGTAGTCTTGGCACATTCATATAACTTAAAAAAAAATACTTAAAAAAATTTATTTTGAAGAAGAGATTGTTCTGTTCCTTATTTGTAGTAATGAAATGTACTTATAGATATCTTACCCAATCTTAAGAAATCTATTTTCATAATTTTTACCTAAAATGTGAAAATTACATTTGGAGTTGTCTGTTTACTTACTGAGATTGATTACTCTGAAGAAAATTAATTTGCCTGGCTTTGAGAGCATGTAGAAGGAATCTGTGATTCACCTATTAGGCATACTGTATGGTATTTCTGAAAATAATTTAAGAGGAGGAGGAGAAGGAGGAGGAGGAGGCCGTCCTGAGGCAGCCTCATGTTAACTGCAAAGGTCTCAGAAGTGATGTAGCTGAGCAGGATTTGTCAAAGCTGTGATGAGTTAATAGTGAAGAACATAAGTGATGAAATCCATTTTCTGTTGGTTGACCTTTTAAAATATTTGATATTTCTTCTTGTGTTATTTTTACATAAGCCTTTCTTGAAAATATGATTATCTTACTTCACTTTGTTTAACTCCACCTTCACCCATTTTTAGTTTTAGCTCCCCCTCTCCCCTCTTTTTTAATTTTATTAAAGCTTTTGTCAGATGTGCTGAGAGGAGTGTGAAGCAAAGGCAGTGAGATGTACCTTGTTGTGCCTCAGAAATTATTTGAAGTAGAGTAATTGGGGGTCTGGGGATTGAAAAACTGGAGATAATATCCTGAAATAGATCTTAAGAACTGAAAGGATGGGCCATAACTTTGATATCTTCTATGCTCGTTTTGAAAGGGTTATGGAAAGTCCATATGGTTAAGCTGCAGATGACTGTCCCTATGACATTCCTCTTCTGCCACACAAGTTTTTCCTTTCTCTGTAGCTAATTAACTCTGTAGCTGGTTCTCTACATGGTGGTGTTTAGAGCCTGCAGAGTTAAACCCCAGCTAGTAACCGTGGCAGCTCACAATGATCCCGGCTGTCTGGCAGCCTTTCACCAATTCAGCACATTTTTTAAGCTGTAGGATTGGGTTCCTGGGTCTGTGTTTGCAGTTTGATTGTCTCTGCAGCTCCACTCTTAGTGCAGTAGGAAAGCTTAGAGTGCATTTCCTAGTGGATAAAGATTTTTTTTTTTTTTTTTTTTTTTTGCGATGTGGAATCTAAACCTCCATAACTAGTAATAAAGACTTTTAAAAAACCCTGCAAAAACTCCTGAGTGGACTCCTAGCCTACTCATGCAAACTTCTTGCATGAGTAATTGGGTCTTGTGGATGCCTTGAAGACCAGCAGAAGAGCTTTTGGAGCTCCATATTACAGCCAATACAGTACAGAGATTCCTGCTTCTGGAACATGGCTCTCTTTGGGCATAGAGGAACATTCCAATTACTATCTTGTGGAAGAGAAAAGGGCAGGGCTCTCCCATTGACTTCTACATGTATGCTTTAAGAGCTTTGGCATGATGGAATAAGAAATTTGTCTGCTGATTTTAAAAGAAAGCTTAAATATGTATGTTATGGTTTATGTCTTGCATGTTATCTGTTGTGTTGCTTAAGCAGCTGGCAAAGGTATCAGCTATTTAAATCTAAATTCAAAACTTTTGATTAAAAATACATTTGTTTTCCTTTCTTGTGCCAATTGAAGTTCCTATGTGTTACAGAAGGAATTGTATCTCTTCCATATAGCATGGTGATTTTAGTTCTCACTTCTTTCAAGCTCACTTTGCAAAGCAGAGGGTTGCCCCAGCTTTTAAAAGGTCGTGGCAAAATAATTGAAAATACTCAGATAATCACAGCATTTTTGCATAAAGGTTGCATTAGGGAGGTAATGTAATAGGACTGCAAGGCTTGGTCTCCTGCAGGTAACCAAAGAAAGCACAGGCTGCTTGCCTCAAGCCAGTGCATGTTGGTGGAAGTACATCCTCCCTGCATGGAGACAGAGGTTACACTTTGAAATTAAGGAGCTGCTGTAGTCCTGGTCTGTCTTGTCCAGTGTCCTTTTCCCAGCACTCAGCAGTAATCGACAGCTGAGAAGGACAGGCTCTTCTGAATTAACCCTTCAATGTTGTGTTCCTTGTTACTTCTCAAAATGGGAGCATAAAACTGCCATTAAACCATTTTTGTTTTCTCTATGATGCTGCATATAACCTGTCAGCTCTGGGCTTGATGCTTTGAATATTGAAATACTTTGAGCATCTACTTCCAGTGCCCATATTGCTCCTGATTATATTCTGTAATTGCATTTTTGAGTAGATAAATGTCATTTCTTCCATTTATTTGTATGAAAATTGGCTTGTTATCTAATGTTGGTGACTCCTAACTTGATCTCTTTCACTCAGGAAAAACCACTGTGAATTTTTGAGAAAAGAAAGTCCAACCTCCTCTGCCTTATTCAAATTGCCTGTTTTATTTCTTAAATTAGGTCTTCCAACTAAGCTGTCACTTATAATTTAAATGTGACAGAGGAGGTGGCTGAGTTGCATTTAGTTTTTTACCTTGAAAAACTGTAGGGCAAACCAAAACTATAGCAATGGTTACACTTCCTAGAGTGCAGGAGAAGGACAGGGTCCTCCATCATACCTTTTTCCAAGGCAGGTAATCAATTGTGACTAGGTATGCAATATAGGCTGATAGAAGAAATGTACACATAAAAGTAGAAAAAAGGTAAAAGCTTACTGAATACGTGACTTGGTACTTGGTCTGCTAGGAAGTAATCTATGCAGCTCACTTAACTTACTTCTTGACTCCCTGTGCCTTTGTTTTCTCAAGTAAATCTTAGAGAAATTATCTACACATCAGATTGAGAATATGTGTGTAACCCTAGGAGAGAAATGCTGTGAATATGCCACTCCTGCTCATTGCAGTACTGTGCTGTAATGGAGTTAAGCTTTCATGTATTTACCACTCCTAATCCGTATGTACAAAGTTGCAGATGCTAACCATTTTTTACAAGAAAATATAGGTGCTAGTTTTAACTTGCTGCTGTCATGCAGTGCTGTAAGTGCTGTCCTTGATGAGCAGGGATCTCAGGAAAGGGACTTGGCAGATGTAGATGTAGAACAATTTATAGTTTGTCCTTACTAAGCAATTTGTCTATTATATGAGGGGGTTTTTTTGTTGTTTAAATTTACCTAGTATTAGGGAAAATGTAATTTGCAAATCCCTCCCTTCCCCTTTGAGTTTTGTAAACAATAGACTGGGTTTTAGACTACCAGTGCCTGCTGATTTATGTATTCCTGCTGTTCTAGACACAGTGCCTGCTTTGCCAGACCTCTGGCTCTGTTAGGGCATGTTGTGTATTTAGCAGCTTAATCCATGGACTGACTTGATTTTCAAGGGAGAGAGTTTTTCTTTCCACAGCCAGATCTTTGACTGGAGCTGATGCCCAGTCTGCTGGACTATTAATACCCAGTTCAAAGTGTCCAGTTCATTTTTCAGTTCTTGGGTTCCCCACTTTCCCTCCTCTTTTAAGTCTTGGTTGTTATAGAAATACTGAGTTTTGGTGACAAACTATTTCTTCTCAAGTATCACATAAAACAAGGTGAAACTTGTTAGCAGGAACTGTTAGTATATTATTGTAGACATCTGTAATAGCAGAATTTGTATTTTTTCCCCCTTTCAACAGCTCAGTCCCCTATTATTTTAATGTGTACTTAAGAGGCTGTAAAGGAGCTGTTATAATAAAGGGTGTTTACAGGACTCTGATGTAGTATAAGGAAATTCAGAGAGGCTGAAGTTTTGCAGCCTGTCCCAATCCCCAGCTTCTCTGGAAGCTTTCTTGCATAGTTACTCCAGCTATGAATTTACAACAGTACCCTCAACACACCAGGGAAAAAACTGACTGGGCTTCGTTGGATAAAAGATGAATACTACTTTGTACAAATGTTGTGGTGTTTAGAGTATTTCTTCCCAGTCTCAGACATTTGCAGTAGGTCTTGGTTCTAATTCAGCATATGTGCTTCCTTTTGAAAACAAACAGGATTGGTTTTATGTTCTTACTGAGTACACTCTGCAGTTTCTGAGGGTGGAAGGCAGAGTGCTGTGTGGGAAGGCAAGAATACATTGATGCTGAAAGGCTCTTTACCTGTACTACATGTTGCTAAGTTTCCTTTCCCCCCTCATTTATCTTCATTCCTGTGTGCTATCCCACCCCCATTTTGAGGATTCCTCACCTTTTTTTTTTTTGCATCTTAACTAAAACCTTACAGGCTTTGATGGCTGTTCAGCTAGCAGAGCAGATTTCACTCTCTTTAGGGTATCTAGCACTAAGAGTTGCACAGTTGGCTTTTCCTCTGTCCCCAAGAAAATGGGATATACAGAAAATAAAGTTTGATTGTATACAGGCTTTGGGGCTGGTTCTAATATCTTTCAGTTTTAATTTCCAGCTGTTTGTCATAAAAGCCTGCTTTAGAAATGATCATCAGTATGATGCAGTTATATGGTGAATAAAACCTGCATCTTCAAACTTGTATATGAATTTTTGAGGCTTATTTTTTTCTTGAGAGTCTGTAGTGGTACAGTATCTTATGGTGATTTTTGTGTTTGCCCTCCTGAGATTCAGTGTTTAAGCAGGATACATATGCAGCATAAAAGGTTGTAAAGATAACGAGTTCAGATTATTACAGTGGTGATAGCACTGCAGCAGGCAAAGAGACATCTGGCTGTGGTCAGATACAGGTGCTCTTGGGCTTTGTATTGTTTCTCTGACATCTTGATAGTGCTACTCTGAGTTTTCTTCCTCTGAAGAACAAAAAGTCATGTCTAATACACATTTCTGCTATGAAAGTCCTTACAAATATATGACTGGCTTTTCTTGTGTTAAGTGACAGGATGAGAGCCACCAAGCAGTTTTTCTTGTACTGTTAAACCCTGTTAAATCACTGCTCTCTGCCCTACAAATCAAAGGCTTCTCAACTCCTTCAGCCAAGTACTGGCTGTTGTCACTGCCTGGGCAGAGTTACAGGTGATGCTCACGATGTCAGTGTTGCTGCTTCTGCTTCAGACTGGATCACACGAGCATGGAATTGAGTTAAACATGTTAAAATCTAAAGAAACACTTCCATGTTTAGTACCATTTAAATGGGATAGCTTTTTCAAGAAGATGTGAAAAAATCTGGACACCTTCCACAAGTGTCATGAATCAGCTAGATTTGCTAGCTTTCTCTTACAATCCATTTGGGCAGAATTTCTACTGGTGATGATGATGATAATTTTCTAATGTATCCAACAGACACCTCTTTAAGCAGTGACTGGGGAATAGAACCAAAACAATCAGAGTGTTCTTTTTTAAATAATTGCATTAAGTATCCACTTAACTGGATAATATTAGATTTATGAAATAAAGCTTACAAAATTAAAGAGACTATAAATGAGTGTCAATTGACTACACTCTTGCCTCATATATTATCAAAAGAACTTTATACATACTATGGCAATTTAGATTTTTGTTAATGTTAAATACACTGAACAATTTTGGTATTCACACAAAATAATGCCCTAAAACACTATTCACTGTAGAACAGCAGAGTGTGGAAAATATTTTTGTTCAAAATAGTCTTCAGGGCACCTTTTCTTTTGGACATCTCATATTGTTAAAATGAGGAAAGAAGTTTAAAAACATGATGTGAGATGGGAGGGAGTGGAAGTAAAATTTAGCTGTGTCCTTCAGAGGGTACTTTAAAAGTTAATGATTTTTAGAAATAAGCTGTGGAGATTAATTCTAATTTTCTCTGGTTTTTTTTCTGTTAACCTTACTGTGTATGAGATCTGTGTGTGTGTGTGTGTGTGAATTAAGGTGGCAAGTAGTCATGATAAGTCTTGCTATTTAATAGAATTTTTCCCTTATTTTAAAAATACTATAAATTTTGAACAGCTGGTTAAAGCATTTGGCCAAAGATTCTTACTGAATTCAGGGTTAGCAATGTTTTTACAATACTTAGTTGAAAAATGTAGTTTGTGGCTAACTGCCCCAGATTTTGAGTGAATGAAAATAAATATCCAAAGACAAGGTCTGAGTTGTGACTTTGTGAAAAGGGAATAGTATGCTTTTCCAGTTTTCCTTGTGCACTTCAGAAATTTGGGTAAATATTTTGACGTGACCAGGAAACCTGAGCACATAAATGAGAGTCTTATTTTCTGACCTTAGAAGCATCTTTGTATAGAAAATTACTTTTTAAAGTTAAACTCTGAGTAAGAAGAACTTAAGAGAGAAACTAAGACAAATAAGTAAATACATAGGATTCCCCTGAGAACTGCATGTATGTGTCTTGTGAATAATTTGAATTAAAAAATTTGGAAGTATGAGAGGGAATTTCATGTTATTGAAAACCAAACTGCTTTATTTTTCATCCCTGATCTGTGAAACTGTTATACTGAAGGCAGTGTTATGATGTAGAGGAGAACCTGGGAGAACAAATATTGTGCTGTGGGATAAAGAGGGAGAAAGGAAGCTGAAATACTTGTTTTGATTACCTCTGTCTCCAGCCTTTGTTTTCTAAATGACAAATAAATTACTTCCTATTAAACTGTCAATGGTGTTAATGTTAAGGTGTGGTTGGTTCTGTTTAAAGATTTGTGTAGCTCTGTAAATAAATGGAGACCAGACCATTTATTTTGATCTCTGTGTATATTTAATAAATATTTAAAATACAGGAAATACGGAATTGACCAGTACTTGGCCAGCATGGTCCTTATTATACTCAAGCTTCCTTTTTGCCTTTTTAAATGACTTTTCCCAGGTATTGAATGTTTATTTGTGTGGGCTTGGCGACAGTGAATGTGAGATAAAGCCTATTTATATCAGGAAGCAAGTGATTTTTAAAAAAAAGACGTATTAAGTAAGAAAGATAAACATGATTCTTCAGGATTCAGAGCATTTAATTTGTTGGTTTAGGAGCTTTTTGTAGCTGCTGAAATACCTGGCCTCAGCAGATCAACTAGTGATTATCAAATATGTTTGACCACACCAGTTACTTGCCTCCCCCCTTTAGAGCTGAAGGTTCTTTCCCCAGCACTTCAGCTGCTCAGTGGACTCATGTGACTCGTCATTGTTCACACCCTGTACAGTACTTCAGAAAAAAATTTAGTCCAAAGCAAACAAACTCTTTCCTCGTGCCTTGTAGTCTGTGCCAGCTTAGATTTTGTGTTAGTATTGATGGTAGATAATGAAATATGTGTTGAAAATACCTGTAAATACTCACAAATTCAATGCAGTAGTCACTGATGTGCAGCACTTACTTGACAGGGGGACAGAAGATGGATGAAAAGTGATCAAGTGTAGGATTGGCCCATTCTCTTTAAATGAGTGAAGGCTGAATGGAGACACTGTTATAGGAATGTATGAAATTTATTTCCCTAAATGGGTACTTGCTACAGCTACTTGCTCTCATCACTGGCAGGTGCCCTGATGCAGACACTGCTCACCTTTCACATGTCTGCATTTCCTCCTGCCTATAGTAGTGAGAACTCCCTCTGCCACTTGTGTGTTGTGTGGAGCAGTGCAGACACATCCAAACCAGTTTACAGCTGAGCTGCACCTCCCCAGCCCTGTGTCAGGTTTCCTTTCAGTTGTGGATTTCAAGCTGCTTGCCAGATCCTTGGATCTAATGTTTTCTGCTTGCTTGCTCTGTATTTGTCTTCCTCTTCCTCTAGCAGAACACCCTCAATGGGCCTTGTTTCTTCCCAGTTTTATATCGGGATTAAAAGTGCTATATTTGGTTTTTTATACTTTTCAGTGTAGTATGATGTATGGTCAGCTCTGTTTCCTTTTCAGAGGTATCTGTTCCCAGGCCACCACTCCCATGAATTCTGGGACATGTCCCCCACAGCCCTTGTCTGGAGTGGTTAATGACTTTGCTGAAGGAGTCTGTTAGTTGATTTGGGATTAAAATCTGTTTACAAAGCAGAACACACCTATGCCTTGGGTGTTTCTTTAAACCACTGCTGTGTGGGTGTTCCTAGATAACTTTTGTTTTTTCAATATTCCCCCATGGAGTGGATCACAGAGGGGAGGAGCAGTGTATGCACAGTGTAAGAAATGCTGACAGGTATGGGGTCTTGTTTTTCCTGAGGAATATGCCTAAAAACTTAATTTCTTGATGAGACCTGTTAGAATCAGTAGAACTACTTGAGTGTAAATGTACTCCTTGAGCTGAAGTAAATGTGTAAAGGACAGCTCCCAATGAAAACAAAGGAAGCAAGTGGGTTATGCTCTGTGCGGTCAAAATTAATATTGTAAAGATAAAACACTCATACATCTGAACTTAAAGCATTTTGCTGTAAGTAAAGGCAGTTAAATCTAAATGCATCTAGAATATCCTGTAATTTCTAGAAGATATTGGAGTATCTAGAAGAAGAAGTGCTGTTTTTTGCCGTTCCCAGTAAAAAATACAGCTCAGGGGAGGGTGGATAGAGAGTACTCTTGTGAACTGCCTGGCAAATTACTCTGCTTTGCCTGCAACTTCTTGAATTCAATATTTGCCAAAAATTGAAGGATACTGCCTTCTGCTAAGTGAGATTTCTCCTCATTCTTTTCAAGAGGTATTTGTATTAATTATCCAATGATTGGCTTAAATTTCTATGATTTTTATTGTGCATACACATTTATCTTTTAGAGCAGGCAGCTACTTTCAAGGTAGGCTGCTCTTGGGGAACAAAAGCTAAGTCATATATAGTCATTTTTCCTGTCATCCCGAAAACTGTGTAAGTCAATATTTAGAATTTCAAGGCATAGATCTGGATATATATAATTTGAGCAATAGCAGTTTAATAACTAAAGTTGCAGTAAAGTCTACTTGAAATATAGATGAGTCCTCTTCAACACAGAGGAATAACACTCAGTGTCCTCCCTCAGCCTACAACACTCAGACCAGGAATGTTTCAAATGTTCAAAATGAATTTATCTTTTCTTGATAAATTGGTGAGTAAAAAGAATTGCTAATGCTTAGATCAAAAAATAGGTCTTTCTTCTATGTATGGCATATGCAACTTTTCCCTCTTGATTCTTACTTAAAGGTAAAAATTAAAAGTAATTATTAAGTTTTTTAATTGAAAAGTATTTAAAGGCAATTTCCCTGGGTGTTTGTCACTGCTGAAATCTTGTTCATGCTTGCTGAATCCATCTGCATCATCTGCATCATCATTCAGTGATGCTCAGCAAGGCAAACAAGTTCAGAGGACTCAGTCCTGAAGTTCCAATATACCTTTATATATGGTCAGACCACCATTTCATCATCCTTGGTGACTCCTATGCACCTGCTGTCTGCTTTCTTTCTTTAACTGTCATCTTTAAACTTTCATTTCCCCTCAGCAGGACTGCATAATCAGTACTTTTACCTCTATCTTATTTACAATGAGGTGTGCCTCAAGCATTCTGGTACCACATGGTACATTGGGAGAAACCATAAAAAAATTGTCTCTGCTTGGAAGGAGACTTATCCAAACAAAGATTATACTTTCTCATGCAACTCATCTGTGAACAGGAAACCTGCTGAGTGTGCTAAGCAGATATACATCATTTTTTCTCATGTGGACTTGACCATAATATGTCCAATACTGTTTTGGGTTTTTTTTGTAATACAAGCCAATGAGTCTGTGTGGCTCTGATAACCATGAAGGTTTGTTTAAAGTTTCATGCTGGCTGAATAAACACTAGGTTGAGAAACTCCAAAGGTAGTTTCAGTATGATGCATTACTTCAAAGGTAGCATGCCAATCTCTTTTGCAAACATTGAGTAATTAAGGGATTGAGTAATTTGAGGTGAGGATTGTGGTCACCAAATCTTCTTCCATCTGTGATGCTAGGCTGCACCTCTCCTACAAATACCAATGGTATATCAAACTCTCTCAGGCAGTTTTAGCACCCATTATACATTTTTTAGTCTTGAGCAACACTCTTTGCTGTTCTGGATCAGTGTTGAGCATGGTTATTTCTTCTATTTGCATTCTTTATACCTCTTTTCCCTTGGATAAGACCAAGACATAGAAGGTTGTTTTGCTAGAATGGATTGACCAATACATCCCCTTTTCCCTGCTTGTTCCTTTTTCACAGCTGTAAGAGAGCAGACAGAACATATGAAGAGCCTAGACAATTCTACCATGAAAAGCTTTGTCCAGAGACTTTCATTCTACTAAGAGAAAGCAGTCTCAAGTGTAGAGGACAGCTGCTGCATTTCTAGGGACTTTTTGAGACCCGTTTTTTAAAGTTTGGGTCGATTTTCCCAGCTATTAAGACCTTATGAATATGGCTATCTTTTCTAAATATCAAATCTCTAGAATTAAGTCTAATACCTCCAAAGAAACATGTGACCTACATTTTGTAAAGGGATTTCCTTGGTTCCAGGTCATCTTTTAATAGGGATTATTAAAATTGTTGTTCTCAATCCTTTCAGTTTCATACTTTTTTTTTTTCCCCCTAAGAAATTACCTCTGTGTTTGAGCATATCAGCATATCATGCTGGAGCTCAGAAGGCTATACCAGACAAAAAGGAATCCATAAGACATATGGCCCCATTCCAAACTCACATGAATTAACCTGTACTTGCTGTAATGTTTGCAGGAAGAAAGGTCAGATTAACATGGAAAATAATTAAATAACAAATTTTGCTTAGCAGCTGCAAGGGTTGTAAGACTTGAGGAACATGACTGTCAGAAGTGCTGAGGAACTGCTTCTGCCATTGGCTACCTCTTGAAATTGTTGGTGCTTAGCACCTGGAAAGACTGGAATCATAATACATTGTCTTGTGAACATTGGCAGGTGGATGCCAGCAATATTTATAAGAGACCTCTAGCCCTAAACTGTCAGACTGTAGAAGGATGAGTGTTAAATTCTAATCTCTGATTTACAAGTCTGGCAGCACACACTATTCACATGGTGTGTGATTTGAATAATGATGCGTCTACTCCTGATCTCATTAACCCTGATTTAATCCAGGATCTTATTTCATTAATTCCTGCAAGCTTTCATACAACTGGTTACACAAACAAACAAAGCCCTAAAAATCCTGTAACACTGTAATTATCTTTCCCTCTAAATATTTTCATGATCCTTTATTTTTGTCTTGAAAAAAGTCTCAGCTTGTCTTTCAAAACAGTGATGTGTCTTCAAGAATCTCAGTTTTAATTTTACATGTGGTGGAACTCCCTGACACTTGCCCTCCCCAGGGTTCAGTGGACTTCTCTGCATAACCTTAATAACTGTATGCTGCAGAGGGTTGAGCAATTGTGTTAGTTCATTACAGTATTTGGTAAGAGGTCTGTCAAAAACAATAGGAGTGTCTGTAATTTGCCCTAACCTTTTTATGGCACAGTACTTCATTCTATAATGCACAATTAAGTGTTTGAAGACCTCTGTAGAAATTTGTACAATTTTTCATTACTTGCTAATTGGATAGAAAAATGGCTGTTTGGACCATCACCAAGGGTTTTTAAAGTGTGGTTGAAATGAAAATTTTGAAGTTTTGTACAGCTGTATTTTATATATTTTGCGTGTTTTTTTTGTAGCACAATGACTTCCTTTCAGTTTGTATGGTTTGTTTTTAGTTGTTGTTTCTTTTTCACCGTACAACATAATTTAGAAAAGGCAAATTCTTTCTTAAAAAACCTTCCACATGATTTTTAACAGAGAATGCAAAATACTGGGTGAGTCAGTTAATGTTCTCATTAGAAAATCCTGCTGTTAAGGATCATCTGGTTTGTGATAGGATTTTGCATAAAGGATTTATGTTACTTTGTCTCTCTCTAAACCTGTCTGTGTCACAGAGATAGCTTATCTGCTTATCTAATACATTACAATTTGTGATAATGTCTCCCAGCACTTTTTTCCTAAGACTGTATGTTGTTGCTTTTTTCTGTATTGGTCGTCTCTTCAAATTGGTATGATTGTGAGAAGGAACATAAATTCAACAGAAGTTTCATATTTATATATATGTGTATATATATAAATGTATATATATACACATATATATGCTAATATATGCACAGGGGTTTTTATGCTGACAGCAGAAATATTTTTACTACATGAAATATCCATTTTTGAATATCTAAACCTGTAGTCTGCTACATTTTTTAATAAGGCCAGGTGTCTGTGGAGAGAAACTCTTAGCATGCTAAATTCTGGCATATCCCACTCTTTACTCAAAGAAATGAGGAATGACATTGCACTTTCAAGCAAAGTTAACAATTCTTCTAATAGTTGGGTGAAAATGGAACCTTAGTGAGAAGAAATTTATTTTTATTTGAAACTGCTTGAGTAATTTAATTCTGCTGGAGCTGGACTGGGGGGAGGATGGCTGAGAAGCACCTTCTGTGCCTCCCCACAGTATCTCCCTGCAGTATCCGAGGATGCAGGGGGGAGCACACGTGTGTTTCTGAGCACCTACACAAATGTGTGTGTGAGATGAGAACACTGGGCAGCTGAAATGCTCACAGATGTACTGTGCTATTGGCAGACACAGGAATTCCAGCTGATAAAAGCCTGGCTGGCCATCCATTGTCATGAAGGTTATAGAGGTGGGGGAAGAAAATGCCAGTGAGAGTCTGGTTGCTGAGCATGTTCCCCATGGCAATCCCTGCTGCAGCAGTGCCTTCTGCCCTTAATCCCACTGCTCACATATGTTGCTAAATATGTAAAGCAAAACAAATTCCCAGCCCCAGATGAAAGCTGGGAAGGAGTGTGTGCTGCAGGGGTTCAGGGGCAGGTGTTAGCAGACACCTCCACAGCAGTATGAAATCAGGAAGTTGCTTCCAGTTCATCTGCAGGTTGAGAGACCTGCTGCAGTTGAGTGGTGTGATTCTCTGGGAGGTTTCTGAAATGCAAAGTCTGTGTCAACTCTGCAACTTGCCTACTCTAAGTCTTAGAGTCTTTGGGTCATCATCTCTCAAGTGTCTCATACATGGATGGTGTGTCCCTCTGTTCTGGTGACAGGGTGACAAGTTTGGTTTTCCTCACCTTTTTAATAAATTTTTAACAAACTTCTGCTTTTGTATTTCTCACCTACTTTGGGTAACCTGCACATAAAGATCAACAAATGTACTTACTGTTTTTCAAAGTCTTCCTTAGAGGTGTCTTGTCACAGTGTGTACAAAATGCTAAGTGCTTATGCACCCGGCCTGTGCCAATCACTTCTGCTTCTTCGTGCTTCCTGCCATCTGCTGTGTCTGTTCATCAGTTATGCTTTGCTTACACCTACGTTGGGAGGCCTCAGAGAGAGGTACTGTCATTTGAAAAAAATGGGTCAGGATGAACTGAGTGGCTTGGAGTGGCATCCAGCACCAGCACACCATGGTTTTCCTATTTCCCTTTTTTTTTACTGCTCTAATTATAATTTTCAGTCTTGGTCTGTTAAGTGCATTAAGATGTAATGAATTGCTTCTTCTGGTGGTAGTGAAACTTATCACTGATGTAGCCAAGCATGTCTCCAAAACCCAAACCACAATGTGCAAAGGGTGTATTCTTTTTTCTTCCTGACTTTCTCTGAGACAGGTGGTGTTTTGTAATTCTTTGTTTTAAAATGTGCTCTCTACTTTTCTTACTGTTGTATTCCTTGCTGTTTCTCGGAGTCTTCATCTCCCTTCCCCCTCCACCCCCTCCATGTTTCTTTAATCTTTTCTTTTCTAGTAATTAAAAAAACCCCCACAGTAAACTAATTGGTATAGGTGAATGTGAGCTGTCTCCTTTTGAACTGAAGTACAAAGTGTGAGGCTAAGGGATTTAACAAGATTTTCTGGAGCTGAGTGAATGCAGAAACACACACTCATATTCACAGACAAGCAGAGCTGAAAGACTTCACAAGACTCAACAAATCTGAGAGTTTTCTTAATTTTATTATAAAGCAGGCACTCATCTCTCTAGAAGTACAAGGCTTTCTACATATATAAGAGTGTAAATCCTATCCAGAAGATCTTTACTTATCAGAAGGATGTAAAAAAGATGTTTGCTGTAGAGTACTGGTCACTGATGTGTAGGAGAGGAACAGAGGATTTAGGAACAGTGTGGCCTCCTGTGTTATGGAGGGCTTTGTATCTTGGGCATCTCTGGCTGGGGTCAACAGAAGAATTCAGACACAGATATCACAGAGAAGTACCAGCAGTTTAAGCAGGAGCAGGTTGCACTATGCTTTCAGTGCACAGTGCTTTTGTGGTTAATATAGAATACACTGGATGTAGGAGTTAATTTTTTTTTATAACAACTGCTGGTTTGCCACGTCATAATAAATTTGTCACCAGTAGTTTGCATTAAATCTCACCTATTAATGTTTTTACATTGGTGTTTTCAATTTCCCCACTATTGTCTCAAATGTCTGAGGGATGACCTTTGTTATAAGTAAAGTTTGTAAATAAAATTAGTACCAAAATGAGTATTTAAATGTTCAAAGAACAGTGTGCATGACAGATGGGCTGTAGAAGCCTTTACCTATGGCAGTGTAATGAATTTATGATTGTGCAGGCTGGTTCTAGTTGAACAGTAGGCAGGGGAGCAGTGTCTTGACAGGAAACTTTGCAGTGCTCATAAGGCTTTTCCATCTGAGAAGCAAGGGTGGCACCATGAAAGCAGCACTTCTGGCTGTGTTCAAGGCTTTATCTGTGCTAGGGGAGAGCAAACCAGTGCATCTGTTTTATGTAACACAAGAAAAACAAAGGAGGGTAAAGCAGGTCAGAGTCCTCATCCTTAAGGTACCTGTTCTGCTGGAGTAGATATGCTGTTCAGTATGTAAAACTTGGTGAACAAATAGCACTTTTCTCTGTCAAGCTGTAAATCAGATAGCAGTCATGTGAGCCACAGAAATAGACAGGATTTTAAAGGCCAGATACAGAAACCAAAGAGAGGTTTAGGAGGCTGTGGTTAGAGAACTAGGCAGTACTGGCACAAACTAGGAGGCTCATGAACTGTAACACTTTTTTTTTTTTTTTTTTCCTCCGTCACATGCCTGACAGCTGGGAACATGCTTCTTATAAACTTGGGATAAGCTGATAGTGAAAAAAGGAGAGCGGATGTGGAATCCTGCAGCGGTGAAACACGAGCATAGCTTTTGTCATGAGCTCAGAGCATGTGTGCAGTAGCAGCTTGGGATCTGTGCCTCTGTTAGAAGCTGGGGATCACTGCTACAAAGCACAGGCTCCAAACCATCCTTCCCCCTCTGCTTGGTGACAGAGCCACTGGTGAGTGTCTCCTGAACCAGCTGATGGGGAGGTCTCACTCTTGATCACAGTGCTTGAAGGTCCCATGTCCTTCCTCTATGGCTTGGACATGGTATTGCCCTAGAAAGGAGAAACTAAAAGCTAGTGATGCAGAAGCCCAGAAAATAAAAGCTAGATGGTTTCTTATTTCTCCCTGAAATATTGTCATCTTGCTTTTTAACAGAATGTAAAGCTTATGCTATGACAGTAAACTGGATTTTAGTGCCAGCAACATCTTTCTGGTTGAAAATATTTTTTGTCTTGATTCTAGTTCAGTTGCTGGGAAAGTTTATTCCATGCTTACTTTAGGACACATTGCTTATTTATATTAGAATGACAAGATTCTTGAAAATCAGAGCCACATTTCTAACTAAGGACATTTGTAATTATTCAATAACTCTTAACTAGTTTTAGTGAAAATGTTGCAGGAAATTACTTAGGAGGACTAAATATTAAATTGATGTACTGTGCAACAGAATTTTATTTTGAGGCATTTAATAATTGAATGATTGAACTCATACATTGTTTGAAGTTACAGACACGGTCTGCAGGAAATCAAGGTGGCAGTTGTCTCTTGAAATGTAAAGTATGGTTTTTGAGAAAAGGGATTGAAGGAAAAGCATTCAGTGCTCCTGACCTTTCCATTGTCATCTTTTGATAATTCAAATGTGTTGCATTGTTTCCTCTTTGCTGCATATGATTCCAGGCTCTTACTCCTGCTCCCATATTTGGCTTCAAGCAGGGCACATGCTACAGATTTTAGAATTGTGAAAGACTCATTATTTCTCAGCTTTCAACTCTTTCATTATGCCTGTGTCTTGTTTTCAAAAGCTTTGATTTTGATTAAACCTCTTGCTCCTGGGATGCAAGAACTGTTGTTCCCTTCATATAGAATCCACAGATAAATCACCTTATAGTCTGATAGTGATTCTTGAAATTTTTCATGGCTCCCAACAGTTTCAAGGAATGAAGTGTTGGCTTTAGGATGTTGTACCTGCAGCAGTACAAAAAAAAAGCATATTTTGGATTTAGAGTCGTGGAAAAGGTTGAAGCAATTTCCTCAAATGTTTTCAGCTGAGTTTCCTGTAAAGGTCAGAACTGTTATAGTAAAGAAACTTGAAAGTTTGGTGTAGTGAAAATGGCAGAAGTTCTTGTACTTTCCTAACTGTAACTTTTATGACTGACGTAATTCAAGCACTTGCTCTAACTTCAAGGAAGCTTTTTGATAGAGGGGTGGAAACATCATCATGTAAAGGCACATATATAGAGGAAACTTGTTCCTTGAAATGTAATAAATGATTCAATTCTGAGAAAAAAAGCTAGGTCTTGCTAAGAGCAGTAGAAAAACTATGTTTTCACTTTGAAAGCTGTTAACTGTTCTTTTTGCTTCTCTTCAGAATGACAAAGCATGTGCCATTTCAATGAGTAATAGTTTTTTACTTACAAAAGATAAGATGCTTAATTTATAAATTTTAATTTATAAATTTTATATGTTGAAATAGCTATTTAATAGGGTGCAGGTATACTTGAATACATTGTATTTTCCTATGTGATGGACTTTCATCACACTATGTAATTTGTTGTTATTTGAAGTTTTGTCACTTTGTAAAGCTGATGAGCTTAGGGATAACATCTTTCAAATTTCCTGTGGCTTATACTGATGTAGGATAGGATTAGAGAGGATCCAAATAAAAACAGCTCAGGTATTGTTTAGGATTTTGTGTTTCCTTGGAGAAAATATATTTCAAAGTTTGCTAGAAGAAAATAATCTTTTCACAGTGATTTGGATGTTGGTATCTATGCAGTATGATTAAAGCCTAGTTACAAAAAAATAGTAATTTTTTTATGTATTAAAAGGGTGTACAAATTTTAAGGGCCTTTATGCCCCCATAATATCTTTGAAATCGTAATATTTCATGGAATGAAGCTTAGTTTATTTTTAAAGTTCACGATTACTTTCTTTCAGTATTTCTCAGATTGAGGATGCTTCTTCCGAGTAAGAACTGCTTATCATATTGGAATCACACTGAAACCCACGTAGACAGGAGGTGGAAGCTGTCTTAAAATTTCTGACATCAAGAGAGCATCTTTTAGGTTTAGTGTTTGAAATGCAAGGTTACTTACTTAAGGATTTGGTTCCTGAGGCAAAGCCTCTTGAAAATGATCTGCTATTAACCTGAACCTGCAGTTACCTCTGTGTGGGCTAGGAAAGAAGTGCATCATTTAGATCCAAGAAATTTATACTGGGCAGTGCTCCAAAACCAAGAACCAAATAGTCCCACAGATTAGGTTTAGAGATATTTTTGAAGCTGTTAGCACTGTGAAAGCCTACCTCTTTGCAAATGGGTTGTGTGAGTGAGACAGCTGCTCATTCTGCAGAAACATCTCACAGGAACTGAGAGGTAAAGAGCCAAGCACTGCACTCAGGATCCCTCTGAGCTCCTTCTCCTGGGGCTCTTTGTGGGGCTTCCATTGACATCTGTCTTGTGAACTTTATTCTGGGAGGGGCTCTCAAGGTTGTCAAGCCTGTTCCAGATATTGTCACCACAGGGATTGCTGGTGAAGGTTCTCACACCGTGTCCCTTGGAGGAGACTCAGCACGGCACAGATGCCCGGCTGTACCAGTCCTCCCACCCTGTTCCACTCAAGGGCAGATTGCCCACAGTGAGTGGTGATTGTATCTGATCAGGGTGTGAATATATCTGTTGTAGTCAAAATAAAACCAGAAACCAGTGCAAAAGTCTTGGTCAGGAGGTGCACTGAAGTCCTTGCTGGGCAGATGGCAGGTTGATATTTTCTTTATTACACAAGCTTCTTTTTCAAGACACAGCAGTTCCTGAACTTGAAACTGAACTATTAGTTTCTGTTCATCCTTCTTTAGAATTTAAATTCAGCTGTTCTTGAACTATTTATGGCAGATTGAGGAATTCTATTCTAACTGGAAGTTTGCTTCCTACTTGTTTGTGTACATGGAATTTCTTCTTAAAAAAAATATCTGCAAACTTCAGCTTGAAATCAGAACTGGAAATAGATTTTGTCATACACTGGGGAAAGTTCCCACAAGCCTCCTTTGATATGCATGGGTTTGCAAGCTCATTTGCCTACTCTTTCCTCATGTGGTAGGATTCAACTCCTTGCAGATCTGGAAGGACGGGGTTACATAGAAAGATTTCTATAACTATTACTGATAAAGCACCAAGCTTTTAGGGCCATTGTAGTTCATTTACCAAATATGCCAGGTAGTCATGTTCCGTATACCTTTTGCAGTAAAATAAATTGAGCTTTAAAATTAAAAAAAATAAAGTTACTTGGTATATTTCTTTCGCCAGAGTTGTTTGTGTTTGTTTTCACTTCATTTTTCAAGAAAAAATGCAATTTTGAGTAGGGCATTATAGTATTTTAGAGTAATAATCTATTTTTTTACAGCAGGTTTGAGTGGGGATAGATGTAAAGGGTTATGTCAATATTTCTGAATTTAATAGCACCAAGGGTCCCTTTGGCCTGAGGATAAGGGTGCCTGGCTGTGTTTGAGCCACAACTGAAGAAAAGTTCTATAATCCTGAATTCCCCAAGGGTGAGCACTACAGAAGAGCAGACAGCAAGGAGGCAGGAGCAGCATACTAGAGAGAGGAGAGAGGCTGTAATACCAACACGAGTGTTTGCTGCAGGCTGCGGTGGTGAGGCTGCTGGAGGCTGGGGCATTTGTTAGGTTTTGTATATAAGTTTTTAGTCTTATGCTGTAGACTAAGACCAGGAATTGAAAAGATGTGCAAAGGTCTTAAAGCTGGCATTGCTTAATGCAGAATGCGTCCTAAGCCACTTAGGTATGGGCTTCCCATAGGGTATTGCTAAGTATGAATATGCTTCTGCTAAGATTTTAGCTTAGTAGGGCTGGATTGATCTTGATTTCTGTTTCATTATTTAGACAATTCTCCACTTTCAATTCCCTCCAGGGTCTGTAACTTTAGGTTGCTGGGGTTGATCATGTCATGTTACTCTAGGCAGTAGCTATGAAAGATTATGGCCCTTCTCATGAGCATCAAAGGTAACAGTAATGAAAAGTAGCTCAAGTGTTAAAAAGGCACACAAAAAAAAGAAGTCCTTGGACAGTTTTGGTGACTGCAAGGTGCCAAACCTTCTGTGTGAATTTCGGCATGTGGACACAGCATGTGTCTTTCTTCTTTCCACAAATAGTGGATGAGAAGGAAGTGCAAGACTCCCCACCCTACGAACAAATGCCAGTGTTTGGGAGTTCTCTTGTATTCTCTTGCTTTTTTTCAGGAGCCAAACAAGGCTTTCTCAAAAAACTGTCAGCAGCAGCAAAGGCACCAGTGTCATTCATCTGGAAACTAAAAGGGTACAGCATTGTAGCATTGTTTCCTGTTACAGCAGACAATTTTCTCTGTCAGTTTTGAAGTTGAAAAAGGATTTTTACAGTTAAAAAATATTGTACTGCTGCACACAGTAATGACACACAGGAAGTAAGTTCTCGCAAGATGTGGTCTTCTGTAGGATGTTGTCTTGTGATCTTGTTCACGTGAGAATGCTGTTTGACTCACAAATTCTGTTTAAATGGCAGATAATTTTTTAATACACAGTGAGTTTGTCACCTAGCTGCAAAATAGATTTAAAGCTTTGGGTGAAGTAATTTATTGCACATTTTAATTTTTAAAGCTGTGAAAAAGAAGCTTGTGGAATAATGTACATGTTAAGTCTAGTTCACTTCTTTTAGAAGTGATACATTCTTCTAAATGCATACAGTGTTCTTAAATTCTAACATGGTTCACTTTTTTACCAGAACTATGCACAATATTTCTTCTAGCAGCAGCAGCATCTATCACACAGATATCACACACCATTCATACACACATTCACGTTTGTTATTTCAGTTGTTATGATTACTCTGAGGAGCTGTCTTTTAGACACTGTTTTACCAGTGCCATGGCAGCATATAAAGTATTTACTGTACCTTCCTTAGGCAGTAATTTGTAAAAGTTTTATCTCTGCTAGTGTACTGATACACAGAAAATGCTTTTGGCAGATGTAGGAAACTGTATTACTGTTGTATAGCTAATAAGTCAGCTTTGAAATAACAATTGGTTTGGGGAAATAAAAAGTTAAAAAAAAAATTATGAGATTCAGGTTTAAGGTGCATCTTACAGACAATAATTTAAAAATTCTTCCTTTGCTTGATGCTGTTCACAGATGACAACTTCAGAAACTTCAAATAGAAATGTGTTTTCTATGCTTTAGTGCTCATGTCTGATATGCTGAAAATCTAAATAAGATCCACAGTGTACAATGCTGTGGTGTGGTGGAAGTTGATCCTGCACTGGTTTGTAGAAGAGGGCAGTGAATGTAAGAGAGGTGAAAGAGAGGAGGAGAGGTAGAGGTTTTTATAATGGGAAGAGCTCATCCAAAGCCATCACATGTCTCTGATGCCTGTTTAATGTAGATCTCATCAAATTTGCAGATGATATCAAACTGGGGGAGCAGCTGACATGCTTGAAGGCAGAGCTGCTCTTCAGAGGGCCCCAGAAACATTGTGGAATCCAGCAAGGACAAATACCAGTTCTTGCCCTGGGAAGGAGGAATGCTGGGAGATCTGCAGAATGGGACCTGATAAATGTGGGAGCAACTCTGCTGAAAAGGACCTGTGTGTCCTGGTGGGCAGCAACATAAACACGTGCCAGTCTTGTACCCTGGCATCAACACAGTGAACAGCATCCTGAGCTGCATTAATAGCCTGCAGATTGAGGGAAGTGGAAATCCTTCTTTACATGGCACTAATAAGTTCACATCCAGAATACAGCATCCCATTTTGTGGATAAGATGAAAATTTTGCATAAAGGGAAGATATTGATGAGCTGAAGCAAGTTCTGTGCCTGTGGAAGCTGGAGCACATGTTCCCTAAGGAGATGCTAAGGAGGTGTGGGCTTGTTCAGCCTGAAAACAGGGTTTTGGGGGGACTTCCTACATAAAAATTGTTATCCAGGAGATAGAGACACACCCTTCACAGTGATGCCTTGTGGGCAGGACAGGAGAGAGCAGATGGGACTTGAGAAGAAAGTTCCAGGCAAGGTATAAGGAAAATCTTTGTCACTATAAAGTCAGTCAAGCAGATTCTGCAGCCTCTGTCCTTTGATGTTTTCAAAACCCAGCTGCTCAAACAGCCTTGAACAGCCTGGTCACCTCCATTCACAGGTGACCCTGCTTTGAACTGAATTGAGTAGGGACCTTCTGAGTTCTCTCTCAGCCTGAGTGGCTCTATGGCTCTAGGACAAAGCTTGGAGCCAAAACTCTTTTTTTTTCCTTTATATTTTGGGACGTGATTGTAAGCAAATGGTTCAGCCTCTGTAGTGTGTCAGTTACCTGTCTAGAAAGTGGAGGTAATGCTTTTTGTTTTCTTCAGTGGCATTTCAATATAAGATACATGAAAGGGGATGATATTTTGGATGCTTTGTCAAAATAGGTATGGACAACAACACAGTTAGGCTTTTAAAGTGTGCCTAAGAAGCTGATAGAGAGGGTACTGTGCATCTCTAGCAGTAACTGTGAAGCTGTTTTCTGTGGATTTACATTCATGAAACCCTCACCATATATTTTTTGATATATATTGTCAATCCCCTTAAAAGGTAGTGAGCAGCAAAATGTGTCAGTGTTAGCAACAGCTCTGACAGCAGTCTCACTATGTGCTTCTGCCAGTTATGGTAACATTTGTCATATTTTCCTAGTTAATAGTTTTTTTCCTGCTATGGTGGTTGTTTCTGTGGTCTCATTGGAGGGGAAGCAGACTAAGCTGCCTTTACATCAGGAGCACTGTACTGGTTCTGCCCTGTGTATCAGATGTACAGCTCACTGCTTGATAAACTGAAACATTTATTTTTTTACCCCCTCACATTTTTCAGCTTTGGAGATCTTTACTAAGAGATTTTTAAAACTATCCTACAATTTTCACGCATAGATAAGGAGTTATTTGAAAAAGAAAAACAATAGTGCCCATTGGAAAAGGTTACTGAAAATTGCTTTCTTTTTGTGGCATTTCAACTTTGTAAGAGTCTTTGTGGTAACACTAGAGCAGGCAGAGATGTGTACATAGAAGTTTTAAGAAATCTTGGGAGCTTGAGATTCAGAATATTTTGTAATACCTTTTTTAAACTGGTTCTTTTTTCTTTTCCCTGTCTTCTGCAGGAAATAAAGAAAGACATGAAGAAAGAAAATACTGCCAACAAACCACCAGAGAAGCCTATAAATGAAGTTTCCAATGGAAGCCATTTACTGTTGTCTGAGACAATTATTAGAACCAACAAAAAAGGTATAGTATATGGACATTAAATGCATATTAAATTCAGGCCCTCCAAAGAACCAAATGTAAACCTTCCTTGTTTCTAAAAATAAAGCTAAAATCTATTTAACTGAGAAGGCATAGGAGGAATAATAATAGAAAAAAAAATCTTTGTCCTCTTGGACTGGCATATATGGATGCATGTCTAATATTTCCACATTAATTTGCACAGACATCCCTTTCTTTTTAAGGAAATCCCTTCTCCATACATTTAATTAAGGGAAGTTGTATGAGGAGATTGCTAAAGCTTATTAAAGAAAGGAAGTGACAGCTTGCATATATGGAGGGTTTTGCACAGGGATGTCAGTCTACATTCACATATTCATGCTTTATCTGGGACAGAGAGCTCTAAAAAAGGGAAAAAAAAGGTGAAAAAAATACAACTTAATGCATTAGTTTCTTGGGAAGTGTCTTTCACTGTCTTTCATTTGACACTGGAATGTGTGTGTGCTCTTCATGTCTGGCTTGACTCCCAATGCAGATTCCTATGTAGGGTCTTGGGTGGCCAAAATGAAAGCCTCCAAATTTTCTGTGGCATTCCCTAGCTCCCTGCCCTTCTTTCAGAACCATTAGAACAAAACAAAAAATTGGAAATATAAAACCTGGATTTTTCTTCAGGTTATCTTTATTCTCCTGTTTGTTTGTAGGAGGACAATTGGGTCTGTGCAAGAGATGTGCTGTAATCTTTTCTGGAGGATTCACTCAACAGTTTCTTGCTTTCTGTCTTATACAGAATAATCTGCTGTCATTAATCATTTCTGCAATGTAATTTCCATCTTAGTGTGTCTGCTAAACTTTTAGGACTGTTATGGACATTTCCTGTTACGTTTTTTCAGCTAGTGTTTTATTTGAGCTGCAGTTTCAGTAGAGGTCTTATACTTAAGGTTTACAACTGCAAGTGAAGAAGAATTAATAATTTTTGCAAAATGTATTACTTCCTTTAAAATGTGAAGCAGATTAATCTCTACCTCTTTTGCAAGGATTGATATCCTCTGAAAGAAAACACTGGAAATAAAACTCAGAAAACTTTGTCTTTTGAGCTTGCAATGTTTTCTTGAATCTGGAAACACGTCCAAAATTTCTGCTTTGGGTCATAAGTTTTTCAAGCAACAGCAGAATTAAATTACTAAGAATTATTATTTTTCATGGCTGCTATACAGAACCATATGAGTAGTTGGGAAATTATCTAGGGACCAAGTTTGTTCCATATTGCTTCTGCTGCTATTTGGAGAAGGCTAATAGCTGTGGCAGATACAGAGATTTGTTTCAGTCACAAGGGGATAGAACTCCAAATATGGTTCTTAGAACAGTTTCTCCTCCTTTTTCTTCCCTCTGGCTAGAAGCTTTAAAGAATTCAGGAGAGAAAGATTTTTCTGTCCCTAGCTGAAGAATACGGAACCTCATATTTACCGAGATGAGAAAAGCAAAGTCTGACATGAAGATCTTGTAAGTTGAGGCAGGGGTTAGGTTTGGAAGTATCAGATTTCATATTAGGATGTTATTTCATTGGACTTGGTTGGGGGGGATTGCGTTTCTCATGGCCACCTGTACACTGTGTCAGGGTTGGTGCACTGTTCATGTTGGCTGCTTCTCCACGGCCGTTTCTGTTTCTGCAGAAAAAGCAGGGGCAGGAGGCCATGATCGGGCACCACAGCCAAGGATGCACGAGGCACAAGGCAAGAGAGCTTCCCCTCATTTTTCCTGGGAACAGTTTGAGTATGGTGCCACTGTAGCCTTGTTTAAGCGTGGACAGTTGAGCAAATAGTTACTGCTGAGTTCAGAAAGAGTTTTCTAAGATCTATGTGGCCAATCTCCTTGTGGAAAGTGTTGCCATATTGTCCTGAAGAGGGAGCCCTAAATGCCGTGGGTGTTACTTTTTTCAAGTATTCTTTTCTTGGGATTTTTATTAAATCCTAACTCAATCTGTTTCCTGATCACAGAATGTGACCTGAAAGACATGAAAAAGGGAACAGGGTGTTTGTATTTGGTTCATTGGTTGGTTTGTTTTCTTGTGTTCTCTTTGTTGTTAGGAAATGAGGAGGACAGGGGTGCATCTAAAGGTCTTTAACCAGTGGTGAAAGTGGTAGGCAGTATTATTTATTTGCTTGAGCAGTGTAATCCTGCTGCTTGCAACTTCAGAGCAGATCCACTGATGTGGGAGTGAAGCACTCTGTGCTGCTGCATTGTTTTTATTACCAAGATGATAATAATAAGTGCTATTCTACTGCTGTGGTGTTATATTGTGTAGTTTTACTACTTAACTTGGTTGGCCTAATTTAAGCACTTTAGCAAGCATTTACATTTTGAGGAGAGGAATCTTGGCCTCTTGGGCTTCTGGCTTGTAGAGAGTTTTTCCTTGAGAAATATTGACCAGTGTCCAACAGTGGTATTCAAGGAAAATAACTAAGTTATTTGTAAGAAACATCTAAGTAACTAAGAGGAAAATAATGAATTTCTCAACTAAAAAGGTATTTAAGATCCAACTTTATATCCTGGTCTTTTCACGCTAATTATTTCTAAGCACTGTATTGAAATTAGGAGTTCTAATAATAAAATCAGTGTAAATTGAAATAAGTGGCTGCATAATATTTATTTGCTGACTGGGGTTAAACCACAACATTAATGGGTGATGGATTACATCTGTATCATAGGAACAAATTAAAGTTGGTGTAACCCCATCATCAGTAGCCTACCTGGGTTATTACTTCCATTGCATAGTGAGGGTTACAACTGGTTGTATGTCATCATGTGTGAATCACTCAGGTTTTTATTACAAAGGCCAAGAGGAGAAGGAAGGATTTGATTTTTTCTGCTTTTCACTGTGGGCAGTAAAACCAGAATATGTCTCATCCTTTAATATTTCTTGTTGACCACAGATATTAGTGACCTAATGGAAACAAACCAAAGTAGTGACCACTGCTGTGGTGAACATAATTTAGGAAATGCTATATAGCTATAGGAACTATTGCTAAATCACTAAACTGTTGGCCAAATTGCACACTTATCTTCCTAGGTCCGGCATTTTAATATGTATGGATTTTTCAGATAGGCAAGGCTTAATTTTTTCTGATGTATTGCAGTGACATATCCAGATTTATGAGTATTTCAGGTGTCTCTGCCTTAGGGTGCCTATTGGCAAAACCTGGTTTATACCTGCCTCATTAAGATGTTGAGATCTGTTCCAGCACGGTAGTGATGCCAATTAACACCCAGGAAAGTGAGCATTTTAATTTAGGAATGTGATAATTCCTCACCTCTGAAAGGCTCAGGAAAGGGCCATTTTCTGGAGTGTGGGGATGGGGTTGGGGAAGCATGGTGGCCTTGTGCTTTCCCTGGCTGTTCCCAGGGATGCAGCAGCTCTGGGCTGGTTTGATAGGTGCTTCAGGTGCTGCAGGGTCAGCCCTGTCTATTCCCTTTTCTAGGGAAAAAGGCTGTGGCACTGAGGCACCTGTCTGAGGCTGTAGGAATGTCGGATGTTGGTTGGCTTGCATATTCATCGCCAGAAACTGGGAGGGATTGTTCTTTTGCTTCTTCCTATAGTTCATAAGTCAAAAAAATCCTTTCCTCACCATGAGTGGGTCTTTGAGTATAACTTTTCCCTGGTTCAGATTTTCTTGTTGGCATATAGTACTATTGTTCTAAAGCTTTTATAAAGGTGACATTTAAAAAATACATATATTAAAAAATAGCTTTTTTTCTATTTAGAATTGGCATTGTTGCACTTCAGTAAGAGCAGGGTAGGAAAGCCTTTTCTTCTCTGAGAACATTTTCAGATTGTTTGAAAACAGCAAAAATTTTGCTAATGTTGCAATTGTTTAATAACATAAGAAAATTACACTCAAGTCTTGGAATAGAAAACCACTGAAAGATATATTTTTTTCCTTTAAATGTTTTTCAAACGTGGTGAAATTCCATCTCTTCTAAGTTAACTTTCAAAATCTAAATCAAGATCCAAAGTTGTGCAACTGTTTCAGATCTGTCATAAATTCACTATGATCTTCAATCAGGTATAAAGGGACATAATGGAAACTTGCTTTCAATAAGCTTTAAGTGTTAAATGGCCATCATTTATTTTACACTAGTTTTGTTCTGATTGTTGAGTATCCTATTTTTAAGTATATTTTCATTGTGCTGTTTTGTGTGTCTGGGAACAAAAGCCCACTACCATAGGTCAAGTTGCAAAACTGGAACTGATAGGCTGTATTTTGTGAGTAACCTAACAACAATTGTTATAGGAGTAAACATATTTGAGGCAAAGATACATTGCCTTGTCAGATGTATTTGTTTTCTATAAACTGTAATTGCAGGCTGCATTGAGCCAGCAAATCTGGAACAGTTTATCACGTGTTACATGTCCTTAATCAAAGCCAAATACTGAAAGCAAGGAAAGTTTTTTCTAGTTCTCTTGAGAATTATTTAATTTACCTTCCAGCCTACATTTAAATAATAGAGAGCATTTGCATGCAATGCTAAAAGGGAAGTTTTGTGTAAATAGATTTGATGATATAATAGGTTTAATTTAGGAATAAGTAACAAGTCTGTTATATGCAAGACTGAGATTTAAGTCCATTTTTGTAAATTAGAGAAATGGGAAAAGTATTTTGCAAGAAAAATGCTTCATCCTTTTGTTTGATATTTTTTCTTATTATTTGGATATAAAAAGGCATCCAATTTATTAGAAACACAGGCTGTTGGCTTCTCAGCATATGAGTGTGTTGACTCAATGTTATATTAAATAATCTATGTAAGCTATGGTTCTGGTAATATTTTTCAACAGAAAGGCAAACTTCAAAATCTTTTTCATAAAATATTTTACTACCAAGAAGTGCAAGTGGCTGCCTTCATCGTGCTTGATGAGGTGTCTGACCCTCAGTGTGCTCAGCTTTGGTTTTCCTTTCTAACACAGTAAGTTTGTAGGCATTGATCTTTCTTTTGTTAGATTATTCTTCTGCTGTTTACACATTCAGGCCCTCTCCACAGACAGGCATTGGTGTTCCCTTGCAAATACTGCCAGCTTCAGAGAAATTATTGCTAGCAGGGAAAAAAATCCCTTTCATTTTTAAGATCAGCTAATTGGTGTATAATCAGTACACAGTTTACACAAATATGCACAAGAACATACTGCTCAGCCTATTAAGGTTAAAATATGCATGCAACATATGACACCAAGCCAAAGCGAGACATAAAAAATTAATGGCACAGGAAACTTGAATGTGCAAAATATTTATTCTTTGAGTTTAAATACCATATCTGCATATACATATGTAGTGTCTCAAATAATGCACATTTCCTGTAAAAGTACTGTTTTTTGAAAATAAGGGTGAAAATTATCCTAGTATTTAGGTAGGCTACACTGCCCTGGAAGTCAACGCTTTCAGTTGAGAGAGGCAGGAAAAGACACCAGTCTGTGCTGGACATGTGGTTGTGACATTGACATGATTTTTTTTTTTTTTTGTCTGGAGGAAAATCTCAGTGCTGTCTTGGCAAGAGTGGAATGGGTGCTCACTCATTCTTTTCAAACACATCTTGTTTATAAGTTCAATTTAAATAATGACTTGAGATACATAAAATCTAAACTTCTTTTCCTGTGTTATGGTCACTTGCTACCCTGGTGTTCAGTTGAAGTTTCATAATTTATCCAGGTTCCAGTATCTTTTTCCAGGAAATAATTTATTTTCTTGTTATTTACTCTGCAGTGCCCCCCATCTTTTTTTTTAAATCCTAATTGCTTACCCTTTCTTTTCAATTACTTCTTTCTTGTAGTCTTCAAAATGCATGAATGCTGAGCCCTGACTTAGTTTCTGCAATTTTGCGTGGTTGGATTCATCCACTGGTGTGGCATGCTAGTATCATGAGGCTCTGTGCAGGAACAGCCTATAGAAACAAGAAGTCACTCTGGGTTTGAAGTGAAATTCCAGGTTAATTCTATCCTCTGGGCATCTCTTTGCCTCAGTGGCTCTCTTGTGTGTCGTATATTTAGCTCTAGGAATGCCATTTATGGACCATGCTGGGAAACACTAAACAAAAACAGTCACTGCATCAAGGAGCTGACTATATATACATGTCTGTGTGTATCTATTATGTATTAAACAAGGTAACAGATAATTTAAAAAAAAAGAGTCATGCAAGAGAAGATGCCATATTTGGGCAATTGCTAGCAGGCTGTTTTCAGGATTCTTGCAGACAGAGCACACTTATTTAATAAAATATTTAGATCTGAATCTTTATCTGGAAACTGGGAGGTTGCTATGGCAAAAGTTGGGACAATGGTTTAGGATTTAATTTTTTCCTGTTGGGTGCTGGACAGGACAGAGAAGAAGTAGAAGACCATTTCATATGGAGCCTAAAGAGATAGGGGAGAGCAGTCACTGATGAGCATTCTCAGCATCTTCCAGATGAAACAGAGGGTGGTAGTTATGGAAACAGATGTGGGCATCATTTAGTTTGTTGGCTATTTTTATTTGAGCTAGACCCAGAATTATATTTGTATCAGTGAAAAATCAGAGGCAAGTGTATTTTAAAGGAGGAGAGTGAGAGGGAACAAGTGAAGTGGTGGAACTGGGCTACAGGGCGTGTTGAAAGAATAAAAAGAAGAGAATAAGGAGAAGAAAGTATTTTTACAAGTAATTTATGTTTATGCACATACTCAAAAATGCTGCAAAAATGCTGTTGAGGAACAGTTTAGAGAGTGGCAGCTTCTTTTTCATGGACACTGAAAAATTTTTGTCTGATCAGTTAAAGGATTTTTTTTTCATTTCTAAAAGCTTTGCAATACATTTTACATGCCTGAAGTATAAAATTGTCAGGAATATAATTTATCATTTGTATGAGCCATTTGCAAGCTCACTTTTATCACAATATGTGATAACTGTCCACAAGGTGCTAGTCCAAAGTAAATGTGTTGTCAAACTCAGGTGCAAAATGTTTTTGTATTCAAATTGATATTGAAATCTCCTTTAAAGAATGAAAAACCCAATAAAATATGCTGGTTGTTGAAGTAACAACAGCAATGAAACCTCCTCTTTCTCAAAACTACCTTTGCCCACCACAAAAGTGGCTGTTGATTTTTCCACGAGGTTCTGCAGAGAAACGTCTCCCTGCAGCCAGCAGTTCTGTCCCTCTCAGTGCTGCTGGATAAGTCACTTGGCACCCAGCAAGGCCTTGCTGCCCTTGAGGTCCGTCCCTGAACTTCTGCCTCTAGACTGAGCTGTCTGTGTCTGTCTCCTTTAGCCTTTCATCTGGATGGTGTGGGATTTTTGAGAAAAACATGGCTAACTTGATTTGAAACTTAGCAGATCAACCTTTCTCCCCTGTTCCTTCTCACTTGTCATTAAGGAATAACAGAAGATGAGCAGGGTGGTTCAACAGATGCTGAGCCTTGGAGCAAGACTTTGGGATCTCTGTATATTTCCCAGTGCCAAGACACATCTGGCAGCTGTGATGGGGAGAATTGGACTTCTTATTCTGTGGTAGAGACAATGAAAGCAGAGGAAAAATGCAGAGATACTTTTGTGGAATATAGAACACGACTCTATCTGGACTGAAGTTTGGGGCCAAGATAATATACTTTGACTGTGCAAGTTAATATATTTGGGTTAATATATTTTGCATGAGCTCTGAAACTTTGCAGGTGTACTTTAAACTAGGTCAGTAACACTTTTTTTTTTGTTCTTCCTTCCGTTATCTTGACAAATTTGTAACTGCTAAGTTAAATATGCCCCTGTAAATCTGCAAGCACACTTGACAGGCAGGTCTTAAGTTCAGAGTTCCTTTACCTTTGCTTAATAGGGTGGGAGCTGGGATGGTGCTGTTGATTTTGAGGAGACAGGGAACTGGTGTTAGCCTTTCCTGTGGACTGGAGCTGTGCAGCTGTTTACATCCTTCCCCCATGGCTTGTAGATAAGAGTAAGCTGTACTATGTAAGTTACAGCACTAATCAGCATCCTGAGGTAGTTGAAGGTTTCTGGCTCCTGGACAACCATAAAATCCTCTGAATGATTTCTGGGGTTGTAGATGAGAAGCAGAGCCTGTCAACAGCTTCCTTGGGTCTCCTTCAAATTGCAGTGTCATGCAACATGAATAGAAGGCCTAAATAATTTGGGTAAATGACTGATATTATAATTTCTTTTTTAACCAATTAAGTCCCCCCATAAAAAAAGATTTTTTGGATGTAGGTGAAAGTTTAATGTAAACATATGCCTTTGTAATTTTTTTTTAAAAAGTGCCATACTTGTGCTGTCTGCATTGCATCAAGTGACTTATTCTGCTGCTGTTGAGTCACTTCAGTGTAGGAAACCTATTGATTTCTGTCTACTTGGACCAGCAGGAAACTACAATTATTATTCAAGACCTTCTTCTTCTGATGGAATGGTGTTTTCAAACCCAAGTTGGAACAAACTTCTGCAGAAAGTGGCTAGAATGTACATTGCAAAAAGGAACTGTGGCTGCTGGTAGGAAGGAGCATCACTGTTTGGGTGGTTTAGGAGAGCTGGGCAGAGTTCTGCTCCGAAGTATGCTGTCCTAGGAACCTCTGAGTCACCTTCTTGTGGGGGTTTGGACAGCAGTGTGTGTCTGGGGAGGGACTTTAACTCTGAGTGCATTTTGCAGAGGTATTTTTCAGCTCTGCTTTTGCCCTGCTCCCTTTCCTATGTGCATACATGCGCTCTTTAGAGTGGTTTGAGCAAAGTTTTGCTGTTCTCTGCAAGTGGCAATAAACTCTATGAAAGCAATGCCCGTAAGGCACATTGTTTGGGCTCTTTTATGATAGATTCTATGAAATATTTTCCTTTCAGGAATTGCTATGAAATATTTTCCTTTCAGGAACTGATACATGCTCAAAACCCGTCTTCTGATAAAGCACCATGCCTGGAATCTTGTTACTGCATTCATTTTAATTATTTTTCACACACCGTGTGAAATACTCCAGTTCATTGGGTTAAAAGCCCCTGAAATTAGGAAAATTTACTTTGCTATAACTAAATTTGAAAAACACATGGCAGTATCAGACAGTGCTAACAATGCATGACCTGGATTATCCTGAGTAAGATGGCATTTTTATCTATTTATTAGGCATTCAGTTTTAGCTATTTATTAGGCTATTTATTTATTAGGTCAGTTCTCGAATTCCTGTATTATGTAGGTGCAGTATCTTGAATTATAAGACAGTTTGCCTGCAAAGGTATATTTCTTGTTTCCACTAGTATGGAGTTTCCCAAATTTTATTCATTGAGTACTTCATACAATTTTTATATTATTTCAGAATTTTTTTCTTTACCATCTACCCTACCATTATCAAGGTGCACACAGCATGGGACCTTGTGCTGTTTATTAGTCATGTGTTGTGATGTATAGTTCCATTTACCCTGTTTTTTATAGTTATGTCACTGTTTTCTAATGTAATTTCACATTAAGATGCATCAGTCATTTGCATTAGTTCCTATTCTATATCTTTTTGCATTCCCTTTTCAATTATAAATACATGTTTGTGCCTCTTCCTTTCTTGCAGTTAATTTGTTGAATCATCCTCTATAAAAATTCAAAGCATGTTGCTGATGATGGTTAGTTTCCAAGCTCAATGGTAGGGTGGTTGTGCTTGACAAGGGAGTGAAATGTGGAAGTGCTGACAAGTGGCTGATGGCTGATTCTTGGCCCCAAGCACAGGATTGCGATATGAAAGATTATTACTGTTATCATTTTCTGTCACACAGCAAGAGCCGTTATTTCCTAACTTCGGCGCCGACTTTATTTAGAAACAGAAGTGGAGGCTGGGCAGAGTTCCTCGTGGTGAGAAGCAGCTCCCTGCAGATGCCCAAATTAGCTGGGAATGATTGTTGAAGTCAGCAGGGGTGTTGTGCCACTGGCATGGTCCTCTGCCTGGGCTGCACTGCTCTGATGAAGGCCCTCATGACTTCAGCTCTTACTGAGGATCTTCTGTGGCTGCGTATTTGTCAATCTGCCACTGTTCCACAGACTTCCAGAGAGCGCTGGCACCACTGTGACAGACCAGGATATATCTGCTTTCCCCCAAAAAATACTTGGCTGCTTCAGAATCTGTTTCTGATATTGTTTTGTCTAGGGACCAGATTTTACCAGCTCTCTACTCAGGGAGTGCTCAGCCTAGCACTGAAAATATGCTACTATGGCAATTCACAGATTCATACCACACTATTTTGACTTCCCATGAACTCTATTCGTCATAATACTGTTACTTAAAACACAATTTGCTAATATCTTTTTTAATTACAGTATGATTAATATTTCTATTAATGATGTGTCCAAGCCTGATGCCATTGTTAAGACATCTTTAAGGCTTTCAGGCATTTACTTCGTATTTCCAAGCTGGTTGTTCTGTTCTGTACTAACATATTTCATTACTATACATTTAGTACCATATGTACTTTGTGCTGGCTTCTGTTAGACTCCTGTTAGATTCCAGATGTCCCTGATCTATAGAGTCTGGTATCTAGCTCTGCAAAAGCTGCAAGATGCAGTGTCAGCCATTTTTGCTTCATTTTGCAACTGCAGTCATAAGACTCGGTGTCTTTTAGACCTAGGAATTCTCTGTTAGACTACTGACTCAGCATAGTGTTACCCTAAATTATAAGGGTCACAGTCACTTCTGGGAATTCATAAGAGGTCAGGAAGTCTCCAGGAAATTATTTAATAAAAAAAGGTCCAATGACCTTAGGAAAACCAAAAGATTCAGTCACATGTGTGGCAGTTATCGAGCAAATAGAATAGTGGAAAACAGAAGTAACAAAAGTAAATATTAGCCTGAGGCAGTAATTTCATGAAGATGTTAGGCTTGCATTGCCACCATAAAAAGCCCTTTTTCCTTTTTTTGTTCTTCCTGTGCTCTGGTACAAATATTTGGCTACATTGTGGGCCAGGTGAGGAGAATGATCAGAGTTAGCATTAAACTAGCAAGAGAAAAGCTTTTTTTTAATAGCACATCTGTTCCTTGCCTACCTCCTCATACTGCTTCAGAAGCACTTGATTTGACAGGGTGGTAAGGAGTGTTGCAGGACCTGCAGGAGCAGAAGGATAAGTAGTACTGCCTTTTATTTGGCTGCAGATGAAATAGTTCCAAAAGTCCTATAAGAAAGTAATGGTTTGTCAAACTTTTTGAAAGCTGGTTCATAGTCATTCAATTAGATCAACCACTAAAGAAAATTGCTCTCTTGTTAGTTTCGATTGTGAATATTGCTCTTCACTTTTCTCTTGTGTTGGGAAGGTACAAGCATTGGTCATTTTCCAGAAAACTATCATTGCAGTTGCATACTGAATTCTTCTTATGCAGATGCCTTCTCGCCTGCCAATTCTATCTATGTCTTTTAATCACAGAACTGTTTTGGAGATGGATTTCGTTGCTGACACAGCTGACTTGAGCCAGAGGCCTATATATTCACAGCTTTTAAGTTTGAGGAAGTAACTTCTCATTCATGTAGTAGGAGTAATGGAAAAGACAAGAGGAACTCAACAGTTATTTTTAGGAAAAGATAGTGTTTATCCCAGCAAAACTAAAAATGTTGTTGAGACATTACACACTTGAAACCTAGACAGTTGTGGTTTTGCTCTTTCATAATTATTTTAATGTGAAGGAATATCTCTTAATGCGTACTCTACAGCCCTGTCAGCTTCAGTAGTCCTAACACATACATTTTTATATCTATACAAATTGGTATTTTCCTATGTGGTGTATGAAAAAAAACACTAAAAAGCAGGAAATCAATAATGCCAGAAAAATAGTAAACCTGATAATGTGCTTTCAAATGCACAAAGAACATTTTGTGCACTTTCACAAATTAATGTTATTGATCAAATGCATCAGCATAAGAACTGACAATAGTTTTGTAGCAGACTGTGATTCAGGAGAAAGTAGTGAAGGGTGTACAGTTGCCATTAAAAAGGCTACTAAGTTGGTAAGGTATGAAACCAGCCTGCCTGCCTTGCCTGGCATCTGGAAAGTGTGGAAATCTCCTGTCTAAGGAAAACAGAACAAAAAATGAGAGGGCAGTAAACTGGAAGGAATTGCTTGGTTCAACATGGAGAGCTCTAGCACTTTGGTTAACATGATGCTAAGGCCGAATTCTGGTGCAAGTTTTGGGTGATGGCCAAGTGCTTTGACCTGGGGAGAGAAGTAGTTTGTGTAATGCTGCTGTGGAGGGAGGAAAGACAGAGATTAAGGAAAGTTTTGGTGGCAGGGTCAGAAGGGGATCTTGCGTGCCGTTGCATTCTTGGATAGAATTAGCAGAGCTGTGCAGCTGGATTCCAGGAGTTTGTTAATTTGGCAGGAAATTTCATCCTTGCACAGATCAGAACTGACATGAAGTCATCCCTACTCACAGCGCGTTGGCATAAGTGAAAATGGTTGTGGCCTAGAGGCAGAGCCAAAGGGTACTGAGGTGAAGAGTCATGCAAGTATGACATGCCCAGATGTATCATGGAGTGGGGAAATCTGGGTTAGCTACTGGATGAGGGACTTGCAGCAAGCAAAGCAGCAGAGGTTTTTGACTTGAAGTTCTGTACAGCTTAGGAGTTGGCATTTGGTATTAGTGTATTAAGTGTATTAAGACAGGGCTACTTCTGTAACCCTTTCAGTGTCTAATTTAAAAGCCCTGAAAACTAGCAAAAAACTGAAAATAGTGGATAAGTAAACATCACTAGAAAGGTGGTTGGCAACAGATCCCTTGAATAGGAGACAGAATGTTTAGTTTGTTCATCGTTTGCTGTTTTGAGAATTATGGAAATTACAGGGCAGACAAGCTTTTATAATAAAGACTGCAAACCCAACCATGTTCTACAGTCAGCTTGTAGGAAGTTCTGTGCCAAAAACTGGATAAACAAGTGTGAACTGACCATTTCCAGAAGTAGCCAGAGTGGTTAAAATCCAGCACATGAGTTTGTTTGAACTATGCCTTTGCTGTGTTTTGGGGCTTCCCCACCATTTGTGTTGTGAAATTCAATGCTTGATGCAAGAGTGACACAATGCTCAAGTGGTTATGTGAAGTTAATGATTAGAAACATAATGCAAGCTACATTATCTTTGGGACCAAAAAAAATTTATTGTGGAACTGGACCACTTTCTGGCAGCCTGCAGTGTAAAGGAGACAGATCTTTAGTAGCCATTTCATTATGTAAGGTATGTAAGGTTTTATTAGATTGTCAGCTTTTCAGTGCAAACATTGGACCTAATACTGAGAAACGACTACTATACTGAAGGGCATTCTTTTCAATAGGCAGAAAACTGATTAGTATACAATATAGAAAACTATGAGGATTTTATTTTCTTCTCGCTCTTCTTGTTTTTCAAATACAAAAATGTAGTGTGGGAGACAGAACTGCAGTTGAAATAAAAATTTAACAATGTCCTTGAAGAGGAAAAGACAAATTTTTCATAAAGAGATTCTTCGTAAATGCCATATATCTTCATGAAAACTTAATTGTTAAGGTCCTGTGGGAAACCTATTATGAACTTCATTTCACAATATGAAGGCTCTGATGTTGTTTTCTGAATACACAAATAGTGGTTTGCGTATGTGAGAAGACTCCTTGAAATCATAACAGCAAAGACACTGCTGTCCTGTGATATTCTGGAGGCCTTTGCTACTAGGAATTTTATTCTAATTTCCTAATGGAACAAATCTTTATTTTAAGAGCATCTGTTTATTTGCCCTATTCCCCTTGATTTTTTTGAACCCTCTGCAAGACAGTTGGCAAAAGAGCAGAGGAACATTAATTATTCCATAATTATAGAGACACAATAGCTCTTCTAAATTGAAAGTGGTATAGGGGAATTAATGATTCTAAATGAATGAAAACCTCAGTTCTGAGAGGCAACAGGCAGTGGCCAAGCCACACAGGTGTGCTGGCCAGTCAGTGAGTACCTGTGCTGCTCTGAAGCAGTCCCAGCATCTACTATCACTTTTCCAGCTGTGCAGGTGTAGGATACAAGTGGAAGCTGGAGAAAGACGTGGTGGGAGCAGGTTGAGGTCATTAGAAGGCATTGGGTGCTGTGGGAAGATGGCTTGTAGGAGAATAGAGATAGAGATAGTGCTGAAGGCAGCCTCACCCCTGAGGAGCTGCAGCTGTACTAATTACCAAAGAGCAGGAGCAGCCCTGCCCTTAACAGGGCACAGCTGTGTCCAGTGAGGATGGGTGTTATAAAAGAGTGGGTTAGCTGGTTGAGGGGAGGGCTGGAGATTATTGGCTGAACTGAGGGGGAGAAGGGTCAGGCAGTTGTGCAAGGGACAGTAAAGGTTACGTAGTCATGCAGAAGGAAGAGAAAAGGAGGCAGTGTTGTGAAGAGCTGCCTGTGGGAACTCACAGAAAGATGGTATGAAAGTTTTACAGTAAGGTACTAAGCTGGTGCTAAGCACCAATGCCAACAGTTGGTGGCCCATACGGGGATGGGTCCTGACATGATTTGCCAAGTTTCACTAATTCTGCTGCTCATGAAAGAATTATTGGATGCCTTTGGATGTCAAGTTCTTCATACAAAGATGAAGTAATTTAATAATGTGGAGGTGTACATAGAAGTTTCACATATTTCTTGGTAGACAAAACAATCCTTTTTTTCACTCACCTTATGTCATCTTTGTCAAAATAAAATGAAGAGCAAAAATGAGGAAGTTTATCTTTCTTATTTCTCTTTGATGATAAAAATAAATATTTGTTCTGGAGTATTTTTATTACAATAATGAAGGTTTCATTTTACCTTGTATTTCAGCTACCTTAGTGGAAGTCTCATAGTTAAGAAGAAAGAGACGAGTGAAAAGTGCTAAAGAAAGGCTGTCTGCAGCTCCCTATTGAAATGCCAATCCTGAAAGTTGCAGTTGTAGTATTTGCTTTCTTATCCCAAGTGGCATTTGCTGCAGATAAGATCATAAGGGAGTTTGGCTCAGCCTGGCAAGCTGAAGGATGGGTTACACTAACACGTGGTTTGTAAACAAGGAAAGGCATCAAATATATGAAATGAGGTTTCTGTGGGTTTGCTGACAGCTCACACCTGGTTGCAGTAATAAACTCTGCTCTCGGTATCTTCACCTGTCAAAGGCTGACTCAGAGGAAGGAGAATGCTTCTGAGAAGCTTGGTTGGATTTCAGCAATCAAGCTGTAGACAAGGAACCTTAATGACAGAGGAATAATACAGAGTCACGGGGCATAAGGATTTTAAAGGATAGCCTTAAAATAGGGTGGCAGCATAGCTCAGGTTGGAAGGCACCTCTGGAAAAGGTCTGGGTCAGCCTTCTGCTCAAGCAAGGACAGCTAGAGCCAGTTGCCCAGGATCATGTTCAATTGGGTTTTGAGTATCTCCAAGGACAGAGACCCCACAAACTCTCTGAGCAACTTGTGCCAGTGTTTGATCATCCACACAGTAAGGAAACCTAAACAAATACAATAAAAATTAAGAAAAATGTTGGCTATATTTCATTAACCAGAGACCCTGGTCCAGTCATAGTCCATCAAAATCACTACTTTCCTACTTTTCTGGTTGGTGACCAAATAGAAATATACTATACAGACAGGAGTTTGTAGTCTTGAATGCTCAGGGCACAAGTTGTAAGTTATTGCAGATTGAAGCCACACTGTGCCCCAGGCTAGTATCTTGAAATGTAAACTTAGTACTCTATATTTACTAAAATGTCGTTGTGTCTGGAGAGAAAAAAAAAAGGACAGAATAAGAGGGTAGCAGGAAAGGCTGAGGGGAATATGTAGATGGGATGACAGCACAGGTGAAAAGGTTACCAGGAGTAAATGTTGCCCATAGAGTCCATTAGCCCATGCAGAAGGCTTGAAGGTCCAAGCCATGTTGCTGCAGTGTCTCCCTCTCTTGCCAGTGCTCACTTTTAAAGGAGCATCTCAAGCACAGGTGGCTCAGGAAGCTGTCCTGGGCTGGCCTCAGGAATGCATTGCATCCTTTAACTGGTAACTTCAAGGACGGAAGCTTTTGGAGCTTTATGTGTATTTCTTTTAACACTACACAGCGCCATGCTGGACAGCACTGAAACAATTTAATTTTCAGTTGCCTGTCTTCAAAAATTTACTTGGGTAGTTGTGCTATCAGTCCTTTATTTCTCACTTTCATAGCACAGTAGTAATTTAAAACAGAGGATTCATATATGTAGACCAAAGAACGAAGTGATGAGAAATGTGAATATGTGCAGGGTAACTAAGAGGTAAATCCAGCCTGGAAATAAGGACAGGTGGCATGAGTAGATGAAAAAAACTTAACATAGGTAAAATTGGAAGACAACAGTGATGCCTTTTATAAAGAAGTTGTTGTTGTATTATTTGAAATCAGCAGACAATCAGTCAGAGGAGAGAAGGCAGATGATAAATGATTCATTTGCTTGCCTCCTCCTTGAGATTCCTTTCTTTGCCAGCTTGCGTTAACAGATTTCTTAAAGATTATGAATTCACAGGAAAAATGATGCAAGACAATAGGCAGCCAGGACAGTATTCTGATAGTGTAAATATTTGGTTCTTCATGTTTTATCAGCTATTGAATCTCAACATCTAGAAAAGCTCTTGTATTAAAGAAGGATTTTGCTCCACAAATGCTTTGGTTCAATGAGGCTTTTGATGAGAAATGATTCTCCTGTATTTGAACTATAATCTGTTTTGTTCATTGAGATCCAGCCTTTGGTTACATGCAAGTCAGCTGGGCTGGGGAAATGTGAAGACTGATTTTCTGTTTGGTATATATCAAATAGTCTTCTTGCAGAACTTTGTGATCTTTGGTGAGAATGAATTTCAAAGGACACTTCTCTTTAATGGTATGAAATCTTTCAAGGGGGGACCATTTCTCTGCAGTCACTATTCACTAGGTGGGATTCTTGCATTAATATACTAATCCCTTCCGGGATGGGGAAGTTCCACCCCCCCACCCCCCCCCAGTTTATGTTGAAGATGCCAAAGAATACTTTAAGAATATTAAGATTTGTTACAATGAAAGTTTTGCAACCCAGAACAAACATGACAGTGTATTCATTGTGGGTTTCTACATTGAAAACACCTTGCATTTAAAGTACAAGAAACAGAATAAGATATGAAGTAATGATTCTGACTCAAAATTGATTATTGACATACTGCCTCTTTAAGAGAAAAGCTAGCTACATTGGTGAACATCTTGTCTTTTATGTGTATCTTTGTGCTAACTGAAGTGAAAACTGAAGGGCTGATGGCCCTGAAGTGGCTGCCAGTCCTGTGCACTGTGAAGGTACCAAGGGACCGTGTTTGCAGAGTCACTCTATGCTTGTCTGCCAGCAAATGTGTCACCGTGAAGCGCTAAGTTCTGCACCGCAGTGTTGGTCTGCAGTTAGATGGACCCTCTGTCTTCCTGTTTCCACACACAAATTTGGCTTTGTTCACTAAGTTATGTGGAGTTCAGAGGTCTTTTACATGCATACATATCCATTGCAAATTGATTTACAAGAGCATGTTTGCACTCAGAGTGAAGGCCAAATGGTCATCAGATTTGCTGTCATTCCAGCTCTGGGTTAAACTTCATCTGTTGGAAAAGGATATAAAACAGTGCTGTGTTTGCTTTAGCCTGTTGCTACAGAGTCACCATCCTACCTTAGTGCACTCTTTTTAAAGTATAAATGCTTTCTTTGTCTTTACAAAAGGTTGTTTAAATTGCAGTTTAGGGCAGGCTTCATCTCTCTTACTGGGTTGTAAGATACTGAACATCTGTGAACACCACAGAATGACAAAACTAGGTAAGTGGTCTAAGAGCACTTTTTACTCCAAGAAAAAAAGTTTAAGTAATAAGTTACTTAAACGGCTATTTCTGTAAATAAAAAAGCATGAATCATCTCAGATGCAACTACTTTATCAGATATTTTGCTTGCTTCATTATCTGTCTTGCAAGTCAAAAGATACTGAATTACACAAAACCTTAAAAATATTTGTATCAATCTTTCCTTGCAGCATAAAGATATCAAGTATCTTTTGTGAGGTGTTTGATTTGAAATTTTTGTCTGAGATATGGAGTCACAGACTTTGGTAATTTTTTCCTCTTGGGTGTTGCTAGATGCTTAAATGAAGTTTTCTATATTACTGGATTTCGTTACTCAATAATGTAAGCAGCACACACTTGATGAGAACAGCCAGTATTCATATTAATTCCCAGGCATTGGATTTTGTGGAGATATTTAGACTGATATTAGTAGATGACTTAATATTTACAAATTACTGTATCAGTATATGGTGTGGCTCATAGTAGCTCTGTAAGCAACCATGCTACTGCTATTCACAACATAGAAAATAATTCTAGCCCTGAGGACAAATATGAGCATTAGCCTGGAAGTGGAAGTTGGCTGTGGCTGCAGCTGTGCTGTGGGAATGCAGCTGAATGCAAGGCAGGACTGGGAGGTGCCTGGGAAAAGTCAGTTGAAATTCCTTGATCATTCAAAGGCTGCCAATGGAAGCTGCATATCTTCCCCTTCTCCAAACAGCACCACAGATTAATCTGAAAAAGCTGATTAATCGTTATCTTTTCAAAGCAAGATTTTAGTGGATATTATTACCCAAAGTAGGGATGAACAGCATGTGATAAAAGGGCTGTAAAAACTGTTGATCCCATAGTACCATGGGAGCCACTGGCTGCTGTCTTACTTGTCAGCATGTCATATTTCAGTTGCTTTTCTGCTCAGAGGCTTTGCTGTTTCCCTTTATGTCAATAACCTTTCTTGAGTAAGGCTGTTTCTTGTATTGTAGCTTCAACATCTGAAGAGGGGTGTGTTGACACCAGAGTGTGCACTTGGCCCTCTAGACAAGAGTGAGCACCATACTGAGACATGACAGTGCTTCTAGTGACTAATGGAGCAATTATAGTTTGACTATTGCTTTTCATGTAACAAATATGGAATTCTTTAAAGTCATGAATGATCAGTGGGTTGAGATTGCAGCAAGGTTTTTAGAAATGCTTGTGTGTTCATAATGCTTACATGAAAAGCATTTTAAAATGTTCTTTCAAACTGATGGAGTGGAATTGTAGGCTGATTATGCATATCTCTGTATACACAGCTGGAAATAAGGTTAAACCTATGACTGTTGTTATCCTACAGTCTTAATCTATATATTGAATAATATTAATGCAGAACAGGAAATATATTACTGGAAAAATATGTAGTAATTTTAAATCTTGTGGGTAATAAAGCACTAGGAGTATATTACAAAAAAATTGTGTGCATTTATTTTTTTATATCTTAGGAGTGGTTGCTTTTAGTTATGGAGAAATTGTTACACGAGTATGTTTTCTTGTATTGACATTTTTAAGCACTGTGATTGATACATGTATTGCTCAAACTCATTCCCATAATTTTCTGCCCTCATAAATAGACTGTGTCTCTATCATCCAAGCATCCTTGTTGTTCTAAATTGGTATATTTCATAATTGTAAAGACAAAAATGCATCTTTGCAGGATTTAAGGGGATTTTTTATTCAGGCAGGAAAACAGAATAGTTAAAGAAGCAATGAGAAAACAGCTGGGCAAGTAGGGTGTTGTACAGTTGAAAAAGTGTTTGAGTTGAGCACATTGGGCCTGTTATTGGGCCACTTTGGACCAGTACCTTTTCTTCAGGTTGTAAGATGCTCTGTGGTTTTGGTTTTCCATTTAGGCTGGATTCATGTTGTTGGTTTAGCATTAATGATTGCAGTCAAGGAAATCCCTTACACTCAGGGCTCTAAACCTCTGAATGTGCTTAGGAGCAGAGGATTTTGAGGAATAAAACCTGCTTTCTGTAAGAACTAAAGCTACAAGGCTGTGATGGCAGAATTGAATGTTATACCTTTTGGCATTTTTGATTATACAACCTCTTGATAAATTACAGATTTTTGAATGTGTTAAAATCTTTTGAAAAAAGTAAAAGGATGAAGACCGAAAGAACATGATTTGTTTGTGGCATCTTTTGAAAATGACACTATATTAAAAAACTAAATTGCTGGCAGCCTTCTTACCATGAGCCATCACTCTTAATATTTCATTATTTTAGTAAAAATTAATGCTTATGAATGGCACAGAGGCTTGATTAACTGATGAGAACAAGTAAAAATATACAGGAAAATTTCTGCGGCATTCAGTGTTTCTCATGACCAAAAAACTGAAAATGCTGCAGAGCTGGCTAGATGCAGGTATTGCAAAACTCTGCCTCCCCTTTTTCTCCAACCTTGCCTGAGGTGGCTTTTCTCCCCCTGCACTGTGCATGTAGGCTGACTTGCCAAAACAGCCTTTTGTTTATTTTTTTGCATTTGTTGCTCAGTTTTGGAGGATAATGATACACATCTGATCTGCTTGATAAAGAAATATTTCTCCTCCGCTTGTGGAGGGAACTATCCTGTGTGGATCCTGTGCCAATGTTAATTTTTGAAGTTGCGGGACAAAGAATGTTAATTTTCACTTTCATTACTGAGGTACCTGTCAGGAAACCTATCTACCTACCTTCTGCTCAGCCATCACAGTGCTAATGGTGCCTGGGGTGGTAGAGGACCAGCAGCAGCAAGAATATTTTATTTATTTCAATTTATCATATTGTTTATTGCTCTTCTGGACACGTATTCCTGCATTCTTGTGCAGCCTTCAAATACTAAAGTATAGCATAAGATACCCTTTAAGACAGCAGGCTATTCTGGATTATAGCATTTTCCTGATAGTAGCTGAGAAATAATAACAAATCTGAACACGAGGAGTGCAATTGAGGGCTCCTCCTGGGGCTCTTTGCTCTTAGCAGAGCCGAAGGACAGGTAGTTGTATAACCCTGCACGCTGAGCTGCAGCGTGTCAGCAGCCCAGGGAGGAACCCTGCCAAAGCTCTGCTCTCCACAAGGTTTTGAAATGTCATGGCTTAATTGCCATGGGAGACACGTGCCTGAGTGCTCCAGTGCCCAAGTGACTGCTCAGGGTCTCAGTGTCCGAGGGGCAGAATGAGACCCTTAGCCCCACACTGGCTGAGTCATTTTCCCAGTTTACCAGGGCATCTCTTGGCTTCCTAGTGTTAGCTTTCTAGAAGTGTGGATTTGTCTGGGCAAATTTAATGTAGTTTCCTAGGCTTTAGGAGCACTGCTGAACTGGAAAATAAAGTGTTTGCTGTTTGTGGATGTGTTACTAATTTTTGTTTAATTTTGTTGCCTTTAATGGCAAAATGAACAGATTGTACAGTTATTCTAGAGGAAAATAAAATTCTAGATTAAAAATCTGGCTGATCAAGATGCCAAATGTGAAAAAGAGTTTTGGTTTTTGTTAAGTTGTTGATTTATTGCATGTGTTCATTTTTGTAACAGCTCTCATGACTGCAGCAAGCAGAAAAGTCATTGCTGTATTTTTTCCATCTTTTCAGCATTTCTTGATGCATTGTTTAACGTATGTTGTTACCTGTTGGAATGAAAATAAAATGTTGACAGTGGTGGGTTTTTTCCCCTGCTAAGAGAGACTTATTTGAAATTGATGTAACAGAGGTCAGAGTAAGACCTGCAATGTAATGTCATTACGGAGCAATAGAAAATCTGTTGAAAAGCATGGATACACTGGTATCTTAAAATGAAGTAGCACAATTGTTAGCAGTCTTTAAGAAAAAGTCATACTTTTTAAAGGTGTTTGTGAATTTTAGTCTTTAGTTAAGTTGGCCAGAAGTCAGCTTCAAGACAGCAAGCTGGTAGTATAAAGCTAATACTTTTGGAGATTACTGTGTAGGAATCCATGTAGTTTAATTTAAGTGCCTTTGTTATAGTGAGGAGAACATAACAAAAACTGAATATGCATGGTGGTTTTGCAATTTAGAGCTATTTAATGCCATTTACTGTATGTTTGAAGTGCTGCTGTGCACAGGCATTTTAAGCTATGTGAACTATGTGATGGAACATATGAGAAGTGGCAAAAACGCAACAGCAACTCACGTTTACTTTTGGTTTATTCAAATGTTTTCTCTAGAGATCAATACAAAAAAGCAGGAAAGACCCAAGTAATTGGCTACTATCCCAAAATTTAGCTAAGGGGATAAAATTTTTGGGATTGTCACATAACATGATGTATATGCAATGAGAATGGAAAGAGAAAAGACCTGTTTGGGCCATTTACAAATCTTGTGTTTCTGTACTTGCATTTTTAAACTTGGTCTGTCATCCAAGAAAGAATATTTCAGTTTTGTAGATTCCTTTTTGTTCTTTCAAAAAGCTAATTTATTGCTACAGATATCTATTGTCTGCAGTATTTCTTGAAGCTGTTTACATGATGAAGTTTAAGAGGTACAGGTACTAGAAATAGTGTGTTTGATAAACAATCACATTTTCAGTTCTGCATATGGTTGAGTTTACTATGTAGTTTAATACTGTTTTAATACTAATAATACTATTTAATACTATGTTACACTTTCTTTCTAAAAGCAAGATTACAAAGTATGTAGCCTGTATGTAAAATCCTAGGGCTCCTGTTAGAGTTTGGAGTTGCTTTGTCTAATTTGCTGGTGATGATTTAACTGCATTCTTGATTAAGTTTCTATTCCATTTATGTGCATTTTAAAATTTTCAGATTAAGAATGAAAAAAATTTGGCAGCGTATGGTTAAACTCTGGAAGTGTCTTTTGAGTTTATTTACAGTTATTTATCTAATGTTTCCTTCTGCTTTGGGTTAGGCTTAAGTGGTGATCTCAGCCTCACTAGTATTGTGGTTCTGTCTGTCACACGCACAAGCCTGGCTCCAGCTGTGGCATATGGAATTAACTCCTTAGTTAATTTACGATTTTCTCCTAAAAAACTTTTGACCACTAGTACTACGTTTTTGCTGTAAGTTGCTTCAGTTAATTACTGCTGTTATGCAAAAGAATTATACCCATTAAAAAGCCTGATTACTGCTGCATGTTTTTAACAAAAGAATAAATTAATTGAACAATGAGGGTTGCTGTTATTCTGACAGTGCATATGTGTTAAAATGAGATGTTGTTAAAAAAAAAAGGTGTCTTCCAGCCTTTCAGGTTCCTTACAGACAAATCTTGGCCATAAAATCCAGAGCAGCAGCCAGATGGCTGAAACTTGGAAGTGTTGCTGTGGAGTCTAGCAAGAGAAAACACTCCTGGGTAACAGTAGAACATTAACAACACTCCGAGTAATACAGTACTAGCGGTGATGCCGTACTGCATTGTGGCTTAATTGTGCTTAATGGAGTCCTGCAGTCTCTGTGATTTAGCTGCACATGTCAAAGCAGAGCAATTCCCAGTACATCTGCCTGTAGAAAAACACAGCAGCTTTATATAACCCATTTGAGAGAGTACTGGAAGCACCTCAGATATTCTGCCTCCCTCACCTCCTTCAGTTTATCTTTTCTCTGGCATATCAATGTCACAAATTCAAACAAGACTAAAAAAAACAAACTAAATAACCCCCTTCCACAAACACCTCATCACCCCCAAGATGTATTTCCCCAGTATTCCCTTACATCTTAGTTCTGTTTTCTGCTAGGAAGGGAAGAGACCTTGGCAGGTGTTTTTTGTCATTCATCCAAAGCCATTCACCTTTTAACGGCATGTGGATGATAAGAGAGTTGGAATTGACATGTCAAATCACAGGTCAGAATTACACTGCCAAAGCTCTCCAGGAAAAGAAGAAAATTGGAACTTGACCATTCTGGTGCCTTCTAAAATCAGAATGCTGTTTTTGCTGGTGGGTGGGTATAAGAGGATGGAGTCCTTGTGTTGTGGAAGATAGTGCTAGAGTCCGCATTAGAATTTAGTATGACTAAGACTTTATTTGAAGTCTTATAACACTATCTTCAATATACTTAAAGCAATTTAAAAAGTCAACATTTTAAATGCTGTTTGCTCTTAATTAGGTAGTTTTCTCAAAAGCATCTAACTTTTGGAAGGAAGTTTGCAGTCCTATGTTTTTTCTTAACATGCATTTTGATTCACACAGTTGTCATATTTTGCTTCTGCTTATTGGTGGAAAGGAATTGGCTAAAACCAAGGGGAAAGCTCATTTTAGAGTGTTCCCCTTTAAATTGTCTTAAGCCAAGACAAAAATTCAGTTATTTAAAAAGGGATACATTAAGCACCAAGGCTGGCTGTGCAAAACAGATAAATCTATACACATAAATGTGAAAAAGTCATCTTTAGTTATGCAATAGTTGTCTTTTGTCTTTTTACACATTAAATTTAGAACTAGTTTCTAGCTGAATCATATCAAAGCCCAGCTTGTCTAGCCAGGAGATACTGAACTGGACCAGTTCCCCCAGTTACAGCTTTAACGATGGAAGAATCGAAAGTCAAACTGAGACTGATGGGCAGATAATGCCACATGCAGGAAAATCTGAAACAGAAGACAGGAAATTTCTTCATCTTGTAATTTTTGTCCTAATAGAGCAACAAGATAGGCTACAAAGACATTGGCATCAGGGAAAATTAGACTCTGCAGAAACCACCATGTAACCCACTCACACATGCAGACATTTATAAACGTCTGTTTCATGATAGAGGTTTGAAATTTAAAAAAAAAAAAAAAAAAAAAAGGGGTAGTTTGGATTTGAGAATTCCAGTTAACTTTGAAATAGTTTACTTCCTATATATATTACTTCTTCAGCTGCCGCTGCTGCTGCTGCTGTGCTTTTCAGCTAATCATGAGCTGTCAGTTTGTGGCCTTTCCTGGGTCTGATGGCAGCACAGTGCCAGTGCGGTTTTTTGTGTAGGGTTGCCTCAGCTCTTGATGCCCGTTACAAAGGTAAGCATTGAATGCCAGTGTGCTGTCATTGCCTCTTCTTTGTTGCTAATGCCAGAGGAGCATTTAAATATAAGGAAATGATGCTCTCTATTGCATGTTTAGAGCAGGAGGAAACCCCTTTGTGGTCTCCTGCTGTCAGAGGCAAAACCACCATTTTAAGGAGTCTATCAAACACCACTTAGATTACACCACAAATTAGATTTTTGCCCTTAATGATTTATTTGTTTGCTTATTTGTTTCAAACTTCTAAATATAAGTTAATAATTCCTTTTTCCATTTGACCTAACTTTAGACCTTTTAAAGTTAGTCTGTTCTAGCCACACCAGTAGAAAAAGAGCTGTAGAGCTGTTTGCATATCTCATGTTGTTCTCAAGTGCACCAAGCATTAGCAGGCACATAGGGACAGAACCTTCTCTTTAAAACCAAAGTATTCACTGCTGGGTCTGTTGTATTGCATTAGATCAGAGAGAACAACTAACTGGTGCATAGAATCTGTGTCTCTTGCTGGCTAGCTACCCCTCACTTAGGTGTTTCTTTACAGAAAAATTTGGAAGGAGAGGGAAGAGCAGTGAGACGACCATGACAATAGAGATAAATGCAGACTTTCACTAGATTTTGTTGACAGTAATAAAATAACTTTATGGATTGGGAGGGGGAAGGATTCTTACAGCTGTATTATTAACATCCAGAATTGTGTTTATTTCTTACTCTCAAAAATATTCTCCAAAGAGTCACACCATATGTATTATTAAATAGCATGACAACTGCCATCTGTCACATCAGGATACATCAGCATATCAGTTGCTACTTGATGTTAGAAATCATAGTGGGAATGCTATTTTTAGGGCAAATAGGCAGCCTCTCTTGCATTTCTCTTATATTGAAAGAAGCCCTCAATATAGAAGGTATTTATTACATTTAAGTTATTTGGAATGCAGCTGTGTAAAGTTGTCAGTTTAGGACCATTTTAGTTTAGATGGTGAAGAATGAGAAGGCATTTTAGGTGGAAAAAGAGCCAATTTGAGTGAGTTTAGTTACACTGCATTAAGTTACTGATTTTAATACTGATTTTAACATTCAAAAAGCTGCCACTCATGCAGGGTTGCAGTGGCTGTGAAAAATACTTTCAGAAAGCTAAAATCAGTGGATTCCTTTCTACCTTCTTTCTTTAGTTTCAATTACTAGATTAGGAAAAAAAGTCTCACTTTTTAATCACTATTCACTCTAGAGCAGGATTATCTAGAAATATTGCAGAACAAAAAGTAGACTCACTATAAAATCTACTTCTGTGATTTAATTTCAGATTAAGACCATGCTTGGAATGTGTTTACACTTTCAACTTTGGTGTACATTGAGCGTGTTTAACAGTTAAGAGAACTAGCATAAGAGAAAGTATGTTTACTTGTGTAGAGTGCCTGTGTATATATTTGTGTGAATACATGTATATACGTTATATAAAATAACATGGTTTATACAATGCACACCTTCTAGAGAAGAGAGAATAGTCAGGGAATTCTGTGTTTTGAATAAAGTCTCTCTTCCTACCTTCTGGTCCTCCACCACAATCCAACACAGTCATGATTTGTATCAGCAAGTTATACTTCAGCTAACAGAGGCTGAAGCAGCCAGCTTAGCAACTTAATTTAGGGAAGCTCTCTCATCTCATACAACTATACAACATGTAAGCCAGCAGATCTAGCAAACGAACCTCTGGAACAGAGTATTTTCACTTAACTCTCTTAAAACTGATGGCAGAAGTGTCATCAGAGAAAGGGCTATGGATTCACAGCCTGGACATCCAAGCTAGAAGAGAAAGATTGTTAACATAATTTCCAGTGTCTGACAGGTTATCAAAATTAGCCTGTCTTAACCTTACTAACTCAATTGCAATGGTTTTCCTTCTATTTTCTTTAAGCTAACATTAGTGCACCTTACAAATATGTGTGTGTATACACACATCTATATCTGCATGGTACATAAATGTGAGCTCCTGCCTAGTGCAGCAGGAGTATCTCTGTGACTGCCCCACCTCCCTGGGGCCTTGGCATAACCGGTGTGAGGCTCTGCAAGTGGCATTCAACAATGGAGACAATGTTGCATCTGCCATGGAAATGTCACCAGGGTGATGTCAGCCTATGCCCTGGTAACAGTTCAAATGGCTACCATAAAAAAAAAGAAAAAAAAGAAAAAAAAAAGGCAGGTCACCATTGTGGAAGACTGTCTTCTGAAGGGAACAGAAAGCCTGATATGCCAACAGGACCCACTTCTTTGGGAACTCTGCAGTCTCCCTGGGGTCAGGGTTGAAGGTGTGGATGGAAAGGTTTTTAACCTGGTACAGCCCTCAGATTATTGTCCATTACTGATTTCTCAGGTAGGCGGTGATAATGTTGCAGCTAGAGGACTAAGGGCAATCAGGAGGTTGGTTATTCAGGCTCTTGGGACACCTGCTTAAGGCATCAGGAGCAGAAGCAGTATTCTTCTCTATCCTTCCAGTCACAGGGAATGGGGATGCAAGAAGACACGTGAGCCAGCAGATCAATGCCTTGCTCTGAGCCCTTCCCTACAAGAAAGCCATTGAGGTGCTGGAGCATGTCTAGAGAAGGGAACAGAGGGTGAAGGGTCTGGAGCACAAGTCCAATGAGGAGCAGCTGAGTGACCTGGGATTAATTAGTCTGGAGAAAAGGAGTCTGAGGAGGGACTTTACCACTCTCTATAATCACCTGGAAGGTGTTTGTAGTGAGGTAGGAGTTGGCTTCTTCTCCCATGTAACAAGTGACAGAATGAGAGAAAAAGGCCTCATGTTGTGCCAAGGGACATTTAGGTTGGATATTAGGAAAAATTTCTTCACAGAGAGTGTTGTCAAGCATTGAAGCAGGTTGCCCAGGGAAGTGGTGTAGTCACCATTCCTGGAGGTACTTAGAAGACATGTAGGTGTGGGGTTTAGGGATGTGGTTTAGTGGTGGTCTTGGGAGTGCTGCATTAACAGTTGAACAGTCTTAAAGGTCTTTCCCAACCTAAGCAATTCTATGATACTGTGAAGAAAAAAAAAAAAAAAAGAAAAGAATGGTTAATGAGTTATTTGTACACCTGTGAAAGAGTTGTGGCCAAAAAGATACAGCTGAGAGTTTATTTCCTTATAAGTTTGGATCCCTTCCCCATCCCTCTGGTTTCGGAATTTGCCTACACCATGTGTATAGAGCACTAGCCTAGAAGAGAAATGGTAGTGAATACACCTGGAAAGATCCATTGGGTGAAGTTTGTCCATCCTGTCATTAGGAAGCAAAATTAGTTAAATTTTGGCTCTTTTTGTAAGGAAAATCTAGGGAGATAGACTAAGTATCACAAACATTCAGATTCTGATAACAATGCTCAAAGAATAATTTTTCATCTTTAATAATTTCCCCTGGCTTGTGTTTGGCATGGAATTTTATTTTCATTTTACATTTCCCTATTTCCTTTATTTTCCTCAGGAGAGAGAAGCAGAAGAAGAAGATGTCAGGTGGCTTTCAGTTACATGCCTCAAAATGACGATGAATTGGAATTAAAAGTTGGCGACATCATTGAAGTTGTGGGAGAGGTGAGCGTATCTTTAATTGAATATGCATACATGCAATTCTGACATGTCTTGTGCATGCTAAGCTCCTCAGTGCATAATTTAAACCAGACATTTTTCTTCTCTGCTATCCTGACCTGTCTGGTTCGGGTTACTGTTAGGGATTAGGGGATGTTGGTTTTTTTCTTATGGATTTTGTGACTTTTTTTTCCCTGTAGCATTTCTGCTGGTTTTACATCAGTTTATGTTTCAGAGTTCTGTTCAGGGAAAGAGCTTCAAGTTTGTGTTACAAAGTTTATATCTCTATAGCTCTCGAGTTTATATCTCTGAAGAACCATAGATTATAGCAGAAGAAACATTTCACAGTTTTAGTAAGCCAGACATAGGGAAAAATTACCTTTGCAAAGTTAAAGACATTTAAGAAATCCACTTGAATCTCTACTAGAGTTCACTTTTCATCATCTTTGGCAGCAAATTTTAGGAATTTCATTTTGGTCTTAATCAGTTTTTTAAAAACCTCAAAAACCAAATAAAAATCAACAAAATATTTAGAGACTCAAGACGCACTTATGTTGGTTAGAACTGGATATGGAAAATTAATTACACGAACTGGAAACAAATTATGCAAGCTTGGACAGAGAGACAGGGATTTTCTTTGCATGGGTGAGTGGCTGCAGGATGAAGAAATGGTGTTTGCTCCCAATACCTTCAGTGTTCCATTAGCAATTTTACAAATATCTTCTTGACAGCATGAGGACCGATATCAAAATGATAACATGCATCCTTTAAGTAGAATGTGTTTAAACTGATTTATTCTTATTTGCTTGGCTTTAAAAGGAAAACCTTAGTCTGCTCAGGCAGCCAACATGACGTCTTGCAGTTTGTATCATTTATTTGTAAGAATTTTTTCTCTGGCATGACTCAGCAGTAATTCAACATTTATTTTCTTGTCAAGGATATATAGTTCATTTACTTTTTCCCGCATCTGTCTCTTAAGCAATCAATTTGAAAAGAATATAAATTCTACTGTAATCTATATGGCATCCAGTATTTTCTTATAAGAGATTAAATTCTCACATCTGAATATAAGAAGCTTAGTGATCACTGGTTTTGCTCTAACCTAGCTGTGCACAGCAGCTCTGCACATCATTCTTCCCTTGGAATCAGACATGATGTGTCACTTAACCAACCTTATTCTGTCTGTGAGCAGTTTCGTAATGCGGGAATTCAAGGTTATAAGAGCATATTTTGAACATATTGTAAACTCCATATTATAATGAGTTTCATGACATCACATGAACTATTTTCATTGGGCAATTTGAGGTATATTTCACCTCACATGTCCACACAAATACTACTTAAAAGTTTTAAGTCTGTGTCCTCTAAGAGTAAATTGATGGAATAAAACCTTTTCCTAGTATCCAGCCAACAAATTAACTCTACTGAATGAATTATATGATTAAATAATTTAGATGACACACTAGGCATCTCTTATGGAATGTATCTTGTCTCTTTTTAAATTTAAAAAACTTAATTATACATACCTGATTTATTTATATCCAAAGAGACTGAAAATATCAGCATTAAAATTGAAAAATGTAGAACTAAAAAAGTGAAACATTCCATGTACTTGTATGTGTGTGCTTATAGTTAAGAGCATGTTTTTTGAAACCCACTTGGGTTTCTCTTTTGGGTGAAAGTAGATTAGCTGGTGGAATGGGGAAAACAGGAAATTAAATAGAAATTCTCAGTGCCTCAGGAAATATTGTTGTGGGACCTTTATTTTCCATTATGGTTGATACCAAGCAGTTGATGTTGAACACTTGTTGTAACTTCCTCTTCTGCTGTTATCATAATGGTATTAATTCCTCGAAAAAGTAGAGCAGAATGTGTCTTTTGAAACAGGAACTTTATTTGATGCAGAAAATAGCACCAACAAATGTGCTGATTTAATTGTTAAGCCTTCTACTTTTAAGTAATGCTGCATAAATAGTCATTGCATTGAAACAGAATTCATAGTGGTTTTGTCATTATACAATGCTTCTTATTTCAAATGATAAATATTTGATGTGAGCGACTTACTGTTTAAAAAATGTCTTCCTCAGTTGTGAAATTTGAGGGGTTTTTTTGCAAGGACCAAAATCATGCTCTGTTATTGTATAAAACTCCCCCAAAGAACCAAAAAAAGCCTTTCCACACAGGCAACAATTTGAGAAAATTCTTGTAAAATACAGGTTTTGTTTATAATTACTCAGGGTTAAAAACTGGATGATATCTTCCACATTATTTAGAGCAGTTCAGTGTAATTGGAACATTAATGGTAATTCACTTTCCATTTCCAGTTGTTCTTTTCTCTTATCCCATCTTTTTAATCGTGAATAGGTCTCAAATTCCCACAGATAGTATTTTTTGTATCTTTCTAAGAAAGTTGTATCCGTTGAATTCACTGGTTTAATTGACTTGGATTAATATTTTAAAATCTCCCTGGATTTCTGTTTAGTTGAAAGTAAATCAATTCCTAACTGAGTTACATCAAATAAAACTGGTATTACTTAGCTCAAAATACCATCTATATATCTTCATGTAGTTATTGAGAAAAAAACCCCAACATGTTAAAATGTTGCTTCTGGTCGAACAACTCATTAAGCTTTTCCTGTTGCAAAGGAAAGCTAATTGGACTTCATTAGTAAAGAAATGCGTTCTGCTTCTCCTCAAGCCTGTTCAAGATCTCTGCCTCCAGCACAGGGTTGACAGAAGGGAGCACAAGTCTCAGATGCCTCCAACAGTGTCCAAGTGTGTTTCCCCAAATTCCCAGTGAAAACAGGTTACACTGATCTCACATGGGGATGTGCTGAGGATGAGAATGTCTTCCCTTCTCCCACCTCTCCATACGAAATAGCATCCAAAGCTACCCAGATCCTTCTTCCTGGTGCCAGCAGATGGGATAAGATGTTTTGAAAGGGTTTTTGTGCTTGTAGTAGGGGTAGGTTAAATGGGAAATTCCTGTTGTGGCAGAAGTGATTTGGGGCTGTAGAGTGGCTTGAAACAACAGCAAGTGTGAGTTTTGAACTTGTCACCAGATGGATATCCTTAGAGGTGTTGTGTGTGTGTGTGTGTTTTCAGAATTCACAGTTCCTTCCAATTTGTCCTAACTAGTTGGAAATTAATTACAATAAGATCAAACATTCAGCACAATAGATAAAGTGCTTGTCATTAAAATAGGTTTCCATAACTGCAGAGATACTGATACCCATGAGACATTAATTAACAGACTTAAATGAAAAGTACATTTAAAACTAAAAGGAGAAGCATTTCCGTCATTGTTTATGTTCACATTTATTGTGTGATTGATAGCTTTTTGGTTGTCATTTTCCTACCTCATTAGCTCTAACTAATTACAATTGTTCCAAAATACAACTGTAAATAATTATCTTATTAAACACAGATATCTGAATTCCAATTATCTTTCACCCTTACACTTTCATGGGATGCCAGATAATTAACCTGTAGCATGAGAGTAAGGACGTTTGGCATGTCATTCAAGAGTTCTGAGGCTGCTTGCATTTGGGATTGCTCTGTCACTGTGCTGCTGTGTACCTTTTGGCCTCCTCCTGCTAAGACAGCTTTTTGGCAATGTGTAAGTGCATGGAGTAAAACTCACAAGTCTTTGACTGAGACTTTCTGTGATACCACTGAGCTTATTCTTTGACTTTTAGGTAACATTGCCATATATTACCTGATAAATCCTCACTGTTTTGAAGTTATAAAAATGCAAACTGAATTTTGACAAATCTGTTGCTCCTTATTTGCAAGATTAAGTGGATGGATGTTTTTTGGTCTTGTTATCAGATAAAGTGATTCAACCCATGTCCAAGAACAAGATAAACTGGGCATTGAGCTGGATTTTTCTTACAGTGACTTCTTTTGGCATCTGTAGAGTTGAAAGGGGAATGAATATTTAACATTAGTGAGGAAATGGTCTGCGCCACAATTACAGAGCTGTATAAATTGCAAGAAAACAGCTGGGAATGAATGCTGGGGTTTCACATCCCTCAGTTACTTTTCTGTGGAATGCTGTGCCAGTTTTTCAAAATTCTCTTCTAACAGGTCATTCATGAGGATTTCTATGTCTACTTCTTATTTGGTTAGTTCATGTTGTGGGGGACTTTTTTTAGGGAAATAAGGGTGCAAGTACTGCTGAGTCCGTATAAGGTCATCTAAGTTCTACATGATTGCTTTCACAGTCCCTTAGTTTCTTGTTTAGAAGATGATATTTAAAAAAGCCAACAAAAACCCAAACCACAAAATCAAACACACAAAAATTCCCAAAGCACATTTTGACACTTTAAAATAAAGAACTCTGAAGCTGAAAAGATTCCTTAGTACAAAGTACTTCTGCATTTTTAATTTTTACCTTCTGCACCCGAGTTATCAAACAGTTTCCAGATATATTCTGCTGTACCAGAATCCCAAGGGATGGCTGACACCTTAGGGGCATGGCTGTCTCTGAATGCACTCCCAGAGTAATCCATCAAGTGGCACTGTAGGCACCATCTTCTCTTGAGGTCTTGCTTCCAAAATTTATTTTCCCATTGGCAGTGGATGTGATTTGTTTATTTTGCCTCTTGGGAATCTGTGTTTCTAATTTCCTTTCAACATGTGATTGCTTTTGTCCTTTGAGCTCAATGTTTTCCATCAGAATTTATAAACTAAGGGAGCTTTTTTCCTTTGCCTTCTGTTCTCTAGTTCTCTCAAAACAAAAGAAAATCTGTTGACCTTGAGCTTCTCTCTCTCCTGTTGCCTGCTTCTGGCATTGCTTTGATTCCTGCAACTGTGTTTTAGTTTCAACAGCTCAGAAAGACTCTGTTATGATCCATAGAGACTTTCTTCCCTTTGAAACCTTTCCTGACTCAGAGCTTCCCTCATTTGCCTTAGCTAAGATGTGAATAATCTGTCAGCCTAACAGGCAGAGCTGCAGGTTGTAGAACATCTTGTGGAACAGGCCAATAGAGGAATTTATTGAAAATACACTTTACATCAGTGATTCCAAAGAGTTGAACATTTTAATCATTTAACAACTTTAGACTATTAATTATATAGCAAGGTGTAATCAAGCAGCTTACAGTGGCAGTCCTAGATTTTCTGGCAAGCAGTCAGCATAGGGACATGGACTGCTAAATGAAGCCCTCCTCTTTTTAGATTGTTTGTTTCAGCACATGAATGCTGGGCATAAATCAGGACATAAATGTATAAATTATGAAGCACTTTTATTTTAATAGCATAGTAACAAATTTTATTGAGTTCGTGCCTCCAGATGGATTACCCTCTGTGAATAATGGATTTTCATTTGTGGGTTATATTGGCTGAGAATTATTGCAACTTTTCAAACCATATGGTAATGGAATGCCCCAGTTTGGGATAACTAAATCCTGGAGATGTTTTAATGTCTTATATTGTATGGGTTCATCTCTAGCTGGTGTGTTTTGAGGTTTAATGACACGTAGCAGGTTTAATGTCTAAAATACTTAAAGCTTTTGATACTTTTGATGAAAATTTCCTAATAAATCTTTGGGAGGCCCAGTTTGACCTCAGTCTCTAATGTCTTGCTAACATGATTCTGCATTTTGCTTGTGGAATAAACCCCTGGGTTTTGCTTTAGATTTTTTTCTGAATTTTTGAATTATTGAATACAACATTATAGAATAATTATAGAATTATTGAATACAACATGATATTTTCAGACAATTTTTAAGTCAGATGAAAAAATTAAAATAAGCTAATGAATGATCTGAGCATATTCATGTGCAGTTTAGATTTAGCTGTCTAAAGATATTTATATATATTTACTTCTGTACATAGAGATCCACAGATCAACACATCACATAAAGAGTGCTAATGTTAACTGTAAGAAAACTCTGAAGTGTTACTCTGGAAGAACTAAACAAGCAAAAATTACTTGAGGAAAAGATGGAACTGAATGATATTGGTCACATTATTTGTCAAGTAATCTCAGCATCTTGCATAGCAGGGATCTTGGGAACTGTGTAAATCCTCTCATTAATCTTCTGGCCAATCAGTTAATGCAGTTATGGTTTCATACTTAGCTCTAATCAATAAAGCCACATGAAAATACTGCACTAGAAAAATTGAAATATTTTATAGCTCAAAGAGTCTTGGCCATTTTGTGTATTTTCTATATAACAACATTTTTATATGGAGTATAACATTTATATAAAATGATCTTTAGAGATATAATTTGTAGAGTCTGAGTACTGTGTATCATGCAGTTTCAGTTTTCCATATTGCTTTTTATTAGTCTGGTGAGAAGAAAGCAAATATTACCTTTTAGAGACTCTGATACTGTGATGTGAAGAACCTCTACCTGCCCGAAGTGATTGAGTGATATGTATGTATTCTGTCTTCTCAAGTGGCAGGAGGATAGTAAGAAGAACAAGCTAATTCCCAGAGATGCTCTGGAGCTCACCAGTACTACTGAGGCATTGAAAGAGGGGAAGTTTTGTCAGGGACAGATACTGAGATTAAATGAAAGTCTAGTCTGAACTACTTTCAAATTAACACAAAAATTCAACTTGTGAGATCACGAAATGTGGGGTTTTTTACTAAAACATCTCATGTAACTAAATTGACAAAAATGCACACATTCCTCTGTATTTTGAGGAAATATTTCCTTGTATTATTATAAGATTTCTTTCCTAAAGACTCAAGTTTTTCACAGATAAGTGAAAATACTTTTCACAGACTTTTTTTCTGTGATAATTAGCTAGCTTCATTTAAAGTGTGGGGTTGTTTTTTCAACAGTAATATTAACTTTCTCTTTTCATAACTGGGGGAAGGTAGGAGGAAAAGATATGAGTCAAACATTATTGGAGACTGATGTGTCACAGACCTACACTGTCCTCTCCTGTCATATTTTTAGTGAAGGGACAGTGTCTGACAGATGAAAAACATTCATCTATCAAGAATGTGTTTAGTTGATGCATATAATCAGTCATTTCTTGTGGTGCCATTATAACCTAAAGGCATTTCTAAGGGCTGTCATTTCACTGCCTGACACCACTATTCAATCCTGAATGGGTTATAGAGGAGGGAGTTTGTGATTTTAAAGTGGTATTTTCTCTTGGGTTTTGGCTAGGTAGTGTCCTTCCTCCTCCTGACACTATCATTATTATGATGCATTTCAGTACCTCTTTGTAAATCTCGAGTCAAATATGCATCAGTACTGTTCTTTGTTCTCCACAGGTTTCTTACATTTACACATGAATGATGTAGCAGCGTTCTTCATTTCTAAAATGCAGAATTTCTAATTTTGATGGGGAAGGCAAGAATGTTTTCATTATATTAAGATACCTAAATTAGATTCTCTGAGTAGCCCTTTGTAGGTGTTTCTCTTTCACCATTAATTACTTGGGGAATTCAAACAGAATCTGCAAATCACATCCACTAAGATGGTCTTGAATAGCCATACAGTGTGCACTGAAAATTTACTGATTGAATGGATATCCATAAAAATTGAAATGTAGAGACACTGTGTGCTCTCTGGTTGCTCTTTTATCCTTTTATTTAATGCTTGTCTGTGCTTCTGACTGCTGTCAGCACTGCTGACATTTACTGATGGGTTCATGCATCTCTCTTGTTTTCACTTATGAAGAAAAAAAGAGAGATGTTCTGGCTTGCAGCCCATGCCATGTGCTCCTTATACCTGAAATTAATTGATATAAACTATTCAGAGCTGTTACTGTAATTTATTGAATGTATATAATGGTACTCAGTAAAGTGTTGCTTATGTAAAAACTCCCTTTTTTTGTCTTGGTGCAGGTGGAAGAGGGCTGGTGGGAAGGTATACTTAATGGAAAGACTGGCATGTTTCCTTCCAACTTCATAAAGGAACTCTCTGATTCTGATGATGTTGGAATAGCACAGGAGGAGCAAGTGAAGTCAAGTAAGGAAAAATTTATTATTGATGTTGTGTATGTATGTTTGTGTCTTTATCTCATAACACATTGATAGGATAGCACATTCTTATCTCTTGCTTGGAAGTGTTTTTGAATGCCATGTTCTTAATTTATGCTGAAAGGGTCAGATGATGATGATTTATGTATACCTGCAGTGCTACCTGAGTTGCAACATTGTCAGTGCTCTCTGAGCTGTGTAAGCTGTGTAAGCTGAGCCACAACAGACTAAGAGAAGAGAGAAGGCAATGATGATGACTGCATTTGTACTTCAGAATTACTTACAAGGGATTTTTTGTCTTTGGACATGGAAAGTACAAAGTGGCTTATTTAAAGTGGAGGGGTTAAAGTGCCATACATTCTGTAACAACTCCAATAGATTAAGGATTCAGAATTACTGGTGTGGGACATGCAGCACTTTTTCCCTCCAGGTGCTGAACATGTTTCTATCACCTCCAACACCCACTGCCCCAGCAGCCAAAGGGAAAAAGGCCAGAACTGGGACATGGACTTTGTTCTCTCATTTACAGTGGGCCAGTACTCCTGCAGGTGAAAAGCATGTTTGGTAACTAAGTTTGCAATAGTATAAGCATGGGAGTGGATTGTCCTATTTGTAACTTCTCTTGGAGAATAACCTGAACCAAAAGTGTGCTGTTACATTAAATGGAAAGCTGTTGGTCTTCATGTTTTTTATGTTCTTCAAGCAGCTATTACTTTCCTTTTCCCTAATTCAGTGATCAAATCTGAATTTTCAGAGAGAAAAAAAAAAAGGCAATTCTATTTGCATATTTCAGGCTAATTCCACAATACTTGCCAAGGTCTTCCTATTTTTAGCACTGCAGATGTTCATTGTTTTGTAGCATTCTCCTGAGATCTCTGAATAAACAAAAGTCAAAGGACTACCAAGATCTTTGTAAGCAGATTTCAGCTGAAATTTACCAAAACCTTTATAATTTACTCTGTCAATAAAAGGTAGAAAATTATAGCACTTTTTTCTTTTTTCCATATTTTTCCAGTTAAGGCAAATTTGTCACCCTTATTCCATACCACAAAAATAGGATCCTGAAAGCCCTAACTTTTGCAATGATGAAAATATTTTATATTTTTTGTAATGGAATACGTTTTCCTGTGTGAATGTGTACTGGTGACCTAGTCTTGTGGTCAGTGCTGTTCAAGATATTTAAATGTAATATTCCTTCAGACTGGAATTAACATATTTTAAACTTCAAAATTTTAATGGGATGGAGAGGGAGAAAGGTCATTAAGTGAAGGTGCATGTTTTGGTGAGATTGCAAACTGCTTTCTATAATTGTATATGCTATCATGAATTATGTTAATTATAAACACAGTGAGTCTTGGAAGAACTAATTGTATAGAGTAGTTTCAGCTCTGGAGTCTGTAGTGTTTGGTACTATATAAGTGAACAAGGTAGGTGATAATGTTCAGAATAGAATACCCCAATTTTTTTTATATCAATGAATGAGTATTCTTTCTTTTCAGGTAATTTAATATATATACTTCATAAGCATCCTAAAAATCTCTCTTAACAAAAACATACATTGGAGTGTGCAAAAGCAGCCACAAAGCATTAACTCTTGGTGTCCATTATGGCCCATGCCTTGTTCAGACTTGGTTTTGTGTGCTGGTTCTGACTGTCAGTGGAACCCAAACCTGTGATACTTTTATGGAGAAGACAGCAGTAATACAAATGTTGTTTTTGCACCTTTAAATAAATTGAAGTAACTGTGGGTGGGAGATGGTTTTCCTACTTTTTTTTGTATTTAATTTAATTTTTTGGAGGTGCTTTTTGGCTATCTGAGGTGAGGAGCTATTAGATATACCTATAAAACAAAAGAATACTGTAAACCTCCTGAGAGAGAGACAGTGACTCAAGGAATGCTGAGATTGTTATGGGGATTTTAATGTTTTTTTTAAATTTATTTTTTCTTCAAGTAAAACTATCAATTTAAGAATTGCATTGCCTTAGGAGAATTATTGGAAATACACATAAATTCAATTTTTTTTCTGTATGTAGTTTAGGTGATTGATACAGCTGTAGCTCTCCAACACATAGTGCTTCATGAGGCTCTATTCAGGCACACTGCATATCTGGATTTGAAAATCTCCATAATGAGATTGCAAAAATTTTAACAAGTTTGCACAACTGACTAGGAATGATAATCTCATTTCATGTTTAGTTTAAAACATAGTAAAATAAAAAATGAATAAGTAAGCCCTGGAAGATTTGGCCATCAGGCTAGTAGCACTGCTGAAATGCTCTAGGTTACATCTCAGGAAGGTGTGTATCCATGCCTCTAAGTCAGCTCCTTCCTCTATGGATGACAAGATGTGACAGTACTTTACATGTGCAGTAACTCATTTTTGTTTCTCTGGAAACTCTGAGTGCATCTGTATCGCAGGACTTGGCAAGGTGGAATCCTTGAATATGAATTCTAGATTGTGGAGCTGGCATTTGGGTGAGGGGTTGTACCCAGGCACTGAACTCAGGCCCTGGGCAGCCACTGAGGTTCTGCTCAACATTCAGAGGAGCCTAGAAAGGGTTGGGGTTTGGCTCTGCAGTCTTGAGCAGCAGCCTTGAACTGTTCAGCCCAGCCTGTAAAATGGATAAGGTAATGCTTGGCAGATTTATTGTGAGACCTGGGAAAATAGCATGGGATATGTGGAGAACTGGCACTGTGCAAACCCACGAATATATTTAAGTCAATAATTAAATTTAATGTCTTGGTTAAATTTCATTAAACTTGATTTTAAAATCACATTTTACTGACCATCTATAAAGAGAATTTTTGAAGGGCAAATGTAATTTTGGTGAACTCAAAAAGAAATACAAAAAAAATTACATAACTTGGTTTTTAAGAAATAAAGTTAATAAAAATCCATATTTCTTTGTCCTTCTGTTACAATCTACACCAGCCCAAATGGACAGAAAAAAGTCTGATTTTATTGGTTTTCTTGTGTCCATGTAAATTTTATGGCAGGTCAGAGTAAACAGCCAGAAGACATTATCTTGGTTTCTTTTCATGCTCTGCCATAGACTAACCTCTGAAGCTTGTTCAGAGCAAAAATTTCCTTTTTTGAAAATGCCTGGGGCTAGTTTTAAAAGTGCCAAATATTTCTGAATCCTGACTCTGGGACTTAACTTGAACCTTATTTGGAAAGGGTTGAGAACCTGTGCCTCCCCTCGATGGTTTTCAGCAGGCTGGAAAGCAAGACTGTTGCAAGATCAAAATATTTGGGGGGTTGTTTGTTTGATTTTAAAGTAATTGTCCCAGATGTAACATGATTGCCAAATTTCTTGTCTTCAAAGGTGCATTTTGGAATGTAAGTACAGACAGGATCAGCTACTCTTAGAGTAAACAGCAGTTCCTTGCTCTTTAAAGCATGCTCTTAAATGAAAATATTGCTTTTTTTGGGCCAACTGTTACAGCATGAACAAATAGCTTGCATTATCAATTTATTACTATATTAGATAGATGATTTATAAGATTATTTTCCATATTTCTCAGAGATACAGTATTAATTTTAAGACTACTTTCAATGCCACTTTCTTGTCAATACAGCCTGTTGAGAAGCAAAAAGTTGACATGTAGTCAAAAAAATTTTATTTGAGATAATCACAATTTCACACTGAGGAGGTTATTTCAAAAAGCATTTAGTATATTCACAGCAGTGTCATGACAGCACTTTTGTGTGGCCTTTTGTATCTTGCTGTCTCTGATGTGCACTCTCTAAGGTACAGCTGGGCCTCATGGTATCTATCAATTATTTCTGGAAGCTGTTAGTGATGACCCCTGAAAAGTCCTGGCTGCTGGAGGTGGAACTGGTGATAGACTCATCAGCTGATGCTTCAGTCAGGCAACCTCCTCTGTTTTGAGTTCTTAAAACTTTAGATTTCCATTTCTGTCTCTCTGGCTCTCCACAGTGTCATGAAGCTTAACTTACTTTTTTCTTAGCAGTGGGTTGATGTTTGACTGTTTTAATAGCACTCTTTTAATAGCATCCTGTAAAAAGAAAGTGTAAAGATGGATTTTTAGCATTTTTACTTCCGCATTACATAAACATTACATAAGGCAATGGAAACATTTTGTTATTAATTAAACTGCAAGAACAAAACTAAGAATTAGCTTATTATAATGTATAAATAAGTATAGCTTTTTATTGTCTGAAAGTCCAACAGAATGATATACAGGAGAAAAAAATCCCACTTATTTTGGTACCAAACTGGGTGTGATTCTGTGTTGTGATAATTCACATATACTGGCTATTTTGCTATAAAATTTTACCAAATACATCAATTTCTGTGATCGTATACCATGGGGGGATTTGGAACAAGCTGGCATTGGTGTATTCTTGGGCTTGCCTGGGTTTCTAAACCTGACACACAAAACACTTCAGCTGCTCATGCCTTTACTTTCACTTGAATTTCATGTCCTAAATATCAGAGCATGAGCTATCTCACTAGCAATGAAAAAAAAAAAATTAATGGATTTTATAATAAAAATGTTATCTTATATATCTTAGATGAGAAGTGGGATTTGGTTTTTATAGTTTTACTGTTTTCCCTCTTAATTTTAGAATTTTGCTTTTGTTAATGTCAATACCAAGTCACACCTGATTAAGCTTTTAGCTGAAAAACCGATTTATTCAGGTTTTACTGTCCTATTCTTCCTACTAAGCACTGTTTAAGACCAGTTCCCATGTCCAAAATATTTCCAATAAGTGATCTTGGAAAGATGCAGTATTTCTGATGCTCACAGGATCCTGATACATTAAAGAGATGTGAGTATTTCATTGCCCTGTTTGGATGTCAGCTGTGCTTGTTCAAGTGCACGACATCTGCAGCAGGAATGTTGAGCCGCTGTGAGTACATCATTGCAGCAATAATATTTTTTCAGGATTCCCCTGTGCAAGGTTGCAAAAACCACACAAATAATTTTACTTGCAAGTCTCACAACGTGATGGACAACAGACCAAACCTAAGAAGAATGCATTCTGTTGGACATTGTAAATAACAGCTTTAGCAAAATCATGAGATTCTGTTATCTGACATACATGCAGTAAGAATATTTTAACTTCATGTATAATCAGATATGTTTGTTAATGTTCTCGTCATTTTGCTAATGAGGCTTTTAAATGTCAGTGACTGAAAATACAGATTAAAACCTCTTCCTTTCCCTTCTTTTTACCATCATTCGATCTCTTTACCCCCACCCTGCCCCTTCTCTTTTTTTGTCTTTCCTTCTCTTGCCTGCTGTCAGGAAAATCTGCCTTTGAAGGGACAATTCTGTACAGAGTGGCACCGGCAAAGATTGACAGCTACAGACGTTATAACAGTGAGTGTGTTCCAAAATCATCAAGCAAAGCTTCAGTCCTCTGAACTTGTTTGATTTATCCACACTTGTAAATTGTGCCACTGCTACCCACTTACGGCTACTCTACGTGCATATATCTGTCTGTAAGCTGAAGTCAGTTTGCTGCTGATCAACTGCCCAGCCTTAATGCAATGAGAATGCCCCTGTTCCTCCTGTGCATGTGTGTGTTCTGTGTCCATACAATGTCTGTGTGTAAGCCCACAGTAAATCGTGAGTTACACTGGATGTTTTGGTCTCAGTTATGGAATCTAAGACCATTTAGTCCCATCGCTAACGAGAAGACGTTAATAATCGCCACTAATTTTTGAATTAAAAGTCAGTCTGCTCTAAAAATAAAGTTCCCATTGTGGTTGTTGAACTCATAAAGTATGCTTTGCTTTTCTTAAAGGATATTTTGGGTTTTGATTTGATTTGAGATTTTCTTTTTCTGGTGATTTTTAAAATTTATTTTTACTGCATGCTCTTCATTTGGCATTCTGTCTTTGACAGTTATTACTCACAGCATTCTGGCTGATACATTTTTTCTGCCAAGCAGAGTAGAAGATATAAAGCTCTTTTCATTTAATCTTCAGGTTTTTGGCTTCTGCTTTTTAAAAGAAGGGCACATCCTGCTTTTCATGTTCTTTTACTGCCCTGGTAATATAGAAAAGGAGAGAATGCTTTCATCAGATCCAAGACAGAGGAAGCAAGGAAGACAGAAATCTGTCCTTCCACCTGTTTCCTCATGGAGAAATCAAGCTAGAAGATTCACATTTGGTGTGTCTAAGTGCAAAGTGTTCAGTCCTGTCTTCCAGTGAACAGGATGTTGTGCTAGCTTTGACATCTGCTTTTCACCAGAGAGCTTTCTCTTGAGAGGATCCATGCTAAGCTGCCCTTCTTCCTCCTTAATGGGTGGGAGTGTTTGGTCTTCTACCTCTGAGGACTTCTGTCTTATGCATGTTGACAGCAAAGGATGAAGTAGTTAAAGTCACATAATTCTATTCTGATATTTGCCCTTACATCTTTTTTTTGTTTGTTTTTCTTAACAAACCTGATCCTTTTTTTTGAACAAAAATCTATGTGAATGTGTGCAGCTCTGAGTATTTCCTTGTGGAAAATTATTTCCCTGTCTACCAGAATTCATTTTGCAGCTCTTTGCAAGCTCCAACCAAGCCCTTGCTCTGCCTGGAGCAGACCATGTGGCTGGTGGTCTTCAAATTTTTGTGCTGCTTCTCACCTTATATCTCCATGACTGCTTTTCAATCACTCAAATTTCATGCTTCTTGCAGAGTTCTTAGACCCTCATGTCCTCTAATCCACCCACGTGATGAGCATGATAAGGATTTATGAAGTTAATTTCCAGTATGCTTGACTTCAGACATAAAGATGAAGCTTCAAATCAGATTCAAGGTCTGCCTTTGGAGCCTTTAATTTCACAATCTTACTGGGTAGTGCTGCCCTAACATTACCTTTCAAAGTTCTCCAAAAGTCTGCTCTCCATGCGCAGCCTGTTATTCATTAAGAGCCAAATCATCCTTCCCCTCTTCTCAAGTCATCTAAAGTAAGCATAACTGAAGCCAGGAAGAATTCACTCATATTTCCAGTTGTGCTAGAGCTCTGCATTTAGTTCTTCTTGTTAATCCTGCTGGCCCATTGTTGTGCCATGCCACAGAAAAGAAATTGTATCAAACTGATTTCAGAGTGCAGGATTGGATGGGTGTCCAGAGGAAAGCTTGATAACCAGCTGCAAGAAGACAGCTTAACCAACAGTAGATTGTCTGCCATTGCTCTGGGCAAACACCCATCTAAACTTTGTTTTTAAAGCTGATAAAAGATATCTGTTTATACTACCTGGAGTTGGCTTACTTGTAGGTTTAATTCTACCTCGCTTGGCATTTGGTTGAGACTTGCATGTTTTTAACTGCTGCAGAGGTGTGTTACTTTCTCCATGAAGGTGCATCTCAGAAGGCCAGATCTCCAGATACACTTACGGCCTGTTTGTTGCTTTTTGGGTTGGAACTGGGACTGAGGAATACACAAAATCAGGTCAAACGGGGAAGTCTTAAACGAAACAAGGGTTTGCACTGTTCTTACTATCAGAGATGCTCTTATCTAAACTAACACTCAAAAAGGAGGGTCCCTTACTCTCCCTGCTCCATCTATTTACAGCTCACTTCCTGCAAACTTACTCATCATGCTCTTCCTGAACAAGAGGTGGTGCAGCCAGCTCCTTCCATTTCATGTCTCCTCTATGGTCCATATTTTTAGGCAAATATCCATGAGCTTATGTCTCCAGTGAAAATCATTTGGAGACATTCCACAGAATTGTTTTCATTTAGGGATGACTGGTTAAAACAACTCATAGCTGCTCTAATTTCAGCTTGCTGATTTCTCTGTAAATTAAGCTGGAGTCAGTTCATAACTTTAGATTAGTTATGCCTAGGCAATGCTTGGATTCGCCTGTATCACATTGCATGAAGTGTTGCTCAACTTTGTAATCAAGCTTAGAGCTTTTACTTCACAAACACATGCTCAGTGCTAAATACTTTTGTTTTGAAAGCCATTGTCCAACTGCTGCATTTAAAATATACTTTCTTACTTAACCAAGGCCTGTAATAGCTGTTGAATTGGTCGCTGCTTCTAGAGATACCTTCCACTGAAATATGCAAGATTATCTCGTGCAGAAACACCCAGCATTGCCTTTATATGCTGACATGGCTTTCCTGGTCATGAGGTATGCCAGGCTCCGCTCAGCAACAATTCCAGCTCCTTTGGCATTCTGCTCATCAACCTGCTTCAGAAAATCTTTGCTACTGCATATGCTGGGTGAAGAGAGACACACAGCAACAAAAAACTTGTCGTTTTGTTGATCACAGCCCTCTTTTCTCTCACCCTGCAACTTTCGTGCACCTCCACGAACAATGCTTCTTGGATTTCTAATTATTTTATTTTTACTGATTTAGTTTCTCTTTCTTGCTTCGCTTTCTTTCTCTTCAAAGATGCAATAACTGAGGAACAGTGCAGATAAAATGCTTGATTTGACAAATATTTGCCTCTCTTTCCTTATATGTGGATCCACAATGCTGTCAGTAATAGCTATTAGATATAATGGAAGAAGATCAGGATCGTTGAAACAGAAACATTCGTGAGTAACCTCAATTGTGTTTTGTGTTTTCTATGCTCCACCACTTTTTTAACCCCTTTTTTTGTCTCCCTCTCCTTAATTCTTGAGGAATTATGGCTGGTCAGAGTTCTGAGAAATCAATATGGCTGATGTATTTATGATGTTGTAAATCCCATTTAGGAGTGTCGGAATGTGAGCCAAGTTCAATGAATGCGCAAAATGTGGATTTTAACCGTTCTGAAGACAGTTACAACTTTGTATTTCTCCTCACCTTGTTACAACTTGCTTGCAAAAAAAGAGCTTGTATCAAATACACAGCTGCTACAGGTGCTGCAATGAAAAATAACACCTGAGAAAAAAAAACTATAAACTTGGGGGAGGGAAATTTTCATTATTAAAAATTAGCATCCTGTTTGCTGGAGAACAAATGTACAGATGACATGCGACTGGAGGCCGTGTGTGGAAAAATGATCTTGACTGAGGTGAAATGTGAAATCCTTCTGTTGTTTGGGATTCCCACTACCAAGCAGTTTTCCACGAGTTTCACAAACGATGGGTACTTAGTGGGTGGCAGGTAAAGAACCCTGCTGCCTCAGGTGGCAGGTAATGCTTCCACCTCCTTCCAGGTGTGATAATGTGCCTGTACCTGGTGAGGGTGGTGAAAAAAAGTAATCCCCAAATGAAGAGGACAATGGTTGTCTACAGTTGTATAGCTCCTAAATGAATTATTGTTCCTGTTTGCTCTTACAGTACTTGGGGAAGAGGCTGGGGAGGTGGGGAAGCCACCAAGTTCTGTACTGATGGCTCTGTACTCGTGCTGCAGAAGATGCTTGTGCTGCATCACCCTCAATGCATGCTGCTACATGGGGCCAGGCACTGCTCCCCTTCCCCTTGCATGACCACTTGTGCAAGCATAGAAATCTTGGGGCATTTCTTATGTGGCAAGAACTGTTATGCAAAGGAAAATGAACATGTTGAAAGCAAATGACAAAATATTTAGCTGACATAGTTACATTTTTTCAAGGAATGACTGAGAATAACAAATAATTACTAATATTGAGCTAGTATGCCTCAGCTATTTGTACATATAATCATTTTTGGTAAAGAAGCATTAATTTGTGTCTTGAAAGAATGAATTTATTAATCTTTAAACTAAGAAGAATCAACATGTCTTTCTCCTACAGTAGTATTTAGAATCCAATTTAATTTTCTGGGTTTGATTTTGTTATAACACTGGAATGTTGCTGGAATGTTGTTGGGGATGGCTTCAACAAAATACAGGATTTTGATAGAAAGCAAGCTCAAGATTAATACGATATAGGATGTGGGTATTTGTTCTGTGTTCACCAGTATGTGAGGAAAAGGAAGAAGGACAGTTCCTGTCTAATCTACTGCAATTACCATGGATAATTTCACCACCTTTGTCATTCAGATCAGTCACCCGGGTGTTCCATGCTGTCATTCTCTAAATAGAAGGAAAAGACATATTTCCCCTTGCTTTCCTTCCCTTCCATAAAAGTAGAAAAACTCAATAAGCTTCATTTACAAATGCCTTTGTTCTATTAAACACAGTTGGCAGTGTTTCTCTCTGGCTGCCATACCAAACCAGGAGATCCTTTGCATTGTCCTAGGTGTGTGCCTCTGAACAGCTGCCATCGCTTAACAAAGCTGAGAAGTGCTTAGAGGGCCAGAGCACCACTGGCCTTTACTGTTACCGTGGTCCATCTTTTTGCCCAGGGCCATAAATTGTCAGCAGAGAGAGCAATCCAGAATAAAGAACAAAAATTAAATTGCTAATAATAGCTCAAAATAGAAAGTTCTGTAACCTTAGAATGTATTTCCTTTTCTCCCCTGCCATTTTAAGCTACTTAGAAATAATTTGTTTCCTGCTTTGAATGGAGTTAATTTTACCACAGCTGTTTATTTTTGTTTTAACAGCTTTAGTTACACAGCGCTTTATCATTCCTAACTATCTTTCTGATTTAGAATCCTGGTTTGATGCCAGCACAGCTCTGGGAGGGTGTTTCTGAATTAAGTCTGATGTTGTGGTCTCTTTTTAATCCCTGTTTGAGCTAATCTGTTTTGGTACATTTCAGAATGTTGCTTTCAAAAGACCTGTAACTGCTCTAGCAGGAGTGTGGTGTGTTTGAAATGTCTTTAGGAAACTAATCTCTCTTATATACCCATAGAGGAAAAAATGTGTGAAGTGTGAAATTCCTCCAGACACTTTTGAGAAAATTTAATCTTCATGAATACTAAATGAGCTTGCATTTGTAAGGAGAATGAATCAATATAGAATCAAAATTCTGAGTGTTTTTAAAAAGCTGTAGACCTATATCTTGGTCCAGCCAAAAGCTGGGAACCGTTGGCCCCTGGGAATTTTAACTCCTTGCTGGTGATGGTGCCCTTGTTCAGACTTCAAGAAACTTCCTAGAAAAATGCAACCAGTGCTTAGATTTGAGCTCTTACCTTATGGTGCTACAGATGATTCAGCAACAATAAATCTAGGTAAAAGAATAGCAGTTTTGCTTATAGAGCCAGAAATTTGAAGTGACACTACAAAAAGACTTGAGAAATATGTCCTGAGAAATATTAAAGTTCTGAAAAAACTTTCCTGTTATTAAGACTGATGTGATAGTAAGCATGTTAGTGAGCACCTTATCGATGTTATGTTCTTAGCTTGTCAGCTCTCCAAATGCTGACAGAGAACTGACAGATTCTAGAGAAGTTTCTGTTTAAAAAAAAGTAGCAAAAAATAGTGAGAGGCCTGACTACTGTAGCTTTTATCCTATACTGGCTTTATTTGAAGTACTTAATGGGCTTGCAAGAAGAGCAGGATGTTCTCAGTGTTTCTGAGAGCAGTTTGATGAGCTGCTGGCCTCACCCTTGTGCTCCAGCCCATGGCTGTGGTAGAGCACAGCTGTCTCAGGCTGAGTGGGTGTGCTGGGCAGCAGAGGGGGACTGTGACGACTGAAATTCTCTCCAGTTTCTAATGTTCATTTAGCAGCCTGACCTCCCTAATAGCTGTAGCTCTTCAAGAAGAAAATTTCGTACTCAAAATGCGTAATCTGACAGTCTGAGTCACTCAGGTTCCTGCCTATATTCCAGCTGTGTCCATGGGCTACATTTATGTTTTAGAGAAACTATCCAGCCAGCTGTGTTCTACCACACAGCTAAGCTATTTGCATAGTGGCAAAAAAGTCTATTAAAAGCTGAACAAAAAACAAAGCAAAACAAACCAACAAAAAACCAAACCCAAAACCCAATAAAAACACAAACAAACTAACAAACAACAACAAAAAAAACAAACAAAAAAACACCCAAAAACCCCAAAAAAACCAAACCAAAACAACAACAACAAAAAAACAACAAAAACAAAACAAAAAAAAAAACCCCAAACAAAAAAACAACAAAAAAAAAAAAAAACCAAAACAAACAACCCTGGTGTGATTGGAAGAGGAATATTTTTCTGGTTTTAAGAGGAAAGATCACCTGAGCCAGGTTGCAAGTGCACCAAGAGAACTGCTGATAGGTACATACCGATACATATATATACACACATATAAATGTATTAGGGAACAACCCAATGAAAAAATAAGTGAGGAGAGAATTTATCAGGCAAGGATGGGCAGTGTGTTGCAAATCCTTGCTTCGAAGTTTTTTATCTGTCCAAATCAGAAGAGTCTGGACAGGAAGGTAAGAGAGAGTCTCCTTAGCATGTCTTTAATAGTAAGAGCACGTTAGACTATTTTCTACAGGACTGTTCTGTACTCTAACAATGCATTATTCTTTCTAAAAGTTACTACAGATCCTCAATTTATCTGATTTGTTCTTCTCTTTTGTCCCCTTTGTCTCTAGGTTGTGTTAAGAGCACAAGCAAGCCTTTTATTCTTACTGATTTATTTAGTTAAGTGCAGAGAACTTCTCAGTTTGGGTCAGTCAAAAATAATTAAATTAGGTCATTTTCCCAGTTGATCTGGAAGAATTCTTTTTAACTTTGAAGGAGCTTTGTATCTGATCACACAAATGCAATTTAGTTTGGACAGGCCATGCTCCAGTCCATTCCTCATTAAAAAAAAAAAATAAATAAAGAAAAAAGAAAAAGAAGCAATGCTGTTTCCTATGTAGCTTTCATTTTGAGGACCCTATACTGAGACAGATCTGTGGCAGTATAGAGTACAAACAACTCTTGGATTATCATCAAGCACAGATGGGTGCTGCTTGGGAAATCTGTTGTGAGCCTGAGGTGAGGCTTCTGATACAAAGTGTGGTGCCTCATCACAGAAGAATGGTCATAAAAACTGAAAATGCCATAATGAAAAACAAGTGATGACCCAGAAACAAACAAAAGCTTTATTCTTATTAGATCCCCTTGAGGTTTCTGATCTTTCTTTCATGTATACTTCAAAGATCTGAAGTCCATGTGAGACCTGTTGAGTAATTCTCACAATTACTTTCATATTTTAATTCCATCCACTGACCAACGTCCAGATCTTCTTCTTCTTTCTATTATTATTATTCTTCCACAACTAGGATTCCACAAATAGGCAGAGTACCTATTTTAATAACCTATTTTAAATATAGCTTTTCTATTCATTCAGGGAGTGGCAGTCATGGATTCTTATCAGTTACTTCTGGAGGGAGGTGTCTTCACTGCTTCTTCCCTCCATCACAGAATAGTTTGAGATTTTGGCAAGGATGACAGTAGAAACCTTTGCCAGAGGGTAATTTTCCATATCAAGATATTTTGTTCAGCTAAAAGACAATGATCACTACAATTTGAGTTTTTTGAGTTGTGGGAGTTTTATACTCAGTATAGTCAGTTGCTGACCTTCGTCTTCGCAGTTAGAAGTGGTAAATAAAGTTGGTTCTAGCTTCTGTCTCAGCCAGAGCCCTAGTGATTGCTAATTTGCAAAGCTGGAGAAGGTCCAGCTGGTAGAACTTACAACTCCTTCAGTTATTGCCCAAGTCAGAGCAAGGGGAGGGAACAAGAAAGGGCCAGTGACTTTGCCACGCTGCAAAGAGATTTATACCTGTCTGGCTTAATTTACCCTTGCATCTCCGAGTACCTCTGCTGGAAACACTGTGCAGTGGCTCTGCTATGGATAACCACTCCTCTCCTGCTCTCCAGAGCACCCGGCAGCATCAAACTCAATGCTTAAATTCCCTGGTTAATGATTTCCTGTGGTCTGGAAGAGAAGTAGTACACAAGATTTATTTTACTGATAGTAGGCATGCTACTATTCTAATTACCATAATAAATATGATAATTAACCAGATTTGAGGTTTTCTTCCAGGTCTATGTTAGAAAAATAAAACATAAAGAAATCAATAATTTTGCATATTTAAGAAAAGTATTGTAATATAATTATTTAATATCCATTTAAATTGCAATCCTGCACAGCTTATGGAGCAAATAACTTGTTCAGTGTTATTTGAATAGAACTGAATACCTGAAGAAATAGAAATATTACTGATGTTCAACAATAGGTGCAGCAGCCACTCAGGAGGTTAGAGGGCCAAAATGTTTTGTTTAGTCTGTAGTCTTTCTGTTTGTTTCTAATTGGGAACTTTCTCTAATTCTGCTTTTATACACCTTTCATGTTAAAGATACAGAAAATCTCAGGGCAGCATATCATGGCTTATCTGTTTTTGGCTGAAAGTCCTGATGTGACATGATTTCACTTCCTAGAAGCACCCTGGTTTGAAACCCATTTAACAGATGAACTTCTCATGTCCTGGATCATGAAGGTGTACCTGGAGGCCTCAGGACTTGCACTGGTTTCTGTGGTTCATCTGTACTGTCAGCCTTTTATGATGAAAATCAATTGAAATTGCTTTGTCAACCTTGATATAAAAGTAATTAAGAAGAAAATCTTATTTGAAATTCTTCTTTGACTTGAAAGAGCCACATCTGTGACATCATGTGTGCTTGTTAGGGAAATGTGAGGATTTGAGCTTCTTATTATCAGGTAGAGTTAGTGTTGTAGTAGCAGCAATTGCTGTGGTTTTCCTGGAAAGGTTTTCCTACAGTTCATGTAGGGAGGCAGATTTAAGTGGTCTAGGGAAGGAAACTGCAGTGGGTCACTTTGCTGCCCGTGGCTGTTTGGCCTGATGCACTCTTCTGTAAAGTGGCCGAAACATCACTTTATTGAATCTGTGGCCTCTGCTATTTGAGCAACAGATATTTTCAGATAAATGCAGATAATTTTTCCTATTCACTGAAAGAAGTAATGCAAATCAGAATGTCAGTTTTGATCTGTTATATTCCTAGAGGAGAGTGTGCATGGGTGCTTTTCTTATGAGGCTGTCTATGCTGCAGAGAGGTTTAATTTTCAGCAGGGAACATATTATGCAGCTTATTTGATTGCAAATTTGTTTGAACAGCTTTCAGCTTTATATTTCCCACTTAGGTAATGTAGCTTTAGATACTAATTGCATAATTGGCTTGAGTCACACAGATTTAAGGTACAGCATGCCTGATCTGACTGCTTGTTAGCTTTACGTGGTTTTATACAACAGGAGCCTTGCAGCTGAATTTAACTCTTTCTTTTGTTGAGGTCTCTTCCAAAGAGATTTTGCCTGAGGAATAAGGATTTTCTTGGTGCTCAAGAAATCACCATCCTCAATTGTGAAGTTTTGGTGCTGGAGTATGCATGTTATGTGAATTTGTGGATTGGTGTAATTTCTAACAAGTACACCAATGAGATGAAATAAAGTCATTTTTCCAAGTCAAAATGAGTGCATGGCACAGAGAGCATCTTCTCTACCTGTTTCTTGTGGTTTCGTTTTCCTCGAGAGGATGGTGGGAGGGATCATTTTCCATTCACAATCTGATCTGAAAATAGTGAGTTTCACACCTTTCATCCCTCCTTTTCACAGGCCTGAAAGATGCTACAGGCTCTGAGAGTGATGGTGGTGACTCCTGCAGTACAAAATCAGAAGGAGCCAATGGAGGCACGACAATCCAACCCAAAAAGGTCAAAGGTGTTGGCTTTGGAGATATCTTCAAAGACAAACCCATAAAACTACGACCAAGGTCAATAGAAGTTGAAAATGACTTCCTCCCAGTAGATAAGGTATGTGTCCTTCCTTAATTGTCTCTTGGGTTTAAAGAAGTTTTTGTCTTAAAGTTTTAAGTTCTGTCACTGGCCAAAACTTGAAGCTTTTTTTTAGGCCATTATTTCCTAATTTTTCTGTAGACAAGGTTCTGCTTTTTTCATTTTTGCCTCAGACCAGAAAATGGATTCCAGTGAGGTTAGCTGCATGATATAATTAAACATTTAAAAAGTTAATTGCTCTCATGTTCTTTAGGGAAACAAACAAAGAAGTGCATGGTTTCCAATGAAGTCATGACTGAAAAAAAAAAATCTGTGAAATCTTTCCTTTAAATGAACACTCAGATTTGCCTAGAGTTACTGATGTGCTGAGAAGTGTTAGGAGGCTTCTACAGCCTCAAGTTCTGCTATGGGCATAGTTACATGATGTATTTTCTTTCAACCACAATCACCCCCAGTGGTGATTTTAGGAAGCTCCTGGGCTTTTGATACCTGGTGAGGCAACTTCTCACCTTTTGATTCATGCTTGTCTACTTGTCTGTAGAAACAGGCACTACAGCAAGTACCTTTTTTTGGCCTGCAAGATTATTCTTTTCAACCTAGATGATTCCAGTGATCTGATTTATAGCCCAGCACCTAGTCCCACATCCACCCTGAGTTACAGCAGTACAGGAGGAGGTCCTGCAGAGAGAGATGGAAACTTCTAAGCTAGATTATGCTGAGGGACATTTGGTTAATATTTCGCAGATGACCATTTTTCATTTAGTATAAAGAGGGTAGGGAAGAGCTGGAATAATCTAAATAAAGTAAAAACCTAGACTGGATTACTGCTTGACCATTGCTGACTTCTTCAAAGCCTGCTTGCCTTCTGTTTCTGGGTGGACTTCCTAACTCACATGTGGGGCTTTGCAGGAGCATTTATTTTCATTTGAAGTCTTTGAAGTGTCCTTATGAAGTAGCCTTCATTCCTTGAAGGAAAATGTTACTCCACTTTATAATTATGTGAAGTCTTACCTTTGTTTTGCACAAACTAGCAGCTAACAGGTTTTTTACCCAGCCAAAAATGGAACATACAATTTTCAGGAAACTTGTAACACAGACCTTCCTTCCTATGTCTTCAGATTTTCCTAAAATTGCCTTGGTTAGTAGAAAATAATGGCTTTATTTTGTAAACACAATCCATCATTTTTGTTTGAAATGTGTAGATAACTAAAGACAGCACTTCTTTCCTGTTGATGCTTTTTTCCTGTCTAGGATTAGGTTAACCTTTGAGAGGTGCCATTCAGAGGTTTCAGCACTGTGGTCTTTGCCTGGTACCAGCACCAAAACATGAGGCGGTGACACAATGTCTGTCAGGACTGCAGACCACTAACCTCCCTAAACACTTTTTCCCCTGCTGCAAGAAATTTCTCCCTTGCCATGTTCTTTAGCATGTAATGCTGAGTGTAAGAGAATCCTGCATTAATTTGGCCATCACTAGCAAGGTCCAATTTAGCCTGAAAGCTCTGCATACTGGTTCAAAGTGTAGCAATGCATGAAGAGTTCCACATCGTTCATATTTTTCTCAAGCAAAGTAGTTTTTAAAGGGATCTTTGCCCTGTTATGTGTATTCATCATTTACAAGTAGCCTTAGATTTTCAATAATTTGTAAACTTCTGAAGAAGGAGTAAAAATGCATTCCTCTATTTCCCCTTTTTAATTTTTATTTTTTAAACTTTCTGAAGTTTGGAGACCCTAAAACTCTTTCTGTTGCTTCTTCTTCATACAGTTATTGATGAAACATTATTGATGTAATGATAATTTTAACTTTTTTTGATTTAAAATATTTCCTAACAGCAGTTGTTTTTTAAGAAGCATCAGTAAGCTAGTGTGAGGATTTTATAATGTGGGATTATTTATAACATGATATTTCTCATGTAAAATGTCAGTCCCATTTACAGAAGAATCAGCAGGGTCTTATTTTGTTGGTGTTATCACTTTGTGTTCTAATATGTTTTCAATTTTATGAATCATAAGCTTAGATCATATTTCACACAGAATTACTGGGGTGTTAAAAAGGCTTTTACACAAATATTGGCAGGAACATGAAGGCAGAAAGGTTTGCTGCCATGTGAGCAGAAGCAGATGCCATTAAGGTCTCCTGTAAATCACCAGGCAGTTTAATGTGCTTCAAGTGTTTGCTCAGTGGTGACAATGTGGGATATAATCACCCTTGCCTTTTAAGGTGATCAATAAACTTTCAATAAAAAGCAAAACTGAGGAATTGTGTGAAACCCCATTGGTTTTATTGGTGTGCAGAATTCATTGCTTAGCTGTAATTTGTTCTAAAATCAAGAGGCATATTATCCTAGTGAAGTTAATGATGTAGTTTTGGGAGATTTGTTTGAGCAGCACTATCAGAGCTCTGCTCTTTTAGAAAAATAGAAGAATCAAATACTTATGCTTTGTAGTCCATTTCATTGCCTGTTGGTGCTGATGAGTTCAACCACTGGCTGTGTCTCTGCAGAATCAGATTCCTGATGCTTGGCTCTGACAAATTTCCATTACTGATAAATGTAAGTGAACTGATTTACAATGCTGCACGTGACTGAAGTCATGGTCACGTGCAGTCAAACTCACCAACAGACGAGTTTTTAGGAGAAATACAATATACATACAGACAGGTTGTGTGTCCTGAGAAAATTCAGGGTAACACTCTTGAGCAGCACAATATTTATGGTCAAATAGAAATGCCTGTCTCACATGTCTCACCTCAGCTCTGCAGCTTCAACACATTTAAACAGGTGCTTATTCTTACTTATTTTTTTCCTTTTTCATTTTGTAGTAGCTTATCTAAAGCTTCTGTTGCTAGGTTGGACTTCCTTCCAATATAATCTGTATGTGCTTCCATTGTTCTAACAAGCTATCATTTTTTCCTCTCCTGTATCTAAGAATAAACCTCTACAACTACGGGAAAATTAATTCAACCAATACATTTCTTAGTCTGAGTTAACTGTATTGGGTTGATTTGTCAGCTGAGGCTTCAGCTTGGAAATGGTAAAGACCATGATAGATGAATATAAAGTAAAAGGTCTTAAAAAGCTATTTTTGTCTTTCTGAAAACTGTCCTTACTGCAGAAGAGACTATTGAAAGTACTTTTTACATTTTCCACTTGACATGTATTTGTAACTTTCTTCAGGCAAAACTTTTATTGTTGGCTAGCAGTGGTGGATTTGTTTAGAGCTAGATTTCATTAACATCCTTTGATGAGATCACAGTAATGTTTGCCACAACTTAGTGTAAATTATATACTCGGCCATCAGCCCAGGGAGTATTGCAGACACTGTAATGATTTAATATAAAGGGGGAGGCTTTCATGGCTCTAGAGTCAGCAACTTGTAAGATCTAGTTAACTGGTGTTTAGGGATCCTTACTGCAAAGCACTGAATTCATACAGAAATTTTTATTTTTTTATATATTCAGTATGTTTTGGATAGGAGAAATGGAGAAGAACTAATGGAAGTAGACACAAGGGCTAGAAGGGCTAGAAGCTCTTGTCAATTATTAAGTCTACCTGTCCTTTGTAATAAGATAAAAATTTGTAAACTCTGAGACTGAATGCCTGCAAGGTCTGAGTTTCTATTTTGAGCTGGCAAGCCAGGAACCAGAAACTGTGCTGGGAGTCTGTCTTTGCACACCTGTTCTGACAGTGTCTGCCTGCCTGCTTGCAGAAAACATTTTTACCCCTTAATTTTCAGTTGTCATTTAAAGAGAACTCTTTGAGAGACACAAGTTGGAGGCTCCTCCTGGTGTTTCTGAGCCAGCTGAGGATGAGCCTGAGCTCCGCCAGCCCTGCCCAGAGGCACCTGTGGTGCAGGGCCAGCCCTGGCTGCGTGTGCCACGTGTGTCTGCAGCTCACAGCTCATTGTCACTTGCTTTGCGTCTCCCATGCCTTTGGAAGTGCTTCTCCCCTAATAGAAATGTTGGAGTCAGTGCTCAAAATCCTGAGATTAAAAATGGATGCAAGAAAAGCCACCTGGTAGTGACTAGCAACACTATTAAAAACACCTGCTGAGGCAGAGAGCACACAGTGGGAGCACCAAGTGTGTGTGCAGCACTTTGCACTTGAAAGCACAGGTTTCTGGCATTCCTTTCTTCAGAGACAGCCACCAGCAGTGGCAGCAGCGGACGTGGCAAGCATCAGCAGTTTGTCGAATTCCGTGTAGGAACAGAGGAGGCACTCATCTGTTCAAGCTACATTCATGTTCTGCTTTGAAGTGTCTGTCTGCTGCAGTCTGGCATCCCTGCCCTAACCATTTATTCTAGTGCCATCTTGTGAGGAAAGCTGCAGGGGAAGAAGGACCCTGACCCTTCTGCAGCTGTCATGAGAGCAGGGCTGCCTGCAGCAGGGTCCCTCTCCTTTGCTGGTGTGACTTCCCGTTCCTTGAGTTCACTGTGGAAACAGGATTTGTGTTTCTTTCATTATGTGAAAAAACAGTATACGTTTGCAAATGGTGGCTGATGTTCATGAGGCAGTGTGGACATTATAAATAAATACTTTAAAAGATTTACTACCCTGTTCTGGAGGAATAAGAAGGAGGAGTAGGGGAATTAAGATTGACAGGGAAAGTTGAAAAGCAGCTTGCCCTATTTTGGGGAGGCAGACTCAAAGCAGGACCTAGCGCTGAGGGAAATGAATGAGAAATGCAAAATTAAGTTTAAAGAGAGATATAAATTCAATAACTTCAGCTGGCAGTGACTCTTTGCTGAGTCACTGAACTGTGCAATGTGAGTGCAGAGTGACTCCTGATGTCCTGAATGCTTCCTTCCCTTCCGTGCTATCCCATCTGTGCTTTCATGTTCTGTCACTTTGGTTTCTGAAATGTTCAAGCTCTCTGAACAGATTTGTCCAGGTATCGATGACATGGTTCAGCTTACACATCAGCCTGCATTACTGGTTTTTGGCAAAGGATTGCCAAAAAGGTGTGTAACACACCAAGGGTATGTGTTACTCACACACTGGTTTGTGCTGTCTGTGATGTTTTATGAAAAGGGTTGTTTTTTTTTTGTTTTGTTTTTTTTTTTTGGTTTTTTTTTTTTTTTATTAAAGCAGCTATTTGACTGTAAATAATTGCAAGTTAGTTGTCCGTGCCACAAGACTCTACATGTATACAGTTGGACTTTATTCAGAAAAAAAACTGTCAGTGTGAAAGAAACACACCAAACATATGCATGAAAGTATTTTCAACTGTTTCTGATTCAAGCTGCTTGAAGAACATCTTAAAATAGAAGCAGAGTAGTGTAAGAAGTATTGATGGTACTACCAGTTATTCCTAAAAGCAATGTGGAAGGTCTGATCTGTCCTCCTGGGGCACAGACTGAGTCCTCCTGGAGGAGTGCTCTGTGGGAAAGAAAACTCCTGTTATTTCAGTCATGGTTTTGATTAGGAAATCTTAGGATGCTCCAGTCAGAAAAACAGGATGTGTAGGTTTAAGCTAATGCAATTTTATTTCATAATAGGATGGCAATAAAAGTCTATATATTTTAAGTTGCCATGGATCCAGCTGGTGATCATTAGCTTGCAAGTCACTGTAAATCTCTGAATTTCTGTTGTACCATTACCAGGCCTTTTACCCCAAAAGGCATTCTAAAAGAAGAATTGTTCAAATTCCCAAAACGCTTTGCTTACATAGCTTATAATAAAGCTGATTTCCTGAGTTTCAAAGGTACTTGATGGAGCTGTAAACTGAATTTCTAGGAACTTTTGTCTCATGTTTCAACAGTACAGAGAAAATGCTTCAGAAGGTAATAGTACTGACATGCAAGCTAGCTGAGTTACTGTCTGATGAGTTTAAGAGGACTGGTTCCTGAAGCAATATAATTTATTTAAATCAATATTATTTCATTTTATAAACTGTCCTAGTGTTTCTCAGTATTTTTCTTTCTTGCTCCATTTCGACTTTGTTGGATAGTATAACTGATTTTAATTACTACATCTGAGTTGTTACATTTTATAACTTTGACAAGATTATAAAGAAATTATAATGAAATAACTTCTGGTATTCTTAGCACACATTACCTTTGAAAATTGAAGAAATAGTTATGCAAAAAAAATTACCTGCCTTGACATTTACTTACACCACTTTGAAAATTACATAAATAAAAAGGCTGATGAATTTAAACCAAATTGAATATAACCTTTGAAGTCAAATATATGCCCTCATCTCTTGTTGCCTATTTAGATTTATTACCTTGTGGAATTTTTCTGAAATGTTTTCTTTCTTTATATTTTTCCTAGCTGAGGATTACTTTTTAGTAGTCAAATGAAAATGAGAGTGTTTAATTCCTTGTGGCTTGCTTAAACATAAATCTTTAATTTCTTCAAAATCATCTGTGTCTTTCCCTCCCCTGACCTTATTCAGACATTTTAAAGTTGAATGTTTTTAGGGAGGCAGCATTAAGAATTTATAAGATTTTAATGGAACAGAGCTTCATGTTTATGATATTTCAGCTTCTTGAATATTTTTCTTTAAAAAACAAAACCCACAATTTTGTTCCACAAAATAACAAAGAGATAAGTTACCTGAAATTTCAACCTTTTTTCCCCCCACCAGAAAGACCAATACATTCAGAATTTGTCATGAGCTCATTTGTCGATAGTTATTTGCAATATTTACTGCCTGGGCTGTTCACAAAAGTTCTGTAAATTGTCACTCACATCCTTGCTTTTCTTAGCTGGTGGTCTCAAGAAGCCAGGAAAGTTTAAGCTGGAAAGGAGAGGAAACTTCTTGCTGTGAGTGAGCAGAGGTAGGAAAAGGTCCAGATTTCCTGTGAAATAAACAAGTGGAACTTTTGTTTCCTGGGGATGGCCCGGCCCGTGAGTCAGTGTCAGGGCTGGGCTCCGGCTCTCGCTGAGCTGAGCTCATGCAAGGCAGGGGCAGCACTCCAGGACTCTCCTTGGACACTTCCAGCTGCTGAAAGGCAGCTTGGCTTCACAATGGGAGAGGAGGTATTTCTTTTACAATTAGTTGGGGTTTTCTCTCTGTGGCTGTTTAAAAGTGTATCATACTCTGCATAGCACAGGTTTCATCTGTAGGGTTCTCTGGCTCTTCTGCACACTTTGGAGATGCTGGATAGGGAAAAGAAAAGAAGGAAAAAGAGTGCTGAGGATCCTGAAATCCACTCCTGCTACGGAGGTCCATATTAGAATAGGGGGTTACTTTTGTGTGAAAACCATATTCTCTCCTGGCTCTATTTAGCTTGCGTTTTTTCCTTTCTGCCTGTTTGGCCATTAAACTTGCACACGTGTTTTCTATTTCTATGTGATGTGGTTTCAATTTTCTTACTCTAAAGAATAATATAAGTTTAGAGTTAAGCAAGACAAGTTTTAAAGTCTTTAGGATGTGTTGCTCTTTCAAATGTTTGCTTAGTAAGTGAAAATTCACCACTCCCACCCTGTGTTTTTTCCTTCCTAAATACAACAGAACTGTACTTCTTCTTGGCAGAAAAAAGAGGAAGAGCTTTACTAATTCCTCTTCTGTGTGAGGTGCCATTTGTCCAAGTGAGGAAAATGGGTATGAATGAGTGGTTTAGAAATTATATTGTGATAATAAAACCTACATGGAAATTATCCTTTCATTCCCCCCCCGCAAAGAAAAAAGCAACTAGAATCAACTGTTTGTAAAATTTTATAGAAAGCTGAATGGAGAGATACCAAGTAGACTGTTTATTTGGAGATACTTTGGGAGCTCTTAGTACAAATATATAAATTTCCCTCAACTTTGGCTTTTCACAGCAAAAGTCAGTAAGCTGTGTGCAGAAATGAAGCAACAAGTTTTTTGAATTGCCTTTTCTCCTAAAATGTGCCATGTGTCTTTCTTGTTTTCTGCCTTAAATAAGGAAATGAGGAAGGAGGAAAGTAGTGTGAAAGGATCATAGATAAGCCAGGCACTTGGTAAGATAAAAAATCTGTGGGCCAGTTTCTAAGAAGTCTTTTTAATGCTTTTTGTGTATTTCTATAGGAGGTTCTTGGCATTCTGTGTGTCTAAAATAATCCTTAAATACTAGAGATGTGAGCTCATATTATTAGTTAGTTGCCTAAGTGCTTTATAAAAGTTTCCCAATAAAAGGCAAGGAGAAGGAGAGAGGGCATCTCCTGGGGAGGAGGTCCTGCTGCAGCAGTGAGCCGTGGCCAAGCAGGGGCTGCTGGTGGCTGCTTTCTGCTGGGCTCTTTGCCATGCACTGGCCACACAAAGAGCAGAGTCCTCCACCTGGACAGCTGATGCTTTCCATGCAGCAGCCTCGGTACCTAAAGCACTTGCTGGAAAGAAAAGCTGAAACACATGGTGAAAGTCATTTTCCATTTGTGTTTTGAGTCATTTGTTGCTCTGCAGTCTTCCCTGTAAGTGTTTAAAATAAAAATATCTCCCTATTCTTTCTCAGTAATGTCTGAATTAAATGATCTAGGGTGAGGGGAAAACCCCCAAATCTAAAAAAATGAAAGTTAATTTGAGGAGAAAAGAAGTGTAATTCCAAAATGGAATAAATATTTGTTGTCAGCATTAAATCTGGGATAATCTGCATGACAGTATGGGTTTGTTCTTTTGTTTATGATAATTGAATTTGAAAAAATGTCATTGAACAGCTACTTGTCAGTTTGACATCATAATTTTCATAAAAGAGCAAAGAAATATTGTTGCCACTTTAAAGAGGATGATATTAAAGAAGAAACATTCCCTGCTTACTGTTTTCATAGATTTTTTTATTCTTCTCAGAGATGGAAGTAGCTGCACCGCTTCCCTTACTGCTGCAAAAGAAAGTGAATATTCATGTAGCAGTTGTAAGGTTCAATAATTGTTGTAAAAGAGGGAGGTTTTATAACTGTGTTTTCTAGGCTGGATGGTGCAGTCTGGATCATGCAAGTTACCAGCTGCAATCTAGACAGGCATGGTTCTCTTGGGAGAGTAGGAAGGAATTTCATTCACTCAGTGCAGTCTGACTAAAGTATTTTTTCCTAGAAAAGATAGAAATTAATTGTGAATGGCAACCTGCAAATTGTAAAATATATGACAAAGAGAGTAAGGGGACTTGTTTCCTTTACATTTATGTAAAAGAAAGTAAAAAAGGAGATAAAGCAGGGAAGAAAGAAGGCTTTCTGCTTAAAAAATACTTTTGATACAAAAGCACCTTCTAGCATTACAAATCTGCAGCTTGAGGAAAAATGAGAATGAGCTTGTTGATCATGCTCATTTTGATGTGCACGCTTCCAGAGTTTTGAGATCAGGCAGCTGGGAGCATGCTGTGTGGGTTTCATTCTGTGCTTGCCTTTTATTTCATTTACTTAAGTGCTTTTACTCATCAGTGGTTCTAATATGTCTCGCTCCAATTGTTTCAGCAGCATCTATCTAATCTAAACTCTTATGTTCACTTTCTCACCATTAACCTTTTAGCAAGGCAGATTTTTGGTTCATCAGTGGTTTGAAACTGACAGCCTGACAGCATCAAATGCCAGGAGTCAAAATTTTACAGAAATGCTGATGATTCAATGCATGCAAGTTGAGATATATAGATTTGTCTCCCTGTCCAACACATCAAGCATGTTGGAAGGAAAAAAGCCTCTCCAGTCCCCTCCCTGCCCATAATTTCAAATTTTAAGAACTTGTCAAAATATGAAGTTACAACAGCTTTAGAGTCTGAGCTTATCTGCTGGTAGAACAGGTTTAACTGTGGACTACACTGCAAAAGGCGAAATGTGCACTCCAAGCTATCCAGAGTTTTACTGGGAATGATGTTTCACTGTTCACGTTTTTCTTTCTACTTCCTCCATCCAAGAGGTTAAACCAAAAACTTTGCATTGCATGGTTTACCTACCTATTTCTTTGAATGTTATTTCAGATAGCACAGCTTTCTCTCGTGAGTTGCGTAATGCTAATGAAGATATTCTTCATCTCTGGTTTGAAGACTGATGGCCTCCTAAATACCTGGTAGTTTTAGTGCTTGGATGAGACATTTGGTGCTGGCTCAGGTCATTTCTAAATGGAGCTCAACAGCTGGAAACAGGAACAGAAGCAATTTTCCATTTAAGCAGTTCAGAAATTGCTGAAGAGATGTTTTGTCATTGCAAATGGGAAGTTAGGAGTCTGTGAAGCATCCTCTCTAATTAGAAGTCTTCCCCATTCTGAAGGTTTGAGACTCCTCTAAATGCAGAAATATAAAGTACATGAATGTGGACAATACAGTTAGAGTTCAGCATAAACATCAATTTCATCACTGAGAGAACTATCTGTATTCATACTCTGAAATACTGTGCATCTCAAGATGTCTTAAATCTCTAGTGGTTTCTCAGCAAAAGCTGGTAACAGTCAAAGCCCTTCCAGACAGCTTGACTGGAAATAAATCAGATTTTATTGAGGAGGTTGGTAAGTTGTACAAGGTTTCACTTTGTAGTGTTGTGTTGGACATAATCCACCTTACAGGTCATAACATGTTTGAGGTGGCTAAACAGGAAATGTAAATATACATTTCTGTACTGTGGATTTGTCTTTTTCATTGCAATAGCTGACTGTCAATCCAGTGTTTGATTTTACTCCTCTTTTAGATTCATAGTGGGTTTTCCACTTCTGTGGCCACAAAAGGTGGCTCAGGAAAGTAGACTTACATACATACATACCACAAATATTTCTTAGTTTTTAAATTTGTCCATTGAAAATTTCTGTAGTGTCCTATCAGAGGACTGTATAATTTTGAAGGCTTTTCTAATTTTTTTCTCCATATATTTTTGTTCTCTCTATGATTTTGCTTTCTTTTTAACTGAAGAACTTAGTGTGTTTGATAATTTTGGGGTGTGAGATAGGAGTTAGAGTAATCCTTTGAAGTTTCCCTTAAGTTATCACTGGTTATATATCACTTCACTTTATTTAAATTTACTTTCTGAACAGTCCTGTATTCAGTATTCCATTTCCATATGTTAAAGAATAATATTTTTTGGAAATTGGAAGATCTTGGGAAATCTGTAATTCAGATCAGGACTGTATCTGGGCTCTCATTGTGCCTCCACCAGCCTGGGTAAGATGTTGGGAAGGTTGCACAAAGAAATTCCTGTGAGGAGTCTTAATAGCCTCTAATAATTTTGACATTTGTATTAATAGCCATAACGGATCTTTGTTCCTTGGCAAATCAAGCAGTCACATTTTCATTGCGTGTAACATTTTAGCACCTGTAGTTCCTGTGAAAGCATTCCAGGCTGCTGGAGCACACACTGTGGGAAGGAGTTACCTCCCTCTCTTTGTTTTGAATAAGGACCTGCTAATTTAATTTATAGCTCTTAATTTTTATTACTGGAAGAGTTAATGAGTGATTCCTCCCTATCTCCCTTCTCTCCTGATTTTTATAGACTTGTGTCACCCGTATCTTTTTTCCCCAGAATGAGGGATCTGGTTCCTATGTTTGATCATTTTTGGTGACTTTCTGTCTTTTTCAGTCCCTTTGAGAACTCAGGGGGTTTGTGTGTGAGGGCAAAAGGAGGTGAAAACTGCACACAAGGGCCAAGGTGTTGATTGAATTTATGCAGAATTTTATGGCACTTCTCATTGCTCTTTATTGCTTTCCAAAGTATTAACAACTGGAGGTTTCAAAGCCTGTCATTTCTGTCTTAAAATAGCACTTTTCCTCCAAATGTGTAATTTTATTTCTACCTGAACTTAGTTTCTGTCTTTCCCCTTTGGTGGGTCATCTGGGAAGGTGTGAAAAACAAGAGCCTTGATCTAGATCCCTAACAGCTCCACTGATCACCATGATGAAACTCTTTGTTTTCTGTATTTTAATAAGGTATTTATTCAAGTTAGTACCTTTTGTTAAAGGTTGAACAGTAAACTCTTCCTAATCTCAATTTTAATTTTGAATGTGCAGTGAGATTACAATTTCAATCTTCTTCAGGAGCCAGAACCAGGAGCTTCCTTAATTTGTGTATTTTAATGAAAATTGCTGTGAATTGGCTATACAAAATAGAAAAGATCATACAGGACTTGTATAAAGGCAACACTGTATGCCACAACATCATTATCTAATTATTTAGTTATTAGGTAGCTGGATTTATAGATTTATTGCTAATCTGTAGATATATAGATCCAGATAGATAAGGACAGATCTTTAGATAGATAACCTGGCTGCTGTTCTGGCAGGTAACAGGCATGCACTACACAACAAAGATATTTTAAAATAGCAGCTACCATGGGATTCTGGTGATTCAATTTAGGCGTCTGTGATGTTACTTGTAGCCAACAAGCAGTCTTTCTTCACAGTCTATAGACTAAAAAGCATTATTAGGACAGGAGCTTTCTATATCCCAAAGATGAATTACATGTTAAAGGGACTGTTTTACCTCCCGTGACAAAAGGAAAGCCTGCAGGGACTGGCATCTGGCTCACAGCTGATGTTTGAATGAAGTTAACTCAATCTTGAGTAACTACATCAGAACACTAAATCTTGTCTTTTTACATCTCAGTGACAAAAATATCTGAATGTCATTGTACTAAGAAATATAAGCAGATTACATATAAACTGTGAGGTTCATGTAGTCACAACAGAGCAAGGGGTAGTATGAAACCCTAAATTTTAAGATTTCTTAGCCTTTCAATGGTTAAAATCATTGAAGAAATCATGCTAAATAATCACTAAAATAATAAGCAATTGTGAGTAACATATTCAGTAGATAAAATTTGATTCATACAAGATAAAAACAATAAAGTAAGTTTAATTGCAGGACCTAATGCCTTTTCCTAAAGAAAATGCACACCTGGAAAATCTACCAAAGAACTTAGTCTCATCTTTAGTTTTGGAGTAACAGACTCTGAGCCAATAGGGAGTGTCAGCACATACTGATTAAATAATCCTGGCCTTCCTTTCTCCCTCCCTTTTCTTCGATATGTAATCCTTCACAGTGCTATGCTAGAAGTAGTACAGGCTGGTCATTTTATCTTTATTCTGCTACAAACATATAAATAATTCCTTCTCTGTCCAGCAGGTGATTTTCAAGGACTTCCCTTTATGTGATTTTCAAATACTTTTTGATGTAGTTAAGTAAAACACCAGTAACTTCTTTCATTAAATATTTCAGAAGTTACAGTTATTTTGAAAAATAGAATGGTGTTTAGTCAAAATAAAATGTGACTATTCCTCAAGCATTCAAAAATTTATTCTTCGTCTTGATGTAGTTTAAGCATTTTAACCAATGAGTAGAATTTGTTTTGCTTCTTGTCAACTGTAAGAAAGAATTATATCAGAAGAATAAATATCAGTGATGAATCAGAAAAAAAAAGCCCCAGAAAAATCATGTTTTGTTCTACAATTTCCCTTGTCTGGGGATCTCAGTGCTGTTTCTTTTGCGTTGTTTACTTGCTTGCTTGCTTGTCTGCTTGGATTCCAGAGTCATGACAGTGGATGACAGATGCAGTAATTGTAAGATGCTCTGAAAATCAGTGCTGTATTTCTAGGGCACCAAGTGAACTAAGGGTGGTGTAATGTAATCACAACCTGTTTACCATTCTCTGAAATGGGTATTGTTGTAGGATTTAGACTGACATGCTATTTTTATACACACATTGTCTTTTCCTTTTCTCTCTTTGTATTCAAGAACTAACTCCTGAATTGAACACTAGAAAGCATTTTTCCCCCAAATACCTTTAGTTTTTCTGCATATGCATGCTAATTCCAAAAGCCATTGCAAACAAACATTCAAGCAGCATATTCTTGTTGACTATTTGAATATGCTTTCCTCTAAAGCACTGATGGTGTTGTAGCTAGTTCCCAGTGGACTGATGTTCATGAGCATTTATAGGGCCTCCACTTCTTCACTCTTGACTTGTCTGCTTTGTCCAAACTTGTTAATTGTGGTAAGAGTCATGCCGATGGCTGGAATTGTGTTAATTTCCAAGGAGCTCCAGTAGGATGAAGGCTTCAGTCTTTTGCTTTGTAGTAACAGGATGCTTATTTGGAGGATCATCCTTTATTTAGAGATTGTTGATTTTGTCTAGACTGAGAAAATTAAGATGTTAGCAGTTCATATACCTTTCACAACATGTAAATACAGGGGTTTGCAATCTTGATGCAGAAAGGTAAAGCCTTTCACAGGTAAAAGCTTTTTCAAAATTAAAAAAGGACTTATTTCTTTACAAAGATATAAGTCAGAAGGCCTATGTTCATTCAAGTCCAAGGGTCATCTAATATAGACATCAGTTGGAAAAAACTGCACTTTAATCTGCTGGAATATGGAAAAGTGTAAAAATGTGCCTTTTTCAGGTTGTCAGGTGGAAGAAAATATAGTTTGACTATGTGAAAAGAAATTGTAATATGAAGCTTAAAATACTTAAATTGCTTTGTTGTCTGCATTCTGTGGACTATTTACCAAACATCCCACTAAAAAGTTCTCTAAGTTGTGCAACATCTGCTGCTGTGGTTAGGGGGACCATTCTTTAGGGAAGCATCATCTGGTATTTAGAGTTGAGTGATGTTCATGTTTCAACTTTTAAATGATGTAAAGGCATGAACTACTAAAGAAGAGTTTGGACCCTGGTTTTGAGGCAGAGTTGGTTTATTTTTAAGCTCAAGCTGGGTGCCTCTGGAGAAGGACCTTGAACAAAGAAATTCCTCACAGTTTATGCACAAGATGTTCATGTGCCCCGCGTGCGCCTCTTGATCCAAAGGTGAATTATCATCTGGGGTCTTCCAATATCTCACTGGATTCTTTCTCCATGTCCGCATGGAGAGGCCATTAACTGCTCTTACCTTCCAGTTTGAGGCCCTCTGGGGTCTCAGCCCTTATCTGAAGGTACCCAGTCTTTGTCTCCTCCCCTGCTGAGCAAAGGGAAGTTCACCTGCACCAGGCTTTGAGCTGTCAGTAGAAACATGTGCAGTTTTGGCAACTGAGTCTCCCTGTATTAGCTGGGAGTGCATTGGGCAGATGTTCCTAACTGGTTGGTGTTAGAAACCACAAATAATTGTACATGCACGTGGATAGTCTTTCTAGCAAAGCAAAGCTGTGAAGAAAGTAGTTACAGAGGAAGAAGCTACTGTAGATGGCTGAGGCAATCAAAGGTGTAGGCAGGTGTTTAGTTCACTTTTCTTCAAGAATTTTAGTTTTCTCTATAAATGTTTCTCAAAATTCCCATTACCCTCTTTGAAGTCCCATGTGGTGACCCTTCAGAAAAGTGTTAACTCTGTCCTTTTGGGAAAACTCAGGATGGCAATACTTGATCATGCTGTCACAGAAGGGGCTTTATGTGGAGCTGAATGTTGGTAGCATGGGAAAAAATGAAATCTTGGACCTTTATTTTGTTTCTGACATAGTGAGAGAATTTTGACATCTGAAAGTTTTTGGGGTTTTTATATTTTGTCTCTTTTTTGGATTTCAGGGCAGAACAGATAGGATGGATAGAGGACTCGATGACATTCCTTAAGCACTTGATGCATATTAGAAAAAAAAAAACGAATGGCTTCTCCCTCACACCAGCATTATGCAGAGTCAGTGTACACAGATCGTTTATGCTCCTGTTAATTAAGAGCTAGAAGACTCTAATAACCATTTCTGCTTCTTTGTGAACAAATGTTCTCAGTTACAAAATGGAATGTAAAGACACATTGAAGGCTACAGCTTTTGTACTATCACTAATAGTGGCCCTGGATTTGCATATAAACCTATATATTAGAAAATTCTCATGCATATAAGCCACATCTAAGTATACTTAGGTGAATATTAAGAGGAAGTATTGTGGTCAGAGAAACATGATACTTTTTTCCTCTGACCCAGTCATTGAGGTTTTCTGAAACTCTTAAAGTTCAAAAGATACATAACTGCCTTTTCCTCCCTCATACGAAGCACCAGTGCACATTGTTGTATTTTCACTATTCAAACTGACAAACTATGTTAAGCTTCATGTTTCCAGCTCATAGCTTTTTGTGAGTTCTTTAATATCTGATATATTCCTTAAGAATAGGTTCATAGAGTTGTATTCCAAGTAGCAGTTTCCAAATAATTTTACCTAGGATAAAGACCTCAATACACTTTCCAAAATAAATAATGATGCAGAGTAAATTCCTTTTTCCTTATTCCTAAGTAAATGAGCTATTGCTTCAAGAAGCCTATATTGTTAAAGGAGACTCAAAGGATAAGTATGTTACTTTGGTGCAAAGTAATACAGAACCTTCTGCATGGACCCATCTGTGCATATATGACAATTCAATTCAAATTTTCAGATGAAATGTTCTAGACACACTAGACCTGAATAATGAAAGTAAATATACAAGTTAGTTTTCAACCACAACAGAAAACCCTGAAGTATAACGCTAAGGTACCCTGAAGGAAGAAACTTGGTCACAGGTCTGCTTTTCTCCCTCTGGTCAGAGCTCAGTAGTTGTAGGGAACAACCACAGTATCTTTAGGTGAGAAAAAGTCACTTGTATACTGTCCGTTTCGTGTTCTGCTTCTCTTGTGTTGTTCTCTGCTGTTACAGGGATCACAGCTGAGACAAAATATATAAATGAAAGAAAATTATACTGTCCAGATTGTACCATGACCTCATTTACCTGACTTTGTGTGCCACCTCAACCATTTTTGCAATCGCTGTTAATTCAGTATCAGAGGGAACTGGTCTGCAGTGATACAGATTTGCAGTGTACCAAAATGCCACCGACGCCTACAGAACTGGATATTTCATGCTGGGCTGTCCTTCTATTGGCTTTATTGACCCAAGCATTAACACTGCCAGGTTGCTGCTAAATCTGCCTCATCCCTCTGAATATCTGTACACCAAATCATGGTGATTTTTATGCTTTTATCAGCTGTTGCTGCAGCAAGAGGGCACTTCATCCCTTTTCATCTTTAGAATTTGCTTGTCAGGAGATTAGTGAAATTTGTGTCTGATAGATAAATAATCTAATTATGCTCGCCCTGCAGAAATAGTGGGGTTAAGATTCTGCCTGTTTTGTTGATAATGTTCTGTTGTTTTGGGAGTCAACCTAGGCTTGGAGTCAGAAAACACAAACTGTTTCCACCATGTTTTTCTTGAGTGATAGGACTGAGCAAGTCAGAGTGATATCTACAGAGAAATGTAAGTGGACCAAGGCTCACTGCCATCACCTAAAAAAGGGATTTATGATAATCAGAATGCTGAAGGAGGACAGATGGAAAGTGAAACTTTAGGAGTGTCTCTGCACCACTGGGCTAGAGATACAAGGGCACAGAATGATATGCTACTCTTCTTGCTGGGGATGAAACCATTCTGCAGCCAAGAATACAAGATAGCTTTAGAGAGGAAATGCAGAACTTCAGTTGTCTTTGCAGCCTGGTATTTAGGACAGTACTGGGAGATGCCATTATGAGCATTCTGGTTCATGCTGCATTTGACTTTTAATTGCAAACATTATTGACAACATGATAGATTTAGGTAAATGGAGTGAGACAGTTTATGCTAGGAGATGTCAGGGATTGCTGACAGGGTTGAGGATCCTGTTCTTGGACTTGGAATGTCTAAATTCCCAAAAAGTCCTTCAAGTTCTAAGTCTTGTTTTGTGCCTGTGTCCCAAAGGGGTAAGATGTGCTTGCTTCTTAGGAATCCTGAGCCTGATAGGTAAAAATTAATCAGGTAAAAGACTAACAGCAAAGCTGGAGCTGTATATCAGTACTTTGTAGCATAGATCAATGTGTCTAGAAGGGCTTGGACCATCTTTTTATGTAAATGAAGAACAGAGGAGGAGAAAGAGTTATATTGAAATCTTCAGTTTAACATATTGGGTGTTCTTTGCTCCTATGTTTCCATTTTTTAAAAGTGAAGGTTTTGATAAATTGCACTGGGCCTTCAACTGAAGAAGACAACAAAATATCCTGTAGTAACTGTTTTTGAAAAGAGAAGTCTGTGTCATGCAGATGTGTATTGGACCAGCAAGAATTCAAGTTGGGCTTGCTTTGTTCTCCTCACCACTAAAACTTGGTAGACATTTGACCTGTATGGGAGTATGAGTGACATAGAAGAGTTGGAGAGAGAGCAGGAAAGTTTCTCGCTTATATGGGAGATGTCACTGTCTCCCATTTTTGTTTTCTTGTCAGAAAAATTGGTGCCTCTGATAATAATGCTTGCTCTGGGTCTCCAAATCTTAGCTATCCTGGAGTTTTTAGCCTGTTATAGAAGAACCATCAGATTTACCAGATCACAGAGGATTCAGTGTCTCTTAGAGTGAGGAGAGTTTATCTTGGGTATTTCCTAATGAACAAAAAAGTACTATATTAAGTTTCATGTAGGTGTTTTCAGAAAGTGGTGACACATTTTCCATGCAAATATAGGTCAATTGGAAACATAAATAAATAATAATTTTTAAACCCCATCTCCTTTACGACCACTTAACAGGACAATTAAAACACCTTGGCAGTTCTAGTCCACCTAAACCAGATTTACATGACTTATCAATTTCTATTCATTTTTCCTGTCCATGATGTTTGTTTCATCCCTAAAAATTCCAGAGTGTAGTCCCTTCACAATTAAAGAATTGCAGTTCCACTTGTCTTCTCCTCTCCCTGTCCCACAACAAATTCAGGTATCCCTTCTCACTGGAGTGGGTCCTATGCAACCCTTATAAAAATTGTTTGAATTCTTCCTCCTAGCTCCTAATGAAAGAGCAGCCTTGTTTGGATAGTATTCCCTTTGCTGTTCACAAGTTGCTACCCAATGCTGATTTATCACCTGCACAGGCATTTGTTCTGAATGAACAGATTAAATAATGTTTTCAAGCATTGCTATTGCATCTGCTTCTATATTTTAGGAAATTACTTTGTATAATGGATTTTCCACGAGGACACACAAATATCTTACTTTTTGCCCATGATTCTTTTGTTGTGATCTGTACCTTGTTAAATTTTAGCCTGTTGTGGGTTTATATGGTGTTTGGTTTCATGGCATAAAATCAATGATTCATGTATGGTAAAGCAATTACTAAAATATTTCCTTTAATGAACTGGTCTTGCATAATAATTTAATCTTTAAAATAACAAAACCTTCCCTAATTGAAAGGGTTTTCATATTCCTTTAGTGAGCATGTCTTTATGAGCCAAATTGCAGTGCAGTTTAGAGTATCTGCTTTCATCATTTTCCTAAACAATTTCATGGAGCAGAAATGTGAATAAAGGTTTGATCATGAGTGAGCATGTACTGTGATGTGCAGCTATCTTGAGCTGCCCTGTTTGCCTCTGAACCAGAAGCTGCCTTCCCAGTCTTGCTTTCATCTTGAAGGCATTCTGTACTTTTCTCTGTGTAAATGCAAATGCCTAGTAGCTTCAAATTCTTTATTATATCTCTTTTAGTACAACTTTCCCTGCTTTGCAGATAGATCTCATCTTTACCATCATCCTTCTTGACTTTAAACTTCTCCAGCACAACTAGGTCATGAACTTCTCTCAGTTTTACCCTCTCTCAATTTGCAGATATCTGTCATCTCCTATTTTTCTGTTACCTCCCTAATCACTGGTTCAGCTAATGCTTCTTATCTTTCATTCCCACCTCAGAAAAGAGTTTGGGAGGTTCTCTAGAGTTTTGTTGTTTATTTCTCTTCCTTAGCAGTTCACAAACTCTGGATTCTGAGTAGAGTTATAAGCTCATCAGAAGGGCAGGTGTTTCATCTTCCACCTTCAAATTAAGGTGCAACAGCATGCTTTTGGGTATTGCAATTCATAGTCTGCATTGCTGCCAACGTGGATTTGATGGCTGCCTTGTGCACAACTCTCAGAACCATCTTTCCTCCCTTTACCAGCCTGAAATCCCTGTGTGTATTTGAGTCCTTTCCATAGATATATTTTCACACATTATTACATATTATTAACATGGAGCTTTCAGTGTTCTTTATACACCTTGGAATTTTTCAGCTACTCAAAGAGCTCTACTCCTTTTGCTTCTTGCACTGACCAGTGTTTTCTTATAGTCCTTAGAGTACTCAGTACTTCCAAGGCTAGATCTCAGCACTTTGGTCTCTAAGCCTTTACTCAGGAGGTCATGAAAGCATGGAGGAGCTTTGTGGTGTTTGTGCAGACCTTGCAGGGAATGGCAGCCAGGGCTTTTCAGGAACAATTATACTTATTTTCTCACCTACATTGCTAGGATTTTAATGCTAGAAAACTTTGTTCATAGGGAGACAAGCTGAGAGAGAGGGGGGATAGCATGCATATAACAATAGGAGAAGAGATATAAAGATGAATATCACTGATTTTATTCTATTCTATTTTGGTGGGGGAAGATGGTATTTGTTTACTGTTTCAGCATACCTGTCTGAGGCAGGTTACCACTTATAATAGTTCACTGTAAATTAGTAACTTTTACTAAAAATATATAAAAAATAATAAAATAAGTAAGATATGTTGTCAATATAAAAATCACACTCAGTCTAGAATAACTGAAATGAACACTCCTTGTATGAACAGAAGTCAAGTGGGTTCGTCTCTGCTGCTTCTTTCAGCTTTACTTTTGGTACTGAATAACACCTTTCCCAAAGGAATTTCATTGATTGCTTAATATTCAATCTACCAGTGAAACTTCTGTGAGTCTTCCCTGAAACTCAGGGAAGTGTTAAGGGGACATCATTTAAAGATGTTAGAAACATGAGTAAAGGGAAATTAAAGGATCACACTATTAATTCTTAATAATTTTTTTAAAAAGTTAATCCCCAGTAACAAATATAAGAATAGTTTATCATTTGCCTCTTTTTCTTTACTGTCCCTTTTCTACTCCTATATTTTGTATTTCCATTACTATTTTTTATGTTGTCCAACTTTTAACTGAATCTGCAAATTTTAAAGAAGAATAATTATTTTTTTTCAGAGTGTTGGGAAGAAATTACCTCCAGCCACAGCAACTCAGGAGCCAACAAAAATAGAAGTGGACAGCAGAACAAAAAGTAGGTTTCATAGGTTTTTCTTTTTTGCACTTTGTGCTATTAAAAGCAAGCTGAATGCTTTTCTTTGCTTTTGGTTAAAAGAGTGTCCTGTATGTAAAAAAGCCAGGATGCAGGCAGATATATTTAGAATAAACTTTGAGTAGGTGGTACCTAGACAAAATGCTTTGTTTCACAGAATCCTCTGAATTGTTTTTGCTCTTGTGCCCCTACCTCAAGTTTTCTGCCACCAAAAATCAAGATAAATTATGTGATAAACTTTCAGCCTTGAGGATACTTTGGAATTAATCAGAGTTGAATAAGATCCAAATTCATTAGGTAGGTCATAGAAAAATTTCTCTCATTGTGAATGCCTTTGCCTTTTTCCTCTTTAAAAAAATATTGTAATTATTTTATTTTTATTTCTTTATGTAGCAGAAATAAAACTGCATGCATGGTATAGTTTGTATGGGAAACCAAAGCAAATGCTCCAGGGAGACCTTCCAGCAGCCTTCCAGTACCTCAAGGGGACCTACAAGAGAGCGGGAGAGTGAATTTTTACAAGGGAATGTAGTGACAGGACAAGAAGAAATGGCTTTAAACTGAGAGAGGGCAGGTTTAGCTCAGATGTTAGAAATTTCTTACTGTGACCCTAGTAAGGCACAGGAACAGGTTGCTCAGAGAGGCTGTGGTTGCCCCATCCCTGGCAGTGCTCAAGGCCAGGCTGGATGGGGCTCTGAGCCACCTGGGATGGTGAAAGGTGTCCTTGCCCATGGCAGGGGCATTGATCCTAAAGTTTCTTTCTAATCCAAACTATTCTCTGATTCTCTGACCTTCAGTTCTTTTTTAATAAATTCAGTGCTTAGCAATGATGATCAAATCTTTCAGGTATGTCTCTATGGTGTTCTAGGGAGGTATATGTAACCAGCTTACCAAATAACATACATATATATTCCCCATCTTTTGATTTTATTTATGTAGAGTTACAATTAAATGTTACAGATTCTGGTGGAAAAGAATAAGAGGGAAGAAATATAACCATACCATAGAAAAGAAGCTGAATATAATAGAGTTGACTTTCTTTAAATACTGCCCAGTCCTTCTTCCCTGACGTGTTTATCCTTTTAGATAGTTAGCAGATAACATTTTGTCTCAGAACTGAAACACATACAGACATATGTAGGAAAGCATCAGGATCAGCAGGGCAGGGTCTGTCTGAGGGAAGTGTGTGGTTACAAACTGGTTTGTACAGGTTTTCAGCTCAGAGTTACAAAAGCAGCTTAAAAGAGTTTTTAGTGAGTTATTGTCCATTAACCCCACCACAATCATTGACTTGCTCCATCCTCTTATCTTGTCTCCCCATGCCAGTAGTCTCTAATGGGAAATACTGCAAGATTTCATTGCCCTGAGGAAGTGAAAACTTGAAATACTGCAAAATGTGTGAACTGCTAATGCAGAAGAGGGCTCCTGAATGTGGTTTGGAATTGCCTTTGCCAACCTGCAGGCTGAGCACTTCAAGCTGACCTGAGTGCAGGTGCCATCAGAAGGGGTGGTCCAGGGGCTTTCCTGCCTGCAGCATTAACCCTTGTGTGGGAAGCCAGGCTGCTCCTTTCCACATCAGCTCATACAGCTGACAGCTGAAGCTGCTCACTAAATCCCATCCAATGGTATGGCAGGTTCAAACTTTCACATTTATAAACTGAGTATGGAAACCTTCTGACCAATGGTTAGAAAACTGTATCTTCTACTGTGATCCATTGAGCTCTGGCTGACAAAGACATTTTTCCATCAACACTTTTGGGCTCTGGATGGTACTTCTTTCACCTCTTTGTTATTTCCAATGGACACATCTTTTTTGGCCAGAAAAATCCTTCTTCTTCTGTCACTGTTTTCATTCAACATCCATTTTGTCAGAGTTGGTGAGAAGGTTGGGCTACTTAATTGCACAGTATCTTATTGAATTTTAACTAAACTGCATTATTTATTATTTTATCTTTCCTGGAATCTCTGGGGCCTCAGTAGAATTCTTGGCATCTCTGTTCATGCTTGGGAAAGAGAAGCACATCTATAGGAAGGTCTGATGTAATGTAATTATATATAATTTTCTTAGCCTCAAATGACATCATTGAAGACACATTTCATTCAGCTGAAGTTGTCCTTCACTTAAATTGAAAAACCTTTCAGTGCAAATGAAACATGCTTCAGTCTGGTTTGGTCTTTAATATAGGCAGAGGAATAATTTCTTCATAATAAAGTTAATGTCTGATAGTCAGAAATGAGGAGTATGATCCGATTTTGGCATAGGACTATAATCTGTCTAGTATTTGTAATTTCTCAAAAATTCAATTTTTACTTTTTACCACAAACAAGCTTGAAAAAGCATTCAGTCCAAGGAAGTTTGCAGTCTCAGAAAAATGCTGAATGTTCCAATTGCTGTGTTCAGCACAAAAGTATCATTCCACCTTGGACCTAAGTAATGGTAGTGTCCCAGTCTTTCTTGGAGTCTTTAACTGCTGAACAAAACAGATACTGTGCCATTCTCCAAGGAAGTAGCAAGAAACAGAAGATCCATAGACTAATTTCATCATGGAGAGGGAGCTTTTGGATACATGGTTTAGATTCCTTTGGGATTACCGTTGGAGATGAGTGCTGCAAGCAAGACAGAGGTTATGTTGGGGGAGGAACAATCCAGTTTTTAATTTTCCTCATTAATTTTCATCATGACTGATGATGTTATACCTTAGTGCCAACTGGATTAAAAAAATGTGGTTGCATTGAGAAAGAGCCAGCTGAGAGAGGAAGCAGGTGCCAGCAGCATCTTCCTTCTGCCCATGGGGCTTCATCAAGGAGTGATGGTTGCTGACTTTTCTCACACTTGATTCCAGTCTGCTCTTTCCTGTAACTTTTCTGATGTCATGGGACAGTGATCAGCAGTGAGGCATTTAATGTGCCAACTGCTCTTGGAACAAGCAAGATGGGTTAAGCTCTGCAATGGGGCGAGTTGGTTGAAGCAAAAGGCAGAGGTGTGTGTTGTCTAAGGTGCTTCTCCCAACAATATGCTACGTAAATCTCCCCACAAACAGATTTAAGATTTTGTGATGACTCTTCAGGGCCAAATACAACTTTTTGCTCAAAGGAGGAGCACAGTGAAGGTAAAAATCTTTACAGGGTTTGAGTGATCCCTTGGAAAACATCACTAATCTTTCATTAATGAGTGAATGCATCTTCAAAGAGAAAAGGGGAAAGCTGTTTGGTTTAGAATTGTGGGTTCCTAGATTTACAAGTTCCATCTCTGCCATGTAGATAGGATGGCACATTAATGCATAAGTGCTTACAATCCTATTTCTGGGGTGAGATATATTGTTTTCTATGAAATAGGTTACTTTTAGTATGAGTGTCCTAACATATCCTAACACTCATACTTTTAGTATGAGTGTGTGCTTACAATCCTATTTCTGGGGTGAGATATATTGTTTTCTATGAAATAGGTTACTTTTAGTATGAGTGTCTTGTGGTGAATAGGATATGTTGCAGAAAACAGATCTAAGTTTTGAAGTAGCTCTGTTGGATTAAAATTAAGCAAAACAAAACCATCCACAACATCTGAGAGTTATTGCAGATTATTGAGACTGCACTAATGGAGTATAAATAAGCAGACAAAAAATAGCAAAGCAGTAAGTCACAGAGTGCATTGACCACAGCACTTAATTTGATTACTCACTATTTAAAATTTGTTTTAAGCTATTGCATAGGAATACCAAGATCATAGCAAACAACTACTTATTTTGCATGGTGAATATGTATTAACAGGACCATAGTTACTTCTGTTTCTGTTTAATAAGGTGGTGTTTTGACAGTTTACATCTTACTAAGTTCTGTGAAAATATTTATTCGTGCAATCTATTTATGAGTCTTGAGTGTAGCAATTAATAGTAAAACCAAATTCTGCTGAGTATAGTATTTGGAATTTTTTTCGTCTGGTTTGTGGTTTTGGTAATAATCATGTAATTTTTCACTAGATTTTGTATGTTTTACTGCATTTCAGAAATATTTTATCAGTGATAGGCAAAGAGAGGAAGTCTAAGCTCAAGGAGTACTACCTTAATGCTGCTTGTTTTCTTGCTTAATATTACTGTTTGTGTCCATATTGATTGGTGTATGATTTAGACTTCACTGATAGGGAAATATTTAAGCCTCAAAATTAACAATACAAAGAAGGAACAATAGAAGTAAAAGAAAGAGATTGATTGCGTCATCCTGCCCTAAGAGGAAAAGCAAATTCCAGAGTCACTATCCTCTTTGAAATTTAAGCTTGAATGAATGTTTGTCTGTGGACTGCCTTCTTGAAAGTCTCAGCTCATCCTAAGAGTGTGGCAGGAGAACAAACAGAAGAGTCATGCTTTTGAAGTGAAGCAAGGTTCACTGATACAGTAAATGGAGTTTGCTCAGATCTGGTTGGAACAGTATAATATTTAACCAGTCTGTCACAATACAAACAAACAAATTTACCTGCTATACTACTGCAGGACCCCAAGTCCCAGAGCAGGTCTGCAGCTTGACATCAGCTCTTTCCCCTGCAGTTCTAATACATACTGAGCCACTGAATTCTGTCAGTGAAATAGTGTTCTTGCAAGGGCCTGGGTAATGAAGCAGCCATGCTCTGTGGGAAGGCTGTCCCTTGCTATTCTCTTCCTCTTGAGGCAATGATTTTTTGAGGGGTTGAGCCTTTATCAAAAAGGCCACATTGTCAACCTGGGGACAGACAGTGTTGCACAAAGATATGTTGCAATAGGACACGAAATAAAACTACATGGACACAGGAGCTTTAAGATATGTAGAAGAAGAAGAAGGGAAGTTTATTTTCTGACTTTAATATTTATAGACTTTCAAAAGTGTCAGTGGATTGGAGGATGAAATTGCTACCTCTCCAATGAGACCAACAGTCCATCAAATTTCTCTTCCCCCAGAGAGGAATTTAAAAACAATTATTCATGTAAAAGTGTGTGAGAAATTCCATTACAAGAATGTAAACATCAGAAGACTTAGAAGAACTTAGAAGAGCAGGGCGACAAAGATACATTATAACAAACCCCATAAAATATCTCATTCTCTTTAGGTTTATCCATTCACTCAGTTCCTTGAGCAGTGCCCATGGCTGGGCGGAGCTGTGAGTTTTCAGTGAGAGACTGTGGTCTGACAGAGTAAAGTACTGCTGAATTGATAAAATAGGACTGAAAAGCTCATGAGTATCATCTTTTCTCCTCCCTTAATGTTTCCAAGATATCTGCTGTTGGGGGTTTATTAACAGATATATTTTTGCCAGGTCAGGAGGAGAGAAAAAAAGGGTTCTGGAAGAACCGTCTGTGATGTATAAACCAAGCTTTGGATGTCAAATGTAAAAATGAGATTCATCATCTACAGCTGAGGGATACTTAGTGTTGGTATCTTAGTTTGAAGTTTTAATTTGGCTTATTCGACAGGCATGTAATAGCACATATTGTTTTGACTTTTAGTATTTTTCTGTTATTTTTTTCTCATTCAGAAAATCCCAAATTCAGCAAATTCCAGTGCAGTCTGTACAATGCTGTGTCTGAAATTAGTTTTTTCTTTTATCTTCTCTTCCTTCCTATCTAAACATGACTGTTGACATTAAGTGCTTCTACATTCTGCTGCGGTGTTGTGCCCTGCTGAGTAAGGACAATTTTAGTCCCGATGTGACATAGCCTATTAGATTTTTCTCTGCTTTTATTAATCTGATTTTAAAGGTTCATATTATTTTGAGTTCTGCTGGCTTTGTTTTTGCTTGCTTTAATCATGTTGGTTTACCTGTCCCTTAGGGGAAGATTGAAAGCTGACTTTGTCCAGTTGCTTACATTGTTCCCAACCCATCTGCGATGTTGAGACCTCTGTTGCATGATCCAATGGGTTCAGTGATTTAGTGTATGTCTGTCTAAATTGTACTCAAGAAATCCAGACTTTCACTGTACATAAAACATATTATTTTTCTGCGGCTGTTCCTTCTCTCTGTGTTCCTGTGCCAGCATTTGGAGCATAGCGGGGCCATGAGTCTCCCCCAGCTCCCTCTTGTGCCTCTCAGAATTTTATCTCCTGGCTCTTTATGAACCACATCATGGTTTGGTTGATTTTTGATATTTTTCTGTAGTTTAATTCCTTGGTTTGCTGTTATTTGGATTTTTTTTAAAAGGAAAAAAAAAAAAGGTTTAGAATTGGTGGGGAGAGTGCACAGGCCATGGGATGACAGAGGTCTTGACATCAAAACCAGAAAGACAAGATGTGTATCTGTCTGCTAGAGAGAACTTACTTCCTGATCATAAACTGATATTTCAGATGCTGAAGCCACAGCACTCTCTCCACTCTTGTCTATCAGGGTCTTCATCCTGAAAGACAATTGAAATACCCAGTCTTCAAATAGTGAGCCTGAGGGAGGCTCATCTGTTATAGGACTCAGGATGCCCAAGCCCTTTGCTATCCAAAGCATTTTTTAACCTGAAACATGGGGGGTTCATCCATGCCTTGAGCAGAAGCTGCACTGCAGGCATCCTGTCAGAGTGATGTTGTGGTAGCTGTTTGCAGTTTTTTAGCTGTACTTTGTGCTTGGCTTAAACAGCATCACTTAATCTTCAGCTGATGCTGTTATTGAATGCAGGATCAATGAATGTGTCTGAGAATGGATGTTCTGGAATCATCCTTCTTGGGCTCAGGTGTTGTTTACCTCTGAGAATCCAGTCAGTTCTGTATCCCAAAAAAGAAATGCTAAGCCTGTTTCCAATAACTAGAGGCTTGCCTGAGTGTGCAGCACTCAGCTTCTTTAGTGCAGTATTACATCTACATCAACTCTGGGCTAATTCATTGAATCTATTATTTAGCACAGTTGCTTTTCAGAATGTGGATATACTCAGAATAGGAAAAAAACCCCACGATGATAATTTAAGGTAGCATGTCACTGAAGTGTAAAATGTGTTGAATCTCATATTTATCTACATGCTGCTTTGCATCCACCTAAGTTTCGTGTGTGTCAGCTTTCTACCGGCTTTTACATAAAATGTTGTTATACTGTCTCAAAGACAAGGCAGTGAGCAGGTGGAGTATCCTAGCCAAGTCCACAAGGAGACATCCCAACCCTTCCTCAGAATGCAGTGAAGCAGCAGTTAGACCCCTTTCATCCTCTGAATCTGAGTTGTGACCTGGTGGTTCTCACATGCCCAGTGGTTTGGAAAAGTCACCAAATGTTTATCTCAGAGTGTTCTCTGCTTTCAGAACAGGGAAAAGGATTTTTTTTTCCCCCTTGCTCACTACTTTTCCCTCAAAACTTTTGTTCATTGTCTTCATCTGAATTTTGTTTCTTCAGAGACATCAGAGGAGGTGTTGGTGAGTTGATCCCACCCAGCAGCTATGCTCCACCCAGCCACTGGCTCCCTATAAGGGAGAAAGCAGAGCAAGCAAAAGCAAGAAAATCAATGAATTAAGACAGTTTGGTAAATAAATGAAAGTGAAAGAAAAAGAGGCAACACAAATGCAAGCACCATTCAGTAGATCAATTCATCCACCACCTACAGTGGCTCAATGTCCAGTCAGTCTCCAAGGAATGGAAACACCCCCAAAGCCCACCCATTTTTATTGCTGAGCAGGAGGCCATATGGCACAGAATATCCCTTTACTCATCCTGGGTCAGCTGCTGTGTCCCCTCCAGCTTCATGCTCACCCTGGCCTACTTGAGGGATGGAAAAGGGAAAAAAAAGAAAGTTGTATAGGAATGCTGGGTAACAATGAAAACAGCAGTGTGTTACCAGGGCAGTTTTAATCACAAATCTAAAATACAGCACCATGTGGGCTGCTGTGAATAAAATTAACTCCATCTCAGCCAGATCTAATACAGGGCATGGCCAGAAAACCAACTGTAATGGTCATGGGTAAATCCAACATTTCAAACATTCGTGTTCAGAATAAGAAATCTGTAAACCTAAGAAGTTCTTGTTTGCTTGAACCAATGACACATAAAATTCATGGTGTTTCTGAATGACAGTGTGTGAAATGAAGAGCTTTCCTGTTCCCTACTAGTACTATTTAATTTCTCAGGCTGATGGTGCTTACAGAGAGCAAATTTTCAAATGCACATTTCTGGGCTGCTTCTTTGCAGTTGATGTTCCTCTTACTAAACTTTAGAAGCTTGGAGGGAGCTTATGTGTCAGAGCCCTAAGTTTGGGTATAATAATGAGTTTAGTATCTGGATTTTTCAGGGGTGGTCCCACTAGACATCTGTCCCTGCTGTCCAGGGAGCAAATGGTTCAGCTAATCCAATGTAGGTGTCTGCTCCTGGAGTCAGGAGTGGCTCTCAAGGCTTCGCTCATTTTAGTGACTTGGTCTCCATTGGCTTCAGTGCACTGACCAGGTTGGTCTCTAACATCACATGCCTGAATCTAAATTTAGACACAAAACCAAAGCTTGGGGGCTGAAATCAGTAGCCTGCATCTGGAGCTCTTTGAGATACCTCCAGGGTATTTTGTTTTGAATTGCTTCCAGCTGTCAGGCCAGAGGGACCTGGCAATTCCATAGGTTCAGCCATACTATGCATGTGTCTTGCATACCCACAAGTGTCTGAAAAGGCACTTAGTGTCTGGGCAGCTGAACTGACTCCCTGGAGGAGCCTCAGATACCCTCAAGTGTGATAATGCAGGTTCTCTTTATAGTAAGTATAAAAGATATTTCAAATTGATTTGTATTTCTGTGGCCTGCCACTACTTCTCTGCATTGAATATGGAGGTTGACTAGACAGAGAGGTCATCAAAATGGAGACATTTAAAGGGAGGTGAACATTTCTACAAAATCACATGCCCTGCTACAAAGAGTAGAGTAGTTTACTTAGTCCTTTTAGACCTGCTGTCTGAGAGTATTACATATTTTTATGCATAGTTTAACAGCTGTAAAACATATTCCCTTTTTATTTGTAAGGCACATTGACATACTCATCTGTTGCACAGCAACATGTAAGTAACTGCTTTTCATGACAACTGCTTTTTATGATTTCTGAGTAGGAGTGCTGGCTTCTGTATTTTCCAGATGAAAGTTGAGATGATGCCCTTATTTATAGACAGTAAAGGAAAAAGGTTCAAGGAAACTTTAGAGTAATATTCAAAACTCTTATACTGAGTGTACAGGTGGTTTAGTTATTAATGGATTAATATTTATTAATGTCTTATTTATTGTTGTACCATCTTTATAGATTCATAGATATCTGCTTTCTTGCATACAAGGGGATAGATAAGCTATGGCAACCTACTGCATCCTTTATGCTTCCAGTTTATGCAGTCTGGTGGGAGGCCACACCAGTGGAACTATGGAAGGAAGTGTCAGATACAGGCTTACTCTAAGGGAAAGAGTTGGTGGCAGGTTGCTGTCTGGAGCAATTTCATTTGAGATAAAGGTTCTAGGGGCTACAGAGCTGACTCCCTGGATGACGTGTGTGGGAATGCTTATCAGCGTGCAGTTCTTTAAATATTTCATGTTGTTTATGAAGGTCTAAAATGCAAAGAGAAAGATGGCAAGGAAATACGGCAGCACAAAGAGACACTAATGGAATATTTTATGAAGATTATTCACCCTTGAATAAGCAGTTGTTATAAAGTGATAATTTATCACAGTGAATGTTCTTCCTTTCAGACAAGGAGTATTGCAAAGTGATATTTCCATATGAAGCACAGAACGATGATGAACTCACAATCCGGGAAGGTGATGTTGTCACACTTATCAGTAAGGTAAAAGCAATATTATTCTCCTATAAGCAGTGATACAGTTTTTAAAATTTGCATAATTTAATTGCCATATAATTAGTATTTGTGCCTACAGTGTTGTTGCTATACCAATGACAATGAAACATTGCACAGACTTCAGAGCCCTACATCTCCCTTCCTTTTGTGCTTTAGAGCCTTACCCTGATACTGAATGTTAAGCAAAGAACAGGCAATGTGTACTCAAATTTATGCAACTAATTTTAATTTGAATCTGCTGGCAGATCAACATAAATTGTAAATTGATCCCTGTAACAAACGTAATGGCTTAGAGAATAAACTGGAAGATTCAGGAAAGCAACAGCTTTGAATATCTCCCTTTGGTGAATGAGTTATTTTTCTTGTAGGAATTGTGAATTAGATTTTTTTTGTTAGATTGAGGTAATGTGCCTAAATTAACTTACTGAACTAATAATTTAAAATTTAGCCGCCCTTAATATTCTGGTAAAGCAGAGAAAGATGACAGATCAGAAAAGAAATAGTTTTACATCTGTATTTTTACTAAAATTTTGTGTAATTATTCAAGATTAGAAATGAAAAATCAATGCCAGGATTTATACTAAATCTTCAAAAGCCATAGAGTGAGATGATGAGTAAACAGTTGGTTTTCCTTTAGAAGAGCTGTGCCCATTACAAAGAACAGATTACAGTTTAGGTGCACTTAATTTCCTGATCCTGTTTAAAGACTTTACAGTTTGTTTAAAAGTTTTTGATTGCTGGACATAAATATTTGTGGAGTAAAAAATCTATGAACTAGAAAAAGCTGTGGATTTTCCATGAGGGAGATGAATCATAACAATGTACACAATACTGCTGTTTTTGTTCGTGCATATATGAAAGTAAAATAATTAATTCTATGATTGATGTGTCATAAGAAATTGTTACTTGATGGAATTTTGGCACTGAGTGAAAAAATCCCCAAAATCTGGGGAAGTCCCTCTGGGGCTGTGCTTGCCACATATGAGGCTATTTTCAGTCCTAGAGGAGATCTTCTTTGTCCTGGACAATATGCATATAACCAAAGGAAAGTAATCAGACATGTGGTAGGAAAAGAAACTGCAAATGTAAAATAAATTGTGTACATTAAATATCCTTTAATGACTTGCCCTAATTGACCTTTGTTTAGCTTGTTTGTAGAGCTGTGTAGCTTTGCCTGATATAGAATGTTCTCATGTGAGTATTTAACAGTGTTTCTGATCATGCAAATGGCTTTTAAGATTTCCTCCTGTCCACTTTATGTTTTACTGACCAGAATGATTTAATTCCCCAAGATGCCTGGTCTCTGGGTGGAGCTGTGTTCATCAGCAAGCATAGAGAAAAGGACAATTACATTGCTGAGGTTTCTGTGTGAGATTTCATTAGCTTGCTTTTTTGCATTTTCTTCCCTCTGCCTCTGCCCTCACAGTGGAAGGATATTTGTCTTTTATAATAACTAAGCTGATGATTTGACCACATTGATCAGTTTTCCAAACCACAGAGAGAAAATGGTTTGTAAATACCCTATTCTCTAGGCCTGTCCTTTTGCTCCCCAGTAATATCAAGCCATTGCAGACATTTTATTTACTTTTCTTCTTTTTTTCTGTGTCATGTCACGTCTATAAACACTTACATAAACCCATGTCTCTAGAGAGGGGGGATCTCAATGCATAAAATCCTGGAGTTTCTCTAGGGATGCCTTTTTATGCGGTGTCAGAACTGATCTGAGCCACTGAAGAAATGGTGCTTAACAAGCAGTCACTTTGCAGACCCTTTTGTGCTTTGCAGACCTCTTTGCAGTCAGACTTGTGGAGTTTCTTCATCTTCATTTCTTCATTTTAACACAGTTGAAAAAATAACATTCAGGCTGTGTGGAGTCAGGGTTTTTGCTGTAGAGTTCTGAAAACAGTGAGATCTCCTTTATGCTCTACCACATAATACAATAACTTTATTTTAGTCCAGATCTACTGAAGCAGATGTCTGTTGTCATCTTTCTTTTAGTCAGCAATATCAAAGTCAGCCTCACCTTTCTGCCCACCAATGGGTTCTGCTAGAGGGTGACTGGAGTTCAAATCACCACACTTACGTGACATTAGTGAGCCATGCTGACTAAGAGGCACCAAAGGGAAACATATGGAATGCTTCAGAAATGATTATCATTGATTTGCTTTGCTATCAGATTACAGAGTTTCTTTTAATTTATTTGTAATGAATTGTTTTGCAGGATTTGCTTTCTATGCTGGAAAGCATTAGGCAACATTTATTCTTCCCATTTATCTAGACTCAAAGAGAGAAGACTGGTGCTTCTAAGGAAACAGATGGGTGTCACAGTACTTCCTACAACCACAGATGCATTATCGTAAAATAATGTATTTTGTTGAAATCACTAAAACCAAAAAGTGCTATAGATTCCCAGCATAAAATGTCTGTCACTAGACTAGCCTGTTTTTCCACAATTAGATCCATAGGAGCGTTGAAGACTCATAATTTTCTCATGCTGAAATTGCTTTTATTTGAAAACAACAGCGTTGGTGAGAATGTGTGGGAGTGGCTGAAGTAATGAGTGACAGAAGAATGGGAGAGAAATCTCATGAAAAGAATTTAAAATGCATTACAATAATCTTAAAAGCATGAAGATGAGATAGCACTTGATAGGTGCTAAGACAAAAGGGGATGGATCAAATGAGCTAAATGGGAAGTTCCTACAAAAGCCTGGCTACAGGTGCACACTGTGTGACCATGGGTATGTGAGGAAGCTGCAAGTCTAATATTCATCTTAAAATGCTAAGACCTAATTTTGTGGAAAGGTGTAGAATCAGTAAATGCAGAATTCAATATCACCATTTTAACAGTATCCACAGATAAAAGGGATAAGAATACAGTAGATTTCTCTCTTTTATTCAGTTGGATTAGTTATAAAAGTCCCTTTGTCAAGATCATAAAATGAAGATCATAAAATATCTCTCTAATATAAAGAGCAGACTGTTTCAAGTTTTCACTGTTTTGATGGATATTGAGATCTTGAATCACAAGCTGGTCAGAACTTCCCAATAGGTCTCTGTGATAAGAGAATTTGAATATCTGACATTTCTTTGAAATAACTAAAGAATACTTTGAACAGATTTGCAGAATCACAAGTAACCTCACTAATCAGATGGAGAAGGTGCTGGAAAGGTTTATTTAAGTGCTGAAGAAAGTCAGTAGAGGCTGATCACTTGCAGGTCAGAATGGTATGTATTTGGGGAGATACAGGATGAAGGATGGCATTATACAAAACTGATAAGGAAAAATAATTGCAAATTTTTTGGAAAATATACACTATGAGATAGAGTCCAAACATATCTTAGTTAAAATATACCTAAAAGACTGAAGAAAAGAGAAACTTCAAATACATCTATTCCAAAAATTTCTGGAAAGGGTTTTTCTTTCCTTCATTTCTTCAGTGAAGCAAATACCCTTGTAAATATCTAGAAAAGGTTTTAATTATTAATAAGTGGAAATAAAAGTGGGCAAATGGTCGTCCTTTAATTCTTTCAAGCAGAATATCGTAAAAGCCCTGAAAATATTGGTCAGAATTGTAACAGAAGGTAATAACTTCATCTTCAAGGCAATAAACTAAAAGGCGTGGTACCTTTGCTGTGCAAAAAGGGAGTCTAAGAAAGATTCACCTTTGAAAGAAAGAGAATAAAAAGCAAAATACAGTAATATTACTTGTACAGTTAAGGTGATGGTTGTGCATTTTGATTATTAGATATGTTCATAAGGTTAAAATAAGGAATGGTAAGAGGCCATGAGATTGACACTGTAGATTATTTTTGTATTGTCAAACATTTGTGTTCCTTAGGTATTTTTTTTTGTGTCTTCAGAATATCCCTGATAGCATTTGGGTATGGGCAAGAACACCAGTAATCACTGCACCCTGCAGCTAAAGGAGAGTGGCAAAAAGGTCTTTTATCATGCTTAAATATTCATTTTGAAGATTGTATTTGAAATAAATGCAGTTTCTTCTAAGCAGCTGAAGATTCATGTGACATTTTCAACTGTCATAATGAAAATTCTACAGGACTTTTTATTCCAGCCCTCTCAGATGTAGCTATTGTAAGCTACTTTTCTACAAATTTATTAACAGCTTTGATAAATTATGACAAAATGCATAGGATTCTGAAGACTTCACTGGCACACAGAAAATTACTTGTGTGAGGAATCAATAGAAAAAGCTACATAATTTCAAAGCAAATACATCAGGCACACACTGGCAGCTGTGCACTCATTCAAAAGCAGTTTTACTTGCAAGGATGTAAAAAAGATTTCATTGCAGTGCATCGGTCTACCTGAGCTCTAGACAGTAAAGACTGCTTTGTTTCCAGGACTGTAAGTGGTCTGGAAAAATAAAATTAGCTGCTTCAAAAATATTTGCAAGTTTGAAAAGCTGGGAGCAATGGAAAGATATCCTCATCTGAACTCTTATTATCAGTGGATGGCACAGATATCAGTGGCAATTCTGCTAATTCTGAATTTATAAGGTGATTTTGCTGATGCTATTCAAATAGTACTGATAAAGTTACTGCATTGATATTGTGAAAGATGCAACAGGATAATTACTAGAGAAAAATTTACATGACTATTTATCTGGTCTAGATATTTAATGAGATACTTAATGGCAACCCAGTTTGGAGAGCTTAATTCTGTGCTGGGGGGCAAAGAGCCACAAACCTAGTTTTAAAAATGAGCATAATGGCAACCACTTTTTACAAAGCTCATATTTGCTTTGTGTTATTGTTAATAATTTTTTGTGAGATTTGCAAGTTTTGTGGTTCAAAATGCTGTACATTTAGCAACTTCCTGCCCTGAAGCATGTGCAGTCGAGTGATAAGGCAGACAAGTAAGCACAGGTGAGTAGGAGAGTATAAGCAAACAATTCTATGAGATTCAGTCTTGATAGTCTCTTTCATCACGTCCTTTTCTCAGTGCTGCAGTGGTGCTCTGTGTGTTTGTCCCTGGAAAAGCATGGAATCTGGCCTTTTGCAGAGCCTTTAATACTGCCCAATCCTTAGGGTAGCCACAAGGCAGTTAATTTAACCCTGACTATTTATAGGCAGTTACTGGAGCGTGGCCCTTTTGCCAAAATAATTCTACTGCTTTTCTCTCTTACAACATCTTTAAATGCTCATCCTGGTGCAGGAGGTAATTGTCCAGAGCACTTTCTTTAGCTGAGCGATTGGCAAGGCAAACTCATCTGGGCAGGGCTGTGAAGGAAAACAGCTGCTCTGCCGGATGCAGGAGGCTCCTGCAGGGATGAAATTAGTCAGAGCTGTGTTAAAGAACCTTGCCAGTGAGTTGGGGCCGTGAGCAGGGGAAGGAGCAGGATGCAGACAGTGTGATAGAGAAGGACACTTGCTGATATTCAATCGAACATTTTGCCGGGCTGGGGAGTCACTAGGGTTGCCAGAAATTGTTTCTGTGGGGTTTTATTCATTGCTGAATTTTTCTGTATGCCTTTAAGTACAAACAGCACACACGTATTTCACAAACCTTGGCTATAGAAATATGTGAAGAAATTAAAAACTCTTAAGTTTTTCTTTGAATATGAGCTAATAGGTAGGTATCACTAATTCTTCCTTATTAAGATAAAATCTTCACTATTTTCTCCTCTATGGCTAAAAAACCCCCAACAGAGTGATAATATTTGAGGTCATTAAAAATACACCTAATTGGCAAGAAGACAGAATTTTTCCAAGCAGAAAGAATTATGGTAGCTTAAACTTTCAAAATAAAGTTTGAGATTGTCTCTTTCTTCCTATGATAGAAAGGGAAAAAAATAGTCACATTTCATGAGAGTCAGGTAATTTTTTTTTTTCCTTGATTGACAACTAAAATCAAGCTTTTAGCTCATTTTTAGAAATTAGTTTTCTAATATAATTATGCAAAAAATTTAGGTTATGCAGGGGAAAGTATGATCTGGTTTAATAAAATAAAAATATGGCTTTCTGTCAGAGTAACACAATGGACTTTTGTTGACACTGAATACAGATGCCCCTTTTTGGGGTTTTAATACAAGATATTTTGCACTTTTGTGCAAAACTTCTGCAGCAAAACTTTTGCATACAGAGACTGAAAGGAATACAGTAAGTAAGTAAACATTCAATAATGCCCAGCTTTAAGAAAGCTTTTATGATAGCTTTAAGAAAGCTTTTATGATGTTTTGTGTTTAAAGAGAGACATGTAAGCAATAAAGGCACATCTTGCCTCTGGAAATAAATAGGTATTTCCTTCAGAAAGAACAATACCATAAAGGCCCTGAGATACCCATGAATTATTCATCATTGGCCAGACCTAATAGCCGTACCTAATCTGCTTTCTGCGTTCCTTGTCTTCTACCCTTCACTACTTCCCTTGGCACCAGTTTTTCCCCCAGGACATCCTGCCTCCTCCTCTGATTGGGAACCCAGCTTTTATCACACTGCTGATTCCATAAAAGAAATGATTTTGCACACTGTGCCTGCTGAGGGTGCAGTTTTGCATGATGGATGGTAGGTGGCTGCCGAAAGGGATGCTTCTCCTGCCCTTTCACCTTCATCTGGCAAGCACAGCACACACAGGGGTGTGAGCAGGGACAGCTGATGGAGCAGTGGACTGTCCCAGCAGCTTGCTGAGAGCTTGGCGTAGCAGTAGGGTCGCTTTTTCCTGATCTGAAAGTTTTCTCTGTAGGTTTTGACTAACAGGAATCAGAAGGTTTGGATCTTTTCTGGGTTTCAAGCCGTGATGCCATGAGGGATTGCAGCTGGGGTAGGTCCTGCAAAACGAGCCCTGTTTGACATCATTCTGTCAGAAATCAAAGCAACCCCGACAAGGGGGAGAAAGGATGCATCTGACTCCATCTTATCAGAAGGTTAATTAATTACTTTATTATACTATGTTATTCTATTCTACATTACACTGTATTACATTACATCTAAACTGAATCTGCCAAGCACTCCACTGCACTCATCCCGTGACTTTCAGCCGACAGTCCCGACACACACACACACGCTTGGCCCCGATAGGCCAAGGAAACAAAACATCCTCTTGGGGTAAAAATTCTCCACATTGCATTCTACTTTGGCACAACACAGGCACAGCAAATGAGATAAGAATTGTTTTGATCATTCTTTTCTCTGCTTCTCCCAGGTTCAGAGAATGTGAATCCCACATACTTCCAGTGTGTGCAGCTAGTGCCTGGGGTAAAACTTGTGTCATTACACAGAAGCATCAATGCTTTCTCAAATGAGTGATATAAAGCAGTTATATAAAACTTGCAGGAGCACTGATGATCACGTAAATAAATGTTCATTTCCTGAAATTATGTTATATATTCAGTAAATTATGGAAAATAGACTCTGAGTAAAGTCTATTGCTTGAACCTTGTCCTTGGCCAAGGATTTTAAATGTTTATAAATAATTTTGTAACACTTAGTCATATCTTGCAGCATTTCTTGGCTGCTGTGATTAGCAGTGGGGCATTAAGGTCTCTGTAGAGAGAAAACCTGACAATGTTTATTCAGGAGCCCAGGTGCAGCTTACTTTTCATTGATATCTTTAGAAATATTACTGAAACACAAATGTTTGAGCTAAGCACTTAAATAAGCTTTTAAGCCTGTGATTAGTCCAGGTAGAGTGGAACAGCCAGCACTCAAATGCTGATCTTGTTAGTATATTTATAATATTGTTTTTTTAAAGTACACACTGAAGTTGTATTTTCCTGGTTTTGTTACCACAAATTGTGATGCTACAACAGTGACTTCAAAAGAAGGGGATTCTTTTGTTCATGGGAAGTCCAGAATTTGAATTTTGACAAACACAAGTTCATGCCAAGCTATGTAGGTGAAGTGGCAGGATCCCTCATGCATGCAATGCTTCAAGATTTGCATAATTTGAAAGGCGTTTTGTTTGTAAGTATGTTTAACACAGCCAAGCTAATCTGAAAAGGTGACATATTTTGAGATAAAAAAGGAAAGAATCTTTTTTTCTACTTAGAAAAGATATTGCTGAAATGCTGAGGTGTCTGGAAAACTGTGATTATTGCTCACAGTGTGGGTTTTAGGTTCATTGCTTAGCTTCATCCTTTCTTTTATTCTGAATGTTGTGTTCACCTGCTGGTTTGATGGTACAATCTGAAGTCCAACCTTTTCAGGGAGAGAAAGCTATTTCAAGGGGAAGAAAAAATACACATACAGTGCCAAGTAATTAGTAATTGTAATTAGGACCCTGGTCCTAAGATCTCTTCAATCTAAGTAGTAATAGCATTAAATAATCTTTCAAATGTTTTGTTCTAGTTTTTTATAATCTTTCTAAATACAGAAAATGTAATTGCATAAATATTTTATCTTGGCTCATCTGAGGCATAAATTATGTCTGTTACAAGAACCACCTTTCATGTTTGTGTTGGCTAATTTAGTTTTAATTTGAGTATTGGAGTGTTAGAGTTTTATGATGTGGAACATATTTATTTTTCCACAATAATTCTGCTGACTGAACATTGCAAATGAAGTGAATCCTCAGAAGACATGGTTTTGTTCAATAAGCAACTTAATTCTTCCTGTTTGTACAAATATTTCATCAAAGCTTTTTAGCCTCATTACTGATTAAACTATTTAGTCACAGAATGTAAAGTCAAAAGATTAGACCTAGCCTGAAACATATTTAACAGAAAAAATACAACTGCTCTGTTAGATCCTCTCCTCTAATGTCCTGGGTATTGCAGGTCATTCATTATTCTCAGTTTCTTTTTTGCAGAGCTCAATAACCTGAGCCAATTTTTGAACAGACTTTGTCTTCTGGAGAGGTGTCTTCTTCTTGTGCCTTCCAGTAAAAACCACAGCCTGGAAAGATCAGTGTAACCAGAGCTGAAATAATGTCTGATTTCTGACTATCTCTCCTGTTTCCTTCCATAGAGGGTTGACGTGAGGATTTCTTAGTAGAGCCTTGGAGCTTGCAGATAAAAATTTTCCTGATTGTCTCCTTAAGCTTTGAAAGATGCAGCTGGCATTATCAGATGTAAGGTTCTGTATGGCTTGGGCATGAGAACTGACAGGAGCTGGGAAGGATCCTTGCAGGATTTGGGCTTTTGGGATACATTAAAGATTTGAGCAGGGTAAACCTCTGGCTTAGGGGCCAAACAGAGGTTAGAGGCCAGACTGTGAAGTTTCCTTTAATGCTTTTCTTTCTAACTCTTAAGATAAACTTGGATTTTGAGAATGATCTGTCTTGGTTTCAGCACCATGACACTGAATGTTGCAAGAATTTCTAAAGAAACATATTTTAATATTATTAAAATGATTTTTCACCATGATTTAACATGACTTTGTTGTTTCCCTCAAAATCCAAGTTGCATTAATGAAAGTCTGATGTGTTTTTAATGATGGTTTGACAATCACAGAGCCCATCCAGTGGCCTTCTCTGATGTTTGTGAGAGTTGGGATCTCTTGGCCCCAGCGCTGCAGTCAAGCCTGGAGGCCCCACAGGTGCTCTGTGAGGGTTTGTCCTCCAGATTTGTCTTTCTATGAGACCTTTAATCCTCAAATTCAGAAGCCTTTGCATGTTGCATCTCTTTGTGTATTATGGTTGATGTCTTGAAAAGCTCGTTTTGTTTGCATTAAAGGTGGTTTGGTTTTTTTTAAATGATGATGTTGGCTGGCTGTTGTCAAAAGAATTCTGGAGAGATGCTTACAGTGGGGTTAGCAGTAATTTAATGAGGGGCTGCCAGCACAGCAGAGCTGACACATGAAAGCTCCCTGTGCAAACATAAGAAGGATTCATGGCTTCCTGAATAATGCTGGTTTTCCAGCTCAACATTCTTCTTGGTGAGAACCAACTTTAGAAGGGCAAAAGGAAAGCAGAGATTTAATGAATGTAAATGCCAACTACTGGGATATTATTATTGTTATTATTTAAGGAACTATGTCTTCTAGTGGAGATTTCCAGAAAAGTAATACTTTCTTAAACCCTGCACCATTATAGTATATCTCAGTACAGATACTACAGTATCAGCTTCATATGTCCTTTTCTGGGGGCCTGCTTTTTCTTGTTCTTAGTGTTGCTTTCTGTCTTAGCTGTGATGATGAAATCTCTGTGATGGAATGGTTCTGTATCACAAATTTTTAATCAAAGAGCTGAAAAATCAAGCCGTTGTGGGTTGATGTCTAAACTATAGCTTCATATTTTAGTAGTATTGCAAAGTAACCATCATGTTCAGAGGACCAGACTATGCAGTAATCAGCTCCCTCAGAAAAACAGAAGTCCTATTTACAGATGAGAAGATTGGCCTTTTTCAGATGTATTTCTTCAAGAGTTTACACAGCTGCAGTTCAACTCATGGACAGGAGAGAAGATAATTACATAGCTTATTACTCATTTTGTGACCTTGGGAATAGAAAAAATCTCTCATTTACTTACACTGACAAAAGCCTTCCTCTTCACTAGGGACAGCTTGGAAGGTAGGTTAGGGAGTGGAGAGATGAACTTGGGCCATGGCACTCCCTGAAATTGTCAGTCCTTCCAAAGGTAGCAAGAGAGGAGGGGAGTGGATGCTGCCTTGAAGGCCTGGCTGCTTTGGATGAAAAGGCAGGAAACATCTTTGCCCCTAAAGTGGGAAGCACAGCTGCAGCAGTGGATGCCTGCTTCCTCTCAGGCTTCTTTGTGTTTTGTTAAAGCTGCAGAAATTGCTCAGCTGTTGGGAGATTCCCAGTATCAGATGGCTGGAGAGAGCAATCTTGATGCACTTGCAGCTGGTTGCAGTGATGATTGAGATACAAGTCCAATGGGCTTCTGCACACATTATAATGTATACATAGAGCCAAGTAGCTACAGGGTTTTATTTAAGTGATTGAGAACAGTCTCATAGCATACAGTAACTCTCCTGTAAGTGGCTTCAAGAAAAAAAAAGAGTAAAAAGAAAAAGGGTAGAATAGTGCATAGTACTTCGAAGAAAACATACACTGGAACATGTCTGACATTTAAATTATAGTAATCTTCCATGTTTTATTGATTCCTGGTAAAATAATGAAAAAAATCCAAATACTAGAGTTTTATTATAAATATATTCACAACCAGACATGCTGCCTTGCATTTTCAGCAAAAAATGTTGGTTTCCTTCATGTTCCTTTTATCTGGCTCAGGCCTAGAGTGCAAATAGCAGTGTGGGCTAGAAATAAAACCCATCTCTAATAACCAAGTCTGTTTTTTTTTAAGAGAGAGAACTTTACATGAAATAAAAACTCCTCTGTCTGTGGGGTGTGTGAAACTCCTGCCTCCTTGGAGCAGAAGGAAAGGCTGTGAAGCTGTAAGCATTTCCAGCAGGGAGATTTCAGTCATGTTTGGCAGTGGGGTTATCAGTCACCACCAAGCTTGCAGCTGGGACACAGCTTGGCATGAGAGACACATCACGTGCCAGGCATGAACTTGAGTCTTTTAATTTCATGGTCTTGAATGTGGTATCAGGTACTAAAGGGGACTGACAGCTCTGCCTTATCCACCTCCATTGTCCCCTTTTTTTACCATCAGAGAAAACCAGCGATGGTGTTTGACCAAAGGGAAGTTTGTGTTCTTGGCTGGTGGCAGCTGGGCTCCTGCAGTGGGGAGATGCCATGGGCCAGTGTGGTGTCAGTGATGTCTGTCTGGGTGCAGCTGCTTCTGAGCAGAGGGTGGAGTATTTGTCAGACTGCAGAGCATGAGGTGCTTTATGCTGGGCTTTTTCTTCAATCTCCACCATCTTCTGCTTTTTTCCTGTTGAATTGAGAGCACCAAGGGAAGGAACAGCCCAATGTTTGCTGTGATACAGAGCAGTAGTTCTGCTGCTAAGAAACCTTTTAATGTAGGAAACTGTGTGCATAAGAGACCAAGCAATTTCATTATTCTTTCACCCAGAAGAGAGGAAAGCATGACTGCCATTTTATGACTTTCCTTCTTCAGTATGAGAGTGGCTGCAGGACCACTACAGCTGCTAAAAGCCTTGATTTTATGTTGTCAGCCCTTCTTATGTATCTTACTGTATTTCACTTCCATTCAGTAACAGTGTGATAAATCTGGTACTCTGAATGGAAACTTTCTTTGCCAAACATCTCCCTATGGCTTTTGGCTGGTCTCTCTACTCATGTATCTCTCTCTCCCCCATCTCCTCTGTCCCTACTCTTTTAGTCACCACAGACGTTAGTTTCAGAGTAGAACTGTGTTTTTACCTTTTTTGTTTTACCGTTGGTTTGGGTTTGTATTTTGTTTCATTTTTGATGCTCCCTTCATGAAAAAAAGTCTGTTTTCTCCAGATAATTCTGTCTTCCAGTTTTATTCACAGCTTGCATGTCTCACTTCTAATTCCATAAAAAATAGTTCTTCTTATTCTTCACATCAAGAAAAGGACTGATGTTTTTAGTTCACTTGTGTATACTCTTATAATTCTTGGCAACATTTTGACAAAAGGTAGCTATATTCTGATTTTCTAGTACTTTCCATTTCTCCCAGATTTACCTTTTCCTCTAACTTATGTAAATGTTCCAGCCCGGGCTGGCATTTTAGTAACTTATATTTTGTGTAATATCTATTTCTTATAAAGTTTAAACATTTCAAAATTTCCTCAACACTTAAGTCTTTCCCTTCGCTATGTTTTGTCCAATTTTTGCCCAAATATTTAACACAAAATCAATGTTGTTAGTAAAGCCAGTGCATTCAGTTTTTTCTTTACTTGGGAGCTGCTGAGGTTGGAATTAGAATGGTTGCTGAATGGATGTGACAGCTGGAATGACACCCTGCCTTCCCTGGGGCAGGCCTGATGGGCAGACAGGATGTTTGGCATGGAGGATTCCCTATCCTCACTCTGCCTGGTTGAAGGGACTGAAGGGACAGGGGCAATGGCAGCCAGCTCCTGCCCAGCACAGGAGGATCATCTCCTCTGTGACTGTCCCAGCTGCCCAGGTGCCCTGGCACAGTCAGTGTGAGGCTGTCCCAAGTTACAGGTGATAGGCCTTGAGCTGTGCCAGAGGAGTTTTAGATTAGATGTGAGGAAAAATTTTGTTACCAAAGGAGATGTCAAGCACTGGAACAGGCTGCCCAGGGAAGTGGTTGAGTCTCCATCCACAGAGGCATTTAGAAGACATGTAGATGTGGCACTCAGAGCCGTGGTTTAGAGGTGGACTTGGCAGTGCTGGGATAAAAAATGGATTCAGTAATATTAGAGGTCATTTTCATCCTAAACTGTGTTATGATTTTACTTCACTAGAAATGAGGGTAAAGCTAAGATTTGTATTTTAATGAGAAATTACCAATGTGTCCCTGAAGATTTTTAATTTCTCTGTTTTATGAAACTGCCTCTACTTGAACAATCAAAGTAGGCTTGGCAATGTGAGCAGTGCATTTCTCTGAGGTCTTTGATTGCACTGTCACTGCAGTGAGGACGTGGGTATAGTCTCCAAATTAAGCTTTGGTAAGAGCTGATTTTTACAGTACCTAAATGTTGATGCAGCTGCCACTTAACTGGATGAATTTCAGTAGCTGGATTATCTTTTTTTTTGCCATGTTTTACTCCTTCAGTATTGTAAGTATTTTTTGAGGGCTTTTTTCTTAAAAGAAACCAAAATTCATTTCTAGTACTTGGGCTACCTTTTCTTCATAGGACTTTGGGGATATTGAATCATCTGATTTTTGTTTAAGTTGTTATATGAGTCTGACAGGATAACATGGAGATAAAGCAGAAATCTATTTGGTTTGTTAATAAATTTTGGGTTATTAATAAATATTTGTCAGTCTTGATACTGGATTGCTTGACAGCTTTTCTATAAAATTTGCATTTTGAAATTAAAGCCATTTTGCTGTACTTGAACACATGAAGACAAGATATGTTTAAAAAGACAATATGGTTAAGATTGCATGGCTGATGGCAATCTGGAAGAATTGGAGTGGTTTTTGCTCATTGTTCACAAGCAGACACATTGTTTTCATCATGCTGCTTTGATTGTGCTTCATAGCTCTGCCCTTTATCAGTAATTGTGCCAACCTGTGCAGCTGTAACTCAGGTGTGCTTGTGTGCTGCTCTGTCCCACAATTAAGACCTACCTTCTGCCAGTGACCCATGAGCCTCCTCTTGCAAGTGAAGTAAATGAGAAAATTAAAGAGAAACTGCCTAAAGAGATGTACTTACTGTATGAAAATCCACTGGGGTGATTGGCTGCATAAGCCTGAGTGACAAGCTGGAGAGGGAAAAAAAGCAAACCTGCAGCTGTTTGCGATTTATGAATGTGTGACACAAACAGCAGCTTCATGAAAACAAATGAGCTTTAAAAAAAGAATTGAGGAAAAAATTCATGTGTTAGTGAAGTGAAGAAGTAGGAGTGATATTTGTGTTCCATAAGAGCATAAAAAATCGAACCTAAAAAGTATATATGTGATATCTTGTGCTGTTCAGTCAGGATTATTAGGTAGTGCTAAGCTGTGTAATCAGTTGAAGCACAAGCTTTTTGTCTCTGGATGCTTGAATTATTCTTAATATTTTTCAAAATCTGAATTGGGTCATAAATGTTTAGGCAATTTCAGCTTAGCGCCGTAGGGGGTGGAGGGCATTATAAAACACACAATGTGACAGAACAGTGGAGTGCCCTGATTATTAGGCTGTGCAAGTGGATAGAGGCAAGTGGGAGAGCACCTTCACACCAGGAATGAGGGGTGCTGGCTCTGCAGCAAGAGGAGAATCCTGCACGGATCCTGCCCATGCCGTGCATGGCTGGCCTCCATGGAGTCCTTGACAGCCCTGTAGGTACTCAGCAGATGTTTTGGAAACATCAGCTGGTTGAGAATCAGCCCTGGTCACTAACAAAGGTCTTACAGAGCTGGAAAATACCTCCTAAATAATTGTGGGAATGCCTAGAAAATGTTCTCCCTGGTGGAGACCACCCTGCTAAAGAGAAGGGAGAATACAGAAAAGCAAAGATTAGGCATGAGAAAAGATTATAAAAAAAGAATGAAAGGTTTGTTTTGTGCCTGCATTACATCAGAAAAATACTGAGAAGGGAGGGAGAAAGAGCCAAATGCACCAAAACAGACATGATGTAAGAAATCAGGCTCTTTAGCTGCTGTGTTTAGTTAGCACATACTCAGAAGACCAGGAGGACTAAATAAGCTAAATAAAGACTTTAGAACAAAAAAAGAACAAAAACCACCCCCAAAGCAATGATCTGTAATGCTAGTCTGGTTTCTCTCAAATATCATCCAGTGTTTGTCTACTGTAACTTACAGAAAAATACCAACAAGCACAGTCATTGTGAACGATATTTTTAAGACTTGGTATTAAGTACACCTCACTAAGTTAACCTGCACTGTTCTGCCATCCATTTAGCAGCTGAAATAAAAGATTTTATGGAAATCAGGAAAGATTGGCCAGCCTGATGCTGAGCCAACTGCAAAAATTGGCTGAAGTGGTTTCAAGACTGAGCAGACAATGGGTAACTTTCCTGTAATTGTGTTTTGGAAAACAGCTGAGCTGTTTCAGCTTGAGCTTTCAGGAAAAAAGAATGTGGAAAATCTCAACAGGAAGTGTTCTATGTAGCAAACACACAGACACAAAAAAGTGAATATGGAGCACTGAGGACTTAGGGAAGCATTTCAACTTTCTCTAAAATGTTGTGGCTTCTGTTACTGTTATTATTCATAACAAAAATAACTTCTATTTTTTATCATTTATACACACTGATGTTACTTATTCACCTATTTATCTGTACATTGTTTTGCTATACACTCTGCATTGCATTGCTCAGAAATGCTGCAGAAAAAGTAGGTGATGCCAGATATTGATCAGGTGCATTATTCCTTATTAATTGGAGTGAGATGGAATTTAATAATTCCAGTGTGTCAAGCTTTTTTTGAAAGTATGGGAAATAAGAGAGCTTTTTTATCTCCTGATGTATGCTGCTTAATGAAGTTATTGTCTTTCTGCAGAATGAAGTCAGAGAGACAGAGGGTCATGCATGATCAAAATGCTGACTTGTTTAATAGATCAAATGGTGAACAAGCATTTTGCTTTAGACACAGACAAGGTCTTGAGCTCTTACAGCATGTTCATTGTTCTTTCCTAGCTGCTCCATGTGATAATGGAATGCAGGGTGGTTATTGAAGTTTTTGTCTGATGGATTACCCTGTTAACCTGGCACTCCAGCAAATTGTCATATTCTAGCAAACAGGCAGGACATTATGCAAGAGAGTACTTCAGCTCAAAAATCTGTTCAGTGCACCAGCACACTGTGGTTTTCATTTTATTTTACTGTTTTGTAGGATTGCATTGATGTGGGTTGGTGGGAAGGAGAACTCAATGGCAGACGAGGTGTCTTTCCAGATAACTTTGTCAAGCTACTCCCTTCAGATTTTGAAAAAGAGGTAAGCAATATATTCTTTCATTTTCACTTGAAAATTCAGAATTAAAGTAGAGCTGAAAGAAATCCTCTTTCAGATATGTGATTTTGAAAAATTTTACTTCTCATCTAATAACATAAAAACATAAAGGAAAAAAAATCTGGGTTAGAAAGCATCCATAAAAGGAATGTGTGGCACTCAGAGCCATATTACGGAGTTTTCTTGAAGGGTTTGATTTGCCCATCCAGTCACCAAACCTCCACTATGCTGATCTGAAAACCCTCTGTCCTCTGTCCTACAAGTTTGAGAGACAGAAGAACTAGAGGTCCCAGGACTGAGTCATGTGTTGCAATGATAGCCAGAATTCTTTAATCTTCTCCATTGTTTTTGTGGTGGAATATGAAAAGTTAGAGTATCACCTGCATGCTGATGGACAACAGTCAAACATTGTTACAGGACAAAAAGTGTGAGATTTTAACTGTGATATTTGAAAAAAAATAAGCTTTTGGTATCTCAGAGGTAAATTTATCAGAGGTACATTTCTTCACTCTCAGAATTACTAAAAAAGAAGGTACAAAACCTATGCAGCTCCTATTTATTTGAAAAAAGATGGCATTGTTATTTGCCAGACAATATTTAGAAATCTTGTGGTTTCCTGGAATAAAGTAATGGATTACTTCCCCCAAAAGACCATTCCATTTTTAGGAACTTTTTGAGTCATCAGTGGGATATTACAAGCTTGCAATCAGGCTTTTGATGAATATTTCACAGTGACAGTGTAAGCCTTCTGTGACAAAACCGAAACTTACTGACGCCCAGTTTCACTCTTTGGCAATAAAATTGGATGCCGAAGGCAAAAATTAAATAACTTGGAAAGCTTAATAAAGCAACTATTAAACAACTCACAGAGGCTAACATGATAATTATTGAAAAGGAAAGGAGAAGAGCAGCAAAAACTGTGGGAGATGAAAAGGCAATTCCACAGCAAGGTGCATATCCTGGCTTTAGGCTTAAAAATGAAAGAAGGTGATTTCTAGAAGAGGCAGAAATCAAAAACCTGAAGACATAGTGAGCCTATTATAGAAGAAAAAAATCCTTACTCGTATCCAATTTTTTTTTTTGGTGGTGTAATTATTCAGTCTTTTTGAACTTAAAAATTATGTATCTTTAAAGTGATTTTTACAGTACAATTGAATATAACTTGTAAAGTAAATTAGATATTCAGACACTTGGAAATTACAGCTAGGTCTGCTCTAACTGTAGAGAATAAAATTTTATTAATTTTTGAAATGCCACAGATCTGGCCACTTGAGTAAGTAACTGGCAGGACTATAGACCATCTGTCTTTGCTTGAATCAGTGCTAAAAGGAAAGGAGATAAATACTTTACCAGTGATTTTGTCAGGTATTTTCTGATGTGATCCAGAAACTTTGGATTCCATCCCATGGTCTCAAAGTATTTGTTGCAGTAGTTCTTCTGTCTGTTCCACAAGAGCTTGGGATCTCTTCCCATCTCCTTGTCCAGTTCCCAATTTTCCAAGCCTGACTCTTTTCCACACCTGCCTATTTGTTCCAGGCTTTTTCTATTCACTGCCTAGTCTCAATCTCCACCTCTCAGGTGGTCTCCATTACAGGATTTTCCCTTGAGCTCACTACCTGAGTCCAAATCACCATCTGGATTTATTTTCTATCCCTACACCAAATTTCTTTACATCTTTTTTTCCTCTCCCCTTATACTTTTTGTCCCTGCTCTGTAGTTCTGTTCTCTTCTTGTCCAATGAGTCCTGGTTTCCTTTCTGTAATTTCTAGTCTGTCTCCATCACCTTCTCAGTTATCTCTTCCAGCCACAGACCCTTGTAAATCCTTCTCCCTCCTCCATGTTCCCCTAAGGAGTCTTTTAAGGCTCCTTCACACTACACCCTTTCTGACCTTGGTCTGTCCTTTTGAAACAATCTATTTCCCTCTTCAGCTCTCAGTTAAAGCCACTTTGTCAAATGAACCGCAAGACCCTTTCTCCTTTGCGTCTCTCTACCTAAATGCTTTGGTTTTAATCAGGAGTGACCGTAGTGAATCTGTCACTTGTCCATCTGCACTTGTCATGCTTGGAAGGCACATCTCCCTTACAGGAGAGAACTAAGCCAAAAGATGTGCTAAGGGAGTGCATCTCTTGTATTCCAACTGCTGATATAGGGTCAGTCAATGGGATCAGCCCACAATAAAACTCCAAATGCCTGTATTGTACTGTTGAAGCCTCAGCATCAACTATTTCACCCTGCAGCCATTATCAGCAGAACTCCTAATGCCTATCACAGGACATTCATTGTCTCTGTCTCATTTCCTTTCTCAATTTTTCTTCACTTTTCTGCATTTAAACCTCAAACCGTGTTGCCCAAATTCTTGTAGAAGTGTCTCTGAGAGTGTAAGGGACTCAGTGTTTGTGGACAATGGCCCATGGCAGCCAGGCTGCAGAAGATCATTCTGATCTCCTAAGTTCTTGGCCACAGCTTTCTCAGGTTGATGTTGGGAGGTGATCTGGTCCTGGTAAGATGGCAGGAGAAATTTGAAGATTGCTGGGTGACAACTTTGAGATTCAGGATATTAGGCTTACCCTGTCTGGGCAAAAACTGGAGTTTTATACATTTGCTAGATTTGAGAGAGATCCCTTGGAAGGGTATTTGGCAAGCACTCAGCGTTCACAGCAAACCTGCTCTCTTTCAACACTCAGACCAAGATCTGAAAGTTCTAGGGCAGACACTGAACTAATTACTGCAAGTGAACAAAACAATTGATCTTTATCAAAAACTTTGGCAGATAGATAGAAAATAATTGGGGGGAGGGAAGGGATCAATAAGAGTTTGAGACAAAACACCAGCCTAAATGGCTGATTGAAGTTTGGCAAAGCTGTGCATATATGGAAAAATCATTTTATTTCACATTTGTTCCACAAGACAATATACATTGCTACACAGCCAGCAATGAAATCGATAGCCAGTAGTGAAAGTGATTGTGATCAATCTGTAGGAAAGGAAAGAAGGTCCTTCTCAGGAAAAATAATGAGCATATGGGGGAATTTTTTTTTTTTCCCTTAGAATTTCTTCACAATAATCTTGATAGTTTGTTGAGGTTTTTTCAAAGTGAGAGATAAAGTATGTCATTTGATCTAGCATGATGCTCCATTTGGTTTTGTACTCATTCCAACATACTTGTGGTGACTGCCAGTGTGCTGTGCATGCATTCACACACATCAGCACAGAGGAAAAGCCATCAGTGCCCCAGCCTCAGGTGAAGAGAAATTGTTCTGGCACTGCCAGACCCATTGGTGGTCATGTTTCTCAGTCTTACCATTACAGATCTATTAGGAAAATCACCATAACAGAGAAGGTAAAAGTATAAAGGGACAGACTAGTCAGAATAACTAGTTTCATTTCACCAAACATCTAAAACTCTGATCTGTCACAGCTGGAACTCTGAATATGTACTAGTAAGTGAAAAAAGTTCCTTTTTACAGCAAAGATATCTTTGCTGTATTTCCTGAGTTCTGCATTTTTGCCTCATTTATGGTTTTACCACATGTATCTTGGAGTTTCTTTGTGTTTGTTTTTTTTTTTTTTCTTTTTTTAAATTTTTTTTTCTAAAATGGGTAAATATTTACAAGGTTAAATTTTAAAGAAATAGGCTTCTTCATTAGATCAAAGATTATGTATTTCTCCAGTCTTAAGGTACATAAAATGAACTTTTTTAACCCCTCAGCAGGACATTTAAATTGCAAATATAAAAATGATATTTTATTTGTCAATGCTATTTTCTCTCTTCAAATTCATTTTAATGAAGTTATTTCAGGAGAAATATGTGACAGATCTGTAGTCTCATGACTTGTAATTATTAATGTTAAGCACTTTATGATCAACTCCAACCTCTGTATGAATGAGATTTACAGGCCTTCTGAAGCAACCTGTTTTCTTCTGTTATTAAATTTTAGAGACCGAAGAAACCACCACCTCCATCAGCTCCTGTCATCAAACAAGGATCAGGTAAAGTGCAGTTGAATTTTTACAGCACATGTCAGTGAGCACATCTCAATCTAAATTAAGTGTATTCAAATTTGTATAGAATTCATCTGTATCAAAATTGACAAGCAGATGTCTAGACAACAACTAATAAATCACAATCAAATGCAAATAGTTGGTAACCCTGAAAGACTGTGGTGAGCTTTAAATGTGTTGCAATCAACCATCTATACCATTTCAAAATAACCTGTTTTGCCCCTTAATCATGGTAAATCAGAGCAAGTGTGATACTTCAGTTTTTCAAATTGTTTTGGTTTTGTTCCCTGACTGGAGTTGATTGTGTGCATGCCCTTCAGTACAGACACAGTATGTGGAGTATGATAATACCTGCAGGAGGAAACTGCATTCGCTACAGATCTGATTTATTCTAGAGACACTGAACTTTTTAGAATATCTATAAAATAGTGTCATACAGTGGCCTCCTCTGAGCTGCAATCTAATTCTTGCAGATCTGCAAGAATGCTGGATCTGGCTGGCTGCTCCAGGTTATAGGCCATATATTCTTGCTTTTCAATGCTTTTATAGCCCTAAGTGTAAAACGAAAAGGAATTATCCTGAATGGTTATGTAGTCAAAGGTGTTGAAAAAGTATTAAGGGGCTGAGTCTGTTTTCCAAACAGAGGAGTGGTAGCAAAACTAATTTTGTGATCTCTTATACTGAACTGTGTGTAGTTACTGAGCTGAACATACTTCTATTTGTAATTTTAAAAGGACCTCGCCATACTAATTTTCAAAAATGCCTGCATGATTTATTTTTATCATGAAACTTAGAAACAGTTAAAGAATCTACACACTTGACAGTCCTGAACTCAGAAACGAAATTTCAGTTCCATTCATGTAAAAATACAAATCACAAGGCAGGGAATGCTCTCAGAGTTTTCATTTGTGTTGCAGTTGTGGTGGAAATAAAACTGTGGGTGCAATTCTTTAATCCCTTAAGTCCAGACAGTCTGTAAAAACTCTGCAGCAGCACTACTGCAGGCACACATTAAAAACCAAAATAAATATGTCCAGTCTCCAGATGGTTGTCTTGTTACTGTGACATATTGCAGCTTTTGGTACTTTAAAAAGTAAATTTTCCTCTCCTACAGTCTTAAGCTGTTAGTAGAATGCATCTTATACCAATATACAATTTACTGTGAATCAATATACTATAACTTAACTAGTTTGAATTTGTCATGCAGTTCTTTGACTACAGAATCTTGATCATAAATATTTGTGTTTCTTATTGACATCCCTGGTTTGTTCTTCACTCTGTCTTGAGATTTAAGGAAACATAAATTTGATTTTAAATCAGTAATAGTGTCCAGAGAGAGCAGTATGACTTTGCCATCTAGTGGTGGTTGTACAATAACGATGTCTTGGTGACCACTGATGTTAAAGCCTGATGTGTTTTGTAAAAACTCTATAAAACTTCATATTTATTTCATTTTATACTGCTATAATTAGATAATAACACTTTTAATAGGTACCTGCTTACATACAGTCCTTTACTGTGTCACCATAGCATTTTTCCTTCTGAAATATGACCATTTTCAGGAGGAAAAATGGTTGTAAAAAGGACGCAGACAATCTGATTAAGGCCTTCTAAGTCTATGTCAAAGCCAAGACTATTGCAGTTCTTTCTTTTCATACTCACTCTTTGACAACTCCTAGCTGATCAGGCACAAGAGTTTCTTCTGATACATACCTAGAGCTGAAAATCATCCTATATTTATTAGGATTAATCATCCTGACACCCTCTACCTTGTCAAATTATTACTTCACTGAGAATATTCTGTATTTTACCACATCTCGACATCAGGTCTCACTGTTGATAGAATGTAACAGCTTCAATAATGTCTCCGCATATTTGACCAGTCACAGTGTGATGAATAAATTTAAAACTGTCACTTGCAGCCTATGTGATTAAATGCCAGCGTCTTCTAAGGCAGAGCATAAAATCAAAGCAGAGAATTAGAACTTGTCTTTGTAGTACAAGTGGCATATGTGTAAAGAGGTGTCTGTATTATAGTAGAGATAGAAATTTATAATCTCCACAGCAGTAAACAGCCTTGTGCTGCACTTTACAAAGCAAGGCAAAAACTGGAGAGCCAAATTTAGGAGCACAAGTTCCTTAATGCACTAGTCATTGAAAAGCATTGGCATTTCACTGGGTAGCTAGGATAAGCAACACAACTGCGTGCAGACCGAAGGGTGGGAATACTCTTGAGTTCCTCTGGGAGCTGATACAGAGCTTCCCAAAGCTTCCTTGAAGGTGACTGTCACCTGGGAGCTAAGGCAGGATCATGGTGCCTGCCTGGGTGTTGATTAATTTCGGGGTTACAATCCAAGTAGGAAGAACAACTGAGTCTGGAAGCTCCTCAGTGGCTGTAGGCTCATTGTTCTAACTTGGCCTGAAAATGTCCCTTTGTGTGTTAATGATGACTGTTAATCATACTGTAATTAGGTACAGACTTATGTGTCTTTCTTTTTGAACACATTAGTATGTGCAAGATTATCAATACATTGACTTGTGCTTTGCATAACTTGAGTTTTGAAAGGCTTTAATTGCTTAGGAGCAGCAGCTTCTCCTCTCAGGAGTGAAGTCTTTTTCATAGAATCATTTCCATTGGAAAAGACCCTTAAGATTATCAAATCCAGCCATAAATGAGAATTTAGTATTATTTATTGACATGGTATGGGGTACTATTGCCTGTCCAACAGCACGCTTGGGTGAAGGAACAATGGCTGGTGATCACCACTGATGACTGCTGATTTCTAGGAACCAGCTGCAGAAGGGAGTTGCAACAGCACATTCAGAAAATGTAAATGCACTTGAGAACTGCATATAATAGAATAGATTGAAACAAAAAATTGCCTTGTGGTCCTTGCCCTGCCTTCTCTGCTTTTCTTGGATTTCAACTACTCTAATTTTTATTGAAATGCTAATACTGTTACCTAAAGCGTTTTTCAACACTACTAAGTTGAAATGGCATTAGCACCTAGTGGTTAGCCAATGCAGCAAAGACAATATCCAATAAAGTGTTTGTTATAACATGGGAATTAGCAGATTTTATCTTGTATGTGCCAGGAAATTTTTGCAAAATCTTCCCGTTGTTGGTACCACAAGTTCTCATATTTCTTGGAAAACAGAATGTCAGGGCCTCCAGTACAGAGGCAGAAGAAGCCAGGGGCTTACACCTCCAAGCCAAAGCTGTCAATTAAAATAGTCATGCAAATAGTCTTGCAGAATGCTGCCAGCACTGCTCTTCTCCTCCTTCTAATATGTGGAAGTGAACAGTTACTAGTAGTGGAGAAAAAGGGGAGGGATGTGTTAATTTAATGTAAAATAACCTCTGTATATTCAGCTCCATCACGCATTCTCTTGATATTACTCAATTAATTGATTTATTCTTAATGTTTCTTCACACTGTTGAGTTGCCCTTCATTTATGTCTGTAATGATAAAGGATTTGTCCACATTTTTAAATCTGCAGCTACAGATTTTTTTTTTCCCACAGAATAGTCAGAGAGTGTCTGTTCTTTGGGATTGCACACTTTGTAAACTGTGAACTTGATTATAAAGACATAAATATCCAATTGCTATTTTGTCATTATGGTACAGGCAAATATTTTATATAAGTTTATGTTCAGTTTTAGCAAGATGTTTTCAAATTGGGGAATATAAAAAGTCTAAGAAATTGCAGAACTAAATCTTATGCCGGTGTTTTGTTGGCTTGGTCAGAATTCCAACTTTTTCTGTCTTTGACAGGGACCACAGATCGAAAGCATGAAATCAAGAAGATACCACCTGAAAGGCCAGAATGTCTTCCTAATAGAACAGAAGAAAAAGGTATGAAATGTGCTTTCCTGCCTGTTCTCTGCAGAGTGATGAGGGAAATAGAACAAATGCACATCCTCATTTCCCACTCTCTGTTTCCATTAAGTGTATTGTTTGGATGTTTGTTTTCCACTCTGATAGAGTGTGATGATAAGCATTTTGGAAAGGTTCTCATTGCTTATGGACTGAATTCAGGGTGTTCAGTTGTACCCACCCGGAGCTGTTGAATACAGGCAGCCACAACTGAAGTCCAGGGGAGATTTGCTCTCAATACATGAAATGCTGTATAAAGCCCAGTGCTCTGTAAAACCCAGGTGCTTGATCAAGTAAAATACCCCAGATTAGTGTGTACTTTTTTCTTGACATCTGTCTTCTTTGGTTCTCTAGTTGAAAGCTGGGTTGGTGGTTTTCCTGCATCACAAAGGGATTTTGTGGAGATATAGTCATTAATGCTTATGAATCACTCCATTATCATAGCCACAAAAGTCACAGGCAAGGCAGCGAAGAAACGAAAAAATCCTTCAAAGCCATGTTTGAACATTGCGAGAAATGGGACACAGTACCACACAGAGCAGGGACAAGCAAATTAAACCTTTAATGGTTTCATTGTGTTCATTGTGAATGGTGAATAGTCTCAGAAAAATAGTTACATCTATTCTCTAATTGAAGATGGTGCCAAGTTTCATGTGTTAAGTGGACTATTAGATCGTAAGAACAAGTTGTTTATGGGATTTTTTAATGTCTAAGTATTTGAACTTGCAGCCTTCTAAAAGGCACGTGTATGTACATGACTAAATGCATAATATGCAGTTATAATTTAGTGACAGAACCTTCAGACTTTGTACCAAGATCTGTTTCTGGATATACACCTTAGCAATCTGACAAGTGTTTTAGCTGTTTCCTCTGCATAGGTTTACTTTTGGTTATATGTGCTGCTTCTCGTGGTTATCTTAGCAATAAAACTCTTTACTTTCCATTATTAGATTTAAAAAGCCAACTGCTAAAACAGCAGAGGAAATTTAAATATGTTAACTCTACTGGGCTATAAATATCTGTTACTTTTCTAAACATTGAAAAGAGGCTGTAGGAGTAGTGCCTACATTTCAGGAGTACCAGGGAGTGGCAGGAATGGCTCATGTGGTGTGACAGCAGGGGTGGCTGATGAACGTCCTTTGAGCTGTGTGTTGGCACACTGCCCAGCCTGTCCCTCATACAATTTAGATTCTTGGACACTGACACAGTATAAATTGTCATAGGATTAAGTGTGTAAAAATTACGCAGTGTGCTGGAAAAGCTTCAGTGTTACTGAGGACCCAATGGCTGCATCTGCTCTAAGCATACTGCCTGTGAACAACAGTTGATAGCTGGACTATTCCAAACCTAATGTGCATTGTGTTTCTGGGGATTTATTCCATGATCCTCTCATTAATGGGTTCTCATTAAGAACCCATTAAGCAATATCCTGTAACATTCCCAATACCTCTTAGATGTATAGAGAGGTGTAACATTCACAGCATATCATACGCAGCATTGTCAAGGGAAGTGGGGTATTGAAATAGTAGGCTATAGAGAGCAGAACTTTAGTTCCTTGGAGAGGTTTCCCTTTCTTTAAGAAAATTCAGCTCTTCTCGGGTGTGGCAAACATGCTTACATGTTTTTTTTTTTGTATTGGGAATTTAGAGCATATTATTCAGAAGAATTATTAATGTGTATTGTACTTTACACATGCACAGGCACTGCATGTTTGGCATTGGATATTAGCATGGTGGCACTCCTTAACCATGCATAACCCATCCTGCAAATGATCTAGGTTTTCATCAGCAAGCTGAAAAATTCAGCATATAAGTCTGTGCTTAAAACCTAAATAATAGGTCTGATTTTTCTGAGGGGTTTGCATCCTGCTAGACATTGTTAAGTTTTTGTGCTTGTATTTTATTTTCACTTAAGTGTATTATTTCAAGTGAAAGTGTAATATTTGAAATGAAAATTTGAGGCTTTTCCCCCTCCCAAAATAGTACTTCTCTATTGGTCCAAGAGATGTTAAGAATATCCAGCATATTTATTTTTGTGACCTTCTAAATTAATATTGTTTCATACTAAAATTTAATATAAGTTGTTCTTGTGGGAAGTTGTACCATATGGTATGTAATTTTATGTAATTTCTTGCCATTCTTGTACTTTACAGTTAGAAACCAGTAAGTTACTAAAATAAAAAATAGTATTCCCATCAAGATGCTGCACACGTTTTGGCTGAGGAGTTCCAGGCAGAGCAGCCAGGCAGGTTGAGCAACTGATTTGTGGCAATTATATCAAATAAAGAATGATTTAGATCAGAAATGGAAAGGTTTTTCTTTGTATACAGTCTATCTACAGTTGAAGATTTCTTCTTTGAATGTAGACTTGTGAGTGCAAATGAATTCCACTTAACAATATCCCTGTTCTTTTTTCTGGAAATTATTGATTTAAAGAAAGATCAGAGAGAGAGCAAAAACAGTTAGACTTGCAGAAGCCTTCAGTTCCTGCTATACCTCCGAAGAAACCTCGGCCCCCCAAAGCCAACGCTGTGAACAGACCTGGCACCTTGCCCCCGAGACGACCAGAAAGACCAGTTGTGCCTGTGACTCATGCAAGGTATTGCTTTTCTTCTGTCCAATGCCTTTGGGATTAGTGGAAAAAACACTCATTTAAATAATTTAGGTTTTGCAGTTTATGTCCCAATTTATTTCACAGTAAGCTGTATTTAAAGAACAGCAAGAAAGAAGAAAATCCTTATAGTCATCTGGCTGGATCATAACGATCTTCTCAATAATAGCAGTTCATGAACTGTTCATGCCTAGTTCATTTCTACTGATGAAATTCTACTGTTGCTGCAACAGTGTGGAAAATACCTGCATCAGAATGTTACTCTGATCTTGACTTTCTTAGTTTACCTCAAATTACTGCAGCATTGCTTGGGCACTAAGTCAGTGCAAAAGCTTGGATTGTGCTGAGGAATAGCATTAGGGCAATGCACATTTCAAATACTGTCAGCCTGCTTTCAGTCTGCTTTCTTTGATCATTTTAGATCAAACTTTAGCAAAATACCCATCTTCAATGCTCTTTTAGCTGGTGCCACTGCAGAATAGTGCTGTCAAGTAATTATTATCTAACGTTGGTTGTCACTCTGCACTTACATGATACTTTTATCAGAGGTGTTTACAGTCTTTGAGGAGCACTGAGAAATTGGACTTGCCAACACAAGTCCATTTATTCTCTGCTAGAGGAAAGGTTGCAGAAATGAAAGGCCTCACTGTAGTCCTAATCAAGTCTAGGTGGCTACCTTTTAGTCATCAGCTAGTAGGTTGTGCACTGTAGATTTCCTTTATGCATAGTGCATTGCCTAAAATGGGCAAGCTGTGCACCTTGCAGAAAAACTAGCATATAGGCATGAAAATATTTTTACTATTGTACTATTAGGAAAATTAGCTGCTATTGAACTACTGGAGTTCAAGCAGTAATAGTAATGGTGAATTAAATACCAGAATAGAGTACAGGTTAGAGTAGAGTGAAATGCTAGACATTGATTCCCTTCGTTCCTCCACATATGGTTAAATAAAAAAATGCTCTTAGTGAGAAATCTGGGGCAAATGAAAAGGAGAAAAGGCACATGCCTTGGGCTCCCAGTTTCATCTTAGTGAAATACTTTGGTTGTACGTCTCTGAGAAGTTACTCTTCAATCCAGGTCCTACTGCCAGAGCTTCTTTTGGACTTGGCTTTGAACATGCTTGCCCAGTTGCTCCAAAATACAGTCCATACCTGCTGATCACCTGGGCATACTTGGAAATACAAGTAATTCCTACAATCTTCAGATTTAGCTATGTGATGTCTTGGAAAGACCAAAACATACCCTAGTATTCAGTTCACTGGTGAGGCATGCAATGGAGTAGTTATTCTTTTGTTCTATCTTTTTTTGAAATATTTTAAACATGCTATAAATTTTTAGCATTTAGAATTTTGGAAGGTTATTTTGCTGCTCTTGTGTTTTCCTTTTTTCTTTCTAAAAATTATATGAAGTAACCTTGTATTTTGAAAGATATTTCAGTTTTCATGTTACCAAAGGCAAAAGGCACACCTAAACAGAAACCTTTTTGTGTTCTTAATAGTCCAAACTTTGTTATGTCTAGCACAGAAAAAAATGGAAAACACTTTTAATTACTTGGATAATTAAGAAATATGAAACTTCAAGTGGAAGCAGTTACTTCAATAAAGGTGTTTTGTTTTTAAATCCATTTAGTTTAATAAGACAGTAATTATTTTAAGACCTACTGGTATCCATTTCCGTAATCTAAAAAACCTAAAGCAATTAGAATAAAAATTGAATCAGCAGAACTTTTGCTGACCTGTTGTGGTCTAACCCTGGTGGGCAGCTGAGCCCCATGCAGACACTCGCTCACACTCCCACTGTGGGAGGGGGGTGAGGATCAGAAGGGCAAAAGTAAAAAACTTGTGGGTGGAGACAAAGACAGTTAAACAGGAAAAGCAAATGATGCATGTGCAAGCAAATCAAAGAATGTTGCTACTTCCCATGGGCAGGCAGGTGTTCTGCTATCCACTAGAAAGTTGGGCTTCATCACCTGCAGTGGTGACTTGGGAAGACAAATGCCATAATTCCAAACATCCCCCTTCTTCCATCCTCCTTCTTCCCTCACCTCTACATGCTGAGTATGGCACCATGTGGTGTGGGACGTCCCTGGGTCAGCTGGGGTCAGCTGTGTCCCCACCCAACTCCTTGTCCCCACCCTCCTCCCTGGTGGGGTGACAGGAGAAGCGGAAAAGGCCTTGACTCTGTGCCAGCACAGCTCAGTAACAATGAGAACACCCCTCTGTTATCTACACTGTTTTCAGGACAAAGCAAAAACGTAGCACCATGCAAGCTGCTATAAAGAAAATGGACTCTATCCCAGCCAAAACCAGTACATGATCCTGAGGGGGAAATTGCTGTAGTTGCAAAGTGAGTCCTGTGAGATTTCCATGGCAGCTGCTGAGCCAAAGAGGGTTTTCTTCTGTCCTGAGTAAGTGGCTTGCATCTTACGCATCTCACTGACTTTTTGTAGTGATGATTGTTTTGCCATTTAAATATATTCCTCCTTTGCTGGAGGCAGAATAGGGCAATAGGGCTTCAAGGGCAATAGGACAGAAAAACATCATGTGGGGCAATGAATAGCTGTCTGTTTGTTCCAAAGGCTTCACAGGCTTCGCTTAGACATACCACAATTATACAATTTATAGGTAAGTCAATTCTCTGGAGTAGGCAAGACATAAACACCTATGCATCTTTACAATCAGTTTAAACCAATCCATGTCCATGCCACTGCTAACAGGATTCCTTGTCCTGACACCCCATTCCCACAGCCTCCCTTATGTTTAGCACCAGCATTTGTGCAGCTGTGCAGCCATATGGGTCAGGGAGTTGCTGCAGATGGCAATTAATCAGTTTGCAGTGGGACTTCCATTAGTGTGGGGTTTCTCTCAGGCTGATCATCTGTCTGGTCAAGCTGACAGCCTGTCTGTGTGGGCACAAGCAGAGAGGGACACTGTGAATGAGAAGGGAGGGCTCCACTCCTTTCACAACAGTATGGATGCAGAGTGGCATAATAAGCCTGTTGATTCTTCTCACAACAGGATTGGGGTTTTTTTGTAGGGCTGTTGCCATATATCTTGGTATCTTTTGTAGGCAAGTAGTAAATGTTGTGACTTTCAGCCCTAAATTATGCCATTCTAAGAATCTCTCTACAGCCATACTCACACATTTCCTAGAGTGCTTCCAACTCACATTGCACTCTCAGATTGCTGGGAAATGTATGTGTGCAAAACAGAGTATGCAGTCAGATGCTCATTGCTCTGTCAGCCAAGAAACTATGTTGCTTCTTATAGGTTTACAAATATATAAGCAATATAAGAAAAAGTTAAAGACTTAAAAATAAGAAAACTAATTGTTGTTGATCTAAAGGTAGATCACTTGGAAATACCCTTATTTTATCATCTTGCCAATTAATACATTTTTCTATGCATGTGTTAAATTTCTTCTGTGTCCTTCTTGGTGCACACTGCCTGCCATATTGAGGGCTGTGGAGGACTAGTTTACTATTAATCTGATTGTCTATATTTTTGGTCACCCTATCACAGGGTTTAATGTGATATATATTCACTTAATCTATGACCTCTTCTGGGTTTTAATAAAATTTTTCAGCTGTTTATCACAGCCTCCCTGAAGTCTGAAATGGGGTTTCCAGCCACTTTGTGTTTTGCTCATAAGCTGCTGCCATGAGCTGAAGTTCAGGCCATCTGTCATCAGCCTATGTATCAAAAGCAGAGACCAATGAAAAAATCAACAAGATTTGTGAGCTCACTACATATTGTACTGTCACTAGCTAACTATTGCTAATTATTGCACTGTATAGTACAATAATTACATAATAATACATCTGCCTGGGTTGTTTCGGGGCAGATCTATATCTTTATCCCTAAATTGGGTACCTTACACACATCATAATTTGTATAGTGTTACACTGGGAATAGTCATTGTGGAAAAATTATTGTACTTGTCAAGTGATCTGATAATGATGGCAAGTACAATGTGTTGCATTAACTGAACAGTTGTTGTCACAGTAAATATCAGAGATTTGAGTGACCTGTGCAATACTGAGTTACCTGCCTACCACTGTTGGTTTTTTTAATATTGTTTCAGTAGGTAAATTATTTAGTAAACTCAAGTACTTGTGGGATGGAATGTTGCTTTTGGGATAATTTTGTTGCTTTTGTTTGATCTCCTGCTTGATTTTAAAATAGCTCCTCTGTATAAAGTATGGTTGCTCCTGATGCTTTACTATTCAAAAGACATTTCTGACAAATTAGGTGATCTTGGTTCTTTGCACTGTTGAAACAGTATTCATAGTCCAGTCTCATAAGAAAAGTGTAATAACATGGTGGAGGAGTTGCATTTATAAGTAAATAGTCGGAACTGCTGAAATGCATAATGCTAGCTTGAGGTTCTCTCGCTTTCTGCAGCATTCCAGGTAGTCCACTGCTGTAGTTTGTGCAAACCAATTAATTAGAAAAAACTACAAAGAAGATGTTGAAGAATGTCCCCTTGCCCTTAGGTTTCCTTCTTGTTGAGATGCTGTGAACATCTGAAGAATTATTCCGGACACTACGGTGTCTAAAAGAGGCTTTTTGGACAGGTGTTAAGGAGAAACGGGATAAGGTTAATCCGTACAGCATGTCGACTTGCTAGAGATTGCTCTCGCTGACATTGCTGTTACTCTGGTGCTGCAAAGGAAGAATACTTTGCTCTCTCATTATTAATTGCAAGTTAGCTACCAATTTACTGTAACCCACACAAAAACTCCCAATAAAACATCTCCTCTTCTTGATCCAAATGCAGGAGTGATAGTCCAAAAGTGGAATTAGTGGGCAGTACGGTATCCGGCGCTCTAGAGAAAGACTCCTCTGAAAGAAGCAATGACATCGGTAAGTTATAGTGCTTTTTTTACAGCTTGCCTTAGAAATTTATGGTGCAAATTTCTGCTTTTTAATGACTTTTGTATGATTCAAGGGTCAGATTGAGGATTTGGCAATGAATGTGAGTGCTTTTATATGAAATTTTAAAAGATTGCAGGATTAAAGGATCATTTCTACTTTACTTAAAATAGTTTTGTTGGTGTTTTATATTTATAAAAACAATTAAACCAAATATGGAATAGTGAGATATTTTGAATAGGAAGGCTCTTGTTCTTTTTGTTTAAAACTCTGAAACAAGTTAGAAGGCCAACAATAATAAGGCATACTTGTTTAACTGATGTAATAGTGCTGCCACGGTTTTAATACTGCAAAAGATTGTAGGTTTGGTGCAGTTAGTAATCTTTACACTGTCCAATACAAAGGAACATAAACTCAATTCAAGTCAATTTGACTAAATTTTACTGCATACACTAATTAAAAGCAGTCTAAATTTCTATTGTAAACAACTTGTGCTCCTGACCCATGAACCGTTTAATCGGGAAGTCACCTGGAAAGGAGCAACAACAGGTTATTTTTTGGTCTTCTCTCACCCTCCTTCCTCCCGAGGCTGGCACAGCAGGAGCGATGGTGTTTGCTGGGCGGGTGCCGCAGTGCATGGCCCTTGGGGAGCAGGGTGCAGGGAGCTCTGTCCCGGGGCAGCAGGCACAGCCCAGAGCCATCTTCTGCCCCCGCTCAGAAAGCCCAGCAGCTGCTGCCGTCGCTCTCGGCGCTCGCTCGCAGCTGTGCCCGCACAGAGCCGTGTTTGTCTCGGGCAGAGCAGGGATCCTGCCTGTGGAAGCATTGCTACCTTTCAGCGGGGCATGAAATGGCATTTTGGTGTGGTGGTGTCTACCCAGACTCCTCTCTTAGGAAAGCATTTCTGTACAATAGCATCCTTTCAACGGCCAAACGTGCCTTTTCCTCAGATTTGGAAGCAGAACTTCAGGTTATAAAGGAATTTTAATTGCGACATAAAATCAGAACACTAAATGCATTTCACATAGGTCTATGAGCTTTCCAGCATGCATATATTTGCTTTTCGTAAAGCTTCTGCTGTTGCTATGGTTCTTCTGGAGCAGCAGGTATTATGTTTTTCCCGGGTTTTCATTTGGCTTAAGCATGGAAAGCTAGAAACTCGTGATAAATTGCATGAACATCTTTAATGTAGAGATTATTAGAAAGGGAAGGTATGGAAATGCAGACAAATTCTACCATTTAGTGTTTCTTAACTATGTTTACAAATTTGCTTCAAAGCACATAAGCCTCTGCTTTCTTGAAAGCTATGAGTGCAGGTAGCATATGATACCTGTGAGTGATGGAGATAAACTTATTTATTCCTCGTTCTAGTTTCTTTGGAATTACTATCAGGATAAAACCTTAGAGTGTTTTGTATTTTTAAGTTTTGTTGGTTATGGTTTTATTTTGTTTTGTTCTTAACATGTCACACAGGAAATCTGATTTATAGAAATTCTTGTTTGTTTCCAGAACATGTGGGGGGAGTGGAGGGTAGTGGAGGGAGGAATTTGGGTTATTTTGGAGTTTTTTTACATGCAGAATAGGAGCCAACAAGAATCCATAAACCAAACCATAACATGTTGCAAAGGGTTTAGCTGATGTCCTCCTGTTACCACTTACACAGAGAACCTATTGAGCTCAAGGATAAAATAGTGTGAATACTTAAATAAGTATAACTTGATAGGGTCAAACGAGAATGGCATTTACAAGGGCAAATCATGTCGTTCTAGCCTGTTAGACAACTTGTTAAAAGAAAAAAATAAATAAATTATGGGTTTGAATTGAAAGGGGATCCAGAGATCAGAACTGTTATAAATTTTCAGGCAGCTTTTGACAGCTTGTGTAAAATATTGTCGAATAAATAAAAGACATTTTAAGAGAGGGCAGAGCAATAAATCAAGGCTTAATAAAGAAAACCAATTCAGAGTGGATTAATGTCTTTTCCTATGAAGAGAGGTTTGGAGTTCAGAGCAGTTTATGGTGCAAAGTAATTGTAGAGATATATGGTAAGTGTGTGATTTTGTTAAATTTATTTACAAAGAGAACAATGGGCTGGAAAAGTCTTGTGGCTACAGGAGTTATTAGAAAAGATAACGGATGTGTGGGTGGAGTTGTCCAGTGTATTCCAAAACACTGCTGGATCTGGCTGTGTGGGTCCAGATAATATTTAACAGTGATATATCTTACTGGTTTTGCCCCTATATCATGTGGTCTGTAGGAAGGATGACCTCAGCTTCTCTGAGGCTCATCCATCCTGTCAAAATGAATTTGATTAAATCTACCATTTGGTGTCTTTTTAGAAATCCAAATTTACACAACAAGTTAGAGTGAACCTATGTGACAGACAAGGTGTGACTTAGCAGTAGCCTTTGATAAAAACTGAAGTTCAGCGCATGACCATTCTGGTTACTGGGCTCCTCTTTATTGTTCCATTAGTCCAATACCACTGCCCAGTCCCTCAGAGCTCTCAGGGAGAATAGGGGGAAAAGCAACAATCACTTGCAAGTTGCCTCACCCTCTTTCATGCTTATGCTAAGTACTGATGGTAAATTGTGCACTGAAAATGAATACCACAGCACTTCCTGGTACTTTGCACTAGAGATGTTAAGCTGGGTGGAGGCTGTCACTTTCTTGGTTCTATAGCCAGTCTAAAGCTCTTATTCCTTCCCTGCAGAGCAGAGAGATGGACAGAAAACAATGGAGACAGTTTTGGTTGTTAAAGCAAACCAAACTAATGCTGGATGGAGAACAGTTCTTTATTCTGTGAAGACTTTTTAAGGACTTCTAAGTTGGTTTCTTTTCTTTTTTACTATTTACTATTTATAATTTACTATTATGAGACCAAAACCTCTGTGATAGAGGAGAAGATACAGGGCTCTTCCGTATGCCATGTCTCAAAAAACAAACAAGTGATCAGCAACAGCAAAATCAGTAATGCCATCAACAACTGAGCAGCAATATACTGAGCTGAACTGGGAATCAAAACTTGCATTTTGTCTAGGTCCCTTGGAAATGGCTTTTTCCAGTTTATTTTCTGAGTAATATTCTACCAGTGGATCAGTATTGTCTAACCAGAAAACCCCACACTGTTAAAAATGTTCTCCCCCCACTTTACCAATTGGAAAAATCACAAATGCTTGAGCAGGGTTGAGGTGATGTGTAATGCTGTTAATCATGTTCTGTGAGTTGCGTATGTAAAAAGTTATTTTTATGTAGATATTAGCTCATGACTTGGTTTTCTCAACATGTTCAGCAGAGCTGTGACTTCACATGTAAATTTCTTGATGATAATTCAGTACTGATTACAATTTTCCAAACTGCACTGACAAGAAAAAATTCTGCTTAGCAACATCACTGCTGATTGTAAATATAATGGCAGCTCTTATTTCTGTTGTCCATGTATTTACTTTTTTCACACTCTTTACAAAAGCCATTGGAAAACTAGCCTTCAGATTACATTATTTAAGAGGAACCATTCCCCATTCCTCCTCACTTTTTCTTTTGTTTCCTTTTTCCCTGTTTTCAGTGATGTCTTTACTTTGCTTTCCACACATCTTGTATTCAACTTTTCCTATTTACATCTCTTTGCCATGGCTAACTGTTCTTCATTTCATGAGGGTAAGGCTTTTTTTTTCCATTTCTTTTCTGTCTTGTCTTTGGTTTCGTTTACAATGCATAACAAGCGAACACAAAAATAAGCGTTTTTTAGAATGCCGAAGTTTACATGGATATTACCGATTTTTTTTTTTAATTAAAAGTTGAAATTGAGCATACTGTGACAGAAAATCTTGCATCATAGTATTGAAATGAGAAATCATTATCATATAATGTATCATAAGAAATTTTAGTGACTAGGTGACGTGCAGTTTACATGTGGTGTTCGTCAATGCTCTGGATTCATTAACTTGTTCTTGTGGATGGATTTTGTCATCACAAAGTGAAATGCATATATTTCATTGTGCTAAAGATTTAGAAACATACTAGTATGGTTTTCTAGTCTGAAGGAGATAAAAAACCACAGCAAACATACAGTAAAAATTTGACGATTGTTCAGGGGCACTCAGTGGAAAATGTGTGGTTACGTACCTGAGGCTGTGGTTAAATCACAATGGTTACTTACATCTGTTGGTACATCTCTACCAACAACTGGTCAGGATTGGCAGTGGCTTTTTGAGCTTTTAAAATGCTTCTAAAGCAACATAAACTACACAAATAATAAACCCTGTTCTACAAACTGTTGTTCCTACATAGAACTACATTGATTTCAACAGCTTCAATTCAGGCCTTATGGCATAACTTGACCTTTCTTTAGGTGATGTGTTTCTTTTTAATTTCATAAAGGATTTTGTATATGAGGGCCAGCATGATGGCAGAAGATCTAGCAGATAGAATAGCTTAGTGGATGTAGTGGGTTGAGCATTGACCAATACCAGTATACCTACCTAAACAGTGGATCAAAAACTAATGCTTTTCAAAAAATGGTATTGAGTTATTTCTGCAAGTCAGGATCAATCCTACATCTAACTACACACACACTCGCACACACACGCACACTTTGGAATCCTGGATTTCTGAAACAAGTCTTGTCTATCCAAAGCAGTGTTGCTTTGGCATCAACTAATACTTAAATCCATGTGGATTTAAGCTAAGTGATTTAAGGAATAAATCACAAAGTAAAAATAATGTACCTACTGTGGAAATGATCAGTTAATCCCCACAAAAAGCAGTTTCTGTGCTTTGCAGAAAGACTGAGTTACACAGAGCCAAGTGGACACATCTTTCCAATATTTTTCCTGGCTCTTTATATATTTTGCTTAGTATTTATGAAAGCAGTTAATAATCTTCACCGGTGCTAATATAAGGCATATATGCCTTCATTGATTCCTACTGAAACATCTAATGGTGGTATGAAATATTGTAAGAGCTTCCCTGGAAGCTGGTCAGTGCAAGTCCATTTCTTAGCTTTTCCTCACACTTTAATCTGCAGAGTATTTGCTGGTGGATCATGGAGTACTGGCCAAAGCCATGTGATTACCCATTCTTTTTTTTCTGTCCCTTCCTGAAAGCTCAGTTAAAAATACCCTCTTGAAAATATCTAGTGAACAAACAAAAAAATCTTCAGTATATCATGTTTCCTTGAACTCTATTTGCTGTTGTTCTAGAGCTCTGTTTGTCAGGAGAGTTGATCACTGTGCCTCTGACAGCAAGAAAAAGCGATCTTATAAGATTTGGCCCACACTAGGGAAGAAGATGGAGAATATTTCTGGTAAAAGGTTGTAGAATGGAGCAGGTTTGTCTTTAAATCACAGGCTGTTTTATTGCAGGATATTATAATTATTTTGCCTGAAGACACAAAATGAATGTTGGAAAATCAGAAAATACTGTTTTTTAAGTATAAGGGTTGGAGGACAAAATGTGGCTCATATAATGAAGATCAAAATCTGTCTCAACCTCTTTCTATGCTGCTATTCATGCTCATTTTAATAGGGCAAAGCAAAGGATCAGAATTGCCCGACTGCTTTAAGTTGCAATATTTACATCAGTGAGTCAAAATCACCCATAAACATAGTTCTGGACTGTAAATATTGTAATCAGGAATATGGTAATGGTCCTTTATATAAATTAAGTAGGGCTCTTGCCCTGAAGGGTTCAGAAAAAAAAGCAGTAAACTAGAAATTTAAATTGGTTGCCATGTGTATCAAGTTGAGGTGCCTGAAAACAGCATATCCATTTCTTCTAGCTCCTCAGTTTTCTTGACCTTTCAGTTCTTTCTTGGCATGTTCTGAATTGTTAAAAATAAAATCCTTATGAGGGCACTGGCAAGTGGTTAGCAGAGCTCATTATGGCAGCTCATTTCTACATTGAGCTATTAAAACCATAAAAGTCAGGACTGAAATGGGAGAATGTAATTGGGTGCTTTAGGAGAGGTTGTCCTAAAGTCACAGCTGTGCAGTGACAGTCCTGGGAAGCCAGGTGAGCTAGGCTGTTTCACCCCAAGGCACAGAGCTGTGTGGGCAGCCCTCCCTGGCACATCACTGTTGCACTCCTGAACAAAGGAGTCTTGCAGCCAGGGAGCTCTCCTCCTAAAACTGCATTACCAAATCTTAGGAAACAGTCTGTGATTCATTCTGGGTGAGATTTGCTGCCTAGACCCTGGCTGGGAGTATGGCTGTACTCCTCCAAGGGTACGATGCTGTTCAGCATGGAGGGAGTAGCAGAATCTGGATGCTTGAAGTAGTTAAAATAATTGTAGTCTTCTGAAAATTCCAACTAACATTCAGATTGTTGAGTTATTTTTAAATTTCTGCTATATATTAAATGGGCACTACTGCAGAAGATTTTGTCTGCAGTGTGTGTCTCATTTGACACCTTCAAGGACTATTGCATTTAAAGACAGTATATATACTATTTCACGTGCCTGTTGCCAACCTGTTAAATGTATTGAATACGATCATGGAATGAAATCCACCTCTGGCTTTTGTGATAATCTTCTTCCAATGAACTGAATGCCAACTTTGCCTCATTTCCTTCAGCACTGCTGTATTTCTATCCTGTGAAACCTCACCGTTAGCATTCTGAAAGTGTTGATTTTCTTATATATAATTTCCCATTTCAGCTTTTTCAAGGTGAATTCTCTCTACTAATTGAAAAAAAATTCTGTCATCATTATATATAAATGATTTTGCCTGAATACTAAAAAACCAAAATGGAAGATAAAGCCTAGCTACATTTTATGCCAGAATAGTAAATGCAGGGAATAAGAAGGGTAAGGAAGGAAGCATAACCACTTAACTTTTTATTTCTGGGGTCTTTTGGGGAGCAGGGACTAAAGGTCATTTTTCTAGGAAGGTACAAGTCTAATGAGTTTAGAACTTTTTCTCTAAATAATTGTTTCCTGGATGTGGGCATTTAAAAAAAAATACCAACACCATTGTTTAAATAACCATGTTTCCAGGTGAACATAGCAATGGGGGGAAATATTCTATTCTTAAGGTTCATGGAAGGATACCAGAGAATAATTCTTGAACAGCTAACATTTTTTCATATTCAGGAAATATGGTTGCTCAGTAAGCCAGACTTTATGTACTACACTGATACATTAAAATTATTTTGATGCCTTTCTCCCCATCTCATTAATTACTTCATGAATTTCCAGCTTGATCAGTGAGACAGTAATAATGATGAATGTATCTGTTTATTTGTAGAACAAATATCAACTATTTTTTAATTAGGGACTTAATTGATGGGTGCCATCTCTATGTTCTACATGTTTACTAGACTCTTCCTTACTGTTTGTTATTACCAGACAAAGAAAAAGCTGGACCAGTGCAGAGTGCAGGTCTGCTGGATGCCGATGTTGCTGTAGTGGCAATTAATGTGGCTGTGAATACAGTAGACTGGACCTTTCTTTAATAACATTCTATTTGGGCTCTGTCAGGAAGGCTCTACATTTTGTTTAGTGTGTAAATATAAGCTCCCAAATTCTGATAGTTGCAGAAATGCAAACTAAAATCTAAATCTCTGCATTTAATGACCTCAGTGAGTTTAATATAGTCAGAACAATATAGCCTTGCTTTCCACCAGCAAAAAATAATCAAATAACCAGCACACGTGAATTTCTGATTCCACAGCATATATGACAGCATGGCAGAAGTTTTGTGAGTGGCTCTGTTACCAGTTCACTGGTTGGGAATTTTCTTGAATGAATATCTCCACAAGTGATGATGGTGGGAAGTGGTGATAGCCTTAGATGCAGAGCGGATTTGGGAGGAAGGACAACATCTAAATAAGGAGGACAAATGGAGAGAAAAAGGGCATATAAGAGTGCTAGAAGTGGATTTACTATTTTATTGTTGTACCAAGTGTTGTCATTACACTTAAACAGAATTTCATTTAGAGTATCAACTGAATGGCTGTGATTTCACTAGTCTGGCAGCAGATACTACCTGTGGAGCCTTTATAGCCTCTGTCCTACTCTCTTTAAAATTCAGTGCAGGTATAGGCTGCTTTAGTTTATTTTTCTAGCTATCAAAAATGCATTCAGAAGAGGAAAAAAATGTGGGATTCTCAATATTTCTTGATAATAGAAGCTTTGCACATAAATGTTCATCTTTCATGGTATTTATAAAATGCATGCAGCAAATTATGTCTGGAAATGCTTATGGGTCTCAAGGATGCAAATCCATACACTGTCTGTTTATCAATACATTTTACAATTTAAACCTGAGTATTTTATTCTGATCAAATATAGAACTCCTGGTATTTACTAGTTTGTTTAAGTCAAAGAAGCACATTGAATTAATTCCCTATTTTTTCATTGATTGTTTTCCAAATGAGTGTAGATACCTTTTGTAAGAGCAGAGAAAGGGATGGTGGCACTTACAGAATCATAGAATCATTAAAGTTGGAAAAGACCTCTGAGATAATTGAGTCCAACCATTAACCCAGCTGTGCCAAGTCCACTACTAAACCATCTCTCTAAGCACCACATTTACGCATTCTTTGAATACCTTGATTAGCAGTTGACTCTCCCACTTCCCAGGGCAACCTGTTCCAATGCTTGACCATTCTTTCAATGACAAAATTTTTTCTAGTAACCAATCTAAACCTCCCCTAACTAAACTTCAAGGAAACTTGAGGCTGTTTCCTCCTCTCTTGTTGCTTGTTACCTGGGATGAGAGACTGACTCCCATCTCACTCAATCTCCTTTCATACTCCTGTGGGAGAGGCAAGTTCTGTACCATAAAATTTTTTCTAGTAACCAATCTAAACCTCCCCTAACTAAACTTCAAGGAAACTTGAGGCTGTTTCCTCCTCTCTTGTTGCTTGTTACCTGGCATGAGAGACTGACTCCCATCTCACTCCATCTCTTTTCATACTCCTGTGTAGACCACAGAAATGGAAAATGGGGAGAGGGAAGTCATGCACCACGGCTTCCTAGGCTGCAGAATAACTTCAGTCAATTTCCTGCACCCAAAGCAGAATCTGCTCTTCCCCTCAGTTTTAGCAGTTTGAATCAGTCCTGTGGTACTGGTAACTGATCCTTCCTTCAGTGCAAGTATTTGCATGGCTTGGCACATGCTACTGAAAAATGAGCTGGATTAAAGCTTGCTCAGGAAAAACAAATAGTAAAAACAGTAAAGCAGGAGAGAGTGGCTGGGGCAAATGGAAGAATTGCTTCAGCTTCCATTTCTGCTCATGTGCGTGAGTATCACCCATTTAGAGGGGCGTGTATATTTTTGATGGTATTACATTTTGGCTGTGGCATTTAGCAAAGTAACTCAGTAGTGAAGATTAAAGTTAGACAATATGTTAATATATTGATTACTGATTTGCTTTGTGATCTTAACTCATTTGGCTATCTTATGGGTCAGCTTAAAACTGGGTATTAATAGAAACTGGCTCTTATACTTGCTTGCTATTTTTTTTCCCCAGAAAACAAATTTTTCCTTCTGCTTCTGCTCTCCTGAAACTCTGAAGCTGTGTAGGACTCCAGATAGGTTTTGTGCAATCTGCTAAAATTAGCTCATTTTAACTTTCAAAGAACTGTGGCCTCACCTGATATGTTGGGTACAACTGAGGCTTCAGATTGCCCAAATCCCACTGACAGACTGGGTGGGTGACCTACCTTTGCACACAGGCTGCAACAGTCAATAGAAAGAGCAATGACAAAAACACGTGGTAGAGGACAGTGGGGTCACTGGTTATATATAGGAAGAGTCACTCCAAAAATAGAGTAGTGTTTGGAGGTGAATAACCTTAGACTATTTTAGGGCTATTGAAAGAGCTCTCTTTTTTTTTCTGCCTTTTTTTTTTAATCTCTTGGAGATGGAAGGATATTGCTGAATAAGGAAGCTACAATCCCATTTACTTTATAGCTGACAAATCATGAGTACTTGGAATCAATTTAAATGTCTTTCAGTGCATATAGTTTATTGCACAGGCCCATTAATTAATTTTTTTTTCTGTTCCATAATTTTGTACAATGGTTGGTTGTAATATGACAACAAAACTGGATCTTCAGAGATTTATTGTTCTGTAATACTTTGGAAAATTAAGTGCCTAGTATATAGAACTATTAACTTAAAAGCTATTTTTTCCTACATGTGTGCAACAAAAAATAGTCTCTGAATAATGAATATCATTCCTGTATTTGATTCATATCTGAAAGTAATTTTGAAGAATTTTGATATATCTTGTCTAAAGTACCTCTTGTGTGTTTTCTGACTCCTTCCTGCTCAACATATGCTGTAGGGCATTTTGAAATGAAGGTGAGTGAAACTGATACAACCCATAAAAATAGATGAATGGTATTAAGCCATTTGATTTATCCATGTAATCATGAGCTGTGGTATTCCTTGAGCCTCCACATCTTTCTTTCACGTAAACATGCTACCCTGTGGCTGGATTCAGTAAACACTTCCCCAGAGCTTTTCACTGGCCATGGAGATGGCTGGTACAGCATTCAAGCAGACCTGCTTTCCCTGGACTCTGTACAGCTTCAGGAGCCTTTTAAAGCTTTTACCTACCATAGCCTCTGGACTACTGGAGGGAGATAGTTCTCTCACCTGCAGTTACTGGAAACCATGGTGCCTCCAGCTGCAGGTGTCCAGGAACCTGCACATCACTTCCAGCTTGATCATTCTCATTCTGTATTCTCCTGAGCAATTGCTGCAATGTAGAGCTAACAGTACAGTTCCTGAGACAACGTGTGCACAGTCTTATGTCTCCAGTTATTCAGGAAAAAAAAATGACTAACCCCTTCAGTAGCCAGATGGAAATTTTGAAACTGTTTATTCCATGCCGTAGAACCCATGATGTCATTTAGCTTTCACTATGCTGAAAACAAAGCCAAAGGCTCCTCTACACGTTCCCCCTCTGCTTTATTGTGTTTGAGATGGAAGGGTAATTGTTCTTGGCAAGGGTGACTGCATTACAGCTGCCTTTGACTTCCAGGTTTTTTTAGTGCCATCATGGTGGCTAAATATGTGCAGAACACTGTGACACAGTGGGGAAAATGGGATTTCATTTCTTTGAAATTAGAAAAAAATGTGATTCTTTCCCTTTGAAGACAATTGCCAGAAAACCAAATCGATTCTATTTTATTTTTAAGACTTGGAAGGTTTTGATTCTGTAATACCAATTGCTGAGAAGCTTAATCATCCAACTACAACCAGACCAAAAGCTACTGGCAGGCGACCACCCTCCCAGTCTCTCACATCTGTAAGTTAATTTTCCTTTTCTTTAAAAACTATTTTTAAAAATATATTTTTTTCTGATTTTCCTCCCCTCCTACTAGTGTTCCTTGGTGTTTTTACTACTTTTACCCAGCCATTCCTTCACACGTACAATGAGGCAGAGAGATGCAGATCGGGAAAATTACTGTCAAAAGGCTGCCAGTGTTTTGAATATTAATGTTTAAAACATTCCCTTCCTTCTAAGGTTTATACCCCCTTATTTGGATGCTGCCAAGTGTTCCTTGCTAGCCATGACTGAGCCCAGAAAAAAACCTTATAAAAATCTTTGGAATAAACTAATTTGTGTGAAATATTGAGGATTTTGAAAATGTTTCCCAAAAGAAGCATTTCTCTTGGTTTCTTGCAGACATTTACCAGATTTTGAGGAAAATAGACTATTCAGTGTTCAACAGCCCTGCTTGAGCTGTCTTGTGTTTCTTCTCATTAAGGTCACAGTTGTAAATACAAGGGTGATTTAAATTTCCCTCTCTAATATCTATCTTTAGACAAGTTGGTCTCATAAACAATACTTTGGAAACCACTGCTTAGCTTTTCAATGTCTTCTTCTCTGGGGTTTGGGGTTTGTTTGTTTCCATGTTTTTTGCATTGTGGACTATCAGAATGAGAGCAACTACTGATGGTTATCTGGGTCCGTGTTGCTGAAGAAAAACAAAGTGGAAGGAAGCAAAAAGGATAATTGTGAAACTAATAGAACTCAAAAAAGAGAATGCTATCAAAAATGACTGCTGTCATATGTAGAGAAATGTATAAGAGCAGTATAGAGGTTCTTCTTCCCCTGTCACATATATGAGGAAATGATCAAAGTGGAAAGAACCCTCCCTTTTTGTGCCTTTACCAAGAGGCTGTGCACAGGGCAGCCCTGCAGTGCCAGCACCGTGCACTGGCAGTGGCTGGGGCCTCTGGAGAGCAGCAGGGTGGGACCTGCTCTGAGCAGAGCCACCCTGGTGACAGAGCCGGCATCCCCATGGCACAGCACTCAGCGTCCCGCCTGCGACAGGAGGCTGCTTCCATCTCGTGATGTCATGCAGTGCAAAGCTGTAAATTGATGCTGAATTCAACTCATAAGCATACCTTATTTCTTGAATGCTTTGAAAGCAGTCTAGCTTTGAAAATAAGAGGCAGAAAAGGGGGAGTAGGGGGACAAAGAGTCCTGATTTTAGGTATTGTTACTTGGAAAAAGATAGCTAAAAAAGTTCTTGTACAATGAAAATATCTGTGCTTTTCTTTTTCTTCTTTTGTGATGTGTGTTTGTCTATATAGTCATCCCTCTCAAGCCCTGATTTCTTTGACTCACCAAGTCCTGAAGAAGAGAAGGAAGAACATGTTTCCATTACTCACAAAACTCTTGAAGTGTCAAGGAAATCAAGAACTGTTACAATATCACAAGTAAGTTAATTGGAATGCCTCTGCTTAACCTTATCACATGTATCTTCTTTTTTTAAAGCTGTACTGAAATATTTAAAATTTAATTAATCAGTCACCTGGTAACTGCCCACTTAAAGAAGCTTAAAATTATAAAGGTTACTAAAGAATGTTCTGTGCTTGAAAGGCAAATCTAAAATGAATTGCACAGTTAAAATGTGTCAAATAACCATATTGTGAAAAAAAATCCTTCTTGTGCAAATGCATTTTACAGAATCAGAGAGGCTGGGAAATAAATTTTAGACCCTGTCTTTTTGCAACTTTAAATTGAGTTTACATTAGAAGAGTCTGTGAGCAGAGAAAATACAACTCTTTGACACATTCTAATAGTATGTGAATTTAAATTTGCAAATATAATCACTTTTGTACTGGTATAATTGTATTCATTTTATTCTTATTGTATATTGGTAGACTACTGTAGCAGAATCAACTATTACAAAAGGAGTGTGTGGCTTTATACGTTTGAACTATTTTTTAGTACATAAGGATACCTTTAATAAGAAAAATACTACATTCTAATAGTTTGTCAAGTATTTGAAAGATGAAGTCTTGCACTTCTGTGATCAAGTTCTAAGGATGTTTTGCTATGTAGCTCCCTCTTCTGGGAGCACTTGCACCAAGGAATACTGCTAATGGGGCCAACATTTCTAAGTTATATGACAACACTGTAGATGTTGTTCCTGTAAAATGAGATGGCTGCTATTAGAAAACAGCTACTTGAGGCTTTAATGTTGATAGCCAGTTAAGCTCTGGAATAAGATGCTCAGATCCATGACTCCAGTTGTGCCTTGCTTGCCTGCTCCAGATTTGAACTCAGCCTGAAATTTCTTTTCAGTCCAAAGGAGACTTGCACCTACTGATGTATGGGGTTATTATCCATGAAAGATCTGTTTATAGGTACATAATACTCACACCCTACTCTGCTCTGGTGAGACCCCATCTGGAGTTCTACGTCCAGCTCTAGGGTCTCCAGCACAGGAAGGATATGGACCTGTTGGAGCAAGTCCAGAGGAGGCCACTGAGATGATCAGAGGGATGGAGCACCTCTCCTATGAGGAAAGGCTGAGAGAACTGGGTTTGTTTGGTTTGGAAAAGGGAAGGTTTTGAGGTGTCCTAATTGTGGCCTTCCAGTTCCTGAAGTGAGCTGACAAGAAAGATGGAGAGGGACTATTTACAAGAGCATGGAGTGATAGGAGAGGATGATATAATGGTTTCAAACTGAAAGAGGGTAGGTTTAGATTAGATATTAGGAGAAAAAAATTCTTTACTGTGAGGGTGGCAAGGCACTGGAATGGGTGCCAAAACAGAAGTTGTGTATGCCCATCCCTGGAAATGTTTAAGACCAGGTTGGATGGGGTGTGGAGCAACCTGGTCTAGTGAAAGATGCCCCTTTCCATGGCAGGGAGATAGAACTAGGTGACATTTAAGGTCCCTACCAAACCAGATACACAAACTAATGGATAAAATGTTAAAAGAATACTATCCAGGTCATTGAGTCAAGTTTTCAAGGCACAAGAGTGATTCAGCTTTCTTGTGATTATAATACCATTTTTGTTTATATTTATGGTGAGACTTGGTTTTTGTACAGAACACTTGTTGAATTCAGTGTTTTCCTAGATCAGGTTCTGTGCTCAATCATGGTTGCCTGACCTAACATTCCAACAGTATAGTAGGGAAGACTGTTTTTGCACAACTTGGTGGATCCTGCTCTTCTCTTCCTATCATAATTTTTCCTGATTTTCATCTCATCACTAACTTTTCTCTCAATGACTTTGTTCAGTTAATGCCACCCTGCCAATCTCCAAGTCCTCACTTACAGTGTCTCCTTCCATTTGCATACCATTTATTCTCACTATTTTGCCCTATTTACCATTCAACTTCAATATCTCTTTTTCAAAGAGAGTTGGAAGACTGCCTAGAGCTTTTTCTTACTCTTGTCCAAATCAGATTTTCAAACATGCCTAGTAGGTGTCAAATAATGCACATACAGCACTGCCAAACAACAGTGTGAAGACTCCCTTTACTTGCCATTGTGATACCTGTACTTGTACACTGTTCTCTGCATGCAGTGAAGTAGATGGTCATGTATGGTTGGTAAACTGCAGATTTTCTAATTGTCTAATAAGTATAAAATTTTATATTACATTATATTACATAATATACATATATTACTTTATGTAGCATATAGGAGTAGAGGCTTGTCTAATAAGTAGAGCACTGGATCGCAGTTAAGAAGCATGGAATCCTTTTTAGCTAACCACATGATTCCAGGGTTGTAGGTTAATGGTGTGTTTTTCTGTCAAATTCCTGGAGGATTAAAGAGCTATTGGTAGTTATGTGGATTCATGGAAGCTTTGATTAACAGAGGACAGCACACTACACTTCTTTATTATTAATATAATTTTGAAGCCATGGGATTTTCTTCTGTATATGTCATACCAACAAGCAAATCTAATGAATATTTTTCTATTTTCATAATGCTAGGGGGAGCCTGTAATACATTTTTTAATTTTTGAAAAAAACTTGGAAGATTCCTTCAATAGTTGGTGGGAAATTATAAATTTAATTTACAAAAAATACAACTTGGATTCTTGGCCATGTAGTTTTGTGCTCTGTTGGAGACATCCATGGATGTAGATGTGTTCTCACAAACATCTGAAAGAAACACTGAGCATCTGTCCCTGGTTTAATTCACTGCTACATCTGAGATCTTGGAAATGCTGTTGGTGAACTTTTGCATCACAACCAGACCCCCTCTGAAGCACACATACAAAGATGATAACTAATCACTATATTTATCATGCTTTTGCCAAGACTGTTGGAATGTCAGCATTACTGAAGAGCAGCTAAATACTTAGCACTGGTTAGAGGTTTGATTTTCATAAAGCTTTCTGCAGACATTAAATGTTTTTCTTTTTGTTGCAGGTGTCTGATAACAAAACTTCCTTGCCTCCAAAACCAGGAGGTTTGGCTAGTGGCAGTAATGTACCACCATCACTATCCCCTTCACCATCACCTGGATTTCACTCAATTGCTATGGGAACAACAGGCCACAGGTCAAATTCCCCATCCCTGTTTGGTACTGAAGGAAAGCCAAAGACTGAGCACTTGAGCCAAGGTCAGACTGCCCTGGAAGAGCTGAGAACACAAATTAGGGAGCTAAGAACCATCATTGAAACCATGAAAGACCAGCAAAAGTAAGTACTGCAAATCACAGCTGTAGGTGGGATGGATCCGTTCGTGCATAGTGGTGGCAGTTTCTGGTTGAGCTTGCCTTCATGAATGTTACTCTGCACAGCTGGCATATGTGTTTGTGAGTGATTTTCATGTGACAGAACATATTCAGGAATGAGAACCTCCACAAAAAAGACCTGCACTATCCACCAGCGTTTTTTTCCTGTGTTATAAACAAGTAGATGTTTATGGGGTGTTAAAAAAGTTAACTTGCAAGCTGTAAGCAGTGAATTTTGGTTTATTTGTCAATAACTATCTGGGAACTCATGTGCATTGATCATAATAAAAGGGGTGCATTTCTTATAGTTGTAGTACAAATTGCTACAAGCTCCTAAAGTTATTAAATTAATTTGTTATTTGACTGCACATTTCCCAGATCGTGTTACTCTAATTGTGACTAGGTCATCTGAAGGCCTTTGTGTTTATGGCCTTGAATCTTACTATTTTAGTTTTGGGCACCTTTGTTTTCTTTAAGTTGCTCATTTCTTAGGAGAAACTGGGGCTGGCTCGTAACTTTGGATGTTCCTGAGACTATTGAATGCTTTGGAAGCTAAACCTTGACTTACGTTGTCAGTTGTGTGTAGCCCAGGCAGGAAACAGAAAAGGGCAAGCAGCGTGCAGAGCCTGTGGCGGAACAGAGGTGTGCGGAGTTTGGGAGAAGATGCGGGAGGGCATGGTTCAAGCTGGATGTAGCCAGCAAGCCCCACGGCCTCGCCTCTTAGGCTGACCCTGCTCCTCTGGTCTCCCCGGCCCTTCTTGCAAGGGCAGCTTCCACCTACTGGTATCTGTCCTAAGGTGAGATCAGTCAGTGGGAACATGAGAACGTGTCTGCTCCTTATAGCTATGTTCCCTTTCTCAATAAAGAAGAATGACAGGAAATCCATATTTGGGATCGTTAAGTCTTATAAATGAAGTTGAAGTTTACATTGTATTGCTGGCATAAACAGCTTTTAAGTGGCTTAAGTATGCGATAGGATGGGCAGGATTTGTGTTACCAGTTCCTATAACCCACCAACAGTCAATACATCTACATTTTGTATGGCAAAAGGCAACTGGGTGCTGCTACAGTGGTGATCCAGCTAGGCCAGAGCAAAGCCTGTGGATGCAGGGCTGATAGGAGGCGTTAGTCATTAGCCATGTGGGATGGGGCGGGGTACTGTCCCGTAGTGAATTTTACTTCTCTCTGCTATGGCCTAGAGTATACAAGAGTATGCTGACTTCAATTAGATGTTCAGAGGAGAAAAAAACAACTAGTGAAGTGGGGTAAATATGTCTCCAGGAAATAATATTTTGTATTTTACTAGTGTGGTCATTTCCATCCCAAGCTTCTTTTGCATTCTTTCAACAGAAAAGAGATTAAACAGTTGCTCTCTGAGTTGGATGAAGAGAAGAAGATCCGTCTACGATTGCAGGTACTTAAATTATTTTTAGTGTTGGGAGGTTTGATTTAGCCCCCTCCTTTTTGGGGTTTGGTCATTTAAACAATGACCTGAACAGCATGCTTTAACCTGGTCAGGCAGATGAACTAAAGGGTCATTATAGGCCCCTTCTAACCAAAATTATTCCATTCTAATCTATGTTGTGCTATACTCTTCTATTTCATATACTTGATAAGTGCTTTGGTACTGATTATATGTTATATTTTTATGGTATAGGGCAACTGTTCTTCAAACTAGGGATAGAAAATGGAATTGTAATTTCACTGGACTGTTCCTTCTCTGTAAACCACTTGGGAACATGGCAAAGGGTGGCAGAACTGGGGATCCTCAATGTCTGTGCTCCAGGGCTGCTTAAAGGACTTTATGTGTCCAACCACATAGCAACATGGCTTCTAATAATACACAGCTCTTGTTCAGCTTAAACTGAAATTTATTCAGCTAAAACCCAGGGAACATTTTCAATAGCCACTGTTGATTTAGTCTATCAGGCCAGACTATTCAGAGTTATCCAGAGATATCTTTACATCGTTATGCCCTGCACTAATGAGTTTAAAATTATGACCTTACAGCTGAATGCTTTTACTCCAGTTCAAATATTGCTTATACTGGTAAATGTTTAGATGCTAGATAAGATGCATTATTAGCTTTACATGAAGATAGGAGTTAACAAAAAGAGGTAGCATTAGTTACAGTGCTCTGATAGACACAGTACTCAGCCCACATATTAAAGACTGCCTTGATGATGGTGCAGTTGAACACAGGGTGAAACAGGTGGGTTTGAATAAATCCAAGACCCTTGCCTTAGGGTTTCCAGTGTCTGTCAGAGGGACCAAGTGTACAACTGGGGCTGCTGATGCTTTCAGCCACATCCATTTCAGAATGGCTATACATCCTTCAGAGACTTTAAGATGGGCACAGGCTGGATGGTTGTAGAAGGCAACCACCATGCTGGCTGTAAGTGCAGCTGCTGGTGAATGGACACGGTGCTCATTCTGCAGTAATGCCAGGCAGTGAGCTGTGTGGCTTGCAAAAGTTGTAATTTAAAGAGATTGAGAGGTCTTGCAGTACATTCAATGATTGCACTTGTCATGATCTGAGGGAGGAGGCTGTGAATGGTCATCTTATACAGTTGAGGAGCACCTCAGTTTGTGAAATCTGTGGAAATACGAGTGGTATAAAGCCTGTAGCTGACGCCTGTGGACAAGAGGGAATGTGCTTTTCAAGTGGCATCAATTGTGCCTCAGTTTGCTAAAGCATTTCATTTAATAAAATACTTTTTCTTCTGTTTGTTTTCAGATGGAAGTTAATGACATAAAGAAAGCTCTTCAATCAAAGTGAATACTTGATAGGTGGAATGTTGCATTATTCTTCATGACTGAGACTCAAATTTATGCCCCAGCCAAAATAACTTTGTGCCAAATGATTTAAGAATTGCCTCAACATCCCTTTATTTGAAGGATTAGCACAACAGTTTTTGATAGCACAACAAAAACACCAACGAGAACAAAATTTCTACCCAAAGCCGTGCTGTGCAGCACTAGTTGTGACTGAAATTGATCTTCTTGTGCTAAAGGCTCTCTACTTCAAGATCCTAGGTGAAATGAAAACTCAGGCAGTTTAGTCCATAGTGGTACTATTTTGATGATATTTTTCCATAAATAAAGTGTATTTCAGATTATCTGTTTACAAGCTTTATGATTTTGACTTTTGGTTTTTAATTGTCTTTTGTCACAGATTTTAAGATGTTTGTACTTCATATAGCCAGGAATGAATGTTAATGTTGGGGCTGAAGGGATTATTTTTGCTTCGAGATTTAACAGCCTACTTTTCTTTATGGTTTTAAGTTCTGTTAAATATGCAATTTTTTGTCCCCAAATCCCCTACAACTTAAACTTACATTGTGTACAGTAATGTATTTACAAGAAAGAAACAAACCAACAGAAGTCTGGTCTTTGCAATGATTTGTGCCTTTCTTTGCCACACACTGACTGGAGCCGGTTGAGGCCAGGTCTCCCTATGTAGCTACCACGACGACTCCTGTCCCCGGTGTCCTCCTGTCCCCGGTGTCTGGCAGAGGTCACCTTCCCAGTGCCAGCTGCTCGGTCAGGAGAGCGCGTTTGTGCCAGCTGGCAGGACAAAAGGGCACAGCTGAGAGCAGCTTTGTCTTGAGCAGCTGTGGCTTTTTAGCTTTCCTGGTTTGGATAGGCCTCTCCCTCAACCTGAATGTTCATCTCCGCTTGATTTTCATTAGATGATTTAAACACCCACCTCTGTCCCCAATTTTGCACAGAGTGAACAGAATATGCATTATTAAAGCAAAAATAAATAAAAGTAATCTATAAAACATGAATAAAAAGTTGTATTATTTCATGCACAAGGTTCTCTGTCGTGTGACAGTGTTTCATTTGCTGTTGACGTGGTATTTTTGTGTAAGTAGGACTATGAAGTGTATCCGTCTGTAAGTGTACAATATCATATGTTTGCTATATGATATTGTACACTTACAGACGGATACACTTCATAGTCCTACTTACACAGCAGGACTGTCTTCTCACCATTTTGTTGAACCAGATGCTTACTTCAGTTTCTCTGTTTGCTTTCATTCTTTCAAAATTTCACATTTTCCTGGTTGTGGTTTCATGTGTTCTTAACTAACCACAGAGTATCTCACATCTTGTCAGCAATCTCTGTTAAGTTTATAAAGTGTTTAAATAACAGATATTTTTGCATAGCATGGAGTGAGTGGGTAAGTGATGCTGGTGATACTTCCACGTAACAAAACCCCACACAAAGGATCTACTTGTCATCCCATCAAATGCTAGAGCTGGCTCCAGCAGCACACCCTGTATCAACATGAACCCCCCTGCCTGCCAGGAGCTGGGTGAGATGTAGCATGCTGTTGGCTGGTCACATTCACATATGGTTGGCAGAGTTCCCATAATCTTTTTGATATGCACAAATACATAAAATACACACTGCACCATACCCAAATCTGGCTTTACAGGTCTCAGCTGGCAGTACAGAACCTTACTTTTGGGATGAATTTTTCTTCCAGAGCATCTGCTTTTATTGTAACAGTGGTGTCTGAGATTTAAAGATAGGGTAGTGAAACGAGATTTTTTTTTAAAGTCACAATACATTGCTCAATGTACTCAAACAGAAACACTAATAAAATATTTTATCACTGAAATGCTCCTATGTAACATTTCTAAATATTTACATTAAAATATTTTTGTACAAAGAAAGAGAGTCCTGCCACAGCTTTCCAGCAATAAGGAAACATTACTACATTACTTCCATGATTTTTGTAAAGTTAGTACCAGAGTTAGGAGAACAGAAGGAAATGAAGGGATAAGAAATAAGAATTCTGTTGGGGTTTATAGTTATACATTTGCCATATTTATCCAGGAATTAACTGCTCTGGATTCCTAATTCCCTGGAAAGAGATAAACTACTGTATCTGTGGTAAATAAAGTATTGATCCCTGAGCTGTGCCCCAGAAATATATCAGACATCTCAGAAGTGTTCCATCTTTTGAAAATAAAAGTCTGAATTTGGAACTAGATTCCAAAAGAAAAAAATAATTACATTCTTTATTTCCCCTCTCCTGTTGAAATGAACTTGTCATTTTACAAATCTAAGTTAGAAGTCCAAAAAACCATACTTTGTAGAAGATGGTTAAATAAGTATTTGTGAAAATGCTTTGCTTTGCAAGTTGTTTTTTCTGGGAGAGGACACTGTAGAAATACAAGTTCTTCCTGCTGCATTTCGTTACAATAATAGTATTTCGCATAAGACATGGATTTTCCCTTCCTAAAGAATATCAAATATGCATTAAACTTGTGGATATAAACTGCTGCTTTTAAAAGTGTTTGGTTTTATATTTAAAGAAAATCAGAAAACACTGGTGAGCTACAAAGTGATTTTGCTGTGAAAATGATTAAATCTTGTTGTTTGAAGAGTTGTGTAAAATGACTTTTCATTAACATGCACATACTATTCCTGTAGCAGACTTTATGTGTAGAAGTCAGGCTCATACCTTTGGATGATAATATCCAAATTCTTGATTCAGTAAATTTTTGGTTATTAAGAAGACAGTTTTATGTTCCCATTTTGTTCTTACAATTCTAAAAGGAGCAAGTATTTCTTAATGTGAGCTCATAGCACTTAGAACTTTTTAAAGTTCTACATGCAAGTAAGATGGTAAATACTTGAAAGTGTATCTTAAATTTCATCTTCTGTGGTTCTGTTACTAATTCATTTGTGAATGAACGAAAGGTTCAGATGAATTTTTTGTTATGCTAACAGGTCAAAGGACTGAACTCAACTCTATGCAGTAATTTTTATTTTTATGTGTATGAAATGTCCATGAGTGCCACGCTCTGTGACAGACAGGACTGGCATTTGCACCTATGAAACAAGATGAGACAGAGCTGTAAAACACCCTCAGAAGCTCATGCTCTGCTGAGGTTACAGAACCCTTACCTCCTCTTCCTGTGGAGCTGCCTGGGCTGTGAGCAGCTCCCCTGTCCCCTGCTGCCTGGCTGTCCGGCTGCTTCCCTGTGCATCCCGTGCACGGAGCCTGCGGCACAGACAGGTTTGCTGCTGCAGGGCTGCCGTGGCCAAAGGTGTCTGGTGTTCCTGTGCTTTCCTTGGCCATGCCACAGCACAGCTGTGCTGACGCTTTTAGCCTCTGTCTGGGTGTTTATGCTCCAGGGGCCTGCCTTGGGAGCAGGGGGCTGTGCTTGGAGGTTCTGCAGTTTGTGGGTCCCATAAATACCAGGCACCACAAGCCAAGGAGAGAGTATGGCTGGGTGGGGTGATGGGCAGTGCTCCTGCTTGCAGGAATGATCAGCAGTCTGCAGGGCCAGGAAGAGCTGAGGACTCAATGTCTGCATCTCCTCTGAATAAGGACCCTGGGGCTGGAAACTGGACAGAGGCACATTGATGAGGAAAGTGTGAAGGCTGGTGAGAAAGATGATATATTTCATACAGGAGAGCTGTGGTTCGAAAGCAGGCAGGATTTTTGTTTAAAGTAGAAACAGCTACTTTACAATTTGGCACTGAGGAGGCTTTTTCAACGGTGTGAGGGTGGCAGGGCTGCTGGGCACCAGCAATTCCCATAGGCTTTGGTGAGGACAGGGTCCCCCACGCACTGACTTCTGTTTGTGGCAATCCTTAAGTTAAAAAGAGCCAGAAGAGGTGGAGCTTCCCCACACAAAACATTGGGTAATTGTCTCCATGGTTATTAATACCCTTCAGCCAGAACTTAGATTTTGTTTGGCACCTTTTGCCTCAGCTGACTCCTGAGCTGGCCCAGGAATTAGCTGGTTGCTTGTGACCCGGCCCGCTCACTGCCAGCTTCCTGCAGCTGCTTCCCTCCTCCTCAGCTCCAGCCTCCCCGCTCCAGCCATTCCCTGCCTTTGGAAAATAACCAGCTTCTTTAGGTCACCACACCTGAAGGTGAGAGGATGCCAGCGCTTCCCGGCCTGGAAAAGAGCAACTGAGGAAGCAAAAGACACCATTTAAATGCCGTCAGGAAGCTGCGGTCCTGTGTGCGTGCCAGGAACGAGCAGCCGCGGTGCCACCAGCCCGGTGCCAGCCAGGAAACGGCCCTGGGCCATCCCCTCTGCTTTCGGCTCAGGGAACAAAGGTTATTGCACCCGCCCCACGCGTTGCTGTTTGGTGTTCTCTCTTTTAATGAAGATGATTTCCAATCCAACGCAGACACAAGCTTTTAGAGGCAGTGAGTGTAAGCCGCAGGCAGCCTCAGGAGGAGATGCTTGAGAGCCTTTCTTTATGCTGCCTCAGTCAGGCTTTTCTTGAGCCAATGATGCAGCTGAGCTGCTCCTTGAAGTGCTCACAGTTCCACTGGTGAACAGTGTGAGGGGCTGGAGTGCCAACAGCTGAACTAACAAAACGGCTTCATGCTACTGTGAAATTTTATTTAAAGTATTAGAAATTAAACCGTATTTTGAAATGTGTTAGCACTGTAGGATGAAAAATTTAAGATGAAAATTATTTTAATTGAATTGTTACCCTACAAATTGGAGTGTTTAGTATATTTTAGCAAGATAATTAATGCTAGACAAATCACTAGATTCAATTGTCCTGACATATAGTAAAGGTTACAATAGAGAGGCAGGGCCTACCAATCTCTCTCAGCCCCTTTGGATAAGCAGGTTTCAAACTCTGTTATCTTCCTTTTTTTTAACATAGGAAAAGCAACCGGAGAATATAGCTGATGATAATCACAGGAAAACAAAATTGGCATTTATCAATATGATCTTAAAACATCTAATAGGCTGTTTCTTGGAGGAGAAAACTTGCCAATTAGAACACCAAAGCAAATTAGATAAGAATTAGCAGACTTCAAAACCAATTTTGAATATCAGGACATTAAAGAAACAGCTGTTCTTGAAACTGTCTCTGGTAAAACCCCTTCACTTCACCAAGCCCAGACCCAGCATTTTCATTTGGTATGGGAAATCATATTCCTCAGTACAACAAACCCTTCCCTGTGTCCTTCATCCCAGCTACCGAACAGCAAATATCCTTTTAGCAAAGGGACCCTCATGGTGCTCTTCACCTCCTCAGGTAACAGCAATGAAGATTTTGGGATTTTGTGAAACCACTTCTTGGGCTTATCTTAGAGCTAGTGAAAATTAAGCTGGGCAGCTGTCCCTGCCACAGGATGACCCATTACCTGGGTTTACCCCCTTCTAGGGATGGGTTTCATTGCAAAGGGCACACCAAGTAAAGGAGAAAGCTCAATCACACAATCTGTGCACCATGCTCTTTCTCCTAGAACAGAGCACCAAACACAGAACAACAGCTAATGCAGGGTAAGTAGAAAAAAGGTGCACCTGCATGGAAATTGCTACTGCTAGATAATTTGGCTGCTCTGGATTCAAAGAACCAAATCTACTGAGCTCAGACAAATTTACTGTTGGAAGCACAGATGCAGCTATTTAGCAAATAAAAGTACTAGGTAGGGCGAGGCATGATGTAAATCTTGAGACCCCAGCAAAAGCAGCGCTGGCTGGAGAAAGCTTACTCATTAATGTTCGGCACGTTTCTTGTGGGAGATGCAGGCTGTTTGTGCTGGGATTACACAGTTGTGCCTGGTGTGTCACTGATCTCAGGGGAATGAAAACTGACGTTCTAACCTGAAGAACCTGCTCGCCTCAGAAGTAAGCTCTGTAACCTGTGCTTGGGGAGCTCTTAACACAAGAAGGATGTCACATTACTGCAATAACTACAGGCTTCAATATTGGACTTGGTCTAATTGAGATATATTAAAGTCAATAAGGCTGATTCAGTCTAAGTGCTGATTCAGAACTCCCAGATGTCACCAGTGTGCTCTTTCCAGCTGGGTGCAAGTCTGGGGTAAGCCTGAATTCTCTTATCCCCATTTTTTCTCACCTTCTGTGTGCTCTGAGTCAGGCCTCATGCTTCCTCAGCCCTCCCCTGCATTATTACAAAAGGGAGCAATCTCAGATTCTAAATTTCCTCTTGACCCAAATCTGACACCTTCCTGCTCCAGAAATGTATGTCCCAGTACCCCTGTGACACAGAGGAGAGGAACTGCCCACTTAAGGACACAGCCCACAGCCTCTGCCTAAATGAAAGTGCTGATGCAGCTCAGGTAAGCTGGTTGCCTTCTGCAGGCTCTGGCTGGAGTAATTTCATTGGCTGGACCAAGATGTTGCTGTGCCTCTTTCTGTTAAGCAGAAAGCAAATGGGACTCTCCTCAGGTTGGTTTCACACTTCAGCAGTGTGTGTGTATCACAAGGAAATCTGCAACCTGTTGGTCTTTCCATTTGGGGATATAAGAAAGAGTATCTGACGTTTGTCCTACGTGCCTGTGTGTGCCAAGGTACTAACCTGATTTTCTACTTTGTTGCTTGTGAATAGCTGAGAACTCTCCAGAGCAATACTGAAATAGTTCACAGTTTTACAACTGGATTTAAACTTCCAGAGGAAAAAAGTCTGTGCAGTAATAAAAAGGATACTTTTTACTACTTCTTCCAGAAATCTTACTGCTATCACTCTTTTCCTCAAATAGCTGTTACTTGGAATTTCCCAAATAAAAAGAAGAGGTAGGTGTTTCCATTACAAGGTTATTAGCAAAGAATGTATTGGTTCCTACCAAAAGGTCAGGAATGCTCAGTGCTTTCTAGGTGTGTTGGATTAGAACAGGAAGCAGGTTATTATTTAACTTGCTTTTTACTGTGAAGTACAGGAAGAAATTCTTTGGCATTTTGACAGAAATGTGATTTGACACAGTGATGGGCTGAAGTCTCATTTACAGCATTATAAAATTTTCTGTAATGATTCCTATCCTGGCAGATAGATGTCTGAAAAGGGACTGCATTTGAGTGACAATGTGTCTGGCCATTAAATTTTCTAACTGTACAGGAGTGACGTGTTATTTGGCAGCAACTTAATAGTCTCAAGCATGTGACACCACTCTAGCAGAGAATAAATGTCATGCAAGTTGACAATGCAGAGAAGACAAAGTGTCTGGCATCACACGTAGGTCTCACGGTGTAACCAGGAGAGCTTCAGGACCAGTGCTGAGTGTTACACACTTTTGGATTCCACCATTAAAAGCATTGAGAACTCCACCTAGCCAAGGCCAAATGTTAAAGTCAGACCCCATGCTAATGACTTCACACCTTCAGAGCATGAGCAAGCTGAGAAAATAGTTGCCAGGAATTTCAACACAGGCTGGTGTTGCTCTCTGTCTCGCTAGGTGCCTCAGCTGTGCTCCTACATATTACTGCCTGCTTCTCCCACGACTTTTCACACTGCTACTTCAGGAAGGTGAATTACTTAATAGTGTTTAGAAAACAAAAAAGCCCCTATTTTGGACATTGGTAAATTTCTCTCTTCACATATCAAGCTCATATTTAATAATGTTGCAATTTCTTGACTGCCTTAATAAGGAGAAATGCAGGTGCAACTGAAGAATTCTTACTGAAGTTTTACATAATTTCCATACTTGCTTAAATATATGAAACTTTCATTAGTACCTATTACAAAAGTGAGTATCGACATAACAGATAAGTTTTTTATTTGTCACTTTAAAGCAGCTCTTGCCTCCTGAGGACTCCTTTGCTGTTCACAGTCCCAACTGGTAACAGCAAAACCCTTGTGATTACAAATATTTAAAATGTTTTCAGACAGCACTGGCAGTTTTGCTTTTGCCAGGCTTCTAAGCCCCATGTACCCTCATTTATCTGGCATCTACAGCAATATAAAAATCACCTAATTGTCAATAAAAATGAACCACATATTCTAGTCCTCTCCCAGTTTTTACAATAGGAGTGTAATCAGGTTGTCTTCCCTGCCACAGCCACAATTTTGTTGGGCTTTCATTAATCAGTAGACACAACTGCTCGACTGGAATAAAAATTAATAGTCAGGTAGTCTTTACCATGAATGTTTTTTCAGTGAGAAACAAATTAAGAATAGCTAAAAGTGACAATATTTTCTTAAAATGGTATGAAAAACACTGAGCCATGACACATAAAGAAGTCTAGATACTTTGATAAAGCTGAAAACAAGAAAATTTATCCTTCCTGGTAAGAATATTTAATCTTCTGCCCATGCAAAATTTTAAAACCAGACTTTTTGAAGCTGCTGCTTGTAAGCAGCTGCTTCTTATTCCCAAGGGAAATGTGTATTTCTCACCCTCAGGACCTGCTGAATTGGAGAGGACTGCAGAGGAGAAAACATTATGCCAAGATGCTGTATGGGTGGAGAAATCTAGGGCTTATATTGTTATTTATTAACATCTAGTACTTCAGTACAAATATTCAGAATTTTATAGATGGTCAGATGAAGACTTCATCCTCCTAAGTTGAAAGTTTTCATTTTTCCCCAGGTTTTCTTGAGGTTTTGTCCAACATTAGTCATCTTAGTAAGGGTTCAGAAATTTCAGAGTCCATGGGAGGTGTTTCTGAATAGGGGCCTGGTTTGGTTTTCTCCCATCTGAAATATAAAAACTAGAAGTTATTTGAAATGTGTTGTAAACTGGAAATAAGGAGTTTTCTGTTTGATTAATTGGTTAAAAACTGTATTTTAGAGAACTCGAGTTAACTTCTGGCTGTTTGCTCCTCAGTTCATGAACTGAGTGAGAAAGTCCAGAGAGCCATAGATGCCTAAATCAGAATAAAGCTTTTAGCCAGATTTTATAAATGCATGTGGCCAAGTCTTGTGTCATTGCTATGATCTATCTAGCTGTCGGATAAAAAGAAATGCCAACTATCAGACATACAGAAAGTGTGAGTTCTGCTTTGACAGAGATTCAGGAAAGGTTGAGTGGGTTTTTATTCCTTCACTTTGTTATGTTGTTTACAAGTGGTCTATTGGTTGGTTTATTTTATTATTTCAAATGCAGGCATTCCTCTCTAATTGAAATTCTGATTTTATGAAAGCTATTGAGAGTATCTGCATACTTTTTTCACTGCTACCTTGCATTCCTTAGTAATCCCTGCTCCCAAAGTTTTGACATATAACTAGTCAAAATCCAAAAGCAAGATTTTTTGATTAGGATGCCAGATGTACTGCAAAGATTAGGAATTTGGAGTCAAAGCCAATTTTGAATTGATTACACTGCTCTGTGTGCATGTGAGCACACAAGGCATATCTATAAAGTTGTTATTCTCCAAGGCAAAGAAAGAGAACGATGCCCCTTTGACTAACCTTGTCTGTCACACAGAATGTCACTCTGTCCTTCATTTGCAAGGGATGGGGAGGAGCAGAAGGTCTGTGCAACAAACATGGTTCTCTGTGCAAAGCAGTGGGTCTGAACAGAAAGCTGTGCTAGGGATTATATTCTTAGACCCCGCAGTCACTTTCTTTACCTTCATTCTTTATCAGGCCACGTGAGCTTGTGAGGTGTCACACTGCCCACTGAAGTAAAAGCAAGAGGAATCCCTGAGATCTTTGAACCCAGTTCCAGTGATGATCTGGTGGCCAAGGTGTTTTAACTTCACATGACTCTGAGACATCCAAGTTTGCTCCTTGTAAAAGAGATGTGCTTTGCTGCAAGTCAAGTTTTAAAGCATTATAGCATTTTTAAATCATCTTCATTAAGTTTTTCTTCAATAATTATACTTGTTTCTTAGGTTCCATTTATACAGAGTTAGTATTTTTAATCTGACTTTTGAACAAATCCAAGCAGTTTATTAGGGAGAATTATTCTAAGGGAGAATGCACAGAATTTCGTTGAATAGCTCGTAAAGTTTCTGCATAATGACTGAAAATTAAAACACCTTTTCTCTGGATTCATACTTCAGGGAAAAAAAAAAACCCTGTTCAGTAAAGAAATCAACTCTTTACCTTGTCATCACATGACAGCAGTATCTGTAGGGTTACCGGGAGACCTGCTCACTGTGAATGAAAATAAATGGAGTAGCACACCAGCAGCAGTAACACCAAAAGATGCATTAACAAAATTTTTGCTTGGAATAGTTTAAACACCACAACTTGCATTATCCTGTGGAAAGGTGGTACAGTGGCTTGCCAGGAAACAATCTGGACATCCAAATATTTTCCCTAATGCCTGATATTCACAATACAGAAAAAATTATCTCACATCTAGGGTACAGAATTCAAGCTTTTTGGATGCATGTTCATGCAAGGCAGCTGTAACCCTGGTGGAGCTCCTTGGGGAAGCTTGTTCAGGATGCTGCTGCTTGCCAGAGCTGTGGCTCGCTGCCTGGGACACAAGGGCAGGGGAGATGTGGTCATGGCTAAGACTGTGCCCATAACTGAGGTGGCCAGTGCCAGGGGCCTGTGGATGGACTCCTAGGCACCTCTGCAGCAGGTGTGAGGGATGCCCTGGACACTGTGCTGGTGAGCATCCTTCAGCAAATACTGCCAGGGTGTGGCCAGGTGGGTTTGCACCTCAGTGGAACAGCTCAAATCTGCAGGCTCCCCATGGACCTGGATGTCTTGTGGTTTATTTGCTACTTACCTGAGCCAAGAGAGCTTGGCTTTCCCTTACACTGCATAAAATGGGAGGAGCCTCTTTACAGGTGAAAATGTCAGAGAACAATGAAATTGCTGACGAACCTTTATGATTGTTCTAGTCTGCGCTCTCTTTTTTTAAAAAAAAGGGAGGCACTAGCTGTATGTGCATTAGGGAAAAGATGGCACATTGGTCTGTGGAGTCAAACTTTATATAAATTTACTGTTTGAAATTTATAGCCCTGGGGGAAAAAAAAGAAGGAATCAGTTCCCTTAGCTCAGTTATGCTACTCAAGGATTTACAAAAAAAAAAAAAAGAAAAAGGTGGTTTCAAGGACATCTATTTTCTTTGCAGAAGTGGTAATTAATATTCTGCACTAAGTGGATTTGACAGGTGCAAAGTGCTGACTGAGAAAATTGTACCATCATCTTTACAGTTCTGTACAAGAGCAAATGTTGACTTCAGAAATTTTCCTTGGTTTTGTTAGGCTGGGTTCTATGTAAAGGCAGAAAGTCTTGGAAAGTGATATAGAAGCTGAATATTAACTTCTGGCCTGGACTTTTAAATAGGCAACTCCAGGGACAGAGTGGCTCTTTCTGTAACCTCATTTCTGGACACTTTTCCAAAAAAAGGAAAGAGGGTTGCATGACTCACCTTTTTTTCTTCTACATTTAACAATTTTTGGTTTGCACAGAAACAGTTCAAATACCCCAAAGTCTGAATCTCCTATTTATTCTCACTTAGGTGACTTGCAAGATTTGAAGGTACTGTTGCTCACTGTAAATGTCAGGCACCGAGCCACAGTTTCTTAAAACAGTCACAGCCTGTAAAATGAAGCTTCTTCATTTTAAAATGGTCCTTGTTTCTAGCTTGAAAGAAAGCATACAAACTCTGAACAAGTTACACCAGGTTAAACTACTGAAAATCAATAATAGATTGTTAGCAAAAATGTCCAAGGAAGAGTGAGGATATTGTTTGAAAGATAAATAAAATTCGGAAAAGGGAAAAATATCCTTTTCTTATTTATCATGATGTAAAATATCTACTAAGAAACTATCACTCTGTTTCAAGACCAAGAGACAGACCTCTCAACAAGCAATTTAAAGTAACAAATTATAAAAACTGCAAAATGAAACCTGAAGTCGTGTCTTAGACCTAGAACAACCTAAATTTTTATAACCCCTGGAAAGCACAAAACGCTTATTTATTATGCCTCAGTGGCATCCCACTAAGCAATCCCAGCCTATTTGTTGAAGATTGACACTAAAACAATTTTCACGATTACAGAAAGCACCACACCATGCATATATTGTTCTAAACACATTTAATTACAATTTGGTTTTTTTGCATGTTAGTTGCTAAAAGCCCAAGAATGTTCTTGAATAAGAGAAAAGAGCTCTCCTGTGTAAATAATCCCTTAACTTTGACAGCATTGTACTTTTCAATTTGTAATAACAGCTGTTCAAACAAACTTTTTTATAATTCAAAAAGTAAAAAGTAGGATTGGTATTGGGGAGGATCATAAACTTATGTGCTAGTGCTTTTTATTGATGGGAGGCTCAGTGTGCACACTGACTGTCTTCTAAATGCAGACTTCGATTTTTCTCCTATTATATCAGGTAAGTGGTGCATTACTGGATCAAGGCTAATAGACTTGGTGTGTCATACAACAGCTTACTCTTGCCTAAAGAGGAAAGCTGCCAGGAATGGGGGGGATCTCTGATGGCCATGTCATTCCTCCAAAGTCTCATATTCTAGTACTTCTGTCAAAAACACATCCCCAACCTGTGGACCAAGTCCAAAGGTTTATTTGCCCCAAACTTTCCAAAATGAGAAATAGGTTTGCCTGTTAAATCATTTATCCACATTCTCTCTAAAATCCTTATGAGCCACTAAGCAAACGTGAATACTGCACAGCACTGTGCTGTCTTCATGTTGGAGTGTTTCTTAGAAATACTGGCTATTGCAATTCTTATTAACAATCCCTGGTGTCACAGATCAGACCCTGTGTTTGAGGCAGACTTGGTTTATTTTAGCTTGAGCTGCTGGACATGGATTGTGAATAAAGAAATCCCCATGCCTTCATACTCTTACAGTCTGTGCACAAGATCTTCATGTGCCTTATGTGCACCTCTTGATCCAGTAGAAATTGATGGTCTCGGATCTTCCAACACCTCATCGGATTCTTTATCCGTGTCCACATGGACAGGCCATTAACTGCTCTTATCCTTCAGCTTGGTGCAGCCTTGGGACCCTCCTTTGTGCCACTGGGTACCAAGGTCTCAGCCCTCATCAGAAAGTGTCCAGTCTTTCTCTGTTTCCTCCCCTGCTGAGCCAGCCATGCTGACAAAGGGAGCTCATTTCAAGTTCACCTATCGTGTTTTGTGCAGCACCTATTCGTGCTAACTTGTAAGCAAGTCACAATTAAACTTAAGCCTATGCATTTCTCATATTCTATAAGTAAATCTATTTTAATCCCAAACAGACAGACACCTAGAGAGGAAAATACCATGCTGTAAGTCTTTGATTGTTGCTTTTGTTGTATTACTCCATTGAAAGGATGGTGAGGCATTGTAATAGGCTGCCCAGGGTAGTGGCTGAGTCACCATCCCTGGAGCTGTTCAGGTGTGGGTGTGGCACTTGGGGATATGGTTAAATGCTGAACATGGTGGTACTGGGTTAACTCCATGGTGGTACTGGGTTAACTGGAGTTGGACTCCATGATGTTAGAGGTCTTTTCCAACCTCAGCAGTTCTCTGTTTCTGTGATTACAGCATGGGGTAAAATCACTGATAGCCACATAGTCTTCACACTACAGCAAAAAGTGAAGACGCTCTTTGTCTAAAACCTCATCTGTCACCATGAGTGGAAAATAAAAACTTTCCAGATGGGTTTACTACTTCAAACACAAATTTGCAGGAGGACTGTGCTTTTCCACTGTTCCCTTGATCATTAGTTGGTTGTGGTCTCCGTAGGGTGACTTTTGACAGCTGGGGTACAAGGCTGAGATATTAAGCTATTCAGGCAACATGCACCAGTGCCTGGACCAGTAGCAGTGCCAAACCCAAGGCTGCTATCACCAGCGTGGCTAATAAGAAAAATGTGTTAAAAAATAAAAAATAATTTTGTTCTTATAAAGAAGCCAGGAATTGCCACAGAGTTACTAGAAGCTGATTTTGTCATGATCGTGGGAGATTATTAAGAAAAGAGAAGGAATTTAAGGATGAACTATTACCCAAACTTCTGACACAGTCTAAATGCGGTCAAAGTCGTGTACACAACTGGATGGGGGATTCAGTAGGGGAGAAGTTGCGACGGAGCAGAGGGAAGACAAACGGGCAGCAGCTGCCTGCGCTCCACGGCAGCGGAGCGGCGGGCGGTGCGCGGGGGCGCTGCTGCCGGCGAGGGGCGGGCAGGGCAAGTGATAAACGGGGCGCGATCGCCCCGACGGCGCCGCTGCCTCTCAGAGCCGCCGAGGTCGCGGACGGGAGCGGGCGCGTTGTCCCGGGAAGGCACGGCGGGGTGGAGCCGGACTCCGCGCTGGGCTCCCCGGGCTGTCTCGTTCGGGGAGGGCGGTGCCCGGCTGAGCCGAGCCCCGCTCCGTGCCGGCCGCCTTCAACTCGCCTCGTCCCGTCTCCGTGCCCGCCGGCCCAGGAGCGGAGGGAAGCGCGGGCAGAAGGGCCGGCACGAGGAGGACAGAGCCGCCTCGCCGGGGGTTTGCCCAGCTGTTCGCGATGGGACGCGGCCCCGCCTGAGCACCTGCCGGCAGCCCCCCGCTCCCCTCGTCCCTCGACGCCGCTATGGAGAGCCCCGTGAGCGGCGGCGCGGCCGCGGAGCCGGCGCCCCCCGGCGCGGAGCCGGAGCTGGCGGCCGGGGGCCCGGCGGAGACGGAGGCGGCGGAGGTGGGCTCGGCAGCCCCGCGGCCGCGCTGCCTGCGGGCCGTGTACGTGCTGAACGACCCGCCCAAGGCGGGCGCCGGGGCGCGGAGCCCCGAGGCCGGGGCGCGGCAGTGCCTGCTGCGGGCCTGCGAGGCCGAGGGAGCCCAGCTCAGCACCGTCAACTTCGGCGAGCTGGACTTCGGCGAGACGGCGGTGCTGGACGCCTTCTACGACGCGGGTGAGCGGGCTGGGCTGAGGCGGGACGCGGGGCGGGGGCTCGGGCTGGAGCCTGCCCCGCGCCGCCTTCCCGGGTCGTGCGGGGACGCGGCCGGTGAAGGTGGTGCCAGGGAATAGGGGGAGCGGGGCTCTTGGCAAGCGGTGGGGGACAGGGAGATGCGTGCGAAGGGATCCTCGTGTAATGCGTCCAGCACAGGGAGCAGGAGAAGGTGAGAGAAAGAAGTTGAGGCTCTTGCAAGAGTTCATTGAGTCGCCACGGTGCGTGGCCCCAGCAGGACTGTGGGCCCGAGTCTTAAGGCATAGCCGAGCTCCTGCTGGGGTGGTTTGCTAACAACGCTCTTCCAGCTCCCAGCCTGATGAGGAGCTTAGAGTGAGACACAGGACGAAGACACGCCAACCTCTGATCTGGCTTGGCCAGAGGCTTCATGTTCACCACTCTCACTTCAGACTGGACAGTGAAATTGTATGAGAACAAAGTGTATTGCTCTGTATTGCTCTGAACAAGGGGCCTGAGGAAGACTTGTGGGTATTGCCCACCCTGTTCAGATTCCAGCTGGTGACAGGTGTCTGTCTGATGGTTCAAAAGAAAGCTGCTGTCCCTTCTCCCCTCAAAAACACCTGGCTGGTTTGGCAGGGAACTGTGAGCTTTTTGAGCACACATTGGAAGCCTCTTAGCCAACAGGTATTATAAACTAATCAAGGTGAGTATGTGGACATTTTGCTGGCATGCAGACAAACTTTTTTCTCCTATCTGTATGAGCCAACATAAGGAAATGCTGGAAATTTACAAACTCCAAAGATAGAAAGTACTCTTTAAGTCCATCTTTACAGTTCATCTTTCATAAGAACTTTGTTTTGCTCATGAGATGTGTTAAAGAATATTTCCTAAAACTTCAGTCTTATTTTAAATTTTCCTGTGATTATGAGTCCATTTCATCACAATAAGTCACCCAAATATTGAGGAACTTCACATCCTTTTTTGTCAGTTTTTTTTCCCAGTCAGGGGTTTTTGTTATGTCTCTTCTAGCAAGTTGACAAGTATGTAATACATTCTTTGTGTGTCTTAGTACACAAACACAACCTAGCAATTTCTTTTATAGCCACTCTGAAGGTAAGAATAATGTACTAATCAACACAAAATTATTCCTCTGTTTCTACTAATAATGCTATTAATGTGTTAGACACACACCTGCTGTGCGTTGTACTGAGAGTCTGAAACAGCTATTTAAAAGGGGTTCTTAAATTACTGCATTCTGAAGTGAGTGTGCCCTAACTTTGCAGACTTTGGATTCAAGTAATCTTGTTGGACCAAGGTCATTTTCTCACTGATTAATACCACTTTGTAATAGTAAGGTGCCTTTTACTGGATATACCTTCAACACTCTTATATCCAGGGATTTTTTTTCAATTAAAAAGTAATTGACTAGTTCATAATCTGGAATTGTTCCAAATGAGACTGTTAAAATAGACTTTTTGTGGATTTCTTTCCAGTAGCAACAATTTGAGATCAGCCATGGGGACAATTTCTCAGTTTTGTGATGTATGCCTGGGATTGCTGGCATCTGTTCAGTTCTTAAGAAGAACACCATTAAGAATGAGCATTAATGTGAACACTCCTATGGCTCATGATGAACTTTGTGTTAGGAAGTTCCCATGTGTTTACTTTATAAAGAAAAAAAACTGAAGAAGTTTTATTGCTGCCTGAATAAGATAATCAGGTGTTTCCTATCCTGAAGATATCTCTTACAGTGTATTTTTACTTTCTGTAGTTGAGGAGCAGAACCTTGGAAAGCAATTCCTCTTGCTTTGTAATGAGTGGTGGGGTCTCTAAGAGATGCTAGCCTGTTGCCATCTCTTGTTTTACTAGTGGAACCTTAACCATCTACTAATGCTGAATGACTGAGCAGCAAAGACCAAGGGACCATCTCATTGTGAGTTGTGTCAATGGCTCTTTGTTAAAAATGTTATTTATTAGCCTTTTTCCCTGACTGTGCCTGAAGTTGTAGCCTTTACTCAGCCATTAGATAGGCCCCTGCAAAGTAGTTTATTTACCTTACTTAGTAGGAATCTGTAAGTACCTTTTGTGACAAAATCAGCAAACTTTAAGGACAGAGTGCAACAAAGAACTTCAACAGAAACCTCTTCCCTGTCTGCAGGCAGGTTTTGTGGTAGATGGCATTTCAGTAGAACACTGAGAAAAGTGCTGCAAACCCACTTAAATTCCATAATCAGAGTATTTGTGGTTTTTTTTCCTTGAGTGTAGTCATTACTGACTTCCCATCATTTGAAATTTTATTGTGTATGGAAACATGACTTAGGCCTTTAGTTAGATATTGCAGACCTGCAGGTAATGCAGGTGACCCTGATCTTAAGAAATCACTCACCTTTCTAAGGTTTTGCTTTGCTAAAGGAGAACTACAGCACTTGGGAGAGCAAACTTAAAAGTCGTGAAATAAGAGCTTGGTAAAAGAAAAATAGGATTTCTTTGCTCAGTGTGGGCTAGAAACAAGCTGTCAGCAAAGTACTTTATGTTTTCCAAAAATGGTCAATGATATCTACCTAATAGAGGAGCAACAAGCATGCCTGCATACATTGACTGTATCTCTGGGAAGAAAGAAAGGTAATATTTTTAAACTAAAACTGGGCACAGGGCATGAAGTTTTTTTGCAGAAAATAAAAGTAATTTTCTCAAGGAACAGTAAGCCTTGGAGCTAACTGAGAATTTTAGAATTCCCCAGAATTATCCCATGAAGAAAATCAAACTGTAGGCACTGTAGTGTATTCATAAACCACTTGAGAGACAGTGAAAAGGTGAGTGTGACTTGGCTATAGTGATGTTACAGGTAGAATGATTCATAGCTGCAAAGGATCTTTCTGTTCTGAATGTACTAAGAAAGAAAACATGATGTCAAAGTCAAATGTCTGGCCTGTACCTCTGGAAGGGTGATGTTCAATAGAAAAAATGTAGCTTTTCATTGTCTGCTCAGAACTCTATCAAATCTTAGTGCCTGAAGTGCCAGGCAGTAGGGTTTGACTACAGTGTTAAGTGAAGGACTGTACTAAGTACAGTTACACAGGTTTTGGATGTTCCCATTTTGTTTTATGAAATCCCGTCTCTGTAGCTAATCATCCTTTTCCCTCATGAGGGATGTACTGCAATCTGTTTTGAGGCTAGCATATTTCTTTGACCATTTGACCACAGCATTTAGAAATTATACAGTCAGCAGGATGAAAATCAGCTGAAAGGAAGAGAGGCTAGAGAGCGAGTGGTGTACTGAGAAATATAGAGCTAAATGCTGACCTGAGATAAATGAGTATTCCTCTGACAATCCAGGGAACTGCCAGATGATTTGTGAGTATAGGGGAATATTTTGAAGTCTGTTTCTGATGTTTTGCTGTATATGAACTTCTCTAATCAATATCCTGTGTGATAAGGCAGCCCCAAAATGCATGGTGTAATGCTTGTCTCTGCAGACTTGTCTTCATCCAGAGCCTTGGGACTTGGGAGTGAGCCCAAACAGAGACTGAAACATGGATCCTCCTTACTTCTGTACCATACTTGAACCACTCTTAACCCTGATTTCTTGATCCTGAAGCTCTTTTTCTTCATGTTACACTGTGAGAGGAGAAGGAGGAATTAAATTTTCTGGATCCTTATTTTCAGGCTCTGGCACCTGCTGGGGAAATCATTATTGCCTGTTCCTCAGCTGCCTGCCCTGAAACCCTCTGCTCTCAGAAGGCCAGTGTCCCCACTTTGGAATTGGCAGGGATGTTTCAACTTCTTCAGCCTGAAGGCTGAGTGCATCAGGTGCAGTAAACATTTGTCACTGCTTTAGGATAATATACAGCCTGGTAACCCGTGTAGCTTAGCTGGAGGCATGGCTTCTCTTGCTGACTCTGCTGCAGGGAGTGCAGTCTCTGACACGAATGACAGGTGAGGGCAATAACTTTTAAACAAACTTCATCATACCTTCCTGCTGCAGTTTATCTTTGCCCCTGGGTGTGACAGTGAGCAGTGGTGGAGTTAAGGGTTAGTGCTCTGATGCTTACTTCAGCATGCAGGGTTTGCTGTTTTTCTGAAGAATACTTAAAATATTTTCTTTCTTTTCTTTTCCCACACAGGTCACTCAATGGCTAGGGGTGTATTTGCTTTAAATCTCAAGATATAGATACACCACAGAATACAAAAGTACAAAGAGAAGCAAACCAGCCATCTTCAGAACAGGAAGGTGGTGGATAAGAAGCTGGGCTGGATATTGTGCTGCTTTAGTGCAACAGCAGAGCTGTTGGGACTTGGTCTTTTATCTCTGTGTGGTGCTGCACATCCAGAGCGACTTCAGGTGTCTCCAGCAATGCTCTGCATTGTGACATCAAACCAAATATTCTGATAACAAAACCCTTTAATATACCAGTGTTGTAGTCCTTTTGTATCCGAGTGTGTGAGGCCAGTTTTAAACGACAGTAACAACCATCAGGTCTGTATGTTATTGTCATAAAAGCATTTAGGTTGGTAGGGACCTTAAAGATCCTCCAGTTTCAACCCCTCTGACATGGGCAGAGACACCTTTCACTAAACCAGGTTGCTCAAAGCCTTGTCCAGACTGGCTTTGAACACTTCCAGGGATGGGGTATCCACAACGTCTCTGTGTAATCTGTTTCAGTGTCTTACTATCCTCACAGTAATGTAAATCAGCCTTCTTTCATCTTAAAGCCATTCCCCCTTGCCCTGTCACTACAGGCCTTTGTAAAAGGTCCCTCTCCAGTTCTCTTGAAGCCTCCTTCAGGTACTGCAAGGTTCTATGAGCCTTTTCTTCTCCAGGCTAAACAGCCCCAGCCCTCTCAGCCCATCTTCCTGGGAGATGTGTTCCAGCCCTCTTACCATCTTCACACTCCTCCTCTTGAGCCTCTCAAACAGGTCCCCGCCTTGTTACGCTGGAAACCCCAGAGCTGGATGCGGCACTCCAGGTGGGGTCTCACAAAAGCAGAGTAGATGGGGAGAATCCCCTCCCTTGACTTGCCAGCCACGCTGCTTTTGATGAAGTACAGTACACAGTTGGTTTGATTATCTTAGAGGTCTTTTCCAACCTAGTTAATTCAATTCTGTGTTGAGTGATTGTGTAATTCGTGCACCTTCATTTTCCTTAGGTTTCCTTTCAAACCTCATGTTCTGGATGAAAAGCAACACAGATTGTGTTTCTGTTTTTTTTTTTTTTTTTTTTTAACTTACTCTGCAAGTAATATTTTTCACTGTGTGATTATAAGTCATATTGAGTCTCACTAAACAGACTTAGAAGCTTTTATACCCATTACAACCATTACAAATGACTTAAAAAATTTGAACATGTAAGATTATTCTGAAGAGAGGAACAGCTGCATCTATTGAACTGCCTTAGTTCTGAAGACCAGGTATTGTCACATGGCCCTTGAAAACACTGCAGTTAAAATGGGTTTTGGTTGTTTGTTTTTAATATTGTTTAATTTATTTTTTTAATAAAACTTGCAGCATTTTCTGGAATTCTTCATATCAGTGAATGTTCTTCTGATAGAGTTTTTTTTCCCTCTGATAGGAGGAAAGAACTGTGCTGGCTATGCATACCAGTCCACAAATTCTGAAGGTTCTTTTTTTTTTTTAATAATTATATGCAAACATATTTTTCATATAGTCCCTAAGTTGCTCTGAAGGAATCTGCTGTGCCATTTGACTGTGAGATGCTGGCAAGCAGATCTCTGGTTCTGCCTTTTTGCATTTCAAGTTGACTTTCAGTGACTCCCAGCCACTCATATCCTTTGCAGTGATTGCATGCTTGCTCAGTCTTGCTGTGCTGTGTGTAGGATATTCTTCATAGGTGTAAGAATTATTTCTCTATGACCTGCAGTCTCATAATTAGGTTAAACAAAAATAAAGGAAGTGCTTGCTTATGTGGGTTAATTACATTGCTTTAATTTCCATCCTCCATAAAATAGACAAATTATGGTGGATATGTGGTAGCTCATATTAGTTCTGCAGTCATGCTTTTCCTTTATCAGTGTAATCATACATTGCCTTTTTAATTGTTAAATTACACTTGCACATGCTAGTTAAAAGGTAAGTAATTAAACACACTTCCACATGCTAGTTAAAAGGTAGCCTTTACAGGCTAATAAAGGTAATTTCCTGGTTCGCCTTGAGGTAAAGATCATCTGACTTGTAAGGACTTGTGCAAAACCTAGCTGAGAACTCAAGATGTTTTAGTTTCCTCAAGATGGACTTGTGTCAGAGTAGTCAAGAGCACTTGGCCAGGAACAAGAAGTAGGATATAGTGGTTATATGCATGATTATTATTTGATTTATAATAATAATTATAATATTCAATGTCTAAATACTGCTGTAATGTAATATGTAAATAACTATCATCTATTAAAACAGACAATAATGCCATAGGGTCATGGTCTCTCCAGTTATGAGCTTCAGTGAGACCCCCTTGCTTTCTAAACTCAGAGGAGTTTAGGTGTGGCTAGGTCCACTTAATCTCAGATTTGGTCAGCAGTTTATTTCTAAAGGCTAATAATATAAGCAGGTTTGGCTAGAAGAGTACAGGTCAACAGTCTTTAGCCTTGGAGAGTTCACCATTCCAAAGCAACAAAGCACCTATGTTGCTGCTTTTGGAATTTATCTCCGCATGTGACCGGATCTTTGTGTTTTTCACTCACTATCAAAAAATCAATGTTTCCCATCTTCAGGCTGTGGGCTTCCGTGCTGGGAGGGGGCTCCACCTGGAAGCTGCTTGCAACACCAGGAGACCAGCTGACCCATTCTCTGCCAGCATTTTATACCCTTCTGCAGGCCAATGTGCACCAAAGTCAGTCCTGAATATGTTGGCTCCCCCATCTCTGGAGTGCATTAATTATGCATTCACACAGTTCCTCCTGCAGTACTCACCTGGTGTTCCATTCCTAGGAACAAGCCCCATTGCCATCAGGGACTGCAGAAAAGGGGAGGGTGTGGGGCTGTGTGTGGGGGTCACATGCAGTGGCCTAACTATCTTTTGTCAGCATCACAAGCCTCAAATTCAAACTTTGACTGCAAACTTGTGTTCTGGAGATACTCAAGGTATGCTGCTACTTCCATGCACGTGGAGGAGCAGTTCAAGGGTGTTACGTGGCTAACATTTGGCAGCTGAGATGCATGTAGGGTCTTTCTTAGGAGGACTTCAGTGTGGTTTGCCACTTGCAGGTGAAATCTGTGAACACAGTAGGCTCGGGTTGCCATGTGCTTCAGGGGGGCTGTGAGTTGCTTTAGCCTCAGGCTACCTTTGAACAGCAACAAGGGTGCCTGAGGCTGAGCCAAGAGAGAGCTTGCAGCTGTTGCTTTGTCCTGCCCCCTGGCACAGGCTGGATATAAACAGCCGAGCTCCTGTGTCCGCTGAGGTCGGGGGATTCAATGGGCAGCCAGTGGGTCAAACATGGCTCACAGTATAATTTCACCTGTCTTCTTTCAGAAGTGCTGCAAATATCTTCACCTTTTCTGGAAGGTTGGGCTGATTATAGAAACGTGCCAGGGGCAAAAATTGCATCACTTCTCTGTAAGGAGATGACATGAATTCTGACACAAGTACTGGATCGCTGTGTCATGGGAAACCACTCATGCTTTTTTTGTCCTTCGTAGTACTCAGCCTGATGAGGTCAGTGATTCTGCTGTAGTGTTCAAGGTGGTGGAATTGAGACTCCTCAGCTATTCTTTGGTAATACTTCAGAGCATTTAAAGTTTTGTCTAAGTCAGTAGTTGAACAACTGCTATGTCTTGGAGCGCAAAGCCCAATGGAATTCATGACTTTAAAATGTGTACCCCAGCTTTTATTCTATTCAAGGTGTATGATCCCAGCCTTGGTTAGCACAGTCTTTCTTTAACTGCAGTGGGCTGTGATGACAGGCAGAAATCTGAAATGTAGTGGAACAGTAATGACACTGCTAGGACTACATCCCTAGCCTTCTGCTGATGTGGGATCATACAGCTAAATCCAGCAGTAAGGGAAGTAAGTACTCCAGTTGATCACAGCAGAAATTTCAGCTCTGTCTATTCTAGTATATACTGCTTTTATGCTTAAATTGTGTTTATAAAGTCTTCAATATCTCTTTAAAGCCAAACACAAGGAGAAGAATCTTGAAGTGCTTTTTTAACCCTGTTTCATTATAATTTTTTTTTTTGTCATGTTGGAGGGATGTGAGTCTGGATTCTTTGCATTTTGTGGATTATTTTTCTGTTCAGTAAAAAAACCTTTCATGCACAGAACTGTAGCTCTGCCATGGGTGGTCGAGGGCCTCTCAACAATTTGAAAAGTGTTTATCACATGGTAGGTGTTTATTGCATGATTTCTAAACTTTTTGAAGTGTATGCCAAAAATGCACTAGTTCTGGAAAACAAACAAACTTCCACATAAATCAGCGTGATAATGAGCTTTCTCTAAAATTCTTCAGTTTCCTATTGGTGCTGGCAATGCTTTCCATGAATAGTGGTGCTTTGATGCCTCCAAGCAAGTCAAAACCACTGGTAGATTCTATGAAACTTGTTGGGAAAGTAACAGCTAAGTTACTTTTTTAAACTTGGGGTAGTGAATTATTTGCCACTTCATTGCTGTCCTTTCTCCCTCCTTCCCTTTAATTTTTTTACAACTATTTAGTAGCTACATCAGCCACAAGAAATTGTGCTTAATCAAGTGGCTTTGCCTTAGTCACAGAAAAGCTGCAGGTTTTTTCTATTGCAGGAAAATATCTGCCCATAATAATTTCACTCAGCTGAAGATTAGCTGCATTAACTCTACTGTTGCTGCCTTTCACTCACAGAAGCTGAATAAAGAAATTTCTTTTTGCTAATTTGTGTGTCGAGGGAGACATTCGTTGTTAGTTTTGCCTTTGCTTGGAGAGTGACCAGGTGAACCTGGGGTTGGGAACTGGTAAATTAAAACAGTACAAGACTGTATTCTGTCTGTGTGTTGCTTTCTAACAGTGCTAGACCAGTCATTGCTGTTGTGCTAATCTTAGTAGATAATAAAAATTTGCAGGAGAAAAGCTAATGTTTACAATGGTGTTACTGTTTGGTACTGGGCTGCCTTACTTAGCAGAACTTCTGTGTGCACAATCCTGTTTCACACAGTAACTGTCAGCTCTTATCAGTATCAGCTCCACTTTCTCTGGAACTGAGATATTTGTTTCAGATATTTTCTTTGCCATTGGATATTTGGTATGCTTCAGTCTTTTTAAACCCAGTTTGAAAAGAGGACATGATTACCCAGCTCAAAGCCAGGCACTGTGCTTGTTTTTACTACTGCTGTTTATGAGGCTTAAGGTAACTGACAAGTTATGGGTTGTTGTCAGCTGGAGAAAGTATTCAAATCAGAATGTCTGAAAATGGTTGAGATAGATTTCTTATTATTTCATGATAATTAAATTGTAGAACTGATAAACTTTGCTTTTTGCTTATTATAGTATCAAAACTAGATAAGTCTTCATATTGTTTTGGGAAAACCAGAAGCTGTCTTGACTTTCTGCCTTGTGATCAAGTCAGAAAAAGAATGTTTGATTATTTTAAATTTTATTTTACCCTTTAATGCCTCTTCAGATTGCCAGTTTTGCAGTAGTGCCTCTGTGATGGTATAATATAAATTTTGAGAAGAATAACATGTTAATTTTCGTAAGCTTGGGTATTTTGGACAATTTTAAAGATGAATATTCAGAATTTAGCATCTTAAATCTAAACTTTCTTGCATCTTCTTACCATGACAAGGTACAGGTTAGCCTGGGGATATTGGTGGATGAGAAACTTAACATGGCCCAGCACCCCAGAGAGCCAACTGCACCCGGGGCTGCATCCAAAGTAGCGTGGCCAGCAGGGAGAGGGGGGGATTCTCTCCCTCTGCTATGATGAGATATTAGGGACAGGTTTAGATTTGATATAAGGAAGAAATTTTTTACTGTGAGGGTGGCGAGACTCTGATACAGGCTGCCCAGAGTAGCTGTGGGTGCCCCATCCCTGGAAGTGTTCAGGGCCAGGTTGGATGGGGCCTTGAGGAAGCTGGACTAGTGGAAGGTGTCTCTGCCCACATCAGAGGGGTTGAAACTAGATGACCTTTAAGGTCCCTTCCAACCTAAACCATTCTGTGTTTTTGAGGCAACGCATCCTGCTAAATGCTGGAGACCATGTTTAGAGGTTTGTTGCAAAATCACAGTTTCATGTGATTAATTTTGTCTGAATCACCATTTGGAAGTACTAATATTAATCTGATTCTATAAAGATCTTTGGGAATAGGTTCCCCTCTTGTGATAACAAACAGTCCATGTTCGTGCTTAATGTTCTCTGTCTACATGCTGGAAGTGTGCTGTATTTGTAGAATAGCTAAAGACTTAGTAGATAATGGCTATGACTCTAGAAAGACCAGCTTCTACTAAAATTCTAGATTTTATTGATATCTACATAGTGTCTTGAAATTGATTTCTCTCATTTTTTAATGCAATCTTCCAATTTTTTAAACTACAGCATTGAGTGGTACATAAGGATTTTTTCAGTAGCACATCCAGTCTTTTAGACTGGCACGTAAAGCTTGTACTGTTTACAGGAAAGATAAAAATAGCAGAGTGAATCCACATCTGCCCAACATCCGGACTATTATGTCAAGGACTCAGTATCTGTATGTGAGTGCAAATCTCTTGGCTCACAGATGATGCCCTGGCTTTATGTAAACTTTATCTGCACTTGCACTTTAATAATACTGCCTTTCCTCAAATAACATTTTTTTCTGTGCATAACTTACTGTGCTTTATGTGGGTCCTAAATGCCAGTATGGGAATCCATCAATGTAAAGAGGAAATCTATAGTATAATTATGAGGTGGGATACCTCAGTTTGGTACATAAAATTCCCAGTGCTAATGATGGAGATGTCTCATGATATTTGTTTTTAAGAAACATAGTTGGGAAAAAATAAGAGATTCAGACGAAGAAAGTCTCTTTTTTGGTGTGTTATATTTTTAAATAAAGGAAGGAATAAGGTCTTAGTTTAACCCAGACTTATGAGCTTTAGTGTGCTGAAATATTTTTTCTATTTTAGTTCCTTGTATTTTGATTACTTTTCTTATTATTATATTTCTTTGGTAATAAGATAAAGATCAGCATAATTTTACTTCTCCAGTTTTTTTTTTTTTTTTTAATATATGTTGTTGGCCAGTGTGTGACCTGTGGGAGATGTGCAGATTTAGCAGGTTTTTATGTTCCCCAGCCAAGGTATTCAGCATTAAATGATGGGTGATTCTCAAATGGTTTAGTTTGGATAAATGTCTAAAAGGTTAAAGCTTATCTAACCTCCTTGGCCTAAAAATTGATTTGACTGCAGCTGGGGAGAAAGCATTCCTCGTTGAATTTCGTACTCTTTAATTTCACTTAGGCCAGGTTATCCAGTTATGTAACTTTTTTTTTTATTTCTGTACTTCATTCCCTTTGATTGCCTTTGATGACCCAGTGTAGGAAGTGCAGAGGTGCAGGAGTTAAATAAAGTTCACTTTTCTCATTCCACAGACCCATTCCCCCTCCAATTACAGGCAAGGTTCAAATTAGGTTCAGGCTTGGGGTGTTTTTTCTGCCTGCTCTCTGGAGCTGACTGGCTCCACTCTAGTGCACTGTAGTGGAAATGGTTTCATGTGAGCCTTGGCACACTACTAGTGCAGCAGGCAAGTGTGAACTGCCTGCTTTTAATTTACTCTGCTGTTTCTTTTCTTCTCAGGCAGAAAAATGTCCTGTAGAGTTAGTAGGTTCTTTGTCTCATGGAAAAAAATTAGAAAATAGTGTTATTCTTAATGAGTTGGCATAGTGAAAAGTATGTATGATGTGAGACAGTTACTCATTATGTCTGTCTGGCATCTATATAAAAATTTCTAATATAGTGAGAGTATATAAATAGGGAAAATTATTGAACATGTGTCTTCAGATCATCTGTGACTGATAAGTGTTTTTTCAGTGTTCTGTATACATAGATTTAAAGCAAGAAATGAGCAACCTCTGGAATCTTCATTTGTCTACGTCTGTGAACAAAAAAGTAAGGAGACAAGTGTGGATTATATAAATACTCTTTGAGAAGCTTAAAATGATGCTTCTTTACTGTTCATTTGTGTATAGAGGTTGAATGAAAAATGGAAATACCTGTCTTTTTGAGGTATGAATCAGGCATTCTGTAGATGCTTAGCTGTTTTGCAGGTGGAAGACTGCAGATGCTGAATCAGAGACTATTCAAGTTCTAAGTCATACCAAGGTATAGTAAATTGCTTAGGCAAAATATTAGGATTTTTCTTCTCTCTGAAGGCATTTGGTTTGTTACCAAATACCTTTAAAATGAGGGCTCTGTTTTTCAAAATCACTGTTTCTGTTTCAGTGGGGTATTTTTTTTTTCCTTCTGAAATTCAGAATCTTAATTACTGCATGGTCAACAAACCCATCTCTGAAATCCCAGTCTGTGTGACTAGGCTAGCATCACACAGCAGCCATGGGTAGGAAGAAGCAGGTATGGAATTCAGTTTCATGGGCAAGCATTCAGCTGCTTAAGCCATGATAATGCCCTTTTTATTCCTGCAATGTTGTCAGCCTCTGTCCTGGTCTCATTGCTTAAGTCAGCAGCCAGTGAGGCTGATGGGAAGTGCTCTGTTCCCCACGTACTCCACAGTCACTGGTCTGCTGCGAGCTGTTCTCATGGGGTAATCCCAGCGGGCAGCTAAACACCACTCCCTCCCTTCCTCAACAGCAGGCTTGGAGAGAGAACTGGAAGAGTAAAAGTGAAACAACTCGTGGGTAGAGAAAAGGACAGTTTCATATAAAGCAAAAGTTGCTTGTGTTGTGTTATTGGCACCAAGGCCAGCTCAGGTTGGGCCACTGCTGCACTTGCACTGCTTCTTGTAAGGCTTCTCCAGTGGTTCCTGCTATAAGCAGTTTTTGTGACACACAACTCAAGTCGTGGTTGCAGTCATGTAAAGGTGTATCTCTTAAAATCTGCACCCCTTTGGACGAGACCACAGGGTTTAAAAGGGCAATAAAGAAAAAGAAAATTTACTCATCTCACCCAAAACCAGCAAAGCTGTGTTTAAAAAAGTTTATTAGAATGTTAAGATTCTGCGGTGTATTTTGACTATAGTTAGGTAGCCAGAATATCTATCTGTCTGTCTGTCTATCTATCTATCTATCTATCAGTCTGTGATAGGTTATTTCACAGTATAGATAAAGGAAGGATTGTTTATCCTGAAACTTGTCGTGATTAATAGTTTTTGCTTTTTACACTGTACATGGTCAAGTGATTGATGTCAGCCTGAAATAGCAAATTGCATTAAGTTGTCTTTTTTTCCCATTTTACTTGTGATGGGTGCATATTTACAAGATTTAAATAACAGTGATTTTTAAATGCAAGTACTTTGTTTTGGCACTCACGAAATATGATTATAATTCAGTGGGGATGATTTGAAGAGATGTGTATACCATCTCAGCCTAGAGTCTTTCACTATTTACAGAACTGGATTTTTAAGTTACAGATGCAAATGTATTTTGTTACACAATATGTAAAAAGTGAGTTGTCCTGAAATTAAGTTTTTTGCTGTTATTTCTTTCAATTGTTGTAAGTTTAACGGTTTCTTCAAGTACTTTACCAGGACAATAGTGTGAAGCTGGTAGCTGATAGCGCTCACAGGACTGATTGGCTACAGTGACAGAGCTTCTGTCTGCTACTGTGCTAGTGCTGAGTGAGCCAGAAATTGCCAAGTTAAGGATAGGTTGATGGATAAGGGGAGAACAGGACAATGAGAGAGAGACTCAGTGGATCATGTGAAAGAGGTAGGAGTTGCAGGTATCCATAAGCATTCATCTGCCTGAGCCACGACACCACTGAAAAGGCTAAGATGCAAACAATGAGATTTCTCTCAGTTCCTAACCTGGGATCTTGAACCCAGTGTAGTTTTACAAAGAAATGGTATAGGTATCGATCTCTTGTGCATGTCACAGCTTTTATAATAATTTCTTACCAATGTGTAGATCTTGGCAGCATCCATCTGATATGATTGAGGTTGGTAACTAAAGATTGTGACTGTGGTCCCAGAATGGGTAAATTTTTACAATCCTTCCTCAAGGAAGAGAGGCTGTGTAAAGGAATCTGTGCTGTGAGTTTCTAGAGACAGTGTGTGTGGACATTATCTTTTTGACTTCGACCTCTCACCCTACTGTGAGTTAACTCCCTCACACTTGAGGTTGTGTTGTTCCTGGAACCTCACAAGCTATGGTATGAAAAGAAAAAAAAAGAAAATAGAAGGTTAAGTCTATTAGTAGCTTTTATATTAATGACTTTGTCTTGCAGGGAAATGCAATGCTTATATTTGGCTTGAAGGTATTCTTGCTGAAAATTTAACTCATTTGTAAACTTCATCCATAGATGGGGAGGTTATAGTCAATGCTTCAATGTAATTAAACAGGTTATATGAGTAAGAGAAAAGACCCTGGGCTGAGATAGTGCATGCACAAACACCTCTTAAAGAACAGTCATCCCCACAGTTGTATAATACTGAGTGCCAAAACAAACAACATTGTAAACTGGGACTCACAGATTAACTCCTGATTTATGGAAGACTCAAGCAAGAGTTAGGTGTTTGAGATATCCCTGGAAATCTTAGGTGGGGGTTTGAATTGCGACAGTCCTTCCTCTCTCACAGGTAGAGAATGTGAATAAAGTACTGATGAGAAAGATCTATAGTCCTTCTCCATTGGCCATTTTTGTTGGTTAACTGGTGGGAACGCATCCAGGGAAGCATCTGCTGAGATGATCTAATTCTTGCCTGAAACGCCTTAGTGGTTAATGAAATCCTTCAAAGCAGAGCTGTGAGGCTCTGTGGAAGGGGTGTCGTGCTACTGAACACCTTCAGTGTAGGTGTTTGCAGTTGCTTGGACTCCCCCCATGGGTAGTGGAGAGAAACTGGCACTTCTGGGCTGCAATTCATCTGAAGCTGGCTTCTGACAGATCAGGGGAATGGGGCTGGAAAGATGCTTTTGCTCTCTCTGGGCTGACAGTGAAGGCAGTGATGACAGGCTCATCTGAGACCAAACATCTCCTTTGTGACTCTGACCAGTTCACTGCTGGTAACTTCTCTTTGGAACAAGCAGCATTTCTTGGGGCTAAGAGGAGTTACTTCCAAACTGCTTCTTCACCCATCTGACAAATTTCTGATTTGGTGCTCGAAAGCAGTACAGTTTCTTAATTTGGCATGAGAGGATGTTTAACAGTGGCCAGAAAAATAAATTCTCTAATACAGTCTCAGAATGACTTGAGTTGGTTTTAATTAAATCTCTTCAAAGAAAAAAGAAAGAAACAAAACCCAACAACCTGAAGCAAAGACTGGCAAAGTTAAAAAGGACTGAAAGCAAAGCTTTGTCATGGAAAATATTAAGCAATTTCTAAGCCTAGGCATGCACTGTTTACAGTGAATTATATATTTCCTAACTTCTGCAATTCAATATTTCAAAAAGAGTTCTTTGAGGATTAGGTCTTTGTTTCCTTCTTTCCCTAAACTGCCAACGGTTAAAAAAAAAAAAAGACCAAAAAATTCACATAATTATGCTATCTTCTGAAAGAGGTTATTTTCAGGTGTTTCCAATCATACAATATTGTTCTTTTTCATACTTGTGCAAAGCATTAAAAACACATTCTGAGCTTGGATGCCTCTGTATTACATTAACTGCATTACTTTTCTTCCTGTGCCAGTTCTTGTGGGTGCTGGTTGTATTCTGATTTGGCAGAGTCTGAAAGACTCTCCCTGAAGATCCGTTAAAGAAGTAATAAGCATAGGCATTCTATCGGCACAATTTTTGCTTCTCTAGATCAGTAGAATTTCCCTGATTTTTTAATAGTGTCTTGCCCTGTTTGAAACTTAGTTTTGCTGTGAATTTAATAGTATTTAGTAGTATTTAAGAAGTCTCTGAAATGATTCTTAAAGCTTTTGCAGTCAAAGGTTTTTGGAAGAGTCCTTGCTTCCATTTAACAGAATAGTTCCTAATATGCAATTTCAGGGCAGAAAATTGAAAAGCCTCAGATTATGTGTCTAATGAATAAGAAAACCCCAAATCATAAAAATAAATGAGAACTCAGGCTACAGATCAACTCCCAGAACTGGCATTGTTGCTCACCTGCTGTAATTTATTCTGTTCCTCTCAACTAAAGTGTAGTTTCTTGGGTGATGTAATTTTTGGAACAGACATTTAGCTATTAAGGAATATGTATTAATTATAAGTATGGCACAAATACTTTGTAGTGTTTTAGAAAAATGAGTTGGTTTAGATACTAGTTTCTCCTGAGTTGCAATAAATGTCACTGAAGCATGAAAAATATGTTCTAATTCTATTTTTAGTGTGTGTTCCATGAACCAGAGGACAGATGAAAGATGCAGTATCTGTAAAGTAACACCACAGCACTAACATGATTACTGGCTGCAATGTTCAGGTCTGAATGTAACCCTATTGAGGAGTTGTTTGTATGAAAGGGGGGGTTTTGTACAGAAATACAAAAGCTAGATATGAGCACTGGCCCCTCAGTCTTATCTGTTCTGTTGTTTTGCATGGTTGTCTGATTTTCACAGTATCATCTGAGGGTTGATTTTGCTGGATAGGAATTGCCAGTGAATGTTGTAATGTCGTATACTGCTAAGATAGCCTACGACTAAAATTTTCAAATGTTGCCAAAGCTAGAATTTGAAATTAAAAAGACAAAAGATTACAGGTGAGAACTGATCTCAAGAACAAGAAGTTTCTCTCTAGTTATGACTCCGCTAAATATTTAAAATAAATACAGGTTTGTATTCTTTATCTACGTTAAATGCTACCAGGTTCTGTGTACATGGTGCTGTGCTGGTTGCATTCATCACTAGTTTCACTCCAGCTACATTGCTGTAGCTGTGCCTCTGTTTTTGATATGCTGGATTATTCTGTTTTCTGCTTCTTTGCACTTCACATTTCATCACCTGCAGCATGGCTCTCCAAAAAGTGCTCTCTTCCTGTGCCATTTCAGGCCACTGGGGGTTCTCCCAGGACTTTCACTGGAGGCTGTATGAGGTACTCCTGTTATCTATATAGGAAAAAAAAAATGTTCCAGCTTTCTTACCTCCACTTTCAGAATGTAATCAGACTGTAAGCACTACAACTTTCTTGGTAAGTTTTAACCATTCTGGTAGTTTAAAACCTGCATTATTTCAGCTTTTTGTGCTGGGAGCTGAGGATTGAGTTTGAGTGTTCCAGACTTTTCAGGTGTACAGGAAGGAGGAGCTGCCTTGCTGGGCCACATGAAAGGACTTTGTAGCATCACCCAAATGCTATGGTTAGAAACACATTCAGTTGTCAGCTGTTCCTCTTCCTCCTTCTTGTGTCTGCTTTCCACGCAAAGACCAGCTGGCCCACTTTGCTTAACACAGCTGTTGCCAGAATTGTCTCTGGAGGTGGGACTTTGTCAGTGTTGATGTGTTGTGTGTTAAGTGGAGCAAAGCAATCATTTGAATTGCTACAGTTAGCAATGATTCTGGGTGGTGGAAAGGCTCATCTGAAAAATTTAGGTTTTTTTGTTTCCTAGTAATAGCAGAGCTCAGGATTTGCATAGTCCTTTCAGGAAAGTTATTTAACAGCAAACTTGCCTTAGTCAAGAATGCTGCTGCTTAGCTAATACATAGTTCATCTTCAGCACTGGCTGCATTCACATTCACTGAGCAGAGCAGTTTCACAAGGAAGGATGTGAAACTGGTTTCCAAAGCAAGATTTGACAAATAAACAGGAGGAAATGCAAAAGAGAGGTATGACTTTCCCCTCTGTGTTTGTGGTTCTAAGACTGCTGGCTTTTATAATTGTTAGGTTCTACGTGGTTGCCTTCCATATTGCTTAGTGGGAGGAGAAGTCACACATTTTGGGGTGTGGTGGCCTTTCTCTTTAGTAAATCACTTTATAACATAAAACTGTTGCAGATATAATGCCACAACTAAGTAAAAGGCAAATGACAATCTCAGTCTGAGAACAAAAATTAGAGGTGTTGCTCTGTGTTTTTAAAACAGCACGAGTCTGAAATTACCACTTTACAAAAGTTCTTTTGTTTTCCTGAGCAAACAGACAAACCATGTGAAAAGCACCTTCCAGAACTTTTGCCGCTTGATGCCCAGGTTTTCAGAATTCCCAGAACACTTAAAAAAATCCATTAGGGCTGTCAAAAGTAAGTTATAACTGTAAGACATAACTATGTTTAGATTTTGCTTCATTTTATAGTCAGACTGTGTATATGGATAATGTAGTAAAACTGGAATTCTCTGTGTTATCTTCTCAAGATAACAATAATTTTAAAATAGGGAATTAAAAATTATTTGGCCAGTATTTAAGTTTTCTTCTTTCTCCAGTTTGTGGTTGGTGTCATTAATAAAACCTGATAATGTCACTTCTTTTTCAGTGCTTACTATATGTGAACAGAAAGAAATCTTTTTTCCCACACTAATATGAGGATTGATACCTAATTTAATTCTTATTTTTCCTGTCCTTTGAATAATTTCCTTTTGCCTGTGAACTAAACACCCTTTCCAAAGGAAGTGCCCTCCGTACATCAAAAGGTTTCAGACATCCAGTGTGCATGCTTGTGTTTCCTTTTTGAGGGAGGCAGTAGGCTGGAATTTGCGGTCAAGGCACCAGCCACTCTAGGACTCTTTTGCAAAAGCAGCTTATAAAACAATCTTCTCCTTAAAGGTGCTTTCTAAGCAATTTCTGAACTATTACAGTTCATTTTAATTTTAGTATTTATACAGAAGTGCAGTACTTGGTTTTAATCTACAAGAAGATAAGTGTAGCCTGAAATATATGAAATTGTTTTTTAAATGATGTTTAATGTGATTATAATATATACAAATCTATATTGCAGAACAAATCGTTACTGATTCATTGGTTTCTATTTTTATTACCAGTTCTGGCCCTATTGCAAGCCAATGATGTTAGCAATTCATGCTATAATATTGCAAACTCAAAAAGGTTGAATTGAAACACCAGAAGTTCCTAAATTTAAAAAAAGAGCTTTGTCTCCTGGGTCTTTCAGCTTATAAGGCAATGTCTGGATTTAATTTTGTGCTTTAGATTGTAATTGGAACAATTACTTTTTCTGAGAAAAGTAAGCAGATTTTTACAGGATGCCATGATTATAAAGCAGTAAGATTTAAATGAAACCTCATTCATTATGAGACCCATAGTATCATCACAAATGTTGACAGTATTTTTACACTAACATTGGCTTGTGCCTAGTATCTAATGGAGGGCACTGGCAGTTTGCTGGTGTAACAAACTGTGCTGAGAAATCACCTCAACAGTTCTGTTGGTAGTTGCTTCAAATGTGCTTTATCACCTTTATCCCAGTTGCTGGGAGTATGTTACATATTTGTGCATTTAATATGTATTAAAGTTGAGAGTGGTGTGCCTTTTGTTTTAGCTGAAGTGGAAACTGCAATGGGTTCCTGGTTTTCAAATACACCAAGTTTTTCCATAATTATTTCCCTGTAAAAACTTTGGTATTGTCTTCTTTTAAGAGCTGTGCAGAAATCAAAATTAATGTGTATCCTGAATTAAGGATTTTAATTTCTTTTTCTTTGGGAGTGTTGTTGTTCCTCTGAAGAATCTGACAGTTTTCTTTACTGGTTTTCAAGAAATTACATATTTTTTTACTTACTGACTGATGCAAGTAGCCAATCAGTTGAAGCAATATTAATGTAAAGGTTCATAATTTGCAGGGTGCTAGTGAATAGCAAAGGGCTGAGTTCTGCATTTCCCTCCAATAATATTTCTATTATCGCATTAAGTTTGGGGGAGTTTTTGAAATCTGTTGTGTAAAGAAAGGTTCCAAATGCTGAAAAATAATGACTCCAAAACAATGGAGTAAGGTTCTTGATCTGCACATGGATAAGGCTGGATAGAGATGAGTCTTAGATTAGAAGTTGAAAACAGTGCAGACTTTTTTTGACCTTTTTCTTCTGTTAGGCCTCCTAGATTCTGTTTAACTATCAGCATATTGCAGGCTATTTCTTCATTTTCTTCTGTTTATTACTTTTAACTTACAGATCCCAAAAGCTGATGCCAAAATTGTCCTTTTGGTTTTGCTAACAATTCCATAAATCATAAAAAAGCCATATAAAGACTTGTGTTTTATTTAGATCATTAATTATATGATGCTTTTGGGTGCATTTCAAGATAGAAAAGTAAGTCCTCTGGTCTTAACCTGTTTAATAATGTTTTCCATGTTGAATTATTTATTAGTTTCATAGTCTCCTATTTTGCCACGGTTAATGATCTCTAATCTTCATTTCAGTTGTCACAGTTATTTGTTTCTTCTCTGCTCTGGTAGACACACTAGTGTTAAAATATGTAAACTGTAGTATAAGAAATGAATTATGTGCCATCTGCTGCAACAATGCAGACCTAATCAAGGCTGTATAAGCAATAGTGCTGAATTACCTTAATGCACTACAAATACACACATACCATAATCATTTTACAGTGGAAACAAAAGCTTAGACAAGTGAACTGCAATCATGTAATAAATTGAGATCAGTTTTTGGGTTCATGACAAAAATTGACTACTTTCAGGATGAAAATAGTTTCATGGGCAACTACTAGAGAATAAAATGAGTTGAAAATATATGCTATGCTTAAGAAGAAATGAGGGAGAACACATTTTTCTGGGTATGCTCTTTTGAACATGATTTGCTAATGCAGAACAGAAGCCATAAGTTTAAATATTCTGTTCCAGAATAATTTGAAATTGGTTACATGCAACATTAAGCACATCCCCACGCCTCTACTGCATCTGGTGGATGCATTGTACAGATTTTCACTTGGAAGCCTTCTGTCCTTCCAGAGGGGCTGTACCTTCCCCTGCTCTCCTTCCATCTGAACGTAGGAAACCCTCCCCGTTGGTGGTTTAGACCTGTGTGAAATGTTTCATTATCACATAACTTTTCTCATGCGTGATAAGATTTGATAAAAATTGCCATTGGCTTTTGCTTCACCCCTGTCTGTAATGGGGGTTGAACCTAAATTTGTCAAGGGAGGTCCAGAAGTACATTTGGCTGACCAAGCTCTTTTGTTATGGAGAATGGGAGTTGAGAATGAACTCTGATTGACTTATGTTTCTATTCATAAATCAAGTTTTGGAAAGCACATATTAGTGTTGAAGTTATTTCTTTTAATGTGTCTCTGGAAGTTTAAGGAAATTCTTATCTCTCTTATCAGCCGTTCTAAATGCATGTTTGAAGTGCAGAGCCACATACCTTGTTTTTAAAGAACTGTAAATGGAGAATTTTAGTGTAAATCATGAGAAAAATGTAAGATAACTGAAACAAAAGTATTTTTGGTGTTGCATGCTAGCTTTGTTCATTACATGACTCACAAAACTCCCTTACTCCAAGAAGAGAGATGTACCCCTGGAAACAGTAGTTCTGGGGAGTGTGCTTAGACCCAGCCATAAGCGACACTGAGCTCTCACTCTCAGCACCCCAAGCACTGGGTGCATCCCAGGGATCTGCTGCTTTTATAAGTGTTTACTGTGGGTCATATTTTCTCCACCCAATTTTGCATTAATTTCATGGGCCCTCTGTGCTCGTGCTGCATTTCACTAGCACATTAGTAAAGCTGCTTTGTAAGTAGATCTTTTTCCTCCCTGCTCCAAGCCTGCGGCTGTAACTCCTGGAGGAGGACTTGGAGAGCTCCAAAGGAATGCAGCTTCTCATCTCTGCTCTAGCCCACAGCCAGGAGCACTTCGGATGCTCTGCCTCTGTCCACTGTCATTTACTTCTGTGTCATTCCTTCACTACTGTGCTCAAACTGAATCCACTCATTTATCTTCCTGGAGCTTTTTTTAACTTGCACACATGTTTTTGTGATACATCTTCATCTCTGCTACTCTTCATTTTGCTTTATTTTTATTTTATCTTATTCCCGCCTGTATTTCTGAGGTGTGAATAAGCAAGGAAAATCTGTTCTCATAAATCTTTTTATCTTGTATGAATTAATATCTAAGGGATGAATAACTACCCTTTTAAATGGAGGTGCTTACTTCTCTTCTTGTGTCCATTTCATGTGGTTGTGATTCCACTTCCACTGCTATGGAGCACCAATTCACAGAAGACAAATTTCAGTTGTAGACCAGATGTGGCAATGAGCTGTGTATAGCCTTGTTTCAAATGAACTCTGTTACAAACCATTGCTCACATCATGTTGTAAAATGCACTATCTGTACACTGTAAGAATGCATTATCTGAATTCTCTTAGCAGGCTGATGATGATTTTGATTTCACAGTATCCTGATTCTGCAAAAACATTCTTATGCAAGCAATAAAAACCACCCAGGCTCCTATTTTTTTATCCCTAGATGGTATTTGATTCTCAGTCTGCTTGTTCTCTTAAATTCTCTTAATTTTCTTCGATAGAAAATTTATGTTTTCCAAAAGGATTTGGAAATATTGGGGTAATCTTTATTCTGTTGAGTTTATGGAGCTGGGGTTTACTTCTTCAAGCTCTCTCAGTATACATAACACTACATGTGCAATACACACTGTAGAATTTCATTAATGCTGCAGACAGCTGGCTAAACATTGGAACTGGAAAGATGATCTGTAGATGATGCAGGATTTGAGTTTTATATGAATAAGTGGATTTTCTTATGTCATGACTTTGTGCTGGGGTTTTGTTTCTTTGCTGGGGGAGGGAGGTGCGTTTGCATTTTTTTATGTGTGTTTTGTTGGGGTTTAGGATATTTTGGGGTTTGGGGTTTTTTATGTTTGTTTGGTTTTGCTGCTGAACAGTGATGTTTTGATCTTAAAGCAGGTCTTCAGACTCAAAATGTTCCTTGTGCTTTAACAGGAGTCTCATAGTAATCCAAGGGACTGGCTGACCTCTGTGTGGTGTGTCAGAATAGGCTGATGGAATTGTACAGGAGCATATATTCATGGCAGGTTTTTCCAAGAAACTGCTTACTAAGTATGGCATATTGATTCTTGTGATGTGTGACCTTGGCGCAGCCAAGGTTAACTGGCTGCTGCATTTGGGTCTCAGCCATCAGACCTGCTGTTAGATTTCTTGTTTCCCGGTAGCTCACCCTTCTGTCTTTCCTTGTATGTACCAGGTACTGTCTGTTACCCCTTCAGAGATGTAGAATTTACTGCCCAGCTGCAGTGGGTCTCTGGAATCTGTTTTGAACCTCAGGCTCCCTTGTGGTTTCAATGCTACGGCTCTGTTCTTATGAATATTTTGGATTTCAGTTCATCCATGCATCCCAAAGTGGTGAAAGCAGACAGACATATAGATACAGACCTCTAAAAAGCTTTAAAGCAAAATTTTCTTAGGAATATATAGTTTATAAGGATCGAGAAATAAAAACTCAGCTTTAAGTGTCCTATTCTCCAGTTACCTCTTCTTCCTGCATTGCTGTTTAGGTCTATATGAGACAAAATGGTGAACTCAGAATCTTTTGTCTGTATCTCAGCTGTTCTGCATAATATGGGATATTTCTCATTAGCTCTCTGCATAGCTCTTCTTGCACAGATGTAGATGTTCTTTCTTGTGTTTCTGACTTTCATTTTTTTTCTGACTGAACCACTAAAGAAAAGGGGAAGTCTTGCTCTGGCTACTTGTGATTGAATTACCTCATTGCTTTGCTCACCACCCCCCCCCCCCCCCCAATCTTGAAAATCTTCCCTGTAGCTTTTAATAGTAAATTTTTGGTGTAATTTCTTTTTCTACTGGGTAGAAATTTCCCATTATTCAAACCTCAGCCTCTTAAAATAAACTTGGTCTCACAGTTTTCCCTGGTTTTTTAAATTTACATTATTATTTTTAGGTGTTCCATCCTGAATATTTGAAACTTCTGTCCTATGGGTATTAATGCTGTATAAAGGCCTCAGGGAGCAAGTGCAAAATTGCTTTTTTTACCCAAGGCATTCCTGATGCTATGATTTCAAAACCTTAAGCAAGATTGATAAACTCAGCCTCCCAGTTAATGTAACACTGATAATTTCATGAGTGGCTCTTATCTTTTATATGAAGGGTAAAATTTACTTCTCTCATAAGAAAATGACCCTTATTTGAAAATGTTTACTTTGTCTGTCCAGTGTGTGTGTGTGTAATTTCAGGATTTATTTTAAATCCCGTGTAAGATGAAAATTGGTTTTAAGATTATTATTTTTTAGCATTCTCTCTTTTCCACTTCTCTCATTTCAGATGTTGCAGTTGTGGACATGAGTGATATTTCCAAGCAACCATCACTGTTCTACCACCTTGGCGTGCGTGAAAGCTTTGACATGGCCAATAATGTTATTCTTTACCATGACACTGATGCTGACACTGCTCAGTCTCTCAAAGTAAGGCTCTCACTTCACAATCTGCTTCATTTCAGAAATATCTTTATACCTGATCCTACAGATGTTTGTGGTTTTGGAAACTTACATTTAATGTCATTCCTGATAGCTGCCTATGTAAATCCTTCCAAGAAAAAGCAACTATTAGCAAAATCCGTAATAATAAAATAAATAAATGCGTGTTTTTATAAGAAAAGATCCATAGTGTGGTACTGATCTTGCTTCAGGTAGTTAGACTTGGAATTGAGAGTACAGGTCTGATTTCTTCCTTCCTTTCCCTGTTTTACTTAGACTACATGTAAGAAAAAGTTATAGCCTGTATAATAGCAACTTGAACAAGGGCTGTATTGCAGCCTACTTCTATGTAAGTGCTTCTGTCAGATGAGGTTTATGTTCCCTAGGTGCTGACTAGCTAAGACTACTAGAATCTCCTTTTTATTGCTGTTTGAAGATAGGAAAAGACACCCTTACCAAATCTTTTTATAGGGCTGTTGTTCATTTTTATAGTAGGATAATATATGCTTTACACTTAAGTCCTGAAATTGCTGTTCTGAATCCAAGTTATATATTGTGGATGTTTCTACCTTTCTCAGTTCAGGTTCTCTTTATTTTATATCACATTTAGACTTTTGTCCTGTATATCATCTGTTTCTGCTTTTAATATCATCCATTTTCTTGCTACCTTCACTGAGAGAAACATTGTTCATGCTTTGTTGTTTTATCCTTATTTTGACTTATTGCCCCTTGCTACTTTGCTTTTTTTCCACGCCTTTAGTGTCCAAAAATCCTAATTGCAGTTCTCCAATCTCTCTTGATTCCGTAAGAATATTAAGTCTCCTTTTTTTCCAGAAGAGCTCTGTTCTGTCACGGCTTCTCATTCCTCTTCTCTGCTCTCAGTGTCTTTGATTTTGCTCTCGTGTCTATAACCCATACTTTCTTTCTTCATGTGGTGGTCCACATACACATTCACATTCCATGTGGCCTGGAGTTCCAAGATCTCAGAGCTGGAGCCTGTCACATTCTTTGCTCAATAAGATTATCCGTATGGACATGCTAAGGTATTACTGGCATGTCCTCCTTTCCTCCATCTAATCAGGGTGGGCACACGTACAGCTTTTCATCCACTGCTGCTAATATACCTGACTGCCATGAAATACCTCATTTTTATTTTTCATTAACACATTTTTTTTATCTTTCTTTACGCTGTCACTCAGCTGTTCTGATCAACTTGGTTCTTCCAAGGATGTGCCCACGTCTGGGAAGCACAGGCTTGTTGTTCTCTATTTGTTGCTGCCCAGTGAGGATATTGGCTTTGATTTCTGCACTTCGTGCCAAAGCACATACTCAAGCCCCTGCTCTGTAACTGGAGTGTTGAAGAATCTCCAGGATTGCATCCATGTGTGGTTGGATGTTTAGACTGGTTGTTGCCAGACCTTGCAAGTCTTTGTACTGTCAGTTCTAAGCCTTTTTTTCTAATAATGTAATACTCAGGACCAGGGACTGGGGAACACCAGAATGTGACTAGGTCACTTAAGGCTAAAAAACCTGTTATCTGCCTTCACCTTTCTTCTTCTAGGAACTCTGTCAGTGGCACTGATATCTTACTTGTCCCTCAGTTGTTTGCATAACCCCCTTGGCCTAAATAGGCCCATAGCATATCTTAGGTGGGATTGCAAAATGTGATTTAAGTTGCTGGAACCAGCTAGGAGTGATCCTATGTATCAAATGGTTTAAGCTGGACACTGAGACAGGGTTCAGTGCTCCTCTTGTCATTGCTATCTCTTCAGCAGTCGAGCCCCAGTTCAGTGCTGGATAGCATTCAAATATGCTAATACACCTTTCTAAGGAATACTTCAGGAGGTAGGCAGGGACTGTTCATAGGGTATTTCAGCAAAGAACAGTTCATGACACATTTCATGTCATGGGTGCTGGATGGTTTCAGAAGAGTTAATTTGTCCCTGTTGAGAAAGATTTAACTGCAGTAGATAAAGCTCTATTGGAGATACTTGCTTAGCTAGATAGACATTAATTAGATATGTAGTATTTCAGCTGTCTAAGCCTTCCATCACTTTTGTTATGAAGCATTTTATTTGGCTTAAGGAGTTTAGGCTAATTAGATATTCCATTTAGGTTTTAGTACCTTTTTGACCCTCTGATTGTTTCTTTATTCTGAAGTTTATGAGTAATTTGGTCAGGGTTTGTTCACTTCTGTTCAGAATTGTATTACTTTACTTGGACCTAGGTTGCTGTGCACTCTCTTAAAAGTGGTGCACAGCCTGAGTGTTGTGAAAGCAATATTGATGATACTGGTGTTACTTCTGCTGAAGATCTGTGAAGTTCTGGTAACTTGAGTTTATACAATTTATCTTAGGAGCCATCCTGAAATTGTCCCAAGACTTGTCTCTTCCATTTCACCAACGTTCTTTCAAAACAACCTAGTTCTAAGGATTTAAAAGGATATGTAATCTGGGTTTCAAAAGAGTCATATCTATAGAGCTAAACCTCTTAAATGCCCCCTGGTATTTTTGCCTGTTGTTGAGGAAATGGGGGCATGGGCATGGGCTGTGCAGTGGTTGTCCAAGCGGATTTCAGGCTGTCAGATATGAAGGTGCTCAAGCAGAATCATCTCAGGTTGTCAGAGCCCATTTAATTCAAGTATATTGACAACCTTGATTAGAAACAAGTCTATGACTAATATTTGTAGTGTGGTTTACCTGGAGACCTCTTTAGTTTGACTAAGTGGAGTTCATTGAACATCTAATCCATCACCCAAGAGAAGAGAAGGTTACTTACCAGCAACTAGATGTCTCTGAGGTCTGGTTTGCATGCCCGTTAGTTTATCATCTGCTTCATTGTTTCTGTATCTCTCGTTAGATTTTCAGGTAAGAAGAATTAGGGTGTAGAATGAATGTGTTGGTGTATACCAATCTTCATAAGAAAGGGACTTAGATATGTGAAAGATATTATTTCAGAGAGAAAAACCCTCCAGCTTTGAATGCTTTTGTCTCACATGCTCAGAGTGTGCCTGGTTGTGCCCAGTCTGAGAAACTCTAGTTACTGCTAAGTACAACTTTCTTTACTTTCTGAACACTTTTTCAAGTAGGTTTCGTCGCTGAATTGTTAATTTTTTCTTAACCTGAGCTGCTGAGACTCTTCTTGATGTTGTTCTGTCCCTTTACTGGAAATTTACTGTGGCAGGAAATCTGGATTATGCTGTGAAGAACCCATTTGTAAATGTGTGGGGTACACACACACACACACATATGTATATATATATGTATAGCAGTGGTGTTTATTTGAAATAATAATTCCCAGTAAAAACAAATAAACATTTCTATTGTCTTTTTTTCTCCCCACAGGATATGGTATCTCAGAAAAACACAGTAAGTATTAAATCCATATTCATTTTAAAACACAAAATGAAGATGCTAGATTTGAAGCAACTTTAATACTAAAGCTGCCAAACATACGTATGCTCTGTATGATTAAAGGCAGTTGATTTACCCATCTGTAATTCAAACTTTTGGAAAACTTGCTGACACTCCAAAGTAACACTATATTTTAAAGCTACTTTTCCTTATCAATTCCTTTCTAAGTTGTAGAAAAGTGCCAGTAAGATATAAGTTTTATTTATAGGTTGACAGATCCAAATATAAACTCAGAAATTCAAAGTCTCTTTTTCCCTCTACCACTGTCACCCATTTGTGCAAATGTAGATGTTTGTGATGCCTTAATGGGGTTTGCTTTTGTATCTCAAACAGCTTTGGCTTCTGTATACCTGTCCTCTAACTTAAAAATTCACAGATTTACTTAGAAATGCTTATTTCTTAGTAAAGCTTATTTTCCAAAGTAAAAATATTCTTATGCTTAATGCAAATAAAGCCAAACAAATTAGTTTGAAACAAGATAAAATGTAGGAGTTAAGGCTTTTTGAAATATGCCATGATATCTGATGTAGTTGTATATTTTGCCATATCAGTGGTAATTTTCATTAAATCCTCCACACTTTTATTTTGAGGATGACTAATTTTTCAAACCTCTTCCACTTCCATTTATCCTTTCTGTTTCCTCTCATTCACCATATACTTTTATTTTCTTCTAAACAGCATTGAGCAGGATTAAAATAATAAAGTGGTCTTAGAGTTTGATATTGATTTTAAAGAGAACTAGAAGAAAAAATGCATTAGCAGTTTATTTTGAGCTGCTGTTGTGACTTGGCCACAGTGCTCCACATAGGCTAAAGATAGATCAGGTTTAGCACATGCAAATGCAGGTCACCCTTCCTGGCTGTCTCAGGGATCTTTGAACAAGTTTGACCTGTATGGTGGGAACTGCATTTACCGCTCTGTGGCGTTGTGAAGGGGGACTCAGAATGTGGCACGTTTGCTTGTGAATGCTACTATCCATCAGCTGGTGGATGACCAAAATTTCAGAAGCATGAGTTCTCCCTTCCAGAGCAAGAGGGAGAATTGTGAATGAGCTGTTGTGTGGTAATACCAGACATGGAGTAAACAACAAAGGGAAGGGTGGCAAATTCAACCTAGTGCAATCAGATTAGCAGCCTGCAGTCTTTTCTTTTGGCAGCCTTTCTCCAGAAAGGTGGGGTATTTCCCTTCACACTGAAGAGAAGATTGAATTACAGAATATGCCAAGTTGGGAGGGACCCACCAGGATCATTGAGTCTGACCCCTGGCCGTGCACAGGGCATCCCTAAGTCATACCATGTGCTGAGAACACTGTCCAAACACTTCTTGAACTCTGTTAGGCTGTTGCTGTGACCACTTCCTTGGGGTGTCTGTTCATTGCCCAACCACCCTGTTGAACCTTTCCTTGATGTCCAACCTAAACCTCTCCTGACTCAGCTCCATACCTTTAGTTCCAGTGACATGGTTTCTATGTTGGGGTCTGGTATTGGACCTGTAAACACGTTGTGGCTCACAGGAGGGGCAGGGAGACATCCCTAAGCTGGGATGCTGATTCTTCCTTTAAAAAGGAGGGATTGTCTAATCCACTTTCTTGAAGTGCTTAAATTAAGAAAAAAAAAAAAAGTGAGTAAAATACATTGAGGTAAAAAAGGAATGAATTTAAATACCAAGTATGGATTCTTCTTTCTATTATTTGAAGTTGTTTATACCTTCTATTATTAGATAAATGTGCTACCATATTTAATTCTTTTATCAGTATTTTTTTTGTTCAGAAGTTAGAACAAAGTCATGAGCAAGCTAAATAACTCACAGGATAAAACTATGGTTTTTTAAGTCAAAGTTGACTTCAAATAGCCAATTGCCTTCCTCTCCTTTCAAATCCAGTGAGTTGTGATGAGGGGTTTGCAGTTAACCACTGCTTCATTGCTTGGTTGAATATTTTACAATTGTATGGGCCATGTCTTGTTTGAAGTGAATTGCTAATCAGGGTTGCTGTGCTTGTTAAGTAGCTACATAATTGGCATGAATTTGTTATATCCAGTCAAATATATAGTTAGATAACCATTTCAGTTTAATTGCTGAATATTAGATGCAATAGTTGATTCCCCTGTAGTAGAGCTTTGTGTTTTCCTTTCACTTGCCCTGAGTGAAGAATGTAGGTATGCCTCTGCTGTAACTGGGGAATAGCAGAGCTTAAATATGCTTTTTATCAGGGGCTGGAGGCTGCTGGAAAGAGGAGAGATGTCTCCTAAGCCTTCCTCCAGCCCAGTGGTAGCCACATGAGTATCATTGCAGGAGAAGTCCTCTCCATGTTTCACAGGCTCTGTGTTTGCATCTGCAGGGTATGTAAGGAAAGGGGAGTAACTCAGATTGTTCCCAGGCACAGCACACCTTTGTTCCAGCAGTAAGAGTGAAACTTTCTGGGCTGGCTGCTGTAGCTTAGAGATTTCTCTGAGGTTTCCCTGCTCTCGTCTTTCCTATTTATCCTACAAATCTCACATCTTCTACAGAGGTGCAGAAAAATCGTAGCATAGAAGAGATGTGGAGCCTTGTTGAAGTTACAGAGAAGATCAATGTCTAGTGTGTCACCAGGGAAATTTGCTTTGTGTATCACAAGAAAGCCTTGAAGAAAATGAATATTTTCCTTGTAGAGAAAACATTCTAATTCAGCATTGAGGAGGAGGGAAGAGCAAGTAAACTGCGCATAAAGTTGAAAACAATGCAGAGAAGAAAAGTCAGCAATTCAACTCAGAGTTGGCCTGAGTATAGCTGATCTAACAGTGAAAATTATACAGCAGACAGCTGCAGTGGTGGGAGCCTGAGAGACTTAATAGCTTACTGTCTGAAAAAAGAGTATGAGTAGGAGAACTTCCTTCCTTCCACCATCCAGGAAGGCAATTTTCACAGATAAGATGGAAGAATGTGATTCAGTTCTATTTGACTTCCCCAAGCAAGCAGTTAAAATTCTGTATTGGTAATTTATTGCATACTTGGATGTGTAAGTAAATCATTATTTTCTGTGGGAGTTCAGTTCCCAAGGAAGAATTGCCCTGGCATGAAATTCAAGATCAAGATTCTGTGTCCCATCAGTCAGTTAGATTTCCTTCTGTAGAGCTCCTCTGAGCTTTGAGGACATTTCTGTTAGTTTTAATAAAGATTGCACAGCTTCCTAGTTTCTGTCAAAATTATTATCAGTAAAATAAATTGCATATATGCAGTCTTGCAGAACAGGTGCCATTATGGAAAAATGAAGGAAGGACAGAGGAAATAAAATTACTTATGGAAAATGCTTGTGCTTTGGAGTTCCTTTACATGTCAGCTAAACATCAGTTTACTTGAGAAATGAAATTTCAAGGATTTTCAAAAGCAAAAAATGCTTTAAAAATAATCTTTCCCCAAACCAATGTAATAGGCAAAATCCACTGGGAAATTTTTCTATTTTGATTCAAAATTTTTTGCCGTCCTTGATTTTTTTTTTTTTTAAGGAAGGAAATTTCATCTGCTGCTACAGGATCTTAAGAAATTATTAATAAAAACAGTGCAAGATTAAGTGAAGAAAAGAGTGAACAAGGGGCTTTAGAAAACTGCTGGAGGCAGGAAACAAAATGTGCAGTCCTTTGGGCAGTAGCTCTAGGATTGGTTACACATAGTTTGAGATGCACACTTCTATCCATTCAATTTGAATGAGGCAATGAAAATACAAACTAGAACTTTCCACTATGGAAAAATTATTATACCAAGTACAGAACACAAGGCGAAAGACTAGTTATTTGTTCTTTAGTTTATAATATGCCTGAAGAAATTTTAATAACCCTGTTAATTGCATTCAAGGAAGGTGTTTAAAGGAAGGTAGCCTGGCTATTAAACCAAAAGGTTTGTATTGTTGTATACTTAGGCCTGTGAGCTTGGTGAAATATTTTTAGAGTTTTAAATGGTTATTTTTCATGAAATCATGTAGCAGCTCTCATATTAAGCAGTGACTGTCTGGACCATGGAGGAGTCATTAGCAAAATTTCTTCTTGATCTAAAGGGGACTGGATTGCAATTTATCCTTGCCACAAGGAATTTTTACATTGAAAAATCTTTTTTTTTATTGTAATTGGCAGAAAGTTTCTTCAGAGGTTTCAGTAGCTGTATAAATTAGACTGTATATATTGTTTCAAGGCAATGAACATTTAAGAAAACTAAGTAGATAGATTTTGGCTCTTGGACTCATTCTTCAGTTAAGTAGCCCCTGTGGATCATAATGAGAGCCAAGACTCTGAAGTATGATTACATTATATGAATTTAATAGTCCAAAGAAGTATTATTGCAGAGTGGCTTTCTATTTTTTATTTTCTGATTATTTGTACAATGTATAATAGTTTATATGATACAGTTTTCTAATTATATATTTCTAAAAAGGCCTGAGGGAGCAGAAGTGTCAAAAGAGATTGTAAAAGGGCACAGAATGAAAGAGCAGGAACATCTTAAATTCAGTAATTTTTCTTTTTGGGTAGAAAATAGTACAAGGGTAATGGGTAGCCAAATAAATGCTACTTTAATAATGAAATACGCCACTGTTATTTTAGATAGTGAAAACTAAGGCTTTTAAAATTTCTGTACGAAAGTTAGTTTTTATGGAAATATTACCATCTCAAGCAATGTGCAGTGGTTTGATTATAATTAACTAATCACATAATGAGTCCGACAGGTTCATAAAAATAAGACTGAAAACATCTTAATGATGACACAGGAGATGTATAGACATATAAATCATATAAATAAGAGGAATCCAAAAGATGAGATGGATAAGAGAAATTACAAAGTGTTGAACTGTTTTCTTTGCCTTGTAAATATAGTCTTGCTACAAATATCTATATTCATTTTCTGTTGTTTCTTTCTTTAATTATTTCTTTATTCATGTGTCATGTGTGTCTTTTTGTTTCTTATGGTGTTTTGTGGTGGTGTTTTCCTCTTTGTTGTTTTATTTCAATTTGGAGTAGGTTGCCAACCTCAAAGCTTTTCTGCGTGTTCAAGTACCTCCTGAATACCACAGTGGTAATCTAATAGGCAAAGTATGTATCACTTTAAATCTGCTTTCTGTTAAATAGATATGCTATTCTTTCACTGTGTTTCTAGACGTGTAAACATGAATAAGGATGATTTAAGAACAGTGCTTGGCAGGATCTTTCCTTCAAGGTGATTGGAGTACTTGTTCCTTGCAAGCTAAATCCCAGAAATTTAAAGTGTTTGTCTTCTGATAATCTCTCTTGCCAGTCCTTACATAAAAATTACTGCATTTATTCAGCATTGGAAGAAGAAGTATTTTTTGGAAGTTTATAATATCTTAATCACTGTAGTGGGTTGACCGTGGCTGGATGCCAGACACCCACCAGAGCCACTCTCTCACTCCCCTCTGCAGCCAGACAGGAGAGAGAAAATAGAACAGAGGTTTCATGAGTGAAATACTGGGAGAGATCACTCACCAAATACCGCTGTGGGCAAATCAGGCTTGAATTAGAGACAGTAATTGAATTTATTAGTAATAAAATCAGAGCAGGATAATAAGAAGTAAAATGAGACTTTAAAAATACCTTATTCCCCCCACCCTCACTCCTTCCAAGCTCTACTTCCTATCCCAGCAATGCAGGGAGACAGGAATGGGGGTTATGGTCAGTTGATCACAGGTGGTTTCTCCCACTGCTCAGGGAGAGGAGTAATTTCCCTGCTCCAGTGTGGAGTCCCTCTCATGGGAGACAGTTCTCCATGAGCTTCACAAACGTGAGTCCATCCCTCAAGCAACAGCTCTCCACAAACTGCTGCAACATGGGCCAATCTTCCATGGGGTGCAGTCCTTCCGGCACAGCCTGCACCAGCATGAGTCCCTCATGGGGTCACGAGTCCTACCAGGAAACCTGCTCCAGTCTGGACTCCTCTCTCTACAGGTCTGCAGGTCCCTGCCAGGAGCTCACACCAGCATAGGATTCAAATGGGGTCACAGCCTCCTCTTTGCCATCCACCTGCTCTGGTGTGGGGCTCCTCCATGGGCTGTGGGTGGATCTCTGCATCCCTGTCCTCCATGGGCTGCAAGGGCACAGCTGCTTCACCACGGTCTTTTCCATGGGCTGCAGGGGAATCTCAGCTCCAGCATCTGGGCACCTCCTGCCCCTTCTTCTCCACTGACCTTGGTGTCTGCAGAGTTGTTCCTCTCAGATTGTCTCACTCCACTTGTCTGTGACTGCAGTTACATCTGTGCAATAACTTTTTTTCCTTCTCCTTGAATCTGTTACCACAGAAGAGTTACCATCATTTCTAGTTGGCCCAGCCTTGGCCAGCAGCACATCTGTCTTGGAGCTGGCTGGCATTGGCTCTGCTGGACATGGAGGAAGTTTCCAGCAGCTTCTCACAGAAGCCGCTCCTGTAGCCTCCAAGGTCCTCCCACTACCAAAACCTGGCCATGCAAATCCAGTACCTGCCTATATGGCAAGATGGATAGGAATGTGATGTCACAGAAAACCCTAACACTTGAAACAACAGTGAGTTAAACTCCCTGAACACTCAGGAGTTCGTGATATCTTGGAGTCAATGCAGTTCCTTTTCTATTGCTTTCTGTATTTTCCTTCTGACTGCTCTGTGAGGGGGAGTAAGCATTCTTGGTACTTGAGTGAGTGGCAAAATTAATAGCATGGCTCAAGTAAAATAATTGTGCTACTAGCTTGGCAGGTGTAATTCCTTCCTTGAAAGTGCAGAGATTTTTACTCAATATTACTTACTTGGAGAAAACCTACCTTTAATTCAAGTGTAACATCTCTGTCACAAAGTGACAGTTGCATCAGAATAACTTTACCAGTACAATTTTAAAAATGTGTTTATATTAAGGTCAAAAGTTTACTTTTAACTGCATTAAAAAAATATTTGGAAAATATTTTAAGACAAAAATCACTCTACATTTGGCTGGGCTTGCCTAGAGTCTAAAAATGGCCTCTGTGTGCTTCAGTCTTTCAGCCTCTCAGCAAAGGCATGGCTTTCTGCTTAATTCCTTTAACTATTTCACCTGAAAAGCAGCACCCTTTCTCAACTTATTTGCAATTATTTTCTGGTGGTTTGGTTTTTTTTCCCTTAAATTTGTGGCTTGTTTTGTGGTTTTAAAATGTTGTGATTAAATACTAAAGTTCCAGTGCTGGCATGCATTATACGCTGGATGATGAGCTATTCAGAGTTTTGGGGTTTTTCTTCAGTCTGCTTGGCTGTAATTTTTAACTTAAAATTTCCCAAAATCAGACAATTAAAATATCCTAGTTTCTAATCCTGAAATTAACCAACACATCATATAGTCTTAATAAGCTATGAAGTTATAATTCTATTACAATTAGATAAGTAATAGTTTACAGATATTACATGTATGTCTATACATATGCAGGTAGGGTTGCTACATACATTACTTTACATATACCTAAACCATTTATTCATTATCTTTAAAAAGCAAAATAGTTGGTGTATGACAAGACAGTAATTTTCAAAATTATTGGTTTTTGGTATCAGAGACCAGCATCCTAAACAGAAAGTCAGAAAAAGCAAGGGTGATATATTCAGCCATCTTTAATTCTTATTAGCGTAAGAAAAGTAGATGAACTGGTTTTTTACATCATGAAGATAGGAAAGGCTTTCCTAGGCCACACAGTCTATATGAAAGGGTTTTATAATTTATTACATGTAAATATTGTACAGAAGAAGCTAGAAGACAGGAGCATTTATTTGCATAGATTTCACTATGCAAAAAGAGACAAGAAATCTAAGTCAAATAGATGATATGTTGGCTGGATAACAGTACAATGTTTGAGGATAAGATTAATACGGTATTTCACGTGTGTAATTAATTTTTTTTTCTGAAAATTTAATTGCTTTTTCAATAGATAACTGCAGCTCTTTGCATCTCAAGATATATTACCCTTTCAAATTGGATGGGTTTTTTTCATTGCAGGAAGAGCTAATTTGCTGTTAAAGGTTTAAGAACAGACTTTATAGACAAGCCGCTTTTGTGTTGCAATGAACTTATTGTTTATTTGAATAAACGTGAGACAAAACTGTGCTACCATATTGATGTCTTGGGTTGCAGTTTTTCTGAGGTTTTTTTTTTTTTGGGAAGTAAAGATAACATCCAACAGATAATTATATTGTTACAACAGGGATAATTTAACTTAGGGTTTGTAAGAAAGGAATATGACTTGATCTTTATCTGCTAGAAATAATTTAAAATTCAAAATCCTCACTCAGATCAGCAATAGGATGTACTGATACAGGTTTTTTATTTGTCATTTTAGTAACTGCATGCTGTACATTTTTAAGTTCCTGTGAACAGTCTGTTTCTCCTGTCTAGTTTACTAATACATTCAAAAATGTGCCATCTTCATATCCATTCTTTTCATGATGTCAGCCTTCTCCCATTGTTCAAGGTGACTATAAATGGCTATGGCTTTTCTACATGCTTAGAGAATGTGAAGAAAGGAGAGGTATGATTTTGCTGTACAACTTCAGTGCTGAGATGTCTCCAACACAGTGGTAATTGATCATGGCAGGTGTATCATGGTGACCTCTGCCTCAGTGCTCCCATCTAGTTACTCTCAAATATAAAGTTCACCTTCCATTTAAGCAGAGTTGTCATAGCTGGAATGGGATACAGGTGCTTCTCCCAGCTGTGGAAGCCTTCACAGTGGTCTGATTTGTGGGGTCGTGCTCAGGGGCTGAAAACTCTGAACTTGCTGATTTTGGGCTCTGAAAGGCCATTTCTTGTGCCCTCACCCATTTCAGCACCTTGGTTGTATTTACACATTTTATGTGGCATATCAAATTTTTTTGGGGTTTTACTTCTAGAATTTTATGTTACAAGTCCTACAAAGTCTATCACAAAACATTTCTAAGTTTTGGGGTTTGGCTGGTTAGGATTTTGATGGTAGCATGCAGCAGATGTTTTGTAGGCTCCTCTGGATTAAACATCTCTATCAAGTCCTTCCAGTGTCTATGTTTCTGTATTTCTCTCCTTTTGGGGAGCTCTGCATCATATATTTCCTAGCTCAGGGTGAGCTTAGAGAATGCAAGTACGTCTCTGAAGCCAAAAATTTGGGAACAGAACATCAGCTGGTAACTGTCAGACCCTGCTAGGGTCCATGCATTGCATTAAACGGGAAGATTGAACAGTTTTGTTGTATTGTCACTTAACAAACCTGGACCCTTATTCTTCAGCTTTGGTAATATTTGTAACTTTTCCACACAAATTTCCTTGAATTTAATGCTTGCAGATCTTGTGTTAAACAGTTCACTAAAACTTCTTACACACCAGCACTACTCTACCTGTTTTTTCTGTCAGCGGAAGATTCTGTGTGTACACAAATATATTTCCACTTCCATTTGTTTTCTAAACTCTTCCTGCTTTTATTTTAGGCTTCAAGTGGCAATTACTATTTTATTCCATACATTGTCACACCTTGTGCTGACTACTTTTGCTGTGAAAGTGATGCCCAACGAAGAGCCTCTGAGTACATGCAGCCCAGCTGGGACAATATTCTGGGGCCATTTTGTGTCCCACTGGTGGACAAGTTTCTCAGCCTTCTCAAGGATGTCCATGTTACATCATGGTAATGTTACAACACATACGGTTCCAGAACCTTTGATAGTCTCTTTTTGATATTATGAAAAAAGAAGGTACAGAATTTGTAGTAGCATTGATTATCAATTTTTTATTTTTCACTGCATTTAATGTAGTGTCAAAAAAAGCTGCCAATTTTACTGCTTTTTGTATTCCTGGCCTGCAATTGTTGCAGTTAACTAACCGTGTTGTGCTAGAATTTGATTTATAGTTACTTTCCAGAAAGCAAAGGCAGTCCATGGGTAAGATAAAGTGCTTAAGTTTTACAGTATATAAGGTCATACTAGGAGCTAAGCTCATAGATTCTTCATAGAGTTCAGAGTCAAAAACTGTCCTTTTCTGTCATCAGATAAAATATATACATGGTAGCAATGGGCATTCAGTTGTAAGTGTCATGTTTTGTGTTTATTTATAAATATTAACCTTCTGGTGCCACTTAATAAACATGATACTGCTTAGCCATTTCTACAAGGGAGTGTTGGTGTTTTGAGAATTGGGGCTGGAGAAGGAGGTCTTTATTTCTCAGTTGCTCACCCTGTATTCTGCAACTATTTCTGTTTTGTATGTATTTCTGGAAAACACTCATAGAGACTGAGTTTCTGGTTTTTAATTTTCCTAATGTCTGAAGCATGAGGTAGCACCGAGGGCCCTCAGATTTGTTTCCCCATTGCCATCCCACCCAAGTGAAAGGCTTGTCTAAAAAACTACCATTCTTTTGTGGTCCCATCCTTGCAGTCCCATGGATGATCCTCCTGTGACATCCTACCGTGAAGGGGAAGGGAGCACCCAAGATTCCTCGATGCTTGCGGTTGAAAGGAATGACAAAAGTCAGAGGGTCTGCAAAAGTTTGCAAAGTTTTATTAGTAAACTACACACTTGTCATGGAAAATTGGTGTTTTAATCCTTGACCTTCTAGTGCAAGGCACAGCAGAGTGCTTTGGATAAAGGGTGTAGGGTGAAAGAGAAGAGAGAAGGAGAGAGATAAATTAAAGGGGGGCAGAGAGGAGGAAAGAAAGAGAGATCACCAATTCTGGCTCCAGTGTCAGTCCAGCTGGGGTTTCCATGGTCCTGGGATGCATATGCAGGGCAAGCACCCTGGATTTTCTGGGGAATTTTTCTTTTTTTATAAATAAGTTTTCCCTGCACTAGAGATCAGTTTCTCACTGTGTATGCAAATTAGTTACGTGCAATCTGTTCTTCTAGATCTTTCTGGAAATGGGTTTGAAGTCTTTGGGGGTTCTTGGCTGGTCTTGATCCCACCTTACAGTCATGCCTGCTCTTGGCCTTGTTTCTGTGCTTGCACTGTGTGAGGCTGTGCTTGCCAGTAGTGCTTACTGTGACCTTGTTGCTTTGATTATAATGTGTGTGAGACAGAGAACTTAATTTTCTTTGCTGTGTGGAGGGCTTATGCTAAGCAAGATTTAATGCTTTGAAATACTCATTTGTGAGCAAGAAGGGGCTTGTATGCACGGGAGTATCTGTCAGGTGGCACCTGCTAAGTTCCAAACTAGAGACTCCATGGCCTGCTCCAGGATAAATTTACCCCTAAGTAGCTTGTTGAGGCCATTCATACTTGTCATGCTGACAATATACATATTATTTTTTCAATTTACAAAAGCGCTGATGTTGGATTGTGCACCGATATTAGTGTAAATAAGATGCACTTACTGGAGGCTTTTACAAAGATCCTACCCACATAATGTATTATGTACATCAAAGAGATGGCAACTAAATCTGCTTTTGTTGGCTTGTTTTTTGTTTTAGTTTCTGTGTTGGAAAGTCTCCTTCCAGCTTCCGTGATAAAATAATATATCTCCTCTTTACATCACGCTGGTGTTTCTTCTCTGTGTCACTTCATTATCTCAGATGCAGCCTTTTTTATGATACAAAGTGCCACATCTGTCAGGGTCAGTAATGGGCAAAGAAATGCTCCAGTTTTCCTGTGTTGGTAAAATTGCCTCAGGATCCTGGTTATAAGCATATTGATACATTGCCCTACAGTCTGAGGTGGGGCAAGGTGGAATGTTTGTAAGTTGTTAATGAAAATGTGGAAACATTTGATGTGGACCTCACTCTGAGGAAATTATACTTTTTATTAGAAATTAAACTTTTTATTAGAAGCATAGCCATGTTTCATAAGAAATGTCTAACAGTCTTCTTCCCCTATGTCTAACTTCTATTTCTTTAGTGCCTATTATAAAGAAACACTGCTAAATGACATTAGAAAAGCTAGAGAGAAGTACCAAGGAGATGAACTGGCTAAGGAGCTGGCCAGGATTAAGCTTCGTATGGATAATACTGAAGTGCTGACTTCTGACATTGTCATAAACCTGCTTCTTTCTTACAGAGACATTCAGGTATGTGCTTAAAGACTAAGGTGGATTATTTTACTGTGCAGTTTTGGCTCTTGTTTGTTCTCCTGTGCTTCTTTGTTTGATAAGCAGTGATTCAAAGTTGACACTAAATGGGAGCAGTTGTTACATTGTGTAAGTTTGGATTGTCTTTTGGGCAGTTTAAGGGGATAGAGACTCTTCCTTACTTTGCCTGTGAACAAGAGACTCAGATTAGGTGACTTCCCAAGGTCTCTCCCTTTGCTTTTAGTAATTTTTAACTTCCTTAAAAAGAAAAAAAGCAAAAATCCCTACTGAAACAAGATGCTTTCCTTGCTCTCCTCTCCCCTACCTTTCCTCCCTCCCCCCATAAAATTAAATATATTTAGAAATGAAGAAAATGCATTTATTATGACCATTGTACTGGCTAGAGATGCCCAAATTGAGAACTATAATTCCATGAAACATTAATTTGCTTTTAAAATCTAACTACACCTTTTTTACTTGTTTAAATTTTTAAAAATAAATTCTGCTTTTGCTAAAGCAGCTGTTTTTCCAAATTGGTGATCTGTGTGTTTGACATCCATTTTCAAATAGAATTTCAACCATTCTATAGTTTTTTTTTTGTCCCATCAGGAGCTAAGTTGGTTATTTATTTCTTGTGTATAAATGGGTTGTGAGAGTAATGGGTGACCACATCATTCTTCATTACCAAACCTTCCATTCTGAAATGCATATTTTCCCTACAGCACTTTATCCAACTTCATTTGGATTGGCTCTGATGATCATGAAAAGTCTCCCTTGAGAAATGTACTCATATTAAAACATGTTTTGAACGAAAGGATTCAGTAACACAAGGCCCTTTGAAATGTCAGTAAATTGGCCTCTGCAGCACTGTAGATGTGGGTTACCCCTGAGTAACCCAAATGAGTGCACAAGTGGCTGATGTACTTCAGAGACAGCTGTGGTTGAGTCCACGGTGACCTGGTGAGGTGTCATTCACTAGAAGATCTTAATAAGGCCTGAAAAAAGCCACACTTGTCATCTCTTCTTCTGGTGTTGGGAGAGTAATTGATCACACTAGCTAGAGGGATTCAGTAGTTTGGGCATCGTGGTGAGGAAGAGGCAGGCACTGACATGGATAGACAAAATCCCTGTGTGTTCCTACACAGCCTGCGTGGCTGTTTCTCTTAGGAACAGTCACCTGAGAAGCTGTGATACAATACATATGCTCATGATATGTTTTAGCTCAGTGATGCTTTCCTCCTTTCAGTTTATTCTATTTCAATCCTTTTTGTTGTTTTACATTTCATACCAGGACTATGATGCTATGGTGAAGCTGGTAGAAACACTAGAAATGCTTCCTACCTGTGACCTGGCTGATCAACACAACATTAAGTTTCATTATGCTTTTGCATTGAATCGGTAAGGGTGATTGATTGAAGTTGTTTCATTTTATTGCTGTTCCATATGGGCTTATATGTAAATTTATAGTGCAGATAATATCAAATTCCCTTCCCTTTCTGCACACATTCATCACAGTCATCTCTCCTTAATGCCATACTTACAGTGCACCAGGACAGTTTGTAACTTTTGAAATTGTTGCTTTCCAACAACCATTGTTTTGTCAGCAACTAGGAGAGAGTGGATCTGTTCCAAAGACCACCTGACTAACTGCCGAAGACTCCCAGTCCAAGGGGTTCTTGGTCAGTCTGAGATTGTTTAATCTGAGTCACTGATTATTCTGAATGTCCTCAAATATTTAGTGTGATAGAGTTATGAGTGATTTATTAAAGTAATAGCTAAAAAGCACTGCTTGATCCACGAATTCACATTTATGGTAGAGTTTCCTTGGAAGGCTGGATGATCATCAGGACCTGCAGGCACATCATTACTTCAGGATACACTGAAATACTATTGAACTCTTATAGTTAGGTACAGACTTTTGTAGTACGTATGTATGATAATTACTCAGTTTCTAAAGAATTTCCATTAAGATTGTCAGAGAAAATAGACCTTATGCAAATGAAATCATATGTAATAATAGAAGTAACAGACTAGATGTGATCCACATACTATTAAAGACTGTGACTTAGCTAACTAAAGCTAAATTAAATTAGCTAGCTAATTGTGAATTAGCTAACTAAAAATCAGCATTGGACAACATCAGGATAGCATTAATCAAAGAGATTAAGAACTTAATAATAGATCTGGAAATGCAGTTCCTGTGGCATTTTCTGGAAAATGGTAATAAATCTGGTCCTGTCTGACAGTTTAATCAGACACAAGAGTAAACATTAAACTATTGCTCATAAAAATACTGCATATGGATTTAGCCTTATTTTTCAGAACTTTTAAAAATTATTTCAGGAATTTGACTCAAAATGTTGAAATTTGCCAGTAAGAATAATGCTGGAATCATGCCTTGTCCTTAGGTAATGTCTTAATATAATCAGTTTTTAAAACTTACTCATTTAGATGTGCATAACAAAATTGGCAAGCTCCTTTACTGTCTTGGTCTTCAAATTCTTTGTATTTTGAGCAGCATGTGAAATCCCTGCCATTAAATCTTCTGTTTTGACAATGCCAATAGCACCCTGGTAAGACAAGATAAAATTAATTGCTCATGAACTTGCTTTGCCTGTCAACAGCTTTCATTAAAATTATTATTAGCCCAATCCAGCATGACGCTCCTTGTTTTCTTTTGGGAACTATTTAAGCATTTCTACAGAAAAGATTTTCAGAAATAAATGACTGGTTTTTCATTGGAAAGAATGCAGATTTTGGCTTCTACAGATGTTTTTGCCTTTTTCAAACAAAATAATGGACAAAACTCAAAAGCTTTAAACAGATTTAAACATTTTTTGAGCAAGTCCACTTAGTTCAAAATGATGCCTAAAATGTTGCATTTAGCATCTCACATGCATGAAAATTTTGAATACCTAATTTTGTCTGTTTTAAAACCAAATTATTTCTAGTGATTTCTATCAGAAGCTATCTTTAAAATAAAGAACTATGTTTTCAGTTCATAGTCTATTAATTTCAACATACAGAACAGTATTAATGTTGATAAGTACAGCTGATTGAGCCTCCCAGGAAAAAAATACATCATATGCAGAACAGAATTAGCCGCTGTAAGACTATGTGACCCTGCAGAATGTTAATGTGTGCTTAATTTCATTAAAAAGTATACTAGAACTGTGATCCAGAGAGAGTAATTAGTTTATTTCCCCTTGGACTCTGTAACTGAGTTCTCCTGGCCATTGGTGTCACTTGCATTGTCAAGTCAGAGTTGCTGTAGTGCTGCACAGAGCCAGCACCATGGCAGGAGGGGCTGCAGGGCTGGTTCTGGGCACCTCAGGGCTCTGCTGCTTCAGCAGCTGGGCACAAGCCCAGTCTGAGGCACAGCTGTGTGTAGGTCCAGGTTAACAAATAGTGCTAAGGACAGCCATGTTTCACTTTAGGTTCTGTGCCGTTCCAGCCTAGCTGCATGTCCTCTGCCTCAGAGCCTGCGTCTGACCTGGCTTGGATCATAAGCAAAGCAAGCCTGGGCCTCACTGATGGGTACTGTGCAGACAGGTACTGCCATATGTAGGGCAGGCAGACACTTCCATGCTGATGTCTGGAGCCCTGATTCATGTGGCAGGTGTTTGAGCACAGCCACTGTCCTAGATTGCTGTCTTTCTTCTTCTCTGGCTGCCATTTCAGAGCAGAACTGAGAGCATCTTGGATTTGTCATCTCCCATGTCTGTTATCAGAGGCTAACAATGGATGTTTGCAATGGCAGGCTTGTGCTTGTTTCCAGGCCTGGGCAATCTGAATACATCACTGTCCTAGGGTGATGGAGCAAAGGGCTATTGCTTTTCCAGTGTCTTAAGCTAAATAATTTGGATGTAGCATAGGAACAGAGCAGACAGTACTCTCTTCTGTACAGAGACAGGCTGGTTTAAGACATTGTTCCCTGTTGCCTCCCAGCTGAGATGTAAGTCTGATTGTATCTTAATTTAGACATCTTTAGGTATAAGTTCAGTCCAGATGTGCAGCATGAGTATTTTCAATATTTGTATTCACAGCTGTGGTATGAAGTGAGATGCTGTGCAATTGAGGGCTGGGTGTTCCAAATGTGGATGGCTGTTTGTTTCAGTCCATGGTATACCTTGCCTGGGAGGCAAGCACTGTGTAAGGACAATTTTCTAATTGGTCTTATTTACCAGAGCTGGAGTTATAATGTCCTGGAAACTTGCAAAGAGGCCCAAGGGTATGCCAAAATCTGTTAAAAACAGAGTGGACTTTAAAACCAAACCCAGTCCTGGAATGAGGCCAGAACTGTGAAAATTTTAGTCTTTTTCCAGGGCACTTCTGTCTTCCTTTATATTAAAGATGAGGACAGCTGCAGTGACTATTATTTAACTTAGCATGCTGTGTTTTAACGAGCAACATATTCCAGTACCATAATAAAAGAAGGCAATTAACAAGTGAAGGGTGTAATAGGGTGCAAGTAGAAAATCACGAGTAATTGTGAATAATATTAGTAATTGTGAATAATAGTAGCCACAGAAAATTGCTTCCGTTGATAAGCACTGGGGTATTTAGAATGTTCTGTTCTGTGATTACTCAAATTTAGTAAAAAAACATGTTGTGGGCCTCCTCCTTTTATATGCCTGGCTTTCATTAAGTACCTGAAGTGTATATGAGGGAGGGAAAAAAGCTAGTTTTTTTGTGTCATATCGGTCTGGAGGCTTGCAAATTTAGTTCTTGTCAAAGCCTAATTTAGGGTCTTGCTTTCCTCACTCACTGTTTCAAATACTGAAGATTCTACAAGCACATTACATCCTCAATGAAATGTCTCTTAACTCAAAAATCAGTCTCTGATTGTAAGTGAGAATGCAAGTGTACTAACTCTAGTTAAAATAAGTTCTCATATTTCTTAATAATTTAAAGATTTTTTTAAAATGTTTCTGCTGTCATTAAGACAGAAAATTAAAAGGAAAGCAAATGTGTATTCCCGTGAGAAAATACTTTCCATTAATACAAAAGTTTTTTTGTCATCTATAGTCTTCTCCATCTAGCTAGCTAGATAGAAACCGTACAGGGGAAGATGTGAACAAATAGCTGAGAAAAAAAAAAGAGATTACAGCACCTGTTACCAACAGAGTGAGCTAATTCTTGTTCCAGTGAAATACATGCTGTTCCTGTTGACTTTGTTGGGCAAAGGCCTGGTTCACTGAGTGTAGTTCTGGCTCTGTAACCATGCCAATTCTTTAAAGCTGGTAAAACCAGTCTGTGAAGCAGGAAGATATTTTTTTGGTTTAGGAATATTTAAAACTAGGTCTCTTGATAAAGACTGGAGTGTAGAGAAAGATTTGCCATCAAGAGGATGGATTTGGAGAGCAAGAAAGGAGCTATGATATCAAAGAGAGAGAAAAAAACCTACTTTTATTTTTTACTGGGTGTTCCAGGTGCTATTCCAGGTAAGATAGGAGTTTGTTGCCCTACAGAATAATTCAGGGAGGTAAAGGAGGAGTGAATAGTTGGCTAGGACAGGGAGATATAAGAGGCTTGTGTAGACCAGGGAAGTGAGAAGACTGCTTCTGTGATTGAAGAAACATGGTAGAGTCAACAGACAGATCTGGAGGGTTTGGTTGAACCAAACTGGCAGCAGAACACTGGCACGAATTTCGAGGAAGTGATTAGAGGCTGTAAAGGTGCCCTGCAGGACAACTTTTGTTTTAGGAAAAAGAATTCCTCTGTAGCCATTTCTGTCTGAAAAACCTTAGTTTATTGAAGATTTCTTCATACAGAAACAATTCTGTGTCATCGATCATTCCCTCAATTTGAATTTTTTTCCCCTAATCCTGATAGTTCCGTTTCCTTTTTAAATAAAGCTTAAAACTGTACACAGTACTGACAATTAATGTGCTGGGTATTTGTAAAAGGCATCATGATTTTACATTTTTAATTTTTATTTCTTGTCCATTTCCTTTTAATTCCTAGCATTGTGCCTGGGGACACTTGGCAATGTTTTATTGAGCACTAGGATATTTTCATAATTGCCCTAGTTTTTGGAAGTAACTCACAGATCTCTTTCTTAACTGGCAGCAATTTCTGCTGCTGTCATGTTCAGATAATGTAGATTCATTATCTCTGGTTTCTCTGCAAGTTCTCACAAAGTAACAATTGCAGTAGGAGGACTAACATGTGCTAACAAAGAAAGCAGTAAGAAAAAAAAAGTAGTTTTATGAAACACTTTCCAAGGCCTGTGGGATTTTTAATATAGTTTCTAAATAAATTGTAGTAGTACTCCTTTTTCTTACCTCATTGACCATTAAAACTGTATTTTGAAAGAATTTTCAGATTGTGAATAGTGATACTAAAAACTGTGCCCCCTAAACCCCCCAAAAATATGAAAAGTAGCTTGTATTTTCACTGGGTGTGTGCAAACTTCTTTAAGGTAGGACATACCTTCTTCCAGATGTGGAGAGTTTAACAGATTGTGTGTTGAAGAACACCATTGAAAAATGCCTATTTCAAAATTCTGTTTCATTCCTAAAGTTGACTTGTTTGTGTGACACCATGAGGGACATTTGTGTTTCAGTGCAAGATGGCCTGTAAGCACCCAGGAGCAGTAAAATGACCTGGTAGGGTAATTTTTGTAGCTGCCTGTTGAGATTCTGCTCTGGCTTATAAAACTGCATATTCAGGAGATATACTTTGCAAATCTCACCTGGTGCACCAAGTTATTCCATAAAGAAAACATTTTCTACCTTCCTTCTCATGCCTGTGCATCACCATAGACAGTATTTCAGCTTTCCCTGTTCAGAGAGGCTGTGGCACCTCCATGCTTGGAGGTTTAATAGATTCAGCTGTTGAGACACAGCCAAGGCTGCCATGGTCTTGTGCTGGGCCGTGGACCTGCTGTGAGAGGGAGATTCTATTAGATGACCTGCAGCAGTCCTTTATGACATGGCTTTTTGTGATTTGTTCTAGTGTGGCTTTGAATGGGAGCTGGGGAGCATGGGGAAGCTAACATAGCTGAGATTGGTTTAAAAAAAAATCGAAGTCAGTGCTAAGCCTTGAGGATTTAAGGTAATCTCTTCTACGCTTGATAAGACCACAGATCTGTATTAAGGCACCTTGAAACAAATTAGGAGCTGTCAGGCAGGCAGACCTGACAAAGTGTGGGGTCTGAAATAAGAAATGAAAATCTGTCTTGGCCAAGCATAACAGGTTCTGTATATTATCCAACAGAGTGTTTTCACACAGGCTTCAGAGAACTTGCTTGGAGCTTATGTGATCTTTCAGGTTGTTCAGGTTTTTTTCTTTGTTTACCCCCTCTTTTTGGGATTTAGAAGCTGATAATTTCCTAAATTTGTAAATTATCATAATTGGTGTATGGGTTTTATATTACTCAATGGGCATTGAATTCTGCTGCAGTGAAAAATAGGGTCTAATATGAAGATACCTAAACTGATTATTGTTTAATTATATCCTGTTAGATGAGTGTATATTTGTCATGTGCTAAATTTTGTTGAATTTAATTATTTTTAACAGTAATTTTTTACTTATAAGAGAGAGACATCTTTCATTTTAAGTTCTCTAGTACAGTGCTTATTTAGGCCTTGGTCCTTTGTAATGCTCTCCTGTTGTTGTATTTGGTGTGTACAGGTTCATCCTTTGATGACCAGAGAAGTTAATCTGCACAATGTCCCATTTTAAGCAGTGTTTTGATTTGTTCATTGTATTTGTTTCTTTAGTTATGCTTTTTTCAATCAGTACCTAACACCTCTTAAGATCAACATTAATAAATAACCTATTTCACAGAAGACAGACTTGAGTCAAGTCTGGGAAAGCAGTGATTTTTATATTTTCTGTTTCCATGCTAAAGTGGAACATTAGGTTTTAGTTGTGCATTTCTTGTGTTTTCAGGAAGAGCTCAGAACACATACCAACTTTTGTGGTCACTATACAAGACCAGGGAACTACTGGACTTTAATATCGGGGTTTAATTTTGTTCTAAGCTCTGTTTATTCAATTTTCTGTGCTTTAATGTTAACAACAGTGAAACTTGGGTACTTCTAGTGAAGGAATCTGGTTTGACCAGAAGAAGTTTGGTTAGAGCATGCTGACCTGTGCAATTGATTTACTCCCACAGTTTTTACCTCCTGTTTATTTCTTGTAAAACTGAAAAAATATACCAACTTTCTCCTTGTGTGCTGATTACAGAAGACCAATATTTATTTCCAAGCAGTTAATATGAAGAAAAAAGACTTTAAAAATATTCAAGTACTTGCTGTGAAAGTTTATGCTCTGCCAGTGACATCAAAGGCAGGATAAAGCCTTCACAACCAGCTACAAAGCTGTTTAATCTTATTAGATGTTCTCCATCACCTAACATGCACAGAAGCCTGAATTTTGCTACAGATGTGCCGTTACTGGTCTTATTGCATCAGATGGTTACCTAAGGAACAGGGTCCCTTTACAGTAAATATTAATCCTTTTGGGGCATGCAAGTAATACATTTACCAGAAACCATTATCTGCTACTGGTATTGCTGACAAAGTACTCATAGTCCTTGTAGATGGATACCTGGGTGTTCATGGGTACCTAGGTGGGGATTGGAAAATTGTAAACAGTTCTAAAAAGGGGTTGGTAAATATTTTAAATCTCTCTGGTGATGAAAAAAAGTGTTGAAGAGGCTATTAAACTCTTCAGCTGTGTTTGCATTACTCTTGCAAATAGACATTGTTGTTTGTTCTAAGTGACTTTTTGCAGTGAATATTGAGTTCTGAACTTAGAAAAACAGCAGGGTAAATGGAGGCCAAAAATATGACTGTTTAATAATAATAAGGAATGGAAATGTTATTTAATCACCATTTTCTTATTAACACAATTGTTAAATGTTTGTCAAAACATGCTGTATCACAGCTGTTTGTTTTCCAAATCCTTTTCTAATCTGAAGAATTTTAATTAAGAAATACAGCTCAATTTCACCCTTCTATTCTTGTTGGAGTTCAAAGGCCTCCATATTGAGCTCTGTCATTCTTTTGGATAAGATTGGACTGACCTGGTTTCTCCTGCAATTAGTTGGTATTTCCTGGTATTGTTTCTGGATCCTGTGGATTCAAGATTACAAGTCTTGGACACAGCTGAATGATCTGTCACACTGAATGCTGAAAATGGCCATTTTTGTTGAGTGTTTTCAGGAATGAACACTAAACAGGCAGGATGTTCTCACTGCAGGATGTTCAGAGTGTGCCTGTGTACACAGGAAGGTACCAAATTAGATGGCAGATTTTTGTCAAAGAGTAGTTCTGAGTTTGCATCAGTTCTTATGTGACCTGCACATAGAGACCAATGACAGGAGAGTGAATTTGGGTTTTATCAATCAACCAACAATCATGCATCAGTCTAAATAAAGTCAAGAGTGTCAGTCTAAATAAAGTCAAGAGTATGTATAGTAATGATGGATGGATTGTGGGATAGATGAAGGATACTGTTCTCCTATCTTGCAATTACTGTTTCAGGTCTCATTTATATTATTCTCTGTATTTGATTTCAGAAGAAATAATGCAGGTGACAGAGAGAAGGCACTACAAGTTATGCTTCAAGTCCTGCAGACATGTGATCACCCTGCTCCAGACATGTTTTGCTTATGTGGGAGGATCTACAAGGATATGTTTCTTGATTCTGACTGTAAAGATACCAATAGTCGAGATCATTCCATTGAATGGTAACGAAAAAGAACAAACCCACCAAAAAGAAATCTGTTTAAAAGCATTTTCAGGCTTTTAACTTCTGGATATGAAAAGCAGGGCTGTAACAATTAGAAGATCAGTTGTTCCACTTGTCTGTTTTTCAGGGTCCTGTTTGAATAAGTGGTTTACTGAGCATCAGATCTTTGTATATGTATTTCATTGCTTCTCTTTATAAACTCTCCTGGAAATTGAATGATGCACTTTATTGGGAGGGGTGTTGACTAACCTGTGTCTTTATTGAGGAAATATATAATTTATATGTCTTAAGGCCAAAATGAAATACAAGTGAGATCATAGAGTTATGTTAGTCCTCTGTGCAAGGATTGTTTCCATGCTGGATCCCCAGGAAATGCAATGATCTACTGTTTATAAGGAAAAACAGTGATGAACTTTGTTGTAAATTTTCTTAAGAACGTGCATATTCACTTAAGAAATATGCATGCATATGCACACAGGCTCTCACTGGCATAATGTTCATATAGATGTGTTTGTATAATCATACTTCTGAGTTCACTAATTTTAGCAATGTGGGTTTGAACTGCAATTGTGCAATATTCTCCCTCACCACCTCTTTTCCCCCCCATGCAACATGGATGGGTAGCAGTGATCTTGCAAGCTTCAGGTGGATCTCTTGATCCTGCACCAGCTAGTGGCAGGCATTCAGTGTGTGTCAGCTGTGTCTCAGTTACCTTTAATGAGTATGAAGCTTTAAAACGAAGGGTTTGGGGCCGTTGGTGCCAACTAGCCATATAATCCTTACAGTAAATCAAGAGCTTAAAATACCTACCAAAACTTTGCAATATTTCAGTTCTTCTAAACAGTGAGATGTGAATTCTTGACTCTGCAGGTACCGCAAAGGATTTGAGCTCCAGCCAACTCTCTATTCTGGAATTAACCTTGCAGTTTTGCTGCTTGTTGCAGGACAACAGTTTGAAAGCTCAATGGAACTGAGAAAAATAGGTAAATAGCTACCTACACACAGTGCCACAGGCAAGTTTTCTGCCTCTCTCCCTATGAAGAAAACAAAATACTTGCAGTGATGGGTTGCACAGACGGTTCAGGCTTTTTCGTGGTGGGTCCTGGATGGCATTCTAAAGCACAGGGATCTCAAAGGCACATTTTCCTTCTGGCTGCCTTGGAGCAGCTTTCTGGTATCATGGCCCATCTAAAGGGCCCCAGATATTGGAGAACAACAAAGGACCAACTTCAGCACCATCTGTAAACTGCCTTTACTGCACCACAGAGATTATCCCATTGCAGAGTCAACAGGGCACAAAAACAGGAAGAGACAGTGTGGCCCAGTTCTCCTCAGAAATGCCAGGAAAGGGTTTCTGTTATCACTGAGTTGAGAGATCCACAAGAAGTATGGCTGGAAGGACGTGCCAGGAGAGTTACTTGTCTACCTAGAGTCAGTCACGTCTTCCATGTATGTGCTAACTAAAACACATCACTTTACATTTACAAAGAAATCCCATAATAGAAACAGATATGCAGATCCTCCTAGGGAAATAATAGTTGAACATATTTGGAAGCTGGTCTTATCTGAAATGCATATTTGAGCCTTAAATGTTAAGAATGAAAAATTATTTAAAGCCACCTTTGCAGACCCTGCTCTGGGGTGGACTTGTGCGAACCTCTAGCCATGGTTCACTTGCAGTAAATGCAGATGAAGACACAGATTTGTGCATCTTACACTGAGAATCAGGATGCAGATAGCCCAGACAGGAAGTAAAGGAGGTTTTTCAGCCCTGTGTAATAGGAGTTCTGTACTGGAGGTATGATTTGCAGATCCTTCTTCTGTATTGTGCAATGTGGTTTTTTGGGGAAAACTTACTCCTCTTTATTTTCATCAGTAATGCTTAATCAAGTCTTAAATTAGTCTTTTACACATCAACTTACCAGTAAAAAACACAAAAGAGTGCTTTACTGATAGAAAATTGTGGTTTCCAATTAAAATTTTACAGGTGTACGGTTAAACAGTTTATTGGGAAGAAAAGGAAGCCTAGAAAAAATGAACAATTACTGGGATGTGGGACAGTTCTTCAGTGTGAGCATGCTGGCAAGTGACGTTGGTAAAGCAGTACAAGCAGCAGAGAAGCTTTTTAAGCTGAAACCTCCAGTGTGGTATGTGGAAGAAGGCTGTTGCTCAAGTACTAAACTATGGGGAAATACACAAATCTAAAAAATCTTGCACTGGATAACTTAACTGGATTTTTCCATCTTAGATTGTTTGTAACTCTGACTTACGCTCTGTTTTTTTTATTATGAGAAGGAAGGGGGAAGGTGAGAAATTAAGTTATCCAACATTGTCAGGTTATGTCCCATTGAAGCACATATTTTATAAGAAATAATTCGGATGTTAGTAATAATTCCTTGTGAAGCAATTGTGAAAAATTGAGAAACCATTGTTTTCAGAGTTCAGATAACTGCTGCTTCCCTCCACCATGTTCTAGTTCATCATATCCTGTCTAATCCCCATGTAACTACTTGTGTAACTATACCCATTTGCAAAAAGCTATTGTTCATGAACACCCATGTGAGCTTATGACTCAAGGCTTTGTCTAAACTTGCTATTCTTTCCAGAAATCTGTAAAAATCAACACTACCATTTCTACTGTGGTAGCTTTTAAAACACATTTAATTTTGGATGTCTCAAGTCAGTTAAGTGGTTTAAGAATCTGGTCGTATTTTGTTTTCTCTCTGTTAACTCACTAATTCAATACATTCTAGGTACTTGAAATCATTAGTTCAGAATCTGATGTTGATTCAGCGTTTCAAGAAACTCACCATAGAACATTCTCCTAAACAAGAAAGATTGGCTTTCTGGCTAGATATAATTTTTGAGGCAACGAAAGAAACAACTAATGGACTGAGATTTCCAGTAAGATGTTATGTCCAAACAAGTTTTGTATGTTTTATGTTTCTGGATAGGATATTACAAGAATTGGAAGACTCTAAACATAATACTTGAAAACTTAACTGCCTGTTGTTTCACTGCATGAACGAAACCCCTGTACTTTCTTCATCTTTATGCTATTAAAAAATTAACTCACCACCCTAAAAGTATTCTAAGAAATACTTGTAAGTCTCCTATAACAAATTGTGATACTGCTTATCTGTTGTTCGTAAGAACACAGACTTTTCCTGCCTTGTCTTGGCCTCCTGTCTCCCTTGAAAATTTTTTAGGTCTTACTTCAAAATTACCTTTTGTCTATATCTGAGCATCTGAAGATATTGTAGTGTATTAACTACTGGTTTATTAAGGAAAGCTGCCCTCTGCCTTCAGGTTTTGGTGATAGAGCCAACTAAAGTCTACCAGCCTGCCTATGTTTCAATCAACAGTGAAGCAGATGAGAGCTCTCTGTCTTTGTGGCATGTCTCTCCCCCTGAAATGGTAAAACTGTCAGCAAGTTTGTTAAATGTACTGATTCATTTTACATAAAGTAACTTTCTTTTGAGCATTTTACAATAATTGTAAATTTGCTACATTTCTGTGAAGCCCAAGCCTCAGTATCTCTTGTGCAGATATAAAAGTTTGTTTTACAGAGAAAGTAAAAGGAGTGACTATGATTAGAAATCAAGTGGTTCTGATATCATTCAGATTTAACTTATGTTGACCATGTCTCTTAGAAGTGCATGGGTTATTTGGTCTGCTCATAATATTTCTCATTAGAATTCTGTGATTTTAGTTAAGATGCAGATCAAAGATTAAAAGTAAAAATAAAGCCCAGAATTGTGTTCAATGTTTTAGGCATTTTTAACCTTTTACAACTGTAATATTTGAAACTAGAAGAAATGATCTGTGACAAGTGAGTGTCAAGAAATAAAATATTTGGTGTCTTGAATTATTGGATAAGGCACAGGGGATTAAGAAAGGAGTAGGCACAGTTATGGACAGTATCAGCTCTTAAAAATGAGAAAATATTTCAGTTTCACATTGAAAGACTTGAAATCTGCAATGTATTTTGCCACACTTTCTTAGTATTAGAACAACATAGATGGAGAACAGACAAAAGCATAGAGAGACAAAGTGTGGGAAAGAAGCGTGTTGGAGCAGGACAAGTCCACGTAATTACCTGGATTTGTGAACAGTTTTTCCAGTACATTTTTCTACTTCACTGTTTCAGGTAAATGTGTGTGACACAACTTTGCTTTATGGAACAAACTTGTGGTGCATATCTGACACTGCTAAAAAAGATCCAGCTTGTAGCTATAATTAGATTTATGAAGGGCTGCAGTCCTAGACACAGGTTGTCCTTCCTCTGTTTTCCCTCCAGTGTGTTCCCTGGGCCAAAGCTGTTGGCTCAAAACCTCTCAGAGAGACAGGTGAATTTGCCTTTCCCTTTGAGCGTAGATAAGAGTAGGACATAGTCTGCTCCATGTTTAATGTGATATGTAAATGTATTGCGTCAAAACGTAATGCTTGGTAAATTGTGCTGCACAACTTATTCTTCATACTGAATTTATATGAGGAAATGTGGCCTTTGCTTCCACCCTGTGCCATTTCTATTCATTTTTTCTTGAAATGAAGTAAAATAGCAATGTATAAGTTATTTACCTATGTATTAATCTTATTTCAAAATATGGTGGGAAGAGAGAAAGAGAGAAAGAAAGAGACATGTTGGAAAACCTTACTTTTACTTACCATGCTGTGACTTTGTTTTCAATACTAAGTCAAGGTTAAACTGTGGTTGATTTTATCCCTTTGTTCTTGACAGAAACAGATTCATGAATGGAATTTTACAGCTTCTTCCATTAGGGGAATAAGGTTGGTATGCCAGTAAACAGTTCAGTGTCTTTTTGTGTATGTTTTATATTTCCCTTAAGTGCGAAATCTGGATTCTACCTTAAATCTCTTTCAATAATGGCCTGTTATAAATGCTTGTTCTGTCCAGCCTGCCTTGAAATGTCACAGAATAGTTTGCCTTTCCATGCACAAGCAGAGCTGTACATTTCTCAGATCTGAGAGGGTTATTGGGTGTCTGTATTCTCTGGTAGACTTCTTTGTTTTCCATTATATAACTGATTTTTGTAGATTTTTCTAAATGTTTCACTGAAGTTATTGCCATCTCTGCATTTAAAAACATGGAGGGCAGAAGGAAAGAAGAGCCTTTAGTGCTTCTTGCTTCCTTCCATAAGTGAAAGAAGACTTTGTTTTTCTTTAAGTAAAGGAGACTGTAGTATCTGTTTTCTGTTTGGAATTCAGAAATGCTTCTGATATGGCTTTATTTAAATACCTGCTAGCTAAAACTTGAATTATTAAAGAACTAATAAATGAGGCATAAATGTAGTTTTTGCTAACTAATAAATGAGGTATAAATGTAGTTTTTGCTAAGGACAGAAAATAATTCTTAAGCTGTAAGTAGACTACTGGTAGAGTTTCTCAAGGACTAACCTTTAAATAGTTAGGAGAGTTCCATTTTGTGATGCTTAGATCAATGAAAACACTAGTCACAAGTAAATGGGTCAAAATATTAGTACCGAAAAAGATCAGAATATTATATAGATGGAAAAGGATTGTTCTGAGAACTGAAAGGATAGAAAATATTCATATTTGGTGTTAATAATTGCAAAATGCATGACTACATTTAGAAAGTAGATTATGTATGTTAAGTTGGGCTGCTTTGCTGCTGGAAGGGTGAGAGACAGAACACCAGGAGAGGAAAAAAAAATCTACTTGTCTCTTCTCTGAATTCTGCAGCTGTAGCTAAGAACCAGAGGAACTGTAAGTACAGGGAGCACCCGGTGGGCTTTTGCTTTCTCTCTGAGCTCCTGTGTCTCTACATTGGTGGATCTGGCCTTTCTAGGGACATCTCTTGCTGTTGTCTGGGGTCACTTGTGTGACTGCATAAGCTTAAGTGCTTGACAAACGTTCTGATTCAAGTACAAGAAGAAATTCAGATACCTAATGGGTTCTGTAGTTCTGACAGGAGAGGGCTTCTAGGCTTTGGTCTTGACTAAGAGTGCCTAAAGTTTTAGGCTCCAGGTTTGCCTTCCCTGAATTTGTATGATTTACCTAAGCAAGTAAGCTCAGTGAAGACGTACTTCTCTGACTAAAATGAGTGGCGGTTGAAACCTAAAACTGTGGATTTGAACATAGATTCTATCATAACTTCAGTCCTTTCTTCTAAAAAAAAAAAAAAAAGCAGGCTTTGGTTTAAATTAATTTTACATGGTATTTCATTCTATTACTCCAATGCAATGTGAATTACTGAAGTCTGTGGAACTGATTGAGAATAATTCAGCATTCTCAATTCAATTGAGCATAAAGTTTCTGTGCCACATTAATTACCTTCAGTCAACACAATGCACAGAAATTAATCTTTGAGAAAGATAACTTTAATCAAAAGGAAGCAAGCAATTAATTTCATTTGCTTTGATTTTTAATCACTACTGAGTGATTAAAAAATCACTGTATTACAAAGCTCAAAGAGGCAATCTTTTTTGAATTTATTGGAGTTAGATGTTTGCTTTGTCTGTGACAACTTTAAATTACTATACTTTTGAAATTGCGTTCCTTTAGAAAAAATAGTCTCAGTTAAAATACACTCTATCAAAACTCTTGAACTGTATTTATACTAACCAGTTCATCTTATATACACCATACATGACAATGTTTATAATGCAGTATTGTTACTTAGATACTGTCTTGTCTGTCTTATCTTTGCCCCTGGAAGAATCCTCTTGCTTTGTCTCTTAGTTCTCAAGTCTGATATGTGCTTCTCTGACTTGTTAGACCTGAAATTGCTGTACTAATGAAATTTAAAAATGGCATAGTTATTATTTTCACATATTTCTAGCAAAGTCTTCAGGCAAAATTTGGAACTTTTGAAAATTTTCCAAGTAGCCCTTAATGGTGCTTCAACAGGCAACATCAATTGGCCATGTAACATGAGGCAACTTTACTGAAGTGTTCTGTCATGTATTTTGAGTAACTGGCTCTGCAGAAGATATGCAAAACTGAAGAGTTTGACTGAACAGATCAGGCAAGAATCTAAGAAGTGTTATTAACTTAAGGCACAAAAATACCTTAAGAAGCCTAACAACTTGGGATTATGTAGGAAAATACTTCAGTGCAAGTGGTTGGCATAAGAGGTTAATTCTTAGTTTTATTTTCATATTGATACTGTGTTTTATGGCATTTCACTTTTTGCTGCAGTGTATTTATATGGGATATATATGGCAAGACACAGTATGGAATAAATAATCCCTTTTTCAGAATTATTGCTTCAATTTGGAGTAAATATTGGTCATCCCAAAACTTGTTTATTAGTTTAAGGCCATAAACATTATAGACTGAGAAGGATCTGTTACACTGTTGGTATTTCCCAGTTCAGGTTTGGTTTTTTTGTAGAAGCAATAGAATTCCAAAAACCCAAAGTACTTTTCAATCCTTAAGGAGGTTTTCTGGATAGCTAAATCAGTGTCAGAGCAATTCAATTTCCAGTGAGGTGTCATAAAGTACCAAGGAGTCTGATGGAATTGTGTAAAAGCAGAAGTGTAAGTAAATAACAAATCAACCTCAATACACCTCAGTATTTTGCCAAAGTAAGCAGCAGCTTATTTATCACAATGGAGAGAGGATTATAGAGTATATAAATAACCTGAAAACTCCTAGTTATAAGGAAAATATATATAATTGCATACTGATTCTCTGAAGTAATTATCTGTGAAAAATATATTTCTTAAATGTTCATAATTTTAAAAAACCCTCCTCATTGCCCTATTTCTTACAATAGTTAACATTGTAACATTTTCCTAATGTGAATTTTACAGCATTTCCAAGTTTGATGAACGATGTTGTTTTCTTTATGTCCATGATAACTATGATGACTTTCAAATCTACTTTTCTACAGAAAACCAATGTAGCAGGTGAGTTCAGTTTGTGTGGGTGTTTCATGCCTCATCTATATCCTAAACAAAATTGATTTTGTAAAGATTGAAAACCAATATTTTTCTTGAGAAACAGGTTCTTTATTTCTACCCTTATTTTTTCTCGATAAAGAAGCAATGTAAACTTGGTGATTCTTAAGGTGATTAGAGCGTCTATTGTACTTCCTGTGTGATTCTGATTAGTTTATCTGCATACCATTATGTCTGAAAAAGGCTTGACCAGTTTAATCTAAATTACAGATATTATCTTACTTTTCTTTATCTTGGCCGTGTCATGTAAGGTGCTACATTGTTTCGTGTTCCCTTTTGTGTCTGTTCAGTTTGATTTAAATAAGAGTATCTAAGTGTGACAAGAAATTCTAACTTACATTGTGTCAGAGATCTGTGTTGCTGATTGTACCTGTAGTTAAACGTTTTCTGATCTGTTGTCTCGAAAAAGTAAGGAAGCTAACTGAATTTTAGGACTAAATCTTTACAGACTAAATTCTGCCTTATGACTGGTAGTTGCAAAGGCACCTTCTGAATGATATAGGAGGGAGTTGTTGATACACTTAGGTTTTGGAGCATAATGGTATTTTCACTATTTCTTGCAATAATCACTACTTATGTATTACATAGAATAAACTCAGGTTAAAGAAAATTACTAGCTTTGCAGAGGGCACTGCATAAAAGGTAGGAAACAATAAAATTAATGTTACCTCCTCAGCCTTAATTTGGCCGTGCAATTTGCATGTCATGAAACATGGCCACATTTTTCATGCCATATTCAGTGCGCTACAGGAGTCAGTTCAAGAGATGTCTCTGTTATTTCATGAAAGAGATGTATGAAATGAAATTATTACTATTTAAAAAATTTTTAAATAATTGTTAACAATTTCTTACAGAATTTGGAAAAGAATGAGTAGCTCTGTCAGGGAACTACAGGAAGAAATGTTCTTGTACTTAAGTATCTCCACCCCAGAGAACTAGAAATCAGTTAAAACTTTGTTTTTCTAGCTACATCACTACCTTTATACTTTTGGCTTTCTGAATGCCTGACAAAAAGCTGCAACATCTGGTTTTCTGAAATATTGAGTAATCACACTTGCAGCCAAACATGTACTGAAAATTGAGTTGAATCTACTGAGATTTTACTATGCAATTGCAAAAACAAGTAACTATCAGGTTCCGCTATGGCAAACATAATAATTTTATAAATAATGAGGCTTTTCAGTGTGTGTTTGATGTTCTTCATCATTTAAAATGGGATAAATATGGAGAAAGTTAGTAATGAAAGAAAGCTGTGAACATGCTAGTCAGTTTATTAGCTTGAAAGCAATGCCCAGCTTGCAAGAATCTGTTTAGTCTGCTTCCAAAAGGGTATTCTTCTTTGATGTTGTGCTTTGTATTTATTTTTTTAGGTTCTGTGGTTTAGTGAAAGAAATTTTGTCTGATGCAGTTGGCAGTACTTTGGAACTAGAAGGAGAAATAGATGGAGACACATTAGAGGTATGTCAAGGATAAAAGATCTGAGAACTCTGAAACTTATTCTCAGTCTTCCCTGCACTTTCATATCAGTATAGTAGTAAGATAAACAGCATTTAAACTCCTTAACTATATATGAAATTTAAATTCTTTCAAAATTATTTGTACATGAGATTTCCATTCATTTGAAAAAACACTTTGTTTATGAAGTGGGCCTGTTACTACTGTAAACTGCATAAATCCTTAATGAAGTGTGTTATTGTATTTGTATTCTCTAGTAAACAATGTATAGATCAGAATCAACTGTTATCAGCTGGCTCAAGTGGATAAAAAAGATAAAATATTAAATAAATGCTAAGAAAAAACCATTGCAAAGGTACTTCAGTTTTTCTGTCTGGTACTTGATACCATTACTACTCCAGGTAATTTCATTTGATGGGTTTCTGTCCCAGAGATATTGCAGGTGTTTAGGATCAGGTTAATGCACTATGCTTTTTTCTTATCATTGAAACGTCCATGTTAGGAATCCAGTAGCTGTAGGTTTTCTTTCTAATTAGTACAGAGAGGAAAAAAGGAAAAGCAACAAACTTGGAAAGGATTATTCACATTTCATGTGGTCTCAGGTTGGGATAGGTGAATCCCCATGTCTTCGTTAGAGAAAGTGACTCATAGCACATGTCCACATTTGTAGCATTAAATACATACCCTGTATTTATTAGTCTTCTTTTTATTTGTTTTGAAATCTGAAAAGCCACCATAGAAGATAGGTTGTAAGTTTTATTTGTGGACAAGCAAATTTAATCAATCAATTAATGACCATGAAAACCCTCCTGTGGCTTGTTTGAGCTGGGCATCTTTCTGATTGTGTCTCATTCCAGCAATTCTCTTAGGCCGACCATTCAGAGCAGCTGTTCATGGCAGTGAGCTTTTGTAGGACTTGAGGCTTCAGGGGATGAAAAAGAAAATATATAACTCTCAGCTGTACTGCTAAATGTAGTTTCATATAGTGGGAAAGATGAGTTTTTGCACTGCAGTTTGTTTGGCCACAGAATTCTTTCCTCAAGCGGAAAGGACAAATGTGCACATCTGTTAAGCTCAGTTTAATACAACCATCTGTGGTCTTGACACAGCTTCAGGGCCCTGCCTTGGTGCAGACAGGGTATTAACTATAGCTGCAGATCTGTATATTACATAATTATGTACTCAGCTAATAGCAGGGCTATCTCCACACAACACAGCCTGTTCGGCTGTGTAACAGTCTCTCAGAGGATGTGAGCTCATCGTGGCTTGAGCCTTTTAAAAACTAAACTGAAAAAATCACTTGACAGTGCATAGCAGGAAGCAATCTTGCATGAATGAATGACATATGGAGATATGACTGCAGAAATTAATTTTAAGTCTTTGAGCTATATCATTCTACCTATCTTGAAGTTTTCACAGTTGTTACCTTGTACTAATTGTCTTAGGTTATGACAATGAAACAGAGATCAGGACTTCTGAAGGGGAGAAATAATTAGTTTAGTTACAAATGAAGAAAGACGCTTAACTGCAGCTTGAGATCTTACATTTAAGAAGTGACAATGAGGAAAATGCAGCTTTTTGTGGTCTTGATGGGCTCCACTAATACAAAGAAAACAGTTCTTGCTGTTAATAAAGCAGTTGTTTATATTTGGGGAAGAGGAAGAAATAACCTCATGCAAAGTCTGGGGCAAGAAAATCTGATTTCAGTCAGAATCCTTATGAGCTAGGGGTTGTATATTTTATATATAAACTGCAGTCTAATTTTACAGCTAGTAAGTATTTTGAAGGAGTGTGAATGTTGCAGTTCCTTCAGCCGTGGGGTATTCACTTCCATATATTGATATGAATAAGTTGCTATTACTTTAAGAATACCTGCTGTACCCCAACTGGATAACCTAGAGAACACTCTGCCTTACAGAAGGTCAGATATGAACACTTGTTTACTTCTACCTACTGGTTGGATTTCACAGCCAGTGGATCATTTATGCAGATTTTTGGCAACCAACAGTGGTTTATTCAATATTTGTAGCTGTTGGGAAGAGAAAAGGCAAATGTAAAGTGACATCAAGTATATACAAATCTATTAAACTGTCTACTAACTAGCACTGAACTCTAAATACCAACAATTTTCATGTATCATGGGATCCAGACTGGAGAACATAGGTTTCTCCACGGTAATTAAAGGATTGGCTTAGTACCAGTGTGTTGCAGATGGGGTTGCTGTCAATCCTAAATTCTGCAATGTGACTGCTGTCTTTTTTCTGCACAGTTTTATGTCATATGATAGCTGTGAAAGCTGGATGTGCTCCTACCAAAGAACCTGGCAATTTTTGCATATGGCGTTTTGGGTCAGTTATGCCTGTCGTGTAGCGAGATTATGTTGTGAAGTGCTGAAATGTGAAATGAGGTAAATGGAGCTGTGCTAAAGCTGTGTGTGCTCCAGTTTAGTTCCACTGAGCAGAATATGCTGTCAGGATAAGTGACAGACAGGTTTCCTTTAGCACATTCCTTACAGCAGCATGAAACTTGCTATCTTTGCCGAGGTGAAGAGGGGGAGTGTGGGCACTGCAGCAGCAGAGCTGCAGTGTGAACTGGGAAGGCACATCAAAGAAATTCTTCTCCAAGGCTGCATTCTGTATCACAGAGTTACATTGGACAACGCAGAAAAAGCAGTCGTTGACAGAAAAATCAGTAGTTATGGCCATTGTAAAAAGTTCTGTTGTTTGTTTTTTTAATAGGGAATTCACATGAGGCCACAGAGAGTACCTTGCAGTTTTCCCATATTTGACATCCTCTTGGATGTGGGAAGATACTGGGGGAGATCTGTGTACTCCTGACAATATCTGAGACTATGAAAATGTCTAGTTCCTTTCATCCTTTATAAGTTCCCTGATTTGAATCATGGATGTGCTGTTCAACCCAACTTCCGTAAGAAATTTGGTTTTATATAGTGTCTGGGGTACACTTCCATTAAACATTCACTCATTTAGAGTAGGAGAGTTCTGTCACAAGGTCACTGTATGAGGTGGTGTAAATTAGTGTAACTTTACTGAAGTCAGTGAACCAGCATTGAGTTATTCAGCTGGAAATATGACCCGGCACGTTTCAGCGGCAGTGGAAACCACCATGATATTTAATGATTTGTTGACAAGATGAACATTTTTTCTGCCCTTTGGAAAAATAATAAAAATCTCATTGTGAGAGGGGATGTCCTGGGGTGACTATATGGTCTGGTTACTTTTATCTGTTCGTTAAACCACTGCTTTCAAAATTTTAGGTTATGTTCCATGTATTTACATGTTCTGAAGGCTCTGTCAGCAGTTCTTAGAGACAATACATGAATGGGTTCTTTTGACAGCAATGTTTTATTAAATTTGGTTTATTGGTGTGTTCCCTGTTTAGAAATGCATCTTTCTCAAAGTTGGTTAAGGAAGATTGTATTACAAAGCAAGTAGAATGGAAATTTTACAAGCTGTGTAAAGCACGAGGCTGGTGGGTAACCTGCTGTCCTACAGCTGCACTGCAGCAACAGCTTTGTGCTGTGCAAATTGGCATTAAGGCTCTCTGTAATGTGAAATGTTAGTGATAACAATTTCTGTGCTGCTTTGTTTATCTTTTCTGCTTGCAGTATGAATATGATTATGATGAGAATGGTGAAAGGGTAGTTCTAGGGAAAGGTACTTATGGAATAGTTTATGCTGGAAGAGACCTTAGCAACCAGGTCCGAATAGCCATCAAAGAAATACCTGAGAGAGACAGCAGGTAAGACCTAGTTCATTGTTATATACACACTGTGAAGAAAAATGCAGTTGTTTTTAGAAAATTTGGCACTTCTTAGCATGTGTTTCTGTGTGGTTAGTTTATAAAATGCCAATATACTGAAATTCAATTACTATTTCCTCCTACTATCCAAAAGTACCTTTTTGAGAATAAAGACTTTGTATTTTTGGGGAAAATATATGATATATATCATAAATATGACAGTTTAATAATCTGTATGTGTATCTTACGTTCCAGGAGACATTGGTTTTAGGTTGCAGTTGTATGTCATTTGTATTCTTTTTGAGGAGGTTGAAAAGCATGAGAGGAGCTCTGGAGTCAAAGAGTGCTATGTATTGACACAGAAGACACACATATAAATTCTTGAGGGCATGTTTCTCCACCAACTTCCTCTGAGATCTGTCTCTGTACTTTTTTGGAATAGGCAGTGAATGACACTGCATTTTAAGGTCATGGACAAGATGTTTGCTGAGAATTGGACTGGTATCCCTAAAATCCATTCTGTTGTCACACTAGCACTTAAGCATAGCCTAGAACCTTTTCCTGCATGATGAAATAATCATTGGTCCTTTTTTTTTTTAATAGGTATTCTCAACCTCTTCATGAAGAGATAGCACTGCACAAATATTTAAAGCATCGGAACATTGTCCAGTATCTTGGATCTGTTTCAGAAGATGGATACATTAAGATTTTTATGGAGCAGGTGCCAGGAGGTTTGTATCATGCTCAGTTTGGTCTGCCAAAGTAAAAGCATTTGGGACTCCAAACTGACTGAAAGTCAATAGATAAACACTTAATGTGTTTGTGCTTTTCTGTTGGGATGTTAACTGCAAAGTCCTTTTTCTCATAGAAAGAGTAAATTTGAAGAGTATAGGTCCCAATACCCTCTACCCTTTCTATAATAATTCTAAACATAGAGAGAAGTCAATAAAAGTATTTGGTTTCAAATACTCATGTGTTAAAAAATAGTGGAGTTAGAGCTCTATGGTCCATTGAACTCAAGTGTCTGAATGATAACTGGAGCTTTCAGTGTAAGTTTCTCTTGCAGCAGTAGCACTGATAGAACAGTTAAGTACTGTTTTTTAACTGCTGTGTACAAAGGACTGCTATTCCCTAGGTAGATTAGAGATTAAAGTGAGATGTGTTCCTTGCTTATAATTTCCAGTTTCACTCCTCTAGCCTTCTCTGCTGGATGCAGAGGATGTGAAATCTCTTTGTAACCTCTCCACCTTGTTTCCATCTCCATTTTGCTATTTACTCTTCAGTGTCAAGGATGTGTCAGAATGAGTGTTCAATTTTGCATTCATTTAATTTGCAAAGTAAAAAAAGAAATAAGAAGAAATGGGGGGAAAAGTTCAGATTTTCTAAGAAAGGTCCAGACAAATATTCAAAGTGTAATTAAATGCATCCAGGGCATTTAGGGATGTAGGGAAATTATTTAGTTTTTGAACCTTTGTGACCTTCTCACCTGACAGCTGGGACACTTTGACCTGCATGACTCATGCAGATGTGATGAAATTATACCAACACTTCCACTTGTTTTCCCACACTTGTTCACAGTGTCAGCTGGTGTTATTTCCTGTTCATATATGCATAGTAAAGTGTGCTGTGATTAGTTGCTAATGGCAAGATATTACTGAACCAATTTAGATATTTTTAAACTCTGGAGTCTTACAAAGAAGCTAGCTGTTCAGATTGTATGAGATTCTTTGAGGAAACTTTAGAAAGCTGTCAGTTCCTTTAGCTGAATTTTTCTGGCCTTAAGTAGACCTACTGTACTTAGTTTATTTTGTGCTGAATAAGTAAAACTGTTCTTTATTTTGCCCCGTGATTTAAATATTTGTGTTCTTTAAAAATTAGTTTTGTTAGAATTGGGGATGTGTAGATGGCCTATCTCCTACTCTGAACATCCATTCAGGGATTTTTTTTCAGGAGCTTTCTTTCCTGTCTCTGAATATTGCCAGAAGTTGATGCCATATTTGTAAAGAGAAGGCTCTTTCTGATACAGATTCTACCCTCCCTGCCTCAAGAAAATCAGCTTGTCTTTGCCCATACCTGTGGCTGATGAAGTACAGTGTACAACATGGTAGAGTGTTACCTTCAGTCCTTGTTTCATTATGGGCTACATGGCTGCTAGCTGTAGTCTCAGCAGTTGTTACAGTGAAGTGAGGGGGATTGATCCAGCTCTGTCAGAACATTTATTCTTCTTGTGGGAGTAGAACCTGACCTGGCAAATAAGAAATAATTGGTCCAGAGCAGCAGAAAATTATTTGCTATGAGTGATCTAGCAAGAATTTGGCTTAATCATAGTTACTGCTTTTCATTTATATTAGGATGTTGAGCAAAGGCATTATTCAGACTTAGGTGTTTCATGTTAATTTGGGGAATTCGCTGTCTTGATACACTTTTGTCTTTAACTCCTGTAGGCAGCCTCTCAGCTCTCTTAAGATCTAAGTGGGGCCCAATGAAAGAACCTACAATTAAATTTTACACCAAGCAGATTCTGGAAGGCCTCAAGTATCTCCATGAGAACCAGATTGTACACAGAGATATAAAGGTAACTTTTCCTTTTGTGTGTCTTGTTTGATTTGCTTTTTATCTTCAGTTAGTTTTGCTTTAATCTGAAGTAGCATTTTTACTAGGATTTCATGGAAGCTGAAAACAAAAGGAAGGTATAAACCACCTCCTTCTCTTGGTGCTCCTGGAATATTGCTTTGTAGAAAGGTGTATTACAAAGATAAGTGCAAACTTGAAGGAGTATTGAGATTGAGAATCTGTATTTTTCTGTCTCCCCCTCCCTGTTTGCTGCCTCCCTCCCTCCTTCCCTCTCTCCTCCTTCACCCTCACCCCCTCCCCTCCTTCCCTCTCCTGTCCAAACCACAGGGGGACAATGTTCTGGTGAACACCTACAGTGGCGTGGTTAAGATATCAGATTTTGGTACTTCCAAACGGCTGGCAGGCATCAATCCATGCACTGAAACCTTTACAGGTAAGATTAATCTAGCAGAGTGATTAAGGGTTTCATGACAGCTTTAGCATTCGAGCCAAGAGGCTCTTTGGCTTAGTGATGAAAACACTATTGGGTCTCTGTTTGCAGGGCAGAGTAAATGGGAGTGTGATCACCATAAACATAAGAACATAAGCTTGATAGTTTCTTGACTTTTTTTTTTTTTAATTTAACTCTCTTCCATTTTACTTTTTGGGGGTAAAAGTTTTTCTTCAAAGTGTTCCTTAAGTAGCAATTGGTTGTTGCAATTAGATCTGGAAACACTTGAATTTAGCAACTTTTTCATTTAACAGTCTTGGTATTAGTAACTTAGACTTGCACACTTTCTAGATGTATGTTTAAAAGTGCAGAAAACCAAACTCAAAATTATGAACACTTTCAGTTTTGAGGTGTTAATTATAAAACCCAACCAGCTGGATAACAACAGTAAACAGAACAGCTTACAGGCAAATTTTAGGCTGATGTGTTACAGAACAGCTTTCAATACAACAAGGTTTTAAAGACTTGTAATATTCAGGGAAAACAAAAATTGTTGAGCAAAAGGGGAAACTCCACATTAAAAAATGAATATGTGGTCACGTAGTTTCTTGGTCAGTGGATGTGGGTAACATAGTGGTTTTGCTTGTTATATGTAAAGGCTGATATCAGAAGCCTCTTACTTGCCTGCAGTTGAAGTAAATGATACACAGACAAAGCCATTAGTCATGGATGGTTTCAGAGTGGAAGACAAGAGATAAACTTCACTTAAGTGAAAATCAAAACTTCCCTTTACCTCTCTGGTGGTGTCTGCAGCTCCTCCACCTTTCTTGCAAAGGAAGCCATGCAAATAAAATTAAGGTTCTGACGTAACTTGCCTTTCTCAGTTATTTTTACTCATTGTCTCATTATTACTTGTTATCATTTTCTTTGCCTGTATTTTACATGCTCCTTAGTGACTTTTTAGCAACTGATTGTCAGTAGGGATGATATATGGAGAAATGATATCTTAAGAAAAGTCACCATACTGTAATAAAAGGAGGTAACTCTTTCCTTGTGCCCTTCTTCTTTCTTCTCTTGCAAATTTTCAGCCCTGTTTGTGCCTTTGAGATGTAATTTGCCATGTGAATAAATACTTAAGTTATCATTTTGGATTTAAATCAGTAAGCAGGTAGCTAACTTACTTTCTAGAGACCTTTGAAGGTCCCCAGAGGACCTTAAAAGGTCTCTAGAAATTTGGTTTTGTTCTGTAATGCAGTACATAAACCCTAGATTTTAGGCATTATATAATAAAATGATGTGGTTTGAAGATCAAGACTTCTGATGGTTTAAACATGACATCCCTCCATTCAAGACACATAGCCTGAGGGCAAAGCTGTGGCTGGAACTTTCATTCTGAAGCAGTCACATTCAGTGAACATATGAGATACCCTTTTATCTTCACCATATGTCCATTACTTGATAGTTCACAGCTTTATGGCAGTATAGTTTTATTGCATTCCTAAGAAGAAAAATAATTTAATTTAAAGATGTCATAACAGAGCTCATAGAAATTCAGGTGGAGAAAGAACTGTAGTGTTCAAAACAGTCTGAGCATTTAGAGGTTTCTGCTGGTGGTGGTGTGGACCTCTTCGTGTAAAGACCTCATTAGCTGTGTTAGTGAGTGGTTCAATAACTGTGATACCAAACTGACTATCTTTTATTTATTTTTTTACTGTACTGTTCTTTACCAGTATTATTGCTAGTATTACAATCAGGTTGTCTACAGGCAAGATCTTATTTTGTATAACTTTAGAAATTCTAATCGGTTGGTTTGTTGGGTTGGATTTCTGTTTGTTTGGTTTTTGCTTGGTTGGGTTGGTTTTTTTTTTTTGCTAACCTTGGATGTCAGAAATCCCAAGCACATCCAAGGCATCCTGGAATTCTAGACAAACTATGATGAGTTGCCTTAGTTATTGCCCTGTATTTCGCAAAACTAGGTTTTTTTCAAACTAAGTGTTTGAAATTCCCTGTCACTAGTGTTCTCATTATTGGGGTAAAATATGAAAAATTATTCTCATGAAGACTATCTGTCATTTCTCAGATTTTGCCATCTCTTGCATAATCTTTCAAAGTTGGTGTCTGCAAAAATTTGGTATAATTTTATTTTCTGGGGAAGCTATTGGATTATGTGGTGTATAGACTTCCAGCATTTGAAACCCTGTGTTAGAAAGGATGGGCAAAAAGATCCTATTGGATTATGTGGTGTATAGACTTCCAGCATTTGAAACCCTGTGTTAGGATGAGCAAAAAGATAGTTTATAAAAAAGATGCTATAACCTAAGTTTTTGTCTAGTTTTCAGTGCTGATATGGGAGATAAGGTATTTGGCTATACAGGTTGCATTTCACAATTTTTGGCTTGCTGAGTGTTGTGTTAATCCTCCTTAATAAGAATGAAGAATTTACAGGTTGCATTTCACAATTTTTGGCTTGCTGAGTGTTGTGTTAATCCTCCTTAATAAGAATGAAGATGTACATGTGACTGCTCTTTTTGTCCTGACCAGGAACCTTGCAGTACATGGCTCCAGAAATCATTGATAAAGGACCACGAGGATATGGTGCTCCCGCTGACATCTGGTCCCTGGGCTGTACCATTATTGAGATGGCAACAGGCAAACCTCCATTTCATGAACTAGGGGAGCCTCAAGCTGCAATGTTTAAAGTAAATATAGCTTTTTTGCTTTAGAGTTGATGAATTGTCAATTATAGCTTAATTTCATAATACTAATTGGTAATAACATTGTGTTAGATGGGTTGTTTTGCAGCCATAGTCTGACCTTTGGTTTTAACTCTTGCTGAAAGATCCTCCCCCTCTCTAAGCTGTATTGCTCTAGGGGGTGATCAGTTATTTTTGTGCTGGAAATAGGTCATGACTCAGAGCAGCAATCTGAAAAATGAGTGAAGGCTTATGAAAACTAATATCCCATGTGTTACTTTTTTTCATCTCCTGCTCTTGGTTTATAATTTCCTTCTTGTAACCAGTCTCCCCAATAATGATGAACAAGTTATTTCTGTCCTTTGAGTAATTTTTGTAAGCTTCCTTCCCAAAGGAAAACGTTTTAAAGGCCCAGTCTCTGCAACAGGGACTCAGGAAGATGTGGTGGAAAAGGGCAGGGGAATAGCTCTCCAGGATTTCCAGCATGTATTAAAGGAGTAAAATACTCTGTACTGTGCATTCCAAGTCCTTCAGGACCTACCTTCTTCCTCAGTAAGCTGTTGTCTCTATTACATTGTTTCTCTTAGTGTATCTGGTTTCAAATGCAAAAATTAACACTTGAAAATCCTTCAGATAGTTTAGATAATAAAAGTTTTTAAAAAGTTACTTGTTCTAGCTCTGTAACTAACAGGAGTGTAACAATGATGATGTTTCACATAAATAGACTGAAAATTTTTGGTTCTTCCATTGGCTTGCAGTAGACCTTTAGTAAAGGACTTAAGTTTTCAGTTATGCTTGAGAATTCTCATTCTTACAGTGGGGAGAGTATCCCATCCATAACTCAGCAAACTGCTTTAAATTGCCAGTGTTGTAATTTTTTCATATATCTTGATGAAAGCCACTATGTGAGCTTAGTGTCATCATTAATGCAACCATGGTGGCAAAATCAAGTCTTTATCAATAGGTACAGAAAGCTGGGCTGCAGTTCAGCATGACATGTAATGTCATACTAGGCCTGTGAGTTGTCCCATGAACCACTGATAAAAGGCAAAAAAGGGATGGTTATGGGTTTTGATATGCTTATTTCAATGGTATAATAGGTCACCTTGGTGCTGTCAACTTGTGGCATTCCTCAAAAGAAGCTGCCTGGGTGAACGTGGTTTGGCTCACTGCAGCCTTCCTGAGGGAGCCATGGAAAAAGAGATTATTTTCCACATCACTGTAAATGTCAGATACAATTCTGTTGGCAGGTGCCTTTGAACCTTATGTACCTGGCATGTAGTTGTGACTGCTCAGTGAGTTACACATCTTATTTTTCAGCACAGTTTATTGGAAGTTTTTAGCATTCTTGTTGCAGACTGTGTTAATTTACTACAGGCAGGCATTTGGTTTTGTTTCCTGTTTCTTGCCTCTGCTGGGACCTGTTGGGAATTGTGTCTTGCTAGGCACCATAGGTTACAAACCATGTATTCTTTTTCTGTGTAATGAAAGTAAGCAAGCTAGAAGCTGGATTTGAAACAGGCTGGCTGGGTAAACATGTAAAAAGAAGTCTGGAAAACTGAATATTGAACTTTTGAGGTCCCCACATCCACACATGACTGCTCTGTTGTGCATAGGGCAGGTGAGGAGAGGGAAGGTTTAAGTCTCCCCGTGCAGTCACTTTAGAAATTGCAAATGACCAAAGAGTTGGGCAAAGTAGAGAAAATGAGCTGTAGTAAACCAAGAACTGGATAGGTCCTGGCTGGGTGTGCATTGCATGGTATTTATTCTTTGAGCACAGAATGTGTGCACCTGTGTCTGTGTGAAAAGTGTGCAAACAAAGGGCATTCAGTGGAGATCAAGTACACTAGTGTTGCTGTAGAATTTGCAGATGGTTGTGACACCTTGAGCAACAGAGCTGAAGGTTAGAGACAAGCTTTCAAACTTCCTGGTCCTGGTTTGGAATTTTCCTAGATTTTTGCTTAGTGCATAAGAATGAAACCTGGCAGCAGAGTGCTGCCAGTTTGTGTCACTGAGTCGTGAATATGCTCAGGTCGTGGTTTGGAAGGCCTTAAAGCCCTATTAGCATTTTATTACTGCACTGTCATTCAAACAGAAGCAGGACTGCTCAGCATTTTTTTCTTCAGCTTGTATTCAAGCTGAACCAGTATTGGGAGCACTTAATAGTGCCACAGTGTGTTAATGCAGCTCTGTAATGAGATTATTTGAAAGCAGAGGGCATTTAACTGCTGGGCTGCTGTCTCCCTTGTGGACACTATCTTTGTGCTTGTTCTCCAGGCTGTATTTTTTGTAAAGATGCTGAGGCTACAAACCATAATCTCTCCAGACATGTGCACACAGTGCACGCAGGTTATGCAGTTCTGGCTTCCAAACAGTTCTGCCAGATTGACATTAGAGAATAAGAAGGCAGTAAGGAGCTGGAAAAATCACTAGGGAACAACCTGCAGAAGGACATTTTTCATTACTTAAAGACAGAGTCTTAAAAGAAACTCTTTTAAGTAATGACTTAAAATAAGACTCATTACTTAAAGAATGGTTTAACAAGGATCTTATTAAACCTTTGGACATCATATGATTTTCAATTAAATAACACTGAAAGACTCGGGAAGACATCTGGCCCTAGAGGGGGATGTTGACAAGGTCTGGCAAGGTCAGTGTGTGTATTTGTGCAAGGAAATTTGTCAGCGGCAGGAGCAGAAAAGGTGTAGCCCCAGGCTGTTTGTGCTAGAGGAGGAAATTACGGGCATGAACGTGCTGGAGGAGTCACAACTGAGAGACACAGCTCTGAGCAGGGGCGGTGGGAAACCTGTGCAATAGCTGGAGGGGTTTGTGGCTGGTCAGAGCACTTGGTGTCAAAGCACTTGGTGTCGATAATGCCCAGATACCAAGATTGCCTGAAAGCAGATGATTAGATACATCCATACCTTGTCATTTATGTAATATCACATGGATATTTACACCATGTTTGCCATGAAATAAAACAGGATTAGAACCTTCTTGTCACTTCACTGCTTTATGTGGGACCTAGATCACTCCTTTTCTACAAGAGTCATGAGGAGTGTGAGTGACTGTATTATTAGAGCTTTGGCCCATGTTCTCCTTGAAGTTGTTTCATAAAAATAATTAGTATTTGTGTTTAACTTGCAGGTTGGGATGTTTAAGATTCATCCTGAAATTCCAGAATCAGTCTCTTCTGAAACAAAAGCCTTTATTTTGCTCTGTTTTGAACCTGATCCTAGTAAACGTGTTACAGCATCTGATTTGCTCAGAGATTCTTTCCTGAAGCAAGTGAACAAGGGCAAGAAAAACAAAATTGCATTCAAACCTTCAGGTAAGGAATTATCAGCCAAATCCAAGTCAACATCATCATTAAGTGTTATATAAAAGATTGGAATCATTAAGCACTTTCTTTTACAAAGCACATTTCTTGTGCCAGGAAAACAGCAGGAACTCAGCTATTAAAAATGTCTCTGATTTTTGATTATACATATTTAAATTTAGTAATTCCCAGAAAATAAGTGCCTTGCTTATTTTGTATTTTGTTTGCTGAAACCTCCCAAGGTCGTTTTTCCTCTCCCCAGAAATAAATGCCTCATTTGTAGTAAATTAAAATTAGAAGAGTGACATTTGACAAAGACTTTGGAGGCCTGAGTTTCATAGAGTAGGTGTTTGACACCTGAAAATGTGGGTCTATTAGGTGTTTGGGGCAGCATTTTCAAACTTGATACGTAACATTGAAATTTGGCACAAAGGTACTGAAGGAGCTGTCCAGTGGGTTGTTTTGTTTTATCTGCATAGCATGTTTCTTCTTCCCTCCCCCCCAAATATATCAGCCACTTGCTCAGTGATAAGATAAGGTACCTTAATATAGACCTGCCAAATAAATCATATGAAGGAACTGTGTTTCAAAACAGGGAAAGCCATTGGTCCTGCTGCTTCTTCCACCTGTCTGCACACACACACTCCCAATGCAAATTGAAGTTCTTCCTGTTTTTCAGTCCTTACTCTTGGGACAGCAGCTCTCAATTTGCTGAGATGCCTTGCACAGGTTTCATGAGGTGACATACATTGTTTCATTTCTGTGACTGTTTAACCTCAGCCATTTGAGCATCAGGCATGTGCCATGGAGTTTGTCAGAGCTTTCTGAACAACTTTCAAGTCCTAGCTCTCTTCCTTCCCTCACCTCCAAGAATTTGTAGTGACAAGCATCAAAAACTTTTGTCATATTTTAGCTCCATGGGTATGTTCACCTGGGGTTGAGAGAGCTTCTTTACCTTTACCTTCCTGCCACACAGCTGCAAACTGGCAGTCAGGATTACAGTAAGCTCTCAACATCTGGGTTGGTTTGGTTTTTTGTTTTGTTTTGTTTTTAATTTTTTCTTATTTTTAAGATGAATTGGAAAGGGAGAAGAGATTTCCTTCAGGCCAGTGCTAAGAGGGAGGGTCCTTGCTAAGGGCAGGGGCACATGTGAGTGAGGCAGATATCTCAGGTATGGAGAGGGCAATTTGATGCCCTCTAAAGGTGAGGAGGGCATGTAGTAGAGTGCTCTCTGCTTAGAGACACAGCTGTGGTGGAGCAGCAGATGAACTTCGTGGTTCAATTCAGCCTCTTTAAACTGCTCATGTCCATTTGAGCCACTTTGTGGGGCCAGCACCAAGGGGGATTGTGTGTATGTGTGAAAGAGGGTAACAAAATAGCATTTCCTGTGAGTACATCTTTGGGTTTAGCAGTTAACTTGTTAAAACCTTTTATTGCATTTTCATGCAATTATTTTGAATTGTGTTACTGCTTTTTATCAACAAGGTTACTTCTCCCTCAGCCCTTTTGCAAAATGAGGTCTTGCTATCAGTGAAGATGATCACAGCTGTTTAAAGCACATTGCCCTTTTTGGCCTGGTTCTGTCACACATTTTACCTTGTCTGATCCTAGATTATACTCGGAACACATCCCTGCCACTGCCAGTCCATGGGGAACAGGCTGGCAGTAGCAGCAGTGAGCATGGCTCTGTTTCACCAGACTCTGATGTACAGCATGATATGTTTTTCGAAAGGCCAAAGAGATCCATTTCAGAGATTCAGACAAAGCATCCCATTTCTCATTTACTAAGGTAAAATGTTTGCTCCTCGCTTGACACCCTTGAGGGATTCTGTGGATTTAATTCACATTTTATTTTATCTGAGGGCAGTTTTTTCACATAGTGGTTAGGTAGGAACATGTGTTAATCAGTAACATTGCATATTGTTGCATTGTAAATTGCACAGACAGATTACCAGTTAATGTAAACATTGTCTATATTTAATAATGAGCAATCATTCCTCTCCTTTAAGGTTTCCATGTGCTTTTGCACTTTTCTTCCTCCAGTGGGTAAATGTCAGTGGTCTTATTGATTGAGTGGATATGGATTTAGGAGTTAAGTGAGGATTTGACCCTTCCATGTACTCATGGCAAAATGGGAAGCAGAAATACAGTTCTGCTTCTCCCAAAGTACAAAGCAATATTTTCAATTGAGTATGTTACAGTGTGGGTCCAGAAAAAAAGGAGTAGTTTCAGCTTTCCTCCCCAAAGCTGACATTAATGCCAGCATCTTAGCAGGGGGAAATCAGCCATGTGGGTTTTGAGTCAGCAGAGGATCTGAGCCATCTTCCATCTCAAAAATAGCATTTACCAGTCAGATCAATCTGCTGCTGTAGTTTGAGCGGAGTTTTTAACCCCAGAGGTGTCCTTGCTCCCTTCTGGCAGTCCTGGTGCCTTGCTAATGCTGAGATCTCTCTTGTGCCTGTGCTGGGTGGCTGCCACAGCGTCCCTGATGAGGGCTCTGCCTCGGAGGACAGGAGCGCCTCGCCGTCCCTGGAGGATAAGGATTCCGGGCTGTTCTTGCTGCGCAAGGACAGCGAACGCCGAGCAATCCTCTATAAAATCCTTAAGGAGGAACAGGATAAAGTTGCTTCCAATTTGCAGGAGTGTATTGCACAGGTAATTTCACTTCAGCTCATCTTTTCCTGTGTCAAAGGGCAAATAATGAGCCAAGTCATACTATTCTCTTTCTGAAAATGAGTGAGTGAAGGTGTTTGGATTGTTCCTTCTTACTGTCTTTAATCTCTGAGACCCGAAACTGTGTGAGCTTTAACTGTGTGAGCTGTTTGCTGTTGTGTGAGTGGGTAGCAAACACCACCTTTTGGCTGCTAATGGGCTCTTGGTTTTATATGAGAGAGGGGTTTGGGCACTTGATGTGGGGTTGTGGAGGGCTGAGGTTGGTGGGTTAGATGGTTTTGGTGTTGTCTTTTCTTTTGGCTTTTAAGGACATGGAGCTAAAACACCACATAGTAATAGGTATATTCTGCTTTAAAGGTAGAGACCTGATTAAGAAAACATTTGATAACTAGGTGCCAAGATCACAGTACATGAATCGGAAGAAAACAAAGGTATATTTTCTGAAGAGGGGAAGGTTGAGTGGGAAGGTTTAGTTACTTGTGAAGAGGAGCAAGAAAAAAATTACAGAATGGTTAATGCACAGCCAAACATTGCCACACACATGTAACAGCCTTTTCTTCTTAATGCCTGCTTCTGGTGAGCCTGTCTCTAGTGAATCTGGCTTTTGCTCATACCCTTGTCAATGATTTTTGGGCAATCTCCAGCCCACTTGTTTGTGGCACTCTCCCATCATTTATTCTTACCAAAGCTATGTTTTTTCACCTGGACTGCACTCCCGTAAAGGGGAGTGTGCTGACTCTTGGTGTGGTGTCCCCAGCCAGCTGTTGACATTTGTGGCTCGGCTGTCAAGCCCTGCTGCTCCGTGGTCAGCTCTGCACAGCCCGGGGTTTGCTGCTCCCTGTGCTCCCTCCTGCAGCAAACTGCACCACAGGGGCTCCTGTAGGGCTCTGCAGACCACAAAGTCAGGCTGGGCAAGCAACTGGGATACATTTCTGCTCTGAGCTTAAACTGCAAAACAGCTGATAGCCTTACAAGCAGTTAAAATGCAGAGTCAGAAATAAGCAGGACTCCCAGCATTTTCCACAATTAAGGATTACTTAGTAGCAGCAAGTCCTGTTCAGTTTCCAGCTGTTTTGTAGCACCGCTGTAATAATCTCTTTTCCATAATTTATGTAATAGTTACTTTACCTTTTAATTGCAGAGCTTGTTCTTACAGACATTTGGATGGCTTTAACTGTGGGGGCTATGGACTGAAAATCATAAAATAAACACTGGTGAATCACTGTGTCATTTTAGACCTTTATTTGACTTGGGATAAATGCATGTATAAACATGTTTTTATTCCTAAGGAAATCAAATGTCTGCATGATTAGACAGAAGTCCATATTCAGCTTATTGAAAGGAGGGTATCTAAAAAAATGTGGTCTCTTAGTGACTCACTTTGCTGTTTTTTACGGAGGAGAGCTGCCCTCTGCAGTACATTGTGGGAATGCATAGATATAATTTGGAACCTCTTCCCTTTGTGACAGCCACAGTAGCAGTAGATTTACAGGGGTTTTTTGAAAACAGAAATTACTTTTTTTTTTTTGAGAAAACATAAAAAAAGACCTTTGCAGAAACAAAAGTTCTGTGATTCTTTTTTTTTTTTTTAAACATAAAATCTAGAGACTTTGCAGAAACAAAAGTTCTGTGATTCTGTTCATCAGTGTGAAATATACATAAGCAAAGCTATGTAACCCTAAGAATATTAATGCTGCTAAGTAGAAGTTTAATGACTCTGGGTTTCATTTGATATACATTCATTTTCTTTTCTCCAGAGCTCTGAACAACTGCAGCTTTCAGTGGACCACATCAAGCAGATTATTGGGATTTTAAGGGACTTCATACACTCTCCTGAGCAGAGAGTGATGGCTTCTACAATATCCAAGTTGAAAATGGATTTGGACTTTGACAGCACTTCCATCAATCAGATTCATCTGGTGCTGTTTGGATTCCAGGACGCGGTGAGTTCCTTTCCTGGTGTAGGGGCAGAGGAATTCTTTGAAGCATCACAGAATGGTTTAGGTTGGATGAGACCTTAAAGATCATCTATTTCCAACCCCCTTCCATGGGTAGAGGCACCTTCCACTACATCGGGTTGCTCCTGGACAAAGCTCATGCCAGGGGTTTGCAGCTTCCCCACCGTTCCTCACTCCTGTCCCTCTTTGTACTGTAGAAGAATTTGAATGTCACAGTCTGGTTTGAAATGCTTTGAAAGCTGTAGCCTAAAACTGTCAAATCTGTTGTTTAGTCTCTGAAAGGTGGGAGATTTTTAGTGCTGCATGCAGTTTTTACCTTATAAAGCTTATTATGACTATTGGAAAATAAGATTCTCTTTCCTAGGGTGTGAACAAATGCTTGCTGCTACTTTTACAGGTGAACAAAGTGTTAAGAAATCACTTAATAAGACCCCACTGGATGTTTGCAATGGATAACATCATCCGCCGTGCAGTCCAAGCAGCAGTCACTATTCTTATTCCAGGTAAATCAAAGCAGCTGAAAATAATCCTATTTTTAAAAAAAAAAAAAAAAAGTGTTCTGCATATCAAAGAGCTGTAGCAAATGGAACAGTTCAGATGTTTACTCTTTCAGCATGCCATTAACTGCACCCCATGTGCCACTCATCAAAAGACTTGGGGTCAGAGTGTTGCAGAGAAAGAAGTGTTGAGCTGAAGGATTAATGCTGTTACTTGCAGTACAAAAGCACATAATGGGGAGATAACCAGTGGTTCTGCACCTCCAGTGTGGTCCAAACATGACAAAAAAAGGCAAATTAAATTCAGTCCAAGCTGGAGATTTTCTTGTAAGAAAGAAAATTATTCTGTACCTGTTAATGACATCCAGGGTAGTTAACACTGCACAGGTCTGGTTATGTGTTCTGAAAAATTATTAATGAGCTATGGAGCAGATGAGTAGAAGGGAGTGCATCAAAATGAGGAAGAGGATGATTCTGGCCCATAGATGGAGAATAGTGAAAACCACCAGGAAGATAAATGTCTAAGTACTGTCTAGGAATGAGTTAAGTTGGAAATATTTAAATAGTTTTGTAACTGTTTAAAATGCTGAGCACCCCTTTCAGTATAGGAATGTTCTGAGAGACTTAGTAACAGTGAGCCTTTTCAGTACAAAGTTGCCATGGCTTTTAAAGCCAAATTGGCCACATTTTTTAGGACTTTGTACAAGAAAAATCTCAGTTGTTCTTTGGTAATAAGGGTGGCCACCTGCAGCAAGTTCTGAGAAGTGGGGCTAGAAATTCTCCCTGGAGGAGAGGAGTGCTTTGTATACTCTTTGGCCCAGGGCATTAGGGAAAAACACTAATTTTTTTTCTCTTATTATTTAGGAAAAATGCAAGCTTTCAGGGGTTCCTCCTTAACATATTTTATTTGACTGTCTTATTACTCATCTCATGATACTTGTTCCCACTAGAACTATGACCTACAGCTCTACCTTTGAGGGTGCATTGCTCATTCTAGAACCAATGCCAGAGAACCTGTGCTCCAGCTCACACAAGGCTTCACTACCCCCCTGCTCAGTGTTGCAATAAAGCACATTATGCAGTCTCCCCCACCCACAGTAGCGAAGAACAAACTGCACAACCTCTGAAGACAGAATTACCAAAAGAATCTTGTTCTTCCCCTCATTCCTTTTACCAGAGCTTCACACTCACTTTGAGCCAGCATCAGAAACTGAAGGTGGGGACAAGGACGCTGATGAAGTGGAGGAGAGTTTCCAGCCCTCTGAACAAAATGGGGCTGAGGACGCTGCCATCACATCGGGGGTCAGCAGCCTCAGTTCTGTGGTGTCACACAAGGCTCAGCAGCAGCTCACCCAGGAGCTGGGCAGACTTAAACACGACACCTTAAGGTAAATCTGCTGTAAAAACTCTGCTTGTATATTCAGGCAATCTTTGAAAAGCCTCAGACCATGCTTTCTACAGTGATGGGTACATACTTACCCATAGTACTGCTCACCTATTGCCTTGCAATAAAGCCTTCCAGGAACACGAGTGGATTTGGAATACACTGGCAGTACAACATGGCAACTGAAAATCATTCAGCGCAGCTTTTGTTTCTGTGTAATTATTCTATTAATTGTGGAATGTCACATTGGATTTCTACAGGGAAGTAATTAGGTTTCTGTAACTGTGCCAGTTTCCTTCCTACTCCTTGGATGCCCCCTGACTTGGTGTCAGTGCCTCAAAGCTGTTCCTGCAAGGAAAGGCCACAGCAGCTCTCTCCTGGCTCATGGGACATGCTGGCCGCTAATTAGCACCAGCAGAGCCCTGCCCTGTTTGTCATGGGTTACATGTGTAGGGTGCTACCAGCTGTTAACAGCTGAGCTTCCCATTCTTCTTTATGCATGTGATGTAAATCTGTGATCAGAAAGTCCCTGGTAACACATCAGTGTTACATTGCTCAGTAGTAAATTACAGTATAAAGGCAGCACCTCTGCCCAGGAAGGCTGCAAAACAGTAGGAACAGAATTTATGAGCTATTTACTAAATTCTGCAGGTGAAAGCCTTCAAGTGGCACCCCTGAGTCTCAGACAACCAAAATGAAATGTCTAAACCATTAGAGATGTTACTTATGACAGTACCCCTCACAAATGCCTCTGTCCTGTGGTACTCATTAAAAATGATATTTCTTTCAGTTAGGTTTATACTCAGTGTGGTTGTGTGTGATCTTTCTTATATGCTACAAGGCTTTTGGAAAATCTCGTTCAGAAGGAGAAAGAGTATCAGACCCTCTTACGACAATCTTTGGAGCAGAAGACTCAGGAATTGCAGTTGCTTCAATTAAAACTCAAACCCAAAGGTATGAGGAGATACTGCAGAATTAAGATACTGCAGTTACACAAAAGCATGAGATCATGTGCTTGTTGAAAGGTTGCAAAACCATACAGCTTAAGCTTCAGTTACCTGAAAACAATAACTTTTGCCCTAATTTTGAGGTGTATTAACCTTTGTTTTCTGTTAAAGATTCCCAGCGATCTGCAACAACTTTTAGAGAGAATGCAGACCCTGAGCTCATGAACTGGCTGAAACAGCAAGGAGCAGACTTGGATACCATTAAGAGGGTAAAAATAAAATCACATTAAAAAACCCCCATAATTTTAGTCATAATTAGCAGTTTGGTTTCAAAGAAGGAATATTTACTTATAAATAAATTTGCCTTTTAGTTTGCTGAAGAAGATTACACACTAAGTGCTGTCCTTAATGATATCACCAAAGAAGACTTGTGGTATCTTCAGCTGCGGTAAGAAAATACTTTTTAGTTTATTGTTAAGAGCTTAATTAACATATTTTGTTAAAAACCTTTAAAGTTTGGTTATTCAAATAGGTCAGTGACAGTTCAGGGCCAACTGCCATCAGTTTCCTCTCAGATTTTCTGATAAAAGTTTTCACATCTTAACTGACACTACACCGAGGATGCTTCAAGCCATATGCTTTGGCATTTATCAAGGTTGGGACCTTTTTTTGCACCCTTCACGATGATGTAATCATATGAGAAACAGGAATAAAGAATTTATTTTTCCTACCCCTTGGTTCAGGTCCTTTTCTCATCATTCTGTTAACCCCTGGCTGACCTGGAAGTTTTAGCTATAGCCATAAAACAGCATTGTTTGCTATGTGCTGTCATGACTGGTCTGTCCTTGGGATTTCTCAGTTTTACTTCTTGCTCAGTTTAAGGCAATGGAGAAGAGGGAGCTCTCCCTAACTGTTCTCCATTTCCCTTCCTGCAGGGGTGGTCTTCGCTGCAGAATCTGGAATGCAATCCTAAACCACCGACAAAGGTCCGGCAAGGCCTCAGTGCAGGTCAATGCTTTGCAAGAACACCAAATGGGAATAGGCAAATGAAATACATTCCCAGCACTTAAACTTTAGATGTATATATTTATATGTACAGTGGCCTTGCAGGTTTTGCACAGTTATGTAGCTTGTTTGACCATCAGTGTAATACACAGTGAATAGTAACAGCTTTCAAGTCAGTGTCAATGCATGTAAGTTATTTATGACAAGACTAAAGCATACGATGCCTGTCGGTGTAATACAAAACATTAGCAGAGAGAAAACCCACCTGAATTGGCTTCAGCACTGTGAAAACTGTGAACTTAAAATGTGTTACTTCTGCTGGCTGATGGTTTGAGCAGGGAGGGGATATGCTAGAGCATGTCAGCTCGCTGTAGATGGATTTATACAGCTTTTTGTATTAAAGCTACACTCACTGAACTGCTGAGGAAAGCCTGGTGTGATGTTTTCAATTCGCGACTTTTCTGCAGCAAAACCAGAGCACGTAAATTACATTTTTGGTGGGGTTTCTGGGAAAGAGTTCACGAAACAAAATAGACTATTAGATAAAGGTTGGTAAAGTTTAATTTTTATTTTCCTTTTTACACTGTATGTAACACGTACAGCGACCCAAAGGAAGTCAGTAAAGCAAATATATAGCACTTTAAATAAACACTCTCTCTCGACTTAGCTTCCTCTGAAACATTCAGCATGTTTAAGAAATTCCATACCCAGATGGATTTCCTTACACATTTCCTCTTTTGAAAGAGCTCTTAAATAAGCTTAAGAGTTGTTTATTATAGTTCCTGTAAATGCATTCACTTATTCATAAGAATAAGTTACACCAATAAAAAGGCCTTTAGCTGACAGACTTGTACTTTATCCACTGGTTTGGGCCACGCACTTCAAAGGGTGGCTCATTGAAGTAGATGTGGTGACCCAGTTCTTCCAGGGGAGGCTCTGGGTCCGTGGTAGCAAACTGAGCAGCTTCCTCGATCTCCTTCCTTACTGCCACATCAATTTCCTAAACCAGAAATGCATGCTTATTAGAAGACAGCTCAGAAAAAGCATCATGATTTTGAATGTAAGTTGTATGATAAAGAATCAGACAGAATTAGTTAACAATGACTAGAAACACAAAATATAAAATGTTTTAAAACTCCTTCCCTACTAAACTGCATCATTTTGGGTAGTACTGGTACCCCACTCTGCCTAGAGGGCTCCTCAGGGCTAGAGAGTTCCTCACTCCTTCACTAGGATTCTTCACATTTGGTCATTTCCCTTTCCAAGACTCACCCCCTTCCTGGGGAGTCAAGAAAGGCCAGGTAATTTTGATTTCTATCTGTTAGCAAATTATACCTGCCAGCCTTACTTCGCAAATAAAAGCAAAAGGCCTTTCCAGCAGAACACAACTTCAGGAGCTGGTCTGCAACAAAACTGCACCTTCACCTATAAAAGTGATGTTAAAGCAAACCTTAAAGAACTTTAAAGAAAGCATTGCATGCTGCCCAGTGGTGTGCTTTGTGGAGATCATCAATGTGTGACTGCTCAAGAGCTTCCTTACACAGCAACTAAAACCATACCTTTAGTTCTTCAACACTAGCAAGGTTGTTGTTGACCATTCTGTCCTTCAGCAAAGTAATGGGATCACTTTTGCTTCTCACTTCTTGAATTTCTTCTCTAGTACGATAGCTAAGAACAAGACAGGCAAAGACATGAAGCCTGGAGCACAGTGAGGTTCTGGATACCACTCACTTCTAGAAAAAGAGTCCAAAGAGTTTTCAGGGATGCAGTGACTACACAGAACATTCCTCACCCAAAGGATGGCACAGCAAGACCCAGAAGCCTCCAGAGAGAGATCTGTAAATACCAACTGAGCAGAAGTAGCTCCAGACTCAAGGGAAAGGGGAGCAAACCCAGCCTGAGACAGTTATCCTGGAGGGCCTTAGTTCCTCCTAACCCTTCCCCCCTGCAGGATGTGCACGTGCTTCCAAATCACTGCAAGTTTCCAGTGAAGACCTGGGATACACCTCTACTTCATGCAGACGCATTCAGCTTGATCAGTTGGAGCAATGCCCAAATCTCCCTAGACCTGGATGTTTGTACTTCTAGGATGTGTTCTACTTGTCTGGGCAGTCCAAACTGTTCCTGTAATTTTACCTTACAGGATTTAAATCCTTTTGAAACCCCAGAAAAGCATGATGCTATCCAGCCAAACCTTCGTTAGGACACACCGTAATGCCACACTGAAAGCAGAATTCATTAATAGAGAGCACAGGAGTTTAACTGACTTTGTGCTTGTTCTAAACCCACACCTTTTAATTCTGCATTAAACCAAGTGTGTTACATGGCTACAGATTATCAGCTGAGCAATGAGATGAGTGAGCAGGCTGCTCGTAGCAATTTCATCATAACCTTTAAATGCATCTGACATCTGATTTAAACACTGAATTTCACAGTTTAATCTCTTAGAATTTGACCATCAGTACTTTTTTTCAGTGAAAATAAAGAAGAAAGAATATGACAGTACCTTATTCCAGGGTCACTCATACTGTGGCCATGGTAACGATATGTCTGTAACTCCATCACAAGAGGACCCTTGAAATGAATAGAAATACTGAGTGTTGCCACCATGAGGGACCAACTTGTTACAGCAGCAACTATTTGCTTGAGCTGAATTGCACCAGTGATCAATTATTTTTATTCAACAGGTTTTTCTAAGTTTTACATAATACTAGCACGTATAGTTTCATACAGTAAAATGAAACCTAATTCTTTTCAAATGAAAGCAGGTGCTGATATTGTAAGCATTTTCATGTTCTCATTGAGCAGCTTTACAATTTCCTTCCTTCCACCATTACTCAGAATATTTCAGATTACCTCACAGAACCTTCATTATTTCAAATACTGAAAATCTTCAAAACCAGTGCTACTGTACTTGGGTGACAGACACTAACATTGACTCACAAAACCTTTATTTCACTTTCCATTTCTTGTAAATATAGAATGATTACTACCTTCTTTGATGCTTCCCCTGACTGAACACAAAGATCACAACTGCCTGACAGTCCTAACACCTTTCACAACAGAATCTAACTGTGGTAGAAATGGGAAAAAAATGGCAGTATAAATAATAAGTGTTTGGTTAATACAAATTGAGGAACTACTCATGCAGCAATAGCTTGCAAGAATTTCACCCATGGAGAAGGAATGCCAGTTACAGACTTACTTTTCCAGATCTACAGTACTCGGCTGCAAACTTTACTGCTTCTCGGACACAGAGAACATCCATGCCATCCACCTGGTAATGAGGAAAGACATGTTAAGGCAAAAAATTCCCAGCCTCCAAACTTCCAGTCTCAGTATTTCCCCAAGTGGAACAGAATTCAGCTTCAAGTAAATATATGTAGAAATAAAAGAAATACCTATGTATGCGTTGTGTAGGTATGTGCACACACATTCCCCCTCAAAAAAAAAGCTGTACTCACTCTGAGACCTGGAATGAAGTATCCTCTTTTGTAGTAGTCAGTGCTGGCTGCAGCTCTTTCAACTGATGTTCCCATTCCATACCGATTGTTCTCACAGACAAAAATACAAGGCAACTTCCATAAGGCAGCCATGTTGTATGTTTCAAATATCTGGCCCTGGAAGAAAATTAAGTTATATCTCATCAGGGAGCTCAGCCTTCAAGCATTAGGCTCTACTGAAAATCCTTCAGCTGCAGATGTCTAGAAATTTTAATACTACAAGTGATAAGAAATCAGCAATTTGCAACAGCTCAAAAGGAATAAAAGAGAAGCTACACTATATAAGGTAACTTTTTTCTCAACCAGTAGTTAATTTTTAAGCCTGAATCAGTATCTGTGTTAGGGTACCACAAAACCTTCTACTTTAATTCAGGCAACAGTCATAAAACAGCAACAGTCAGTCATGAAAAAAAAACTTGACAAATGAACTTGGCAGGAAGCTGCTACAGCAAAGTTTGACTGCAGTGACTGCAGTCAGCCTTGATTGCTTTGAGTCAAATTCAGGGAAAACCATGAACTGAGACCTCCACCTGTGCTTTGAAAGTGTGAAACTGTCAGTGGTACACTCTAAATCACCAACTGCTTATCTGGCTTATTATCTCAGCTGATAACACGAAAAGGCTGGCTGGAATATCCTAGCTGGAATATCAATAGGAACTGGCTCTGCCAGAATGATCTGTCCTCTTCTCAGTCTTCAGAAACCTGATTTACACATCTCTCCCTATCCAGCAGCACTGTCATCTTCACTACCATCCTCCAGAGCTCTCCTTACAGCACAGACAGTTCAGGGTGTCACGCTTAGGTGAGCTGTGCACAGCTGGAAAGAACGTAAAGAATAACTGGAAACCCCTCCTCCCAAGACTTGTGTACCATTCACATAATTACCCATTAGCCTCATTCACTCCCTGTGTTCCAGAACAGAAGGAGCCAAAAAGCTTTCCCTCCACTACAGCTACAAGGGCCAAGCTCAAACAGGGGTGAGGAAGGACACATGTTTACACAGGTCCAAAATATGATAAAACACTGCAGGCACATGGTACATTCCTGATATATATAGAGCACCTAGCAATTAACTTTTTAACTGTTCACCTGAATCACCCCTCTGAGAACTACACAGTTGTTGGAACACATCCCTCCTCAAACACCTAAGACAACTCAAATAAGAGGTGGCCATGTCCAAAATCTGCAACATGCCTGGCCACCTCCATGGAGTTCATCAACACTTCCTGGGTTGCAGGTACACAGGGCGGGCAAAATGTGCTCTTCCACCCCTTGGAGTAAAGGCAGAGCTCACAGAGCACAGAAGGAAAATTGATTTCCCCCAGCCACGCTGCTTTACCTGATTGGCTGCACCATCCCCATACAAGGCCACGCAGATTTCATTTTTAGCAAAGTATTTACAGGCCAGAGCAATCCCAGCTCCAAGAGGAACCTGCCACAGAGTACAGGACAAAACATTTTAGAACAACATTTAAAGGAGCTGAAGATAGGCAGCCCGAGAACTTTAAGGAGACATTTAGGCTGTTAGAGACCTGCTCAACAAACAAGCTGTTACCCACCCGCTTCCCTTTGTTACAAATGTTACTGCAGCCAAAATACAAACATGAACAGTATTCTCACCCTGAATTATTTTTGCTACAGTTTACAAAATGGTGAGAACACCAGAGTGAGACATACCAGCCACAGAGCAATGGGATCTGCATACAAGCTCACGCACTACAAAAACTGAGAGGCAACAGGACACGAGCTAAATTCAGCTTGTGCTTTAAAACAGAAGTAATGTATATACCTGAGCACCAACGATACCATTGCCACCGTAAAAGTTTTTGGTATACATATGCATTGATCCTCCTTTTCCCTTTGCACATCCTCCTTTTCGACCTGAAACATGAAAAACAAGCAATTTCTTTTTTGGAGGAAAAATACTATACAAATGGAAACATCTAATTCAGTTCCTAAAAGGTAATAATACTAAGACCATGATCTGTGTGGAGTTAGGACATGATGGCCTCTCTCATAAAATTTACAGTAAAACATCTCAGAAAACAAATAAGGAGGGAAAGAGAGAACAATAATGAAAGCATAATTCTGGAAATGAGATTAAGAAATTTCAAAACCAACCAAAGTTTCAGTGTCCTACTATACAAAAGCACTTTCAGATAAATATGAAGGTTTTTTTTTATACACAACAAGATCCCATTAGTAATCTGCAAGAAGTATATTGTTACTTTTGGCTTATGCAAGGAAAGTAAGAATAATGTTCCAAATTAGTTGCAGTAATTTAGACTTGTCTTCCCTTTGACAATAACCACATGTAAAAACCACCAACAGGACACTAAAAAAAACCCAACAACTACCAGCTCCCCATTCCACCCCAATATAAACATTTGTCACCCAGCCCAGCTCTATTTAAGGTGTAGTTTGAAGATAACCAGTGATCCATGAAGCATCACAACAACCCCTATTTAATGAGCCCATCTAAGAACACAGAATTTCTCATCAGCCCATTCCATCTCCTATTCTTATCTGTCTTGTTACTATTTATAGAAGATTGTATTTTATTTCTAATAAGCACAGTTTGCCTGGTTGGTTTTTTTACATTTAAATTTTACATTTTTACATTTTTTACATTTACATTAGCCTTGGTGTTTTTAGAGAAGTAAGTCTCTTTCTGAAATTTGTACTTCTCTTTCTTACTTTATAGTGGATCATTTTTATTATTGGTATTTCTCACACCTTTTCTATGTTTATGTATTGGTTAATTGGTTTTGTGGGAGCTGTTACAGATTTTTCCAGCTAGGACCAAAGAAAAATAAAGTCTAATTTTAAGAAAAATACTTTTATGAATAAGTGCAATTTACCTTTAGTAAGCTCCCTTCACTTTTTGTACACTCCCTTCTTGTATTTTGGAATGTATTTAAGAATTCTTCATTAACCAGTGGTACTTTTTGCTACATTTTCTACTTTTCTTAGAACACAAACTCATTTCTCATGTAATTTGTCAATTCTCCTGAAAAGTCCTTTTCTATACTTGTTTCCTATAGGATCTTATCTACTGGTTTTATTTTGGGTGACTCCGCTTCCTTCTCCTTCAAATTTTTTTTTTAAATTCTGTCATTGTAACTCATGCTGTCTTTCAATTTGGCATTTGTAGTCAAGATCTTTCTTTGCAAGAATGGGCTCTAGCAACAGTTCTAAGAACTTTCCCCAAGTGTTATTTTCTGGAATAGCAGTCTCTTTACCACAGCCACTCCTTCCCAATTGAAACAGCCCCAGTAAACTCAAATATAATGTTAAAGAAAATTGTAAAAAATTCCACTACATTATTACTCATATTTGTAATTTCAGGGCCCATAGTTGGCTTCAGTCATGACAATCTTCCCATTTACTTTCTGACTTACCAGCATCCAGTGACACTTGGCAAATCAGTCACCACTGGACTGGGGGCTTTTGTGCACATTACACATATGCATTCTTAGCATACACAATTCTTAGTTTACAAAATCACACCACCTGTCTAACCCCCAAACAGGCTTTCCTATACTAACATTTCAAGCATGAAGATTCTTAGATCAAGTCTTTATTATACCAGTGATGCATGAAGGCCTTCAAGCTCCTTGCATCTGTTCACAGATCTCATAAGAATTAATCAGGCTGCTCCTCTCTTCCCTGCTCTGTCCTCAAACCCTACTGTGGACAGCCATCTCTCCTTTCTGCAAAATCTCTGTCTTGATTATCATTTAATATTCTTGTTGCAATCAAAATTTCCCAAATCATTCAGTTTATCATTACAGGCAAAGTTTACCAGTCTTCCTAAGACTTCATGAGCATAGTTCTGAAAATCCAGGTCTGTCTCCTAGGGAGGATAATGCCCTGTCCCACTGAGAGCAGATGCCTACCATCAGCAAGTTCAAAGCTGCTGCAGCACAATGAATATAGCACATGGTATCCAGAAAAATCTTATGCATTTGTGCTTTAGAAGTACCAGCACTTAAATATTCCTTATTTGTTAATTTTCACAGTAAAAATCACTGATTCATAAAACTTAAACAACTGATCCATTCTGCTGTGTCACGAAACTGCTTCTGAAGGCCCAGTATACTTTGTGCATCGACATCACTTTGAATTTGAGACAAGAATTCTGACACAAGCACAGCAGCAAGTGATCCTCACTGCGCTGAGCACAAACCCGTAAGCTCTGCGAGAATCTCCCGGACTGGCACTCCTCGGGTGTAGGTGAAGCCGTGGGCTCTGTACGCTGTTATCACGTGGTCTGTGGGCTTTATGGCAGCCTCAATCCCCACGCAGCAAGCCTCCTGGTACACAGGACAAGGAAGTTCAGCAATGAAGAAAAACACACAGCTCCCACAGACAGCACTGTGGCACACTGCTGATCCCACACACCAAATACTGGCAGGTCACAGCAAGAGCACAGATACAGGAGACTGACTTAAATACCAAAGGTTGGTAACAGGCCTGGAGCTTCAACAGCCTTGGGCTCTAAATTCCAAGCTGACTGACTAGGAAAGGCACATGGGAGAGGAACCAGAATCTGCAAATATCTGAAGAATTCCCCCCCAGCTATGAAGCATCTCAACAATCACAATTCAAAAACATCAGGGCATAATGGACAGACAGCAAAGTTTCACTAAGTTCATGAAGTTTCTTCTCCTGGCTGTTGCTTTTTAGTGGGCACATGATCCATGAGGTACAGAAACAAAAGCCATAAATGAAACTTGAGGGGGAAAATGCAGGCCTTCAAATGTGCTCACTCCTCACATTCAGCTGATCTTTAGCTGCACTGTGCCCTTCCCTGTCTTTGTGTCTCTCCTCCTCCCTCCTCTCCATCTCTCACAATGTACACAGACACTCAATTCTACATCCTCCTGAACGCAGAACTCTATTAAAATCCCTACATTAAATAAGGTAAGACAATATAAAACCTCCTGGCCAAAAGTTCTTACTTGACCATCATATAAGTGGCAGAAGCCACGAATGATCTTCTGCTTGTAGAGCTGGTCAGACTTGAGCTCCATGCGGCGGATGGTCTGCATGGTCTTGTAGTACTGGAGCCCCTCCTCTCGAGTCATCACTGCCGTGGTGCCCGGCCCTTCCTCCAGCCGATGGAGGTCACATTGCTGCACGGGAAAACAAGTCATTATTTCCTGAAAATCATTCCTCCTATTTACAAGTAGTACTTAATTTTTAAATATCTGCCATTTTCAAATTGAGAGTGTAATCCCTTCTAAAAAAGAAAGCCAGCAAAACCTAAACTCACAGGTCAGGAGAACTGTGCATTGTTTCAAAATTCAAGGAAATAAACCCCTTACTTTTAATAAAGACAGATTTCTACTCAGAAAATAAAGCTTCATTATTCCTACAAGCAGAAGATGAACTGAAGTCCTCCGGAAATATGGCAGGAAGTGCACTTCCATTGCTGTTGCACACCAAATATTGGTAAGAGCTACAGAGGCTTAGTGAAGAGATAAGAAAGATCAAGAGTTTGCCCTGTTTGTAAGATCTGGCCCTAAGACTGGCCCTCACCTCTGCTACCTCTGTATAAATAAACAGTAAGTTCAGTGGAAGAGACTAAACAGATTACTCTGTCAGTGCAGATTAAATGGCCAAAATACTTCTATATAGGTTAACGACAGTTATATCAAAGCTAAAGTCACTCCAGAGCAAATCCACTGACACCCAGATGAACTGGATATAACACCTGGGCACACTGCTCAAGACAACTCTGCTTCAAAGTTCACAGAACAGAAACTCTGGAGTCTTGTTATCAACACATGATCAAACATTAAACTTTGTATCGACTCAAAAAATACTTTTCATATAAACATATATTCCTTCCCTTCCTCCTGAAACAATTTTCATACTTCACAGGCACAGCCAAACAGGGAGAGGGTAGAAAACAACCCAAATTATTTCTTTCAGATTTTCTTTCATCAATTCCTGAATGACACACCAGCACAAAACCTACTGCCAATAGAAACACCACTTTTTCCTAAGACCCAGCCAGAGTGGAAAACTGACAGAATATAACACACATTTTCTGAGCAGCACCAAGTCAAACACTGAAAGGATGCCATATTTTTTCCTCAAAAATCCATACAAGACTTCAACCAGCTTCATCTTTGGGATAGACTACAAACACCTAATTGTTTGAAAAGCATTAAGGAAACAACAGAACAGAACAGAAAAGTTTCTTCAGCTCCTTTCTGACTCTGTTCTCACAGCTGCATTGCAATATAACAGCTGCAAAACATCACAGCTTCACATTCTTACGAAACAAGTAACGTTACCACCCACCGCAAACACAGTATTTCCAGCTGCACTTAGTAATCAGGTCAGATAGTGAGGGGTTTGGTTCTGGAAATGCAAACTGTATTTCCTAACTGAGAGATGGGGACCAGTCCATCAGGTTAAGATCTCTAAGCAATGCTTACAAAGAATGCCAGTATTAAGTGTTCTTCTTCACCTTAATCTCAAACGTAGCTTCACTTGCGAAGTCTCCATAGTTACGTGATGCTACCACCACTCGAGAGGCCTTAAAAAAAAGACAAAACCAAAGCATGAGCAATGTTTAAATGCAATTATCAAGTAAAAGTATGTGACTTTTCAAGTAATTTCTAAGAGTACTCCCAAACTGAAATAACTTATAAATTAGACTCAGCAGTGGCATATCCCATAAGACTAGGGAACTTTTATTTTGTATGCCAAAGTCCTTATTTAAAATTAAGATTAGAAAAAAGAATTTAAACTGGTAATACCCTTGATTATCTAAAATAAACAGAGTAAGTTTCAAAGCTTGTGACAATGAAGAGCATCAAAACCACAAAAATTATTGTTTATCCCTTCACATGCCAGGTTGACAATATAAGGAGAGACAGCCAATGCAGACTGACTGCTGACTCTCTGTGCTGACTGGAATTTTGACTTGATAGAACAAAAAAGACCCAAAACCAACCAAACAAAAGGAATCCAGCAGATATCTGAAATACAAACGACTCTCACTTTTTATTTTCAATAGGAAGATAAATTGGGGGAAGTCAAAGCCATAGCAATGGAGAGAGAGAGCATCATTTCAGTAACAGCATGGCCACTACTATGGCTACTCTAAAAATGTGGAAACACAGAAGGTTCCTGAGGATACAAGAAACACAGAACAACAGAAAGGGTGGCATGGTAGGGGAGAGATAGGAATGATGTTTAAAAATATATTACTGGTCCCTCTTAAAGAAGGAATGCAGGGTATTGACTAATGAATGGTGTGATTTCAGATGACTTCAGCAAGTTTCACTGCAGCGTCAGACAGGATGGGCCCGTGTCCATGCATGCACTGTGGCCACAGTGTAAAAGAACACTACATCTTTTCTTTAGTGGCAAGACTGTGCTGCTAATTAAGTTACACAAAAACTTCAGCAGCTCCTTCAGCCAGGGGATCCACATATATTTAGCTGAAGGTAGATTCCACCAAAATTTTGAAAATGTTCAGGTCACCATCTCCACAAAAGGTCTGACGGACACGTGTGAAGCATGGGAGAAAATTCTCAATCCATCCTGGTTACCTGCTCTGTTGCATATCGATCAGATTTACCAGTAACACTGCCCCCATTCACCCTGCCCTGTTATCAGGTTACATATTTAGAAGTTTTAATTTAAACCTAGTTTCTACACGATTTACCACAATGCATCAGTATTATCGGTGCAGAAAAGCTATTTTACTTCTAGAGCTGGAAGTAAATCCACAGTTTGGATTCACTGTATCACAGAATGGCCAGGGTTGGGAAGAATCACTTTAGGCCCCCTGGTTAAACTCCCTGCCCTGAACAGGACATAAAAGCACACTGAGGAGTCTGAACAAAAGCCCTGAAATGTGGGCAGTACACCTATCAAAAGTAAACCTTGACGAGACTGACTGAGGTCTTACCTCGCTAACAGCTCCCTAGGTTTGCAGCATTTGGAAGGAAAAAAAAAAAAAAGGAAGACAAGTAAGTAGCTGTATCAAATAATGAGGGAAGGAGAAGTCAGCAAATTATTATCCAACTAGAACATAACACTGCAAGTGGTAGTTTCTTTACATGGAAATCCATCTGTACACTCTAGAAAATGCTCAAAGCATATACAAGATACTGCTTTATGGATTAATTCTACCTCTGTCTATTTGGTAAGTTATGCCTTCACTACAGAGGCATAGAAACAATTCAAGACAAATATTTACATATTTGGTAAGCAGTAGGATCCAAAAATCTTTATTGAAATATCTGAACCAAATTTACTCTGGCATTCCAGAAGAACACAGTTATCTCCAGAGCAGGCCAAGCACTCATAGTAAGGGACAAATTTTAGGCACCCATATTTGCGAAATTTAATCTAGAGATTCTCTTTTTGAAGTAGGAAATACTCCTAGATATGCAGCCCAAAGACAGATAGCGAGAGCTTCCAGTAAATTTTCGGCCCTGTGTTCTTCTGATGGATCCAGCCATCCACAAGCAGTGAATGCCTGGGTGAGAGAGCTGCCTCAGAACGGGGCTGCAGCAACACATCTGCTCTCCATGGCAAAAAAGGCACCTAATTTCCAGTTACCTAAAAGTACCCATGAACTCGGGTCTTGCCAACAAGTCTTTTTCAGCACGGTTAATTTTTCCTCATGGCCACAGTCATTACAGTGGAATAAGCAGCATGAAGTGGTAGAAGCACGATTTTTCACACAACAAAGACAAAATACAACAAATGACTCACACTAATAACAAAAAAATAACAAACTCTGAAACAAAATTCACGCAGAAGTCGAAAGCGGCTGTTGGCTGAGCAAAGGGAGGTCAAGCAGTCCAGTCAGACGCTGAACTCCCCTCGGGCCGAGCAGATCCCTCAGAGGGACCTGACCCGTGCAGTCCAAGCGAGCGTGAACAACATCGGTCACAGCCCTGCGCCATTATGGGCTTAAAAAGCGACCATTTTACTGTCACTTGGGATCGTCACGCAGAGCAGGGCAAAGAAAAACCAAGGTGGGTTTTTTTTCTTTAGTTGTTCAGCAGTTTTTCTCCTCTGCCGCCGGACCCACGTTCCCGGGAAGCTCCCGCCGTCTCTCCCGAGCTATTCCCGGAGCTGCGCCCCGCGCGCCCCTCCTACACCGCACCGCTCCCGGCGGGGCCGGCACCGGCCGCGCTCAGCGGCCGCACTCACCGTCCTGCCGGCGGCCGCCGGGCCCTGCAGCAATCGGGAGAGCGCGGCCAGCAGCATCTTGCGCATGGAGCGGGAAGGGTGGGCAGCGCTGCCGCGGGGCCCCGTCCACGGCTCTCCCTCAGCCGCCGCCGCCTGGGCCGCGACCGCCGCCTGTCCTGCGTCCCCGCGCCCTGCGCATGCGCGGGCCTGCGCTGCGGCGGCGGCCCGGGCAACGCCCCCTGCTGGGCGCCAGAGCCAAAATGTCATTAAAGGTCATTAAAGGTCATTAAATGTGGGAAAGGTCGGATCCCCTCACGCTGCCGCGCGCGGGCTCCTGCGCGCCTTGTGCCGCTGGACGCCAGGAAGAATTTTGGATCTTCGGAGGAATTTATTCTCAGAAGAGGCGTGTTTCTGCTCAGAATTCTGAGAAGAATTTCCTCTCAGAAAGCGCGATTAGGCTCTGAAATGGGCTGCCCAGGGGGCTGCTGGGGTCACCGTCCCTGCAGGTGTTTAAGGAAACAGTGACATGGCGCTCAGTGCCGTGGCCCAGCTGACGAGCTGCTGTCGGGTCACGGCTCGGGCTCGATGGTATCAGAGGTCTTTTCCGGCCTCATTGACTGTGCTCAGGTTGGAGTGCTTGATGTGCGAGAGCTGCTCCGCGTGAGCGCATTCCCTGGTTTTTAAATGCACAGAGTGTTGAAACGCTTTCCCTTTAACGTCACAGGCATCCATCCATCCCTTGGGAAACCCACAGCGAAGTTAAGATTTAACTTCATACTGCAGAGCCCTCCCACCGTGTGACACCTGCTGATCTCTCCAGCCAACCTCCTTTCTCCTGCCGCTGGCTCCAGGGCAGCCCAGGGTGGACGCCGGGACACGGAACAGATACAGCTGATGGGTGGTGTGCTTTTCCTCCCTACTCCTCGCCAAAAAAACCCCAAAAAAAAACCAAAAAAAAAAAAAAAAAAAACAAAAAAAAAAACCAAAAAAACCCACCAGAAAATAAATCTTGTTCACGAAAAAAAAAAAAAAAAAAAAAAAACCAAAAAAAACCACCAGAAAATAAATCTTGTTCACCTGTTGGCAGCACAAGTGCTTGTGTCTGCTGAGTCCTGAAGGTTGCACAAAGCTCAAATGCAGCACAAGTGGTTAATGTTTAAGGCATAATTTCCAGTGAAAATGTGCTTCTCAAACTACACCTCCATCAAAGAAGACTGAAAGGGCCATCTGTTTCCAAAATACAGCCTCACCTGGATCCCCACTGTACTGTTCACCTTCTTCTTTGGCTTCACCCCTGTTCCATTAATAAGGACACTCATGGCTAATGGGATTTTCCCCTTACTTTGTCTGTAATGCAGAGTAGGAAGGGGAGGTAGCCATCTCTCATCTCATAAAGATGCTGTGAAGAAGCCTAACTTTTCATGTATTTGGTTAGTTCTTGCTCAGAAAAACAAACCCAGGGTTGGTATCAAAAAATTAACCAAACTTTCTTCAGCTTCAAGAGCTGGTGACATTGCACGGCGCTGGCAGTGCTCAGCATCCTACCTTTGTGCTGCTGCCCTGTGGGTTCCTTGACATATGCTTTGCCTTTAGATACGCTGGGATGTATAAAAGAAGCAAAATAATGCTACTGATTTTCACATCTAAGAAAAAAGTCTGAAAATATCACTTTTACAATTGTGAAATCCATCTGGGAGTAGCTGGATAGTGCTGTTTCCAGTGTCCCAAGGGATGAAGCAGTTCTTGCTAACGTGTTGGTAAAGGCAAGTCTCTACAGGAGCCTCTTGTGGAATATTTCTTGGCATGTAACTTGTTGGAAATTTGAATTTTGCAAGTCAGTTCTACACTACTAAGCAGATTTAGGCTTTCTTCATGAGCCAACAACATCAGCTGCTCAGCTGACCTCCAGGAAAATAAAGGGCAAAGTGAAAATATTGATCAGTGGTCTCAAAAGGAATTTTTCTTAGGTTGCCTTTAGTCTGTAGCACTTCACTGCTTGGAAAATAAGTATTTGTCAGTCTCCAGCAGACTTGCTGGAAATGTTGTTCTGCAGCAGGGAGCGGGTCTGCTGCTAAAGACAACATTATCCTGAAGGACTGTGTGTGATTTTCCCCGGGGCTTCCAAGGTGCTGTGACACCCTCAGCGGTCCCAGGACATTTCTGGACAGTGTAGCCATCTGTCTGGAAGTGTGCAACCTGCATTTTTATCAGTCAGCCTGCACATTCCTGGAGAGATTGCTGATGGATTCATGCACATGGATGGTGCTCATGCACGCACCAGTTTCATCTCATGAAACACGAATAGGACTGTCCTCCTGCCCAACTCAGGTTTGGCACCTGGCTGGGCTGACTTGCTCAGAGGAGGATGCTGAGGCTGTCAGAATCTCCTGGAGTGGATGGCAAAACAAGGATTCACCTTCTGCTTCTAATAGTTTTCACATTCTCCAAATGAGGTTCATCAAAAGAATGAAGTGTACTGGCATCTGTATGTAAGACAGGAAGCTTCTGGAAAACTCACGTGCCAACTTCACCAAGCAACAGTATGAAATAAAGGTTTCAAGAGATCACTGAACAATTGTTAACTGGACAATTGCTCCTGCTCAAAGGAAAATTATTATTATTATTATTATTATTACTACAAAAGAATCCAGACAAGATAATTTCAAGTTCAGTGTTGTTACCTGTTCCTTCTCCTTATGAAAGAAAAAAAGCAGAGCAATTTTTATAGTTACACAATTATAGACAGATGTTATCAACACTTCCAACAGTCGTTGGAAATAGTTATTTAGATATGAAATTATCCATTTTTGTCCTCCCTGGAAATACAGCAAAGCATTGATTTATATTACCTCTGACAATTTTTTACTTTTCATGATATTTTTTAATATTCACTTATTTTCTTTATTAAAAGCTCTTAAAACTTCTTGACATTATTAAATTGTCCCACAGAAAACTAATGCTAAAACTAAAACTAATTCATGAATGACGTAAACAACAAAGAGAAAAACATAATAAAATCATAAGCAGAGAACGACACTAGAAAATAATTTAATGAAAGATGATTATGTAAGATTTCATAATGGAGTACCTTGCCATGTGTGACTTTAGTATTACATCAAGGGTGTGTTGCGTGGCAGTTGGCCAAAACTCATCGTGTTCTATTGTTCTGGGTGTGATCCTAAAATGTTATTTTTCGCGTTGCAGCTGCTGTTACAAATGTCTGCTCTTGTGTTGAAAGCAGAGGGGAGCATCCAGGACTCCCCCCAGCTCACTGTCTGCACCCAGGTGAAAGCAATCCCCACCTCATTCCAGGAGCCAGAAGTTTGCTGCACGATTTTCCCTCCTCCTGTGCCGCCGTAGCTCTAAGCCAGCAGGCAGCCGGGGTGGCTGCCAAGGAACAGCTTGTGGCCACATTGCTTCAGCCTCATTTCCTCCTGGGAGGATCCATGCTGTGACATGCTTCCCCTTGTCTCCTGGGTGGCACCATATGGTGGCCCCTTAAATTGTAATCTCTGTTCTTAATGTTCATTTAATTCAAAATGCTTGAAATAAACTGAGGCCTGGTAGCAGCCCTTCTGAGTGGCATTTGAGAGGACTCTGCTGCGTGCTCGGCGGTGTGAGAACCTCTGTGGTGGATGGTGAGCTGGCTCCGTTCATTTTGGAGGACAGCCTGGGGAGGATGGTGCCACAGTGTCATCTGTGCTGGTCACACAGCAGCCTCCAGGGCCCTGCCCTGGCTTCTTCCTGGTGGGAAGCAGTCAATTAACTCTGAGTGAGAGCACACAAGTGGATGAACATATTCAGATGTGAATACAGGGACCAGATCCTGGGACTGGTCTGAAGAATTAGGTTATCAAACAGAACAGATGTAGTCTTAGTTCCTTTTCCATATTTAAAATGTAAACCACCAGCTTTACTCTAGATGCATCCTCCCATTCTAAATATTAATAAATACACTATACTGTTTTAAACTCGTCTGCAGGAACAATCTTTTCTCTCATTAGTCTTTGTTTTATGTTTCCATTTATTTATCTTCTCCCATTTTTCTTCCTGTCCTTCCCACTCTCATTCAATTTACTTATCCAAACATTTTTTTGATCAGTATTCCTCTCTTTCTTTTCTCAGGTCCACATTGCTTCTCTGCATTTCTCATTGAAAATGTCTCTATTTTGATCTATGTCTCCCAACCCTTCTGACTACTTTCAGTAGTAGTTCAGTTCTAGTAGTTTTGGCTTTAGACAGCAACACAGATGGGGGAATTAGAAACTTAATTGTACTCAAATTCCTTCAAAATCCTTCAGATGATTTGTATCCTTTGGAGACACTGCAGTTTGGAGGAGAGGCAGTTTTCTAGGATCTTCTGGATGTTTTGCTTCTAGTAGGGATAGAAAAATTGATTAAGAAAGTGTATTTTCTGTTCTTCATTCTGATTGCTTTTCTGCATTATTATTTGGGAAACACCAACCTCTTGAAGGAGAAGGACGCTTGTTTACAAAGTTATAATGTCATTTTTCATGCTCGAATTTTTTATTTTTTTATGCCTCTGTTCTTCTCATTATGTTAACTTTCTTAGGTTTTTAGTCCCAGGAACAATTAGTATTACAACTTAAGAGAAGCACTGCTGTAGAAAAGGTTCTGCCTGTTTACATACTAAAGTCCATGGGAAAAGAGATGCTACTTTACTCTTCTGTGTAAGCCCAGCTACCGTAGAGTTATTTGAATGTAACAGTGATCAGCTTGAAAACTGAGAGCAGATGAAACCAGACATGTTTTCTGTTGTTGCTGGATCTCACTGAATAGTTGTGCTTGAGGCTCAGTTCAGTCCTTCTGCATTTTGATATTTTCATGCATGTCTTTCAGGTATTTACAAATGTATAGTTTTATTCAAAACTGATATCTTAGGCTTTGTGTCTAGAAGGCTCAGGCAAATGCTTTAAAATAAACATTTGTGAAATCCGAATTCATGGAAAGCTTTGTAAAGAAACCAACTGTTTCTGCTTAATCTTTTTTACACAGGCATCCTTCTTCTGCTGTGTTGTATTTGCCAGCACCTTAGAGATAACATTTCTGTTGATAAAGCTCTGTGTAACATCCTTCTTTCCACAGTGCCAGAATATTTTTGACCAACACTCACTTATGGGCCACTTCAGTGCAAATTCTTTCCTGCAGGATTTTTGTCAGCTCCATAGCTCACTGCCTGCTTTTTCTTTGCTGGGTTCTGCTCTCTGCTGCTAGCTGTAAACCACTGATTTACATGCTACCTTTCAGACCACAATTTTACAAATAACTGAGTTCTGATCCTCTGCCCCTCTCAGGTTTGTGTCTCTCGCGAATTAAATGGGAGATTCTGTGCTTCCGAATATGTCCTAAAAATACAAGTGAATAGAACAGGCACAATGTGTCAGAATTGTGTTGCCAACAGAACCATAGATAACTATGCTTTGAGTGTGGCCTTGTTGGTGTTTTAGAGGGTGGAAACGAGGGCTGTGCGGCAGAAGTGCCGTGGGGCGGCAGTGTAGCCCAGGGATGGAAGTGCATCCACACTTTTCCCCTGGGGTGGAAGCGCCTCTGCACTTTCCCCTGCAGCCAGTACGAGCCATTTCAGCAGCGGGCCACTGGGGGCTGCCTCGTTACTTGGAAAAGTCCTGTTAGGATAACATTAAGGGAACAAACTGAAAATAAACTGCTTACACTTGCATGGGTGTGACCGCTTGGTATTGCTTCCCCGGTTGTGTCCGCGGTGTTTATTTCCTTTCCCTGAGCACAAGGAAGGGGATGTCTCAGTACCTGATCTGTTGCTATTGCCCTCAGTACCTTGCTCCCTCAAGGGAAGGAATGCCTAATTTAGATTTGTCCTTTAATAATTTCAATGTTTTTCTGATTTGAATGAAGCTCATACATCTGAGTGCAATCAAATGTGCACTGCACTCATCCCTTCACCAGAGGAACACAGCAGCACTGCTTGAAAAGTTTTTTTAACCTCTGCAAAATCCAAGCCAGTGCTATGGTGTACAGAAAGGGTCCTGTACCACAAAACTTCCACCCTGAGGGACCTGTCATGACCATTCAACACCAAACTCTTACAATATAAAGCCATTTTGCACTAAGCCACATTGATCCTGACAGCCCTTAGCAGATTGTGATTCACCCCTGCCTTCCTCTAGTTTGGGATGATATGATGCTACTTGCTTTATGTGTGCATCTGGATCCATTTGCAGAAACCCTGCAAATAATTATAGGAGAGAACACTTATGAAAGCAGATCAATCAAATTACAGAATTGAGGACATTCTTTAATTTGGCTTCCTAAGCTTTGATACTAAAATATCCTATTACCCCTTTGTGGAGGACTGTGAAATAAGATTTATCTCTCTAATCTCACACTTTCAGAAATTCTTTTCTTCCATGTGATTAAGGATGTTCAAAAGTATCTTCAATTATGCAACTAAGACTGCTCTAAATGCATTCAAATAGAATGGGGAATAGAATTTTTTTAAAACCCCAAAACTTCAGAAAGGTGAAGAATAGTCTCCTCAGCCTGAAAAACTTTCCATCCAGGTTTTTTCTTTTCTTAAGGAACAGTGAAAAATATTTAAATGTAAAGATTTGTTAAGGAAACATTACTAACTTTCACCAGACTGCTGAATCTCTTCTGGTAATCTGTATGAGTAGTATGAACCCTGTATTATTATTTTGTTCCTAGGTTTTAAAATTAAGTATAGCTTTGTTAGAGCTCAATTCAGTGTCACCTGGTCCTGAGCATTACAGGACAATGGCTATTGGCTACACAGCTTTTTCTAAATGTTATTCTTTTGGTATTAAATAGGTTTGTTTTTAAATAGGCTCTTCTATGCAATTTTGTCCTAAAAACTCCGACTATTTTAACTGTATTATTCCTTTACATTCAGATATTAGATTTTTCTTGCTTTGCTGTCAATCAGGCAAGTCCTGAACAAGAGGCCAAAGGTAGCACTGGTCCAAAACCTCTCAGTAGTTTTGAGGAGGCTGTGCTGGCTAAGCAAAATTTGGAGCTGTGTCCTGGGCCAGGAAGGAGTAGGGAGAGCTATAAAACTGTGAGCAGAGCTGTGTGGAGCTGGGTTTGTGGCTGCTGAGGCCTGGGGGGAGATGGGGAGCACAGACACCACACCTGCCTGAGCAGTGCTGCAGCCCCAAGGACCTCTCTGGCAGCAGCAGCAACCAGCAGGACTTTCCAGGGATCTTTCCAAGCAAAGTAAGCATCATCATAATTTTAAAAAATAAAAAAATCAAGTCTGTTAGCTGTTCAAGGCAAACTCCAGCTTTGCCCATGGTTCTAGCTGACCCTGCACATAGATGATTTTTATTCCAGCTATCTCCTTGATGTGTTTATCTTGCCTGCAAAACCTGGGAGTCTTTACTCTGGGCCAAGGTGTGCTGCAAACATAGACATGCTTGCAAAAATATTTGCAGAAGAGTAATTCACTGTAAAGGCACAGGAGAGGGAGGAAGAGTGGAATGTCTCTCCAGAAAGCAGCTGGGGGAGACTAGGAAGGATTGTCTGTGTATCTACCATCTTGATGAGAACAAGATTTGTCATCCTGCTTTTCAGATCACTGATCTTCTCCAGACTCAATCAGAATCAATCAGTTTCCCATGGTTTCTATATGTTTGCAGTCAACCCCACTGTGTATTATCTTTCAAATATATCAATGTGTGCACATTTTCAGTCAAAAATACAAGCCTGTAATACTTAGAAAGAAAGCAGAAAAATCATTAAAATATTTGAAGATTGTGTATCCTATGTTCAGAGTTTGGAAGCATGATTAACTTCAGATGCACTTAAACAATGAGTAAACATGAGGAAGAGTTCATGTTTGGAACTATTTTTAAGTGTTCATTAATTTTACAGTCTCTGCCAAATAAGGCAGAATTTATTTACTTTTGTCTGACTAACTTCAACTGCTTTAGAGTCCCATAAACTTCATGCAACAATTATGTCTTGTATCTTTTTACTGTGTGATACCACCTCTCTTTGCTCTCTTTTAATCATCTGTCTCCTCTTTCATATGACAAGCAGTGTTTTCCCAATCCCTCACCAGCTAGAATCCAGTATTATCTAGCTGATGCCATGTAATGCAATTAACAGCAAATTTTCTTTTCCGTTACAAACCTCAATAGCCAAAACTCAAATTATGTTTCTTGAGATGTTTCCTATTGTTTTTGCAGGTGGCTTTTTTTTTTTAAATCCTCAAACAAAGCTGATACATCAAGCAAGTCAACTATTTCAATGCCTATATTAGGCACTTAAACCAGTTAAATTCTGCTAGCCCATTTACCTGAAGCAACATTTTGCTGAGGAAGGGCACAGTGTAAGTTGAATGTAGTGGGTACAGATAAGGAAAATTCACGTTACATTTTTATACTGCTGTTTAGCAGTAATTTTCAGCAAGATTCATAGCAATTTGTTTCAGTTTCCTGTGAACTGGGTTCTCTTTTTGCATTAATTTTTTCAAATTTTCAGTAGACACCCAGACTGTGTATCTGGTTTCCACAAAGGCTGGAATAGACATTTTTAAGATTGCAGGATGGCTGGATGGATACATTTTGCTTGTTTTTTATACACAGCTTATATGGTTTTTTTCTCCTTCAGAATTTAACTCCTAAAATATTTTAATCCATTCTAATTGCAACATGTAGTGAGCTATTTAGATATTCAGCTTGATCAATGCTTTAAAAAATCTGAAGATCTATGTTGGAAAAAAAGGATTGGGTAAGCCCATTTCAGAACCATTATGACTGCACATCGATTTCCAGTACTACTATTTATCCAGGGAGAATTTTAAAAGGGAAACTCAGTGATGGTAGTCATGGGTACTTGTGAGGAATAGGCAGTCATGAAACCAAGAGATGCACAATATTAGAATATTATTTTTACCTTTTCTCACTTGGACAGCAGAAGACAAGGCCTGGAAAGATGGACAAACAGAATTTGCGAGAGAACATTTCTCAATGGCTGGAAAAGTGTTTGAGACAAGTGACCCAGCTGGCTGACCCAAAGTGGTATGAATGTTGTAGATTTCCAGAGCGGATTTTTTTATAGCTCTTCTAGGAGAAGTTTAGTGGAAGGAACAGATCAAAAATAGAAGCAAATGAAATTTGAGCTGGTATGAGTTTTCCTGTTATTTTTCCAAACTTTTTTGAACTCGTACATTCAGTCAGCTAAAGAACTCCCTCATTTGCCCTGCACATTTCTTTCCACTTCCTCCACAGCTGAGGAAAGGCCAGAGTTTGAAATATAAAATGGTGGTGCTTCAGGCAGCTGTATTCAACTGATTTTCTTTCTGTTTTGCCTTAATATGGTAGTCATTTTAGTAATTAGATTATGCACTTGGCCTACCCATAACTGAAATATTTATAAAATTTTATGTAGTCTGAAGCCTTTTGTTAGCTATATGTTAAAGAATGTTCAAGGGCATAAATGGAAAGAAATGGAATAAAATACTTAACAAATTGCTTCTGGATTGACTTTTCCTGGACAGTAGATAGGAATAACTTCTTCATTTCTCCCAGTGCATGTAGTTTGGACTCATCCATGCTTCTGTTGCAGGTTGCCCATGCCAGCAAAAGATGTATCACTAGGAAAACCAAAACATTTTTCCAGGAACAGTATGCCTTGGGTCAAATGAAATGTTTGACATTAAAGGTAGCATCCTGCCCTCATAAGAGTAATTAATTTTCTTGTTAATATAGTAGAATTAATGTAAGTCCCACAATGACACTGAAATAAGCACTTGAGCTATTTTTACTGGGCACTTGAGCTATTGCAGTATTTTATATTTAAGAATTTATTTTTTTAAATAAAATATTGGCCCCATGAAAACCAGAATGAGACAATGTCACCTTCTGAGGCTCACTGATACTTAGATCAGGGCTTCTTAACAGTACAGTGGGACAGATGCCAGTTTTGGGCACATCTGTATCCATTTGTGCTGCTCTCTGAATTCGGATGGAATTATTGCTGATCAAAGAAAGGGCCCAAGCATTTGCAACCACAGTAGAAGAAATTTGAACTGTCAGAGGCTGAGTAAAATCATCCCACAGGCTACCAGCTGCTTTCTCTGATCTAGACTGTTACTCTGATACTACTCCTTACCAGACCTAATTTCTGCAAGGCTGTTATTCCTTCCATAGCTGGAAAACTGCTGTAACTGAGTGGAAGAAGAAAGATTCCTGTTAACCAGACTACCACTCAACATTTGGAAAGTTGCAGTTAATTGTAACCCTTTGTAGTACCAGATCACAGTATTAGAATATAATGAATCTCAAGGACCTCAACACGAGAGTTTCTGGCAATACTTTTATGCAGGCCATTGTTACAAGGACATTAATTCTGAAAACAATCCTCTTTTTGCATGCACAAAGCTGCATTGTTATCTGTGGGATGTTTATATGCAAAAAAAAGCTGTGGATCTGTCAGCCTGTCCTGAAGGCTTCTTGAAAAATATCTAGGCAGCCAGCTGATTAGGTTCTTAATGAATTTGAACACTTAATGTTGTCAAACTGAAATCTGACATAATTAAAAGCAATTTTAAAAGTGACCATGCATGTTTTGGAAAGCCATAATCATAATACTGGTGCAAACATCCCCACTGCAATTAAGGCCATAATGATGCTAATTTGACCTGTTCTAGGAGAAATGAGTACCTGGGGAAGTAAAAGCAACATACCCAAATCCACATATTTCAGAGAGTGGGGAGAAACTCAGATCTTAATGGAAATTGATTTTTTTAGATGTTCTTTCTTTTAGTGGTTTCACATCTGTCAAATTTAATTCAGGGGAATGTTTTTGGGCTTTTGCTGGTGGGAATAAGTGTTTTGAAATTTTATGCAGGTAATGTTGGCATGTCTTGATTTATATTGTCTGTCCTTCAAATGGAGCTCCATTAAGAATAATTTTAAAAAATCCATATTTTGAATAGATTTTTTAAAAAGGTCTTCTGCCATTGAAAAGCAGCATCATGCAGAAATACTGAGCTAGAGTTATACTGAGTGGTCTACATACCAGAAGAAATTCAGATGTGATAGAATGGTTCTCTGTCTTGCTTGTTTGAGTTATCCTAGCATTTTTGAATAGCAGCTGTGCTTTATTTGTCTGTACAAGTGTGTGTACATAAAATAGTTCACAAACAGTATAAACCTTCCTCTAACAAATTAAGTTTGAAGATGTCATTATGTTATTGATTAAATAATGATGACTTTCCAACTTTTGTAAACAAATTTTCTCAAAGAAGTATCCAATATAGACAAAAATAGAAAAGGGAAGGAAGAACAGGGTCCCATCCAGACAGAGCATAAAGTAGGAGCAAAGGCACAGGGAGAACGGTTTCTATTACATGTCAGTCATGCAAAACAGAAAGGATGCCAGTATTAGAAACACCTACAAAATATGCATCAAGAAAAACATGCACAGGAGATGCTGCACTGCCAGCAGCATACAGTGCATGAAATCAGAGAACACCTCCAAGGACTAAAGCTTAACAGTGATGATATGTTTTTTTTTCTTGGGGGTCATTCTGTGACCACAGCCATCCACTGTGTAAAAGCCTGTGGTTTCATGCAGAAGCTCATCCTAGAATGAAGATTTAAATGAGAGTGAAATATAAAATAAATTCAAAATAACTTACGGACAATAATTTAAGAATAGGAATGAAAGGCATTCAAATGAGAAATCAGAATATTAAGGTCAAATAAAATGCTTACCTGAAAAATTGAGGGGTTTTCTTTCATAGTTTCATTTATAGGAGGTGAGCAATAATTTAAGAATAGGAATGAAAGGCATTCAAATGAGAAAGAATAATGTCAAATGAAATGCTTACCTAAAAAATTGAGGGATTTTCTTTCACGGTTTCATTTATGGGAGGTGATACATAGAAGTGAATCATGCTGTCTGAGCTCATTACTTAGATTTCACAGCCACTGAAGAGAGGTAAACAATCCTACAGAATTATAACCAGTAAAATAAATGGACCTGTGGACTGTCTGAATATATACTTAATCTGAAACAGCCACATGTAGGTGGGAAGAATCACATGTAACAATGATCATGACAGACAAGAAAGGCAGGTGCTAAATGTTAGTTTGTACTATGTAGAATAAAACCAGCAAATACTAGAGCGACCTTCTCAACCACAAAAACAAATATCTTCAAAGCAATGCATGCCTACCATGCATCTAGGATTAGATGCAAGTTCAGAGCAAAGAAAAGTTAGTTGAGGGAATAACAGGATCATGGAATGGCTTGGGTTTAAAGGACCTTCAGCATCATCTTGTTCCAAACCCTTGCCATGGGCAGGGAGCCTTCCAGTAGACCAGGTTGCTCAAAGTCTGTCCAACCTGGCCTTGAACACTTTCAAGGATGTAACATTGACAATTTCTTTGGTCAACCTGTCCCAGTGCTTCCCCATGCTCAGTTCATTGGTGCATTTCAACCCATTCGAGTATCAGAGTATATTACATTTTTTTTTCTATCAATTTCTTTTTCATTTAAGGAGAAACAAAAGCAGAAAACAAATCCACAAATTTGGCGATACCAATCTTTTACCTCTTCCAACAGCTCCTGAAATCTCATTTTCATTTCCATTTCCATAGCTCCTATTAAACAAGCAAAACCCACAATAACTTTTCAACTGCACTCCAAATGGATTTAAGAGATTATTTTTCTTTGGTGTGGCCAATGCAGATACCTCTTGTGGATTTTTTTCAACACATACTAAAAAGGAGGGGAATTTTGCCATCTTTTCCTGCTCTGACCCTGACAAATGCTACACAGGCTGAAATTTGCACAGAAGTTTGGTTTAGTCTTTAGAAATCTTGTTCATTCTTTATTATAATTAAAATAATTATAATATGGAAATGTTGTTCATTCTTTATTATAATTAAAAATATTACTGCAATTATTCTTCATATCTAACCCATAATGGAAAATAGATCTATGGCAGGCTAATAAGGTAATCTTGGTTCCCTGGATTTATGTGCACTGCTTTTGAAACAGTCTTTTTTCCATGTAGCCCAGGGCAAGAGTCTATATTTATCTCCGACTTGTTGTTTTTATTTTGCACTTTGCAGTAGAGATATTCTTGAAGTATGTTTTACAACCCATAGGTTTCCCTCTCCAAAATAAATACATTGGATCACTGTTATTCTGGTAACTCTCCTGTTTGGAATCTGGACCTGGCTCCTTAGGCTTGTACTTTGTGAAATAAAGTAATTCCAGTCACAGAGAGCCAGTAAGCAAGAGAGCAGGACACGTCTGGTTCATGAATTTCCAATTTGATGAAGCTATGCTACCAGCATTTTTTAAACTGATGATTACACCATTAAAAAAAAATAAATGTTTCCAGCCTCTGGTAGATAAGAAGTATAAAAGAAACCTGAGCAAAGTTTTCTACCTGCCAGTCAAACTGGGCTCAATCCTGCAAATACTTTTGCAGTAGTTAAGCTTTATGTACAGCAAAGCAGACCCCACAGCAAGCCTGGTCATTTTAGCAAAAGCAAGTGTATGTCTGATGAGTGCACCGTTGCAGGGAAGGAGAGAGGCAGGATGAAAGGAATTCCTAAATAGCTTCAGTCCCCTTCACTGTATAATTTACAAATTGGGTTGGAGGGAGCTGTTCATGTGTCATATGGTCTAATTTGCAACAGGATTAAGTTTTTCAGCACCTTCAAGGAGTCCTGTTTCTTCTACGTCTGGATTGGCACAAGGTAACATTCTTTAAGGAACTCCTGGCATCTGGTGCTCTTACCTGAAAAAATAAGTTGTGTACAGTTGGAGAGCTCCCATCTAGTTATGATAAAGTGTTCGTCTTCTGATACACAGAAGAGCCAGCTGTCCTTTTGAACAGGGAACATCCTGCCTTTTGTAAGAGAAAATTCAGAAGCTGGTACAGAATGGACTCAAGCATCATCTTGGATGACTGAGCAGAACTGTGGGAATATCTGGTATTCTGTAGCATGTCCAGATAAAGATTTGAATCCAGATTTTTAAACCACTTCCTAGAAGTAAAGAAATGTGCAAAACTAATGTCAAGTCTTGGAACAATTGTTAATGTATTAGAAAATTATGTTAGTGTTAGAAGATTATTACTGTTGCAAATTTTGTACCTTGGGGCAGTGACCTTGAAGGCTTGAGTGAGGTTTCATTCATTAAAGTGGAAATACAGGTAAGTATTGTGAAATACTTAAAATAATTGATGCTTGTATAAAATGGGAAGTAGTGTAAAGAACCAGGAAAATTATTTTATCTTTGTTTATAGTGTAGACACTGGAGTACTGTGTACTGTTCTGAAACTCTTTTGTAGAAAGTGAAAACACAAGTATCTCAAAATTGTTATAATAAAGTCATAAATTTAAAGAGTACAACCTTTTTATATACACAAAATAAGCTTTTCATACATAAAATATCATCCTTGATACTTTCACTCCAAGAAATCTCGCTGAGAAAAACATAACAAGAACAATGGCCAGAAAATTTGAGCTACTAGAAAAATTTCACATAGGTTTAATAGTGATAATGATACCTAAAATTACCAAGAGAAGTAGGGGGCTCTCTGTCTTTTAACTGAAATTGTCTGAAGTGATTCTAGAGCTGAGCACAAGTTGTTAAACTCCATATATGAATTGCTGGATACCATTCCCCAGGTGACATTATGCAGGAAGTTAGGCTGGTGGTGTAATAATTTTACTAATCTATGAATCTACAAGATTTTATCAGCCTCACTCTGCTATTCATGTGTGCCTCCTTGCAGTTTTCAATACCATTATTAATATTTATCAATGTGACAGGAATAAATTACAAAATATTTTCTACTCTTTAGCATTATGTATTGTCTGTTGTAAGAGAGAAGGCAAAGTAATCACCGCAATTCATGTTCTGAGCAAGTTTTCTACTTGTGAGCGTTGATGAATCACAGTTTGTTAGGGTGACCCCTGTAAGTCTCCTTGAAAGAATTCATGAGATTTTTGTGGTTGAAATTGACCCTTTAGTGATAGGATAAAAATAAGCTTCATGGCTGTCAGATTTATAGTTGCATGTGAAAAGACATCTGGGGAGAAGGGAGGGCACCAGAATATGAGATCAAGCAGTTACTTTAAACTGAGAACAAAAATATATCCTGACCAATTTATTTCTAACTCTGATATCTCACATAAACCTTTAATAAGCTTCACTAATAAGGGAAAAATGAATTTGGCATTTGGGTTTATTATAAGGAAGTTACAGCTTAATTTTAAGACATCTATAATAAATGTTTTTAAGGAAACATTGAAAGAAAGAAACATTAAATCATATTGCAGAGAGGAATTCCAAGAAGAAAGAATTATGGAATTGCTGGTAATTAATGTGTTGTATTTACTAGGACAAATGTGACAGGTTACATTTGGGGTTTCCAGCCTGTGGGTGGAGTTCTAGAAAAATGTTTTCTAAAGCAGATGACATAATAGCTGTGATGCAAAGTGAGCTCTCATTCTGTTCTCAGAAAAAAAAAAATGTCTAAAGCAGCTTTGGCTGCACAGAGAATTACACTAGTGAAAAAATAATTCACTCTTAGATTTTCTCTGGTTGCTGATTTATGAACCTGGACAATGCAATATTGCTTTAAAACAAAAACCTAGAATTCATGCAACTCTCTTCACAGACTGGTAACCTCAAATGCATCTTATTAAATGCACTGGTTTAATAATTTACTTAACTTTAATCATTACTGTGCTTTGCTGTTTGGAATATAATTTGAATTTACTTTTTTATTGAATTTACCATTATAATTAATTATTTGATATGTAGCTCTCCCCTGAAAATTACATGACAAAATATATTTGATTCTTTATTAATCAATGTCTGTTTTTCATTCAACATGAACAGAAGCAGCTTATCCAGTGAAAAGTTTTGGCCTTCTGCATCTGCAGCAGTGTAATTCGCAGTGCAATCAGAATTTCTCTGATGCTGGTTTTGTATTGGCTGAAGGAGATGCACTTCACACAGTAGGTATTATTCCATTATACATATCAGGGAATTTCAATGTTTTATGAGTTGTTGACCTTCTATAATTTTCCAAGGGAAAGACAGATCCTGGGATAGTGAATTTAAATTATAATGCCAGTAGTCTTGTGTTTTATAGTCCCACTTGAAAGACCTTACAGAAGCAGTCAGCAAATCCCCAGGGGTCTGTGTGACACAGCGTGGAAATCACCACACCAAAGGAAATATTTGCCAGCCTGCACTGTGAGCGATAGAGATCTGTGTGTATGTCTGGCAGGGCACTAAACAGCCTCAGCTCCAGCTCCCTCCTCCCCACTGCTGCAGTCACACGGAAAGACCAGGATTCCCAATCCACCACAAAGCATAACTAAAGTACTTATAATCAAAAATACACAGAAGAGAGAAAAATCTGATTTCAGACAGTGTTTTATTCCCAGTCTGACCACAGCACCATTTTAGAGCCCATTTCCAAAGCAGTGTGCTTTCTCTCCAGTGCAGGCATTGACTCATGCTAAGGAATGTATTCCATTACAGCTTTGCTGGCTTGCACTGTAGCTTCATGTAGAACCAGTTAGTTGCTGTGGTGACAGAAGCCAACAAACAGAAAAAAATCATGAACTCTTCCAGGACTGGTCAGAGCAGCTTAATGATGGCATCCATGCTTGAAAGTGTAATACTTTCTTGTTTTGCATTCTTTTAAAAGGAGATTTAAGGTGTAATATCATCCTGAGGCCATTTATGTTTCCTCCTATGATATTAAAATTTTGAAGCCACAGAGACTGTAATCTATAGTCATTCTTTCAAGAAAATCTGGAGTTTATCTCCCTAATAACAAACTGATCCACAGTTACACTGGTGAATTCCCACTCTCTTTTGGAGAGGTATGTGAAGACAGAATCTGAGCTGCTTGGTGTGGATAATATTCATCCAGTGTTGAAATCTGTACAATACTTTTATAACCTGAAATTTACTATAACATTTAATGGGGGTGCTTGAAAAATAATGTAGGATAAATATAACATTGCAATATGTTCAGAAAGTACAAACTCACCAAAAACTCACAAAAAAAAAAAAAAAAAAAAAAAAAAAAAAAAAAAAAAAAAAGAGAAAGTCATAGCTATATCTATTATTGCTCTAATATTTGATTTTGTTAACAGATTTTCAAGAAAATAATAGTATGGGATGCTGTCTATGAAAAGTGGAGATTTATTATTTTAAAGAGGCAAAAATATTTTACAAGTCCATTATTCAGTTTTGACCTTGGTAATGTTTAGAACTGCAAATACCATCCAGTGACAATGAGATGGATATAAAGTTACTGCAAGGATGCTGAGTTGTTACATGCTCTGTGTCAAAGGAAATGGAGCTTGGAGCAAAAGGTGATTTAGGGCTCTTATAGAAAAGGAGTTTGTGTATCAGGAGGAGATTATTGTGTTCTCTTTGCTCAAATTACCTTGTTCAGTTTGAGGAATGAAGAACCAAGGGAAAGATCTCACTGCAGGTGAGTTTGGCCTTTTTGTTCAATACACTCACCAACTACAGGAACTGCTAAAATCTGGGAATATGGTTTTGTCCATTGCACTGTGACAGAACAGGGTTTCTCCTCTTAATGCATTTTGGTTTAGAAGAGTGTCGTAGTTAAAGCTGTTCATAAAAAACTCTTTCTGGCTGTGGCACTCCCAGATAAGTGTCAAGAGAACTCAAGCAGATTTCCAGCCAAACTACAGAACCACAACACAGCCCAGGCCAAAAAGGATCTTGAAAGATCATCTGGCCCAATCTTCCATGGGAGAGAGAACCCAAATGACAATATCTAGCACCTGTCCAATGTTAAAAACCTCCATTTATGGGTGCTTCATCCTGTCCCTGGGGAGGCTGTTCCATTGATTGATAGTTCTCACCATAAAATGACAATATCTAGCACCTGTCCAATTACATGTTAAAAACCTCCATTTATGGGTACTTCATCCTTGTCCCTGGGGAGGCTGTTCCAGTGATTGATAGTTCTCACCATAAAAAGTTGTTTTTTTCTTAATTGAAGATGGAACCTCTGCTGGAACAACTTGTGTGTCCCATCTGTTCCCCCCACCCCCATCTTTTCCATGTATCTCCTTGTGAAGTGAGAGGCACTGTCCTGTTTCCAGCTGGAAAATGTTCAGCCTCAAATGGTGCAATCCCCTTGTTTCATTAGCCCAGCACTGAAGCATTCAGAGAGGCTCTTTGGTCCAGCCTGCTTGCAGGAGCACCTGTGGAGGGGCTCTAGGTGACCCCACCAGAGCAGCCAGCAACGTGTGGTCACATCTGAATGTCCTGCCGTGTCATTGCAGCCCCAGAGGGATGGCAGAGGGCTCTTCCTGTGCCACTCTGCTCCATCTGCAAGGAGGACACCTGGGATTAGTGGGCCAGCTGAGCTCAGACAGAGGTGGGACAGAATACAAAACCAGCAATAGGGGGTACCTTCCTGCAGGCACTCTCTGAGAGTTAGGGGGTTCAGTCACCTCAGAGGAGAGTGGCTGTTGCAGCATGTGGGCACTTTTATGGTTGTGCACAGATCTGGCACTGGACATCCATGTTGTTATTCTCATTCATTGCCGTTTTAGTGGCCTAACTGTCAGATCCATCTGCCATGAAAAACTGTGCATGTAAAAATCAATGTGGGAAAAACAGACTTGCTGTGGTATGAGTGGGGGAATTGGGCTCAGATTGATATGTGTGCCTGCAAGGACGTATATTTGTATGCATGCGTGTGTCTGTGTGTTTCGTTAATAAATCCTGTATTATTGCTACAGTTAGGTAATTCTCAGCCCATTACTTTTATTGCTAAATTTGTTAATTTGCCACGTATCCTCAAGGGACTATATTTACATTGGCAGGATAAGCCTAAGGGCTGTTGTGATGTCTAGACAAAAGGAATTAAAGACAGCAGAAATACTTACTCAATACTTTCCCTCTGTGGGAAGTTTCCGTCTCACTCTTAAAAGCCTTTAAATGTAACTTTATTAATGGTTTAATATAATAACAGATGTGTGCTGTAATGGAATAAGTAAGCATTTTACATGTATTTACAGTTGGCTGGGCAGACTCTCCCTGCCTAACATCAAAGCCAATTTTTATATTGTGGATTTGAAATTAAACTAGGAGTGTTAAGTCTCTAGGAATTTTCACTACAAATGAAAAACAATCCCATCAGTTAGACTGGTACTATGAAAATCCTACACTATTTTGAAAGGAGGAGAAAATAAACCCACTCTTTGAACAGCAGAAAAAGAACAAAGCAAAAACTTGGATTATCTCTGTGTGGGCGACATAATCCAGGGAAGATCCAGGGATACATAAATTCTAGGTCAGAGAACAACCATTATAGTAAAAGTCTTGTCTGGGTTCCTACCAAACCACCAGACAAAACATCCTGCTGCATCACTCCCATCAAAACTACTGCAACAAGAGAATTAATGGCAGGAGTGCTGACAGCTCTTTTCAGACTTGTGTCTTGATTTCTTTTTCTCCCACATCTTTAAAGTTATTTACATCAAGGTGTCTTCTGTGAAGAGGATCTGAGATGTGTGAAGGAAGTGTGGTTAAGTCAGAAGACATTCATAGGAAAACATCAAGAGAAAAGAAGAATAGAAGATTAAAGGGCAGTTCAAAGAGAAGAGAAAGGATATATTAGTGAAGTCCAGAAAGAAGAGAGTGAGGTAGAAAAGTTATATATATATATATATATATATGGATATATATCAGTAGATAAAGGGGTTTTGAAAAGTTTCCATACTTATAAAGATTGAGCTGAGTGAATCTCATCTGAGTCACCAACAAATAACTTTGTCAAGATATTCAGTGTTGGCTCATACTAACTACTCTGTTCTCTCTGGGACTGTGAAGGAGGTGTTTTGATAGAATAGCCTAATTAAAATGAAAGAGAAAACACAAGAAAACCCTCACACATTTCCAACAAGATCTGTTCCCTGCTATTGCCATCCTATCCCTTCTTTCTGGAGTGAAGACACCTGCTTCACCCCTCTCCTTTCACTGTCAATCCCAGTTTAGGAGATCCCACTTTGCATTGTGGGAAGCTTCAATCTCTGCTGTGTCACAGCCTGGCTCTGTCTCTGCATTTGACAGGGCTTTTGGCAACACCTTCTTGTTTCCACTCCATACCTCCCTCTAGTACCACATGGGCAGATGGCCTTGCCTGTTACTCTAACTGCTACACTTTCCTTCATGATTGATTGCATATCTTAAAATGTGAGGACAGTGATGGAAAAATAAATATTGCTCGGCTTTGGAAATCTGCTCATCTTTGTCTTTTCCAGCAGAGAAAAGAATGTAGTCCAAACCAGAAAGAGGAAGAATTTAGAAGACTAAATACCAAAGTTTTATTGCCAGGACCTTTTTCATAAATTAAAGAATATATATCTATGATATTATAGATATAGATATAAATTGTATAGATAGAGATAGAGATAGAGATATTATTTATATATATATATATATATAACTGATGAAAATAAACATAGAAGAAAGAATGAAACAGCAGAGGAGAGCTTGGGGAAAGATCTCAGTTACATATGCTGTATTGTTGTTCTGAAGCCAGAATATTTTTCTCAAAAGCATAAAACTCCATCATGACCAGATTATGAAAAGGCTTTTCCCTGGCCTCACTAGAAAGGAGAATCTATGGCAGTTTGGAGGCTGTTTGACAGCCTGGAGCATGGGGCTTAAAATGATCTATTTTCTTTGGACTTGATTTTGAAGTTAGAGAATACACTGTCAGTCAGCAAACCGCAGAACACATGTAACCCAAAACAAAGCTGCTAACCAATTTGCAAATGCAACTAAATACAGGATTGTTCACAGTGCCTGTGCATACTGGGGTAAAATGTATCCAAAGGCCATCACAGACACCGAATCCTCTGAGTTCCTTTATCTCATTCCTTACTTTTTTAACAGGACAGAAGCTGTCCACAATGCTTATAGGAAACCTAGCATACATGTGGATAGATGTATATATAGGTACACATTACACATGGCCATTCTTTCTATGCTTTTTTTTTCCCCTAAAACATTGTTGTGGATATTTTAATATTGCAGCAATGAGTCATCACCACTGTGGTGCTTTTAAATGGGATTCCAGCTGGGGCTGACTGTTCCTCCTCTGTCTGACAGGGGTCTCTGTGGTGTGAGCACCTTGTTCTGCCAGTGTTTGCTCCATTCCTGGCTGCTGTGTCTCATCCTCCCAGCAGCTCTGGCACTCACAGTCTGCATTTCTTCAGGCAAGGCTTTTGTTCACTGCTGGCTTTTTAGAACCGATTACCAGGTCACCATAATGACCATATTATAGTCAAAATGTGCTTTGTTCTCTGCCAGGGCCTGAAATGTGTCTCTATACACTCCAGTTTTCTAACACCAACACTGTGCTCAGTTTACAGACATTTGTAATTGAAAAAAAAATAGATCTGTCCGTAGGTGATATAGAGACAGTGTTTATTTTTTGGGTGAGAAAGGTGCATAAGGTTGAGGTATTCAACTCTGTGGCATGCATTTTATATGTGTGACACCCATTAACCCTCCATAAGTAATATATCAAGTATTTTATATTCGTGAATCATATTTCCAGTTGTGTATTTTTGTATGAACCACTGGAATTCATTATAACAGTTTCCCTCATATCATGTATCATTTTCCCAACCAAGCCCTCAGATTTTTTAAACACATTTCTATTATATTTATTCTTTCCTTGGTAGTCATCATTGCATACTAGTACTTCAAAGATGCTTGTTCAGGTAGTCAAACAAGGCAAATATTTCCCTATAAACAGTAAATTCCATTACAAAGGATCATCTATTTGTCTTCTCATCAAACTCTTTTGTGATTTTTTTTTAAATAATAAGCAAATAACTAAAAGGATGCCAAGTGTTGGGTATTTCAGATATTAAATAATTGTGACAGCTGGCAATACTCTGGAGTTTGCAGTACATCATGCTTCTGTATTCCCTAACCTCTGATTTCAGATGTTCCTGTTTCAGTCTTTACCAAATCCTTAATTCTATAAGGAAGTGAAATATCCCTGAGAAATTTTGTTTTTCTGAAAGCAAACTGTTGCTATAGCAAAATATGATGTCTCAAATTTGACTACAATGGAGGTTAAAGGAGAGAAGGATATTTTAGAACATAAGTCATCCCTGCAAAATCATTGAAAATACTGTTTAATAAACAGAAGAGGGTGGAATTAGAATTAACTGGAAACTTTCCTGTTAATGAAAAGCCTCTTTCTTTAGTGGAATCCACCAGCTCATGTTTTCCATTTAAAATTATTTGCATCTCTGTTCCAGGTACAAAGTATGTATATTTTCTTTAACTATTCTTACATCCATGTAACTTAGCACATGAGATTGGCCTTGGTGTAAACAAGTAAGCCACTGGCCTGGGTTTGTCTTCTCCTGGCTACTCTGGACAGCTGCCCCACTCAGGAGGAATAATGGAACGAAAAGAAGTGTGTTGGTGTGAAGGTGGTACTCAGTTCCCACCTGGTGCTGGGCCCTCCTGCTCAGACAGCAGCTCCCATTGTCCCCTAACCCCTGGTGTCAGTGCAGTGCTGGGTTACAGAGAGCATTGGCCAGTACACTTGAGTTGTTTTGCTCTCCATAAAAGCATTTGACCAGGTGAAAATAAATTCTCTGCAGGAAAAAAAATTAATTATTTCTATTGTGACTGGATATAGCATTGCAAATATTTGCCCTCATCTGGACATCCTCAGGCCAGCAGCAACCCAGCTAGCTTTGGCACCTGAGTAGTGTGTCAATGTGGGCTCAGGTTAATTAGCTGTGCTAAGTAGGGCTAATTTAGCTCAGGGGCAGTATTGCAAGCTACAGAGCTTTATGGAGCCTGTGCTGCCACACCCCTGCACAGAAATGCTGGGAGCTACTTTAGGGGATTTTGCCCCATACCATATGGCACAGCACAGACGTTGCCCTTCAGTATTCAAATGGCCAAGTCGTTTGTACACCTTCACCTCCTTCAATCTCAGAGCTGGATTTTGTAATGATTATATTAAATACTACTCCACATGAAAGCACTTCCTGTGCCAGGAGCAAGGTGTTACTCAGCATTGTGGCAGACTCCAGTCAAGAGTAAAACACTGTTTTCTTCTCTTTTTTTGTTGCCATCAAAGATGTCAAGGAAAGTGTGAGTGGCTTGCAAAACTGTATTTTCAGATTTTCATGGTTCTAACTGTGTAATGAATGTAATTCATGTAATGAATGACAATAATTAAAACATTTTCCTTCAACTGATAGCTTGAGTACAGGCACAATAAGGCACAATAAAAAAAAGTGACTACTTCCCACATTTGTATAGCACAGGAAATCATTGAAGCTGATATAAAGGTGTCACACAGAGTTATAAGGGTGATATTGTGAGGTAAATCATTAATTACAACAACTCTAAGTTTTTATCCAACTATAAAAGACAAAGTAATGAACATCTTAGCTCTTTGGGAACTAAATGTTTTTTTCTTTTGAAACACAGTGCTGCAAACATAACCTCTTTTTCAACTAGTGGCCGAAAATAGCTTTTATATCATCTAAGGGGTGCTTGCTTTACATATTGAAAATGCAAAGCAGGTTATGGATAGCCTGTCAGTAATATAAAATCACTAACCAATCCAGGAATAATTTCATGTAATTTTGATGAAATGGTTAAACATATTTGAATCAAGCAAAACATGTGAATAGAGAAGTTTAATGATCAAGTAGAAATAAACATCTTTTGCAAAGTATTCTACAGTTTTGCCTAAAGCCCATCAGCCACTGAGCTCTCCTCACTTGAACACTGTTGTGCTGTCAGGCTGTGTACCCTGAGAGCCCAAGGTGCCAAGAAGGCACCACTGTTGTCCATCTTCCTCTCCCAGGATAGGATGAGCTATTCTCAAGCTATTTCTGAGGGACTACTTTGAATATATCCTTTGACATTGGAAATTTTTACGTGATGTGTGGGTATGTGTGAGCTTCCTATGGAGTTCTTATTTCAAGTCCAATTCTCAGTTTACCAAATAATTTTTTTCCACCATTTTATACTATGCTGGGTGCTTTTCACACAAATGGAGTTAAAATAGTTGCCAAGGAAGCAAGAAGTGGCTGTAGTTAAAACAGCCTGAAGTGTTTATTAATCTTCAACTCAGGTGCTGGAAAGGGAAACACCTTGTTCGGGGAATTTTTCTTTCCTGAATCCCCAGTTGGATTGTCTAAATGCAGCTGTTCATGTGGTGTGCCTGTCCTTGAAGAATCACACACCAAATTGTGTAGATCCAGATGGATAATGGTATATAGAGCTCATGGGGTTAGAAGAAGAAGATATTGTTTGAGTAAAATCCACCATTGTGATTAATGTGCCCAGGCACAAAATTGGAAAAAATACCCAGTTCCTTAGAAATACCTGTGGTTTCTTACCAACTGGAAGCTTGTAACATATATGAATATTTTTAAGATAGAAGTCATAATATTTCCTGTGTCTTTCAAGTTTATTCTATGAATAAATTTTTAATATGATGTTAATTCTCACATGTTTTTCCTTCTAAAATTATTCCAAGGAGTACAATCAGACAGTATTAGCAACAGCACAACACAATGCAAATGACCTTGTTATAACACTGTAAATGATTCAAAATGAAGAAAAACAGCTTAGAAAAGCCTTGAGTCTCAAGGTGGGTGTGCTCTGACTCCAGGGCAGCCTTCTTGTTGTGCAAGGGGACCAGGAGGAGTCTACAATAATTCCTTTCTGACAGTGGAGTCCAAATACAACATCCACGTGGTGATGCTGAGGTTTTCCTGCCTGGCCTTGGTTAGTCCCTCAGCAGTGCCTTGAAGCTGGCATTGTGCATTTCAGCAGTGCCACCACGTCGGAGTGAGGCCACGCCAGGGATGCGGGGCTGGGGCTGAGACACAGCAGCGTGCCAAGGGCTGCCCGAGTGGGCCAGTGGGGATGGAGCCCTTGCCCTCCCTCCTTGCTACAGGGGCAGGCTGGGTGTCTCAGCAACTGGTAGGCTCCCTGGCTTGTCCCCAGCAGGAGCTGCTGAGCGAGGCAGCACCTGCTTTGGCAGGAGGGTGTGTCAGGCTGATGGCCACATTGGGAGATGCCTCGCTGGGTGTGCACCTCAGTGCTGGCTGGGAAACTGCCTTCTCCCTCTGGGTGCTCAGGAGCAAGACTTTGTACTTTTGTGCTGCCAGGCATGGGTGGATCCCTTCTTCTTTTGTCAGTAGATTGGAAAAGGAGCTCTGGATAAAGGAGCTGCTGCTGTTGGACCTCAGGGTTTTCTGTATGATTGCTGAAAGGGAATTTTCATTTTCTTCTGCAGTTGCAGGGAGAGCAGTAGTTTGATGCCACATTGTGTCCTCTTTGCTCTGTTCTGGTTTACCCTTTAATGTTGTTTCTAAGTGTTCACAGTGCTTTCAACTAGTCCATGCTAAACTTCTTCATTCCCACTGCCAGCTGAAGGTGGCTTCCCAGGGGAGTACTTTGCAGCTGCTGCTTATCCCAAGACCCAGCCTTTGTTATCACTTAGAAGGGTAGGTTACTTTTCCTTCTATTCACAGAATTCACAGAATGACTGGGTTGGAAGAGACCTTCAAGATTATTGAGTTCAATGCATGCCCTAACACCTCAACTAAACCATGGCACCGAGTGCCATATCCAGTCTTTTTAAACACATCCAGGGATGTTGGCTCCATCACCTCCCTGGCCAGGCCATTCCAGTATTTTATCACTCTTTCTGTGAAAAACTTTCTCCTAATACCCAACCTGTATTTCCCTTGATGCAGCTTGAGACTGTGTCCTCTGGATCTATCAGCTGCTGTCTGGAGAAAGAGACCAATCCCCAGCTGACCACAAGCACCTTCAGGAAGTTGTGGAGAGTGATAAAGTCACTCCTGAGTCTCCTTTTCTCCAGGCTAAAAAAGCCCAGTCCTTGTCCTTCGTACCTGTTCTGAATTGCCCAAATCTGGCTGGCAGGAGGCAGGTGCCAGCCAGGGGCTGCAGGCTGGGTGCTGTGCTGGCTGACTGCCCGACACCCCTGCCTGGCCCTGTCCCTGCAGTGTCCCCGGCAGCCGTGCCCTGCTGGGGTGGCAGGGGTGACGCCCGTCGCTGTCCCAGCCACTGCAGCACAGCTTGCAGGGCTCCTCGGCGTCCCAGTGTAAAATGAAGCCTTGTCTCTGTGTGCCCAGGGCCAGCTTCAAAGCCCTTTGAAATGACGGGGATTTTTCTGCCTACTTCAAAGGGCCCTGGCTCATGAGCGTGCAGCACAGGGTGCACCAGTTAATTTTTAAACCCCCATTACCTGAAAACTTCTTGTAAAGTGTACCAGAGCATAAGGCTGGGGACGAGCTTGCTGGAACACTTGACAAGGCACAGATGAACACCTGGGACTAAAAATTACTTTCTTTGCTATTTATCTTTTTATGCCATGCACATGCCTTTTAATCATTCCTTGTAATCATTTACCTGTGTTTTCTTCTGTCCTGCACATTTACGGCTTGTTCGTTCCCCTTGCTACCCTTCACCCAGCAATCCACAGGACCCAACAAGGTCTGCAGGGCTTTCCTGAGCTGATCTTACATTTCTGAGCAAGCTACAAGTTTAGAAACCCTTAGCATACGAGAGTCAGAACCACACCACTACATACACAGCTCTGCAGGAAGCTGCTGCTGCCGAGGACAGTCCGTGGGCAGTGTGCTCACTTCCCACACTTCCTGCCTCCTTGTGTCTTGCATGGCTCCCAAAAGATCTGCCGCACTGCTGCTTGGGATGCTTACTGCTACAGGATGCTTGCTGGCAGGACGAGAAGTTATTAAACAGTGTGCAAAGGCTGCTATTTTATTTGGCTCTGGTTTGTGAGGTGTATAAAGATACAATGCAAGATTAAACTAACAAACAGACCCAAAGAAAATAACTTCCCTTTATTTACTTTTCCAGGAAAACTTCATGTTTTTGTCTCATCCTCTACATCACCCATTTTACATCTTAACTCCAATAGTAATAAAGTTTAAAAAAAAATTGAAAAGAAATTTTTGAAGTAGTGTAGATAGGCAAAGAACATTTTATTTATAGAGCAAGGAATAAATAAACATACCTCTGATTTGGTGAGTAGTCTCCCGAAGGAAATAGTGGATATCAAATTGCTTGAATAATTTAAAACTAGGCTGGACAAAGCACTTAATAATATATGGCAGACAAGAAGCCTGCCTTGGCAGGAGATGGAGTGCATGACTTAATCGGTCTTTTCCCTCTCTAGCCTGTATTATTTTATGGTTTGTTACTGTAGATAACTCAATGTTAACAATGCTTATTTTCTTACAACTGCTTGCTAGAGGACAGAGTATGTCCATGTCCTTACTCTTCATTAATTATCCCCAAGTAGCAGAAAGGCACTGGAGGTGCTAAGCAGTTTTTAGGAATATTGTGTCAGTGTCTGTGTTTTAGGGCTGCATATACAAGAAGAATGGCAAAGCCATCTGTCAGCTCCATCCTACAAAAGACACCATATATGTCACATATCACTATCATTCTTTTTCCATCATCACAAATTACAGTAAAATTCTTTGTGGAGTCTTTTTGGAAGCATTGAAATTGGGTTTGTATCTCTAAAGGTAAAACTCCCTTTTTTTGAATGAGCACAGTGTAATGTAGCAGAGCTCTGTGAGAGAGGGAAATCCACAGTCTGAATTGCTTCTGAAGTAGGCCCTAGATAAAATACCATATTCACTTTGGTGGTGTTTATAAATTACATTAAAAGTGACTGACACCTGTTGTTCTGTCTTATTTAGTCATAAAGGAGCTTCAAACCTCCTTGTGTAAAACACACTGAGAAGCACGTAGCAGAGACATTTCACTACAGATTTAGGAAGTGTTTGTTGGACATTGGGTGAGTCAGAATGTACATCACTAGGGAAAGAACAGACATAAACCAAAAACTACACAACTATTACTTCACTTGACATGAAATCTGTGCTATTAAGAAAACAGACAAACACTGATCAGATAAAGACAAACCACAAATATAGGGCAGCCTTCCTTTGTTTGGTAGCTGGACAAGATGAACTCTAGGAGACTTACAGGAGAGAAAAAAACTCAGTTTAGAGCGAGGGAGATGGGACACACAATATAAAAATATATAAATATAAAAAAAGAAAAATTCTATAGCATCTATAGCATATTCTACACATTCTTCTATGTAAGAGTAATGGACTTTCAGAGAGGGAAGCATAAGTTAGAGACACTGAGAATCTAATAGAACACTGAAGAATGGAATATTTTGCTTGGATACCATAAAAAAATCTACAACAGATGTCAGACAAATATCCATTTAGAATGATTTAGGTGTATTTGATATTACTTTGGGCCAAAGTACACCAGATGATTTTTTCATTGTGCTTTCATCCCTGCTGTTTATGAATTTGTGAATTAATGGAGAAAGCAAGTGTGGAAAGGAAAATCCTGGGAGGATACTTACAACAGGGCTTATGAGATTGGCGTGGAAAAGGCTTCCATGCAATTATTCATAGCATTGCCTAATTTTCACATTTGTCATGCTACTAAAAAAAGACAGAAATTGGCATTTTGGAACCATCACAGAATTTTTTCAGTTTTCATGTTTAGCATTGTAATCCAGAGCACAGACAAGGCATGGGTGCCAGAAAGGTGCATTTACAGAGACATTGAGAAGTCTGTGGTGGTCCTCATCTGAGGATCCAAGGGCTCCTGGAGTATGTAATTTGATTTCCATGAAGGGGTTACAGACAGAGCTGTGCTTATCAGAGGCAGGAAGATGCCAGCAAAGAAGAGGTGTTGTTACCTTGCCAGTTCTGCGTCTGTTGAAAATACTGTCCCAATTATTCTTAAACTTTTTGCTTTGCAACCCCAGAAAAAGTTCTGTCAGTGCTTTTTCACCATGTTAATATGTTAATGCATATTGGCTTGTGGCAGAGGGCACATTCCACATACAAATAGCCTAAATCATTCCATTTTAATATCTGGCTTACCACGGAGAAAATTCCTCTTAGCTTCTTGGTTATTTCTGCTCCATAAACCTTCAATATAGCTTTAGCCTATCAGACTTTCACATCTACAAATGCCTGAAAAAGGCTGGAAACAATCAGTACCAGATATGTTATGTATCTCCATTTCATTCATACATATTTTCAGAGGATCAAAATGAAAATGTAGTAACACTTATGATGGAGAAGCTAAATATTAGCTATATCTAAAAATAACATATCTGATTTTGCTATTACTAAAAGCTGTTTGCAGTTCCTTTTTCAAGTTTATATCCCATTATTCCTTATGCACTGAAATATTTGTGGATTTTTTTCCTCCTTATATGGGATTTATGTCTTCCCTTGCTTTATTGCTCTCCTTTTAGTTCATTGTGTTCTCTCACTGGGAGGCACAGCCTAAATAACCAAATACAAACTATTCCCTCATCAGGGCTGCCACCCTTTACTGATATCAACAACCATAACTACCATAGTGATGAATTCCATAAAGTGAAGCAGAAAACACCTCCTAGAGTGCTGTCCATCCTCTGCTGTGCCAAAAAGCTCTGGTTTGTTGTTTCCCACAACTCTGCTAGTATTTTTTCAATAGCTACTTTTACAAGCCAAGGCTGAGATATTTGGAGAGTTCCTTGGGTAAAATAAAACAGTTGGTGGAACAAACAACTTGGAACAGTGTCACTCTTATTTTCCAGATCACTTATTTTTTCCCTATATACCCACTAAAGCCATTGCAATACTAACCTCCTATTAAAGGTGCACTTCACAAAATTATCTGGCTGTTGATGTTCCAGCCCCATAGGATTCAAAGCCCATTAATAGCAGCAAATTTAACTAGGTTTTTCTGAAGTTATATGTTCACACCCACCCTTCTGGGTTATCCTGGCCTTGCCTTGCCTGGCTTTCTACTGTAAGAAAATAAAGTCTATCAAATTTCTGGAAATGTGCAAAAAAGACTTCCAGAGATCATCAGGGTCCTCCTCTGATGTTTCAGAGGAGAGTAGGTGCTGGAGGAGGTGAAATTCTTCAGAAGGAACTCTCCCTTCTTAGCTGTGCATCAGAAATCTTCTCATGAGAACTCCACATACCACAGAAACTTGAGGGGAGAGGAAGTTTTGCTCATGAGTCACAAGCAGAAGTTGCCTGTGGCTCCCAGTGTGGGTGAGTGCTGGGGGCAGCATGTCACAGCAGCACGGATGGAAACCCCAGGAAAACACCCCACAGCCTCTGATGGTTTCTCCTGGAGATGGGGATTTAGAGAACAGTGGTCTGCATTTCAGCTGCTTGCTTGACATCTGATTTACACTGTAACAAGCCTCTAATTTCCTCCTTTACACTAAAAGTAACAGGACACCAAAATTGTCTGTGCTGTACTTTTTCCATTTACAAGTTTGAACAAGTCATCTTGGCTGCTCTGGTTTTGATGAAAATGAGGGATAGCCAAACATAACCTCTTAAAACCACACCAAAACACAACACAACAATTAATGCTTCCAAACAAAACAAAATAACAACAACAACAACAAAATCTGTCTTGGGTTTGGAAATGTCTGTGAAAGAGAGGTGCCAAGGCAAAAATCTCTTTATTATGATGAAGTAGTTCTTCAAATGTTATATAATGATCAAGCTCGCCAGGAATATAGGATGGATCAATATTCACTTTATATGATTACCACATAGCTGCAGTTTCAAAAAGATGCTTAACTTATATAGGAAATAGGAAATCTTTCCCATCTTTTTATTTCCTATATATGAAATAGTTTATCACAATTAATTTTGGAATATAATTCCATTTATTTCTTGTTAAATAGAAGGCACCAGTAGGGTATTTGGTCAGATACAATATTCAGAGAATTTAGATAAAACACTTTAGTTGGATTTAAATCAATTAATTAAGTACAAGAAAGACTGAGACTGTTCCAGATAAACTAATACTAATACTTCTAGGTCCAACATTGTTGTAAGTACTGTAACACCGAATCCTGTGGTAGCTTACTCTAATGTCTGTGGGACCATTCCAGACTTGATTTTGTGCAATGTTCATCCGTAAACTGAAAAACAATTGCCCACTCTACAGGAAGAAACTTATTTTTCTCAAATATAGAACAAGGACTTCTCTAAATCCACCACTAAACCGTGTGTCCAGGTGCCACATCTACACATCCTTTAAATACCTCCAGGGATGGTGACTCAACCATTTCCCTGTACAACCTGACCCAATGCTTGACAACCCTTTCCATGCAGAAATTTTTCCTAATATCCAATCTAAAACTCCCATGGCACAACTTTCCTTCTCCTTGCTCTATGGCATGTTACCTGGGAGAACAGGTCAAGCTCCACTTTGCTAGAATCTTCTTTCAGGCAGTTTTAGAGAGAGATGAGATCTCATCCCAGCTCTCTTCTCCAGGTTAAACAACCCCACATCCATCTGCTGTTCCTCACAGTGCCTGTGCTCCAGACCCTTCCCCAGCTCCATTGCCCTCCTCTGGACTCGCTCCAGCACCTCAATGTCCTTCCTGAAATGAGGGGCCCAGAACTGAACACAGGATTTGAGACGTGGCCTCACCAGTGCTGAGCACAGAGGGACAACCCCTGCCCTGCTCCTGCTGGCCACGCTACTGCTGTCACAAGCCAGGACACCACTGGCCTTCTTGGCCACCTGGGCACAGCTGGCTCGTGTTCAGCACCCCCAGGCCCTTTTCCTCAGGACAGTTTTCCAGCCACTCTGGTCCCCCTGTAGCACTGCCTGGGGTTGTTGTGACCCACGTGCAGGATTCGGCACTGGCCTTATTGCACCTCACACAACTGGTCTCATCCCATCAATCCAGCCTGTCCAGATCCTTCTACTGAGCCTTTCTACCCTCCAGCAGATCAACACACATGACCAACTTGGTGTCATCTACAACCTGACTGAGGGTGCCCTTGATCCTCTCATCCAGATCATCAGTAAAGGTATTAAACAGGACAGGCCCCAGTACTGAGCCCTGGGGAACACCACTAGTGCTTGGCCACCTGCTGGATTTTGTTCCATTCACCACCAGTCTGGGCTCCCCCATGCAGCCAGTTTTTACCCAAGAGCAGCCAAGAGCACATCCAGGTCATGAGCAATCAGTTTCTTCTGGAGAATGCTGTGGGAAATGGTGTCAGAGGCTTTACTAAAGTCCAGGCAGACAACATGCTCAGCCTCTTCCTTCTCTGTGAAGTGGGTCACCTTGTACGAGAAGATCAGGTCAGTCAAGAAGGACCATTGTCCAGAAATGTTCAGTGAATAAACAGTAAAACTGTTGACAATGTTTTCCCTCTTTAGTGAACATTTGCTAATGGATTTCACAATAACAATACGTGTTTTGAGGATAAAATCACATGCAAACGAAACATGTTATATTCTGTGTGGGAATACTAGCAGTTTTCCATCTTCATTAAAGATGGGTTGGACACAAACTTTTTTTGCTGTAGCTATTAAATCATATTGCATGTTTCTGTGTTGACAGGTCTGGACTTCTCCCAGAATTCTATTGATACAGAAGGCTGCGTAATTTCTGACACTAGTTAATTTTCAAACAGTGTTGTTTATCTGTTTTTTGGACACACAACTGTGTGACTGAAGGATTTATTTTATCAACAGGATATATTAATTCCACTAGTTTGCATGTGCAATGGGACAGGGCGCCAAAATATCTACCCAGATAACCATGAAAACTGAGTTGTTTGATTAGCCTAAACTCTTGGAATTCTTTAAAAAGTATTTATCCCGGCTTGTCCCTCCCTAATTCCATTCACTGCCTTCTTTTTGTATGGACAGCAACAGTTTTCCAGGCAGAAGTTATAACATGGCCCAAGAGTCTTTTTAGCTAATTAAGCTCTCTCCATAGTATACATGCAGCCAAATGAGGTCTCAGGAGTGAATGAGGAGTTTTCCTTCTAGTCCTTTGAATAAAACTGCAGTTTAAAACAATAACTATTTTACACCACCTATTTTTGCCCTTCTTTTGAGCAAAAGGATTTCCAGATAAATAATCCACTCCTTAAATTTTGGGAGAAATTTCTGGTGAATACCACGCATGAAGCAAGACTCATCACAATGTTGCTCTTTGTTGAGTTTTGATTAATGTTCCCACTCAATTGCTGACTCACTCTCTTTCCAGCATGTGCAAATATTTGGTTTCTTTTTCTGGAGCATGTTCTGTAGAGCCCACTGCTGTAGTATCCAAGCAAATTTTCAACACCAACAAAATATTACCAATGCATTAGAACTTTGGTGACATCCCTCTTTTAAGGGTCTGAGGCTGCTCAACCCAATCATCTCAGCATTCACACTAAACAACTAAGTGCTATTCTGTTGTTTTTCACAGAAAAGAGAACAGTGGCATACAGCACTGAGGAATCTTAGTTGAGGTCTGTGGCTGCAGAGTAAACCAGAAATGGTGTAAAACCTCCAGGCATACCAAAGGCAGAACTGAAGTCTGCACTCCTTGCAGAGACAGCTTTACAAAAACTTATTTACGGTCAAATATTTGATGCTAACAAAAGTGAACCATTTGGGGTAAATTTCTTAACATCTGTGGTTAATCTAATATAGGTTTTCCAGCAGTTCAACCACATCAATGAATAAAGCAGTTTCCCTTTCCTTGCAAGTCCTTCTTTTTTCCTTTCTTTTTTATTTTTTAAAAATTTTTTACTAAATCTTCCTTAGTCTGGTTCTAATCTGAAGCTCATTCTTGATGAGAGCATTGAAAATAGAATGTCTTTCTCCAGAAGCTTGATAGTGAAGCAGACAGCTGGTGCTCTTTTGCTACTTTATGCTTTTCAATAAACTGTCAAAGACTGCAGGATATGCCTTAACACAAACTGCCCTTATGGAAAGTCTAGAGGCAGAATGTACCAAAGTCAAATGATCCCCTGGGTCCCTGGGTCACTAAATTCTCATATCATGGCCATGAAGCCCCTCTTCTGGCTGCTTTTTTTTTTTTTTCTACCTTCATTCTTCTGCATCTGTCCCAGTTGTCTCAGCAAAGGGTAGTTGTACTTATGCTTCAAGAGTACCCCTGATTTTTTCAGAACAGAGCTGATCTTCTGGGAATAACCTTACTCTACCTGTGTCATTCTCAGAGAGCTGAGTGGACATAGTATTGTATTTCTTGAGGCTCTCCCTAGAAAATCTAAACACCCATGTATACAGTGAACTTCAATTGCAAAAAAAAAAAAAAAAAAATCAGGTAAAAAGCCCCTCACCAGAGAAACGCGCTTTTTTTTTTTGTTTGTTTGTTTGCTTTTGTTTTTGTTTTTGTTTTGTTTTGTTTTGTTTTGTTTCCCTGCAATCATTGGTTTCTACATCAATCTTTTTCGGACTCAGTGTGAAATTACAGTCCAGCCTCCAAAAGCATCCTTGCTTGAAATGTCCTGTCCCTCGTTCCACAATTTGTAATACTGAAATTTTAAAAACAACCAACAAAATAAAAAACACTTCTCACCCATGTCCTCCATGAAACAAAGTATCTTTAGAACACTGAAAATTTTGTTGCTGTTGCCAAGGACAAACGCAGGTTTCTGCTAATTAGAAGCTGTTATGAATCCTGTCTCAGAAGAGCTTCTGGAAGACACGGCTTGATTGCTCTCTGGAATCAGCCACGGCTCCCAGCGTCTCAGGCCTGGCAGGGCGCCTTCCCTGTTACTCAATAATCACTAGGCATTTCTTCATGCCCTAACCTCTGTGAAGAACACTCTGTTATTCTCTGATGCACAGGAGGTGCATATTACAGCACTGTTAAGGTGCTGTGGTTTATATTTCCACCGAATATTTGGGTGGAGAATGCTTTGTTGTTATTCAGTCATCTTGAAATCACTCTTAATGCATGTCAAGTTAACCAAAGATGCAAATAAAAGCATTCATTCACCGAAACCAAGCAGACCATGCAGCCTAAAAGGCTTACAAAAGACAGGGGTGAAGAAAAGTCAGGAAGAGTGAATTTAGTCTGTTTGAAGTTTGGGGCAGCTGAAGGAGAGCATTGCGCAGGCAGTGTGATCACACCCGGTGGGAACACTTCTGGATTGCCACCAGTGTCACTACTGATGTACAGACCAGGTAGTGCTCATCTATTTCTAGCTGCAAAAAAAATCCAGAAGGCTTCTGTGTTGACTTTTTCTTCAGGATCTCCTCAGTCTGACATACAGCAGATCTCAGACAGCTGGACAGCTGGGTCTCCCCATTTAGTGTCCAGGCACTTGCTCTGTAACCTTTGTACCCCTTGGGCTGCAGTAGCTGCAGCTGGCCAGGCACTGCCCAGAGCCTTCCACCCATTTCCCAACAGAAGTGAACGAGATGAACTCTGACGTGGGGAAGATTATGCTTTGAGGCAGGGGGTTGCAGGAGAAAATACCTTTAATGTATTGCCATATGGCAGGTTCCATAAGAGAGGAAATATTGATTCAGCCCATGGGCCATGTGGCTCAGTTTTGTCTCTCTCTCAAAAACCTGATAGATCCCTTTGAAAAATGAGTCAAAGCAAACTCCCTTTTCTCTCCTGCAGCAGTGCTCTGGTAGCCATCATTTGCATCTCAACTGATTTCTTCAGCTTTGAAATCACTTGAATTCGAGTGCTTTGCTTTGTGGCTTATTTAGAAACTCCCAGGATGTCCTCTCCAGGTACTTGGTCTGTCCCTCCTGAACCTACATAAACATGATGCAAACAGCACCTACATTTCCCTCCGCTTTCTTCAGCATCTTGCTAAAGCACTGCACAACATTTAGAAGATTGCCAAGCCTGCCTCCAGCCAAGCCTGCTGTGGAAGACCCCTGTGGACCCCATTTGCACAGTGCAGCCCCAAGCACAGAGGAAGATTAACAGCACGTGTACCTTGAGCTCTCAGCCAAGCTCCCTGTAAGAGCTGAGAACTGCAGTGAGAGACACACCAAAAACTGCAGGAGTTATTGCAGACAGGAGACATTACAGGAGAGGGCTTGCACATGTTATGTATATATATTATATATGTATATAAGAGACTGATTTTTAGTGGAAAGACTTAAAGGACTTCAGCAAGCTTTGGATCAGATCATGCTCTGTTTTTTTAACTTTGGGTACAAAGCTTTTGCTAGTACAAGGTAAACTGGTTTAAGTATTTCCTGTGACTCATTGAAAAGTAAATGAGCTATTTAATGCAACTGCTATGTTCATTTCAATGGATATAATCTAACACCAGCTCAACTACATAGGCAGAATTGCATAAATCACTGCTGAGCTAGTAGCAACTGATAAGATAATTGCTAAAACACCATTTACAGGAAAGTAGTCTGTGTGAAAAAGCAGTGTTGGATTGATGCTTATTTAATTGCTGTGTGACTTCAGTTCTGGACCTTGTTTATTAACCTTACCTGTCTAATTTAAATAATGGAATGCTGTGTGCTTTTCTGTGTCACAGAGAATATTACCAGGTGCTGGTCTCAATATAGAAGGAAATGCTTGAGATGTAGTTAACTGTGCAGTAACTCTGCTCCTAAAAATTAGAATTTTTAAGCTAAAAGTATTTTCCACTTTTAATGAAACACAGAAAAACTTATAATTGAATTTCTATACCTTCTACCACAGCTACAGAATAATAATAATGACATAAGAAAATATTCCAAATATCTTTAAAAAACCCTGCAAACCCAAACTGGGGACCCAAAGTGACAATGGCTTCTCTGGATTATTACAATGGGAGATTGAAATCCTTTTTTGGCAAAAAATCATAAAATGTAATCAGGTATGTATAAGAATTCAGCTTGATACATCCTGGATACAATATAAAATGAAAAAAGAAATGTCAAAAGCATTTTAATTTAAGCCTTGTCTCTCAAGGAAAAATTATATAATTTCTTCCAAGTGGAATTACAAAATGCAGCCAAAGTTTTTAAAATGTAGGTGAGTTGTAAATCAACAAAAACCTGTCCCCATGGTTGCTAATTTAAGTGAAACCTGAGCCACTAAAAACCTAGAAAAATGCCAAGGTCATTGCCAATATCTTTGATTAGCAATGAAAAAGGGACAAAAGAAAGGATAATGGGAGGAGGACATAAAATATTAAAAAGGAGCTATTGATTTAAATGTACTATTGCTAAAACTAGGTAGCAGTAGCTATTGTATTTCTGCCAATGTATTCACTACACCATTACTATTTATCTGATTTTCCCTGTTGTCTCCTAAATGCTACTTATTCTTTATTTTTTGGATTTTTTTTTTTTTAATGTGGGTATTAAAAACAGAATAAAGTATGAGAATGAACACACCCGCCTGTTTGCAAATCATTGCACAGTAATTTATACTCCTGGGTATAGGAATATGTAGAAAAGGGAGAAAATAATATGCATTATTCTAGGGACACCTTTTTATATTCCTGTTCCCAAGGAAAGGCACCAGTGTGTAAATACATCCTAGGTGCAAGGCTGTGCATCTGTGAGCTGTGAGGATAAATACCTTTATCAAACACTTGAGATTTCTCCAGCAAGACAAGCAACAGGAGATGGGAAGTCCTTCCAGGAAGATGACATATCCCTTTCATTGTTCACAGGGTTTGGACTGCAGGAAGGGGGAATCAGTAAAGACCCTGAGCTTACCTCCTGACTGGTGTTCCTCTGCTCCATTCCAAAACTAGATGTTTTCAGCAGAAATGCACACCTGCAAGGCTTCACTGCCAGCTTGCACAGCAGATGCCCGTGCCAGGGACACCTGCACATCATAAAAAGATGGCATAATGCTTCCAGGCACAAGGTTTAGCTGGAGAGGAGGTCATTTGAGGGTGCAGTTATTTCCCAGATAAGCACACGGCGTGTTTGTCCTTCAGCCTCGTGCCCTTCTGTGGGTAGTTACAAAACCAGTGATGAAGTGAAAGTCACCTTTCTGATAGACTGAACCTCTTGACCATTACAGAACAAAATGAATTACCTCAGTGACTTCTGTGGGGTTTAATTCTTTGCAGAGATATGGAAGAATTAAGGACTATCTAATTTTATTCTTGAGGAAAGCACCAGTGGAAATTATAGACAAACTGAACTTCAGCAAGTGCCAATCCTATTTTTCACTGACTTAATCTGGTGGACCATACAACAGCTTCATGTAAGTTGTGTAATTCTACTAAGTGTTGCAGAAAATCAGCTCAGATGTTTAACTAGTCACTATGAGTTTATGAATATAACGTTTTTATTAAAAAAGAAAAACCACCTATTTAATGTGAATTAAAAGGAAAAACTTATTCTTTACAAACTGTGATGACTTCTAATTAGAGTGGCACAATGAGTGCATAACACACCTTGATGAGGGCTGGAACTGTCAACAGAAACCTTTAGGAGCTATTCTGCAAAACGCTGTTAAAATTCAAGATTTTTCCAAGTGGAAAACATCACATGGACACACATGTATTTTCCTACAATAGTTTGTTTCCCTGGAGTCTTACTAATGAGTTGTGATTGCAAGCTGAGTCATCTTTAGGGCCTAACATTTCAGTTGGTGTCAAGTAATTTGTAAATTGCTTTTGGAATCATCCAATGCAAACATTAGAAAAAACACACAGACTGCATATCCTTATTATTCTTGGTAACTAAAGTTAAACATCATGGAAGAAAACTACTGATAAGAGAAGTTTAGTTGTTAGAGTTAGAGCTTACTAGAAAATTCATGGCAGCAGTTTCATAATCTGAAGAGTAGATAATTTTACATGGGAGGGTAGGTACTGATTGCCAGGAGGAGGATGTTTTGTGTCATTTCAGAATCAAAGAAAATAAAGCAGTATTTTAATCACCAACGCCTTGTAGAACCAAGATAAGCATTCTCATACTGAGGGGGACTGAATGCATTAATAAATCTGTGACTCAATGAATCTCTCAGATAATTATCTACAATTCTACATGGCATTTTGAGGCTTTACTTTGCAGCCTCTAAACTTGGGGCTCTGAGGATTTTTTTGCATGCTTATCCTGTACCATAATGATGATGGGGGTCTGCGCTGTGCTGAAAGGCAAAAATCAATGTACTTAAAGAAAATAAGTATAAATAGAAAATACTAATAGAGGAGTGGATTTAAGCACTGGAGAAAGTAGTATAAAAATAGTTTTACACTAGCAGTGATGCAGATGTGATGAGCTATCTTGTAAGTCCATTAGCTCTGTGACTCAGTGAATCAGATAAATATTTAGAACGCTACGTAACAGTCAGTGACTTCTTGCTTTCTTCCTGTAGATTAGAAAATAATGATTTTTTAACTCTGGGTATTTTTAGCATCCTTTCTTTTCTGAGAGTGATACGACAACTACATAATGTAGAAACCAGTGAGGAAGCAAAATACTCCTTTGCCATCACTAGCTGATTTGCAGTTGTGGCACAGGGACTGCTGTGATGAGAGTAGACATGGAAAAATCTCTTCAGGAATAAGATCAGAGATGCTTTAGTGTGGTATATTAAAATGTGGGTTCACGTTCAGAAGTAGATGAAAGATTTTCATTCTCATATGAAAAAAGTCTGCAAACATGTTGCTGCATTTTGCCTTCACTTTTAAGTAAAGGCAAAATTAAGAAACGAAGGGATGTGCTGTGATATTCATGGTACAATACAGTCACATGTAAAGAGTTACATAGGCATCAGCCAGTGAAGCATGCATGCAGACATGAAGCAAATAAAAGTTTCAGGTTTGCCACAGATCACTCCCTGAAAAAGATGATGGTGATGGTGATTTACTCCTAGATGCACCAAGGGAAAGTAGTCCACAGACCCTGATACTGTGCTCAGGTAGCTCAGAGGTTCACAGTGATAATTTTTTGGCCTGCATATCCTTAAAAACAAATGAAGTTCCAGAGAGGATGTACTCAGGAAAATATGTGGCCAAGCTTCTCAGCAAGATTTGCAGAGCTGACATTTTTTGATGAGACTAAATCCGTATATTCAGACACATGGTGTCAGTTCAGATAGTGTTCTGTGCAGAGCCAGGAGCCAGATTTGATGAACTTGTGTGTCCCTTCCAGCCCAGGATACTCTGTGATTCTATTCTATTCCTTTCTGGCTCAGCAGAGACCTTTTCCCTGCTGATGATGCAGAGCACATTCATCTTTTCCCCACAGACTGAGTGGCACAGTGAAGCCAGCTAAAACGCATGGAATGCAGAGGACAAAATTCTGTCTGTTCTGGGCAACACTGTTACCTGCCTGTGCTGGACTCCTATTCTTCTCCAAATTGTCTTAAGACATGTTTCTGTCCTTTCCCCTTTGCTCTCACCACTGCCATGGCTCCTAGAGGTGCAGTTAGAAGCAGAACAGTCCTTGCACACAGAAATTCAATGGAGGTGATGGCTGCCTGGCACACAGGACTCCCTACCACCTGAGTCATGCTGCAGAGTCACACCTTTTCCTTTATCAGCTCTTCCCACCCTTGAGGGCATGACATAGGAGTTAAAACTGTTGGTTGTTTGCTTGTTTTCCAAACAAAATAGTATGGATGAGCAAAGTATTTTGTGGGAAACATTTGCTCAAGAAAATCAGATCTTTTTCAGCATACTGAAAGCCTAAACAATTACTTGTTTTGACTGAAAAATGTTGGGGATAATGAAAAGGTATTTCTACTTTTTAAATGATTTTGTGAATGTTTTTGATGTTCTGAGATATGGACTACTAGGCTTCTCCCCCAATATCTACCAAACAACACAGAACAGAAAAAAATATGGAAAAAAACCCATTAATTTGGACACGAATTAATTCACCTAAAAAAGAGGACATAATCTTTGTGTGTGTATCCACCTTAATAAACAGTAGCCATTTTGCAGAAATCTCTATGGGATTGTCCAGGGAATTTGTTGTAACTTGTGGTTAATCATTGATCATCTTCCTATGCAAAACTGCAAGTCGCATGACTTGGTGAGTAACATATAGGAGAAGAATGTAATAAGTAAATATTTAGCCACTAGCTTATTATTTCCATTCATATCATGTAGAACAAACAGACTGTGTACCAACTGCCACTTCCTTAATAAGGACAAAAGCTACTAATGCCAATAAAAGGTGATTTTTATTACAGAATAGGTTGCATATTTTTCATGCTTTAGCTTCACTTATTATTTAAAGACTCGTCTACTACTGCATAGTTTAGGCATTGCTTTTGTTTGCAGTACAGTTTGTATATTTTTTGAAGAGTATTGGAAAAAATCTGTAAAGGACTTGCCTTAAAAAAGAAGTCAGGACTTTAGAACTACCTCCAAGTATATAAAAATAAGTGCCTGAAAAATGTTCTGAGCACTTTACCTTTGGATGTTTCCTGTTAAATGTTGTTTCCAGTATACAATCTGTGTGCTTTAAAATGTTACATGCTGTTATTATGAAAACAAAGAGGTCTACAATGATCTCATTGTATGATTTATAATTATAAATGTAACCACAGATGCTTCATTTTCTGAAGATCCTCCTGAGAGTCAAAACACAAGAAGCTGACCTTAGCACCTGCACCCAACCACAGCCATGGAAATATGTGTCATTATATAATCAACATGAGCAAGCCTTTTAGTCAAAATTGGGAACACCCAAAGAGGCTGTGCACACTCAGATGGAAAGACAAAGAGTATTGGTGTGCTATAAAACACAAACAATGTAATTTTTACATAGAGTAAAATGCTGAAAATACTCTTTTAAGTAACTTCAGGTGTAACTTAAACTTCTTTTACAGTAGAATGTAACTGTAGATTCACAGCGTTCTGTTTTACAGAGTACCTGCTCTAATATAATCTAACATACAGTAACAAGAAACCCAAGAATGCACTTTTCTTGATTAATCAGTGTTTAATAATCATCCTTCCTTTTTTCTCCTCCTTTAAAGCTCTCAGACATCTGGGCAGTAGACTGGAAAAAGTTGTTAGACATATGTGACTAATCATTAATCAACATTAATAGTGAAGAGCCAATAGTCAAATGAGGTTCATTTTGGAAAAAAAAACCCCAAAAATAAACAAACCAAAACCAAGCTGAAATTTATTTCCTAAGGTCTTTGGCACAAGATTAAGGACAGCAAAATACAGTGAACCAGTGAATTATTCACAGGCTCCTTCCTACCTGTGTGAATTACTCACAGGTAAGAAGAAGATTTTTTGGCCATAAATGTGGACTCATAAGTCTCATAAAAGCCCATAAGCTCATAAAAGAACCTCCCGGGTGAACCCGACAGTAAGAACAGTGTTCAGCAGTCACCTCAATCCACTTGGCTGAGCTCAGTGGGAGTGTGAGCCCTCCCAGGTGGGGAAAGAGCTGCAGCCTGGGCTGACCAGGAGTGCAGCTGACCTGCCTAAAATCTGCTGGACTAAACATCGTCCCCAAGTTCAAGCATCAGCTGATGACCACCTACCTTCAGTTTAACTAGTGCTTAGCAAGAGATACTGCCTGGTGAATGAGAACAGTGCCAGGGAAACACTGGAGCTGCAACTTTAGATAAGAAAGCATGAAAGGTAAGCAAAACTGGCAAAGCAAGACCAGAAAGATATAGGTTAAGGTCACAAGATAAGACCAGTGATATCACAAAGGCGGTTACTGGGTGGCCTGCCCAAGGTGAAAAGATTTCCCACCACCTTTCCAGAGAGAATTTTAAAATAAATCTGCCAGTACTAAGCTGGAATGGTGTTTGGGTTTTCTTGGAACCAGACAGGTGCTTAATTTCCCATATCCCCAACTCCATTACACTGTGTTAGCTTTTCATTTCCTTGTGTTGGCCTAAAAACATTGAGGTGATTAGTTTCTTTCAAATTGTTAGCTGAATGCCTGTCTTAATGGAATAAAACTGTTGTAGACTTGGGACACTTTAGGCTGAAATATTGGGTTTCTTACAATATTTCTTCCTGAAATTGCACATTTATGTATGTTCTTGAAGAAACACTAGAAGAATTTGTTTCTACAACATTTTTGAGGGCCATCCTCTTCCATTTTTGACCAATCAGGTAAAGAGAAAAAAATAAATCTGTTGAAAGGACCATTCCTCAGATCTTGGCACAAATTGTTTACTTTTGTACAGTTTTCTCAACACTCAATTTCTGATCCATTGTGGATTTGAAACTCTTGGATAGTGTTGAGTTTGGGCTTTGACTTCTTTATTACAAGTAATTTTTCATTGCAGTAATTTACTGTTGCTGTCTACTTAGCCACAGGATTTTTCATTGTTTATATGTTTATGCCAAGCTGATAACAATGCTATGTCACATTATAACTTAGCATAACAGTTTAAAAGTTTTAAAAGCAAAAAAAAAAATCTAGTTTTGGATTTCTTCAACCAAACAAATACTGTTGATGATTATTACACTCTCATTTCTGCGGACTTTTTTTGCAGTTAATGCAGACAAAAGTACAGTGAGTTTCTTTCCTGAGGCTGTCAGGAAAGGTGGGATGAGGAGCACCCCAGGCTGTTTCCCATTCATCCGGCTGACCTGTGGCCATGCTGTGGCTGATGGGGACAGTGCCTTCCTTCCCCATCACACTGGCTATGGTTTCCTACCATCATGCCAGTGCTGGCAGCAGCAATCATGCAGCGCATGGTCAGCTGGCTTCAAGCCAACCCTGAGTGCCACTCTGCAGCTGAGTAGTGTTTTATGAGCCCACTTTCAGCTTTGTTCATGAGCTGATCCATCTCTCGCTGTGACTGGACGCTGGCTGGTGCATCTTTGTGACCCGTCCCGGAGCAGAAGCGAAGCCCAGACCCAGCGATGAGTGTGTGGGATTCTGGCCATGAGGCCACCAGGGAGGGCTCTGGCTGATGCTAAGTAGGTGTTGAAAAGGCCTCATTTGTTTGGGGGAGCGTGGGCTGCCACAGTTTCCAAGGTCTGGGACACCACACCCTCGGGCTGCTTTTGCGAAGGCAGCAGCTGCGCCCGCCAAGGAAAACGGAATAAGATGCAGCTGCCTGCGTCCAGGGGCAAGCTCTGCTCTGCCACTCCTTAATGCATCCCGGAGACTGCTGCAGCTGCCCAGGCTTTGGAAAACATGTTCCTAGCTCTGATATGATGCACTGACTCTGGGCCCTTATCAAATGTTGATTCACTTCGTATCACGGATACATGCTGAATAAATTAATTCATTTAGTCATTAAAAATACAGGATATAGCAGCTTATTACAAAGGCAGTTCTCTTTTAGTCTTGTCATTTATCCTTTTTCATTATCTATAAACCTTAAAAATCTTAGCCCATATGATGGATTTATAACATATTAGAAACATATTGAACATAACATACACTGAACATATATAACATATTGAAAACAGGGCTCTTTTTAAGGCAATCAGCTTGAGGGATATAGAAACAACAGATTTCATTTCTTTTACTGTGTCCTGTAATATAGAACAGTCAAATTTGGTTTTTTCTTTTTTTAATTTTAAAAAAATCTCCCCAGCTCTAAAAGTTTCTCTGCCAAATGTTACAGTATACTAAAAAAACACTTCAAAGGAAGGATTTGTAATGGAAAGACTGATACACCAATGCTAAAAAATTCCAGGGGGTCTGCTCTTATACAACTTCTCTTTCCAAATGAAATGGTCTCATTAAGATTATTGACTATATATTTAATTTCCAAAGCTCTTGGTTAAAATACCCAGTTAAACAGAGCAGCTGAAGTCTCACTCTCCTAAAATCATTGAAGGGCCGGAGTTTCACAGCTGTGTCTGTGACGTGGAAATTTTAATGGCTTTAGAGAAACAAGAACTGAAGTTGACACATTCAAGTTGTAAATATGATTTGATAATTATAGTGTCTGTGATCTCATGTAATAGTTTTTCCTTCATATTGCAACATTTTTGTATCAATATTTTTATGTTGGCTCACAGCTTTTATTTACACATTCTGATGTAACCAGAAAACACTACAGTCTCTGAAAATATTTTCCTTTGGTCATTATGGGATGCTTTACTTTAACCTAATCAGATTGCAAACCCAATTTGCTTAGTTTCAGAAATGGAAAGTTCTTTTTATGAACTTTTTATTGTTCATAATGGATGCTGCTGATAACTCATCAGGAAATATAAACTGCATTTTAGCAACTCCTATTTTATTTAGTAGAAAGCCTCAGCCCTTAGAATTTAGACACTCTGGCATGTTAGGATCTAGGTTAAATCACATATATATATTTGAGCTTCCAAATCAGACCATCACTTCCCCCAGTACTTCACCAATGTGATCAGAATAAGCAATGAAACACTTCTCTTGCTTTTATGTTCTTGGGCACTTTTGCAGACATCAAGAAAGAGGCACTATATGTAATATTTGCAAAAGGAATTTATATCATCTTCTTATTTTACCAAAATATCAATTACTCAAAATTATGTATATTATTCCTAAATTATAGAAAGCAAAGATACAATTTAAAACTGCACTGTTTTAAAGAAATAAAATAATCCACTGTTCTGAACCATCCCATCTTTAGTGGCACCCTCTGCAGCTGGAACTGCTGGTGGTTCTCAGAATGACCACAAATCTTCTATGACCTTTTTCCTGCTCTTTTCATTAATGCTGAATTATGCCAAGGTGCATTTAGACAAACATTTAAATACAATTAACATGCCTAAAAATAATTTAAAATACTAATCAACTAAAATCAAACTAAAACTAATATCATTGAGTAATTTTTAAAAAATAGTGAACTAAATAAAAAGATTATAAAAATATTACTTTACTTTAATTTTAAGATGATTGATTTATACAACAATATTTACATATACTTAGGTAACTGAAACAATTACTTGGGAGCATTACGTCTTATAAGAATCATAGGTGCAACCTTACCATACTTTACTTTTTATTGATTGAAGAGGTAAAAAAATGTTTCTTATTTTTTTCCGAAAGCTTTCTTTATTATGCCCCATCAAATAGAGGCCTTTAACAATATCTAGAGGTTTCACCATTATTTATTGCCAACTTAAAATAATACCAAGGTAGCTCACATGACTTATTATCTCCCTCTCATGTGTACCTGGATGAGCTGACGGAACTGAAATGTCCTTCTATGGGCTGGATAATTTAACTCCTCTCAGTTCTAAAATCCTGAAAATCCTAAAACTAAGGGGAAAAAAAATCAATTTTCAGAATTTCCAAAGTCATATTCCTACAACAGAATAGACTTTGGCATTCACCTCTGGGTTCAGATGTCTAAGCCTGGTTTTTTGTTTGGGAGGAGGTCAACGGTAAGAGTGAGCATTTGGCATTTCAAAGATCCGCCTTTGTACAGATGCCTGAGATCAGGCACACAGAGCTGAAAAGTCAGATCAGTATTCAGCAGAGTATGTTATTTGTGCCTGCAAGAATTGCCGTGGAGTTTACCTCGCCTGTTCTATTTTAGAAGAATGTCTGGTCTATCAGGTGCAAATGATGAAAGAATTTGACTTGTTCCACATTCTCACAGCTCTTACACTGAAAACCAGTTCTGCTTCATCTGCTTCATCTGTGGATCAGGTTCATAGCCATTTTCCTTGACTAATAGGCACAAGTGATCAGAGAAATACCTGGGACCTATTGCTGTTTAAGAAATCAATTCTGCTGAGGGATGGAGTGGAACTTATCCTCTGTGTAACACAACTTCCCCAGTCTCCTAAAAACTATAAGTAATTCAAGATGGTGGGGTTTAATAAGGTTTTTGAATACAATCTCTAAGCAGGCAATATACATTACATCTGCAGTTAATTCATTATTCTGTCACTTGAAAAATCTTGGACTATTGTCCAAGAAAAATCAGATGACTTTAGATACTACTGTGAAATCATCCAATTATTCAAAAAATGTTAGCAGTTATCTTGGCACCATTAGATATCACTAAGCCAAGAAAATGTCATAATTGCACTATACTGGAAATAAATGAACTGGTATTTTGCGCAGATCCCAGTTAATTTCACAATACCTTTGGAATAGTTACCAGTTATTGAAAAAAAAATTCAAATCGCACTTCTTAAAAACTTCAATTTAGAAGACAAGGAAATCATCAAAATATAAAGATCCCATTATTTAAGAAAAAAGTAATCAAGTTTATAGTGACTGTAGATCTTCTGTGTAAGAATTCTAGGTATTTACATGGCTTTATGCTGAAGTTTGATATTAATTTTGTGAAACTTTGGTAACAGTTCCAGTCCCACGGCAAAGCTGCCCTCACTAGGCTCTCGTTGGGCTGCTGTGTCCGGGCCTGCCACCCTTGACCATGGTCCTAAACCATGTAGGTAAGATCTTGCTGCTTCTGGAACTTGCCAGTAATCCATGTGCTGACAACCTCAGCTGGGAAGTGTACCTCTTCTCAGAGGGGACTGAGTGGCTTCCCAGGGCTGTGCTTCTGCCTAAACAGACAATAGAGGCACACAGAAAAAAACAGTAGGTTGCAGTAACTTCTCTCACAACATTCAGTACTTTGTGGACTACAAACATGGGAGTAAAGGGGAACTTTCTTCCAGAGCCTCCTTATCTCTGGTAGACTCCTTGCCTCTAATTTGCCCAAACCTGTTTTTCTTATCCCAGTGGCTCCTTGTCTTTAATCCTTTCTGCTTTTGATTTCTTGTGTACATACTGCATGGGCAGGGCTGTGCAAGAGAAAATACATTACTAACGTTGCTCTTTACCTTCCCAGGTACATGTGATGATTCAGATATTATAAAAATAGTCTTCACGGGAGTTTCCCAACAAGTCATGTCTCTCTTTAGAAAGAAGCAGAATCCACACAGCATTACAATCTACCCAAATACAGTGGGGAGAGTTCTGTGGGTACAGACCAGAATTATCAGGATTCAAGTCATCACCACATACAACGAACTCCTGGAAACAGTCTCTATCTTGTAAAGGAGGAGAAGTGAAGGGAAGGGAAGGGAAGGGAAGGGAAGAGAAGAGAAGAGAAGAGAAGAGAAGAGAAGCCCCTAACATGTATAGTTCAAATACATGTGATTTGAAGTGATTTTACTGTGAATTAATGAAAACATTTTCAATAGATCCCTAAGAAACTGTTGTATTCCATGAACATTTTTCTTATGTCTGTGTCCACAAACTGAAAGACAGGCTCAGTTTATTATTAACCTTCCCATGCTTTTATCACAAATGATTGAAAATTCTATCTATTCTACCTATTAATCTAACAATATATAGTTTCAGCCTCTTATTATGACATGGTAAATTGTAACTGATTTGTAACCTTGGTTAGGGAACCACTGACTTAAGCAATCAAATAAAGACCCAGATATCTTCAAACAGGAAGCCTGAACAACATGTATTTTCTTCTTCCTCTTTTGTTTTACTGAAGTCAAATGAATGAAAACCCTCCCAGGTGCCACCTTTCCACAGAAAAAAATACGTTAAGCAAAAAGAGATGTGGTAAAAACTGTAATATGGTGGCATCTTCTTTTTAACTACCCATAATCTAGACCACTGTGTACAAAATGTACTCTTGTTCTGTTTTTTGGATGTCCAGATATTAGTAAACTTCTTCTACTCAGGCATCAGGTCCTGGCCAACTTCTCCTCCCATGCAGAGGACAAAGTTTCTCAGCACCCAGTAGTGATTGACAGGGTTTGGTGCAGCTTGGGCACCATTTCTTTGGGATCAAAATACATGGCATACAGATAAGAGCGGGGATTTTGTCATCTTTCAATCACTCATTCTTACAATGACTGTATGGTTTTATTTGCACACCTTCTGTGGTGGGATATCCTATGTCCTCTATACTGAATATCCATACAAAAAGTCTGCATTCTAAATATTGGGATATAAACACCAGGTCCTGAAAAAGACATAATGCAATTTCACCACCAAAAACAAAATGAAAACAAGTGCCACTGGCTTGCTGAGAATGATCTGTTTCTGTGATTGAGCCTTCAACAAAATTTGAATATATAGCAAAAAACACCTAACTGGCTGACATTTTGTATTAATTATTTGCTAGCTGTAACCACGCAGCGATATCTGGCATCACCCCTTTCACTAAATTTAAACAGGAAATGATTGCATTAACCGACACAGCATCCCATGAGCACTGCAGGCTGAGACTGCCCCTGGAAGGAGTGACCCTGCTCACTCCCATCCCTGCTGCTCCCAGCCCGTGCCCCAGAGCCATCCTCCACTCTTCATGCAGGAGTATCCCGTGTGGTCCCTCATGCCGTGGGCTGAGCACAAAGCTGGATTTGTGCTACCCTTGCAAACAACCCCAGCTGTCTGAGTGGGCACACGAGCAGCTGTGCCCACCCAGTACAACGCAGGATGTAATCTGAAAAGAGAAGGAACCACTGAGAAAAAGAGAACGATTTCGTCCTTTTGCTTTTGCCTGTCTAAGGCACCACAGGAAACTGCAGCAGCAAATAATGGCTTCTGCTTCACACATGAAGCAACTGAGTTGCTTCATAATTGCCTTCTTTATTATGAGATATTTCTATTTATTGCTGAGGAAGCTCAGGTATATTCGGCACTTTCACTGCTATTTGTTATGGAGCAATAACATTAGTGCCATTCAAAATTCAATTTTGCATCTGCAAATCCTGTATTTTTTGGTTAGCATCTATTGAGAAAGGACTCTACAACAAGTATAATCAGCCTGAATTTCCACGAATAGGAAGCAGCTATGCCTGGGGAATTTACACCTGCCCTTCTTAATGAATTTACCCCTAGAGACTTTCTATACAGTTCTTAATGGTAATGGCTTCTCATTGTTTACTTTCCCTGTAAAAGACTTTGTGAGGGCCTTCACCCTTTAAAATAACCTATTGCTCCTGTGGAAGACCACAGTATCTAAGTTGGATATATGAAATAACTCATATTAATAAACCTGGATAAATTTCCAGGCTTTGTGGTTAAAAACATTCTTTATCTCTGACAAACATTATTTTAAATGCTTATTACATTTTACTAGCACATTTTATGACAGTTTGTTCCATCCAGTTGAGATTCTTGTTTATTTAATCCTCACAGCTATGTCTGTTAATCCTCATTTATTGAGTCATCTGTAAAAATGCCATTATCTCTGATTCTTATTCAAAGTGTTGTTGAAAGCAGCAGTATTAGCTCCCAGATCACTATTTCATTATTGCTCAAATAATTTAACAATTGGGAGAATATTCAGGGGGACAGATCAGATGGAGCTGCCAAACTTCTGACTCAATCTGACAAATTTTGGCATAGGATAGCAGCAGATTTTTAATGAACAAAGAACAAATAAGTACCTTTTTTTTTTTTTTTTGGTAGGAAAACTCAGAAATACACCTTTTAAATTAAAAATAATTGTCTTTCACCCAAACACAGGGCTCAGACAGGAGCCCTCAGACAAATGATTTCTCTGCCACCCTTGTGAATTTTCTGTAAATCCTCTTTCCATGTAGCACATTGTCTGCGGAGTGAGAATCATCCTTTCTGTGTTTGCTCTGGTGATTTGACATTGGGACAAATTTCATGTCCTTTTCTCCTCCCAAACTGAAATAAATTCACATCAACAAGACCTGTAGGTGCTGCGTTTCCCACATCTCTTTATGTCCACATCCATTTATGTATGATACTTATGGAAGTATCTTGGGCAGCTTCTCATTCAGCTTTTTGCTCTGTTGTGCCTCTGTTACAAGAACTTATCTGAACCTGCCAGAACCAAAAAGAGATTTTCTCTTCTACACTTTGAAAGATGCCAAGATACATTCATCTATCACTAGCAAGTCACTAGAAAGAAACAAGGTCATGTTTATTTCTATCCCAGCTCCACCCATTTTGCTTGCAATTCAAACTGTTGTAATTCAATCTCCAGCAAAATTTCTGAAAACCATGTGCGTCAAAGGGGTATTTATGCAACTCCAGGAAATGCTTCATCCTCTTCTCCAAACTGCAGCCACTCAAAAAATGCGGGGCCTGACTAAGATGCAGAGCAGCTGAAGATCAGATGGTAGTTGGTTATCAGTGTGTATGCAAACAGCAAGGGAATATTTTTCATGTTTCAAGGATACAGTAAAATACACTGGGGTTATAAATTATAGGGAAATGTGAGTATCTTTCAGATTAAAATTGACCAGAGTGGTTCCTAATAATGCTGATAAAACCATTTACTGTGCCCATGGTATAACCTTATATATAACCTGTGTTATGGACTGCAGAGAGCAGCCACTGCCCTTTCCTTGAGAAGAACACTGTTGGAAAACATCTGGAGCCTGCAAGAAACCAGCAGCTGTGAAAAAGCTTTCACTCAGCCCTGTCTGATAGCAAATTCCAAACCTTTAGCTTGTTTTTCAGTGGAAGAGGATGAAGAGGGGTGAGCATAACATCTAGCCAAATGTCATGCCAGATTTGCTTCAGTATTTGAGAGGAATCAGGCCCTGATTTGCTCAACAAAGGGCTGAGCATGACATACCTGTTGTACTTGAAAACAAAATGAACCATGAACAGTTAAATACTTTACTGATATCCATAAGATAGGCTTTAATTTTAATTTTCCTGCTCTTTAATTTTAATTTTCCTGCTGTCTTAATTTTCCTTAAGCTGTCTGTTAATAGTGTACCTGAAAGTACCATGCATGTAAGTATTTGGCATGGTAATCCAGTTTACACTGACAATGAAGTCAGTGGAGATATGAGAGTTCAGTGGAGCTCAGCCAGTGAAGATTTGGATGTTTAGCCCATGCAGTGACAACAGGCAGATGAATTTGCTTTCTTCTTTCACCAGCTTACTTAAAACTGCTGCAAGGACAATGGATTTGTCCAAACAAACTGAATACCATTACTCAACAATCAAACACTCTCTTTTACTTCTTTTAAATTGTAGGGACTTAATAACTGAAAATAATTCAAAAGCAAATTAAAAAGTACTTTTCCTACCAAAGTAAATGTTTTCAGAAAATTTACTTGCTGAGAACAATCACTCAAGGGTACTTCTCAATTCAAGTTTGGTGAATACATTGTTGGCTACATATGTAATCAAACTAACTTTATTTTAACATTTCAGAAAATGTTGATGAATTTCTGCTTCCATGCTGCTAAATAATTAAAGCCATAATGGATTTTTAATCACATTGATGATTATAATTTATTATTCACATATGCACATGGTTAAAAGATGAGCATAAATTTGTATAGCGATTAAATACTGTACATACCTCACACAAGGAGTGATACATGTTTCATGGTTGCAACCCAGGATATATTTACATTTTTACAAAAGCAAACTAAGAAGAGAATCAGGCATTAAAAACATATTGTTCAGACTGATAGAGACATTTTGCTATATTAGCATATTTTCATATGTTAATTACATATTATATACTCTGTATTATACAAATACACATTATAAGTGGAGAGATACTTTCAAGTCAAGACATACAAAACAAGTCAGAAAAGGAATCCAGGCAGGAAGGGTCATCTTTCACAGCAAATTAATTTTCCGTTGTTATGTTATTTGTATCTTCAGATAAGCACTTTCAAGATTTTTGGTTTCCAGCTATCAACTGTGAAAATAAATTCCAATAATACAGGAAGTCTTGAAGTCTCCTTTGGTCCCACCAGGAACATCACAATAGCTTGAAGACATAACTGAAACATCTGCTACCAGGATTAGCTAAGTTACCAGGGACTAAAGAATCTACATTTCCTGTATTCTTACAACATCTTTATATTTCAATAGAAATAAATATCTTTTAAGCCACAATTATATTTTTAACAGAGCATTGGAGAATCAGTACACATGAAGTGCCAGCATATTTAAAGTAAATGGAATTAGAGATAGCTGACTAAATTGAGAAATACATTTTTATCATCTTTGCAGCAAAATTTTTAATGGCTTTGTGTAAAACAAATTGATATTTTCTTCATATAAAATGCAACTACAGAAATTTTACATATTTTCTTGGCAAAATAATCAAGTTAGAATGTTCAAGTCATGCTTTTTAAACTTACGTAATTTGTGAAAATACTTCATTAGTCAGTGGTGGAACTTTATTACTAGTCCAGTGTGCAACTGCTACACGAACCATAAATAAATCAGTTGTCTCAGCAACATTGAGTGGCACTGAGAGACAGTCCGTGCTCCAAAGTGTCAGTCTCCCATCAGAGGACTTCTGCGGGTCTGTGCTCATTCGAAGCTGTTCTCAAACTGGCACGACTTAACTCCACAGGGCTCAGAAAACTCTGATTTACCACAGTCTGAAAAGCAGCACTGAACTTTAATGCAATGCCTTTTGTGTTGGTGGAGAGGTTTTACTGGTGAAGGGGGCTGGGGATGGCTCATGTGAGGAGCAGCCAGAGCTGCCCCGTGCCAGACCCCGACAGCTCCAGCCAGCTCCAAGCACCCCACCACAGGGCAAGGCTGAGCCCCACAGCCAGCGTGGCGGCCCTTCTGGGGAAAAGTGTGTAAGAAAGGGCAAAATGCCACACAGCAAGGTGAGGAATGAGGAAAACCAGTGAGACAAATAGCTCTGCCGACAGCAAAGGACTGCGAAAAGGGAGGAGAGGATTTGCTCCAGGAGCTGAAGACGAGATTGCCCTGCAGCCCCTGGTGAAGGTCATGGTGAGGCAGCGTGTCCCTGCAGCCCATGGAGAACGTCAGGGTGGAGCAGAGATCCACACTGCTGCTCGAGGAGGCAGGAATATCCATGGCAGTCTATGGGAAGCCCACACTGGAGCGGGTTCTGATGGGAACTGTGTCCCTTGGTGGATCCATGTAGGAGCGGGTTTATCCTGAAGGGCTGTAGCCCCAGGAGAGGACCCACACTGGAGCAGGGAAAAGTGAGAGGAGGATGCAGCAGCAAAGAACTGCCCTGAGCTGCCCATGAGCCCCATTCCTGCCCCATTCCCAGCACCACCTGGGGGGAAATGGAGAGGAGTCAGGAATGAAGAAGTGAATTTGAGCCTGGGAAAAACAGGGGGTGGGAGGAAGATATTTCAGTTTTTTCCTTTGTTTCTCACCATCCAACTCAATGTTACTTGGCAATAAACTGAATTTTCCCAACTCCAGTTGAGTCTTTTGCCTGTAATGGTAATTGGTAACTGATGTCTTTGCCTTTATCTTGACCATGAGCTTTTCCATGGTATTTTCTCCTCCTGTCCTGCTGTGGAGGGGGAATGAGACAGCAGCTGGGTGGATGCCTGGCAGCTGGAGGAAGCCAACCCACCACGTGCTCTAGGATAGTTTCAGTTCTGTTTTATAAGCAACAATAGCTGATTTCTTTTAAAATATACTGCCACTTCTTAAATGGTTTTAGTGCAGCTCAGACAATGTTCTCATTCCACAGTGCTGCAAAATATGGAACTTGAGAACTCTGCAGATGGGACAGAGAGAAACACAAGCCAAATGCTCTCCGTGACTTCTGGTTTATCTTGTCCTTAGTGACTTTAATCATTCTTACACTTCCTATGCCTCATACAGTCTCTGGAACCAAGAGATCCCAGAAATTATGTCATAGATGTCATACATTTACAATAAATTTGTTCAGCTTAAAATATTTTAATTCCATGAAAGACAAACCTTGAAGACAAGCCTTTGAAGATATCATAAAGCTGAGTTAATATTTTAAAGAACCAATCATTAATTTGACTAATTATTTTGAAATTAAAATATTTCCGTAAGTTAATATTTTAATGCACTAAATCATTGAATAAAACTAAAAAGGTACATACCAGCAAACAAAGAAACCACAGCTAATAACTGGCTAAGTAAAAATTTAGAAGAAAAAAAAGATGCAATATACCCAAGACTGCATTGCTCAAAGACTGCAAATACAATTTTCCTGAAGTCATGAGAAGGTACAAGGTTAGCCTTTATAGTACCTGTGGAAAACTGCCAAGACCAGACCTCATGAAATGTCATCTGTGGTCCCCAAAGATCATATATGAATCTCAGTGTGCAATGGATTTAAAAATAATTGGGAATGTGAGGCTAAACACAACTACAGAGAAAAAAATAGATTCTACTCTATGAATACTGACATCCATTTTCTTGCATATTTTTTTATTATGCTATCATTTCATTCCACAATATTCTTGGAGAACTGAGGACTGTTGTTAGATCCATCCTGGTCTGCTTCAAGCAAATTTCCTTATGCCAAGATCAGCAAAACTGCATCTTACTGAAGCAAGTTCCAGCTGTCAGCTGACATGATGATCTCAGCTGGTCATTGACTTTGTTTGGCAGTATAATTTCCAGACATGTAACATAGTTGTCTTTTGTCCCTTTTATTTGTTTATTTCCTTTTGTGGCCATGGCCATGATCATTTTCTGACCCAAAAACACAGTATAATCAGATGCATCTCCGATCCATTTCCATTTTAATAGGCATTTCTGAAACAAGAATATTAACTAAAACTCCTCTTAAGGAGACCTTAGTGATTCTTTGGCAAAGAGACAAATAAAAATTGGAATTCAAAATTCTCTGCTCATTACTTTGCTGGAGGTAGAAGGGACCACCACAGGGCCTTTACTGAAAGGCAGGACAAATTTCTGTCAACATTAATATTGGGCATTTTGTGTCTTTGCAAAAATTAACCTATAATCAGTACAGTGACCAAAGGATAAGATAATTAAGAGAAAATAATTTATCATGTAGAAAAGATCCTAAAAATAAAGTCATGGTCTTTCCAAAAGACAGGACTAGGTCCAATTCAATATCCAAAAGACAAATACAAAGAATGTATTTCATCTGTGCTCAGAAGATTTCCACAGGACCTATTAATCACTCAAATAATACCTAGGTCCTCAAAACAAACATTGTGTAGACTTTCTTCAGACCTTTTGAACAGGAATGAGCCACACTTGAAATACAGATGCTATTACTTGGGATCTGTTTCCACTGAATAATACCTTGATAAATTTAAATTTAATAATGGAGTAATATATTTTAGAAAATTATGCAACATCCAAATTTTTAGCAGAGCCAGCCTAAGTCTGAAAGTGATAAAAGATAATTCACAGGGAAAAAAAACACCAAGGAAACAACTGCCCTCCCGCAAAATAAACCTCCCAGACAAGTTTAGGGACTACAGAAAGGTAACCCTGGCAAAACAAGGTTACCCAATGACACTAAATGTAATACTTGTATTATAAAAACATGTTTTTGCAATTGAGTAATTCCAGTTGGAAAATCTGTTTTTTAAAAAATAAAAACCAGTTTTGTGAAAGACTTACAACTTATAAAAACACATTCCAAACTATTTGATGAGACAGGCATAGAAGACTAAAAGAAACATTATTTTTCTGATTTTTCTGGGACTTGAGGCTTTATGATCTTCTTTTTTAATCTCAAGTATATTTTATTTAACATTTAATATTGAAAATTATATTACCTAGGTAGAGGTGGATTTTCTTCACAGAGCATTCAGCATGTCAGTCAAATCACAACTTACAGCAGTGCTGAGGTTTATGAGGTTTATTTAGACAAAGATTTCTGACACCAACATGTTAGCATCACTGTTAACATTCTAAAAGAGTAAAAAAAAGAATCTTAGTATCAAACAACAGATATATACAGAAAAAGGTTGAATATGATCTCTCTTCTATAGATGAACAATCTAATTACTGTCTACCACTTTATTGTCCCTTTCCATCAGACATGTCACGAGTGTTTCCAATGCATCCCAGGTGAAGATAAGCCATGTGCTATGTGATGGCTCTTACCATGCAGAGTATCTGCCTCCAAACCCATGCAAGGCTTGTTGAACCAGAGTCAGCCTGTAGTAGGCTGTCTGGCTGCACATAGACTGTCCCAGAAGCTGTCACTTCATAGTACTTGAAATTCCAGTCTTCAACTCAGAAATAATTTATTGCAAAGTCTACATACCCTGAAGTGTTTGGAAAATTAGGTGTTTCCTGTGCTTAATCCTCTGCAGAATCCCAGTACTAACAGTCAGGTTTGTGACTTCCATGTCTATATACTCCTGCATCTCAGGCAGAGCAAGGGAGGAAGGTGTCTTCTGAAAAAGGTTTTTCAACCTCTGTTTTTCCTCCCAAGAATTTTAGTATGATTAAAAAGATACTTTGTTAAATGGATTTATGCTGGTGTAAAATCAAAGGCAGGGTGGATCAGCTGACCTTTTAAGAACGACTTTCCTCTCTTCCAAACTAGCAAAAGATTGAAAAATGGACAGGGTTGAAAAGGAAGTTGACACTTCAGCAAAAAGGTCTTTGAGAAGTACTGAAACAGTTTCCAAAGGTCTCCCCACACTCCCTGATTCCATCGCACACAAAGTGAGCAGAGATCAACACTGCAAAACAAGGGATTAAACAGTAGAGTTAAACTGGAGAAGGAAATCTTCTCTCCTTTGATATACCAAAAGCAGATTGCCTTTTTTAAAACCCAATGGTATCACATTTTAGTCTGCCTTTACACCATCAGTCTCTTATTTTGCAGCTGAGATATACATACTTTGTTTAAAAGATACAGCAAAGCCAAGAACAGAGTTAAGACAGGACAACTATGAACACGAATTTTCCTCTCAGGAAAAGAAAAAAAAAAAAGTGTTTTCAGGGGTGAAAGTACTTGGCATGAAAGCTAAAATCCTTTCCCTAGTATGTGAAAGATACACACTGCAGACCATACACTGGAAAAGTGTCCCGTGGTAAAAAAGATCCTTCTCTGTTGCTTTACCAGTTACACAGTTGTAGGAATCAACAGGGGTATAGTAACCTCCTTGGCTTTATTTTAACAGTTCATACTATGATAAAAGTCTTACTACATAAGAGCATTTAGTGTGGAACCATTAGAGTCAGTGTCAATTTTCAGAAGTTGACAGAGCTTTTTTTGTAAAATAAGTTTTAAAAAAAGAAAAGCAAAAATGTGAAATGTTCCCAGAACGGGAATTTGCCTGCCAAGATCCACACAGACTTACTTTTTATGGACAAGTTACAACTCCTTTAAAATGTTTATTTAATGGAAATATAAATGTCAGTACAATTTAAAGAGAGTGAGTGCCATAAATAGAGAATTGAAAGGTTTAATTGTCCTTTCCAGGTGTTCTCTTCAGAATTGCTCTCCTTGGCAACCCTTCCTTGTAGCTTCCCATAATGTTGATTAGCACCTTGGTCTGGGCTTTTGGGTATGTGAGCCTTTCATCACCCTCAAGATTTTATAATTTGAGGATCATGTCCTTTGTTTGGCCAAAAGTGTATTTTATTCTAAGGGAAAGCAGAGTGTTAGTAGAAATTCCTCTCAGTGTGATAGACCAGCTGAGGCTGGAGGGGACCTCTAGAGATAATCCAGTCCAAATTCTTGCTCAGAGCAGGGACTGTTGCAGCAGTTGCCAAGGATCATATCTGGACTCCTGAACATCTCCAAAAGTAGAGACTCCACAAGCTGGGCAACCTCCTTCAGAGTTCAATGACTCTCACCATAAAATATCCTTTTCTTATGTTTAAATGACATTTCTTGCATTTCAATTTGTGCTCTGTTCACCTTTTAGCCCAGTAGGTAATAATTCCTCTCAATTCCAAAGAATGGAGCATGAGCACATTTGCTTTGTAGAGGGAGAAGTAATGAACAACACAATGCTCATCGTGCTGCTACATATAATCATTCACTTGTCATGTAAGGTACATGTAAGGAATTTTGTTAAAGAAAACATTATCAAAGATCTCTCATTTCTTTTGGCCTCAATACCTAACAAATTGCCTCTACCTTTACCCCATTTTGGAATGTAAATGCAACAGGGACACTTTACTGGAATACAGTCTGACAGGACATGGCTGCAACATGGAACTCAGCAGTGCCAAATAACATGGTGAATACAAATATCACTTGCCATCAGTAATGACACAAGTAGTGAAATGCATATTTCATTGGTGAGTCAAGGCTTTTAGAAGTTAATCACAGAGACACAGTTGTTTTTATTATTACTGTTTTAAAACCCTTCCTGGACTTTCAGTAAGGAAGATACCACATATTTCTTTTTTTTATGAAGAAACTACTACAGTCAAGAGAAAATCTTACCCTGGGTTTTGTACTCAGTATTTGACAACATAGGTAAAATCACAGCTGGATAGACTAAACCTCCTTATTTAATGATTACATATCTAAAAGATTTCTTTCATATATTGGCTCAGTTAACATTCAGCAAACACTACACTCATGGTACCCACACCTATGTGCTACTTTCTGACAAAAGATCATTAACAAGTAGTTATTCTATTGGAATGTTAGATAGGTGTATCTACTCCAAGGACTCTTTTGTAAGATGCAGATTTATTGGTCAGGCACAAATTTTTATGAGAGGCAGCTGCTTTTCACAAATCAAGCTCTCAACTTTGTGCCTAATATGTGAAGTTTTAAGATTAGGTTTTAGATCCTCCTCCCTTGATACATTTAAATCCTTTCAGCATCACAGCTAGTCCATATAATTTCCTTATCCTAAAATTTGTCACTCATTGTTTATGTCTTTGTAATGCTGAAAGCAGAAAATAGACCAAAGGACTCATAGATAATTTTATTTAATCTCTAGTTTAATCTGTTAAAACAAAAACGCTAACATATTTTTTACCTAAAGAGCTGCAATTTACACGATTGATAACTAGTACATGATATTACAGAACAGGAGTGATTTTCAGGAAGGACTATATTTATATGTGAAACAGAGAAGGGTAACAATTTCAATTGCTTTTTGTATCTTCAATCAGTTTCTAGAGTTCACAGAAATGTATCACATGGTAGAAAAGAAGACAGAACCCCACAAAATCAAGAGCCACAGAAATGACCTCTTTTGCTTTGTTTTTAGACCAATTAGATTTGATATGAAAGGTATTGTATTAATACCATTCATTGAAATAGTCAGTCCCCTAAATTTATGCTCCCTGGGGTCGTCCATATACACATCACAGGGCAAAGCATCCTTCCAGTCCTGCCCACTAAGAAAAAGTGAAGTCCTAAGAAGCATCTTTGTGAAACAACAGCTTTAAACCTTCACAGCATAAATGAAAAGGGAAACAGACCTTACTTCTCCTACTACCTCCACTCTCCTTTTTCTCTTGTCAGTTACACGTTTCTTTCCTACAAAGACATGAATTATATAATTAGAACAAATTCAATTTGGATACGTAAATTCTAAACATGAAGTTAATACTGAAACATGTCAGGGTAATATCTCCCTAGGAAGCATGTATACATACACAAACATAAATAGAGTTTAAAGTAGTAGTAGTAGTAGTAGTAGTAGTAGTAGTAGTAGTAGAAGTAGTAGTAGTAGTAGTAATAATACCAATAATAATAATACCCAAACCATTTAGAAAGAATAATGTGAAATTCTGGTTAAGATGAAATTAATGGGAATTTAATCACTGACTTTGTTGGAGTTGTTTCTACATTTAATCTTGTTGAACACAGGTTAAAATAAAACTCTTCAGTTGTTAAATCCTTGAAATACAGTATTTTCCCACTAGGAGAATTCATGGCCAAACTGGATATCAACACCAGTTTATGGTATCTGTGTTCCCATTTTCTGGAGAGTCTTCTAGATCCAGGAAAAAAAAAAAGAATTATTTAAGATGTTTTCATATGATCATGTTGTTTCAGCAGGGAAGATTAGACTCCTTCTCTTCAAGAAAGTATAATTTCCTTAAATCTGCATTTATCACCTGCTGTTCCTACAAAACCAGTATTCAGTATTGCACAAGCACAATAAAGGAGGCATTGAGCAATCTGAATTAATGTAACCCTTTTTTTTTTTTTTGTTTTTGGTGCTTTCTCAAAAACATGAAAAAACTAGTGGAATTGAAAAGTTCTTTGTTACTCAATTATCCATGCTTGTTCCTCAGACCTGTTCAAGTGTGTGTTTTCTTGGTAAGTGCGTAGGAGTTTGCCTTTGGCTTCTATGCAAAACTGCCCAGATCCAGTGTAGTCCTAGAACTGTATAGATGGCATAGATGGCAGCTAAGGAGAGCAATACAAATACACTGGGTATTAAGTTCTTTACTTAGTTTTTAGGTCATTACAAATCAATTTGGTTTAGTTTCTCTATGTGTTACTGGACACCACCCAGCTGTATGCAATACATAGTTTAAATAAACAGAAATATAAATTCAGTGTTTTTCTTTTGTAAATTGCACAGCAATTTCTCCTAGTAAATTAGCTTGGTCTGAGTGGAAAGAGAATAAGTGTTTTGAAGTAAATCCCCTACTGGTAATTACATTTCAGCGATTGAAAATTCAGCAACTGGCTGATTTTTACCCAAAAATCATTCATCAGAGGTGTTGGATAGACAGACTTCCATTTATCTGTACACCAGTAACTATTCACACAACAAGAAACACAGAAAGCTTCCTAACCCTGCACGACCAATGGGTAAGGTGTCCAGGAGTAAGCTGGACTTCAATTTCCAGCCTCGTTGAACCTTTTAGTCTTTCTGAGGAGACATCACTAAGCCACATTGGTACAGAGCACTGTCTATGGACGTGTCATAAGAACACTTATATAGAGTCACTAGACAAGTCTTTTCATAGACAAATGACATTCTTATGGATTGCACCCTTAGCACTAACTTTAGGACAATTTTTATTTTCTTCCTCATTGACCTCAGACATCCAGATCAGAAGTGAAGTAGTTATAATTCTCCCAGGTGATTTAAGCAAAGAAGAGAACAGAGTTTGTGGTCCTTAAGCCTTTGAGGCAGTGAAAGATGTTCCACTAAACAAGACAGAGAAAGACAAATGACTCCTGGTTCTTTCCTATGTGAGGAACTGCAAAAGCACTGGCCTTGTGTCCAACTAGATGCCAGCTCCAAAGCATCCAAAAGCACCACTGATCTAAGCAGAAAGAAACAAGCCTCTTCATCTACCCCCATTTCTTCTTTGCAAGTATTTCTCTACAAAACTACACTCATCATGCAGACTCACTACATCCTCAGGAAGACCTGCTCTCTGTGGAGTTCCTAGAATTTGTCCTTGTCTTATCTTTTCAGTAACACTCAGAAGTGTTGTCGCTTAAAGCTCCAGCCTTTCCCTCCGCATGTGCTTTTCCTAGCTATGCCCTGGAATCAGGCTTTTTAAATTTTTTCAGCAGTGCCTAGGTACCAAACCTCCAGCCTACACGCAAGGAGCAGTTCCTAAGCATTTGGTATAAAATGAGTAATTGAAAACCCACCCTTTTCAGAACATGCTTCATTCCAAGCAACTGAAAAGTGGAAGAGGAGTGCCACAGCTTCAGCTCTCTGCCGTTGTGATAGTGAAGCTCATTTACACCACCAATAATCTGAACGGAATGAAGAAATGAATCTCATTGAAGTTCATTGAAGGCTGCTAAATGTGCAAAATCTATGGTAACAGTAGGTCTTAATGCAGTTAAGTCTATTTTAAAGGTGAAGTAAACTTTACAAGAGAGAAGGCCGGTTTAACCCTGAACACGTTGCCCACCAAGGACAACAGTTTATTCGCAGTGGGAGCTCCTGCCCCCGAGTTGGTTGCGCGCAGCCACCCAGTGTCCCCAAGCCCCGTCCCAGCGCAGCCGGCGCTGCTCGCCGGGCCGGCCTCAGCCCCAGGCGCTGCCGCAGCGCCGGGACCGCGC